>NC_133930.1:6564000-7897500 GCF_964199755.1 Larus michahellis
AAAGTGTTGCCATATTAATCTATTTTCTGTGACTGAGGAAGGAAAGGAAATAAAACAGAGTTAAACCTCTTTAACGAGATACCAATGTTTAAATCCTGCAGGCTGCAATGACCTAGATTGCATCATAAGCCAAAAGTAAAAAAATTATGTTTCATATTCTTCATAGTGTCAGAGTTCAAGGCCAAGCTAATAAAGAGAATACCAGGGGAAATGCAGAGACAAGACGCAGAGGCTTTTGCTTTCTGAAGGAGTGGCTCATGCAGAGCTTGGATGTGCAGGAAAAAACAAATTTTACGAATAATGCCTAACCAATGTATAATGCATAGAAGCAACCCACTAGCACAGTTGGCAAGGAGCTAAGAAATTCCCTGAAAAGACCATGTTCTCTCAGCAGCAGCAGTGTGACTGTCAGTGTGACGGTAACGGCTGCAGTTCATGTGCTGGGCAATGCAAGAACACTTGGTAAGGAGCAATCCACAGTGTCAGCACCAGCTATGTAAAGTACAAGACAAAATAGAAGTTATTAGTATGCTTCCTTCTCAGTAAATTGGGCAAAAAAGCCATGAAAAGGAAGTTTTTCAAAAACCCTAAAGTTCTTTTGAGATTTAGGGCAGAATCGTATAGGGTTTTTTTCCTGCATTTCTTGTGAAGGGTACCCCAAACCCATCCTGCACATTGTTTGTTGGAGGCAGCCTGTGAAACTCCGTTAGTCCAAGCATGCCTCTGAAATACCTTTGGCAACTGAAGGCAGGCAGGATGAAACATACCTTTCTTATGGCAACAAGTTATTCTACTGTTGGCATCTAGTCAAAAATTACCCCGATCCTGGGGCTTGTCATTTCCTCTCTGCCTGCCCCACACACCGTGGAGGACTTCCTTTTTTATTTGTCTTCCCAAACAAGTATTGCTGGTTGTGTTTCAGATAGTGACATGAGAAACCCCAGAAGAATAGACTCTGATTAGACTGACCTTGTCTGATTTTAACTACTTAAAAATTAGAAATCTGCTCTAGGCTGGTTGTCTGTGGTCCCTCTGTTGTCCTTGCAAAGAAATAGGTCAAGGCAGGGAGAGATTCCTCCCAGTCCGAGCTCAATGACAGTTATTAGTAGGAATTTCTGAAGATTTCCCTTGTCCATCCCTTGACCGCTAAATGAACAACTGTGCTCTGTTCAAACTAAATAATATTTGAGGTAGTTAAAACCAAGCATTGCAAATCCCAGCCTTGCTTCACTAAGTCAGTTTAGCTGCTGCCTACCTCAGACTTGAATACATTTTTTAGTGGCAATTTTCCTCCCCTCCCACCTCCAAGGAGATTTGGAAGCCCCTGTGCTTCACCAGGTATAAAAGTTCCCATTTGCCACCAAAGCATGTGGAAGAGATGATTCTCTTCTACTGCAGGGTAGCAATGGTCAGAAAGCCACATCTTCAATAGAGGAATTATTCTATCTACTTAAGAAAGCAAAAAAAAAAGTATCCACAGAAAGTCATCTGGGAAATGCCAGGGCTGTGTTGCCATTGTTCAATACAGTATGTGTCATTTCAGCATGCCCTATGCTGGGCTACTATCACTGCTCTCTTCTTGCATACATACAAATGTGTAGCACCTGCACTTGTTATTACATCTTGCTCCTTAAGACACCACCTCCTCTCTTAAACCAAACCACACTTAGTTTCTTCAGGCATTTTCAAATGAAGGGACACAGAATGTATCAAAACTAACTGCATAATTAAGGGGTTTGGCACATTTTTTGGTTTTGGCCATTCAATTGTCTTGATGGATCTTCCTTTCTTTTTTTGTTAATGTTTAGTCTTTGCCTCCTTTTCCACCAATTACTAACCTCTGTGTGGGAGAAGGTAGGAAGGCAAAAAATAAAACTAAGATCTGGTCACTAGAAAAGGAGGAGTTGAGCCAATTTTACGCACAGGCCCAGATGCTCAGGCTCTCAGCTCTGGGCGTATAGCCACCAATTTGGGGCACCTGCTGTTTTAATAGTGGAAGACTTTTTGGCAAGTGATTTCCTCTTACTTGCCTGTCCAGACACTGACTTTTGGCTATTTCTGCTGTGGGAAGGAGTGCGTGCATGTGTAGGTGGTCATTTCTGCTCCTTGCTCACTCCCCACCCTCTTCTCCTCTGGTTCCAGCAAGGCCAGATCTTGAAGCTCTTAGTTCTGCTCATCATCCAAGATGAAATGCTTTGTTCTGATCAGCAAGGAAACAAAGTCTACTTTTGCCTACATTGCTTAGAAGCCCTGGGGGGAAGGGAGAAGCTCGTATTTAGATTAGCCCCAGAGTGAATAATTACTACATGGAAAGAAATAAAAGATTATTTATTAATTCTCATCTCTTTAAACATTTATTGCTTTTTAATTCAGACTGAATATCAGGATTTTTTTTTTCTCCTTGAGATGACAATGACAAATGCACTCCTGAGATGTGATCTACCAGGCTGCAGGATTGTTATTGAAGTAAAACCTTATTAAATAAGCCACTTCAAACTAGGGGAAGAGAAGAAAAACACACCACTATCATAGGGCTACTGGATAATCTGCCAAAGCTAACATCGTCTCTTTGCTAGAACCCATAGATGACCAAGAGGGGAAGAATTATCCAACAGTTACTGCAGATGATCTCTAGCGTATTGTGAACCAATTGCTTTTGAATAGTTCCCATACTTCCTTTTCTGGGACTGCCCAGACACAAGGCAACCGGAAACTACTTAGGCGTTGTGATACTTGAACAGCGTTGGCTTTTGTTTTAGAGGTGGACCACAGAATCTCTCTCTTTTTTGGGTGTGAGAATGGCTTCCTGTCTGAAAATAAATGAATAAAAGTCTTGAAGGCTGCCCATGCAATGAAAATCAGAATTAGTTTAAGCATAAATGACATGGAAGGAGAATAAACTGTGGAGCCAGCTACGCACAGTTCTTCCAGATCTTCAGCCCAAAAAGTCCCACCAAGAAATGCACGAAGCACTCTGGATGTGTTGGAGACAGGAGTCCACTGTGTTTTCTTCATTTTCAAGAGAATACAGAGACGTGGCATGTACAAGAGTAGGTCATACAAAGCACTATCAGAGAAGTCAGATTCTCTTCAAGTCTTCCCTAAAATTTTTTGTTGTGTGTTTTGTTTGCTTTTTGTGTCTTTGGGTGTTGTTTTTGGGTTTCTTTTTTTTAGTATTTATAAGATCCTAAGCATACATCATTTAGGGAACTTATTTCTCTGTGCATGTAATCATGCAGACAAGCTCAGGTGCATATGTATGCATACCTGATTACTTTAGAAAAAAATGGAGTAATTAAAAAAATTAAACCAAAGTCAATTCCCTTTCTGTTGGTTTCTGAGTTGTATTTGTGGCTTGACATTGACAAGCCTCTAAAACAGAGGCTGGAGCTCAGAAACCAACAGAAACCTCCGTCTTTAGTACAGTTTGAAGGTGGCTGTATTACAGCAAGAATTTTTGCTTTATATGAAATATAATATTAATCCCAACTACAAGGCTCTTTTATCACTCAAGGGCCCCATTGTCAAGTGATGTACCCTGGAAAAATTGAAAAGCATTATGTAATGACCTTAATAATCGACTCGATAAAAAAAAATAAAAAATGGAAAACAATATGAATGAGGCCAGAACTAAGAGTTCACTTTTACTTTTTAACCTCTGATGAAATTGTGTTACTATTTACTTGAGGTGCTTTATGCTTCTACAGCACCTTGCATTTGTCGATGGGTGCAGACTATATAATGATATCACCATTATATTTAGACAGTTGACTGGGTTTAAGACATTTACGTTTTTTTCTTTACCAGAGACGGAGAGAGTACGCTCGGTTACAGATATCTATCACCCTAATTCTACCATCACATCATCTTCTCTCACTTCACTTCCCACAAACCACGGGTATTCTCAATAGATGAGAGCTTTCATTTTACACAGCCACTAACCTGAGTCTGCGAGACTGGATTTTATTTTTTTGTATATCCCAGCTTCTACTCCACAGTTAAAGAAAGCCTTTCAATCTCTAAAACATTTGTCCTCTTAACATCCCTGGCAAGCCAAGGAATGATATTATTTCCTTTAAACACAGGGGAAATGGTGGTACTGAGAGATAAAGTGACTTTTCTGAGAAAGTCTGCAACAAAACAGAGACATAAGGCAGACTTTTTCAAATAATAATAATCATCATCATCACAAAAAGTCATTCTATTCACTGTACAATTGTATAGTGATAGATTAGGGGTATTTATTTGTTTCCTCCACTAAAATAACCTTCTATCTTTCAGATAATACTGAACATTATTTATTATTTTCTATTTTTTAGAGTAAGAAATGCGACAGAGATTTTCTTTTAAATCCGGTCAGAGGGGACATGATTTTGAATTATTTTTCTAAAACTAACCTGCTAATGCAATAAGGTGATGCTTCAGAGAGAAAGCTATCAAGCCTGTGGTTGTGCGATTACTGCATATTAAAATTCCAATTTCCAGACCTTTCCAAAAATACTAGTGGCGATTAGATAATATGCTGATGATCTTCATGATGTTGTAAGGTAGCTGACTTTTTTCCTTAGACTTCTAAGACCATTTAATAAAGAAAGGGATATAAATTACAGTTTGGGCTGACAGATAAAATTCATTCTCTCTCTCTCTCTTTTTTTGCCATGCCCCGTGAAATGCCATTACACTGAGGTTAAATTTGAAGAAATTGAACTAATTTAACCACTTGCTTCCCAAGAATCCTGAGAACCCTTCCAGAACAAACACAAACAAAAAAACCCAACCAACCAACCAAAAAACAAACCACATCTTAATAAAATTTTAAAATCTAGTAGCAGATCCAAATCCTGACATTACTGATACCAGATTTTTTTGGCATGGATTGAAAATATGGCCACAGCAGGTTAAAGGAAACTCTGAATTAATTGGAAATCATAACATAACATTTAATACATGGAAAGAGGTTACATGGCGTTCAGCCTATGCGAATCAGTGCCATCAGAACTACTGGAGATTGGAGAGAGGTACGTAGCTCCCCAGCACCAGTCCCTGACTTTCACCATGAGCTTTGTAATACTGCAATCATCTTCAGCTTAAACTTCCAGCCAAAAATTTTCCAAAATCCATGTTACATCCAGCAAGATTTCCTTCTTCTTCTTCCAAGCAACAAGAAACTTTCTATAACCACCCTACTCTGGTAGCTAGAGAGTCTCTTCAGATGTTACGTATTTACTTATCTGTCACTCAAATTAATGTATTTCTGGGCCAATGATTTCTTCCAGATCTTTTCCTTTGAGTCCTCTAGGATGATCTTAATAGCAATCATATCATAGGACTACATAAATCAGGGGTTTTGTTGTTTTTTTAGGGTTTTTTATTCACCCATTTCTGTTTTAAGCACATGGTCTAACCTGTACCTTGTATAACAACATTACCTCTTCTCTATCCATGCGTCACACATCCTGAAATTCCATTCACCTTCTTGATTATGTTATCATATCTGTGGGCCACAATCACTCTGTGATATGTTAAAACAGCTAGGATTGAGTTTTTCCCAACAGATATCCCCATGTTCTCAGGAGAAACTCTTATTATTCATCCCCTTGCACTTCATGGGTACATTCTGTATTTCTCTCCCATCGTTTGTTTCAGATTTATTTCATCTTTCTCCATTACAGATGACCAAACTATACACATAATTCCCATTGAGATGTCTCAGTGTCTTGTACAATGTCTTTAATTTTTCCCTATCTCTACTTACATGACAGATCATACTGGCATTTTTCATGGTCCTTCCACATTGCTGGCTAATAATCTTCCCCTTTGTTCTCCCTGTTTGTCTCCAGCTGAGTCACTAGGTTGGGACAGAAGCTCTTGTTATAAATCTTTCAACTCACATCCTTACTCTTTGCACTAGCACATCAACGTTACAATTACATTTCTGTTCCTTCTGTGCCCAGTCACATTTCCTGTAGGATGTTCCTATCAGTCCTAATTCCTAGGTCAAGGAAATGCTGTACTTTATATTTTTATTACAGACCCCATGGAAATTCTCTTTATCATTTTCCACTTACTTCCAGAGCATGGATGATTCTCTCCTCCAAGAAAGCCTCACACCCTATTAAAATCAGACCAAGTGACCTCATTTCATGGATTGCTTTTCCTGTTTCCTAAACATATTTCATAAATCATCTTATCTTCATGCATACCATATCATTCCCAAATTTAATAGAATTTCAAATATGTACTTTTATGTCCTTAAGAATACTGACATTTCTAAACTTTTTTCAATGCATTTGCCCTTTATGCTGCAGGGCACCTTTTACTTTTGAAATTTCTAAGGTAACCTTACAACTTTAAGTGTGCATGCACACGACCTGTTGCCATTAAGAAGGATTGAACTAATTAACGTGTTTCTAAAAATCTGAAAACCTAATGCAAAAATGTAAAGAAGAGAGAAGAGGGTGCGGGAGGCCAGTGGCCAAGCAACTTTTCCAAGCGAGATGGGGCAGCTAGTGCATCCATCATGCAGAAGAGTCAACCGCCGACATGCCGAAGGGATCTTCAACTTGCGTGGCCTGAACCCCTGCACATCCTAGTGGAAGAATAAACCTGAATGTACCCACCACAACGATTCTTGGGGGATGCTGAAATATGGAAATAAAATTTTATATGGAAATAAACTGTAATGAGCTGTGAATCATTACGCAGCTGCTGGATACATTTACAGAAACCATCCTGTTTTCTTAAGGCAGGAAAGTCTCACTGACAAGTCCACATCTCCAGCTGGACACAACTCCAGGCATCAGCCTAAACCTGGGGCAAGACACTGGGTGAGACACTCCTCTGTTGGGGACATGCCCTCTCCAAGGAGCTTGCAGACACTAATCTCCCTCCCCTCCAGCCTCTGTTATCTCTTCCTCAGTTTTACCATTTCCTGGCTTTCTTCATTCCCTTGGGTTTGGATGGTGTCTATACAGATGTGGATTCCCTAGCCACAAAAAGAGCCAGACATACCGTTATGGGAATCTCATGGGAATACAACTAATAAACAGCGTAAGCAAATCCTAATTTAAACATGTCTCATTAAAATTAATAACACCATTGAATGTGAGAAAGGTCGTTCAGTGTGGCCAGGGAAACTGAGTATAATTTTTATGCTAAACAATTGTAAGATAGAAATATTTTTCCTCTCTCAAGTAATATATAGTGTGTAGTACAAAGTACCTCTATAAAACCTCACATTATACCCTATGAATTACTACAGACGCTTTTGTGTTGTTGAAACTGGATTAATGAGGGTTCTGGAAAAGTCTTGTGTACGTGCAGCTAAACCATAAATTGAATTCATACGCTCTTTTTTCTTTTTTTCCCTCTCCAAATCAGCCTTATCTTGTTTAATTTTTTGCTGTTGATTTACATAGGACACTTTTAGAGTATAGAGGGTATGAAAAGAAAATAAAATAATTCATAGCAATCAAAAATACATTGTTATACAGAAGAAAATTTTCTTTTATGGCTGGGGAGTAGCAAAGTTTAACCCCTAGGATTTGGTATTTGGAAGAGGTAGGAGGATATTACTTCTTGCCTAAGAGCATGTTTTGCAGCTTAAAATCACACACTTGCTATCAACACTGGTATTTCTTCTGTTTCCTAAAGAAAAGAGTGAGCGTGTTTCCTGGGGGATCACATTCATATTTATAGGCCTAAACTCACTGGAAAGTTTCATTAAAAAGGCAAATAATATAGATATATTCTAAAAATATTCAAGGAGAAGAAGGAAGTAGACATCTGACTAGACAAGAGAAAACTCCCTTCATGCCCCATGAAGGTAAAAGTTTCAGCATAATTTTCCATAGAGTAGCCACCAGAGAACCCCCACAGGTACACCTTACTGAGGTGCAATACTGTTAAGACATTGGGGTTCAACATTTTGCTCCCCAGACTAATTACCGCTCCTTATTTTCAGTCTAGACTGCACACAGCCACAGTCGCAAACCCCAGTAGAAAACAAACCTCCGCGAACCCCTCTCTCAGGAGCCCTGAGTCTTTACACAGGTGGCTCAGGGAGAAGAAATGACAAACCCTTACTGGACAAGAGGGTGGAGTGTTTCACCCACCCACAGCAATTAAGGTTATTAAGATCTGTGGCAGGGTAACCGAGGCACATTACACCTGCCAATTCTGTTACAGCAGTGGAAGTCATCTCCCATTTCACACATATGATCAACTTTCTTCCTAGCAGGGGCCTACATGAATAAAAATAGAGCCCATGAGTACTGAAAAACCACAGCAATGAGGGTCAATCCAAGAACGTGAGATAAATGCATCACTCCCAGTGATGGATAACAGAAATTATCCATATTTAGCCCTGAAGTGCCTTCCCCGATAAAAACAAAGTTCTGCCAGGACTGAGTTTGGCCAAACCATTTTTGATATAGAGAGAAGCTTTATCCTGTGACAATGAGGTTTTTGGAAGATGAACCTCAAGGCACAACTAATCTCCTGCAGGCTTGAGAGCAATTCTCAGGAGAGTCTCTTTTTAAGATGGAAAATAAACATCTGTAGTTTTCCACTGCAGCTCCTCCCGGACCCGGACTGGGCAGCAGCACAGCTAATCTCAGCTCTACGGCACGGGCGTGAGACTGCGTTTAATGCTGACACGTCTGTCACTCTGCTGACCAAGAAGGACTGAAATATTTGTTCGAGTGCTCTATTCTCTTAAGGTTTGATTTTGAAGTCTGACAGGTAGGACCTGGGGATGATTTGCAACAGTTCATAGGGACAAAAGCCCGGGGGGGGGAAAGAAACACAACCTTCCTCTGCCTCCAGAAATCAGGCAAAAACCCAGGCAACCGCAAATACTCAGATGTATTTTCTGTTATTTAATGACCAGTCAGCGCCTTCTTTGAAGTCATTGGCTCTCATTCTTTTTTTTTTAATGGGAAGATACCCACAGGGAAATTGCTACTAACAAGTGGCAGACCTTCATTAGTCCCAGGAAAATATTCCTGCAGCCAATCATAGCTTTAATTAAGGATCTGACCCTGCTCCTAGTGCAGGCAGTGGCAAAACAGCTATTAGCTCCAGAGAACAGGAGGAGGCACCGAATATAGCCCGTTTGAGCCTGGAAGCAAGTTGCTGGCAAGCATATCACAATTTCCATCAATCATTGAATAGAGGGCTGTGAGGGACCTCAAGGGACTGACTGGTCCATCCCTCTACTCAAAACCAGGCAAACTATTCTTAAACTACTCCTGGCAGCTGCTTGTCTAACCTGTCCTTATAACCCCCTACAACACTGGAGGTTCCTCTGTTTCCCGAGGCAATCTCTCGCTGTGCTTATCTACCCTTAGCCTTAGAAAAGTTTGGGTTTTATTTTTCCCTCCCCTGCTGCCTGACCTACATCTCCTCTGCCGTTTTACCTGCCTGGTGGATCCTTGCTCTGGGTGTCATTCTCTGCAACCCCATCCTGGTATTTAAGCCGGTGCAAAGAAGGCAGAAAGATCAATACCTCTCAGGTTTGGTGGTATTTCAGGCCCATGTTTGAAAAACTGAGGCCACCCCACAGCAGACCTTCAGATGGGATGCGGGTCACCTTGGCTGGACCTTCACTGAACTTTGCAGGAACCTTCTCCACCTCTGGCAACACGAAGCCACTTCAATTAAACCCACGATTTCCCAGGCCTGCTGCTTGAGGATGATAATTGTAGCTTCGGGAGGGCTGACTTTCTGGTGTTAAACCTCCCAACAAGCTTTGGGAAGCAAGAACAAGAAGCAGCTGGAATAATCTGCTCAAAAGAGGCACGTTTAGAATTCATTATTTATGCCAGCCTGCAGGGGGGAAATTGTTGTTATTCTCAGTTAAACACCATTTGGCGACCCAGGACTCCTCCCATTACCTGCTGAGCCAAGTTAGCATGTTGCAAAATGCAAAATAAAACTTAATTTATTATGATTAAGCACCATGTGACAAGTAAACGGTCCCAGCGCAGCAGTGGCCAGAATGACTTTTTCCTGAAAGCTCTGTCTTCCCTCATCTGTTACTTGTACTTGTTTGTCTCCTTGATGTTTTTCTTCCCCTTTTCATTGTTTGACTGTGTGGGGGAAAGATTACGTATGTGTTTTCTTTTCCCTCAGACTTTTACTGTCTGATGCTCTAGCCTTTTTTTGTGCTTAAGTACTGAACAGATTCTGCTGTGTGAAGAATAACGAGGAGGGAAATAAAAGTTACAAAGCCAGAAAAAAAAAAAAGGGAAAAAAAAAATAGATCTCCAAACTTAAAACTCTGTCTGAGTTTATTGCAGAAGTAAAGGAGCTTCCCTTGATGGTGCTGTGACTAAGAGCCAGCCATAAAGAGCTCTGCCTGGTGCTGCAGGCGGTTATGGGGGAAGAAGCCCACGCATAAGCCCCTGCTCTCTAAGCTCCCACTGCGTGGTCGTCCTCCCCTGCAGCTGGCCAGCCCTGCAGGGATGCCACTCTGCTCCTTCTGCTTCACCTTTGTTCTTGTCTCACTGATACCTAACATAAACTTACAGACTTCCAAGTCATATGAGGAGAGGCTGAGGGAGCTGGGCATGTTTACCTTGGAGAAGAGGAGGCTGAGGGGAGACCTCATTGCCCTCTACAACTACCTGAAAGGAGGTTGTGGAGAGGTGGGTGTTGGCCTCTTCTCCCAGGTGAATAATGACAGGACCAGAGGAAATGGTCTGAAGCTGCAGCAGGGGAGGTTTAGATTAGATATTAGGAAGAATTACTTTACTGAAAGAGTGGTCAGGCACTGGAACAGCCTGCCCAGGGAGGTGGTTGAGTCACCATCCCTAGAGGTGTTTAAGAAACGTCTAGATTTGGCACTTCAGGGCATGCTCTAGTGGCAGAGTCGAGGCGGGGGGGGATGGTGGGGGGTGGTTGGTGTATGGTTGGACTCGATGATCTCAAAAGTCCTTTCCAACCATGAAGATTGATTCTATGATTCTGTGATTCATTTCCATTGATTAGAAGCACCAGGCAGAATACATGTTTACCCTGTAACTTTTTTTACCAATGCTCTTCGCTCCCTCTGGGCCACTCCTGCTTGTTTATCGAACTCCAGTTTTCTCTCTGCTTCAACCTGACCTGTAAGCTCCTAAGAGTTTACAGCAACTAGACTATTTCCTATTGTATGCTATTAATACAAGATAGTCTTGAATCTGATCAAAAGCTCAGTAAGGGCAGCAGACGAGTCCTGTTGATTTCAGAGGACTTCAAATCAAAAAAAGTCATTATCCTGATTAAGATTGAAACATTAATCCTCATTGTTATGGTTGAACCTTGGTGGGCAGCTGAGCAGCACTCATTAGGCACTTGCAAAATACAAATGGCAATAAAAAATTTTCTGGGGGAAACATAAGTAGATTTAACAGTTCAAATCAAGGTACAGTTCTGGGTGCAATAAGAAATGGAATAAAGTAAGTATTTTAAGTGAAGTAGAAGTCATACATAACCTTAGACCTTCAAAGCACTACAGGACATTGTGTCTGCCCTTGTGCTTCTCTGAAATGGTAGACCCCCCATGTATTGTCATTCTTTAACGTCCCAGGTCTTGCAAGACAGAGCACTAAAACCACATGTAGTACTGTTTTCCAAAGTGATCTGCAAAAAGCTGACTTTTTCCCGCTTTGATCCAGTGAATTTCCCAATACCCACCTTCATAAATTTTTGGCCTTCTTATTTTCAATATTTTTTTTTTATTTCTGTCTTTTATGCAGCAAAATTGAAGATTGTGGTAAAAGCTGCTTATGATTGAGCAAGGAATTTTACAGCTTAAATTTCCTATATAAAAAGGAAACTTTTTTTGCTTGCTTGCTTGTGCATTTTTCCATCTCAGTTAATTATTCTAAATATTTGGCTCTCAAGTGTTGACCACATGAACCAACCAGGAACCTTCTACAACTTTTGGCTAGCTCAGATGCAACCAGGTCTAGTATTTTTTCAGACTGCCTCTGGAAGATTCTTGTGGTTTCTGCGTTTGTGGGAGCAAGACAAAGAGGTAAATATAGAACACCAAGTGGAATGCTGCAGCACATATATTCTTTACTACTGGGACCCTAAATAGTTCTTTTTCATGAAAATAAATCGGTCTGCATTTAGATAGAGGTTAAAAACGTGTCAGAAAGGAAAGCAAAACCTGTGGTTAAGGACTTAACTTTAAATCATGTGTTAATGCCGTATTAACAAGTTTTCAGCTTTAACACTGTCCCCATTTCTGATACTGGGTAACACTGCTGTGCTGTTACTCAATCAGAACTCACACAGGAAAGCACATTTGTCTGTCTTCTAGTAACATACTCAAAATGGAAGGGGAAGCTGCAGGGATTAAGGGTGAAACAAGACTTTTTATGAATCCCATTCATATCAATCAAAGACAAAAGCAAACATTTCCAATATCTTATTTTAATGCTTTTGTTTATCTTGGAGTTTAGTTGCCATAAAAAGTGTGTTTAAAATGTCCTTTAGGGAGTCACAGTCCCATAAACTCTTGTAACCAAGTGACATGCGATAATGAAACCACCTCTACAAAGTACAGCAAAATGAGATTATTTTTTTTTTATTGTAATCATCAAATAGTTTGCCTCGAGGTATTGGTTGAATTATACATAAACCTTTTGAGTTTCTGGAAGGGAAAGAAGAAAAGAAGAAGAAAAAAGAAAAAGAAAAAGAAAAAGAAAAAGAAAAAGAAAAAGAAAAAGAAAAAGAAAAAGAAAAAGAAAAAGAAAAAGAAAAAGAAAGAAAAGAGAAAAAGAAAAAGAAAAAAGGAAAGAAAAAAGAAACGAAGAGAAAAGAAAGGAAGAGCAAAGAGAGAAACGGGAAAGACAAGACAGAAGAGAGGAAGGGAAAGGCAGATGGTGGGGGAACGGAGATGGGAATGGGAAGGAGAGGGAAGGCAAGTCTTGGAGAGACATTAATTCTAACAGTGTCTTCTTAGAGAGACATGAAGCAACTGGTATTACAAAAAAGGAAACAAAATGTTAATTTAACCATTTTTAAGAAAACAATTACTGCATGTGTATGGTTGTGCTTTTATTCCTTATCTCACATAGCTGTAATACTGTGACAAGGAAAAATTATAAAATAAAAAAAATAAAAAAAATTAGAAGCATGTTAACCTTAAAGCTTCATTTCCAGTTGATGCACATTCACCCAGGCAGATAGAGCCTTCCATCAAGTAAAAAAGTTATTTGTAAGCCCTTTGGGATGAGGCTTGTCACTGTCTCTATGCTTCTAAAATCTTTATTGCAATGAGCACAGATTATTTCCGCCCCCACCCCACCCCCCGCCATGTTATTTAGACTCTTACTTGTGAATTAAAATTCAGATTTTGAAGACAACAAAGTTATTGAAACTGCAACTCAGGTCTGAGCCTCGACATCATTGAACTCTGTACAAATTCAGTTTTGTGTGTTTTACTTTTTATTTCAGGTCTCAGCATATCTAATTTCTCTGACATTCAGATAACACAATTATCTATGGAAATAGAGCATTTCTGCATATAATGGCTAATGTGACATATGCAAATGTTTTCTTTCTGTATATAGCTAGAGTGATAGCGGAGTTACCACTGTAATTATAGCTGGGAAAATGAGGTTGATGACAGTATAATATAAACAGATAAAAACTTAGTCTACTTCAAGTTAACTTTTTGTGGAATTCAGCTATCACAGTCATCCAAAGGCAAAACCAAATGCTCTGTTTGGCATTGGAGCTGTGCACTTTTCTCATCTCCTGACCTACATCAGAGGATGCTCTTACAAGCAAACAAAATAAAATCTAGGCTAATGCCTACAGGTCGTAATATTTAAGTGACTATGTATTGGAGTTGTATTTCCATAAAACAGATATGTGGAAATGCTCATGGGCTTCTGTGGAAGGCACAGAAAGAATTGTTCTCTTCCCAAAGTTCTTTGTGCCAGTGGAAAATTCCTTCTGCCATCAAAATTTGTCTCATTAATCAGCTGAATTTGCCTGCTCCTCATTCTTTTAGTTATTTGTTCTGTACTGTACACTGATGCAGTATGGGATTCTTCACTGATCAGTATTTGCTCCCTAAAATCTCCAGCAATTCATGACTTTTTCATGGACGTTGTGAAGTTCTGGCCATGGGACATCCCCTCCTATTTCACAGAGGGCAAACAACAGTGCCAGCCATGTGACGGAAAATGCAGAAAAATGAGACATCTGATAGCATCCTTGAGCTCTGAAAAGTTTTCTTTTATCGACTGTTTTACAGGGAAAAAAACTTTCTTATCCTTAGATATATTTATATTTTCTTAATAGCTTTCTATGAACCTTCTGCATAGCCAAATGCAGGTCTGACAGCCATGAACAGGTTAAAGGTACCTGTTGAAGGAAGGATTTTGGTTTTTTTCGACTTGTATTTCAGCAGTGGCATTTAGCAGGGCTTCACTAGGTGCTCTGTGAACCCGGGACACAGCAAAGCGACAGTTGCCTCTGGCACTCAGCACCTGTCACCGGAGCCGCAATGATCAACGTTTCATTTGCCCTCCATGTCAGGGAAGGATTTTATTTTTTTTAGTGATCAAATGTGAAACTTTCCTCAAGTTTGAAAGCAGTTAATTCAACAGCAGGGATTAAAAGGAGAGACAGGTGGTAAGGAAGGAGGGGAAGAGGAATGCCGCTTGCTCTGAAAGTCAGACAGCAGCAGGAGCAACCACAAAAACTTCAAGGTCCCTCCTGCCCTGTCGGTCTGCTCCAAGCTCCGCCGAAGTGGGAGGTGATGGGCTGGGTTTGGTTGGGGTTTTTTTGCTAGGAGAGCAATGAGGTTGGACGGACAACCCACCTTGTGTTCATGCCCACTCCCGATGATGCACACAGTTGAATTTAATTTTTGAACTGAGCTAAAATAACATAAGAAGGTTGGTAAATGAGTAGAAGTGAGACAGATGCTTTGAAGGACAAAATCTGCATGTTCACTTGTGTTTGCTTCGGTGGTGCTCAGTATATCTCCAGTGACATCTTCATTAGCCAGTTGAACAAAGGCAGACAACAATTCCAGACAACAGAACTTCATTATTTGTATAGTTCTTTTTTTTTAAGACATTTGCCACGGTTTTGACCTGAATTAATCACAGAATCATAGAATGTGTTGGATTGGAACGGACCTTTAAAGGTCATCTAGTCCAACCCCATAATAATAATAATAATAACAACAACAACAACAACAACAACAATATATTAAAAAATCTAACAGTATCTGATCATGTTTTCAGGAGGCATGATGTTACTGAGAGTGAAAAGGAAAAATGATCTCAAGCAAAAACGCAGAGTCCCTCTGAGACAAACTTTAGTTCCTTTAACTTTATTTTCCTGAGTGCACAGAAAAAAAAAAAAAGAAAGAAAAAAAAAAAAAAAGAAAGAAAAAAAAAAAAGAAAGACTAATTGCAGTCAATATGGCATTTTCCTTAATCGCGCACAAATGACAAACCCTAAGAACACAGAGGGCTGTAAAGCAGGTAGTTATCTGCTCTTCCCAAAGGAGTTAGAGAAAATATCTTACTCAGTACATGACTCTCTCGAGGCAGGAATACACTCACTTGCCAAAAGAATATAAGTTAAAGATTTTTAGGAGATTTTTTACTTCGGTTCTTTAGTGCCTTGCCATTATCCTAGGGATTTCAAAGTAAAAACTCCTGCAGTGGCAGGAACCAGGAGCTGAACTCCGATTATGTTTCTATTTATTAAAAAGTGGATATGGAGACACTACTGAACTGACAGCAGAGGATTTGCTAGTTTATTATTTAGACAGGAGTAGGTATCTTTATTCCCTGTCTGAAAAACACAGAGTTTCTTTATCTGACTGCCCAGTGCAATGCTGTGCGACTCAAGAAAGGGCAGCTGTACCAGCAGCTGAAAACCAGGAGTTTCCCAAGAGAAAAGGTGGCTGAGGTGGCCTTATACCTCCAAGGGCTGTCACTGGTACCACTGCTCCTCCCTGCATTTGTCCCTCGGGCCAGGCCAGTTTGGGGATGTGCACCTCCGCATCTTCTTTTGGATTTGTACCTCTCAGGGGAAAGGAAAGCTAAGTTTAAAGACCCATGGAGAGAAATAATAAGAGTTATGATGATCTCAAGGAGGTTAAGCGATTCCCTGGGCTGAACAACCCTGAGGTTGTTCGTCGGTCCATGGCAGGAGCCCAGTTTCTGCAGATAAGCGTGGGGTTCTCCCCTCCAGCCCTGCTGGCACGCTAGTGTTTGAGGCATTTCCCCAAAACACAAGTTGAGCCATGTTACTGCTTAGGAGGACCCTTATTTCACACATCCCAGGCACGTCCTCCTGCAGCTGGATGTCACCACACAAAAGGCAAGTAGTGTAACCCTTCTGTCATTCTTGAAATGAAAATAGCTTTGATAGTTTTGGGGCATGTTACATTTTCTTAAAAATTGCCTAACAGGTTGGGTTTGGGGGTCAGGTCCCCAAACTCCTCTTGCAATTTAAACCTCCATGAGCTTCTCTGGGTCTCGTGCAGCCTCTGGTCTTGGTAGAACAGGGTTTAGTTTATATGGCCTCCTGTGACTTGCTCTGTGCAGATTAATAGAGCACGCATCCCTCTTCACATGACAGTTCAGCAAAGAGAGCATTAATGCACATTTTCCTGCCCAAACAGCAGCTCAGTTTCCATGGCTGTCTCTTGGACCTCCTGAGGGTGCAACTCTGCTGTGTTTTTTGGTCTGCTCATTCTGGCGTGAAGCAAGTATTTCAGTCCATAAGACATCCTTGTGCAAAACTGACAATATTTTGTCCCAGTACCTACAGCTCACAGAAATCGTGGGGATGGACAGTTTTATTCAAAAGGTGTTAGGCTTGAAGAGCATAGCAATGGTCTAATTTGTACCAGCTGGCCTGAGGACCGGATCTCACTCCTCTGGGCACACTGAGAGGTGCTGCAGCTGCAGATCACTCTCTTTGGCCACTTTCAAGCCATTGATCTAATCACCGGTCCACTTTTTCTTATTACACCCCCTCTGAGCTTTTCTGCTTCCCCCTGGTTCGAGGAGCTCCATTTATGTATGTGAAATATTAGCAGGTGGGGGAGATGTTCATTACTGAAGCAGACTCCAGCTGAAATCGCCATATACTGGTTTGTGAACAGTGTCCCGCACGAACTGGAAGAGTAGACACCTAGCTACTGTGCAAAGGCAATGACATATGGAGTTCAGCACAGCTTTGTACCCAAAACGGTATTTAAACTTTCAACCTTCAAGCAGAGACTTCAGGCTGCATCTCATTTTCCTTCCTTCTTTCCTAATTTGTAACCAATACTTGATTTAGTAAATGCCAGAATTCAACTCTGAAGATGAATGAAAAAGCCTCAGGAAACCAGTGACCTCCTTAATAAAAGAATACGATAAGTTTACTAGATTTAACATTTCAGGGATCTATAAAGATTGGATTGGAAAGATTTTTTTTTTTTTATCCTTTCTGCAGGGGTAAAATGAAAGCACCTGGACCACACAGCTGGTTACTAGATACTATGTGAGGTGATAGAAACAGAAAGTATTGGCTTTCATTACAAGTCAGAAATAGGCAGGTAACACGAAGAAGATTTTTGAAATATGTGCCACAAAAGGAGAAAGGAATATTTGCTTCTTTAAATGGAGCTCAGAATTTAAAGGTAAATATAAAATCCATCCCAGATGTTTTCCTCTTGATTTACGCTCACTTTCTGCTCTCCCTTACAGAAAGTTTTAAAGCATTACCAGTTCCAATTATCTCCTCAAACTGTTTTCTGTGAAGCTGACATTACTCCCTTCCAAAGACTGAGATTCTCCCAGCACAAACCACCGTCTGTTGAAGCCCTTTAGAATGCAAAGGGTAAAAGTTGCTGCGAGATGAAAACTTTATCTGATGAGGAATTTTTTTGCAAAGCTTCACATCCACTGGATTATTTAGTTGGCTACATTGTCTATGTTCAGTGCTCAGGCCGGGTATAAAATGAGATTATGGCAAAGCAAAACCAAAGAACCTTTCAAAAGGCTTTTGTCACCTATTTACACTACTGCACTAATGCTGGGATACATCTCACCTGGGTTTAACCACACAGAAACAAAGCATCTGACTTAGGGAGCCACCTTGGTTTTCCTGTAGTTAAAAGCCAAACATACAGATAATAGAAACTCCTGGGGACAGTTAATTTCCTCCTAGAATAGCTCTACAACAGGTGCAATGAATTGCCCTCTAGAGGCACCAGTTTCTACATACTGTCAATAAATGCATGATTAGTTTTGACTAGTTGCTGTAACTTTTTAACAAGGTAGTTAAGTAAGACAATTGTTTCCTTTTAGCATTTTATTTAAAATAAGTTTAAAATGCAGGATGAGCCAAAACGTCCTTCAAGAAACTTGATGGAACCAGACGTGAAGGAATTTGACTTTGAGATTCCACAGTGATTTCCTCTCCTGGCTCACAAGATGAAAGTAGAAATCTTAAAACTATGGACTGACCTTGCCAAACTTAATTTGAAACATCTGAACAGACTTATTTTTTTTTCCTTTTTTAGGCTTTGAAATATCTTGTTATGCTTAGATTTTGATAATTGTATAACTTTTAAAGTCAAAAAAACCAAAAGGTCATTTCTAAACCAAAAATTATGTATTTTATTCTTTCCATTCTGTCAGAAATATGGTATTTCAATTATTAAAAAAATATGAATAATGAAGTAATTCAAAACAGAGCAGCAATATCAATTTAAATTTCTAAGAATATTAATTCTCTGGTGATAACGCTTTACTAGAAAATTCCTGAATAGACCTACTTGATGCAGGACTTTAAACGTTACAGAGCATATGTAAAGAGTCTGGAATAAATGAGATGTCATTAGTCTATCGAGGGTGACTGCTATTTGTAAGATTGTTTTAAAATTTGATGATTAGAAGGTTTTGTTTATCAAAAGACAGCCAGAGGGGGCTGGCGATGATCAGTCCTGTCTTTAAACATCCCATTGTCCTTGATCCAAAATGCAGACCGCATCGCAGAGTGAGAGCAATGGCAGGCTGAGTTCCACCAGAAATGCTATGAACACTTCTAAGCATTTTCTTCGCTGAAAAGCAGCTTGTAAAACCCAGAGTTTAAAGAAAGTGCGTTTAAAAATTATCAGGAAAAGTTGTCGTTCACAAATGCATCTTACATAGGAAATGTTCCCACTAAAGACAACGGGAAAGCACATGTAGGACCACCAGTTCAGATGCTAAAGCAAGGCTGTTTTCAGTACAGTTGCACACAAGTGAATTTACTTAGATGCAATAAGCATCCGCGAGCTTGGCCCTTTTACACAAATATCACTTGAATTCCACAGAAAAGAAACTTCCTTGGGGTGAAACACAACAACCACTGAACAGCTAAGTAGAGAGTTGGGGGGAAAAAAACACAAACATACCAAAGAAAAGACTTGAGGGAGAACAAAAATTCACACTGGTGTGAAAAAAGCTGGAATGCAGCCAGGCTGCCAGATTTGGTACCCCACGCAAAATGATCTGGAAAGAAATGATATAATGCGTAACTTCTTATGTTAATACTACAGAAACAATATATGAAAACACAGCATTTCAGCTTTAATAGTACCCTGCGCTTCAGTTTTAATTGTGCCCTCCCTATGTGCATGAGAGGAATTAAAAATAGATAAATAAATTGAATTTGACCAAGGGCAGAGCTTTGAATTATCTTGGGATCTTGGGAGCTGCTCAGGAAAAAGATTTTCTGCTGGGGACAGGAAGCAAAAGCTGTCCCTCTCAGCTCCGTTGGAGACTATGAAATTGTTTTGCTGCTGGTCTAAGGCAGAACCTTAAACAGATTCATGACTCCAAAGTCCAGCTTCTCACATCTTTTGAGTCAATGAAATATTCTCCACCAGAAAGGCAATTCCATCTATTTAAGGAAGACCAAATCATTGATACCTGTACTCTTACACCCGTATATCCCCACTCGTTCCAAGGAAATCTGTTATTAACGATACCTAGTATCATCTTTAGGGCAAAATACTTGGCAGAAGAGGTCAGTGTCATTATTTCCACTTTACAAAAGGAACAAGGCACCAACAAGGTCAGATTACACATGTGTGTCAGGAGTCTTGAATTGATGCCTTAATGCTAAGCCTCAGTTCTTGCTCCTCAGCCTTCCCTTCTCACTCTCTGCCTCCCAAAATCAGCTTTCCATACCTGCAATCATCACTAAGTCCACCATACCTGTATTTCATACACATATCCATTCTGATTCAGGCGGAATGTGTCCTTCTCTTTATTTACAGTTGGAGCAAAACATTCACAACTGCGTTGCAAACACATTGAGACAGAGGCCATCCTTCTGCTTTGTGCATTTCCTGCAAACAGACACTGTATCCCGGCCCACAGCTGGAGTTAGTGCTTTACAATGCATCGTTCTGCAATTATTCTGTCTGATTTCAAATAGCTGGGTAATTCACAGCATCAATTATAGCCAGTTTAGTAAGGCATAAAGTTCCCTTTCACTGATGTTGTGTTAGGATGGCTGTACTGTGCATTCATGTTACAGTTGTTCCCCAGATGTGAAGCACACCTCCTTTGGACCAATAATTCATCTTATTACAAGCAAGTCTTGAATTTATAGCAGGACTTTGCTAGGAGAAAAAAAAAAAATGAAAAAGAATTTGAGAAACACAAAGAATCCAGAGAACCTGCTTCCAAAGCTGTAAGAACTTTTTTTGGACAATCAACAGAGAGAAGATCTTACAATTTCTAAATTAGATGAAGCTCTCCTTGTATGTTATACAAGCAATATATGACCTGTCTCTCACCGCCCCGTAGAGGCTGGCATCCTTACCACCCCTCTGCCTATTAGCTCCTTTCTCTGCTGTGAACAGACCAGCTACCTTTTTTCTCAGGCCAACTGATCGACATAATGACGTTAAACTCAGAGCAATTGCTCTTAACCCATAGGTGCCTTTGATGTCTGCTGCAGTTTCAGGCTGGATTAAAGGATTGTAGACCTGAAAGCCTGCCTGTGTTTTTGTTGCTGTTGTTTGCTTGTTTCCAATACCACATTTGCCCTAATAAGGCTTCCAACTTAGACCAACACAGTCAGGCCCAGAGAGAGCATTCGCTCGGGGTGCTTGGGGAGGAATTTCGGACGCTAGTGCAGACCCACAGACAAACAATGCACCAAGTCCTAGTGCAGCAGAAGTGAAGATGTAGTATCTCCCAGGTGGGCTTCCAGCTCCTACTGCCATGAAGAAACATGAGTGATAGCTGCTGCAAGGAGGGGATTGAGCCCCACATGCTCAGCCTCCCTCGGTGATGGTGGTGGCCGACGGGACATGGAGAGACCCTCTAGCTCACTGCGTGAGCAGGAGGCAGAAACTTTGGGAATGCAGCTTATTTTGCAAAGGGCACCATTGCTTACTGCCTTTGCCTGTTTAACCATCCAGCACTTGGGTAAATTCACATCTTGGGCTTGAGCCATTCAGCAAAGCCCTGATCCTGCTGCTTCGAAAGCTGCACAAAGAGCACCCATTGGGAGACTTTGGAAGCATAGTGTATTCGTTTCAAGAAACTAACGCAGCAATTGATAAGTATAAGCACATAAAAGAAGTGGTTTCTACAGACAGTGAATATTCAAAAAATCCCCAGAAAACGTGTGGATCCTGGTTTATCAAAATACAGAGTGGTTTACATCAAGCGGCGTATATATTAAACTTCCTTTTTGATCACAAAATACTTTTTAATTAAGGTAATATAATTTTTTTAAAACTGACCAACAGTCTGGTCATAATAGTCTGGTTCATCCAAATTTTCATCTATGAATCCTGCCTCTAAAGAATGCACTTTTATTACTTTTTATTAGAATTTGTCATTATAAATCATCTATATTACCATAGTGCCCAAAGCTGTAAATGAAAATGATAATTACATTGACTACAATGCAACTTTTAATGGTCTTTACCCCTAACCTGCAGGGCTTTCCAAAGGAGACACTCAATTTTTTATGTCCATTTATTGTTTTGTCTCTTCACTTTTATCTTAAGTAGGTGAGAACTTCACTGAGACTTTCTAGCTTATTACACATGTAGGAAAGAAAAATCCCCATATTGGTCCCACATTGAAATCCCAATTGAAAATCCCAATTGAACATTGTTTCAAGTGAAATGGTCACTGCCATGAGCACACAGACAAGATGTGGAACCTCTGCAAGGATTTCAAGAGTTTTTCCTCTGTCTTCCTTTCCTTTTGCCTCCAATATACTTGACATTGGAAAGGCAGTGTCACACCAGTCTTCAAAAAGGGCAAGAAGGAGGACCCAGGGAACTACAGGCTGGTCAGCCTCACCTCCATCCCTGGAAAGGTGATAGAACAGCTCATTCTGGGCATCTTCTCAAGGCATGTGGAGGAAAAGCAAGCTATCAGAAGTACTCAACACAGATTCACCAAGGGGAAACCACGTCTGACTAATCTGATAGCCTTCTATGATGGCATGACTGGATGGGTAGACGAGGGGAGGGCAGTGGATGTGGTCTACCTTGACTTCAGCAAGGCGTTCGACATGGTCTCCCACAGCATCCTCATAGGGAAGCTTAGGAAGAGTGGGTTGGATGAATGGACAGTGGTGTGGATAGAAAAGTGGTTGAAAGACAGAGCTCAGAGGGTCATGATTAGGGGCACAGAGTCTAGTTGGAGGTCAGTGATGAGTGGTGTTCCCCAGGGGTCAGTACTGGGTCCAGTCCTCTTCAATATATTCATCAATGACCTGGATGAGGGGATAGAGTGCACCCTCAGCAAGTTTGCCGATGACACCAAGCTGGGGGGGCGGGTGGCTGACACAGCAGAAGGCTGTGCCGCCATACAGAGAGACCTGGACAGGCTGGAGAGTTGGGCGGAGAGAAACCTTATGAAATTCAATAAGGGCAAGTGTCGGGTGCTGCACCTGGCAAGGAAAACACTCATGCACCAGTACAGGTTGGGTGCTGACCTGCTGAAGAGCAACTCTGTGGAAAGAGACCTGGGAGTCCTGGTGGACAAGAGGATGAGCATAAGCCAGCAATGTGCCCTTGTGGCCAAGAAGCCCAATGGCATCCTGGGGTGCATCAAGAAGAGTGTGGCCAGCAGGTCGAGGGAGGTCATCCTCCCCCTCTACTCTGCCTTGGTGAGGCCACACCTGGAGTACTGTGTCCAGTTCTGGGCTCCCTGGCTCAAGAGGGACAGGGAGCTGCTGGAGAGGGGACAGCAAAGGGCTACAAGGATGATGAGGGGACTGGGACACCTCTCTTATGAAGAACGGCTGAGGGATTTGGGTCTCTTCAGTCTGGAAAAAAGACAGCTGAGGGGGGACCTTATCAACGCTTACAAATACTTCAAGGGTGGGTGTCAGAAGGATGGGGCCAGGCTCTTTTCAGTGGTGCCCAGTAACAGGACAAGAGGTATTGGGCACAAACTTGAGCATAGGAAGTTCCATCTCAACATGAGGAGGAACTTCTTTACCCTGAGGGTGGCAGAGCCCTGGCACAGGCTGCCCAGAGAGGTGGTGGACTCTCCATCTCTGGAGACATTCAAAACCCACCTGGATCCGCGTTCCTGTACAACCTGCTCTAAGGTGACCCTGCTCTGGCAAGGGGGTTGGACTAGATGATGTCCAGAGGTCCCTTCCAACCCTATGATTCTGTGATTCTGTGATTCCTTTGACATTAGAAATAACTCAAGAAACAGCACAATTCTGCAGCCACATGAGCGGACACTGATGGATCTCCCTAGCACTTAGACACTGCTTTCTCTTTTCTGAATCTCTTCTTGCTTGTACAACGCACAGCTGTCACAGCTCTGTTGTGTGTTGTGACAACAGAGTGTTGTCACAACAAATGAGACGTGGTTTCAGTTGCCCCCATTTCAAAATCCACTCAAAGGTGGGAGGATTATGGAAGAGGAACCAAGCACTACAAGATCTTTCACTGCAGGATGATGGCTGGGCTACTACAGCACAGTGTCTCAGTTTCCCCACGTATGAAACTGGAATACATCCTTTAACAGGAGACTAATTTTAACTTGTTACTGACAGTTAAGAGGCGAAATTGGCACCTGGGCTCTGCCACCAATCCTGTGTGTGATCTTCAGCAAGTTATTTAGGCTGCCTGCAACAGGCAGCTCTGTAGCAAATTCCCACCCGCATTGCTATTTTCCATCTTCCATCTCCTTTGGGAAAGCCCTTCCCTTTTTACAGTGCTTTGCACAAAGAGATGCCAGTCTCTGCTGGCCTCTCTAAGCCCTTATCTGCTGCATAAACCATCCCTGTGTGCTGCAGCTCTTCTCCTGGTGCAGGAGAGCCCTGCAGCGTGAGCTGGATCTGCGATGATATTGAAGTGACGAGGTAACTGAGCAAAAAGGCGGCCAAGCCTGCCACTCCCAGGTGAGGTAAAAGAGTATGTTATTTAATTACCGCACAGGGGAATTAAATCCACCCTCCAACCCCAGTCATTCTACCAGCTGCATTGTGCATCCCCGCACACGTCGGCAGCGCAGGCGAGCCAGCAAGGCAGCAGAGGAGACGGGGCAACTCTGGCAAATCTGCTTTGGAGGGGACTCCAGCTCATAGCAGAGCAGATGAACAAGAACTGAATCGCAGCAAGCCCTAATCTCCTTCTAACCATGGGACATTAAAGGTTTTTAATATTCTTTGCCCTGTGCGGGAAAATGTTCTCTCTGAAGCCATTAGCAGGTAAATCTCTTCATTATACAACATCAGCAGGGAAATGATGTCTGTGTTTTCAGACTTACAGGAATATTGTTCTCTCCGTTCCAGCTCCTGCCTTCAGGATTTGCAGTTGCCTTCCCAGAAAAGTCATATAGGTAGTATTGGTGGTTGAAAGGAGCTAATGGTACTAAAAACCTGCCCCCAGAGCACAGGCATAGGCATGGCTAGTCAGAGGGTAAGGTAATTTCTAGGTATCCATCTAGTCCAACTAGTCTTAACGTATGAAAGAAACTCATCTCGTACTAGGATATGTTATGCTAACCGGGCTAAATTGTCCCTAACTATCAGGTGTCTACCACGATCCTCATTCAGAGTCACATTTACTAGCTTATCCTCAGCACCTAGTATTTCAACAAATAAAAATAGGTGGTACTAATCCCATGAAGAAATTCGGCAGTCTTAACAGACACGATGGCTAAGGGCGTATCCTCATTTCCCTTGACGGATGGGAAATCAGGGAACTGGCACTGAAGGCTGGACCCGGCTGAGGCCATGCGTGGGACTGGCTGTCGGTCGGTTCAAAGATCCGAATTGTGCAGCCAAGGCAGGAGGAGGGCTGGGCGCTCTGCATTCTAAGCCTCTCTTGCCTGATTTGTAAAGTGGAGGCATGGCTACGCAGATTTTTTGAGATTTACAGATGGAGTATAGATACAAAGGCAACATATTACTATGAGAGAAGAAGCAAACCTCCTAACCCGGGGAGTGGAGGGGAAGGAAATCAAGACAGGACTGCTTTATTTTGCAGTATTTTGCAGAATTAAATATTCTCTCCTAGTCCAGAATAAGGAGTCGCAGAGCACCCTTCAGGGAAAATGGCATTTAAGACACGCATACTCTTGCCAACTGTGAACCCTTGTATTTGAAACCAGCCGAACAGTGATTGCTGCAATATCCTGACTTTCAAACCCTCCCTGTTTGTTCATACACATCAGCCCTTTAGGCCATATAGATGTGACATACGGATGCACAGACATGCCACAGACAAACTGCTATATTTGGATCCTCTTCCTGTTTCCACAGTAACCTTACAGAAACAGCTAGCAGTCAATAGAGAAAATCAAAGGCAGGGATAAATCATAATATTAGGTTAGGGAGGAACAGACCTTGAATACTGAGCAAGTGATACACAGCATAATACAATTTAGGGTGTCTATTATGCTAACCCAGGGCAGGAGCGCTTAGGCACATGATGTGGCATTTACGACACATATTTGCTGCTACTGAAGCAGAAGCACAAATGAGAGAGCTGGTACAGAGATCTTTATGCTTACAGACTGTTTAATGGCTTAATCCTCCTGCTAAACCGAGCTGAGCTTTGCTTTGTACACGGTGCTTCCACACGCTCGTCCCTTAGAAGTGACACTAAGACATTTATAAACAGGTGCTTCATCATTATCAATGGACTTTGTACGCTAAGATTAGTTCAGGGAGAATAGCAATAAAGAGAAAAGACCAATCAAATATGTTAATTCATGAACATTAAACTTAATATGAGTTGGTGCTCATGAGTGTGGCAAGTGTCACATTAATTGAGTCCTTTTTTGGTAGCTGTGCAGTATATTGCTGTGCATTTCACAAATAGTTTTTCTCCCAAAACTGTTTCTCTCTAGACAGCAGTTTAGGCAACCGTCAGATGAATTACCTAGTGAAAATTGAAAACTGCTTTTTCTATTAGTCACTCAAGGGGTAGTACTCCAAGTAAGGAGCCTCAGCAGCTCTAATCCATTCTCCTCCAGACCATCAAATCGCTTTGGATCCACATGGTAGCGAGTGCGGGGGCTGTGGGTACCCCGTACTTGATTTAAAACACTTAATTCTCAAATTAAGCACTAAGATTGTAGCTGCAGTAACAGGGGGAATCATGTTTATGGAAACTCTGCTCCAAATATTTACTCGATATTGCTCAATCTTGTTTTGAAATGAGATCAGGTTTCAAGCTGCTGGTATTAACCTAAAGATTTCAGTATTATCTCGTGCACACCAGCAAAAACACAGGGAACAATAGCACTGACACGAGCTCCACTCTGGAAGAAAATTGGTGCTTTGTTAGAACATTAAAAAGTCCCATTCCTGGGATCATAGCCTATCTAACTTGACTCAGAGCGACATGTCAAATTGGAAACCTAGGACTAAATATTTATTCCTGCTGTTTGTTATTTTAAAATCCTATTTGTCTCTCTAATACTTTTTCTCCCTGACACCGAACAAAATAATGCGTTGTGGGTTTTTTTTTAAGATGGATGTTGATCACTCCACCCCTGCTCTCCCTGGAAGAAATGCTTGTGCCTAAAGCCTGGTAGGACACAGTGTCACTCAGCTGGACTCATTAGCATGGCAGCAGTTTTGCGTTTACGTCTCTGCACAGCTCCTAGGGAAAGGTAGCGCCAGTTCACAGCACAGCGTGGGTCTGTCTGCAGCTGACAAGGTAGACATGCCCTTAAAAGCCAGGCCATTCTTCAAGTAGCAAGTGAAACGGGCAGCTGCGGAGAGGCAGTGGCAGCCTTTGACGTGCGAAGGGCAAGGGCTGAGTGAGTCATTCCGGATGAAATCTCTTGATCTGTTGCAGATGGTTTCTGTGGCCTTGGAAAAATATGTATCAGCACCTGATCCGCCGAAGTACGTAGGTGTCCGGGGTTCAACTTCATGTAGAATTTAATTGCCTGAGTATACAAGCACAGAGGTAATTTCATTTCTCCCTGTCGTGACCAAACAAGGTAGAAAAAAGGTCAGCAGGAGACTCAGAATAGAATTTCTTCATCTTTTCATGCTTAAATCCTCTGAAAAACTTCGTCCTGCGGACAGACTCAGAACACATCTCCAGCATGCAGCAAGCAGTGATCTGAGCAGCCATAGTAACTTCCATCATTAATGTGGCTGGTGGGAGGACCATCTCCTGGACCGAGCCACAACTCTGAGCTCTGCACACTCAGACAGAAGAGAAATGAGCTTCCATGACTTGTTTGTGTAAGGACTTTGAACCCCGAACTCCTTTTTACCAGGGGATGCCAGGCTTTTGGCAAGCCCGCGAAGAGCAAAAAGGTGATGTGCACAGGGGACCCTCTGTTTCTTCTGCACGTTTGTAACAAAAAACCCAAGATTTCATCTGGCAGTGAGCAAAGGAAAAAAATTATGTAGAGACGGTTTGGCGCAGAAAACCCCATGAGCAGCTCCTGGTCAGGAATGGAGTAGGGATATTTTAGGAAAGCCTGTCTTGATCTCCTTCAGGTCTCCAGGCTTTATCCCCCAAATCCAGCAGTGGGAGGAGATCACAAATATATTTTTGGCATGTCTGACATGTCCTCGCTGTCTTCAGCCTCTGCACTGGCTGCTCTGAAGCCCAGTCGTAGGTGCTTAACACTTTCCATGACCTCCATAGGAAACAATGAACTCTGTTATGAACTCTGCCACGGACCTGGGCATGTAACATCTAGGTGTCTTTGTGGGATTTGCCAGTACCTTCTGTGGGCTTCCCATGTGGACTTGGAGGATTATTTTTTAATTTTATCTCCAGCGTCTGTTGTAGTATTAGTGTATTAATAAATATCACACCTTTACAATGACAGCAGGACAGCCAGGGAAATGTCTAAATTCAGAAGAGTCCTTCAGAATCGTCAGAAAGGCTTTGTGGAGTAAGTCAATGCCAAATTCCTTAGACTGAAAGACAGGCTTCAGATAAATTTTGTTTACACAGGAAAAGTGAGAAACTGTAATTTTAGTAGCATTTCGCAGGTTTCCTTGATCTTTCTAGGAAACTATAAGAAGGGATAACTTCAAAACTAACAGGCATTCTCCAACAGACTCTACAGTTGTGAGAGATGTCACTGAATGAACTATAGTGCTTCTGCTTTTTCCAGCACAGGTCAGTGAAAGGCTGGTCATTTTTGCAATAAAAGAGTTGAATGGGCTTTTCTCTTTTCAATCAATCCAAGGTTGATTTTTATGAAGGAATATACATTCCCTCTTTGACCTTAATAAAAGTAAGGACGTCATTGTGTAAAAAAGATAATTAATTTTCCAGGGTTTTTATTAGGGAAAAAAAAATAGCAAAGGAAGTGCCCAAAGAGTGCAATTAACAAACATTAAAGCAATAAAATATTGACCCTAATTTTTCCCTTTATCTATTCCTTTCCAGTTCCAACATCTGGAGCAATAATAGTGGATAACAATCAATGGGTTCCTGATGAGAGCAGCTCACACTACACCCACAGTAATTGTCTTTTGAAAAATCAATAAGGAAGGAAATGTGAAAAAAATTTGATACAAGGTGTGACTTCCTCTTTTTCTGTTTATACTTACATACAAGATCCCCCTCCCCCTGCAACTTCCCCCACCCTAGAGGCAGGAATGATGTCTCCATCTTGGAAGGTAATCATATAATTAAGATATATGAGATGTGCCTTCCTGTGACACGTGAAATAAAAATATAATGAAGGAAACAATGCAAGCATGTATAAAGGGTCTCCTCACGCTCAGCAATAGCATTTGCTGCCATGAACAATATTCTTAATCAGAAAAAATAGTCCTTCATAATAATCATGCTGCATACAATGATATTCACAACAGACCCAGGGCAGCATGGCTGAGGAGGTATCAAAATACAGAAGTAATTTTGCTATGAAATACCTAGGAAATTACATCCTGAACTTCTTCCTGCTGTGCAGGTTTCTGTCAGGACTGGGTCATCGCCGTTGATCCAGTTTTCACTGGAAAATAATTTAATAAGAGTGGAATGAACACAGAATTTCAACCTAGTTCCATAGATAGAGATTATATCCTGTGACTCCAGGGTGATACTGTGTAAGCTTTGAGGAGCTTTGAGTCTGTTTCAATAAATGTCAAAAACCGGTCCAAGAACTGAATATTTCCATGGTTGTGATGAAGGATAAAAGTGGCTAATGCTACCTTTGCCATACCCATCCCATTGACATTTACCCATCCACCAACCCAGCTAAACAGTCTGTTTTTTTAATTTGAGGTTGAGAGCATGAAAAGATTGGCTGCAATGAATACCCATAATAAGATATAAAGATTTTGAATGAGCTGAGATTGGGAAATGCAGGGACTGTATTTCCATCTACAAACTACGAGGCTTGATGTGAAAGTTGTGGGTATAACCAAAGAAATCTTCACAACCTGCTACATAAATAATGCTGGTTATGATGCTATCTGAAGCTAGCTCAGATTAGTCCCCTTTAACATTGCCAGGCAAAAACTAACATAGGAAGGAGTGTCATTGGAAAAGAGTTGAATCTGAGATTTCCATCTGGCTAAAATATAGGGTGATGGTGGGCAATTAGACCTCATCTACAACCCAGACTATTAGGGCAGGAATAGAAACATCCATCCAGTCGAACTGAACGCCCTCCTACTCTTACCACTCACACTGTGCTTTAGCATCAGGATGTCTCAGGCTTTAAATGAAATGTCAAATATAATTTGGCTCTGGATACACAAGATATATGATTGCCCTTGGAGAAAGTTGATAACTCGGAGCACTCTGTGTCAAATGTGTATCTACCTGATAGCTCACTCCATAAAAAGCACTAGCCTGCTTTCCCTCAACTGTGTAAAATAGTCAGACTCCAAACAGGCCTGCCTGCAATTTACACAAATAGGTCCATTTTGAAAGAAAACCTTCATATCAGAAAGGAGAGATGGCTTATTGAAAGCTGACTCCTACTTAAATTTCCAAATGGCACCATGCACATTACATTAGCATTCAGTGGCTGGAAGGCAGTTACCATACCCACCGCAGATAGCTCAGCATCAGATGAGGAATTATGTTAAATGACACATTTGGATTTCTTCAAGACTCAGTTTGGAAACTTTCATTTGGAAGCATGGTGTATTTTCAGAGCTTTTTACTACTTGGAATCCAAGCAGGGCAGAAAACACAGAGAGGTTATTTATGATTATTGATGGCTTCAATGTTCCTTACAACGTCTACTGCATCTAAATTTTGTGCTGAGAGGGGGCCTGTTTTAAAAAACTATGAAAAAAAAAATCAGTATATAACTTTGTTGTGTATCTGTACTTGCTGTATTCACATGGCACTGGAAAAGATGCATTGCAAATGAATCTTTTCCACACTTTTACCTGTTTTTTGCAGCCATCACTCAGAAAATATTATTTCAGTCTGATTATTTTGTATTTTTTTGTGCTTTTCGTCTCTTAGGTAGTCTGTCTTCAAAACTGGAATGCTTCGTGTCGATTCCACTAATGTCATGCAAAATACATTAGGAGAAAAATTTGAAACTTTGCACATTGCCATTTAGACTTTGCCATTTTTGAAAAGCCACAGTGGTAAAATGTAAAGTCAGTGACAGACACTGTGCAGAAGGACATAAATAGATAGGCAATATACTTGTCAGTCACAGAACATGAGAAATGCCTTATATACCCAAATAAAAGCTCATAACATAAGCTTATCAGAGATAAAGTTACATATGTGATACTTTGTCCTTTTGTTCCAAAAGCAGTGGATAATAAGTTTGACTCCTGTACCTAAAAAAAAAATCTCTACTTTCTTAGCTAATTTAATGGCTCTTGCTTGAGACTGCAAAGAGATTCAATTAAAACAGCAGTTTATTTTCATTTTCTTCTTTTTCTTGAACAGAGTAAGTATTTGGCACCTCTTTGGCATCTTTGCTCCTAACAGGTCTGATAAAGAACAGGAATGCAGCTCCTTAAATTAAAAGGTGAACATTTTATACTAATTTCAAATTTTTAATCATTATTGACCTGTGTATAACTGTGTAAAACCCCTCCTTTTCCTCATTGTCCTTACTCCAGCCTGGTATTTCTCTTTCTCTTTCCTTCCCATGCTCTTGGTGATCTTTCACATCCTCAGCTCTCTGTTCTCCCACTCTTCCTGTCCCCCCTCTGCAGCCAAGAACCTCACGAGCAGCTTTGCTTCTTGCTCTTGAAGAAGACATTGACATTTCTCTTCTCAAATCCCCACCTTCTGGTCTACCTGCACTGTCTCATTCATGCCTTCTAAAGGTGTTGTGCTCTTCAAAGTAAGATCTCCCAGAAGATGAAGAGTGTCCACCAGGAGCTTTTAATCCACATTTGACTTTGAATTTAAGGATGAAATGTACTGTTTAACTGGGTTCTTCGATCTCAAAATACCTCAGGTGAATTCACTTTAGGATAGAGGGAAGGACCACAAATAGAAAGAAACATTCATAAATTCATGCATTGTGCTGAATTTCACAGAAAACTGAGAAGCTGAAATCATGTTGAATACACAGATGTAGGAAAGAAACACATCTAGATCACCAAGGTTACCTAGGATCTCTTAATTTTGCCTCTTTAGCTACAGAAAGTCTTACACTTCAACTGCCCGTGTGGTGTGTGTTCCTAAGGCATTTGTGTTGCCATCTCAGTTGAGAAGAATTACCAGCCATTTGCTGGAGAAAAGTCTCCCTCTTTTCTCTCAATGTTGCCAAATACTTAAAATCTGTGACAAATCTGTGCCAAGCTTCCCTGAACTTTTGATCTCGAAGTTGTCATTTCCACTAGCCTGCATTTTTAATCATGTGGATCTATTCTCTGTGCCCATTTATTTCTGTAAAGCCAGTGTTCTGTATTCCTTGTTCCTGTGCAGTCTTTTCTGTACACTTATTCCTCTGAAATAACTTCTTTAGTATGAAATAATAGTATCAATACAGAGATAAACAATAACAGGTCGGACTGCAGGACAGCAAGTTCAATCTATGCCCTACTCATCATCTTTAGCAGAGGAGAAGGGAAGAAAAATGGATGGTTTTGCAGCATGACCAGAAGGTTAACAAAGCTAGGCCTTTTCCAATGAGCTATAAGATTATTGCTGCTTTTCTCTCTAGATCAATATTGATTATATGTTCCAATTTCTTTCAGATATTGAATTTGTTTTATTGGGCAAACAGCTGCAGTCTCCGTTCCCCGTCCCTGAGCAAATATTATTTCAAACTTCTTTTGAACTCACAGGGCACAAGTGTGACTCTGTTGCACTCACAACAGCTTTTTGATCATGTGATATCGGCCCAGGATGGTGTAACTGGTCCAAACATAAGCTGACATACCGGTTTTACTGAAATGTGCTTTCCCTGTGTGATTCTTGCCATGTCAATGAATAACTCAGTGGTTCTCCTCCCATGGACTGCACAGCGCTGGTGGTCTGTCGTGGCAGTCAGTTAAGCTGTTGTCACTGGATGAGAAAACATACTGCCTAATTATTATTTTCATAGCTAGGAATTAAAGTGTATGGTACACCCCAAACCAAAACACAGTAACCATTAAAACTAGAGGGCTAACAGTTGTCTGTCACCTTACTGGGGAATATTGGAGTTGATCATTCTTCAATCACAACCTTAATCTGCTTTATTTTTCTTAATTCTGACTTATCTCAGAAATAAATGATGTACGAATACAGACCTTTCGAGCACCACTTCACCCAACCTCCCTTAGTTAACAATCTCCGAACTTTTTCCAGTGTTTTTCATCAATTTTGTTTGAAGAAACAGAGAGAGCAGATACAGAACAAAATGGGCATGAAGTCAGAAAAGGTACAGTCGTAGGTAAAATAATGTCACAGAACTGAAGACATATAACTGAAGTCATTTACATTTACATAAAAAAGAGCGTGGGAAGAAAGATCGCTACCGTTTGGAGCGTGGTTGAGCAATTTGGGATTTGGAGATCAACCACGGTCACGAAGCAGCTAGGAAGTGATACTATGCAGAAGTATCACCACTTCACACTGGTTTCAGGATTTCAGTATGTTTTCTTAAAAATATAACAAATCTGATGCATTAGAAACATCTCTTCAAAACCATATTTTTTAATGTGTTGAAATGTTTAGATGCCAACTTTTGTTTTAGAATTATAATATAGAGGAAGAGGCATAGCTTTGAACAGCTCCTTCAAAAACATGCTCAAAATATTTCACTCCAAAATATTTAAAGAGGATGCCAAAATATTGTCAGAGCTTCATCCCTTCACTCAACTCCTTCCTCACAGTTCCTCTGAAACAGTGTTCCCATAATGTAAAGATACTTTTTGATTTCGGTAGAACGGCATTTTGTTGAAGAAATTGTTCCACTAATTTTTTAACCATGATGTCTGGGAAAAAAGGTTTCAGGAAGCTTTAATATCCCAGCCCAATGAATAATCTTTTGAGGTTGGTTGATCAGTTATCCCAGATCCTCTGCAAAGCTAGTTCTGTGAAATGCCAAGTTTGTTTCAAAAACGTGAAAAAGTAAAGCGTATATTTTACCATCTACTCCATTTATTTTATTTTATTTTATTTTATTTTATTTTATTTTATTTTATTTTATTTTATTTTATTTTATTTTATTTTATTATGTATCTTGGTGGTTTTTTTCTGCAAAGATGGGCTTTATTAAGCTTTTTTTAGGAAATATACGAGGGTGGGGTTTTTTTAATTAGAATATTTTATTGTCTTTTAGAAACCAGAACCTCTTAGTTTTAAAATTTTTAAAAATGTATAGCTGAATTCTATTTTTGCAGAATATATTAAAAAGAATAATTTCCCAACCAGCCCCAAGTCTGTGTGTGTTCCCAAGGATAATTAAGCAGAAATCCGCAATCACCCTAAAATTCGTATTACTGAGTATTTACGCTTGGATCTTCATTGCTATATATAGTAACCCTACAATTTCTTTTTTAATCTTACGTATGAGGTTTCTCCAAACACCTTCTAATTTTACCTTGGTTGTTCAGTTTGTATGGCTGGCATTTGATTAAGTAAGTTTTAAGTAAAGGATATTCTCTTGAAAAAAAAAATAAATAAAAAAACAACAGAAACGAAAACGAAAAACCAACCACCTATGAGATCATCTATAAGATGAGACAAACTTTAAGTGACCCTCAGAAAAATTCTTAGAAAGACTATAGCAGAAACTGACAATGTTGTTAGACGGTGTAACACAGGCTGAGTACGCAAGTATTCGAAAGGGTTATAGTCCCTAGAAGACTGACAGAACGCTAACATACTTGCAAAAGGCATCCAAAGACAATGAAACAAAAGACTACAGAAGTAATCGGCAGGCATAAGCATTTGTAATTTACTTGCAGATATACACTGAGATTGCAAACTTTCCCTCTCAATATGAGACAGGACAGACTTACAGGGATCTCTGTTCTCTCACCACCACCCCATCTTCCTTGCATCTGTGTAAATGCAGATGCAGATGAACAAAGCTTACTTATTCAGAGCCACCCGCTGAGACTCATAAAATTTGACAGATATAAAAATGGAGGAAATATCCATTACATTCTGATACATTACTGAAGACGCGCAAACAGGGAACAGACCAACTAGGTTAAGTATTGGTATAAATTAAACAGAAAGCACATTTGCTCTGGCACTGGCCTTTCAAATTGAGAGTGATGGCATGATTTAATAATTGAACTGTCTCACCTTGCACAGTCAGACAGAATTCCAATAGGAATAATTATTCCAAAATGGATATGAAGGCAAATCAAGCCCTGCGCCAGCTAATACAGCAGTCTGCAATTTGACTTTTTGTTGCCTTGTGGATGAAAGTGGGACCAGGATCAACGGGTTGTTTTTCTTCAATTTTGCAAATGTGTCAAGTACTTCATTAGGGCTGATCCCTTCACCAGTAATTTTCTTTGTGAAGACAAGGTTTAGTTATTGCTCATGTCACATAATGCTCCAATAAGGCATCCTTAAATATTTCTCCTAAGAGTTAATTCCCGGCTTCACCCAACGTGTAATTTCAAGCCCTTGCATCAGATCTGTCATCTTAAAGGCTTTCTTTCCCAAAGTCCCTATCCTGAGGTCTGGGCATTGTACATGACATGTAAGCAACACCAGTCATGCCATCCGACGCTCTCCCATCACTTAGGTAGGCATGACCCCTTCCCATCACTGCACAAGCCTCACGAGGGTCATGTGAGAGTGCTTACACAGTCGTATGAGCCACAGCACAGGCCTCTATGAAAGTCTACAACTGAGATCTAACTTCATATAACTTGACCTTAAAAACCTTCAGTGAAGGAAATTTTGGCAAGAATTGGCTGCCTTACTTTTCACATCTCTCGAGTTTTGGAATATCAGGCTTTTTCTGAAAATTAAGCTGACACACTCTTTTCTTATAGCATTTTGGTATTCAAAGCACACTTGGAAGGGTTTTTGCCTGTGTACCTGTGATTACAGTTACACAACACCTTCCTTTCCTTCTCTTTTACTGTCACCATTACTTCTTGGGTTCCATTGACTTTGCTGAGCCCAGTTCCTCCAGTTTTCTGAACTTAGTGTACTGTAGTTGTAACCTTTTTCCTTAATTTTCCGTTTAAACTGCTTTTCCTTCATAGTAAATACAAGTATATTCAGTTATTCTCCCCAGCCTCGTGTGAAAAATAAAGAATCATTCTCCTTCTCTAGCTCTCTGCCTACTTCCCTCCCTTTTAAACTCATCAAAACCACTATCTATAATCGTTGAAGCTTCTGTGCATCAGGGAGCTCTTCTGATGTTATTGCTGTGGTTCTTCCTCTGCACTGAATCTTTCTTTACTGTTGTTTTAATGACCTTTTCCTGAACAAATATTAGTAACTGTTGTCCCTCCTCAATCTCTTTTTCAGCTCTGCAGCTTGGTGTTCATTCCCTTTTTATTTATTTTTTTTTCTCTCTTCTTTGGAGTTTTCTGGTACTTTTTCTCCTATTCAGTCCCTTTGAAGTCCTTTTTCATCCTTCCCTCTCTCTTGGTGGTCCAACAGAAGTCTGAACTTGATCCTCCTTTGTTCCTGGCCAATCCCAATCCTTCATGTTTTTATATCCATCTGCATCTTGGTGCTCAGAGAGTCTGAAAAAAAATAATTCTCTCTAAGTTAATTGTTGAAAAGAAGAGGCCAATGTTACTTTTTGATTTTGTTTGTTTACACAAGTAGGGTGTATATAGGACAACTGTAACTTCTATTTTCTTTAAACCACTTATAAATATTCACAAGATAGTTCAGTACACTGAAATAGTAAAACACAATTTTTTTTTCCTTTCTTTCTTTTTTCTCGTCATTCCAAACTGAAATTATATCTTCGCTCAGTACCCTAACAGCTTAGTCTGTGCAACAGTTTCCCCTCAAGAAGAGGTGGAGACCTCACGTTCGTGCTTTTGCAAGTAGATTGGAGACTGATATAGCCTGGAATATAGACTGGAAACAATCTTGCATGAATAGAGGGAGGTAGCTAGGTAATCTCCCCGTTCTCTCTTCTCCCTAGCATCTAGGACTTTGGGATGCACTGCGAATTACTCCTCTCTGTGATATCTGTGACACTTCCCTGGGGACACCGCAGTCCGCGTGCCAGCCATGCAGCATTGCAAAGCAGAAATGTGTCTTGCTTTTGGAGCGACTTGGCAACGAGTCGACAAGAACAAAGATTGAGCTTATTGGAGCAGTGGACTAACATGGCAAATATTCACCTGTCGTTTAAAGAAAAGGTATTTAAACTCCACGGAGGTGGTCGTACTTGACAATGAAATCACCCAGGCAACCGCTCTTGCATGGCCTTCTCTTCATAAATGCCAATTATTTTCAAGGTTTGACACACAGCAGTGAATAAGCTTTTAACATTTTGATCAGAATTACTGTTAAACAGAGAACCCTTTATGCTTTGTGTCATCTCTTATAGACACAAACCACTCATTTGTGGCTAGCAGTGACGGTGAATAGCCGACAAAAAGAAAACATGTACAGTAAGAGCTGCTTTGTTTACCTTACTGTTCCCTTACGGCTCTGCTCTGGGATAAGAAAAAAGGAATAAGAAGGGGCCTGAGATCAAGTATTATGTCCTTTTTCTCCATCAACTAGTCAGCTGGTATGGAAATAGATCCTTTCCTGTGGGAATTTAGGGAACTAACCATTTTTGACAACGTAGATCTTAGTTTCTGAAGCTCTATTTACATTGCAGGTAACTGTACACTAGAGAGCAGTGAAACTCAGCAGGCAAATTTAAGGGTTTCCCTCCACTTGCACCAGGTGGTCATCTGAAAGCTAACCACTAGCGCCCAAGTAACAGTAGACATTGAGGACAGCTGGAAAATTAGGCCTTGGGGCTGCTTTTTAAACGGTGTGGGTATTACCTTATGCCATACAATTATTAAGAAGACAAAAGCAGCTCCCTATAGAGGAAAATTATTGTCAGGCTATCTCTAGCAATGATTCTTGAGGCTGAAATCCACATGAGTAATAAAATACAGCTTGGTTTATGAAACAATAAAAAGCACATTCAATTTTTCAAAATTCTTTGTCTTTAACACTAAGATGCTAATGAATTCACAAACTACCTGTTGTTTTCAAAAACTGATTCTAATCTGCATGAGATTCATTTAAAGATTAAGACACCTAAATGCAGATGTTCAGTGGAGATCTGCTTAGCACAGTCAGTGGAGCTTGAGCTATTCAGCGAACTAGTCACTGGGGTCAGGCTTCAATCAGACGTGCAGGTCTCTGGTGACATGAAACAATTCTGGAGGATGGTGGCTGTCATATGGAGCCTGTGGGAAGTTCCACCATTTTTCAGCAGCACTTGAAAGTCAGATAGACAACACCTGAAGATATCTCAGATAACTCTGGATACCTATACATGAACAACTGAGCTCTAAATCTCCATGGACCATAACAGAAGCTACATGTGGACATCTAATATACATTAGCTTTTTTAATCTGGAGCTAGCTCTCATGCTAGTTGGCTTATTGAAGTTAATCAAATAAGAAAATACTTAGTTTCCCAGTTAAAACTGCCCTTTGTTTCCCAGCCAACAGGGTGTCTTCTGAAATATAAAGAACAGTGATTTAGTTTCTTTGGCTATACCTCTGCTCTTTTGGGAGTGCACAGCTCACATACATTGGGGTCGGATCAAATACCTCAGAACTAGCTGGCTCAAGCTCATTGCATCTATGTTGTGTGCAGAGGGAGAGCAAGAGCAGGAGTCAATCTTCACGTTTTTCTGAGGCTCCTTCTACTTGCTCCCCATCCAAAGCAGAGTATGAACAAAATTTAGGTAGCTCAGACCATCTGAGTATTCATGTTGAATTCAGGACCAAAACCAAGAAAACACAGGAATCTAGGTGTCACCACTGTTTCTCAGTTCCTCATCCATAAAGTGAACATTTTGAGGGTTTGACTTTTGAAATTCATCGCCCAAATCTTTGTGAGGCTGCCTCAGCTTCCCACTGTATGCTTGTGCAACATCAAGTGAGAAGAGCCCCAAGCACTGTTATAAACCTTCCTCCCCTGTCCTGTAGATGAATCAGGCTTGCAAATTCTACCAGCTCCATAGTGAGCTGCTCTTTGTGCTTTGACATACAGTATCTTTAAATTCTAGGTTTTTTTCTAGTTTATGATTTAGCTGGTTCCTCTATGGTGACTGCTCCTCTCTAAGGCCGACGAGCAGTCTTTAACAGCCAGTCATCTTTTACCCAGCAGATGTATCCAAACAGCTGGAACTCCCTTCTTCTTTCTACACCAGTGACTCTCCCTTTTAACGTATCTTTTTTCTCATTCTCTTTTCTGATACGCTTTTGCCAGCTGACCACATGAAGCTGATGGTGACATTTAATTTCAAAGGCAAATGTCTCTGTGTGCCAGCTTATTCAAAGGTCTGTGTTTCTACCACATGCAAAAGAATGAAGTACATCCATATTTCAAACTGCTTTGCATTTTTATGTGTGCCTATAGAAAGATCACCTTGCCTCTGCACTGCTGTAATACAACAAATAAATAACAGAATCCAGAGGTAGGAGGAGAATTAAAATGTTTATTCAAATTGTGGGCTTATTGTAGGAAAATAATTCTAAATTGTATTTCTTAAAAAACGGAAAGAGCAGTAAGATGGCATAGTATTGTCACACTTACCTACCATCTCATTTTGTTAGTAATGCCTCAGTTACTGAATTCCGTTCAGTGCATAATCAGGTTCTAAGCTATTTCTCCAAGTCAGGCCTGGGGCACCAGACACTTAAAGAGGGCACAGTTGGTTAATTGTGCCTTCCAGCTGTGTCTAAAATCACGGAAGGTGTCATCTGTTTGCTTGTATTAGCACATCAATGAACTGCTAGTTGTTCTTTGAAGAGTTCTGCAGACACCAGAATTAGCTATCAGCCACTTTAATAGGCTAAGGGAAGCTGACTGTGTTTCCTACTAAAGCAAGCAATAACAAGACGCGTTTTTGCTCTTAGTAGCTTATGCACACGGTAGAAATGAAATAGCTGGGCACTTCAATTTGCCTGCGCACTTCTTAACACGCAGCAATGATATCCTATGTTGAAAAAAATAAGCCAAAGCTGTGCTCGCATTTGTTTTAGCTGAATAAACTCTAAAAGTAGTACAATATTCCCAACTAAAATATCAGGAACAAAAAAATCAAAACCCAAGGAACCAAAAAAAAATTGCAAGATCGTAACAAAATGAACAACATGACCGGTTACAGGAGCTGAAAAAGCCTAAGGTATAAAAAACCATAAGCTTAATCCTTTGTATTGGTGGTACAATGGGAGTTTTTGATGGGTTATCACAATGATGCCAAGTATATTGGAAACTGGTTGTATTGTAAAACTCTGATCCTTCAGAAAACAACTCTGATAGGCACCTTTAATCTACTGAGGCACGTAACAGCCTTCTTAACTCACTAGTGCCTTGGTTTGAGTTAAACCTGCATCTGCAGCTGTGTTTCTTCTGAGGTCCGAGGTAAGGGTCAGGCTTTTGCTTTTTTGACTGCCTGATTTTTTGTACCTGTTTTTCAAAGAAAAATAGAATTCTCAAGTCACTGCATTATCCATGAACCTGGGGCATTTAAAAATAACCCAGCGCTGAAGTCCGAGATAAAAATCTGAATGCTGAAAACAAGCTATTTACATAGATCACAGTTCAGAGCTTCAGCCTGCTATAAGGAGGCTTTACTCCTGCAAGTATCCTTAGAGATGCCGATATAATGGATCACCTTGCATAAGGGTTACTGAACCACCAGTGAAAAGATATCCATTTGGATAGTAGGAACAGAAATATTTATCCTGATTTGTAATATTATGATTTTTTTTTTTCTAGCTGCAAATGAAACAGTGCAACTTCATGGAGAAAATAACAGAAGTCCAATTAAATTCTTAGACTTCCTCATGATATCACTCAAAGGTAATGTAAATAGGGACAAAGCCCAAGTTTATTTAAAACATATATAGTGTATATATAGTGTTACTGAGTAGAGTGAAAAGCCAGTTTGCACCAAATGGGGATCTAAGATATGCCAAGAAATAGTCATGTTCCTTCACACTAATAGCCCTTGTCTTGCAGACCCACCTGCAAAGCACCTGCCGTAAGCGAGAATCTGGTTACGAACATTCAACCCCCAAAAACGCAGCCATCTTATTTACACTTTCATTTTATCCTCTAATAAGGAGTACAAATCTCAGATGGGACTTCCTTGCATCAAAAAAATAATGTGAAACTGGAATCCCTAAACTGTCCTTTATTTGCAATTAAGTTAACTGAGTTTAACCGTTGTATTTGCAATTAAGTTAACTGAGCTTTTGCTGTGGTAGGAGCGGAAGGAAGGACACCAACCTGACACAAGGCAACACAGAGCATAAAGTTAAGTTCTGTCTGAGTGGAATGAAAATGAAACCTCCCATTTTCTTCAGAAAGTGCAGGATTTCACCCTGGAGCGTTATGAGAGAGTGAGAGAAGAGAGATGGAAAACATGCTGTGACTTATGAGACAGGGAAAAGCCTCACAGGTAACGTTTGTTATCCTTCATGTAGTGAAGTCTCTGCACACTTAAGAAACTTGATTTATTTTAGAGCTGCTTTTAGCTGCAGTACAGGCTGAGAATGCTTCAGATGACGACAAGTTTGCTAATGCTCAAAAACTGAGTGTAGCATATGGGAGACACATGTCTTTATACACACAACGATGCAATGAGATATGATACTGCCTTTTCAAGGGATCAAAGTGCCCATCAAGAGTATGCAGTTTTTACAAACCCCCCGAGGAACTATTTGCTACTTAACCTGCTAAAAGCCCTTACCCTTCTGTCCCACGCTCTCCTAGAGCTTCCTTCAGGTCTGAAGGTCTCCAACTACTGCCCTTACTCCTGGTCTACCACATCAGAACACAGTTGATCAAGTCTGAATGTCAACATGTTTTCCAAGGAGGTTTTTCTGGTAAATTTCCTCTCATTATTTTAGTATAACTCCACCTCCCTCTTGACAAAACTCCCAGTCATGCTAGTGGTGGTAGACCACCTCCTCTTGCCTACTGGGAAACCACCTGCATCCTCCTAGTGATTGTAGCAACAAATCCCTGGCAACAATCACGTAGCATGCCTCCCATTAAACTTGTAAGACTTCAGCCACTGACACTTGAGAAGTCATTAGCTCCTGTTCTACACAGAAAGTCAAAGGATGCTGGATGGTTAATCAGCTACCTCTTTAAACATGTTGAAGATATTTAAACAATGGTTAATGGAGAGACAGCTCTCCTGACAGTCAGATGGTGAGCTGTGTGGTTTGATGTCACTGGTATCTCTGAAATGTGTTTTAACTTTTGTCAGTGAAAGAACCATATTATATTGACTTTTTAAACATTGAAAATCATTACTCACATTAATATCAGTTTGCATGCTGACTCTTAACACGGGAATGTAACCTTAGCAATTTCAAATCTATTGCAATATTCCAACAAAGAATTCAGAAAAATAACAACTCCAAATCATTGGATATTCTTGATAAAATCTGTTTTACTGTCGAGACTTGTTAAGATCAATTTTTATATTCCTCACATTAAATCTTTCCATCAGTAGCTGGGGTGTCTGATATTGTAATAACATGAATAGGTATTTTTCTACATTCGTTCATTACTCTAAAAGAAAGACTGTCTTTAACACGTTTCTGTTAAAATAATGAACTATTATGTAAGTTTGTGGAAACAAATGTAGTGGCTGAGCTTTTTTAGGTTCCTTTCTTAAGAGGCTTAGTACTTGCCTATACTATCTTTGTTCGAGGTCAGCTGTATCCCAATTCAATCATAGTGTTTTATTATTCATTACTCACTTTCTCAGTTCTTCACAGTTACATTCTTACCCCACTTACTCTTAACTCCTTGAGTATGAACAACACTTAGTCCTCCTACGTGAAACATTTTCCCTCTTCTTTCTTGTTATTGAATCTGTAGCGAATGTATTGCCTCCTTCTCTGCAAATACTCACAGACACACTTGAAAGCCTATTACAGAAATCAGCAGTACTATCAGTGCAAACTGCTTCTTTTTGTATTTATATCCCTTAGAGGTTCAGCCCGCAAAATAAACCAGGGACCCGCCGTTGCGTTAGCCTATTTTATTTTTGACTCACAAAGTTCGACTGTTGTGAGGAAAACATCACTGCACTGGGGCTTTTTCCTAGTGACTTGCGGTTGCGTTGAATTTGAATTCGTGTAAAACAAACTGGTAACTGTGAGACAGAGGAAAAAATACACAGAGTAAAAACTCTCCTAGAGGGCTGAGTATCGTACTGACCTCAGCAGAGGTAGGTAAGGATTACGATTACAGTACTTTTATAAGTAATTACTCTCTCTAAATAATTGAAAGACTCAGCCTAAATGGTTAACAAGTACCAATGACAGTCTGCACTTCTCTAGTACTTTCTAGCTCAGAAATGCACAATTAACCTTCAGAATGTCTTGGAAAAAGAAGTGTTTGGATTAATCAAAAAAAGATTATCTCCTTCAAAGCAAACAACTTCCGGTTTTAATTTTGAAGAGTGAGATATCATCCTTGATTTAAGATGGATTCTTTCCTACCTGCTGTTTTGAGCTCATGCCTACTTCAATTCTCTGCTAGAAGTCCTAAAACAGAGAAACTTTACTTGGGTTTCTTACAGCACTATTATTATTTTCTTAAAAAAAGACAACCTTGGAACTAGAATTAGAAAATTCTTCAAGGAAAGTATTGGGAACACACAGAGCATTTGCTTATCAATTCTCCTAAATTAAGAGAACTGTATTACTGATTGCAATGAAAACACCCTGTCATTAGAGAGCTGTTTTGAAGTTATTGAATTTAAGAAAAGTATTTCACAACTATGATATGCAGTAAATCAGAAGAGGCGCACCCTGGAGCGGAATATCAATAAAAATTTTAAGCAATTAACAAAATAAATATTGTAAATCTTTTCAGCTCTGTTATTTCTCCCATTTAAAAAAAAAAAAAAAAAGAAAAGTTATTAAGGGCAAATAACGTGACTGGTGTTTATAACATTTAGAGTTCATTGCCTTAGGTTACCTTCCAGTCGAGCTGGCAGCTTGCAATTTCCCGACCTGTTGGTGCAATCCTTTGGCAAGTTGCTCTGGGGGTTTCTAAAAGAGCTGACTGACCCTTTGGGAGCTTGACACTGTGCCCAGTGCCCCTGGGCCCACTGCTGAGCACTTCTCCCAGTGGCAGGGCTGTCTTTCCGTGCTGCAGATACAGCTTCCTAGCCCGATGGGGCGGTGGATGCCCTGGCATTAGCCTGGTCAAGAGCTGTGTTCCTCCTGGCATCCCCCGCAGCGCCAGCCACCACCTTATGGCAGCGCCACTCTTGAAAGCCCTAAGCATTGTGATCCAGTTCACTCTCATTTGAGGATTAATTAGCTGTTACTACAGCTAGGGCTTGTAACTCCTCTATGCTAATTAATTTTTGTACCTGTTTTGGCAGCTGCTGGAGTCATCCATGGAACTTGCAGGGGAGAGGCGAGCATGCCTCCTCCATGGGTTGATAGATTCAGCTCTTTTGGCTTTGGCTCTTATCGGATCTTTCTATCTGAGCCCCTGAAGTTTTGCAGTGGGTAAATAAAGCAAAATAAATAAATTAATAAATAATTTAGTATTCTATTCTGTTTTGATTAGTATTTCTTGAGGTTTTATTTTGAGGGTTTTTTTGGTCATGATTTTTTTTTTTAACTGAATAAATTATCATTTTACAGCATAAGCCTTGCAAAATTACTGATGTTTCCTTGCAAATGCTTATTAATATTCACATCTGTGAACACAGTACTTACTTAGCTCCATCCTCAGAAATGTTGATTATTGCTCTAACTAGTGTTTCATTTTTCTGCTTTCTTCATCGCTAATAGCCTTTTAGATGAAGATAAGTTTCACTAAGGAAACTTTCTCCTAAAGGACTCACAAATGTGTTAATCTACAAGCAGCACTGCATCTGCAATGTGGTGCAGTATGTGCTTATATTCACACAAAAGACACTGAGAACCACTGATGCACAAGAAGATCAGAGCCTAAATCTGTGACTGGCTGGGGAGGGAGGAGGAAGCCAGGCAGCAATGAGAACAACACAGGACTTAGGAGAGTCTTGTCATCCCGTGGTAAATCCAGGCTTGTAAAAGTCTGTGGAGGTGAGTACAGCTGGTGAGGAAGTAGTTTTACAACTTGCATTTGGTCTGGTCAGACTGACAACATCAGCCAAAAAGTGATGGGGCGATAGAGAGGGGGTGTGACTATCAGCAGTTCTTAGTGGTGGTCAACAGCTGCTTTTTCAGAACTGATGGTGATGGGAAATTCAGTAAGAGAATGAAAATAGACATTTTATAAGCCTTAACTTTTCACCGTTAAGAATAAGGTTTCAGAAAAGAATATCCCCGTTGCCCTGTCCTCCACCTGTGTATAGCTTAAGGCTTAGCAACTTGGGAACTGTTGTGCTACAGCAGCACGGGTAGGTGGTGTGTGGCTCAAGCAACCCGTATCCAGCTAGCTGAAATGTCTCTAGTCTACTGGTAACAACACAAATGTGATTTTGTGCTTTGCCCTTCTCCACCCTAAAGCATGAAGTGGTGAAGGAGGTCACTCCTTGTGAGGCATTTGGATGTTATAGTACGGGTGGGTAAACCATTCGCATTCTCTAATTGGGGTTTTGTGTGATTACTGCTTGTAAAAGGAAAAACAGAAAGTTAAAAGTGATTCCAAGATTTTTAAAGGAAGCCAACCGTCAAATCCAGTAACTCCAAAATGGGACATGACTGGCTTCTTTCACAGGACTGTGCCACATAAGACACTTTAGGTAGAGGAATAACTGGCAGAAGTAATCAACTGTCATCTTGTCTTTTTGGATGTATCCCCACAAAACTTTTTTTTTCTGACAGCAGATTATAAGACTCAGGAACTTGTCTTCACCTTCAAGGCTCCGGAAATCGGAATCTTCTGGAGGACCCTCCCAACTCTGTTGTTTGTTGTTTTTTTTTTTTTTCCCAAAACTGATGTCTTAATCTCATTTCATCCAGCTGTCTTTTCTCTGCCATTCCTCTCGGGCAGCTAATCTGAGATGCGCCGAGATAGCAGTGCATCAGTTTCCATCCCATCTCTGTAGCTTTTTACAGCTTGTTCCAGTTTCCCCTCAGCTGTACTCTCAGCAGGCATGTCCCCCATCAAATTTCTTTTCCCACATCTCCAAGTTCCCATTCTCCAAACGCAAGTGACACAAAACAGGAACAACCCTCGCAAAATTTCAGTCTAATGTTGTGCTGATAAACTGCCCTGTCTGTACTCAGTTTGGAGCAGATGTGGTCCAGATCTTTGTATCTACAAGCACAGACAGCAAGCTGAAACCACTAACATAATTAGTTATTTCACCAAGCTGTGGCTGCAAAGTGGTGAATAAACTATTCTTTCACCAAGCAAAATTATATGAGTGGCATGGAGAAATTTGCACTATGGCTGGCTGTGAAAAGGCAAAACTGAGGTATAAAGAGCTGTGCTGCAGAGGGCAGCTGAGACGAGCCTTCGAGAAAATCAACCACATAGAAGCTAAATCACTGAGGGATGCTCAGTTTCCAGGATGCTTAGCCTTGTTCCTGCCACTCTCAACTGACTTCAGTAAATACCTCCCTCTCCATATTTCTCAAAGAATAAAACAAGATCTGAATACAGGCGACCATTATCACGCCATATGGTGAAGCGAGGCAAGATGGACAGGATCCAAAACACAGAGCAGCCGCTCTCCTTTGTTCTTCCACCAGCTGCAACAAAGAAAGTGTGAGGAAAAAAAATCTGTGCAGAAGAGAAAGACTGTTTGCCAGAAGACAGACAAAAGAGTTGTTAGCTAAGCCTATGCATTGCTACATACAACCCCATGCATTGCTACAGGCTTGGGGCAGTGTGGCTGGAGAGCTGCCTGGCAGAAAAGGACCTGGGGGTTCTAATTGACAAGCGGCTGAACATGAGCCAGCAGTGTGCCCAGGTGGCCAAGAGGGCCAATGGCATCCTGGCTTGTATTAGAAATAGTGTGACCAGCAGAAGGAGGGAGGTGATTGTCCCCCTGTACTCAGCACTGGTGAGGCCACACCTTGAGTATTGTGCCCAGTTTTGGGCACCTCAATATGAGAGAGACATCGAGGTGCTGGAGCGAGCGCAGAGGAGGGCAACGAAGCTGGTGAAGGGCCTGGAGAATAAATCTGATGAGGAGTGATTGAAGGAGCTGGACACTGGAATAGGCTGCCCAGGGAGGTGGTGGAGTCACCATCCCTGTATATGTTTAAGAGTCGTTTAGATGTGGTGTTAAGGGATATGGTGTTAAGGGATATGGTGTAAGGGAGAACTTTGTAGAGTGGGGTTGATGATTGGACTCAATGATCCCAAGGGTCTTTTCCAACCTAAATGATCCTATGATTCTATGATTCTATATTATGGTCTGTCTTTCTGATACTGAAGGCCTGGTTTTATCGCAGCTTCCACTTCCCACCTAAATAACACCAACTCTGCTGCTTGGCCAAAGCAAGTCATGGCAATAGAACAACTTCCCCCTCTCCTGCTGCAAAGAGTCTTCTGATGGTGACTGGACTACCATGTCTACCAACATGCAAGTTCAGTGTTTCCTAATGCTTCTTGCATAAAGCTTTTCCCCCACACTCATCACTCTTAAGTTTCATTTCTTAGTAGTAATAGGTTTTCATAGTGAGTTTTCCAAAGAAAGTCTTATAAAGCCATAAACAGTGGAAGACATTTTGTGATTCTGTGAAGACATTTTAATTCCCAGACAAGATCAAAACGAAGGTAACAGTCTAGAGAAGCAGTCAGTCCCAGTGGACAAAGAATTTCCTTTGGCACTGTTTATCTTTCCCTTTTCTTGTAACCAATAAGTAGAAGTTCATGTTTCTATTGCACTGATAGGTGCAAAAAAAAAAAAAAAAAAGAAAAAAAATCCTTACTGACGAAAGGCAAACTGCACAAGCATCCAGAAGCCAGTGAGGTGTCATATAGACGGTTAGAGAGGCATTTTCTGGCTGTTAGCTGGAGTACTGCATTCCAGAGAAGATGGAGGGCTGTATGTACCACCAGAAGTAACCGCTAGGCTCAGAGACACCAAAGCAGTCACCATTTCCAGATACGCAATTCACAGAACAGAAATATTACCCAACATGTTCTTCAGTGTCACTGGCAATAGATATTGGCCGTGTATCAACCTTGTTCTAGTGTTGCTTTATTTCTGTTGGGGTTTTTTAAATGAAAGCGTTGGGGGGGGGGGGGCGGGGAGGGGGAAGTAGTAAAATGAGGTGAATGGAAACGTTTCACAAATTTCACTGCCGTGAACAGTGAAATCTGTGCTTCTTGGACCAGATCCCCATGCTGCTGAAGCAATGGACAAGGCCATGATGACAGCTTTGTCCTCTGATTTCAATGTGTGAAGACAGAAGTAGTTTTCTACCATCATTCCAGTTAATTAACTTTTTTGAAGGTGATACCCAAATGTCCTCTAAGTCTTTGTACATACTGTTATTCCCGTGTAACAGATGAGTGGAGAGCCAAGTCACATGCTGTAAGTCCTACAGAAACACATCCAACATAGCCCAGCGTCATAGAATCATAGAATATCTCATCATGAGGGTACAGAATTAATTGCATGATTGGATCTAAATTAATCTCTTTAATCTCCTTACTAAGGCCCCCTAACGTCCTCTAAGGCACGCACTATGCAATCCAGACTCATCCAGACCCATGGTGTAACCTGCTGTGATTCACTGAAGCTTTCATGTGCTCACCGAGTCTCACCTGTTGAGCCTTGGTTTGAAGGGGGCTAAGGAAAAAGTAAACAAGCCATGAATAACATTCCAGTGCTGCGGGAAATGCTGCCCCTTTAATGATCCAGCAGCTGGAACAAATGATTGCTCACTCATAACATACACATTGCAGTTGTCATAGAAACGCACTTAGCAACAAAGAATCCTTGACCTTTTCCCCATCTGTTTTGAATCTTCACAAAGGCACATTAATTTCTATATATTGATTTTTCCTTTTTTTTCTTTCTTTTTTTTTTTTTTTTTTTTTTTTTTTCCCCCAGGAGGTAAATGCCACATTTTGCCTGGCTCCCAGACACCAGCAGACTTCTTCCGTACCTTCAGGGGGAGCACTGCAGAGGCACTGCCTCTCCTTACACCTGCTCCGAGTTAGCCACCAGCTATTTCTTGACAAAAAGATAACTGCAAATGAGGCTGTACAGCTGGGAACTCCACCTCAAGCTGTAATCTTGAAAAACAATCTGTTTCAGTTTGGGAGACGCGAAGGAAGCTCAGAGCTCTGTGGTTTTGGACACAACCACCCAGGGTATGTACAGTCACAGTCTGTAATTAAATCAGAACGTCCCCCTCAGATGGATGCAGACCATCCAGGAAACAAGATTGTGTTATCAAAGGCCAATATGTATATAGCAACACCACTGAGATGAAAACAGCCTTGCTAAAAAGGGCATTGCTAAATTCCCAGAAGAAACAGAAATGGATGAAATTAATCCAGACTCTGAGTAACGGTGAAATCACAGCATGTTCTGAAGGCACAGAGTTTTTAGATAAAGCTCGGCTGACCTAATCGGATTAGCCATCAGATTAGATCCCTAGGGTTTGGGTTTTTTTCAAAAGGTACGACTCCATGTTTATCATTTGGGATAAATAGAATAAACTTAGTCACAAATTATTTAAAACTAAACATAAGAAAAGGGAAAACAAATATTTTTGCAAACTATTTCAGTAATTTTTGAAAGATGCTAGCTTTTGTATTATTTTTTTTTATTTTACACCTTTTCTCAAATGGTTGAAGTTTACAGTAGGATATCTTCTCCTCTCCTCTCCTCTCCTCTCCTCTCCTCTCCTCTCCTCTCCTCTCCTCTCCTCTCCTCTCCTCTCCTCTCCTCTCTCTACTGTCCTGAAAAATTGGATAATGAGGAAAAGATTGAAAAAATGCACACAGACGTGTGAAGCACACACACACAAAACCTGAATATCTGTAAAGAAAAAAAATTACAGCTTTGAAACACTTGGTGCTTCTTGTAGGAAATTTTTAAATGCATCTTTTTCCCATTAAAACAGCCTTTTGAAATAATTTCAAGTAACATTTATCACCTATCCTAAACGTTTTCTGAATTATACCACAGAGAAGGGAAAGCAAAGGAGCTGCTCTCGTTTGTGTAACAGCACACAGGATGCAACAAAGCACTGTCAGTTTTGCCAAAGCTTCCAAATCAGCGGATTATTGTTAACGCTCAAAATTTTTCCTGCAACATCACATCTTCTTAGTATCAGAATTTTTATCTGGAAATCATATGCAAGGAATTGTATGGGTTATTTTGATTTCGAAGATCAGTTACAAACCGCCTCTGGGGTCATTTTTGGTCTAACACCACAGCTTAGGTACCACTGATGAAGGAAACTCTTGCCTTTGTTGGGGAGATGAACGACAAGGCTACAAGTTGCCCTCCATTTTATCTGCTCAGACTACACTAAAAGAGGAATAAAACCACAGTTTGAGAACAGAGAAGTCTTGAATTCTAAGCTTTAAGTTGTTTGTCTGCCGTTCAGCTAAAAACAGATGATGCGTGTCTGGGTCTGATGATCCTTAGTACCGGTCATTTGATTACCAACTGGAAAAATTATTAAAGAGAAGAGTCAAAGATGGCAAGACAAAGTGCAATACAAAAGAGAAGCTAGACAAACAGACATGAAGCACAAACTCAACCATGATTGCATTCAGCAGTAACAAGAAGATGATGCTTGGATTTTCTCATGTAGGTGAACTTCCATCCTTTGTCAATCACCCCAAAACACCAACTACATTTTCTTTTCCAGCATTCCCAGTGACATCAGAAATTTGGTTGGTGTAGAAAGGAGAAGGAAGGGCTGGCCAGGATGTGTGAGGCCAAAATCTTCTTTATGTGCCAAAAGGAAACACACCTTATATATGCAGCCAAGAGTTTGTTGTTGCTGAAATCTTAAAGGTCTAACCTTAGAATCATTATTACTCCAGATGTAACTGTTACAGAAAGATAAATAATGTTCTACAAAAAAAAAATAATAGTAATAGTAATAATATATTACTAATAAAATTGCTATATGCATACTTCTTAGGTTTTTACCCTGTTACACTCACCTTTCTCCTGCTGCTCTGTGTCCCAAGGTTGGTGGTTTCTCTCTGCTGGTGGTGGGGGGTGTGTTATGGAGTGTCATCAGGGTCTGGAGTCCTTTGCTGGGAGAAATATAACATTCATATAGATGGTGTCTTCTTCCTCACTCTAGGCTCCGCTTGGGGTCATTTTATGTTTCCTAGCATAAAACTCTTTATGTTTCCTAGCATTACAACTTCCTCTTTCTTCATTGCTTTGCAGCTCCACGTTACATCTGAATTTACTATAAATGCTTTTTCCGTATTTTAATATTATTTCTCTTTTTCTCTTTGATAGCACTAAAACCATCTTCATTAATCTGCAGATCCGCATTTCTTTAACCATTGATGAGTTGTTTATAGTCATGAGGTCTCCAGTGACAGCCCACCCAATGTCATGCCTTGTGTCCCTACCTCTGTTTCATAACAAGTTAGAGTCATAAAGCCATGGTGGCACCGTACAAAGATAAACAAAAGTAAAATGTACTAGCCATAAACACCACTTATAGGAATTGCAATTTCAGCTAAACCAAGTAAAACAAAGCTGCAGGCAGGTCAAGAAAAGCTCAAACAGAACAGGTTGGACAAGCCTCCATCCTGCAGCTGTGCAAACTCAGCCCACAGCCTGTCCCGAGCAATGGCAGTGCTGTATCACGGAGCTACAGGGTGACGTGAAGTCCAGATCTTTCTGCTGACCGGTTCACGTCTCCATGCTCTCAGAGCTGAACCAGACATAGATTTACAGCAGAACCCTTTCCTTAGATAAAACTGGTAGAAACTCCTTCCTTCCCTTGTTCCCTTTTTCCTTCCTTCACATCTGTACCTGGGGATATGACCCACTCCCTATTGCCAGCTCAGAATTTAAACTGACAAACTCCATAGTGTTACAGACTCCTGACATACCCACCTCTCCTGCCGTTTTATCTAATATCTGGGATGAGGTTTCTGAGATTTTATTATAAATCCCAGCTGTGCTGGAGTGTGCTGTACGTTCCATGATGCGTGGGAGTGAGGTATGTGAGGGAGGGTGGTCACTCGATTCCTCCGGACTCTCCTACTGCACAATTGCTTGAAATTTCCTGTTCCCTTGATCTGCTCCTATAGTCTATATCTGTAGGCTTTCATGAGGCACATATATGACAGTGTCCTAATAAGTGCAATTCACTCTTCCCCTCTGAAAAACAAGTAGAGTGGGGGGAAGAATAGCGTGGCACTGCAGAGAGAGAACTGATGTATTTTCGGAGCTGCTGATAGATGATTTGTATACAAGCTGGTTCGTGTTCAGCATTTTTTAAATGTTTGCATTTGTGTCTAAATGGAGACATCAGAATTATGAGTTATGTTCCCATCTACAATTAATCATAGCTGTGTATCTACAAATCAGTACCCAGGTGTTGACTTTGGGCAGCTCTTCCTGAAGAACTCCGAATGCGCGATCAGAATCTATTGATATCAAAATTGCCTGCTTTGGCTAGAGCTATCTGCAGGTCTAATTCCCTTTGTTAAAACAGGTCAGAGTCCCCTGAAATAGTTAATTTCCCAAAGGGTGCCAAAGGAGAGAACAAACAAGGTATTTTGTAAACCTGCACCTTTGCTAGAGAGTTATGAGTTATTTTTCTTAGAAATATTAATAAAAAAAAAAACCAAACAAACAAGAATAAACAAAAATCATCCAGAAGTCCCATAGACACTTCTGAATTTCAGAAAAAAAAATCCCGTCATTATGGAAACATTTTATACAAACTCAGACATACTCATTTTGGGAAATTTTTCTGGTACATCGTTATGCCCAGTGTCATGTAGGGTCATGTCAATTAGTTCGAGTCCATTCTCCAAATGCTGTTTATGTGAGGAGGACACTGCCTGGTATCCTGAGATACACGGAAAGGATGCAAAGAACAACGATGTCAGGCTGTGCTAGTGGAGGAACACCACCGGTGACTCCCAACACGGCTCAGACACCACACCACTCCTCCTGAGCAGGGCCAGAAGAAAAAATTTACGTGCTGGGAAACTGGCAAAAACTTAGTTCCCATGGAGATGAATCTTCTCCAAATTTAAATATCTGCTATTCACGACAGGCCAGTGTCAAATCTTCTATGCAACTAGCATGTGTGAGCCCAGCTTGTCACCAGAGGCTTCAGATGAATTTTTCAAGTCCCTTCATAGAGCTTGGACCAGCCCTCTTCCCAGTTAACTTAATGAGCCCACATGGATTTTTGCTATTCTTCAGTTCTACAGCACTTTAATCTTGCTGGTATTTAAGCTGATGACATGAAAAACAGCTACATAGATTGCAGATACTTTTGTTTATAGGGATTTAATAGAAACCCTCAGCATAAAATTCACTGAGCAGCATCTTGCTATTGGAACAGTTATATTTTAAACACCATTAAACTTGACGGAAATCACAGCACACATCCTCACATAAACCTTTCAGTAAACTTCAAATGAGGAGGCAAACTCTTCTCCAGGATGGGTGGGACATCGTGGCACAGCTTCAGAGTGGCCACAGTTAATAAAGCCATTCAGCCTGAAAGGCATCATTTTTCCAAAAGTGTCTCTCCTCCATAATTTTTCTTCCGTAAAAGAGCAGGGAGGGAACAACTACTGAGAAATTAAGCTTCTCAGTTGCTGAGAGGTTGCTAAGTTTGTGGGCTGTGGGGCACAGGGGTGGTTTCTGCCACTCCAGCCCCAGAGAGCTGAGCTGCCCTGGTCCCCCATCCCCAGCCAACTGCTGACACCTGGACCCTCACGCCCCTCAGACTCGTGGTCTGTGCTCAGACCTGTTGCCCTGCTGCTGCTTAGTCCGGCCTCAAGTTGGCTCATGTCCGACACACATCGTCTGAGAGCATGCCTGTACAAAACATGGCCACAAATAACATTTTATAAGGCCAGAGGACAAGCACAGGGCAAGGGTGCTGGTCAGTCACCTATCATCTGCACTTGACTGGCCCCTTTTATAGAATCACAGAACCATAGAATGGTTTAGGTTGGAAGGGACCTTGAAGATCATCTAGTTCCAACCCCTGTGCCATGGGGATTAACCCCTTTTCTTTTTATTTTCCCATGCTTTGTTCCTCCCAACCTCCCCTCAATCTCTGTTTCTCCAACTTTGGTCCTTCCCCCAAACATCCCATTAGTATATCATGCCCATAATCCCCTTAAAACATGTCACCATAAATTTTACTCAGTCCCCAAATTCTCTTCTCCACACACTCTATGATAGGGCCTATAGCCTTGTAAGCAACACAAGGGCAACACGGGGTCCTGCACACTTTAGTCTGAAAGGTTTTTGGGGAGAATATATTTGGTTATCTCTCCCTTTGGTGGAGTTCACAGGAGTGACAATGGGCTAATCCTTCTCCTTTGATGGTCTCAGGAGCAACCAGTCTAGTGTCCTTCATTTTCACCAATTACTGGAATTCTTGGGTTCCTTCACCTGACCCTCTGCAGGTCTCTGTTTACCATCATTTGCCTTTAATCAAAAAACCTAAAAACTTCCTTCCCACTGCAAATAATACATGGAAAGTCTGTGGTGGAAAGAGAATTAATTGCAGCATGGGCAGTGAGTTCGCTCTCTGTGCAAATACAAAAGGCCAGTCTAGTTCTTAGATAGGATTGGGTCACATCTACTGCCCGCTGCCCCCCAGGCACTATTTGACCTCACGGGCCCATGGTCGGGGCTCCAGATGGGGTCAGGAGAGCCACCTTGGAACACACCTCTTTGTTCCCTTCATCAAGATCTGGTCTGGACTTGTATAGGGAAAAGTAATTTCATTTGAAACCACAGCATCAAACGATTGCATTTAAAATGCTTGCCATAATCCTCAGGGCATGAAGCATGCATCTCAGAACAGTCCTAGAGCTCTTCGGTGTTTCTAAGGGCTAGTGAGGGCTTAGGGAAAACTAATATCTGCTTTAAATGGAGAAATAGTCAAGCTTTCTGACACACAAGCTGATCTTTTGGTCTGAAAGAGAAGCAGCAACTGTCAGTGTCAAATTCAGGTTGATAACAATTGTTATGCATTGAACTTGATATGGTAATTAGTTAAATCATCTGAAAGAAGATACTGCTGGTATCTGTAAAGCAAAAATAAGCATACAGAGGGAAAAAAAGGTGATGGAGCGATTATCTCCTATGGGGAGAGCAGAGCCAGGTGATTTATCACCTATGGGAAAGGCAGGAGGTGGCAACGGGAGGGAGGAGGAAACTGAAACACACTTTAAGCCAGTGTCTTTCCTGGGTCCAGGATTTTCAGTATCCAGTGCAGTTTTGAATTCCAGTTCAGAGACTCATTTTTTGAAGGATTTTGGGTGGGTTTTTTGGAGGGAGTGGGGCGTAGAGCGGCTTTCCCTGAGGTTCAGGACTGAGAGGCCAGAGCTAGAATGATTATTCAGTGAGAAATCCCCTCTTCCTGATAACCTGATGCTTCTGTCCCTTATTGATTATCCTTAGAAGCCTGTGCTGGTGCATAATGGTTGTCTACTTCTGCACACACAGCATCCAGGAGAACACATTTTGCATGGGAGGATGTACATTGCATTCAAGTATTATCCAAGTGTCATACAAGTAAAACTTACAAGTTTTGAAGGCTGTATCATGAATATAATTTATCATGATAGCTGTGAAAATATGTTTTCAAACTTTACTTCCATTCTTCAAGAACACCCTGGCTTCCCCCAGAGTGTGTGGCAACTGCTGAACTGGCTTTCGGTAAAGAGGTTTGAGAAGCTGGCAAAATGCTGTGTAAAGGCTACAGAAACCTAGGAAAATACACGGAAAAAACATTGTGTATAAGCACAGTGAAGCAGAGAATAGACTGTTGTTGATCCTAGAAACTATTTCTACTATCTGCGTATATTATAAACATATGCAAAAACATATAGTTGTACACGCAATTTTGTTGCGCTAATGACTGCCATCAAGCGGTGCCTAGAGGCAAACACAATCAAGCCTAAACTTAACTGCAAGCACTTTTCCTGCCCAAACTGAACCTTGATCAAGTAAAACTGGATACAGCTAGTGGTGCAACTGCCCAGGGCAAAAGCCCATGGGGCTGGAGTCCCCCTGTCTGCTTGAAAACACGGAGGGAAGACCATTAGTTTCCAAAATACATATTCATGACCCTCTCTATCATTCAGGCTACACTTCTTCCTATTTACGCTTCCATCAGTTATTGGAGTGGCTGCACGTGTACTGGGACTCTCATGCTAGAAGCACCCCTCCTGACCAAATACAGCAACATATGATGAACAAAACCTAAAAATATTATAACCCAACTTCTTAGGAGCTAGTCTAACTCGCTCGGCCTAACTGAGGAAAACAGCCTTGCTAGGTCCTTCCCACCCTCCTGATCACAGCTCCACGCTGACCTATGTTACAGGTGATGAAATTCTAAACAAAACCATGAAACAAGATCAACATGCGTGGGTTTCTGTCTTGCAATACTTTGAAAAGTGCAAGTTCACTATAAAACTGCTTTACTAGATGTGTAAAAGTGAGAGAAGCTTTGTAAACTTGAAACTTTAAAACAACAGGATTTTATGAAAGAGCTAGAAAACCACAGGGTTTGAAGTTCCCCAGAGTTTTTCTAGGCTCTCTGTTTCCTTCATCATGCAAGAAAATAAAAAATACATTGGTCATAATTCTGATTTCACCTTATCAGCTCCACTGACTGTTAGAATTACTCCCGTTGACACTAGTACAAAAGGAAATCCTGACAGATCCAAGCAAACTCAGACTTATTAAAAGCAATAAATAATTGTTATGATCCCAGAGAAGCAACATCTACTGCTGTATTTGTTTTGTGTATGACTTAGAGATTAGGGGACCCTGCTACTTAATTGCTCAGAGGGACACTAATCTTGTAAAGCTCTTTTCCTAGCAGAAGCTATCAAATAGAAGCAGGACTCGTTAATAAAATTACAGTTGTTCAATTCTCCATTTTTCTGGGAAGTTACCAAGTCCAGAAACAATCCCCCAAAACACTCTTAGACAAATAATCAGGCTGCAGTATCAAGATCTGAAAAATGTAGATAAGCTAGAAATGAGGGTTTAGTTCACAGTCTTTTCTGTATGTTTATGTTGTTGGGTCACATATGCTTTTTCTTTCCTGCAAACTAAATTTTCACACCAAGTGACAGTCATGGCCGGAAAAATTACTTCTGAGCCTCAGCCATCCTGAAAAGGAGCAGGCACCGTCCCTCCGAAGGACAGCAGATGGGACAGACAGCCATGGGGCACCCTCTAACCAGGTAGAGGGTTCAGAAATGTGCTTCCCAAAATCTCTTTTGGACGTGTGATATTTTTCAGACCCAACATGTACAATTTCTGATACCAGAATTACTTGCCCACTGGCACTTCAGCCTCTTTTGGAGAAAAGCTGAGTACCTATGGCCTTTCAGTGAAACAGTGGTAAAAATGAGGTTTGTCTGTGTAAAAAAGAAATATTTAAAAAATAGTTCTCCCTGAGTTTTTTCTAAGACATGGCTGTAGACCTCTGTCCGGGAAAACGTGATGTTGAATAAACTTTGGGCAAGCCATAGATAGCTTGAAACACGGTGTTGTAATGTGTAGAGGAGCACGTATCACACCCTTGACTCCAGGACTGGCCATTGCAGATTTACAGAATAACAGGACCAGCATTGACGGTACACCCCGCAAATGCTCTGTCTGCCTTCAATTGAATGGCAGTAAAGGTAGCTTTAACTACTGGAGACTCTATTTGTGCTGCTAATAACAACGGAAATGAAAGAAGGTAGCTCCTTCATCAGGTTGTGGGTTGTGTTTTGCTGGGAACTTTGTTTGAACCTATCTGAATAGTGCCCAGAACTGGTGCTCTTGGTGCTACCACGTTGTATGGGGTACACCCGTTAGAGACACCCGCGCAGGCTCTGCTCAGGTTCAACGCAGTTCACACCACCTCTGATCCGTCTGCCAAACCTAGGCCAAAACGAACCACCCGACTGCTCGATCGAATGGGAATTGCTATCGAAAACAGGGCTCTTGGAGGCCCGTCGTTATTAATAATTATAGCATAATAAAAAGCGCGCAGCTAATTGCTGATCCTCTGCTATAACCTGTTAGATTAATAGAAACAGTTCTTTCTTCTGCGGAGAGCAGGCTCACTTTCACATTACAAAAATAATTAAAATGTAATCAAGTGCTGAGAAGTCACCCAGGAGGTCTGTGCATAATAGCCCACGCATACGTTTTGCCTTTTGTGCCAGAGTAGCCCACAAAGGACCAAATCTGTTCTGCCATCGAGTCCCCATTCCCCGCTCGCACACGAGAGAGGAGCGGAGTGGCCGCGGCAGGACAGCTCTACGCTGTCGCAGGGGGTCTGGCCCTACTGCGGGCCCTCCAGACGTGGCAGTCCCCAATTACACCCGATCAGATAAACAGAAAAATCTTCTCCGTTAACCTGTGTCCTGTAACTGCACACCACCACGGTTTGCTTTCAGATTCGAAGCTCAGGAAGGGGCTGCAACAGGAAGGTGTTTGCCTGTCTGTCTGTCTGGCTGGCTGGCTGGCGGCAAATACTGCTACTTCTACCCCTACTCAGGAAGCCCAAGCATGGAAGGGACAGAGAGGACACCTCCCTCCTTCAGCAAGGTAGCCCTGGGGGTGCCGTGCGGATCCCAAAAAGGAAAACTCATCCCACTGCACCCAGTGAGATCCTGCTGTGAAGGCAATCACAGGAGCGTCCACGCTCCCTGAGCACGTTTCTCCCTCTCCTGGGTCACTTCAGCACTACCTTCTGTTTCAGTGCAGTTGCTAAAGATGCTTTCCCAGCACCTAAAATAAAACAGGAAGATTGCTGCAGCTCCAACAAAAGCAGCACAAACCCGGAACTCTAGACTCACTAACCAATAAATTTTCTTGTGGCCTTTTTTTCTTTTTTCTAATTACTCTTTTAATCTCAGAAGTAATTTGCAGAGGGAAGATCAGAGGAAAATTTCCACTCACACACACTTACTTCTCTCTCTATAACCAATTTGCAGCTTCCTTTCACTCCAGGGTGAAAATGTACTGCAATTCTAATCGCTTCTCTTCTCTGCACCTGTGCATGGAGTCAAAACTTCCCTGCAATCATTAAAATGTATTCACAGTGTTTCAGACTAGAGATCTTCATTATCTTAAGCATGAGGCATTAAGCACTTATTCACATATTGGTCTTTAAAAAAAAAAAAAAAAAGAAAAAAAGCAAACAATGCATATCTGTAAGTTAATTACGGTCATTGCAATTAGAAAGAGAAAAGAATCTTTACACCCCTCATTTTGGATGTTCCATTCTGAATTGGGGACAAAAAGGAAAATATTATAAATATATTAACTCACCAAAAGACCAAATTACACAGGTTGAATTTCACAGATTTTAAAGGAAAAACAAGGAATCATTACTTTATCCTATCTGACTTTTTGTATTCTACAGACCACCGCATGTGCTTTCCATGCATTATCCTGATCCCACACCTCAGTTAGAGCTAAGCATTTCAGTCCTTGATGGTCTAAATTACTATGTATCACTAAAAAAAATAAAAGAAAGACAAAGGTAGTACTAGCCCAGAGGGTTGTACTTGGGTAGTACCCTTGGGTAGTACCCAAGGCCCAGAGACCTGTTCAGGATGTGAGCCATACCATAATGAAAAAAAAATAATTTAAAACTGAAAGAACTCATACTCTCCCTGCACCCTTCCCACCCCTCAAATTTGATGCCAAAACACATTGATCCCCATAAACAAAACCTGGGGCACACATCTTTCCAGACCTGAATCCAACAGGGGTTTGGTTCATGGTGTGTGGACAACAAACAATCCAGGAGTCTGCAGAAAGAGGATTCACCTTTCCATTCTTCAGTTTGGGCTATGCCATGGTCTCCTGGTGGGCTAAGGTGGTCTTCGTGCTCTAAACCATCTTCTGTATTTGGTGTTGGGACTCTCAGTTGGGACTCTTTTGTGTTTTTGCAGATCCTTTATCTTTGATATTTTTAAAAATATATTGGTGCCATACATTCAGTATCTCACTTTCCAAGGTAACACATAGTCTTCACTATATCAGGAATCTTGTCCCTGATATAACTTGTCCCAAGGAATTATTTTCAATGAGATGGAACATGCCTGCTGGGTCAGGCAAAAGGGGTTAAAGAGTGGCCCCTGGTGCGAGAATCCGATTTTGATGCCATTAGGAATTTCTGACCAGGCAGCGCTCTGAGCAGGCCATTGATTCTGGCTTGGGTCAGCATTCAGATCATTTTTTACCATTGCAACAGATGGGAATTAGTATAGCCAGGGAAGTTCCTTCAGAAGTCTTCATATGAAGAATGCAACTTCCATGTTTCTGGCATTATCGGTGGGGTATGAAGAGTGGGAGTGGAGAATGGAAGAGGCAGTGGTATACCCGAGTAGTGTACAAAAATTCATGCCTTCTTGACTTCAGTTCCACAAACACTATATCCAGCTTCCACCTCTTACATCTGGAGTAAAACAGTAGTGCCATACTTCTGTAAAACTAATAGAAGAAGAATCATGGACAATATGGGGATTTTTCGGTAATCTTCTTTGACGTGGATAACATGCTGACTTTCACATCTAATTTTTCTTTAATTACTGTCTTGTTGGTGATTATTTACATGAGATAAAGAATGTTTGAAGGCTTCTACAGTAATTAAGTTTCGTCTTTTTAGACTGTTCTTTACATGTAAAGGTAATTGCTTTTAGTTGTTATAAATCTTGTGTAAAATTCCTCAAGCAATAAACACAAGCTGTATCTCAGTAATTGTCTATTGACTACACTTTCCAGTATGAATTAATTTTCAATTACAAACTTCCTTTCTTACTGTATCAGGTTGAAACTCTGCATTTTGAACACGTAGATATTCTCATCTTGTGTACATTTGTCTCACATTATGCTAGAAAGAAGACAGAGAGATTCATTGAGCAGCCATCAGTCTGAATATTAATGCAGCATGACAATAACCATGGATGTCAAAACGGAGATTTCCTCTGCAAATTCCCAGATAGCAACAAAGACCCATTTCCAGCCCTAATTATTTTTATTGCTGCTATATTGTACTCTTCTCTACTGCTTCTTTAGAAGTTAATGGCTTGATTAAGAAGGGGACCTACACTCAATGAAACTTTCACAGCAACCACAAATGAAATTTACCCCTACTAACTTAATGAGGAATATTTTAGAGGGTAAGTCCCTAAGTTACCTAAGATGGGTAAGTAGGTAGTCCCGGGCTGAGCTATCACATCTCTTTGTGAACAAGAAGCCAGAGACTATAGCAAGACTTCCAAGTGTTCCACCTGCAGTTAGGTGTCCAGGTTGCCGTTGCCTTCAGAAATGCCCCGAGGTACATATTTGCATTTTTAGGAGTGGAATACATTTCTAATTATAACAGCTAAATTCCACCTTCAAAAGCTGCATGACTCACTCGGCATCACAAAGTTAGATGCCTAGCTCCGCAGGGGTTATACATCATGCTGAGGGAGACGCCAAATATCCTCCCACATCAAATCTGGGGGAGACCTGCTGGCTTGGGGCCTGAAAACAGCCAGCTGTCCTGGTGAAGAGAGTGCCAAAGGCCTCCAAGGGAAGACACGGGAGGTGCTGATGCAAATGCAGGAAAATGCCATAATGGACTTCTGCTGCCAGAAGAGGAGGTCTCCATCGTTCTTCCTTGTCCATCTCTCGCAGCCATGATCCACCCTCCCTTGAGCTGATTCTGGACCTGTGCAGTACCAATTTTATTAAACAAAATAGCAGAAAACTACCCACTCTTCCCTTCCGCCGAGACATTTGTTGCCGTTTCACTGAGGTAAACTAGCTCATGTGAAGGTCCCAAGAAAGCCAAAGGCAGCAGCAAAGAAATGATGGGAGGGGAAGGTGGAAGGAGGTCTACATGGGAGGTGCTCCGTGTAGACACTGATGTGAGCAGCCTTTGCATTCGTTCCCTAGGGAACTGAAGCACCCTGAGTTTACAAAGGTCTTGTAACACTTGGGGAGATATAACCCCATGTGGTTTCCCACTTGGTGTCCGTATGCTTTCCAACAGGACGTGGGTGCCCCAGATTTCCTATGTCTTATCTGCAGCACAACAGAAGTGTCTTGGATAACCTGTGGCATCTGAAACGGCCCTGGACATCTAGGTTTAGGCACCCAAATCTCTCCATCAGTGACCTCAAGTCATGCCCCTAAAAATTCAGTAATATCAGTGACTTTAAAGGGGTGTATATAGTCCAAGAAAAGGGGATATATTAACTCTTCATTAATGCACAGAGCATGAAAGAGCAACGGTGTCTTTACAAGCAGTTCCAAGTAGGAGCATATTGAATGCTTTTTAAGGTATAAAATAAGAACTAATAAATAAAAGATTTCCTCTGTACATCTATGTGTTCAGCATGTCTGCATTTCAAATTTCTGAATTTCTGTTTAGGATTGTTAATAATTTTATCAGGCTCAGCATTACCTAATTTCTGACACTACAGGAAAAAAAGTAGACACACACATCTGTAGATGATCGCACACTAAGGCATTTATTTAACAAGGGACATTTTTCTATTCTCTGGTATTTGCTGCAACTGAAGGAAGAAAAAAAAAAAAAGAAAAAAAAAGGATAAAAAAAGTCAGATACTCCCACCTGCAGGAATCCTGAGAACAGGGCTGAAGAGAATGTGATGGTAAACATAAAATGAGGCTTGACCATGACACTTGTCCACTGTAACATTAACAGCTCCATTAGCAAGAATTGTCTTTTTCCTTTTCATTTTCTTGTGTAAGATTTGTCCTTCTGTCTGTGAAATAAAGACTCCAGCTAACAGTGCCACCAGATGGGCCCTTGGTGGTACTGTATTCCCTGAGTGATGTCCTAATGGAAAAGAGAACAAAAAGAAAACCCCAAACTTCAGCATTTCTGTTCATTTCATCCTATCTTTTCATCTCTGCTCTGGAATTCTCTCGCCAGCAAGAAACCGAAGGCTTTATAGTGTCTTACATAATAAGGTGAAAAGACCTTGGTTTTACTTTTCAATGCAATATCTTAGTGGCTTGCAAATTTCGCACTTGAGGTTAATTGTATCTTCAGAACGCATGACCCACATTGCAGGCAGACAGAATAAAACAGTTCTGTATACTTTTAATGGATTTATTTAAAAGGATGAGCAAGCAAATGTTCACTTAAGAACGCCTGTTAGCAAGCTAATATACTACATTTTTACTAGGACAATTAAAGACCGAACAATGAGATGGTCAAATTGAGGTCACAATTAAAATTAAATCAGTAAATCAATAGACTCGGAATGATCAAATCACTGCATTAATACAATACATAAATCGAATTACGAGGCTGGTAGCAGATTAAATTACCAGATGATAATCTTCGTCTTGGGTTGAATTTAACGGAGGTGGTTTCCTTCCAGGAAGACTCCACTGGTGTTGTACCAACATGCTGTTGACCCAGCAGGTAAAGGAAGCAAATATCTGCATATATGGTTCTGCTAGTCTCTTGGTAGTTTTTCCTGTGAGAAAGCTGACAGACAGCAATGGAGTCTTGGCTTGGACTAAAAAACATCGCTCCTGTTGTGTGGTTTTAACAATCCCTCCTCAACTCTCACCACTATTGACGCTTTGCTGTGGTGTTTTTTAATTACCACCCTCTGTTCCTGCAGCATAACATAGAATGTCCCTAAGGACTCAACGCAGAATTGACAATTTAGACATATGTAACTGTGGTTTTGGGATAACAGTCTAACACAGAAGAATCCACTCACTAAATAACTAAAAGTTTTCTGTTTATTTTAGGGAATTATTGAGGAACTTATTATACTAATCTCATATTGGTATTTAAAATACCTGTGAGTACAGCCCTTCTTTATATGTAGAAAAAATCCAGTTTCAGCCATTGGCAATATGAGAAAACATGAGAACCATGCTTCTTATGTAAAATACTGGATTTCATAAGGGTTATTTTTGTTTGCCCTGCCTTTGGAGTCAACAGGTACAGGAGTGCATGTACTCTGAATATTAAACACGGTCCAGTACTTCAGTCAATACTTGTTGATTTTTAAGGTTTTGTGTTATGGAAGAAAGCTCAAGAATCAATCTACCCATTTCTGTCTGCCACACCAGCTGCAGCAGAGATAGAGCTCCAGAAGAAATGAACGGTCTTTGATAGAAAGGTATGGTGCCAATATCTCAGCCAATACAACAGACGTGAGATCTTGAAAATTGAGTAAATATATATATATACACCAATGACATCAATTATTTCCAACTCAGCTTTCTTTTCATGTTTGTTCTCTGGTTTTTTTACCAATTCCTATTTTTTACTGGATTTTTTTTTTTCAGATAAAAATTCAGAAGTGGGAATTGATGACTAATTCTAATGACTTTTGATCTCAAAACACCTACAAAAGCCTTTATGTTTTTATGGTTCTATATGCTATTACAACATTTGGGGTGTTTTCCCTTCCTCCCCAGTTCAACTTAGACTGGCTTCAACGTTAACAAGAAAAGACATTGAGCTCCAAAAGCAGCCTTAGTAACCCACTCTTCTTCTGAAGGCACCTGTCTCCACTGACTACGGGAGGATGACTACAGCCTAACTTGGCTGTCTCCATTAGGTAAGCCTAATTTATTTACCCAAAAAGACACAGTCAATCTGAATCAAAGCTGAGACGCTTGATCCTTCAAATACCACCTCTGTTTGCTAAGAAAACATGGCATTCTGTCATGGTTTAACCCTAACCGGCAACCAGGACAACACAACTGCTCACCCCCTGCCTCCCCGCCCCCGCCCCTGCCCTGCGCGGGATGGGAAAGAGAATCAGAAGAGTAAAAGTGAGAATACTCGTGGATTGAGATAAAGACAGTTTAATAGGTAAAGCGAAATCTGTGCATGCAAGCAAAACAGAAGGAATTTGTTCGCTACTTCCCATGGGCTGGCAGGTGTTCCGCCATCTCCAGGAAAGTGGGGCTCCATCACACGTAACCGTTACTTGGGAAGACAAACACCATAACTCCAAACGTGTGCCCCCCCTTCCTTCTTCTTCCCCAAACTTTTTATGCTGACATGACGTCATGTGGTATGGAATATCCCTTTGGTCAGTTGGGATCCGCTGTCCCAGCTGTGTCCCCTCCCAACTTCTCATGCACCCCAAGCCTACTCGCTGGTGGGGTGGTGTGAAGGGCAGAAAACACCTTAATGCTGTGTAAGCACTGCTCAGCAGTAACTAAAACATCCCTGAATTATCAACAGTGTTCCCAGCACAAATCCAAAACAGAACCCCATGCTAGCTATGGGGAAAAAAATTAACTCTATCGCAGCCAAAACCAGGACACATTCTTTCCATCTTTCATCACTTCAGAGCTCTGGTCCTGATTTCCAAAACACCTTGTCCAGGTAGTCTGCTCTCTTTAACCAGTGACAAAGCTTTCACAAAAAATTAAATAGAGCCAAACTGCCATTCCATCAGCTGACCGAAGAGATTTACCTTATTTTAAGAAAATTATGGAAATGTTTTTGTAAAACCGCTTAAAAGTATTTTAAATGTTATTTTTTCCTAGTTACTGATCCTATTAATGATCTGCTTCATGTTCTAATAGGTATTACCCATTAAAACACTTTCAGAAAAAAAGGTCAACGTAATTTATCTTTATAATAATAAAATAACAAAATAAGAAATATAAAAATACAAATTTCGTTTGACAGTGGCTGCAGTGATTTTTTTGGGAGCTGTAGCATGATTTTTGAGACAAATCCCCAGAGGGTCTCCATTTACTGTTCACTAGTTCAGTTATCAGAGTGGTTTAAGATCCTACTGATTTCAGTGGGACAGAGAAGGAGACAGTGGGACAGGAAGGACCTTCTCGGTCAGGCACTGGCAAGGACCTTCAGATTTCTCCAACGAGACACACATGTACTGTGTGACCTTGGATAGATCACGCAGGTTGCAATTCATCTCACTTAGCTTTGGTGAGTATCTAGTCCAAGCCAGCCAAATGGGCTCCTTGTGCTCCTGTCTGACACCTGTTGCAGGACGACATGCCTGTTTCTCCAGTGAATGACTAACTACATTCCTAGCTTTTAAGGCTGTTAACATCTACCTCGCTTCCCTGCCCTTTTCCCTCGAAACCAGTCCCGTCTTTCGGTGGAGAGTTACACTCCAGACTTGTTTTGGGTCTGTGCCAGGGTTTTTGCTTCGGAGAGATCACAGCCTAACAAACATGCAGAATAGACAACTATTCCCAGACCAAAATGTGCATTGCGTGCCAGAATTGCTACTGCCTTGGTGTGTCTCACAGGCTGCGTGCAAAGCTGTCAAAGAGATTCTGCTTTATCTCTAGCAGGAGATAAGAAGGCGGCAGCCTGGCTTAAGGAGCAGGACAAGCTTTGTTTAGTACCTCTGGCTACAAGCACTTCAGATGGCCACCATGGCTGTGAATGGACAACCAGCAACTCCTAAGCTCTTGGCTTGAGCGGGTGCAGGGAGGGAGATAATAACTCATGAGCTCCCTAAACAAACAGCAAAACAGATTTGAATGAAAGCACGTCTTGTATTAAATAAAATCCATGATAGATAGCTAAGTCACGGGAGGCCAGTAGCAAGACTTTGCTGCTGTCAAATGATTAATTTCAGTAAGAACATCAAAGAGAGAAAACAAGGAAAATGGATGAGGCGTTTGCTGCTTAGGAAGAGACAGCAGTGGGGGATTTTGCCCCCATTAGAACTGCAGTCCTATGCCCAGAGCTGCCACAGCACATCGTAATTGCCATTGCATTGGATTCACATAATCTCAACAAGTAGTAAAACTCACTCTCCTCCAGAGCAGTAATAAATAGCAGGAGGTATAGGCATTTCAGAGATGCAGGATAACAATACCGGCCGGCCCTTCCCCACTCCAAAAATTGTGAGATCAAGTTTAAGGATCACAATATTAAAATAAAATAAAATAAAAATTTAAAAAAAAAAAAAAATCCCTGTGTTGTGATTTGCAGCCTCCAGCTTCCGCTCAGATGGAGATTTTAAACTCTTCTCTGCAACTGAGAGAGAGAAATTTCCATCTTTAAGAAATAAATCAAGGATTCTTACATGAATATTCTGAATGCAGCTGTCAGGGATTTATAGAAAAAGAGACCAAAGGGCATGGGAGCCCATAACACTTCTGTCACATTTCTGTGGACAACACACTGTCTAGAAGACTCTCCAATGTTACTAATGCTCCTAGGAAGCTGTCAGTATGTACCCACGGCATTAGTATTTTTTCCCATCGGCCAGTGAAGCCTGGGGACAATTGCAGCAGACCAACCTAGCAGAGGGAAGAATTTCTGAACTCTGATTTCTAGCTTTGAACTTCTGGGGGGGCTTCCAGAAGAGTATAGACAGACTTCAATAAAGCGTGAAGATAGTGGCAAGGTGAATTTTAGAATGGAGAAGATCATGGGCAAGTTGATTTTTTGGGGGGTTTTGGTGGGTTTGTCTTGGTTTGTTTGTTGCTTTGTTTTTGGTTTTGTTTTTTCGCTGTGGCAGAGAGTTAGACAGAATGGATATTATCTGGTGATTGTCTTCTAGAGAGGACTCCATCCCGAGTTGGACTTTCAAAGCACATACACGCCCATGGCTTTCAGACACATCTCTCCTACTGTGGGCTCTTTTCTGCTCCATTTAGAGGAGTTGGACCCATCCTTTTCAGTCGTCAGGTTCTCCCAGATGGGAATCCAGGCTCCCTAATACTGAGGCTGTGGAGTGTATTTGGCTGATGAGGGATAAAAGCCTGAATTTGAATGAGCCTGTGTCCAATTTCCAGTTCCTTCTTGGAAATAGGATTTAACCCACAGATACTATAATACAAATTCTAGGGCTCTAGCAGCTTGGGAGTGCCTAGATGACACTGCAGTTTGTTACTGTTTGTATTGAGGCATATGTGTTCGAAGACTAGATAATTTTTGAGAGATTAACACAACCGCAACAAATGTCACATGCAGTGGTCTGGGACTTCACATATTCACTAAAACACATAGCAAATGGCAACCTTAAAACACCTACCAGCAGAGAGTCATAGATCTCAAAAGAGAATTGATCATAGCCCTCTGCAAGCATGACCTTCTGTTTAACACAGGCCACAGGATTTCACCCACTGTGGCGGAGGGAATTATTCTTTCTTTCTTCCTAACTGAACGCTATCAAGCCCAATAACTTGCTGGTGGCTGAACTATAGCTTATCGTTAAGTAAGACATCCAGTCTTGGCATAAACGCTCCAGTGTAAATTTACCACCTTCTTCGCTAAGCTTACAATGTGCTTAAACACCTTGACAGAATTCATTCTTTTCCATTTGAATTTATTTGACCTAAACTTCCTGCTATCCAATTCTATTATGCTTTAGTGCACTGGATTGAATAGCCCTTAATACCATTTCCCTGGTTAAGATCGTTAGACAAGCCACCAGACACCAGACACCAGAGACTGAAACGAGCACTTTCAGTGCTAAAATCTTCTGTGTCAACTGCCCGAGATAGTTCAAAGGTCCTGCTCCATGGCAGGAAAAGCTAAATTGCCACAAACTGCCACAAACAGACACCCTGCCCCACTTGCACCAGCCCTCATGTTCTTGAGCTTACCGAGTAAATCAGTTCAGTGTGTTCAGCCATAAGAAATCCAACTATAAAGCCGATGGATCAAGGTGTTGTTGGCTCGCTTCCTGAACTGGGTAGTCACAGGACTTACCCAGTGCTGGGGGAGGGAAAGGCAGTTCTGACAGAATGAGTTAGGCTACAGTGAACTTCACGTCGGGAGAACCGTGGAACCATCCATGGAGCATGGTCACACAACACACGGTGATCGGTAGGTTACAGCTGACCTCAAGGAGACCTGGAGAGGCAATCCTGAACTTCATGCAAGGCTTCACGAAACCAACCCAACCCTCATTGCTCCAACTGGCAATTCCTAAATTAATCTCCAGTACATTCACCATGATGTGCAGGACTTCTGGTGCCATAAGAGTATGGGCGGAGTGACACTTCATTGCATAGAGTTTGAAAACCAAGACGGAAGACCAGACCCAGAATCCACCTTGCAGATAGTGTATCCCGAACAACCACCAAAAAGGGCTCCTGTGTCCAAAGTGAACTAATGAAAGACAGGTTGATGGACCGGCCTGAATAAAGGCGACCATTTGTCATATTCTTTTAAAATATTAAGTTTTCCTCCTTCCTAAAGAAAAGGCTGGAATGTTAAATCAGTTAAGTGCATCACTTTGATAAAAACTATGCAAATAGTTTATATATATAAAGGCACCATCTATAACACTGACAGTTCAGATAAAGGCTTTAGTTTTAGCTTAAAATATAAGTTCCCACTATGGAATGTAAATGCAAACATTTGCTTTATTTTATATTTTTTTTTAAGTATTTTGTATTTTCCACTCTGACAGTTACAAATTACATGGATAATTTATTGAACTTTTCCCTCCTCACAAACTCAGGCCTCCCTTCTTGAAAAGACCCCCTAATATTATAGGAGCCTGGCTAGAAATACATAACTTGAGGGGCAGTGGGAAGGAAGATAAAAACCACAGAGAAATGACACAGATTAAAGTAAAATAAATACCAGGCAACAGTTCAAATTACTTAGTGCTGGGGGTATTAAAAAGGAATCCATCATATGTGCCAGAAAAATGCATACACTTTATAGTGTTCCTGGGCTGTTTTTTCCCTTCTAACTTGGGGTTCACAGCCCATCTTTTTTCCCTTTCAAAGGGAACTGTCTATTATTGACGTGCCCAGCTCAAACACTTATCTATCAAGAATGCAAACAGCATAGCAAAAAAGGATGAAACTACACACACTTCTTCAGTTTCCTTCTCTAAAGACTTTCCCATCACCCCCATCCTTCCTTGGAGTGGGTCCAGAGGAGGCCACAAAGCAGATACAAGTGCTGGAGCCCCTCTGCTGTGAGGACAGGCTGAGAGAGTTGGGGGGGGTTCAGCCTGCAGAAGAGAAGGCTCCGGGGAGACCTTAGAGCCTCTTCCAGTCTCTAAAGGGGCTCCAGGAAAGCTGGAGAGGGACTCTGGATCAGGGAGGGGAGCCATGGGAAGAGGGGTAACCATTTTAAACTGAAAGAGGGGAGATTTAGGCGAGATATTAGGAAGAAATTCTTTCCTGTGAGGGTGGTGACACAGTGGAACGGTTTTCCCAGAGAAGCTGTGGCTGCCCCATCCCTGGGTGTGTTCAAGGCCAGGTTGGACATGGCTTTGAGCAACTTGGTCTGGCAGGAGGTGTCCCTGCCCAGGGCAGGGGGGTTGGAACTAGGTGGTCTTTAAGGTCCCTTCCAACCTAAACCGTACGGTTATGATTCTGTGATTCTATGATTTCATGATTCTATGAGATTCCCTTCCCTCATGGTCATTGAATCCTGCCTGCACCCCTCCCTGCTCTTCTGCTGTACCAGCACAACAGTCCATGGTGTTGCCGGGCAAGGCGAAAATGTATGATAAAATAAATTAGAGAACAAGGTTGCACTGTTTGTTTTAACACAGATAATTTCAGAGACCTGGTTTAAACTGCAACCCTGCACATAGTTGTATCAACACAGCTGAAGGGATGGCAGGGAACTTGGCATGCTGCAGAAAAAATGCAGCATGTAACTACTCCCAGTGGAGCAATTCAGTCAAATGGTTTGCCATGCCCATTCTGCCTGGGGAGAACAAATTTTAGGACAGATTCAGTTTAATGTGATTGCACGGCAGTTAGGACCTTGCTCAATGCCAAAGTGTTGTGTGGTGGTTTTGTTTTGTTTTGTTTTGTTTTGTTTTTTTCCCCAGAGTTAATGTACATAAATGATCTTTTAAAACCAGTCTCTAACCTAATTTTGACTTTACAGAGCCTAAATGAGGATAAAAGGAAATTATCCAGGAAAAATGTAAATCCAAGGAGTCACCTAAAGACCTGAGACATTGTGTCATGAAAATTACTGCGAATCAGATAAACGCTCAATTTATTACATGCTGGAAACAGCAGAAAGAGTTTTTTGTCTCCCTGAAAAACTAAGCAGATTAGAAACCCTACCCTCTAAAGACCACTCACACATAAAACAGCACAAAACTCACTCTTGCCAGGGTCTCCCATAAACTAAATACACTAAGCCCAGAGCGCTTCACAGGTTTGCAGTCATTCCAGCACTATCAGATGCCTACAATGAATGAGAGGTCCAATATGTTTCCTGATATTTAGATGACAGAAATCACTTAAAGGTCCAATTCAAAAAGACCATGCCATCATACCCTCTACAGACCTTTTTTTTTTTTTCCCCCACTGTTTTTTTTCCCTCACACTGCTTTTTGGATTTTTTTTTTAATCTTCTCTGAAGAAGATAGAGAGCCTTACAAAAGCCAGCACATTGAGGTCTAAAACACTTCATTAGCTTTTGGTATAGCATTAGAGAATAGTTACTACTTGATTACTTTAAGGCTTATTCTCTGCCTCTAAAATGTGACTAGGATTCAACGTATGTGTTTTCGTCAGTTTGCCTGGAGAAAGCTAAACACCAGTGAGGTGGCTTGACAAAACTATCAGTCTTTATCTCACAGCCTACGGTTTTGAAAGTCAGTAATGCAGACAGATGGTGGCAAAACAAGCCAAATTCCATGGGAAACTCAGAACTGACACTATTTTCACATCATTGTTATGTTACGTCAGTAAGAACAAGCAGTAAAATAGCTTAATATGCACAAAGCGAATACTCAGCCTAGGAACAGATGAAAATTATCCTGGGCAACCCCACGGACTGCAAACAAATTCTCCAGGCAGATGTCAAAACATCCCACAGCAATGCTACCTTGATGCCGCAAAACTTTTGGGTTGCTAAGCTTACCTGATTACAAACACATATTACCCCGGGGTAAGATGTATCTCACCTTAAGTTAGCAAGTCTAAAATTGAGACACCTTACCGACGTTAGGGGTTTTCGTCCCCTTTTGCAATAAAGGGAGAAAGAGGACCACAGATTGCTACTCCGTGTGTCCTCAAGTTGGCACCAGAGGGGGGAAGAGCCCAGCCATTCGTGTGCCCAGCTCCACATCCCCCATGGATCAGTTTGGGCCCCTTAGTACAAGACAGACATTGAGGGGCTGGAGCGTGTCCAGAGAAGGGCAACGGAGGTGGTGAGGGGTCTGGAGCACAAGTCCTGTGAGGAGCGTCTGAGGGAGCTGGGGGTGTTCAGCCTGGAGAAAAGGCAGCTGAGGGGAGACCTTCTCGCTCTCTGCAGCACCCTGAAAGGAGGGTGTAGAGAGGTGGGGGTCGGTCTCTTCTCCCAAGTAACAGGTGGTAGGACAAGAGGAAATGGCCTCAAGTTGCGCCAGGGGAGCTTTAGGATGCATGTTAGGAAACAGTTCTTCACAGAAACAGTTGTCGAGCATTAGAACAGGCTGCCCAGGGAAGTGGTGGAGTCACCATCCCTGGGGGTATTTAAAAGACATGTAGATGTGTCACTGAGGGACATGGTTTAGTGATGGACTTGGCAGTGCTAGGTTAATGGCTGGACTCTTCCAACCAAATGGAAGGTCCCTTCCAGCCAAAACAATTCTATGATTCTATTCTATGATTCTCTGACAACAGCTCTGTACTCCAGCAGCACCTCAGAGCAGACTTCAGATGGGCTTGTACACGGAGGAAAGCAACCTCAAAACCAGGGTGCAAGGAAGGTTTTAGACACCTGCCTCCATCAGAAAGGAAGGACTGTTATTGCTGCCTGTCTTCTCGTGAAAGCGTTCAGCTGGGGGTGGTGGGGACTGTAGAGCCCACATCCTTGGGCCCCCCGCAGCGCTTCCCTCGCCTCTCCGGCTGCATGCCCAGGCTCTGCTGGAAGGAACTCGCTTGCAAGCGCTGCCTCCGAGCGCCCACCCCAGCAGGACCAGCAGCGTCGGGGAGCCTCAGCGAGGCACAACTCTGCCTGCAGGCCATCGTGGGATTTTCACCAAACCCTGCTGAGTGTCCCAAAGCTACAACAATGTGCATTTTTTTCAGCACTATTCCCCCCTCCTTGCTATACCAACTCCTTAATTTAATTATTCCTTTCTTTTGCTTTTTCTCCCTCCCAAGCCTCCTGCCTCCCCTGTCAAAGCCTCATCTCTCCTTCACTCCCTGATCTAATTAGTTCCCACAGAACACCTGGGTTCTGCGTGCCAGACTGACATCTTTTGCGATGCACCAATCTTTTGCTCAATTGCTTCAATTAGCTTGCATTGTACACCCGGGTATGGCATTAACGTGACACCTGCACAGCTCAGGGAATGTCTGCTCCATTATGGAGCTTTTCCATCACTTCTGGGAGAGAAAGAGATTATCGTGCCCCTAAACTTATCCCAGGGATCATTCTCTGTCTCCTTGTCTCATATCCAGCCACTCAGCCTCTCTGCAGATGTTGAAGGCTGGAAAAAAATGGGTCTTCTACGAGAGATGTGAAATCACAAACCATCAGGGCTTTGGAAATAGTAATTTATTGGAATGCTTGGAGCCAGAGCTGCAAAGCCGGGCAGAGCTGTTGTTAACTGTTGCACCTCGGTAGAGCTCTGCTGTAACCCCAGCCAAGTGTAGCTCTTTGCCCTGATTGGGCTGGCTGTAGAGTTGAGGGGCTCCTCAAACTGCATAGCAGGACTTTAAAACCTTCATTAGGCTCAGACCGCTCAAGTGGCTCGCAATAAATTGCAGACGGGGATGGTCAGGGGACAGGTCCAGACTTGTCACGGATATTTTACATTTGCATCTGTGGAACTGCCGGCCAAATTTGCCCCTTTCTCTTCAAAAGGACGTAGAAGGACAGTGGAATGGGCATCCTCAGAGGGTAAAACTACAGACTATTTTGATTATTTTATATTTAACATTAACAATAATAAAAGATGTAACAAAATAGTTTGTTCAGCGCAGGTGAGGAGAAGCAAGAGCTAATACTTCCTAGCAAAGATGAGGGCTTTCTCCCTGGGTCCAAAATGATAAAGTAACATTTTCCAACAGGTCACCATGTATGGTTCATAAATTAATTTTTTTATAAAATTCAAGCTCCTAAAAGGCCTTATTTTGGGGATTGGTAAGGAAGAAATTAGCTATTCTATTTGACAGACATCAATAAGAACAACATTTTTAGTGATGTCAATGCTGAAGCTGAAAGCTTTATGTTACCACTTTTCATCCATCTGTCCATTCTTTGCAGTATAACTGCTGGAGGTGTTGGCCAGTTTCAGCTCTATGTGGTGGACCAGGGAGGTCTCAAAGAAATGATATGAATCTATTTTTCATGGAGATAAATCTTTAATCAAGAAGGGAGACCTTATTAACTTATCTGCTTATTAAAACAGCTGTAGTGTGAAAGTAAGAATCATTAAACAGAGAAGCTGCACCAGAAACTTTTATGAGCTCCCTAGCTTTAGGGAAAAAAAAAACAAAAAAACAAAAAAACACCCCAAACCAACAAACACTGTCTCTATTTGCACTTCAGCAAGCACAAGAAAATTCAGCTGAGTAACTACTCCATAACAGACCAGTCTCAGCAGTTCTTCAACACTTTCACTGGTCATAGAACAAGTTCTAAGTTGTTCCAGTGCATTATTTTGGGTGTCTAAGAGATGGCCCCTTGGTTTGGGTTTGCACTTAGAACCAAGCAAAGTCAACACTGTAAGAAAGCAAAGGAGCGATGGGTGATCACTGTGTTGTATTGAATATGTTTGTCCTAGTCTACCCGTCTACCCAGTCCACGATGAGACACCATAGAAATTGCCATGAATTATAGGTCTTGAGACCTCAGCAAGAGATTCACCGAGAATCAGCATTATACACACTGTCACCTGGTTTCTGAACGGTGACCTCTTTTAGATGTAGCCAAACTTTGAGGTCATGTGAAGTGTCCTAGGAATATTTTCTCGTATTCTTAGGAGGAAAAGATGATGATGCTAGAATAAGATTTCAGGTTTACTGTTGTTGATTAATTTTTCTTGTTGCCGTTTTCTTCCATTACATGGTGGATATTTTATTGCCACTAATTCACAAAAAAACACATGAAGTCCCTTCTTCCACAAGACAGAAATTGAGCTGCTTATGCAAAGCAGGCTATTGAGGTCAGAATTTAACCCAAGAACTCTCTTTGGGTTCTTTGAGTTGCTCTTTTTCTGTCTTTTTTCTCCTTTTGTGACTAGTTCTAGGGTATTTGGCTTGCCTTTCTTTGCATGTGCATGTCTCCTAGAAAACAGCTTTAATTCACCAAATTCAAACTCCAGAGCAGTCTCCTATAACTTTATTGGCGTGCCTGAGGCAAATAGAGAAGCCTAATGGCTTTTAACAGCTATTAAACCCCTTCTTTCCAAGAAGTTTAATCCATCTCATTAAAGGCCTTTGAGTTGTCCCACTGGATTATTTGATTATGAAAATTAAATGGCTAAGTGTCGAGCTGAATGGGAGCCAATCTTCTAAACCACCTTCGGCCTGCGATGAAATTTCTGCAAAGCATTTTAGCCACTGCCAGAAATCCATTAGAAGGCAGCAGGATAATGGCGAAAGGACTGGATCTGTTTGGAAAGGGAGAGCTCAGCTGCCTTTAGAGGAGGGAAGCACCACGTTGCTGCATTCAATTAGGTTTGCGCTAATTGCAGGGAGGACTTGAGCAATGGCTCTTCGGGGACTGGGCAAAATGGACAGCAGATGCTTGCAGGCTGCTGTATGGCAAGAGCAGACACGTCCTTATTATTGCTTAGAAGCAAGGCACGACCAGGAATAGCTACACGGTTCCAAAGCAGAGAGACTTTCCCCAAGGGCTGGGGTAGGAGGAGCTCTGGGGTCTCCCTTTCCTCCCATGGTACCACTCAGTGGGTACCTGTGTTCCTTGTCACGTAGGGAGCCTTCTCCACTTGTATCACAGCTTTTTTGGGCTCTAAGCAGTGCACAGGAACTGATTTATGTGCATTTAGACGCTTACAAGGCATACCTTCCTTTCAACTGTAAGTACCTTAACTGTGCTCCTCACTGCTCCAAGTAAAATTCTTCTCTCCATTATTTCTTTATCCACTCTCCCGTCACTATTTCTTCATTTGCAAGAGTCCTGGATTTTTATTGTCCTTTGTGTTAATTCGGATGATTTCGTCACACACAGTCTTGTAGTGGCCCAACTGAAGGGGCAGCTCAGTATCACACGGGCTAGAAGGAGCCCTTCGGACAACAGAAGGAAAAGGCTCTCCTAAACGGGTTTTGCTGCTAGAGAAAATCTCACGTGGAAAGTCACTGTGAGTAAGATTTGAAATAGTTATTCCAAGCCACAACACAGGTGTCATCTCCTTATGCTTTAGGAAGAAACAGAAATAAATACGCCCTTTTTCTTTGTCCCCTGTGCTGAGCCAGTAAATCATTCCCCCTGGAAAGAGGGCATCATTTTTCATTTCTCTTGGACCATGTGATCCCTGGGCAGTAATTTCCCTTCGACAGGGGTCTCTTTTACATACTGAGATGCCACAATACATGGTTATAGTGGAACACCGGAACAAGCTCTACTGCCTTCAGGGGGAAACTATTCCTCCCAGAGCAGCCTCTCATGTACCCCTGTGTCACTCTGCGTTTTTTTCCTGTAGCAAATATTATTTCCATACACTATAATTAATCTGCTGAACAGGACAGCACCACCAGTTGCAAACCTGGTTCTGAAAACAAACCTGAACTAAGTGTGCGTGTACAAATATATCTGTAGTTCTGACTTCTTTTGGGTGAGGGAGAAAACCCCAACACCCTCAATTCCACTTGTCAGCAGGGCCAGGGTTTGCTTTCATAGCAAGTCCCTCCACGGAAGAATGATTAAAGAGAACAAAATCACTCTATGCTGAGTTTTAGGAAAGTCTGTCCAAACTGCATTAGAGGCGATTGACTGACTACAGTGTAGGCTTGACTTTGCTGTTATGGACTAAAAGTAGTTTTTCAAAGCTCTTTGTGTTCATAAATGCTATCTATAACATCTTTTATGGTGCCTTTGCTGCAATGTAGGATAATGTGAGCTCACACACAGTGAATAATTAGCAGCCAATGGGCTAAGAATAATGGATATGGAAACAGTTTCCAAGAGGGGATTTTTTTGTCTTTTTCTCTCTTGACTTTTCGGGCGAGTGTTTGAATAGTCAGAGACAGGAGGGATTATATCCTAAAGCTAATTAATATCAATCAGTCATCAAAACTAGCTGCTTTTGTGAGCTCTAATTACCGAGGAGTCCAACAGCTTGGCGGATCACATCACACACACGGTGGGGTTCTGCCCATCTCTTTGCTCTAGTCCCTGGAGAAATGGTGGACTTTCACTTAGTCGTCCAGTAGAGAGGTCTCTGAGGGAAACCACGGAACACCCTATGGAAACAAGGGGTGCTGGAGGAGAGGCGGTCACCCCCTGGTTTGCAGCCTGGAACCCAGGAAGGACATAGCCTTTGGCTCTCTTTCTTCTTGGAAAAGTTCTGCCAGTAGCAGACAACTGCTGTGGTGTGGCTGCTGTGGCTCTGCACGAGGTCCGAGTTTCCTGAAGGGCACATTCTGTATTTCCTTGGAGTAAACCCATCAGATTGAGCCAGTCACAAACTGAGGGTTGCCTGCTCTCAAGAGTCCCGATTTAATTTTTGGTGTTGTTTAAACCTAGCAAAACAGGCATAATATTGTGCTCATCCTGAGGCACAAACTTTAAGGTCAAAGAGAGAATTTGTCAAAGTCTTGCCTGACTCCGCGGGTGGTGTCAGCTGCACAGGCACTCAAATTCCGCTTAAAAGTCATTTTAGGCACTCAGGTTCCTCCTCTTTCGTCCCCTAAGATCACACTATTTAAATGAAAGCACTTTTTTTCCCTGCACCCAGCACTGCTCCTTCATGTTTCTTTTGTGTCTGGTGGTTTAAACGTTCTTTAATTGTCATCACACACGACAGAAGAATATTATCAAAGCAATCAAACTATAGACAAAGGGACTTGGAGTATTTACAGCTAAGTTCAGCTCTCCAGATGAAGCTCGTGACGGCTGGAAGGCACAGCAAGCACCAGGATCTGTTGCCGGCCACAGCAGGTCAGTTCTCACCCAGGGCAGATGTGGGAGGGGAAAAAAAAAAAACAGCCAAAAAAAAAGCTGGACTATCCGGAATGAACTTTGAGGAATATATAGATGTGATATTCCGTGGGGCTTTTCCTACCCAAACAAAACTAACAGCCTTTCCAGGTTAGTAACCTGGAGTTCCTCCTTTTTACCATCTCGTTCCAAAGGCTTGCAACACACGCAACAGCAGGAAAAAAGCAGTCTTTTAAACCAATACCGACACATAATTGATCTGGGTTCCTAATCACTGCTCCACAGGGACCGTCAGCGCTTTAAAAACAAGATGTATTTAATCACAGTGTCCCACTGACATCAGTTCAAAGGCAGCTTCAGCTGCTCTCATCTTCAAGAGAGAACTTTCTTGCCCAGACTTCAATTAATCCCCACGCTGCCTAATTTTTCAACATTTTCGACCTTGTACAGATTCTTTGCACAAAATCCTGTCACTTCCGTTTGTTCTTTCTTCTCAGTTTGAATATAGAGGTCTTCAGCCCAAAAAGAAATAAGAAAACTCTTATCCAGACTTTTTCTTCCATGCACTATAAGTCAAGACCATGGCTGCTTTTTGATGTGCCTTATTTGTCAAAATCAAAACAAAAAATAACGCCCAGGGGTCAGTTCCCTCAATTTTAGGCCATTACAGGGACTGGCATTTTTCTGTCTCGTGCAAATCAAGTTCTTCACTATTTTCCCTAAGAATTAATTACGATGAACAATTTCTTCAGCATATGCTCCAGATTTTCCTAAAACTTTATGATTTGCTTTTTAAAATGGGAAACTCTTCAGTCTCCTAATACACAGCTATACTCCTGTGTTTTGCAAAAGGAATAGATTTCCTAATTCCCATTTGACTCTAAGTAATTCAAGTAATTTTATTTATACTTATACACCTCAGAATTACACCAAGCCTCTGAAAAGCATAATAAACGTTCATTTGTGCTTGAATAGTTTTCAGTATGGAATTTCTTGTATTATATATTAAACATCAATTTAAAAAAAAAAAAAAAGTCTTAAAATACAGTATTCGTCAAAGGCAGACCTGAGAATGGAACTTTTGTGCTCAACAAATCTGCCCTCCACGCAAATAATTTTTTTCTCTGTTCAAGGCATATTTTCCTTTTCTAAGATAGACACCCACTTCTCTCTTATGCTCTTTTCGCAGAGCATTTGCAATGAAATGGATCACAAAGTGCACACGCATTACACTTTAAAACATATCGACCAAGTACGTGAGGTCAGCTGTGTTTATTGTGTCACACCTTCTACCGCCACCAGTAGCAAAAGTCAAAAGAAGAGTGAGGAGAAGGGCAAGAACACACTAATATTTCTGTGTGGAATTCTTTCAGTTTCCAATGGCTTGTAGGTTCAGGAAATTAAAGAACTGTGGGTAACATTGTGTTTAACTGACCTTGATGAATATTTCTTCCATACATTTATCTAATTGCTATTTAGCGTCCACAAAACACTATGATAAGGAGCTCTGTAGTTCAATTATGCACTGTGTAAAAACCACTTCTTTTATTTATTTCAAACCTTTCTCTCACTAGTTTTCTTTTGATACCATCTGTTCATTAAGAAAGAGAAAAAACCATCCTTTCTTACTCATTTTTTTCCATATTACTCAGGATTTTCCACAGAATACCTTAGGGTACACAGGGCCTCTGGAGACCTAGTCCAACCCTCCTGCTGAAGCAGGGTCACCTACAACAGGTGTTGTCCAGGACTGTGCCCAGTTGGGTTTTGTGCATCTCCACTGATGAAGACTTCAAAGCTTCTCTGAGCAACCTGTCCCCAAGTTTGATCACCCCCACGACAAAAAAAAAAAAAAAAAAAAAATGTTTTCTTGTGTTCAGATTTGTGTTTTAATTTGTGCCCACTGCTTCTTGTCCTGTGACTGGGCACTACTGAGAAGAGTCTGACACACTGTTCTTCATCTTGCACCCCCAGGTATTCATACACATTGATGAAATCCCCACTAGCCTTCACTTCTCCAGGCTGAATAGTCCCAGCTCGCTCAGCCGCTCCTCATAGGAAAGATGGACCGGTCCCTTAACCCTCCTTGTGGCCCTTTGGTGGACTTGCTCAGTAAGTCTGTATCTTTCCTGTACCGGGGAACCCAGAACTGGACAGAGTATTGTAGATTTTAAAGACCTCTGGCACATCCTTCTTTAGACATCTTTTTTTCTAGGCTGAAACTCCCCAGCCCAGCTATTGATACTGTGCTGGGAGTAATCATCTTCCTTTGCTTGTCCTTTTTACTCATCTTCATGTTCTCTAGATCCAACGTTTTCTATTTTGGGATGGGACAAACATAGCTTTGCTTGCCTTCCGTGTGCGGATGCACACACACAGTGGGCATGAGGATGTTTTCTGTACATCCTCCATTCCTTTTCTATCAAATCCTAATGTTCAATTGCTCTTTAACTGCTACTGAGCATGAAAAGATGTTTTCCTAAAACTGTGTATTAGAGCTCTGAGATTTCTTTCCTGAATAAGCCTTTTAACAGATGGGGTTGTATAATGCCAGTTTTTCCTTATGGTATTATTATTAGAATCACTTTCAAATCCTTCCCCCTGTTCTTCCTTCAGTTTTTGCTTTGCTTTCTTAATCAAAAACTGAAAAAAAGGAATTTATTTTCCATTAGCTTTTTTGCCCACTTTCAATTATTTTGCAATGGCAAAGCAGAAAAGTGAAAGTGGGCAGAAGAGAAGCCTCAAAATGGTAGAAGTGTATGGGTAAGGATGGAATATTGAAGTAATGCTTTGATCGCAAAAGTGATTTTCTTTTTGAGATGGTTGCAGCAGAGCTTACGGGAATGCCTTCTACGCTCACTTGCTGGTCTATGCAATGACAGAAGAATTCGAACACCTCTATCAACATTGTGGGCACAATTTTAGACATATGGAAACTAAGCAGCCCAAGGGCTGAGGACTTCTAGCTTGCGAAATGGAGAACAAAGCAGAACAGCCAGGCTTTCACTACCTACTTCTGCCACGTAACTTGCTTTTCCAAGCCGGATTAGCTGCCATGACGTATGACTAGATGCTTGGAGGGATCTGAAGTAGCTTTATTGTAAATCTTTTAATTGTTTCCTTTCTTTTCACATTTCCAATAAAGTCTCGTTTAACTCCTGACATGCAGATAAGTGGATGCAAAACCCCATGGGATTTGATCAGAAATGGCTCTCTGTTCAGGGGCCGAAGAGGTGTGTTATACTATGAATAAAGTAAGACTTGGAGTATTTTAGGATTTCTTTCCAAAAGGATGAGAAGCACTCAAAATACACTCAGGGCCAAAGGCACAACAATTTTATGACCCGAGAGCTGGAGCCCCCTCTGCTGCGAGGACAGGCTGAGAGAGCTGGGGTTGTTCAGCCTGGAGAAGAGAAGGCTCCGGGGGGACCTTATAGTGGCCTTCCAGTCCCTAAAGGGGGCCTACAGGAAAGGTGGGGTCTGGTGGTGCAACACCTCTCCCGCCCCGCTTCAGGCCACTCGGTACTTGGCGTGATCTCTCTCCCAACCCCGTCCACACACTACCACAACGGACCAGAATGTAACACTATGGTCTAATGTGAAAGAAAGAAACGGTAGAGAGCACCAGAGCAGAACACAAGAGTGTGCCTGGTCCCCATGGCTCCTATCTCTTGGAGATAATAACGGTAATCGATCGCTCATAACACCACACGGATCATGGCCACAAAGCGGGGTACACCAGGACCCCAAGATCTAGCAAGCTCTGGGGTTGCCTGAGCTGGGCTGGATTAGAAAAGTACCTGACGAAAGTGAATTGTCTCGGATCCTGTAAGCAGCGAATCTAGTAAGGACCCTTTGAGCTCTTCTGGAACGCAGGAGGCTGTGGCCAGCAACTCCCTGGAGGTGAGATACCTCTCAGGCTGACGCCTCGAGGCCAGGGCAGAAGAAGACCCTTCTCAAGCCTCAACTATTGCCCGTTGAGGAACACTGATGCATCGCGAGTATTTATCCTAAATCTGAGAAAGGGAAATTTTAACTATAGACTAGCCTGCCTCTCTCTCTCATCCACCTCTCCACCTGTATGTTGTGAGATACGCATTAGCTTCATGGATGTGGATGCTCTTCTGTCCATCCGTTAATGTGTAGGACCTAAAAGCGGCACCTTTTGGCTCACTAGCATTACCTGCTATTAAGAAATTCCCAACCAGAGACCTGTATGTATGTGTGTTCAGACGTTTATATGCTTAGCTTAGAAATCTCTCTCTCTATATATACATATATATATATATAAGCATTAATTTTTGGTTTGTACTTTACTCATATGTATATGTATTGATTGGGGATACCTTCTAGTAAGTTAGTGTGGATTTTGCCATCTTCAAATCTGTAATTAAGTCGCTGTTCAATTATTTTGTTTACTCACTTTGTAAACCCCTAAACCGGCTAATCATTAAAGTGCTGCTAAGTTCAACCTCCCCATCTACCTTACGTCATTAATAAATTTTGAATAGCTGTTAAATCATAACCGTGTCAAATATTTTCATCCGCGAGATGGGGACAGACTTAATAGTAGAGCCTGTTTTGACAGGACAAGGTGTAATGGTTTTAAGCTAAAAGAAGGAAGATTTAGACTAGATATAAGGAAGACATTTTTTAGTCCGAGGGTGGTGAGACACTGCCCCAGGTTGCCCAGGGAGGTGGGAGATGCCCCATCCCTGGAAACATTCAAGGTGAGGTGGGACGGGGCTCTGAGCAACCTGGTCTAGTTGAAGATGCTCATGGCAGGGGGGTTGGACTAGATGGCTTTGAAAGGTCCCTTCCAACCCAAACCCTTCTGTGGTTCTAGGATTTTGTTACAGACAAAGCTTGACTATCTGTTTTTGCAATCCAACACATGGATGTCCACATGGATGTGGACTAAGAAATTCAGAGGCATGCATTACTGCCACCTTAACAGTAACATTTTTCTGACTGAATTTTTAGACGTCTCTATGCTACATAATGATAAGCTATCTGCAGACATTAACTGTTTTGTTCTCCACCAGAAGTTATTTGGTGCGGTCTACCAGGCTGACTTGAAGTATTTCACTGGGTCTTTATACAGTTTGTTTAACAACAATAGTTGACAGTTCTTTTCACTTTGATTTAGAAAACAAAACCCTAATTTTTTTGTGGTATTTTCGGGTTGACCAAAGTGAAAATCTGTGAGCTGAATTATTTCCAGCAGAAGGTATATGTTTTTTTCAGAGGTCTTCTCCTGTCTTTTACGTCTATCTAGTGTCCCTTCTCATTTTACCGTTAATTTAACTACCAAGATCCAGCCATGTTATTTACATGTGCCTTTTCATTTGGGCTTGGATAGCTGGCTTCTTCCACAATTATTTGTATGATAGGAGTGCTCAGAGGTTCTGGACCTATGGTGAGAATCACTGTGCAAATGTAATGATATGATCCTTGCCCAGAGGAGCTTACAAATTTAAAATGTCAAGAGAAGGCAAAACAGATGGATGCAACAGATGAAATAAGAACCACTTGGATCCCTGATGCCAGATATATAGGATTTAAAGGAGACTGGATAAACTCTTCATACATATGAAATGGCAAACAGCTGGCATGATATCTATGGAGCACTGGGATAAAGTCTGTCCTTTATTGTGCCAGCAGAAATTCACTGTAATGATATCAAATTCAAGTAAAGCTCCTTTCTTATTTAGATTGAAAAATAAATTAAAGAAAATAAAGTAAAAGTAGCATCCTTTCCACCCTCAATCATGCTGGGTTTTATGAAATTAAACAAAATAGGAAGAGAATAATCAATAAAATGCTCAAGAGACATAAAAAAAAAACCCTGCAGTATGAGTACAAATTCGTGTTTAACTTCAGATAATTAATGAAAATCTCTATCTTACAAAACTTAATAATTTACGCCTCACCTGGCACCTTTCCACGACCAGGACCTGAACACATTTGTTATTTTAGGCTTCACAAAACACCTGAAAGCAGGTAAAGAACAGAGATCAAAGCAAGCACATCTGAAGCCTAGCTACCATGGCAATTGGATGCTACAGGAAGATTTAGAGCCCAAAGCTGGGCATAACAGAACAGCTAGTTGATTTCCTAGGGCAATGTAATTATCTACTCTGTGATTTAAGCTTGGTTGATGTGCCGAGTTGTGTGAAATACATTTGACTCTGCTCCAGTTTCTGAGTGGATGGCATTTCCAGAAAGCTGGTATTCTCTGCTGCGACATCATCCACTAAATAAATTTAAGTAAAAGCAGTCTCTCTTCTTGGGACACCACCGTCTCTTAGGGTTCTGGGGGCAGACTTCTCATTTACATCATTCTAGCCAAGGTTATGGGCATCTGAACGTGGGAAAAGTATGCCAGTGTTCAGTGTCGGCGCCGTACTCCTAATACTTTACCATATGTGAAGCTCTGAACTTCTGCAGAAGTCGGGCTCATGGAAACAACGATCTTTCCAAGGGAACCAGCTGGATGAAAACATGACGGGATTAGCCCTTTCGCTGAACATTCCTGTACATATGAATCCTCTCAGAAAACAAGCGTGTGACCATACAGTCAAAGCAATTAAAGCCTAAGTGTGATTTGAATGCGCACTTAATCCACATCTCACAGTGAGTTCCAGCGTACAGAAAACATAATGTCCGCCTGGCAATGACTGTAACCTCCTCCCAGGAAGCAGATGGCCTCGTGCCTTGAACCTTTCCCCTGCTAACTAGTAGGACCGCAAACTCTCTTAAAATTATCCAAACTTCCCATGACGGGGAAATGCAGTTAGGGATGCCCTCTGCTTGGTCCTTGCGAGGAACACGCCAGTACTGGAAAACAGAACTGCCATGTGGGTGTTTTAACTTCATATAAATAACTACATTTAAGTTCCCGGCATGGTCCATGGAAATCTACTCAGTGCAGTCAAGTGAAATCTAGAAATTTCAGTCAGCTCATCCTAAAGTAAGCACAGAAGCCTTGATTCGATTCAGCCAAAACTAAGGACACAGTGACGTTTGGTATGCCCTGGGGTAGCCCAGACCTCCATGTCAGGCTGGCAAATATAACATGGAAAATGTGTGTAACTCATGCTCTTCTGGAGCATTAGCTAGAGCCCAGGAGGGATACTGTTTAAATCTGGGACCTACCTTAAACACACTTCCTTTAGAAATCCTAATCTGTGATCCAAATATCACAGTGTAAAGCTGAGGTTCATGATCCCTACCTGCTTGCCTGGCAAGACAAATGGGAAGGAAGAGATTATTCAGTAGTTTTCCAAGGGCAGCAAAGAACTAAACAGGATCCTGCAGGTACTGCAGTCTACAGGATTAGAACATGCGTACACCTGGCAGCTTTAATCTAGCAAGATTAACCGCCCCAAATCTGTGCGTGTAGGGCACCAACTGCAATGGTCCCAGGTCGCTTTTTCACAGTCCCGTATTACACAGTACAGTACGTTGTGTAAACTGGGTGAAGTATTTAAGCAGTGATTACGTCTTCAGAGATATTCTAGTCCAAGGTCCACACTCTGCAGTGGCAAAAATCAGGACAGCTGGTAACCCTACCCCCACACCTGTGCTTGCCCTTGCACTAGGACCAACGCCCTGGCTGAAAAATGGCAAGCTACAACAGTAATGCACTGGAACTCAACGTGCAAAAAACTGAGTGACAGAAAGAACAAGCGTTAACGACCAAACAAAAGGCTCAACACTGAAACTGCTATTGAGGAGCATTAGTAGGTACATGACCAGGGATATTAACACATGGGCAACCAAATAATGAAATAGTGGGAAAACATACGCTAAGTAAGCCTTTTGTATACATACATAATGGAGATGTAAGACTGAGCTGTGGGTGTCCTGATTTATGCTGATTTACAAGTCTTAAATGAGTTGGTCTTCTTGCTTATTTATTATACAGCTCTAACTGTAAATGAGAAAATAATCCCTGGAACTTGTAATTCTCAGTTGTTCTTGTACTCACCCATTTACAATCCATATGGTGTTAAACTAGAAAAAACATACAGCTTTTAGCTATCCTTCCGACTATATCCCTTCATTGAATAGAAGAATTAATCTGTTGCAGCATACTAAATCAGGATCAGGTAATCATTAAACTGGATGATGGGGATGCAGAAAACATGGACCCTGATAAAAAGACCTGAAGGCATGTCTTGCGGCTATTTCTTGCTTAAGCTGAAAAACTGATCATCTTATTTTGCTGTATTTCGGATAAGCCTTCTTTTTCTACGTACAGATCTTCAGGATTAGTTAACGAAAGCAAAGAAACATTTTCTCCCTATTTTTACCGCAGCTTTCTAAAACAGAAGGATGGAGAGAACCAGCAGGACAGTTTTTCACAGGAACAGGAGTTCCAGCAAGTACATTTCTTCAGGCATCTTTCAACTCTAACGTATGGAACAAGTACAAGCCAACAAACCAAGGCTGAATGCAAAATGCAATCAAAACACATTGCGTTTTGGCAGATTTTAATGGCACATCTGAAATTAAAGCCCCAAGCTCCAGTACTTCTTGTGTGAGACAAGTTAAACACGGGTCCCGCACCACTGAGTTTACAGAGCTGTGAGGGAAATGGTTGTTCAAAAAGCAAAAAATCTTCAAGGCCAATGGACAAGGAAAGCCACAGCCAGGACGGTAACACAGTCTCCCAGCTCTCACTTCAAAAGCAGCGTTTGTCAAGTAAGCAGCAGAACGGGAGCTAAGACCTGTCATCTCCTCGTTTGCAGAGTACAATGCCACTCAGCACCTTGTTATTGGCATGTTGTTTGCGACTTGGAAAAGATGAATGCAATATGGCCTGATATCCTTGAAAAGACACCACCTACAGATTTTAGTGAACTGTGTGGACTAACCGCACAAACCGCCTCCAAACTATATAACCACCATTTTTTCCCCATTCAGGATTTCATCAAACACAGCTCTTGCGGCAGCCAGCTCTCTACTATGTATTTCATTTTTAAAAAGGCCTCATTCCTTATTCCAAGGTCTGCTGCTGTGCTTTCCCTCAGACAGGAAACTGAATTAACTTCCAGCGTAACGCTGCCTCGGCAGAAGCTGGTCAGAGACCTCGGCTGAATCACTCCTTTAAAGAAAGGGCTTCCTGCCATGTACGCTGCTGTCCTCCTCACCCTCGAGGCTGGTGGATGAATCACATCATCATTACAGCATCCAACCACCGCCCCTTCACCTCTGCCGGGTCAGAAAACTTAGTCTCCGAGTCAGCCACTGCATCATCAAACCGGAGCGTCACAAGCGAAACGGCTATCCATACAACAATGGCTCTCAGCAGGGACAGTCAAAGGCCGGGGGCGGGGGGGCGGTGAAAAGCCCAAGTTTAGGCTGATTGAATTTAGGATGCTGCCTACCTCGGGGAACAGACTCCGCTTCTAGACCTGCTGTGCTTTCGTCAGAAATCTCTCCCTGATGAGCCCGTTGACAACGATACGACGTTGGAAAGGTGACAGACGGCTGACTGGCCTGAATGAGCACAGCTGACATCAACAGATACGGGCAAAACACCAATCCAGTATTTTCCTGGAAGAGCAAAAAAAGCTCTGTCCCTGTCCTGGGGACACAGTGCCCCTGTCACAGGGTGACACGCCACCAGCCAGGCAGGATGAATAGGCATCTCTCCGTACCTGCATGCAGGCATGGAGCTTGTTATTCCACCTAAAGTTCAAAGGGAGGCAGTTAGTAAAAGGTTTGTTAAAAGCAGAGATTTTCCCCAATTACTTGCCATCTTCTCAGCTAGAAAGTTGTTTTTATATGACTGTGCCAGAAAAGGAACCTATTAAAAAAAAAAAAAAAGAAGCCATTTTTGTTTCGCAATATGGGTTCTTCAGTCTCTAATCAGCGAGAAACGTTATTTTGAACAGACACGGGAGAGAGCAGGCTTTGGTTACAATTAACTTCGCAACCTGATTCCCACTGAAAGAAGACAGGCCGAAGACAGGACTGTGGAAAAAGTCTTCCTGCTTCAGAGATGAAGGACAGACAAAGCAGTTTGTTTGTCACTGTGCAATGTGTATCTGTATGATTTACTCATTACACATTCCAATTAACGTCTAAGCACCTAGCGAGATGGGGAAAGTGCCATTATCCGATTGTCGCTGTGAGGACTACAGGCTGGAGCAAACCCAACGCCTTGCCCACCGAAGAACTGATCCCGGAGCTCCCGGAGTCCCCACACCGGCTCAGCTCTGCTTTCCAATCGCTTTCCTTTCCGTGCGCTGCCGTGTAGGAACTGAACGCCCTCCTCAGAGCAGGCCTGGAAAATCACCATCTTCCGATCCCTCACCATTGATGAGAGGGGATGAGGAAAAAATTAGGACAAACACGATTCTGTCAAGGGAAGGAATTCAAAGCGGCTCTGTTAAATTTTGCAAAACATCTAATTGTGGAGAGGCTTTATTCAGACTTTAAGTACCTCCCTGTGGTATAGCTTAATCCACTTTGGAAAGGATCATCCCACACACAGCTTAACCGATTAACGCCTGCGCGTAGATGAGCTGTGAATTCCTCTCCAAGCAACATTCCTGCCATTTGAGGTTTGAACCCGTGCAGGTGAACCCGTCACGGCTCAATACTTTAAAAGCAACTGGGGTTAGGTGTTTTCCCCTCCAAAGTAAAATTGTCGTCGTCCCCCACCCCCCCCCCCCCCACCCCCCGGCAGAGTCCCTTCTAAATCACGGACGCTTGGAAGGACACGAGGACACTGATATTGCACTTCAAGTAGCTTCGCTATTACAAAGAATCATCACATTAGCTGAAGAGGTTACAAAAATCTATCTTAGCGCAATCCACCTGCAATCTGTTTCCAATGACTCCCCTAAGACTCCTGAAACGTACGCGCTTCAGATCCTTCATAACAACCATGGTATTTTACCATCCACTGATGACAGAGGGTCTTGTGAGTGAAACCCCTGCTGCCCACAACAGGAAGGCCATTTAGCCGTACCACCACCCTCTGCTGCTACCCGGCTCTGCCAGGAGGTGTTAAGATTCCCATCCCCTGTTCCTCCTCCCCTTTTCCAAAGCCATTATTCCTGCAAAGCCTTGCAAAAGTGCTTTTTATTTTAGATTGCACGCAAGCAGAACAAAGACAGGTAACTGCCTGTATGAACAGGGACACTCCTTGACAAGTGGATATATGCCTTTTATATTAAAGCAAAGAGCCCATCCTTCTCTTTTCCACCCCCCTACTGCAACCCCCAAAAACAAAACAAAACAAAACAAAACAAAAACTACTGAGGCAACTACTGCTTCATCCCGCCAAAAAAAACCCAACCAACCAACCAACCAACCAACCAAACAAAAGCAACTGTGGCACTTTCTGCTCCTCAAGCTCTGGCAGCTGAAAACAATCAATGGCAGCGTACAGCTAGGGGAGGAAAAAAAAAAGATGAACAATTTCTTTTCCTTCCCTCACCCTCAATTCCAACAGAAAGACCACCAGAGATTCCAGAAGAAAATAAAATCAGGATGAAACCAAGACGGATGATGAAAGGCAAATAAAGCACCCACAAGCTGGCTTTATAGTACTTTTTATCTCTACTTACACAAAATACAACTGCTAGGTAAAACAAGCCCATGGCTAAGTTATTTTTTGACTGTTCTGTTTCTTTTTCTCTGCAAAGCTTCCCGGAGAGGCTCAATGGGATGACTTTTGACAAGTTACCCTGCGACACAGCTGGTACAGCCTGGTTTCCCACCAACTACTGCACTACTCCACTTTGCTGCGGGTGTGGGAGCTCACAGCCTCGCTGCACGCAGAGCTCTGCGCGTGTACGCAGCCCCACACGCGCATGCATACATATACACGTGCAGGGTGAAACTGCTGCGTGACGCTCCCTGGGGACCTTCCTCTGACTGGGATCTACTCTGTGAAACATTTAAGGATTTCACCTTTAAGACTTATACTCCTCAAGACCAAATTCGCGGTAGTTACTCAAGGGATTCAGAAGTTATTAGAGACAGACGCAGAATATACTCACAGTACCGGATTACATGGAGATACCGAGCCGTGATAGATAACCTATTAAACATACCTAACTCCCGTAAGTCAAAGCTTTAGACTAACATACCAAAAAAGAAAAACCTTTGTTTAAAAAAACCAAAATACCTTATTACCCCAAGTTTTGTTTTTTTTTTGTTTTACTTTAAATAGATGATGCTGCAAAGCGCCAAGAGACACCTACTTAGTCTATGAGGATTAAAAAAAAAATAGTAAAAATCTATTGATGTGCAGACTTCCAAGAATAATTTTCGACAATACTTGGTATTCGGAACACAAGGCTTAAAGTCACCAATTTACTTACATCTAGCATGTTGTAGCAGTCCCAGAGCTGTCTTGCTCTTCATGCGGTAAGGGTTCATAAGAGCTGGGAACAGAGTATGTCAGCCAGACCAAGAAAATTCACTAGTTGTACCTGCGACATACCCAGACAGTCTGTCAGCATTCAGCTGGTACGCATACTACAAAACTCTTCCGAAAATACACTGGAAAAATATGCAAGATCACTCAACAAGCAGAAACACAGGTGAACACACAGGCTGGATTACGTTTCACAGACTCAGGCAAGCTTTTACATTTCTGTGCCTGTGGTTCTCCATTTAGGAAGTGCTCAGTGATTTACAGTGAAGTCAGGGTCTTCCTAAGCCTTACGTATCACGCTCAGATTCCACTTGGGTTCACAGGCTAACATTTATAACTGACTTAGTGAACACTATTAATAGGCTGTTGCATAATCCAGCCTAAGAACAGGTTATTATATTCATTTTAAACCACAAGACAAAGTGAACAACCACGCATTCGTTTGCAATGTATTTATAAGAGTTACATTTAACACTTTATAAACCTCTTTGCAAAGTGGAATGTACTCTAGGATCGGGATGATGATGGCTTTCAGGTTTTAAGAAGGAGTCATTCTTGGCTTGTCTGGTCAACTGGTGCAGAGCAGCTCATGCCCATATTCTTCATAATTAGTCTCGGGCAATGGGAAGAGGAATTTTTCTTCAAAAAAACTGGTGCAAAAATCCTAGAATATATACAGTGGGAAGCGCTGGAGATCAGGAGTCAAGAACACAGTCAAATGAAGCGTGGCTACATCATACATATCAACAAGTTATGTGACTATATAGGATGCCCCTTCAAAATAAATTTAAAAAGACAATTTTTTGGGGGTAGAATTTTCTCTGAATGTCTGAGAAATCCATGCTCTCAAAAATATCCTTGGAAAATACCGTGAAGTACTGTATGTATAATGAGTTAATGGGAAATGGCAGCAGAAGAGAAATACGTATTTCTGCCAGATGAAGCAAAACCAAAAAAAACCCACAAGAAAATGGTAATTACTACTTCTCCAAAGAGTCAACTACAAATAAGAGATACTACTGTGGCTCCTCTGTGGCATTATGTTTTGCCAGCTAACACAAGCACTAGGTAACTAGGGCAACACAGTTCCTTCAAGTTGCACATATAGGGAAAGAAAGGGGCTGAACCAATGTTGTGCTTAACTAGCACACTTCGGTAATATGCTGGAACAGCTCAGTGCCCATCATAGCCCTGGTGGATTTTCCTTCAAAATTCTTCTGGTGTTTGCTGGCAAAAGAAACACAAAGCAATATTGACTCACGAGTATCGGTCAGATTCAGATTCAAATCAGTCCTTCTTATCTTTATAATTGGGAGGGTTTTCTTCCTGACTTAGATTATTATTAAAAAAAAAATACAGGAGTACAAGTGCACCCTCTGAAGAGATCCACACATTTATGAAGAGCTAATTACATTGTTGATCATTCAAAACAGATTCTTTCTGAACTCAACATGTGGCACAACAGTCATTTTATGAGTGGCCTTATTCCTGCACCAAGCGAACTGAGGAGTGAAAATCCTTGCGAAAAGCCAAGAGTTATGAACATAATCCTCTAGTATGCCATGTCTCAGCAGGTAAGATTAAAGAGAGAGAACACCTCAAGACTGCAACAACAAAGAGTTTATTAGAGTTAAGAATATATAATCACAGTACAGAAAACATTCAGAGTTAAAGTGTGAAATACTGAACCGCTCACTGTGCGTGACAGTTGCTGAGCATTTTAGCGATCATTTAATTGGCTGCCTACAGCTGCCTAACTTATCAGCACTTAAAAACACTTTTGTAAGCAGGGAAGAAATGATTGTCCTTTACAAAGAATAACATTGCCAAAGGTGGGGAAAACAGGATAATACGGATTACATTTAAAACTTACTCAAGGAATAAAGCCGCTTGGAAGGGAAGAGAGGAGATTGCCATAGTATTGTGGTTTTTCTCCATGGAGGAGAACCATGTTCAGTACAGCAATGATTTCTGGTTATAAATAAGAAAATATATTAACAGGTACAAGAATTTACCATCAAGTCCAGCCTCTTCCAGTTATCTTTGGCTTAGGAAGAAGTTGCTTACTTCAACCTTTGAGACTCAAATATTTTCACTGGAAAGAAATGCCACAGTACCTGAGCCTGAAGGATGGTATAAACAACCATTTTTCTTTAAAAAGAAAAGAAAAGAAAAGAAAAAGGTTGCTTCCAAACCTTCAGAGAACCGAGACTCAAAAAGCTTCTCCGCCTCCGAAGTTCTCAGTTCGCTGTGCTATTTTGCCTGCAGCTTTTGCATCCCAAAATTGTTTGGTGAAGTCCACAAAGGCTTGAGAAAGTCTCTCTCTTGAGCATTTGCTTGTTTCCACCACAGGTAGACAGGCGGCTTATTTTCTCCAATACTAAAAGAGAAGAAACCAAAAAAATCCACATAGCTCAGCATTTATTCAACCTCATTTACTGTCAAAGAACAGAAGTTATGCGTAAATTGAACTCTATGTTTAAAAGCATGGTGAAATGCCTAAAGGCAGGCAATTTTCACAATTCTTCAGGAAAACAGACAGCTTGGAAACCAAATCTATCTGCCTTTTGACAAATGGTTTCATCCAGTTTACGCAATCTTGATGGTAGATGTCCCTTATTTTATTTTGGCACTGAAGAGGAGGAAAACAGAAGCCCTGTCCTGAGGGAAAGGAACCAAAGCTGCATTTTGGGATGCAGCAGCACTGGGTATCCTAAAGCCACTTAACATTTACGGCTTAATTTGAGTTTGTTCCTAAACAGAGAGTAACACCAAACTGTATAGCTATGTTTTAGGCGAGACACTCCTCATTCTCCTAAGCTTTCACTTTTTTTAATCACTGCTTAACAGGAGCTCAGAATGCAACTGACTTGACTTGTAAATTTACAAGGGAAATAAAATGTGAAAATCAGTCACTTCAACTGGAGATTGTTTCCTTCCTCTGCAGAAATAAATACTGCTGCTGAAATGAAAATGACTCTCCAGGGAGAAATGGCTATCCAGTCTTCATTAGTATCAACTAAAATTAGTATGCATGTTTTCTCCTCTTGAGCACCACTGTACAACACCATTAACTTATTCTAAATGTTAAATTTACTTACTTTTGAGACAACAGTTTTTTGATATCCATTAAGGATAACCATTGGATAGATTGGATCAATGGGCCAACACTAATGGAATGAGCTTCAACAAGGCCAAGTGCCGGGTCCTGCACTTGGGCCACAACAACCCCATGCATCGCTACAGGCTTGGGGCAGTGTGGCTGGAGAGCTGCCTGGCAGAAAAGGACCTGGGGGTTCTAATTGACACGCGGCTGAACATGAGCGAGCAGTGTGCCCAGGTGACCAAGAAAGCCAATGCCATCCTGGCTTGTATTAGAAATAGTGTGACCAGCAGAAGGAGAGAGGTGATTGTCCCCCTGTACTCAGCACTGGTGAGGCCACACCTTCAGTATTGTGTCCAGTTCTGGGCACCTCAATACGAGAGAGATCTCGAGGTGCTGGAGCGAGTGCAGAGGAGGGCAATGAAGCTGGTGAAGGGCCTGGAGAATAAATCTGATGAGGAGCGACTGAAGGAGCTGGGACTGTTTAGTTTGAGGAAGAGGAGGCTGAGGGGAGACCTCATCACTCTCTACAACTACTTGAAAGGACACTGTAGAGAGGTTGGTGCTGGTCTCTTCTCACAGGTAATTAGTGATAGAACAAGAGGGAATGGGTTCAAGCTGCAGCAGGGTAGGTTTAGGCTGGACATTAGGAAAAAATCCTTCACAGAAAGAGTGGTCAGACACTGAACAGGCTGCTCAAGGAGGTGGTGGAGTCACCATCCCTGGATGTGTTTAAGACTCGTTTAGATGTGGTGTTAAGGGATATGGTGTAAGGGAGAACGTTGTAGAGTGGGGTTGATGGTTGGACTCGATGATCCCAAGGGTCTTTCCAACCTAAATGATTCTGTGACGGAAATAAGTACTACATAAAAAGGTCCGTAAAAAAACTGGTAACAGATTAAAGATGCATTAGAAACAGAGCTTGAACTGAACTCAATTTAAAATATTGTTACAAAAGAATAATACCAAGCTGATGCCAAAATACCTAGATGGCTTTATCCAAGAGCTTGACTTACTACAGAGTGACATACAGAATGCTGATACACAACAGTTACTATAATAACAAACTTTATTAAAGGCTTTTAACTGCTGCAGTAGACAGAATAGATTCCTTGTAGGCCTATTTTGGAGGCAGTAAGAAAATATGTATCTATCCATAAACCACAAAAACATGCTGTTTAAGCATGTGTCATAATAGTTGGTTCTTTTGTGTTTTGTTTTGGGGTTTTTTTTGTAGGTTTTTTTTTGCCTTTTTTTTTTTAGGCAACTTATATTACTATTAAGAGCAAGGCCACTGGCAATTCAATGCAGCATTATACATGAACAAATTGAAAGCTTCAACTGGCCATTGTGCAAGATGACCCCTTTACAGAAAATTCAATGACGCATTAATTGCTCAGTTGTTCAAAGATTTACAGACTCTGTGAAGCCTCTGGCAGAAAATTCTTAAGACTGCATCAGACAAAAAGAAAAGATAATGATTTTGACTAATGAAGTCCTAAATATCACTAAAAAGTGTCATACCTCACTTCTAATATAAAGAGAATAGATATTAATTATATTTAATTTTGATGGATCTTTTGTAAGTTTTAAAAAAAATATAAATAGACCTTAGATTCTTAAGACTTGTCAACTGCTGATTCATTTGTGACTATTCTTTTTGTATCTTCCTCACACTTACAAGCATCCAATATTCTTGCAGGGGGAAGTCTGCCAGTGTAATTACTCAAAGAACATGAACAGAGGCAATAATCTGAACAGCAAACCTAGCAGCAGAATCCAACATCACATGGAGCCAAAAGATGCCTTAAGCACTTAAAGCAAACCATTATTGTCTTCATTTTAGACATCTGAAGCAGAAAGGAAAGCTAAAAACACAAAAGGTAGCAAACTCTGCAGCAGCATATGAGGAGTGTTCGAGGCCTCAGGAAAAACAGCCTAAAAGTCTCCGTGCTGGGACCCAGCATCAGCCAGCTGGAGGGGCAAAAACACCCCAAATGAGACAACTGGATCAGGCCTGCATTAGTGGCTGTCACATCTGCTTATTTGGTACTCAAAAGTACAATACAAACAGACTGTGGTCTTGTTTTTTAAATCCCAAAATATAAATGGAAGATGCAGTCATCGCCTGCTGCTGTATATATACATCAGCCTTTGCTTAGAACACCATTCCTGGGAGCTAGAAGCCTGGGGTTCAAATTCTTGGGTACTTTTAAATATTCTGAGCAAATCTGTCCTGTGATTTTAAAAGCAGTTGTAAGCGCCGAAGAAAGGTCAAGCAAGAACACGTCTGAATGGAAAAAGAAAAGGTCACCTAAATCAAACCTGTAAACTCTGACTTACTAATACAGCTTCACAAATGCAATAACAATTATCTGGGAGAGTCTGGCAGTCACCTAAAACCAATGAAGTAAAAAGACGTGTCTTTAAAAAAGTGACTGTCAGTATGTGATTAAAAGAAAGGTCTACACACATATTAGATGCACTTAAAATTTTAATCTTGAATCTTTGTAATGGCTTTTTTATTTTTTTTTTGAACCTCAAGGCAGATCCTAGGCATTTTTCACTCTGTCTTATGAAATTACTGTCCTCCATCCTACGATCAAAGTAATCCATAACGAATGACAACAAATTTTGCAACATTTTCATATAATTACACTCCTTTTCACATCACATAAAAGAACACCTTTATTAAACAGATATGCAGATGGGAATGACATTTTTGATGCTCACCCTACACTACAGTGCAATTCTTCAATATAAAAATTAAGTTTGCAGGAAACAACAGATTAGTTGAAAGACCTTGAGCAAAATGGATAGCCATAAAAATAGTTCTCAGTTTCTATCAGAATTTGATGAGTCTTATGAAGAACGAATCAATAAAAAAAAACCCTGGGATAATGACTAGTTTTTCAGATGAGATTTATTTTTCCTCTCAATTCCGTTTCTTGTCATGATTCTAATACTTAAGCAAACAGTGTAATGTCGTAAATTCCTGATAAACACAAACTAAAAATGACAGATGGCTTCAAGGAAAAAAAATGGTAAATGCAAAGAAGAAATGCTTTTGTGAATACAGTTTTATTCACCATGAGAATTAAACATTTTATTGTCCTGCTGTGGCTTGTAGTAAGACAGCACACATAAGTGTGGTTAAACACCAGAGCAGGAGTAGAAGGGCAGAATCACCTCCCTCGACATGCTGGCCATGCTTCTTTTGAAGTGGCCCAGGATGCGGTTGGCTTTCTGGGCTGCAAGCGCACAGTTTGTTACCCACCAATACCCCCGAGTTCTCAGCAAAGCTGCTCTCAACCCCTTCATCCCCCAGTCTCTATTGATAGGGGGGATTGCCCTGACCCAGGTGCAGGATGCTGCACTTGGCCTTGCTGAACCTCATGAAGTTCACACAGGCCCACTATTCAAGCCTGTCCATGTCCCTCTGGATGGCATCCCATCCCTCAGGTGTGTCAACCGCACCACTGAGCTTGGGGTCATCCGCAAACTCACCAAGGGTGCACTCAATCCCACTGTTTATGTCATTGATGAAGATACTGAACAATACTGGTCCCCAGTACAGGCCCCTGAGGGCCACCACTTGTCACTGATCTCAATCCAGACACTGAGCTGTTGACCACTACTAGTGCTCCGCATCATGTGCAACTTGTCCACGAGAACCTTCATGGCTTCTCTGAAAAGCTGCTTCCCACCTCATCACCTGCCCCCCTTGCCCGTGCTTGTGCAAGGGGTTAGTCTGCACCAGATGCAGTACTTGGTACTTCCTTTTGGTGAACTTCGTGAGGTTCCTATGTGGTCATTTCTCCAGCCTATCAAGGTCTCTGTGAATGGTAGCAGACACTTCTGGTGTATCAGCTACTCCTAGTTTCGCATTGTCTGCAAACTTGCTGTGGGTGCACTTCACCCCATAATCCAGGTCATTAATGAAGATGTTAAACAATTTTGGCCTCAGTATTAACTCTTGGAGCACACCACTAGTGACTGGCCTGCAGATGGAGTTTGTGCCACTAATTACAACCTTCTAATCCCAGCACATCAGCCAGTTCCCAGTCCATGTCAGCGTTCAACTCTTCAACCTATATTGCTCCAGTTTGTTTATTAGGATATGATGGAAGACAATGCCAACGCCTTGCAAAAGTCAAGATAAAGAACACCTACAGCTCTCCCACAGCCCACTGAGCTAACCATTTTATCTTAAGCAGCTACCAGGCTGGTCAGGTATGATTTCCCTTTTGTAAATCCATGCTGACTACTTCCCATCTATTCTGCAGGTGCAGACCTGCAGGTAGAGCAGAAGCCATTCCTCCTAAAATCAGAAATCACAAGGTTCTAGCCATCACCACCCTGCGAGCTCTATTTCCTAACTTGATGAGGACAACACATTCTTGCTCCTGTTTCAGTGTTGCTGGAGGTTCAGGCTCTTCTGTCTCCACGGTCTTGCAGAATATCTGGTCAATCCCTTTCTTGTCAGCCCTAATACTGTGCAGTTTGCTGACCTCCTCCCACAGCTCCTTTACTTGGCAATGTAGACATTCCATCACTGCACACCTCCTGCAAGCATGGAGCCCAGTTCCTACTGCCCCAGCAAGAGACAGTAGCCATCCCCTACAGCCCCAAATCTGAAAAACTGCATTGTCTCTCAGGATCTCCATCTGTGTTGAGGCCCCTGACACAGGGGACAGCTGCCCACGTAGCTGCAGGGGAGCGTGTTCTGTGGTACCGTGTCATCATTGCAGAGGATGTAAATATTATTATGAGCAGAGCTCATGGCCCCTTCTGTGCAAGCTGCTGTGCCTGTTAATGATCAAAGTCACCAGCTGTAACGCAGAGTTAAGGAAGTCTAGGAAAGGTAAGAAATGGAGGAAGTTCACCTTTGCTCATTTACTTTGGGAATGAAAGTTAAGGATGTTCTGGATCCTTCCCTCAGAACTCCAGCTTTCGAATTTGCAGTTCTTATCTCTGGGAATACAACCGGTTACATCCCACTTAGCATGTTTGCTAAGGTGCTTCAAAGAATCTTTTAGGACCACTAAGAGCTTGCTCTCCAGTCCCAGCAGCAAGAACGCACCTTTAAATACTTGGAAAATGAACTAAACCATCATAAACAATGAAGTTAAGTCTTGAATGTACCACTTGCAACCTCTCACCTTACTCGGCATTCACTGACACCATCAACTGAGAAAATATCTCACCTGTGCAAACTTGTGTATCTGCTCCACCACAGCTGCAAAGAGGGCGTGGACACTTTCATCAATTAGACTCTGCATATAATGTACAGCTTCTTCATCAGACAGGTCCAAACGAAACTTGTCCTGCACCTGGAATGGGGACAGAGATGACAAATTAATTCAATTCAACAGTTACAACATCCAGTATTCTCTCTGAAGTATACAGTAGGAGACATAATGATTTCAGTTATGGAAGTTTAGTAGAGAATCTCTCTTTTTCTTCTAAGTTACAGCAGATTATTGGAGATTTACAACGTCACAGAAAATGCCTATTTTCAACTGTTTTGTAAAAATGAGTATTTAAATAAGCTAGAAACAGCCCCCTACATCTCACCCCCCCCCGCAACTAGTAATTTCAAAGCTCGAAGCCAGAAAGTCAAGAGAAGTACCTGGACATAAAGAGTTTAGACAGAATTAAAATACTGTGAGAAAAAGAGAAAATAATCACTGAGCAAGAATGAAATGCCACTTGAGGAAAAAAACAAACAAACAAACAAACACACAACTTTGCATTTTAAAGGCAAAATTGGAAGAGTCTGGATGATCCTAACTATTTTTGAAAGTATGTAACACTTCCTTATTTTCAGGTAACGTTGTCTTTCAGAAACTGCACGGCAATTAAGTAAAGAATGCAGAATCAGAGGAAGGAGTGACCAAACCAACCCTGTCAAAACTGACCTTTATATGGCAGGTGAGAATTTAATGAACTTTGATTATATCCACCATCCATGAACAGTTGGCTGGAGACACTGCTACCCCTTACATTGTTTTTTTCTTCTATCAGCAATGTACTTTAATTGTACCAATAGCACATTTTGCTTAGTACTTGCAATTTGTGTATGAAAGCACCGTAATTAAGAACACAGCAACAACATCTATACTTTCCTACTTCAGCCTTGGCAAAGCCTCGATCCATGAATATTTACAAAGGTGCAGTGGATGCCTTTCTGCGAATTCCAACTAATTCCATGGCAATTGTTCAGGACTGCTCCAGATGGCAACATCTCACAAGCATTGTTACCACAGACATTCCTTTGGTAATACTCAAAAACCTCTGTACACAGAACTGGTAAGAGCTTAGGCAGATCTTTATGGAAAAAAAAAAAAAGAAAAAAGAAAAAAGAAAAAGATTTTGCTTTATAGGAGCCAAGTTTTGCAGACCTGCCTTATCCTTCATAACATTTATGAGAGGCAGATGCATGAACAAGCGTTTTGGATGAGTTCAAATAATCTGATACATGGAACTGAAGAAGTCCTACAGATATCAAAACATCATTTTCGAAGTTTTCTGAAGTGCTGGCTGTGCAACAAGGTCTGCATATAGTAATGGCAAGTGTTCAGTTTCTGAAAAAAAAAATCATCACTTTTTTTGAATAACAGTGCTAACTTTGGGTTCTCCATTTGGAAAATTATGTATGCTGTTTAAGACCTCCTAGGGAGTCCATGATCTCTCAGAATTAAGGAGTCTAAGATCCCAGAGTTCTCTAATCAATCCTACCCCCAAAATTTAAAACTACTAGTCACTTTGCAAAGTAGTGCCCATCACAGTATGAAAATTTCCTAGCAAACTCACAGAATGCTTCACATCCTAGGTCAATTGTTTCAATGATTAATTGCCTTATTTAACAGTTGTGGCTTATTTCCTATCTGAATTTGTCTAATTTCCATCTGAAATAGTTGAGCTTATTAAAACATTTTACATTCAAGAACTGCCCATCAGAAATCTCTGTCATGTAGGTAAATATCAAATGACTTTATCTGCTTCTTAACCCTCTCCTGGATATGACTAAAGAAAGTGCCTGTAAGACAGAATCAAGTCAATCAACATTTTCCATGCATTCACTTTTTTAAGCATTGACAAAAACGCAAGCCAAGTTATTTCAACAACTTTCTTAATAAGGTCGTACTTGTGAGATGATACTACCTTCTCTTCCCATTTTGCATTCACTTTATGCATCAAGGGTATTGCATATGCAACCACCCTTTTTATGGCAGCAAATATTCTGAGATTTCCATTTAGTATTGCTCTGCATTCCTTTCAAAGGTAATGCATTCCAGAATAGTACCCTTCAGCGCTACAATAAAAAGCATAAGTTAGCTTCCCAAGTACAGAAAGATAACGCTGCTTCACTCAAAATATACTAGAACTCTGCTGCTGATACGTTTGAAGTAAGCATAAATTGAGTTTTTCCTCAACTTCCCCTCAAAAAGAAATTTGATCAATGTGAAAGAATAGAATAAACTGAAGAAGTTCACAATCTCAAGGGAACAGGTACCAGGGACAGATTTAGAACATATTTCAGGCTAATATTATAGAACTTTTATCTTCATAACAAACATGATAGGAAGAAGTTTATTATCTTCCACAGAGTTATGAGAAGTTTGACAGCCAATGAAGCACACAGTAGAATCCAACTGAATTTAATGGACTATTCTCATGCTCGCAATTATGCACAAGCTCAAATACCTCCCCCAGATTAGAGAACAGACTTCTATCAGATCTATTTTCAGGCTCATAGAAAAGGTGATGTAATGAGAGTTCAGCAAAATTGGTAACTCTAGTTTCAAAAAAAGAAAATCACTGTAACAGTCTTTTACACAACTCTAGTAATCAAGCACTTCAGTGATCTTCTAATTTATTCATAGAAGAACTTCTCAGAAAGTCTTGCAGTTACTGATGTTAAGATGCAGCTTCATTCTATGGAATTAATGACTATTTAAACCCACTTCCAACTTTCCGCAGGAACAGACTGGCACAATGATATATGTAGCAAGAAATTTACCCACAGATAGACCTTAAAATCAGTTTGAAATTAACAGCAGGATCAAATGCTGCCTAGTACTAGATCTTTGCATGAAAGTTTTTCAGCACTGCAATTAAAACTGTCACAATCTAGCTGAGAATAAAGATGGCAAGATGACAAATTACCTCTTGAAGTGCAACAGTAGCCACAAGATTAATATACATTGACTTATGGTTCTCGCAACAAAACCCATAGTAATTCTTATTTGAAATCTCTGAGTCCCAAAGTAAACCATGCGTTCTGAAAGCCAACACTTTCTCACCGAGGAGGCACAATTAGGAAGAGATTTTTGCATGGCGGAAAAAGTAAATGGGGAGGTCATGTTCTGATGAGTTATGCAATTATGTCATTCTATACACTTAAGAATAGCCAACTTGAAGGCATCAAAAACGTCCCACCTGAATTATTTACTTAGAGTTCTCACTGACATGTTTTAGTTTAGGCATTAGTATTTGTCAAAGAAAAAAGAAACATACTTGATGAATCTAGTAAACTTTTGCTTTGTTTCCAGAAAGGACAGTTTTAAACCCCATACTGTATACACACATTGATTTTAAACATCAGGTGTCAATAGCAGAATTTGAACGTTTAAGGATTAAAAGGCTGGATAAAGAACTAGAGTCCATGAAGATACTGACATTCAACTTTAAAGTTTCAAGTTGACCACTTCCTATCCCCCTGCGTAGTGGATAGTTTAGAAATAAAAGAGCAAAAGAACAGGATTGCACAGTTATATGAAATCTGCATTACTAGAAATTTTTTTATACTTCATTTAAATTTGAAGTGTGCTGTAAGAAAGCTACTGTCAGTTATCATGATAGAGATTTGCTTTTGCAAAAGACAAAGAAAATAAAAATTAAAAGGAGGAGAGGCCACAAATTACAAAGGACAGTTCAGAAGAAAATAATAGGGTGGTGGTGGTGAGGGGAGAATCATTTAAGTATAAATTACTTGAAGCTGAAGTAATGATGATAACACAAAAAAGGCTTATCATCACTTGCTGCAGAGTCACACACAGGATGGGAACTTGGCACAGCAATAAGCCAAAAAAGTGAAAAAAAAAAGTTTTATATAATTTTTTTTACAGTAAACCCACCAAGAAATACTACTTTGCACCATGATTATCCCATCTAAAATTACACCTCAACCCAAAATCACGTGGTCACTTCGCCTATTGCAAAAAACCCCAGGGTCCTATGAGGACACAGCCTGATCAGAGCAAACACCAACTAGAATCCCACATCTTAAATTCTAGGGTAAGCAAAGCAAGTCCCACACCACAAATGCTCTTATAGGGAAGTAGAACACTATGAGAGATAACACTGCTGTAGAAATTAAACTATTTCATAGAAAACACTGATAGATACCATAAAAAAAAAAAAACAAAACAAAATAACAAAACAAACAACAACCACCCACCAAAAAATGCCTATTTTTAAGATTGGAAATTTCAAAACCTGTAAACTTTAAATATATTTACATTTGATGTGACATTTCACTAGAAAAAGGGAAGTTATCAAGTTAACTGAGAGTGAAAGCATAACATCTAGCAGAATAATCGGCAGTGTTAATTGCTAGTAAAGTCACACTTCATTTTTGCTTGAAGTGTCTTCAAGGAGAACTAAAAAGACTATTGTCTTGAAAATGGTATCAAACAAGCTGTATGAAGTCGATTTCATGGAAAACTCCCAGTCAGGCCCACAGAGCTGTGTACAGTATAAAAATGAGGATAGCAATAAAGAGGACATGAAATACTTGAGAAAACCCTAATTATCATCTTAAAAATTGCAGTTAAAGGTCTGAGATAATGGCAGACCTGAGTCTTCATTTAGTTGAACAAATGTCCAAGTTTTCCCTTCTCTATTTTTGGAAGCATGACAGGCTTAGGGTTGAGAGATCGTACACAATCCCTGTTGGGAATAGTGCTAGTGCAGGTAAGTGCACTTCATCGCAAAGTTCCAAGACTTTTCACTTACCCTTTTTGCCCCTTAACCACAAGGCTGTCCGTTCCCTCTCACCAAAGAGTGGATCTGTATGGATTGTTGGGGCGTTTTTTTCATCCTTAAGTTCAACCTACTGTACAGTAGAGGTCATAGTTATCCTTGTATTAAACACCGGAATTTTTCTTTTTTACTAGCAAGCATCTTCTCACTTATAAAATATTACCTAAAATGGATTACGTACTTCAGGGTCAAGGTTAAGGCAAACTTTTTAGAAATTCTTACGAAGGTTTTACAAACATCAAGGCAGTATCCAAACCCATACCTGATGAACATTTGTAGCTATGTTTTTTGTAATTACTGAAGAAGGCAGTAATGCATTTTGGGGTAAAATATCACATGAGCATGAGAACCCTTTCATAACCCTGTTTAGTTTTCAGACTAATTGCAAGTCAGCCATTCTGAAGACTGGAGGCTGCTCTAGTATTTATTCTTCCAGCAACATTAAGCAGCACTGCTAGTGGTTTCTATGACTACTAGCTACATAATTTTATCAGTCCAATATGAGATTGCTCATTGCAAAGTCAGCTACTTAAATTTAAGAGAAATTTCAGTGTCCTTATTCCTTGGGTCATAATATGCATTGGATATAAACATCCTGACTACTACTAAAACGTCAGAGAAAAGTCAGTTGATGGCCAAAAAAAACCCAAACCAACAATATTTAGTGGGGTTTTCATGACTATTTTTACTGTTTTGCTTTATAATTGTTACCAACAGTCAGCATCCAACATTCATGTATCAGAATTTGGCATTAAATTCTTGGCTTTCATCTTTTTCAGCAAAAGACTTTCTTGCTTTCCCTGTTGCTGGCAGTCCAAACAACTCTCAATACAGACTACTCAGATGCTCTATTTGCATGAACAATTTCCTTTTAAATACTATTCTGCCAATAGCTTTTGTTTTCAAGTCTTTTCTTTGAACAAACTGCAGTTTCTAAACAAGCCTGTGTAGGCTTCTGTAATTTATTTTTTTTCTAAGTAGAAGCCAGTAAAGACACTAGTGAACATCTCTAAATTGAACTTCCATGAAAGTCAGTATTTCAGCTGCTGCAGTACGTAAAGTTGATACTGTTCCAGCTCAGAATTTCATCATATTAGCCAAAACATTATAATCAAATAGGCAGCATGATATAAAGCAACAGGAGCATTCTCACACTTGGTTCATGTTGTGGTGTGTATTCCTTTTCCCCCTCTCCCCCCTCCCCCCTTTTTTTTTTTAGTTCGAAGTGAATTAATATACATGCAAAATCAACAGCCTAGAAACAAAAAAGCTGGGTGTGCAGCTGCAGCATCATTACCCAAATGGACAGAAAGATGAATGTCTGCCTAGGCAAAATAAGCTCCATGTCAATGCGACATTTTTACAAAGAATAAACCTCCTGAGAACAGCAGGCAAATATAAATACTGAAACAAACAGACTCTAACCAAGGAAAACTGAGGTGTTTTTTTTTCTCCTATAAAATTTCCTCTTGGCATTAATAAACCTCAGAAATGTTTCCTAGTTCTACTTTTTATTTTCAGTCAGGTGAAAAGAGACAGATATCCACTGCCTAAAAAGGCATGTCAAGCAACAAATTAGAAGTCTTTTCCATTTCACTAACTTGTGAACTCAACTCTCAATTATCCATCGACTAACTCCTGGGGAGGACAGAAGAGCAGGCAAGAGCACAGGCAGTTTTACTACAACCCAGATGAAGAAATTGGCAAAACGAGCTCAGGCTCAGAGACAAGCTACCTCAGAAACTCCTTCTGTACCTCAAGTCACACCATATCTCTGCTTCAGCTTTTATACCTGCAGAACGGGAATCATTTCACTTTGATATGTTTAATGTAAAAGGAATAAAACATGTCTCCTGTCTCTTCTTGCTGGTTTCCGAACAATTATACTCCTCATTTTCTCATCAAGCGGGCTGAGACTTAGTCAATATTTGCATAGACTTGGAAACACAGAGGGTGCTCTCAGTGTTACACTCTGTAGGAAGAAAATTCTCCGCTCTCTTGAATGGTTTGATTTTAGCCTTTCCTGTGTATATGGGGCTACTTTCACAGACAGCAGCTACCTACTGTTTGCTGGAAGCCAGATGTTTGTGCCGTCTATGTTCACAATAACCTCGCCTCTAAATGAAACAGTTGCAGCATCTTTGCAGCGCCTTTTTTAATCAATGGGCATCTGAAATACAGCTCAGTCAATTAGGACACTGTCCTTTAATGCCTGCCGAGTTCTTTGTGTGCCAATGAATCACTGGTCCCTGATGTTTTCTAATTTAAAGGTCAAATTTGCTATGAAGGACAGACAGAAACCATCTGGCTTTCCTGTGGAAAAATCAAAAGCTTTTTTGTTAGGAGGTGACAATGCTGAATACATTAGCTACATCTGAAGAGTGATGGTCTACCTCTTCCTTACACAAAACTGCCTACATAATTGACTCCAGATTTTAGTCATCACTACTTAAATTTATAGCACAGGCTAATTTAAAAAAGCCCAACAATTAGCAATTAGTGTTGCAGCTGTACTGGAAAGAAAAAAACAAGTAGCACTGGCGGGGAAAAAGGGGTTGGGGGGGGAAATCTTTTCATTATCAGTTATGTATTGACAAGTCAACATAAAGAGACTTCAGCCCAGTCCTTTTCCTGAAAACTGAGAGGTTGAAAAGAATATACGAAAAGTGGAAAATTTAAAGGCAGTTACCTTAGAGGCCACAGAAAGGGAGAGGCAAACTGGGGAGAATCTTCTGCTACTTTTAGACGTAATTTCATTTTGTGTCATTTTTTGAGCCAAAGTGTGTTTTCAGAAAAAGCCTAAATCAGAGGTTGCCTGTAGAAGACGGTGTCATGAACCATAAGGTGAAGCACATTAGACTGACAGTTTTCTTTATAAACAGTATGGGGAGGACAAAAGGAGATGAAAGGATCAAAAAGACAACTAATTTCAAGCTCTGCAGCTACTTTTTCTTGGTGAAAAATGGAAAAAAACATTTTTCTGTTAAACAAAAGACCAAAAATCTGAAGAGGGCTCCTATGGTTTTAAGGATGGGAACAATTTTGTGTAGTGGGTGATCACGGTTTTCTGGATTTTTCTAGGGGCGGAAAGTACTGATTGAGACTGGAGTGAAGGAAATGAGCCACTAAAACAAGCTTTTCTCACAATTTAAAGGTACTAGGCAATTTATCTAGTGATATTGGGTATACATGCTGAAGGGGATAGCTGGTTGAAAAACATTTTTCCATACGCTCTCAAAGGATAGCTGCGAAACTTCAAACAGAGCTTTTTTGGTTTTCAGGCCAATGCTGACTAACTCATTTTCAGTCCAATTTTAGGTGTGAGAATGCGTCATCAAAGTCAGCGCTGATTTAATTTCTGAAAACAAATATTAAGCATAGCAAGTAAGAAGGTACTGTCAAATTTTGGTATGCTTTAAATCTGCATCTCCAGTTGAAGTCATCAGGAGTTTCTGGTTCTTTCCAAGCTAACAGGAAGAAAATATCCACACTGTCATCTTTCTCCAGTAACTAAAGTCAGTTTGTGCAGAGCTTGTTCTCTTTTGAACAAGAAGAATGTGAAAGTACCTTCACAAATGACAGGAACAGAGCGCCCAGTTCTGCTTACACCATCCTGTGCAATAAACCCTGTCAAACAGGTATAATCTATACTTATTTTACAGAAAGGTGTACATGACACAAGCTGCTGTTTCAGTTTTGCCTTGACTCAATACATATTTCTCCCAAGACATTTCACAACTGTTGAGAGAGAGAGACACCCAGAGAATATGGTTTCAGTTAGATTTTAAGCCTGATTATACAATTACATTCTGCCAGTTAGCTCCTTGGGATGTGGGATGTCATGTTGTCACCGGAAATTAGATGATATCTTGGAAAAAACAGTCTCCAACTACAGAGATCCTGCCTTCCCTTCCATTCCTCAGGTTAGTAATACTATTCCTTAAGAGTGCCTTCTGCACTCAGATTTTTCTAAAAGGTCTCATTTAACATACCAGTCTGAATTTTTTTTTTTAAACTAAAAATCACAACTCAAACCATCCGATGTCTCACTAAAGAGGACATGTTCCACATAACGCTTTCTTTTATGATCTTACTTTGTTTCCACAAAGTCCAAGGACTGCTGACTTGCAACCACCTTTTCAGTCTAACTAGTGAGCACCCTGTTACAATACACACACATATATCACAGGAAGTGACAAAAGAAACCACAAGAAATCAAGTCATACAACACGGCAGTAGTGTTCTTCGCTCTATTTCAGTTCATTTTACTCTAGCCATCATTATCATGAGGTGCATGCAAAATTTATTTTTATTTAGAATATGTATATATTACAAAAATTAAACCCTCATTCTGGCTCTCAGAACTTGGTAGATTACTTCCTGAAACTGTAGGAAAGGGGAACACCAACAATATTTCCAAAGGTGACTTTACTCACTAGCACCTTTTTTATATCTGACCGTATTTTTCACCAGTGGGCAGACACTTCCTGCAACGTAAAGCACCTTCCTCCTATTAGAAGTGAGGAGGATGCATTATGTCACTTTGTGAAGCTAAAGATTCGACTGTAACCTGAGCTAACATCTAACATCGTAATGAGGAATTAAAACTATGGCCATTCAAGAAAAATCTTTCTTTAGAAGTAATCTTTAGAATAATTCATGCCTACTTGGTAACAGCAAGTAACTTGGTAACTGCACCTACTGAAAAATTCCAGTATCAAGGATCTCTACGCCAAACTAATTGTCCGCCAAAACAACTGAAGCATAATACTCCCTTCAGTAAGCATTCCTTTCTTTAAAAAGAAGAAATTTTTTTTTTTCCTACTCTACAAATTTCCTTGTGGTTCAATCATAAAGTAGTATTCTGATTTATCACCAAATTTAGATAAGGTTACCTTTATCTTGTTACCTTTACCTGACTTGACTTCAGCTGCCTGTGAGACCAGAGTCTGGCTCACCAGCAAAAATGAGGACTCTACAAAACAGAGAATGAGTATCACTACAGCACCAACAAGGAAAATGACGGCTGTGAACTTCCACCTACACTATTAAGCGGGATACCTTCTTAGCTGCAGAAACATTTGTAAATCTCCACCTTTGTCTTCCATGAAAGTGATATCACGGTTGAAATGGCTATTGACTGGACTCACACATCAAAGGTAATTTAATTTTACGAGTCAGTCCAAAATGGATCTTCAGCTAATTTGAGTCTGTTGAAATATATATGGATTTTTTCTTAAAGCTTTAAGTAAAAAAATAAAAATCAATTGAGATGCTGGAAGCATTTATTCAATTTTCCTACAACAAGGTACGGTATTATCTTGTTAAATGACTGAACAAACTTGCCACTCAGCCCAAGAGATGCAAGACACCTTGTTCCTTTTTTTATTAGTACTAACAAAGCTCATAACTGTTCTGAGACAGGTTAAGGGGCATTTAATATCCAAAACGAGTTTTCTAATGCATTATTTAATAAAAACAACAATGACCTATTGAACTTTCTATAATGGGTTAAGATCATTCTGATCCTAGCCCGTTTACAGCTGATTTGTTGGTTTTTTAAAGCGAAAAAGTAAAACCAAAAAATCAAGAACTAAAGAAAACAATTACTGTCATAGGAGCTTTGTACATAGTTGTATACATCCAGCAGATTGTAACGTCAACAACTGCTTTATGAGGGGTCCCTCTCTTCACCTAGTCTTTAGAGATCCCATTTTGACATATTATTTTTACACAAATTCCAGCAGTCTATTCAAAGGACAATTTTGGAACCAAAATGATCAAACCTGAACAGTTAACAGTTAATACCAGTTGAGCTATCAGAAAAAAGTAGAGTTTATATAAAATAAAAATATTGGGGGAGAGCTGAAAAGTCTATGAATTACAAAGAAAGTATTTATGAACAAGCTAAATAATTGTTTTATCTTTCTGATAATACCTTACTGTTTGAAAGGAACAAGCACACTAAAAAAACCTACACAACTTCGGAAAGTAAAATCTTTTCCTCTCACAACACTTGAAAATGTGAAAGTGATTCGCTTTCATTACCGGAAACACTTGACTTACTGCTTCAGTTCTAGCTCTTTTCACATTTTAAAGCCTCTGTGAATAGAGGGACTTGAACCTATCATGATGGTAAAAGTTGCTGTTCACCAAGCCGCAGCACTGTCAGAGCTCAGTACCCCAGTAGCTAACTGCTGCATTTGATCTAATAGTGAACTGCCATACAGCAAATAAACTTATGTTCTTTCCATGCAAAGAAGGCAGTACTATTTGTACTTTGTAAGGGAATTTAAAAGTAACCACATTGACCTAATTCACAGCTCTTAGAGCTTCCTTTTAGATTTTCCTTCGTTCCATGATCTCCAATAGGATACAATACAAACATGCTTTACATAATCTTTACTGTACAGCAGTGAACTGTAACATAGCAGCTGTAGAAAAGATTTGTTGACTTTCAATTCTGTATCTTGATATGTTATTTCAAGAAAATGTATGGGAAATTTATATGGAATAAGAGAGTTTTAGAAGCGTCTGAAATGCCCAAATGGTGCTAAATGAAAACAATCCTTTACAAATACTTTACAGAACTTAACATCCTATTATCATTAATTACAGAAAACAATATACCCTGGGACACTGCTTCTACAGAGTTTACCAACATAAAATACAATGCCAAGATACTAATAAGAAACAAGGATATTGCATGTTAATTGGCAGTGAACGCCGGGAGACTCAGTTTGATAAAAAATGTCAAGAGCTCATGAGAGAGTATTCCAGTCAAGGATGAACACTATCCCGTCAAGCAACAGTGAACTCTGGACAGAGATAAGTAAGATTAAAATATGCAGCAAGTCCCAAACTTACTGCTGCAAACATGAAAGAACCAGCACTTCTGGAGTTCAATGAAACCACCAGTTTGAGCCCTTGACAACTATTTCAGTCAAAGACAAACTTTCCAAAAATAGTCCCTGAGCTACTTGCACATACATACATCAGTTTCTCCCAGGATTTATTGTGCATCTATTTGTAGACTTTGCAATCTAAAAGGGTTTCCCCCTTCTTTAGTCAGAACAAAACATGTCATCTTTATAAAGATGAAATTCATAGGCACGTGTTGCAAGCATACTGTTGGGAAGGTCTCTTCCTCCAAAAGAGGGTCTCTACAATAATGTAGTTACTCCCATCATCTACAACTTGGTATGTATTGAACCATTAGGTTTTCTAATTTAAGCCTCAGTGTCCCATCTTCTACCTTTGCAGTGCATTTAGGGACAGAGAAGAGGTTCAAATATTGATACAGAAAAAGAATTAGCTGTCAGTTTCTTCAGTAAACATCCAAGTGGAGGGTGGGCTGCCATCTGTACCACAAAATACAGCACTTCTGGCTAGCCCAGCCTTCCTGGAAATGAAATTGAATAGCTATATGTACTCTTTGTATCAATTTGAAACCAACAAACTCTGAACAGAAAAGCTCAAATTCTTGCAGGCAAAAGGAAAGATTTTGTTGAAGTCACATTTTTGTTTTCTTTAAGGGAACTATACTAGAACATAAAATATTAATTTAAAGATGCTGAATCTCTGCTTTCATAGCCCATTGAAAACACTGAAGAACAGCCTATTTTAGAGAAAATCCACTGCTTGAATAAAAATTACACTGAGCTGATTTCCATCAGATACACAGGCTCCACATAGTCTTTTGTGGAATTAAAACAGATAGCCCTTCACTATCAATCGGGCTATAAAAAAGCCAACATTTGCCTAAAATGTAAGTGTAATGAAATCTAGATGCACATTTATCCTTTTTTTTTTTTTTAATGTCAACTGTTGTTGAGACTTCAAATGGAGAATGTTTCAGGCTGGCACAAAGCGACAAAGTTAGAATTACGGGACACGACTTTGCTTTCACAATAAACAAACATTTCTTGGTGATGAAAATATACCAGACTACTGGTTTTAAATCTTCAGCAGACTGTTTTTACATCCAGCAGGAGACTGCTTTTATAAAACCATTTGTGACTTCCAGGATTGTAGACTAGATGGAACAATCTTTCATGATACGCTCAGTGTCAATTGCTTCACTTAACAAAAGTTTCATAAGGTGGGATCACTATTCTCAGCAGAACGCTAAAATACTACTTGGAATAGAATGCTAGAGCAGACTGTGTGCTCCTGCATGGATGACGAAGACCAATTCTGTAATTATGGGCACATGCGCTATGCGATCTCAAAAGTATATTCTCCTATCTGGAACTTCAAAGATACAAGAAATCACTCAAAACTCATAAACAGAACCAAATACTTTCAGGTCACCAGCTACAAATATGTGACCAAAGTGACTGAAAGTTTCATGACACGATGACTTCGGTTATTGAAAGACGCGGAAAGCTTTCCAGTTACCTTTTTTACAGTCTTGTCAGGTTCAAGAGCAATATCTGGAATGTTGGCATCCACCATGAGGGAAAATAAATTCAAGATCAAGTTGGAATACCTAAGCAGAAGAGCAAATTAGGTAAAACACTTTGCAAACTGCAAAAAAGACATTTTGTAAACAACTTCATTTAAGAACACATCATCACCTTTGTGTGAATTGGTAATGGTTCAGAGGAGATGCATTCATAACGCTTTGTTGAACACATTTATATTAAAAAGTAAGATACCTGATATTACCAGTGCAAGTTTAACCCTCAAATTGTCTCAAACTGACAAAACTGAAGAGACTACTCAGATTTTGATATAATCTTCTAAAAATTGTCAGAACATTTATCCAGGGACATATCAGATATAACCTATAATTTCAAATATTGTAGGATTTAATGATCTTTTTTACCTCTAGTAGGAAAAACACATGCTAGAATATTGACTCAAAGGTTATTTTTTATTAAAAAGGCTACCTGTGATATAACAGTATTATATAAACTAGCATTCAAACAGCTGACAACTTCACAATTACAAGAAATGATTTTTTAAGTTGCTGCAAGGCCTCTTCCATAACAAGTTGAATATAAGTGATTTAACCAGATCCAAGTGTGCAGTTGCTCAGTTAAGCTGCAATAAAAACTGGAAGACGTGCTGCACTTGTGAAGTACAAATGTCACTTATAACCACTAAAAAAGACAAGACAGAGAAGAGTTTTCAATTTTAACGTAGTGTGGAAGTACTTGCAAATCTTCGAAAGGACACCATTTTCCCCTTGCAGGAAATTAGCTGTTAAGTTGCTTTTTGAAAGCATAATTTTCAAGCTGTTCAACAAACTGAAACTTCCCTTCCTCTGTAAAGAGATCTAGGTCCCCTTTCAGAAACATAAGTAGTAACTGACTTCAAAATCTGAGATATTGCTTTGCTGAGAGCACTAAGGAGCTTCAGAGATGATAGAAAATGAATTCTTAGCAGCAAAACTTGTTTATTAGCAAGCTGCTGAATATATATAAGCTGACAGTTGCAAGGAGTAAAGTATTTTAACTACACAAAAGGACTGCTTCATAGCCATATTTTACAGAGTAAATACTGCTCAACAAAAATCTCTATAGAAAAGCATAATTCCACCAAAAAACTCTTGACATTTCATTATGAACTGGAATTAGCACTACCTAACACATTCCAATGTAAGTTTCAACTCTCTACAACACAAATAATTAAAATAAATTGTTTGGGCACAAATCTTCCCTGTCTAATTTGTTTCAGCTATTGTGTTTCACTTTCTCAGGGGCTGGAATGAGGAAAATTACAAGAAAGATGATGGGCAGGAAAATGTTATGCTACCATTTTCTCTCAGATCCATCTAAGAAATCTGGCAGTTAAGTTACTTTGGTGCCCAGAATGGTCACTACACGTTGTAGGGAAATTTTTTTCTACTTGAATGAAACAAGCAAGTCTCATTTCAAACATACTTAAATCTTACAGCTACATTCTGTCAATGCTCTTCCAGGTCATTGGTAGCTTCCATTCATAGCCCTCCCTTTGAACTGAACAAAAAGTCCAGAGTCCTTTTTCCTCCTGAACCACATAGAGGATAAGAGCTCACGAGCACTACAGGTCACTAGGGTTATTTATGCGCTGGAGATTTGTAAAAAATCTAGGCCAGTTAAGAGCTGGTTCTGTTCCACACAATGAAGTCTTCTGGTTCCTGGTGCTTAAAGTAAAAGCATAAGATCATCTGAAGAACCTCATTTAAAAAAAAAAAAAATACATCAAGAAAAGGCAATTTCGGGGCCAGTATGGGGCGGGAAGAGACAAAAATCGTGAGAGCTGCTACTATACTACCCACAGGTCTTTCCTCTGCCCCTCACTCTAACATTTCTTTAACTCAGTAATGAATTTTAGTGATCTAAGGATCAAAAACAGCTTATTAAACAGCTATTAGCTGCCTCTAGGATCCTTGTTGTATTTCACAGATTTTTAGAAAATTCATTCAAAAATCAGGACTTGACAAGAAAGGTAAGAGCTTCCTATTTTATAGACAATTGACTGTCATTTTTCCCATAGGCAACATCCTTGGCAAATATGCCAAGATGTTCACAACCAGTCACCTGACAGCCCCAATTCATCCTAAGATTAGACATTTTGCTGGAACACCTGAGTTGGGAATCTGACCTGTAAAAAACCAAACACCTTTGTCAGGCAAGTCATCCCACTAACCTTTGACATCTATGTTACAAAGGCCTCCGGAATGGCTAACCTCCATCCACAACCGGAACGAACCAGGAGCTCAGTTTTTTCTAGATTTAAGGAGCTTCAATTAAGCACCTAAATTTGACCTCGAATCCCTCTCTCATAAATGGATTCTTTCTTTTTGTTTTACAAAATAAATGAGCACTCAGCCGCACTGGAGGTTGATTAAACTTACAGTTTGAATAGGAAGTGCTAAAAACACGGAGTTTCTGCAAAAGTTTAAGAAATCCAACAAAATAACTACTTCTACATAAAAGAGGCATTATATATACCAAGAAACCCACATCAGACAAGTTCAAATTCTTGCTGCCATCTTTTCTGAGAACAGCAGCTTTTGTTTTTAAGTGCTTAATATCCCATCAAATATGTGTTTGATCCTAAGCACTTCTTTATTTAATTTTTTAACATTGACTGGTCCTTTGCATACAGATGTCTTAAATCACCTGAATATTTAGGCTGTGGACACTGCAATGTTATCAAATTTGAAGCCACAAGCTTCTCTTACAAAGCCAGGACAAGAAAGCACCCGCAGTCCCAAACTAAAGCCCTGTTTACTTGGTCTAACTCAAAAATTCCTAAGTGTGTGTGTGTGTCTGTGTCTGTCTGCGTGTGTGTTCTCTCCTTTAACAGATACTCACCAATCACTATCATGCCCCACCCCAATCACTATCATCTCCCAGCCAGCTATAATGATCTATGGCACTTAGTCCTCCAAAAGCATTTTCTCCCAGTCCAGACTCAAGCAACACTGACCTCATCCCAACCAGTTTCAACTTTACTCTTCCCTCTCTTCACCATCTACGCCCAGCAGCCAGAAGAATATCTAGATCTTGCACTGCCCAGCTACAACATTTCCAAATAATCAGCACTTCCCCAAGGGAATCACAACTTTTCACTTGTTGCCTGTAGTTTTGTCATTCAGATCTATCTGGGTCCCCTGTCCACTATACCACTGAGAACAGACTGGGGAAAAACACTCTGGTCCAGCCAGCTGGGTATCCTCATCCTTACGGAGCAAATCTCAGCCCAAACTACAGTTCTAGTTACTTCCTACTCCTTTGTCCCTATCTATGGCTGACTAACACAAACTGAATATCAAAGTTCTCATGACTAACACAGGGGAAATCCTTATTTGGGAAGGAGTTGTTCAAAAAAGTGAAATCTCTCCCACCTCCCGAAAAAAAAACCCCAAACCAACAAAACCAACACACCAATGTTCATATGCCAAACTGCTCCCAACCTATGAACAAAACTATTTTTCCACTTACAAATTTTATCAACTGTTTTTATTTGTTTTCACTATGCAACACCCATTCCACTAGGATTCTCGAAACACTTGAAAGATGTAGAGAACTGTCTATACCCCAGGGAAATAAAGAAGAAAGAATAAAATACAAATTGATGGAGACGACAAACAGAGTTTGCATTTTGTCTTAGCAATCAGAGGTTATGATTTCACACTACTTAGCCAGAAGTATCTGTGAACGGGTTTGTGTCAATGTGCATAACTGTTAGAAGTAAGCCATTCCACCTCTAATTATTCTTTTTTCAAGCACGTAATCTTAATCATTTTTAGTTCTAGCTGCTTAAAGGACTAGTTATAAAAATACTAATATTATCCTATGCTTCCTTTGTTGAAAGCCTTAAAGATATTTATCCAGAACCATTTAAAAATACTTTCCTATTAAACTGAACAAATATTGGAGAGACTATAATTACAACTACAATCCCAGACATTAAAAATGAAACCATCTTGATTTACAGTTTAGTTTTATATACAAATTACTGCTATACTCCACACTTAATGATCATCTTTGTAGCAAATCATTACATAAATTAGTGCAATGGATAATTCTTCACTGACACAGACCTTTCCATTGGAACAGCTACGTTTAAACAATAAAAACAACTCAAGTATTTCGCAAATAAGAAATGCAGTATCACGAAACACTTTTAAGCAAAATTTAGAACATGGAATACACATTAGCCTTCCCGATTGTTCTCTGAAGTAATGAATATTGTTTGCTGATAACACGCTGCTGTTTTTTTCATGCTACTGAATAGCCTTTAACCCATTAATGTCGGTTCATAAACCAACTCCTTACTCATTCTCCTTTTAACAAGAGAACTACACGCAGCATTTTCTTTCAAATCATTGACTGCATACTTTTCATACTACATGTACTTTTTACTTGTGCTTTTCATATTACTAGTTTTTTTCCACATATTTGGAGGCTTACATAATATGATCTCGATATCAATGTGAAATTCTTTCATCTCTATGGAAGATGTACTAAACGAATGACTGGACAGTCAAAGCATGCTTACTCATGTTCTGCTTCAAACGGAACAAAGCTGAGCTACTTTGCTCAGAAAGTCGATGGTAAATGATAAGGTCACTGCAAAATAATGAAGCTGATTCCAAGTCTAACAAGAGATCTTTGTTTGTAAGTAAATACAGCTTTAGCTGTCACAGTTCTGGGTATCTACAGAAACTGCTAACTTACTTGATTGTCACTACAAGTAGCTAATTTTTGCCCCACAGGATCTAAACACAACTAAGCTTATATATGTACCATCTACAAGCCAAAGAATTTCATCATCACTAATCTAAACTGAAGGAGGATAAAGAAGCAAATAAGTAATGACTTGGAGTTAAAAGGACAGTTACTTGATCAACAATAATCACAGAAAAGGTTGCTTAAGAGCAAAAGCATATCCAAAAAGCAAGATATAAATTAATATCCAACAGGACTTATGAAAAAAACTATTTAGGTTATCAAACAAGGAATATTGGGGACCTTTAACTTGAAGGATAATTACACTTAAGCTCCACATTACACCAATACTGTGGTGTCTTGACTCCTTTGTTTCATACAAATTCTTGTGTCTATGTTCAGACTTCAAACAAGTTTTGAATTTTCAGCAGAAATACTCTCTGATTCATTTACTTCTCTTCTCTCCTGCTCTACAGCGTCTCTAACAAATTTTAGCACCAAAACAGTACTGTTACCTGCGGAGATGCAGAAAGGCTGTGTAACACTGCTTACGGAACTCCTGGTACTGTTCGCTCTGCGTGCCTCCCATACCTTCCACCATCTCCTTATTCAGCTTCATTGGGGGAGGTAGAGGCTTAGGGTCCCGACCCAAAATATAACCAAAGTCAATGTGAAATAGTTTACCTGTAGAGGATGGAAAGGCAAACGTATTTACTTATTTCAACGCTTCATATAGTAGCAAATCTTGATGCAAAAATTAGGGGAAAAAAAAAAATCTTTAAATGCAATCTCTATAGCATTTATGCCGAGCAGCTCTCAAAAAATATGATTCACTGTTTTCTGTAAAATTTATAACTGTGTATCTTCAGCTACCAATTTGAAATTACGGATTTAAAAAAATAAAGCTTATTTCAAATTCATTAAGAGTACTAACAAACAAGATGAGGTTTTTTTCCTTTTTTCTTTTTTAAACATAGACTGAAAGAATGTTGAAACTGGTCAGCAGATATTAAACACAGAGTTATATAAAAGATACTACTAATTCTTTGTGTCTTCTTTAGAGTTTGTTAGCAAGTTAAGATACTAATACAGACATCACATTGCTTTTTGTATCCCATTTGGTTGCTGCAGCATCAAATATGTTATTAGTTGTACATTAAATTTACCAAGACTCATGATCTTAACAGAAACCTTTTGCAGCTACTAAATACTGAATAAGATTTCAAAGCTGTTTCAAAATTCTTTAAGAGTTGAGTAAGATTAAACTTCATCAACAGTTTTCAAATACACTGAAGAAACCTGACTATAATTCCATATCTGAAACTGTTTTTCAAATGTGCAAAAGTCTTACACTTTTTCAGTACTAACATGCAATATTTACATCACTTCATGTTCCCTTCTCATTTAAAATATTTTCATATTTAAAATGTTTCTGTAGCATTAACTTGACAGAAATGTTAACATCACTTACTCCAAACGCACAAGGCAAGTTGCATCCTATCAAGAACTTGAGTACCGCTATGCTGTTTGCAATATTGCTTAGAGATTTATTGGGAAGTACTCACTGCACTCCCTTCCAATAGTACTGTGAGATGCAACAGGTGGCAAAATGAACAACTGAAACACCAGCAACTTCAAAAAAATCCTACTAAAACGTTTAGATAGTTTGAAGATTAAATATTATATAAATGCACAAACAAAAATGTTGTCGACAGAAGTCAGAACAGCACAATTCATGATTCTCAGGAAGCCAGTTTCTAGGAGCGTTCTTGCCTCACTTAAGTGGAAAATACTGACCGTATAAAGCAAGAAAACAGTTTCTGAAAGTGTTCTGCAAACAAATTTTCAGTTTGAAATGCATAATTTCAACAATGACTTGTGCCATACCAGAGCTGCATTACAAAAAGATAGTAAGAACTCATATATGCCAAGAAACACTTATATAAAAAATGATAATTAAAAAAAATGAAATCTGTTGATTTCCTTAGGACAGAGAGGAATCATCTTCCTCAACTCTGCAGTAATTAGGAATCATGAAGCAAATTAAGAAGTAATAAAAGGTGGTATGTGTTTGAAATGTTAGGTAATTTAAGTTTAGCATCCAAAGCAAAGATACCCCGTGGCATAAAAAAAAAAAAAGTCTTATATGACTAATTTACAGAAGAGAAAGAAAAGCAGATACAAGACAGAAGATGTTATAAATGAGAAGGTAGTTAAATTATTGGCACAACTATTATCTAGACAGTCACAGAAAGCACAGAACGCACAGAGAGTCTTGCTTCAGAATTAGGGAACTGAACAGCATTATGGACAGAGATCTGTTTGCCAAGGTGTATTTTAACCTGCAGCATCTGTATTCATTTTAATATTTTCATAAGCTTAGGTGCTCAGCACTCTTGAAAAAATGAACAGCCAGTATTTTCCAATTAGTCACCCCTCTGACCATTTCACTGAATAATAATAATAATTTTCTATCAGAGGCGGCTGCTTGAGATCTATAACAAGCATTCTTCTTCAACCCAAGAAACAAATTCCATAACAGTCAATCTTCTAAAGGAGATCACAAGGACGCTTAATAAGCAGGCAAAATATTTGCCAGTTGATAAATGGCACAACCACTACATTTTGCATCCCTAACTGTGCCTACTTGCCCCCCCAAGTAGTTTTTTCAAGCTGTTACAGGAGTTACTTTTAGAGCTCATTTTTGCACACTAGGTTTTTGAAGCAGGCTTTTTGATATATATATGCACACCCACCATTAAATTACAAAAAATGTTTAATTAAAAAGTTTGGGGGGTCTGTTTTCTGTTCGCTTATTCAAACCTCCCACCTTGAAGAGTCAAGAGACAACATTTTGAATAAAACAATAACTCTTGTGGCAGTAATTAATTCTTTTTTTACCATGCTCCAGAGAGAGGGAACAAGAAGCAATAATTATTAATTAAAATTGGTAACAAATATGCATCTAAAACATTCAAAAACATTTTAATAACTGACTATGTTCACATAAATTAGTTAGATATCAAGTAGTTTACTTACTCATGAAGTATAAAGCAAAGTGTAAGATGAGGCCACCCTGCGTTAACACTATAGCTTCCCTAGCTGTACTTTGAAGTTCAGCAGATTTTCAGGCTGACTCAAAATGCATGTTAAAAGCTTTCATTTAAATACATTAAATATATTTAGTAACTTTCAAATCCATGTACTAAACACAGACTTCACTCATTTTCATTTGTGCGGCTCCTCCAAGATCAATTAAGCCAGAATACTATTGCAGAATATGGACAGAAGGCTCCCCTTGGTGCTTGCCTGAAGCTGCTACACCAGAAAAGACCAACCAGCCAGCCCGAGGGAGTACTGCAGTTTTAGAGCGTTCTACCAAGAAGCCTGATTCATGTTCTTCTTGAGGACTGAACTACAACTGGAACAAACAAAGAACAAGCCTGTTTTGGACAAATGAAATTGTTTGCATATTTAATACTGAAAATTAGGTGAAGTTTATGTTTTTATTTATGTCATTAAATAATAAATTTATACATGTAATAAAATGATGATTTGAAATCTTTTAATCCTAAAATAAAAGTCTGCAAGTATCTCAAGCGATGATGCCAAGTAAAATTTGTATAAGGATAAAAACACCGAACATCCCACTTTCACGATACTTATGCCACCATTAGACTATCACTCAGTATAACCTCTACCACAAGAACAAGAATGGAGAAAGTTTCTGGTAACTATTTGACAAGGTGCAATGCCAGAAAATACTAAATAGTAGAAAGAGCAGGATAAAACCAGGAACTTGTAACACCCCAGCTCTATATAAAGCAAGTGTTATATATGAACTTCAAACAAAAAACACCACTTTGATCTACAAATTACTGTACTGAGGATGTAATTCTAAGTGGACAGAAAATATATTTAGTCAGAATTTTTATTCTGTAAGAATTAACTTCCACTGTGAGTACCATATTGTCTGGTCATCACAGCTAAAAACAGACTACAGGAGAATCAGCATCTTATTTGGGCAGGTGTTGAGTGAGATTTTTAGTTCCGACATGTCACACAGTTGTGCAGTTTGCATGTGGAAGTTCCTGAAAGTTATGTAGTTTGGTTGATAAGAAGTATACCTTCTCAACTGAATTTAGAAGATGACTCTTTCAAACTTCTATTTCACAAAATCACAGAATGGCTGAGGTTGGAAGGGACCTCTGGAGGTCATCTGGTCCAACCTCCTGGTCAAGCAGGGCCTCCTAGAGCCAGCTGCCTTGCCCAGGACCATGATCAGACAGTTTCTGAGCATCTCCAGGGGTGGAAACTCCATGACCTCTCTGGGCAACCTGCACCAGTGCTCTGTCACTCTGAGTAAAAATTCATACTCATAGCACAGTATTTATAAACAATTAACATCTATCCTCACAGAAAATTAGACTGCTTGTAAACTTTGTGTAAAACTGCTTTTTCTAAAGCCTTTGAACTTCCATGTTTTATAAAACAATTACATTTCCTTCCTTCAATATACAGTGTCAGTGCCCGAACCCATGCACTTTGACCTCTTAGACCACCATGTTTTTACCTCAGCTTCTAATCCATCTTCTTCAGATTCATCACCTCTTAATTTAAAGGGCTCTTAATTGTTAGGCATACTTATAAATTACAAAACTGGACTTCTCATTTTGGTTTACTACTGTTACTGAATGACTGCTGATGGGTGAGGGTTTTTAGTTTGAGTCGTGTTTTAAACTAAAAAAGAAGTTACTTAAGACACAGCTACAACAGATTTCACCCTCTGAGCCTCTTACACACTTGTAAGGCTAGATAGAACGGCCTTGGATTTCTAATATTTAGACAGTGAAACCTTTAGAGACCTATTTAGAAATTTGAGCTCCTTATAAAACTGGGGAATTTTAGGCACCTGAAAAAACAAAACATAACAATTCAGGAAACACCTCGAGACCACAGGAAAGTATGCCAGAACTTCGTGCCGTTTTGAGGCTGGCAGCGGGACTGTATGTAGGCACCTACATATAGTTCAAGATACACATCTTTGGACAAACATTTCTGAGCCTGAAAGTAGCTCACCCCTCAAAGTTTAAAAGATGACATTAGAACTCTTTCAGGGAGCAGGAAAACATCTCTGCTGGGAAGACTTCAGAGTCCCTCACCTTAAAAAACGGTGCCTTAATAATTACTCTCCATTCAAACTATTTTACTGAAGAAAAAGGAAGACACAAAGCATTTACTGACTGGAAGAGGACGAGATGTTTCCAGGAATACAAAATAATGAAGCACGCGCACACAGCAATAGCTAATAACATCTGACTGCAGGTGGAAAGGCTGATTTGTCCATCACTTTTACTGCTAATGCCTAGATTTTAGTACGGGAGAAAGTTCCATATAGCAGCACAAAAACTGCTTTAATTCACCAGAGGACTGTTAGGAAAAACTACTGAAAACCTGCACAGAACTCTCAAATCCTTAAACAAAATCTGGAAGGCAAAGCAAACTAGATGCAATTACTAAAAATAAGTCCGGTGGCAATTGTCTTAACAGGTAAGAAAGCATTACAAATTAACCTGAACTTATCTGTTCCCACTTTTGGGAAGAGGGGAAAAAAACCCAACCCAACCAACACACAAAACCCCCCAAGCTCTGAATTTCAATATATTTTCTGTAACTGCCACTATTATTTTAACCTGGCTTGTATAGAAAAAGTACCATTTTGTGACTATTTTAACTGAATTCCTATTTTAAGTTTGACGCAATAGGCTGAAAATTCCTCTGATGAAAATCAGTGGATGGATGTTGTGGTTTCCTGGCTGATGCTACCATCAAAATTTCTTCTTTCCTACCAGAGCACTGCCATGGTGAAAAAACCCAGAATTCCTAATTTATTGTCATCATTTTCATCAGCTATGCTATAACTTTTCTAAGACTACACAAAAATGGAAGAAAGTAGTACGAATTGTGAAAGAATTATCCAGGATACAGATTTTAAACTCAGTATGCAGCAACAGCTAGAGGTGAAGTTTATCATCATCATCCATATAATGGATAAGGGCCCAGCTTGTACTAAGTATTGTAATTCTTCCCCTCACACCTTGAGCCGTCCACTCTCAAAATACACCCTATGCATGTATGCATAGTATAACAACAACAACAAAAAAGACGCCACATACTTACTATTAAATGAGAAATACCCTTGAAGATAGCTAGAAGAGAAAGTGTTTAGCATACTAACAGCTAAAAGTTTATATTCTCTTTGGTAAAGAAATGGGAATCGCAGAAAGAAACCTAAAGGATAACAGTATGTGTTAATTTTGTTATTTTTCTAAATATTTTTCTAAAAAAAAAAAAAAGGATGTTCCTCTATCAAGACCAGTAACATTTAAAAACATATTTAAAAATTCCACTGCATTTTATACACTATAGATACTTGCAACATTAATGAATGCATTTATCACTGTACTTATCTAAGCAGTGATACAGAAAGAGGGTTTGTATGCTACAGTTTTCCTTCTATATCATCTTCAAGCCTGCTTTGGGATAGATGGTTTTAACTGAAAACCACTGAAAATACAAACACATGGTGTCATCTCACACAGGGAACTGTTTAGATCTTTGCTGTCTTACCTGCAAACACTGTGAGATGAAAGAATAAATCAGATGTCAATTGGTGTACTTCACACTCAAGACAGACCACAGCCCTTACTTTAAGGAATAAATGAGAAGACAGTCCAGTTCTTTCACCTAGGTACGCATGATGCTAAAAGCAAATGTCTCAAGGTCTGAGCCCTCAGTCTTTGACCTGCCCTCAGATATTAATAACCTAATTTTATCCACATACCAATATGCTCTACTGCTACAGAACAAATTCAGGTGTGGAGTTCAGATCAAAGTGCCTGTATTTAGGGAACCTATAAAGGGAATTTCAATGTACATTTAGGTCCCTAAGGGTTACTGAAATACTAAGCTGGCCAGCCACTAGGGTGAGACTTAGTTGGTCAGACACACACATGCAGTGCTACTCAAGAATGTCATTTGAGTGTCTCAGGACATCCTAAAGTACCTAACCGTAGCCTGCAAATATGACAGGATCTTTGCGAAACCTTTGTCTCTCTATAAAGCAAGTTATTAAGATATTTCAAATGGGACAGAAGACTTCACTTGTCTATCATAGCTGAAACGCTATCTAAGCTATAATGATGACTGTCTTAAAAAGACTTAGCAAACGTGAAGACATCCACATCTGGGTGTTACATCAGTAGCTAGATCCCATCTCTACAATCAAAACCAGCGAGTGGAACAAAAGCAGAAGAAAGTATTTTCAAGGGAATGCATGACATAATTGAAACATACCAGCATAACACGTATTACATGAAAGTTAACTGAACATGCTACATCTGTTATATCACAATCCAGCTTCACAACCACCCAGCTCTTTCTTCCAAGCAACAAAGGGCACATTAGCTAGCAAGTCAGATACTGGCATTAGTATATAAATCAGTCTGTAATCCTACAACGAGACGCTGATGCTACTTAAAGCTGTGTATTCAGCTGCAAAACAGTGTCTTGTTATTTGCAAGTCACAGTAATATCTGCTGTTATATATTTGGAAACAAGAAATTAACACATACAGCAATTGATAACGTATTTCATCTCCAGGAGAAGTAGGAAGCTGAAAGTTCTCAGAGAAAATAAATATTCCTGTAACACACTACTGACTATATAACATGACCTTCAGGTTACAAGCTAAGGCACATTTGTGAAACTGATGCAAGTATTCTTGTAATTTTTAACATTACTGACAGACGAGGACGTTTTGACTGAAGGTTCCCTATTCTAAACAAACTTCTACCGCTATCCTCGGAGAATAATGGTACAGCATTTAAACATGTGAAAATCTAGATTTCTTGTTTCAGACTTAATAAAAAAGTCACCCTATTTACAGAATTAGAGGCATAAAACATTCATAGAAGACAGCAGAAATTATTTCACCCAGATAACAGACATTCTCAACCTATAGAGCAAAAAAAAACCATTTCTAACATTGAGTTGGAAACAATTTGTTTTTATGAACTTCAGTATCTATTGCTTAATATTTATATTATACCACATCTTTTACAAGCATAGACATCTGTATGTTAGAAGATGATGCAACAATTCTATTGGAAGGAGTCCAACACAGATGTGGCTACATCCACCAAACTAAAAGGTAGAGCTGAAAAAGGTAATGATATATATATTGCCACACAAATCCAAGAAAAGTATGCAAACCCACAGCTGGTACTCAGCATTCTTTACCCTACTGGAAAGCTTCAATCCATTAAATAACTATCAAGAAAGGATGCATATACAGCCATATAATTTTGAAGAAAGGTACTTATAAGCTTCCATTCTTCAACAGAAGAATGAAGTTAGATTTTTTCCAACTTAAGTCTAAGAGATTCTCAGTAGCAAAAAAGAAGCCTTTGTAGCAAGCCTTTGTTGTATTTGGAACATAAGAATTTCCCTTGATAGCTCAAAAAACATCCCTGGGTATGTGACAGAGCATAGCTAGCAGATGAAAACAATTTCAGACTCAGAAGGTACTGTGGATGCGCACTGCCCTCTGCTGTACTGCTTAAATTCTTCCACTGAGATGAATGGCCATTGTGCTGTTACTTTTTAACATAGGCAAAATACACTTTACACCAAATTACAATACTAAAATATTACTACTCTGAGCATGCAAGCAGTGCCTGCTATGGAAGTATTTACAACTGTCACCTTAAGACAAATGATAGAGACCTCTCAAGACAGATTTTTAAATGTCCATTTGTATATTTCCAAACAAGTAAGGAAAAATGCTCCTGCTTTAACTGTTCCCCCATATGCTTAGGGCAAGACCTTTTACTCTAATTGAGGCCAAATGGCTAATTTTCAACTCTATTTTCATAGAGTATGCTGATTCATACAGCCTTATCTGTAAATTAATAAGCCTTTCATATGGATGTGTCTCTTTTCCCCAAATTTTTTTTAGCCTGCAAGGAATGGTTTTGCGTGTTGAAACTTTGTGAAGGTTATGCAGCTACACACAAACTCGTTTTTCAACTAAAACACTTGAATTTCCCTCCACGCCAAGGCTTTGATTGTAATAGTTGGAGTAGCTTAATTTTCAAATCGTTCATTTCCTCTAGTAGACAGATCTTCTATTTATTTAGAATCACCAGAATTATTCACTCTACCTGGTCTGTCATTAACCCATACAGATGGCAATAAAAAATAATATTAAAATAGTTAAAACAAGTTACGAAGAATCAAAATGCTTATCTGCTGATTTGAACTTTAAAGATACACGGGTTTTTCTGCAAACTAAAGGATGTAGTTGACTGAACAGTAAATTGTACTACCTTCTCTCTCTCAGTTTGTGAATTTATAATGAGCAGGACACACAGAATCACAGAATGGTTCGGGTCGGAAGGGACCTTAAAGATCATTTAGTTCCAACCCCCCTGCCATAGTCAGGGACACCCCCCCCCTAGACCAGGCTGCTCAAAGCCCCGTCCAACCTGGCTTTGAACACCTCCAGGGATGGGGCACTGACAAATTCCCTGGGCAACCTGGGCCAGTATCTCACCACCCTCACAGGAAAGAATTTCTTCCTGATATCCAATCTAAATCTACCCTCTTTCAGTTTGAGGCTGTTACTCCGTGTCCTATCATAACACTCCCTGATAAAAGAGTCCCTCCCCATCCTTTCTGTAGGCCCTCTTTAGGTACTGGAAGGCCGCTATAAGGACTCCCTGGAGCCTTGCCTTCTCCAGGCTGAACAACCCCAACTCTCTCAGCCTGTCCTCATAGCAGAGGTGCTCCAGCCCTCTGAGCATCTTTGTGGCCCTCCGCTGGACCCGTTCCAACAGGTCCATGTCCTTCTTGTGCTGAGGACTCTAGAGCTGGACGCAGTACTCCAGGTGGGGTCTCACCAGAGCAGAGCAGAGGCAGCAGAATCACCTCCCTCTACCTGATGGCCACACTTCTTTTGATGCAGCCCAGGATGCAGCTGTCTTTCTGAAACACTGAAAAGTCTATTTCCTTGTTTGTTTTTAGAGAAGGCTTAAAAATATATACATATGTATATGATCTCAACTAGAGCTGAATGGTCTAGCCAGCTCAGTTAGGCTGATAACGAAATACTTTGATTTTTGCTGTACAGCGGTTCGATTTCCTCAGGAAGATAAGATTCACAGGCAATAGAAAATACCGAAGTGAATCCTCCTCTGACAGGTCTCACGTGACGCTCCCACTTCTGGGACGTAACATGAAATTTCTTTGAAAAACATACAGACCTGGAAAGCTCAGAGAACCACGTTGCTTAAAAGAAAGTCAAATCTGAGGCAAGAATTCACACAGAGATCCCAGTGAAGTCAACATTATACCTGATTCCCTATGACTACTGATAATAATTCTCTAAACATCTAGTGCATTTGGAATAGCATACATAAAAAAAGCAGAGTTATTAGACAACTATTAAAATACAACTGGCATCCAATTAGTAGATCTTAAATTTGCTGTCTGATAGCATGTTAAAAAAAGCTACTAAACATGAATGCAACAATTTAATGAAAAATCAAATGGTTTGATAAAGAATAATTAGCATACTTGGGGTTGGAGTCAATTTACAAATATTTTTTAATGCACCCTTTTTTTCAGCTTTGGACCAAGAGTTCTGAAAAAAAACCCCCTGTAATTATTGTGTTAGCCATGTTTAAGATTACAGTGAAATGTTTCTTGGTCTTATGTACAGGCAGACAAATGTTACTGTATATTATGTTCATAATACTTCCAAAAAAGGTAGTATCACTCAAGAAAATATTCATGTTTAATAAAAAACAACTTGCAGGTCCAGCTTTCGGTGTAAAAAGCGTGACAGAAGAACACAGGACTGTAAAATAAGCCAACTGAAAACTATTCAAAAACCCCAGGTGTTTATAAACAAGTCTGTGTTTAGGTGAAGTTAAGACTTTCACTAGCTACATGGCTCTGAAATGACATGAAGACCACATATACACGTTGTATCTTGCTTCTAATGTCTTTAGAGAGCAATTAATCTACTTGTTTTCTTATTCTTTAACTGTCACTTCACACTACTTCACATTGCTTCACACTACTAATGGTTTAAACCTAAACTTTGATTCACTGGATCAAATATTATCTTAGATGAGACAATAAAACTTTACATTTTAAAATATATTCTAATCTACAACACTCAGTGGCTTATACTCAAAAGGAAAAGGGAGCAAAACAGTAGCAACACACAAGAAATTAAACAACTGCTGTTACAAAATTATATTGCTAAAAAGAATTACCTGTTTTTGTTAGCAAAAGATTATCTAGATGTCTATCTCCAACTCCAAGGATGTAGGTAATTACACAATAACCAGCTGTAAAAGTAAGTTGTAAATATCAACATAAGTACCCTTCCTGGAGAACAACAAGTTCCACATAATTAACAACAACATATGACATCATCTTAGTTGTTGTTCAAAAGTAATAAATATGCCATAGAGACCAGGGGCAGGGGTGGTGCTGGTGAAGAATAATCAGGATTATCAGCATTATTAAGAACACTTAAGTAATAAATTAAAATGGTGAAGTTTATTCAGTACTGCCTAGATTTTAATTTCTTACCACGCAACTATACGCTTAACACTTAACACTATACGCTTAAACTCATTCTGAGACTAAGATACACCAAAACATTAAGATATTTTAAGACAACTGTAAACAAGCATTAGCTATTCGTATGAATCTGAATGTGTACGCCAGCAGTATTCACAAGCTAAGCAGTAAGCCAGGCAGTGATAAATAAATTAGAAGGAATGCAAACTGTTTCAATTCTTACTTTCACCCACTAACCAGAACAGTTTGAAGCAGCTCTAAAGACCGTGCAATAAGAAAGAGAAGGAGAAAGGAGAAGATACTGTGGAGCAACAACTGAATTACTTTTTTTTTTTTTTTACAAGGAAGTTGCTTTTAATTTAATGGACAGCAACTGTATCCCTTTAACATTGCCATCAGTTTACCGAACAAGAACTACGCTACTGCTTTTTCTTGTCGTCCAAATGAAACAGTACGTCGAACGTAACCTCATGCCCCAAAACCCCATGTTCTAAAGACAAATTAATTTTTTCTAATTCAAATACAGATGATTTCTTATTATGTAAATGCTTTACATCTCCCTGAATAATAAAGACCCCAACTCATGATGCAGAGGGAACAGAGGTAAGCGTATTGCTAGAAAGCAAAGAGTATTTAATTTCAAAGTCTCCTTTAAGGAGAACAAAAAGAGGGCTGAGGAGAGCAATTGTACATGACATGCCAGGCTCAAAACTATTATCATAGAATGGTTTGGCTTGCAAGGGACCTTAAAGACCATCCAGTCCCAACCCCCTGGGCAGGGACACCTCCCACCAGACCAGGTTGCTCCAAGCCCCGTCCAACCTGGCCTTGAACCCCTCCAGGGATGGGGCAGCCACAGCTTCTCTGGGCAACCTTTTCACAGGGATTCTGACAGAAAGTACAGGCGTAGTTCCCTATCTGCAGTCTTCTAAACTGGTATGCCTTAAAACCTTCAGATATGAAGTTATCAATTGTAAGAGTGTAACTTACCACAGCTCTTAACGTATGTGTCCATTACCTCTGCACTTATTCCATGAGGGCCAGTCTCACTTGGTGCGTGTTTCCTGAAGAAGTTCTGGAGGGGAAGTCATCAACATATTTAGTTATTCCACATGATCTGAAACAGGATCTTTAGAACTTGTAGCAAAAAAAGATTTAAATCACGACTACAAATGGCTGTTAAACTAACAATCACTCCCATAACCCAAAGTAAGATCTAACTTTGTATTGCTTTATTTATTTTCTGTCTGAATCATCACATTCTTACACTGAACAGAAACAGAGCTGAAGTTCAAACTGAAAAGCAGTTTTCTTTATACAGCTACAGAAAATTAACAATGCATTGAAAAGTTACTAATTAACAACTATGAGTGCAAAATACTTCCACAGGAGACTCTTTAGGCCAGATCGACAAAAACTAAACCAGGACTAATAATACAGATTAGTAACTACATTTGGGATACACACTCTTACAAGGTTTATGATCATTATATGTCTCCATATTCCTCAATACAACCAACCGCTATGGAATTTATAAGGAAAAATCTAAAGCATCAAACGGAAACGTTGCATGTCCTGTAAAATGTAAACATGGCTAAAGCAGTCCTTCCCACCACTCAAAAGAAAACTGTTGTTTTTTTCTTAGTAGCAGCAAAAGATAAGTAAATTAAATCCAAGCTTAAGCATAAGTTTTTTCCAGTAAGCAAACACTGAAGAGAAGCTTTGTAGGCATCTGGATGACATATAAGAGACTAAAATCATAATGAAAAAATGAAGGAAATGTTAAAAAAGAGAAGGGGTACTGAAGGAAGGTACCTGCAGGCTACTTAAAAAAGTTTTGATGAAAAGCAGTCCTTTTGTAACATTTCTCAGTGTTTTAAGGCCTGGGGACAGCTCTATTGACCTTTGCTTACAGAGGAACAAACCCTTTTGAGATACATTAGAAAAGCTGACAAAAGTAGAAAGATTCTGTTAAATGAAATCCTTAAGCAAAACGTGGAAGGAAATTTTTAAATAGTTAACAGGGTACTAGAGAGATCTTAGTTTCAGTACACCAAACGTTCACATGCCATATGTAAAAAAACCCCACAGAAATGCAAACCAAAAAACACAGACAGGTTTCAGACCATCCACATGCTAAACTCGTAGAGTGTGGAACAGAAATACCTCCAAAACATGAACTGTAATTTCAAGACTGGTGATAGAAGGCAAGTAACACTCAAAAAAACAAAACACCTCTTCTTTCCTGCGGATTTGCATTACCAGCCCGTATTACATTACTTGCTTTACATCTTTTTAGAAGTGAAACATTTTTATTAATGTTTATATACAGTGCCCATCTTTATACAGCTGTGACACCCAAAATGAACACTTACAAAAAGAATAAACCAAACTTTCACAACACCTAAAAATTATAATTTAAGTTTTATTTCCTTCACTGACAATGCTCAGCTAGTTTATCATGCTTTGGCACAGGAAATCTGAGGTTTATAATGTATTTTGCCATCGATCTGTAAAATAATCTTAGATCACATTCTTTTGGCATCTTGTCTATTTAGATTAGCAATTCTTCACAGGAAAATTGCTCCTTATGTCTCCACAGCAACTAAAGCAGTGGGGCACCTATTTTAGATTGGAATATGATGTTATAAGTAATTGCAGAAATGGCAGTTTCAAAAGCATTTCTAAATATATTTATTTTATAAAAACGTATCATGGACTAGAATATGAATAATAAATTTCCAAGATTAAAAAGGATTGCCAAGAAAACACTTTATAAACTGTATGATTATTGTACATGTAGATGTAGCTTACCACAACCTTCACAGAACAGAAAGTTCAAAACACTTATGCAACTTGATGCTGGTCATTTTCTGTCTAATGATAAGCATTTTTTAATAAGTTACAAGCATTTGATATGTGTATTTGTTAAGCAATTGATGACAAGTGAGAAGCATTTTTTAATATATGTACTTTATAGCCACCGGGAGTTCTTTGCTCCCAGTTACTGAGCTATGAACAAACAGAAACTTCAGTATCAACCAAAAAAAAAGGAAAAAAGATACTGCAACAAATTGAATCCAACATGAACATGCTGTGTTTTCATTAGCTATATCTCTCATATGGCAATTTGGCATGCTTTTATTTGACTATATTTATCTCAGCCAGCTGAGCTGTGCTACCTAGCTTGTGTGCTGTCCTTAAAATTAGCATGTATTTTGTGTGCCACTATTCAATTCCATGATGGTTACGGAAAGTGTGTTAAAAAGAAGGTATAAATAAATAAATAAATAAATAAAATCATACACTATCTATACATTCAGTGTGGTTGGGAAAGAGACTTCAGAAATTACATGTACAAGCTATTTAGCTGTTCCATTAAGAAAAATAACAATAATAATAAAAAAATCATTAAAACATACTTTGACAATGTATCAAGCCAAAAGTACTGAGTGAACAACAGAAACACTTTAAAACAAAACAGTACAGAGAAGCAACACACACCTACCATTCACCATTACAGCAAAGCCAAAATTTCAGTATCACAACTAAATTACACTTCAGTTATTTAAATGGTCTTTCTTTTAGGACATGAGATACTCATGTGGTGATTTAAGTATATATATTTTTAAAGCAAAATTTCTGCTGTAAATACCTTTATGTTTCAAGCTGTAATTTGTCTTCTAACGACAGACACAAAAATCAGTTGGTAGACTAAAAACTTCTGCATGAGATCTAAGCCTGCAATGTTTGATCAGAAAATGACTTAACATCCCCCCATCACATACCTGTATACTTTCCTCAGTCGCAAGAACTTCTGCAACTGGTACTGACTGAATAAACTGCATGAAGCCTGTGACAGAAAAAAAAAAAACAAACAGATGTCTCCAATGCTTAGAACTTTGAAGCTGCTCCATAAAGTACATCTATTAAAGGGCACTATTAACATGCACTTTCATTCAACTGCTTTTTATTATCAAAAAAACATGTTTTGTCCCAGTCTTCTGCCTTCAGTAGTCTTAGAACAACTCGTCATTAACACCAAATTAGCTTGCAAAAGGTGTGTTGTTCCAAGTTTTCATGAGAAGAGAATGATAAACCTATGGCTTTCTAAATATTTATCCAGAATGTATCTAAAAGCAAAGCGAAGTCTGATTTTGTCTTTGCTTTTTTTTTCCCCTCCATTTAATGCAAAAAGCTATAAATAAAGGTGTTAAGTTTTTTGTCATAGATCACACAGCAAACTAGCAGCAAAGATAACACTACTGATTGTCACATACTCCAAAATCCAGACAGGGCTTTTTTTATGAAGATATCTGAGTCACCTATGGAATACTGTGGTCACTCAGGTTGTTTACTTCCATGACTTACATTGCAGCAAGGTTTTCTTAAACATCTGAGCTCCTTTTTAGCATGCTGTACTAAGCAAAATATCTCTTATGAAAATAGTGTGTCACAACAGTCTACGAAGAGGAGAAGACTCCTCACAATCCAGTATTTTTACGAAATATAAGTACTCATACCATGTTTTGTACTAGTTGCCAGCACTTTATAGGGTGTCAGCTTCAAATCCAGATTCTCTTTTCTTAACAGCTAGAAAAAAAAACAACACCCAAAAAAGCAAAGATGAATGCAATAGAAAGGCAGCTTCTATCTCTAAAAGGACTGTGTATTGGACATTGATCTCCCCCCTGTTCTTCATTGAAATCAGTAATGACTGTAGACCTGTTTGCCTTTTTATTTATTTATTTTAAAGTATACACGGGCTCATTACCTGTCTATAAAGAAAAGAAAAAAAGCCACACAAGATCTGAGAGCCCTGGAATATATTAGCAACATAAGTTGCATTAACAGTTTTCAAAAGTCTTTCTCTTGACAAGGAAAATCAAGAACACAGAAGGACAAGGATGCAGATTAATAATTCTTACTTTATCCATGAGTGAAATAATCTGAAGAATAAGTTGATCTTGACGTAAATCATCACCATGCTTGAAAATTACAGGATATTTGCCTCCATCTTCTGTCTTGAAGAATAACTGAGCAGGCATTAAGGCACTCTAGAAAAGGAAACTAACTCTACTAAGCTGATTCACAGCAATGTTAATAGTCACATGTTGCTACAGTGGAGTTCTAAAACATAAATCCTTGTTTATTGCATTGTAAATCAGAAGTGAATTAAGCAAGTATCAAGTCACAGGATTCAAGTATCAAATTCAGTTACAAAAAGTTTTAGAATAGTCTCATTTGAATGCCAACACTGCAGCCGTGAGCACCAGAATTCTTTCCATGTTCCTCAAGTTTGGTAGAAAAGAAGTAATTCTAAAGCTTCTAAAAACAGTTACTCACTGTCTAGGACTCTACAGATAGAAAATACCATTTCCAGTTACCAAAAGTGTGATCTAGGCATGTTTTTAAAAAAATACCGTAAGGCTTTCCTTCTTTTTTAGCAAGGAGTGTGAAGGATACATTCCCCCTCACCCCTCTCCCCCAACAGCTGAAGAGGAATGGACAGAAGGATTCAAACTTTGTTTGCATGTAATTCCAATCAACATAGAAGCGCCATGCAAAAGGTCACAACAAAACAAATTTAAACTGACCAGATCAAAGAGAGACACAATTATAGGATAAACATCAAAGAAATGCTAGGGGCAAGACATCTTAAACAATTAATTGCTTCCTTAATCTATTTAGTAAAAGCAAAAATGCCTTTTTATATCGCTGTTTGAGAAAACCAATTTAATTGTTTGCAACTTCTCTGCATAAAAGTGGTTGAAGTGGATCAATTACCTACATGAATGATTTCACCTACTGCAACTGACCATGTCACTTCCCTCAAAACCAAACCCCAAAAAACCCAATCAAGGATACAGAGTTTAATATTGGAGCAGTCACATTAGATTTTCACATGCAATGAATGTTTCAAAATTAGGTTGCATAAACAAAGGAAAAAATTATTCTTTAAATAGTCCTACAAAAGCTGCCAAATCGCATCCAAGAGCACCAAAAAAATCAGTCATTCTTCCCTCTTTGGATTTGTTTTGTTTTTATCCCATAGTACAGAATGAGAGACGAAATGGAAATCTGTAACCTTTCAGAATCAGGATAATCTAAACCATCTCCAATTTTGAAACAAGTTACATCTCATATTTTTGGTCCTAAATTTTCTATGGTGCTACAGAAGACCAATGTGTAGAGGACTATCTGACTTTATTTTGTCCTGATCAAGTTAAACTATTATTCTTGATAGGAAATATTTAGTTGCTGTTCCAGCATATGATCACAAACAATTGCTATGGATTGGTTTAAGGAGTAACTAGCCTTAACGATACACGATCCACCTGACAATCCACTGCAACAGAATGAAATGGACCACCTTATTTCTTTCCAGTCTCTAACAATTTAACAGTTTTATTTCACAATGGAATAGACGCATACATCTAGCTGAGATGCAGCATACCTGACTTGATTTGTACGATTTTGATCCTAAGTGGTATTCTTGTTGAACACAGTCTAACTAAGGTTCAGAGAAATTCTGCACGAGGAAGCAGGCCTTCACTGGGGATTCCATACACCTTATGAACTGTATCAGTCTTTAAAAGCTGCTTTGAACTTTGCACATTAACTTGAAAACAGAGTTTCACAAAGAAAACAAAGAGTTGTTTAACTTTATGAGCACATTATTACAGATACATTTTGCCCCGACTATGTTAGGCCCCATAAATCTTTCAACTGATGTTTTTAAGCTTAGTGCTCATAAGAGCTGTTTGTATTTCAGTTATTCAGAACATCTCATTTACCTTGAAGAGTGTGGCTTTTTCAGGGATTATTCCTTTAATTTTCACCTGAGGTTCCAGAGGAAGTGGAATAAGTTCCATATCTGCTAAATTCATCTTTTCATTATCTGCTAACAAAGCCTGAAGCCTCTCATTCTAAAAGAATAAAAGAATCAGAAACTTGTTTAATAAAAAAGCAAACCATAAAACACATACTAGGTACATATGAAAGTTAAAAAGTCTTTAACAAAGGATATATTAAAATACCCAACTTATTAAATTCTTTACTCTTCCAAAGAATCAAGGTTTCACTTTTAAAATCCAGTGGAATAAAAATTCATTTGCAGTAATCTCAATAAGAAAGAAGGTATTCCATCTAGTCTGAGTGTAGTCAAGCTATTTTATAAGTGACAGATTTAATAGTCTTACAAAAATTTATTTCTAAATTGCTTGCAGAAATAGCAGGATGATTTGTTTTCTATAACAGTATCAAATGTTAGTTCTGCTTCAGAAACTTGATTCAAGTCCCTAGCTCTGATACTTTAAATCCCTGAACTCAAGGAGATCTCCTACCACCAATGAACCAAATTGCCAATAGCTTGCACAGGTCGGATTTCAGGGCTTGGTCTACATTCCTACATCTGTAGCTACCAGAAATAAAATAGCAGTCTACTGGTATTTTTGACTACCAGTCAATAGACTACCAGTCAATTTTTGACTACTTTACACTTGGTGTCCTACATAAAGGTCAAATACATAAAAATCCCTACTCTTTTCCCCTACTGAATATAACAGGCATAAACACAGAGACACAGCGCGGTAGCCTATTACTGTTAGGAATACTTCTAGTGGTTAATTGCTGCTATCTAGATTTTAATTAAAAAACCAAAGCCATGTTTTTCTTAAAGAAATATCCTGGCAATTATAGAGGAATATTTGACAGAACACTATCAATGTATTGCACATCCAGGAAATACATTCTTACAAATTGAAAAACTCTCCTCCTCTTTTAAATGATTATACTTTTATTATTGATACATAGAACATTCACATTTCATAAAAATGATGCAACACTTAAGTTTCATCTTCCTGCACAAATACAAACCACAGATTGGGGTGAGGGGGACAAAAAGAAGGTGACAAAAGTTATTTCACTGAAAAATCCATGTTTGAAAATACTGATGTGACAGAAGAAAACAAAATGCATGGATAGAAATCCTTTTGGCATTCCTCCTTCCTCCCCATACCTGTCTGTCATGTTCACTTAAAATATTTTAACTAAGGAGGACAAACCTTCTTAAAACGCACCTATGATAGAAATCCTTCTCCTCAAGATGCAAGAGAAGGTAAAGTTCTGCTAAACACACACCTTATAAAAGTAGTTTTGTTGCTCTTAGAACAAACGAAATGCTGCTACTAATCAAATTTTAATATCTACCTTGGCATAATTCTCACACCACAGTAACCTCTGCTCCCTTCTCCTCTCCCCCACAACTTCTTCACTGTTTTATCAGCAACTCTTCAATTATTCTCATATCTCCCTTTTGCCAAAATACCCCAAGATTTTTCTCAAGGGCCTCTTCTGTTTTTCATCTTCAAACTTTCATAGTGGAAACTCTGACCTAAAGTTTGTTTCAAGTTAGCTAAAATTATTACAGGACAGGTGGACATCTGTTCTAAATCTCAGTGCTAAGAATTTTTAGTGAAGAGTTAACATTCCCATTGTCAAATTCCAGCCAGAGATAAGTTTTACAATCCCTTAGTTACCTTTTTCTTACGATTCCCACTTTCACGCTGCACTGCTTTCATTACATGAACCAGCCGATCCACAAACGTCTGCTGGGCTGCCAACAATGAACGCATAACTCTGACAGACTTATCACCCTAAATGAATTAAAAGAAACAAAATTAGTTCTTTGTTCTGTAATTATTTTATCTAGAAATTAATCTTTTACTCCTGAACCGCTGGGCTTTTAAGAGGTAAGTGAATAACGATCAATTGCCTGTCAATTCAAAAGGTATTTTTTGTAACACACAATCAGAATCACCGTAGCTGGCAATGAATTATCTGACCTACCAGTGCACTTCAATTTGCATCAACAATTTCAGTGATGGACAGTCATGCATGACAAACCTTTTCATACAACCAAAATAAGTTAGTAAGAATAAGTACATGGAATATTCTTATGAAGTGTAAGAGTCAGATTTGAGTAACATCCCTAAAACGGGAATACGGGAAAGTGTGAGATACACTAAAACCAGCAAAGACTGCACGTCTGCTATAAATTATGGATTGCAGTTCACAAAATGTAGGGCGTTTTGGTTTTCCTTTTTTTTCCCTGATACTTCAGCACCCTCTGCTGCTCACACACAGATCAACACTCTTTGTGAATTCAAAAGACAGACTCTTGTCCCAATTTACACTGCAAGGACAAGTGCTTCCAATAAAGAAATAGTAAAAAAAATAGACTGATCACCCAAGGCAGATATTTTAGAACCAGCACGTTACTAACAGGGACAAGCAATGAAACAGAGGAAAAAGGTCTCGATAGTTGTTCTTTTCTTTTTCAGTAGTCTCTTTGGTTTGCCACAAACTGGAAAATTCAAGCAAAAGCAGAAGCTTTTTTAAAATTTCAATATACGTGACATGAAAAACTGTCCTCCTTCTAGACACCTTTGCCTATTTAAAGGATGACTATCCCAAGCCACTAAGTATTTTCTTACACAGAGACATTACCTTCAGCAAAGCCTGACTAAATCTTCTCATCACATTTAAGTACATTTCGTGAGTCTTTGGGTCCCTCTGCTGAGTGTCTTGGTCTTCACACTCCACGATTACGTACCTGCAGCATAAAAACAACACAAGTTACGCTGTACTCTGGTACTATACAATTTGAGGGAAATACAGCAGCCCTCTATTATAGGTCTATTATAGTCGAATGAGGTATCAACCAACAGGCAAACTCTTCAAAATAGCATAGTCAAATTCCCGTTTGGACCAGGAGAATCTATCAAAGTTTTTGAGGTCTTTCACTTACGGTGAAGTGGTATCACTCAAACAGGACATGTCAGAAGTCCAAATCGTATGAACACTGCAACCACGCAGTACATGTGGGATGAGTGGGCTACTGGGCTACTAGCTACGCTGCGCTACTACCCTCTATATAATGTAGTTGCTGCAAACTTGCTATTTAAGTATACTTGCAAAAATGAGAATCTCACCGTATGTGTTCCCTATTGTACCATTTGCAATAGTGGAAGAAAAAATATTGGTCCTGAAGCAGCTCTGAAAAGTCTACATTCCAAACGAAGTTTTCATTTCTAAAACTATGATTTGAGTACAAGATTTAAACAGTAAAATTTGGAGCAGTTATTCTGAAAGTTTAACTTCTTATGTTAAGCAGTTGTTTGGAAAGCTTTTGTACTTGCTTCTATTCACAGCACTGAGAAGCAGCTATGCACGGAAGGTATTTCTTCTGTTGACCAATATATCTCCCAGTATTACCCAGCAAAAATATATAAACCCCCCATTAAAAAAACGAAGAAATTACTAAGTCAGTCAATTTTCAAACACTGCATTTGAATTCAAAAGTGATGCCACACATTCAACAAACACTCTTGGACTTTACACTGACGGCTAGAATTAGGCCTTCCTTATGCACTCTTTGCAACTGAATGATCATGGCACAAGATTAGGGGTTTGCAGCTGATCAGATTTGACTAGTCTTATTTATAAATACACAACATATTTTATACATTAAAATAGGGCATATTACCTTATTCCATGAATATTATCTGAATTAAATCTATAACTAAAGATTACTTCTAGGACTTTGCTAATATATTGATCTCCACTGTTCCCTCACTAAAATGACAAAATTAGATTGCAGTAATATGTGCATTAAAAAAGCTCGTATTTACAAAGTCTATGCACCAAAACTTCAAGGAAAACAGGATGTAATGAATTGAAACGTCATATTCATCTGTATTTGTTAAAGAGCACTAGACAGTTTCTCAAAGCTATCTTGAAACAAGGAGTAAGAGTAATGCTTTATACTTAGATAGATGTCTCGTACATCCAAAGAGGAGACAGAAAAAAGCAGTAGGACTGACTTCTGTAGCCACTGTTAAAGTATAAGGATAGGATAGCTTTACAATGACAAGTGACTGAGCAGGTTTGATTTTCAGGGGTTATTGTACTTTTTCCATTGATTATTTTAGGTGCATGCTGTGTCTGGATAGTTGAAACGAGCAATTTATCAGCAGCCAAGAGGATTTATGGCTACGTCAGCTCAAAGAGTGGCTGCAACATCTGTATTCTGTCACTGAGAAATTGAGATGTCTAGAAAGAATAAACTGACTGGGCTTTTTTGTTTGGTGGGGGTTTTGTTTTGTTTTGGGTTTTTTTGTGTGTGTGTGTTGGGGTTCTGGTGTTTTTTTTGTTTGTTGTTCATTTGTTGTTTTTTTTTTCTTTTTAAGTAATAAAAAAAAGAAGTTCAGAGTTCTGGATGTTTAAACTTTCTCTAGACTGAATACCTGAGAAGCTGATAAAGTGTAAGTACACAGCTTCTACCAATATGATAGAAATAAGCTAACCTACTAACACTTACCTTAAATGAAGGATATTTGATTAGGTCAAGCATTTGGCTTCTACCCACATCAATCCAGCCTGCAATTGTTTTAATCATTTAAATTTAATAGCACTTTTTTATCTCAAGCCGTTATCTCTGGCCAGTGCAGTAGAAGTATGCGCACTAAGGAACTGTAGTTAGGTCACGCACTTAAATATTTAAATTCGAGCTACTGAAAAAGCAATGAAATAATAAAACTTTAAAAGACACTTACAAATGGAATCACTCTCAGGGTAGGTTAGGATTCTTGTAAGAAATTTTATAAGTTTGGTAGGTTTACGTGACATATCACACTCTTTTCCTAATTCATGGCTTATCTGTGGTTAATATTCATAGCACATTAACATGATAATGTGCATTAGTGTTTTTAATTATTAGATACATCTACAAAGTATATAAATGAGAATCATTTAAGTTTAGCAATGTAAAAGGAATCTAAGCTATCTGTTTTATAATATGTGTGCATATATAAGTAAATAGCTGTATGTGTTGTGTATGTGCATATACATATATACATGAATTTATATATATATAGACACACACTTTCACAGAGTACAGCTTCATTCACCTCATCTTTCTTCAAATGAGATAATTCTATCTGCAAATGCTTACTCAGAAGGCATGTAGCTGACCAGTTTAGGTGCCCAATTTAATTCATAAACCACTGAAGTGAGACAAGATCCTCAGCAGAGCAATCTTACCTCGCCACTATCTAGATGAACTATTTCACAACTGAAGTACCCCCTTAAGAAAGCATACATCTGCCATGACATTTTGTTTGTGCTCATAACATAACCACAAATCAAATTTAAAAGTAATTAGGTTAGCACAAAAAATTAGTACTTTATGAACCTTCATAAAGTACACTCTTGAATAATACTAAAGTGCATAACCTTAATATTCAAGCCAACACTGCCAAAAACTATAAACAAAAACCAACACAAAAGCAAAACAGAAGATGAACTTCATCTCCTTCGCACCACCATATGCAAAATGAATCACAACTTATAAACTATAGTTAGGCTTTTTTTTTCCCTTTTTTTTTGTCTTTTTAACACTGTCCTTAATGCCCTACAAATGACCTTCCTCTCACAATAAAGCACATCTGTGCGTTATAAAAACCAGCACCCTCTTTTTACTAATTATTCTGTTCAAATGCATATTATTTTAAATCTACTACTTCATTCTGACAGAAATTGAGATTCTCAAGTTCTCAAGACAGGTCATCTTTTGCTGTGCAACCTTCTGGGCATTACAGCTTTGATTTCAATTATACATTGATACAGTATGAACAAATAGTTTCTAACATACCAGTATAAGTAGTTTGCCAACGTGGAATTTTTGCATGCTCGTGATATCAAGAAAGTGCAAAGGTCTTGCTGCAAGGGATTTAAGAAAAGCAAAGTTACGTTATAAAGAAGCCTCAGCTCTTGGGAGAGAGACCAAGTTAAGGAAAAATCCCAAATAATTGCAGGGAGTTTGGAGAGATATATTCGCTTCTCAAAGCTGAATCCAATCCAACCTAATATTTAAATCTTATTAGTTTTAATATTACTCCAAGCAAATCCAGCAACAACACTACAAGTAAAAAATAGGTCTGCTACTACAGTAATGTATTTACCAGCATGTCAGATGTACGTGATGTTCTCCAACAACAGATATTTAATGTAGAGTTTCTATTTACAATATATTACACTTTCCTTCCATGCAATTATCCCCTGCTGTAAGATTCAACCTCAAAAGGGATTTGCTACCCTGTTCTGCATCCAGAAGATCTGAAACTCATTAAGACATTCTACTTTTTAACATGAAAGACAGATCTGTAGAGGATACCCAGTATTTAGTTGCTTTTTCAAGCTTTACTATTCCAACTGACAAGAAATCTGTGTATCTTTACTGATATGCTCAATCTGAGGCTTATTTTCTATACAGTGCTAAGACCCAAAAAGGAAGATTTGCAACAGAGACCAGATCTTTAGTTCAAAGACCAATTAACTGCACATCAGATTAAAATCAGACTCCCCCAAACTGTTTATTCCGTGTAGCTGTCCTTCCCTTCAGTCCCATTTTTATTGGTCTTCTATTTAGTGTATAAATTGAGCATCATTTTTGGCAGATGTACAACAACAAAGTGTCTCACTTAGGCCCAAAAAGATGACATCCACCCCAAAGAATATAGCTACAGGAAGAACAGACTGCAGAGTTTAAAATACTTGGATAACTGTTTCCCATTACAAAAATCTGCTTTAAAACACCTCAAACACATGCAATTGTCAGTATCTAATCAGCATGTTATGGCCTTTGCAGTAATTTTCTCCATTAAAGGAGAGTAACTTTATGAAGAATTCAGTGCCCAGTCCCCCAGTTTTGGATAGTGTGACCATGTACATAAATAGATGGCCTGCGGAAAAAAAAATAAAAATCAGTTAAGCTATTGCTATTTTCCTAGTATTTAGTCTACATTTATATTCTTTAAGCACATAGGTATTCAGCAATATACAGCAGAGAGATTCACAAACAAAAACTAAAAACAGTACTAAGTCACTAAAAGCCTCAGGCACTAAAAATGCAAGGTAAAACATTTGACTTACATCAAGGTTTTCATTGTCTGCAAGTTCCTTTGTCTTAGAAGTAAGAGGTGGTGAGGAAACAGGTGGAAGAGGACTCATGATCTGTGAACTACATGAAGGAAAGCATGTAATTGGCACGATTCAAACTTTTTGCTTGGGGGGCAGAGGGCATGCATGGAAATAACAACTCATTTCACTTCCACAGCATCATAAATCCAGAAAACTGGACCAGAAGTATCTTTAAAGTTAGTGTCTCATCCCTGTTTCAGAACAAACTGCATGAACAGCACCTTTGACAGCTTCAGTTCCTGAAAACGGCAAAAATCTGTGCCTGGATAGCTACACAGTTTATGGTTGTGAAGGACGTTCACTTACATCAAACGTAGCATTTTGTTTCATCTTCCATAAAAGATAAGGAGACATACATAGGAAATAGTAAATCCGCATTTTCAGGATAAGCTTTTTTTAAAATTTCTTAAGATGAAATTGCTAATGCACAACACCTGCAAGCACTCGTCTCTGGAACGCAATTACACATAACAGAGTAGACAAACCCAATGCTTGCCAATAAATTCACCTGAAAGGAAGTAATCAAACAGCTCTACTAATGTCTAAGTGTTAGTGCAGCCTCAAAGTATACCGTACATTCTGGGACACCCACTCTACAGTTTAGCAGCAAAATTAATAAAAAGCAGTATACTTGTAATATGAAAAGTATACCCTAGTGATATTGAAACTTAAGACAAAAAATCCTGGAAATTTGTATTAAATATTCACAGGAGACTTGGGTTAACCGAGTTTGTCCACACCTTGGCTAATACCCTATTATTTAGATATTTCAGCCTTTCTTTTGGATTCCTGCAAGAATAAAAACTGTGCTCCCCCACCTGCTTCACATTCACGGGACTCTCTCTACACCCTCGTTTGCAGGAGCAGGAAGAAATTTCGTTCCATTTCAGACTGATTGGACATTTAGTTCTATATTCGTTGATGAAAAGTGGGAACTGGAACCTCATACAACAACTTCATCGAAGACATTCTAACTTTTGCAAGGACAGAAGGAAGCAATGCCAGTGCTTTTCCTGCTCTCCAGAAGTTGTCTTCCTTTCATGCAGTAAAGTCAAAGGCCACAACTTCAAGATTATGTATGTTTGCTCTGTAAACTATCTGTAGTCAGAAAACAAATTCTGTGAAAGCACAGGGGTTGGCGTTTTTTTTATTTATTTTTACATCATCACTTCAGATTATAAAATAGGATATTGAATATGCAATGATTCCCAAAAAGGAAAAGGAATTTGAGAGCCTACAGTGTTACATGTTTCTGCTTTTCTACTGGAAATCTAAGCTTCTTACCTGTCTATTTCTGCACCATTAGCTCCAGACGTTGTCATGCTTTCTGACATTGGACCTTGACTGTCCCTCTTGCTAGGTTCCAGTCCATTCTTTATGTCATCAAAGTTTTCATATTTCAATGCCTGGACTAACTGCAGCAGGTACATCAGCAAATCCTCATGGAGGAAAAAAATGAAAATTAGTTTAGGGGCTCAAAGCTGACTAGGACTCCATATGTTTTCAATATTCTGTTTTCTAGAAAAACTTAGTCAGGATTTAGTGACCTATAAAGATGTGGAAATTGAGGTTGTCCTAAGGCAGTACTATGCAATAGAAAAACTGGTGTAGCATGGAGTTTGACTCCCAAAAGGTACTGAGTTATCCCACTACTAATTTTTTCTTACTTAAAGGTAGTAAGTGCTAATGAAGTAAACATTTAAGTGTAATTACTACTTTAGAATTCTCTTTAGTTAAGCTGCTCTACTTGCTTCCAGCAACCACAAAAGAAAATAAAAACAAACAAACCTTTCAGTTTGTGAAAGAAGAAAATTCAAGCATTCAAGGACTGTGGTACCAGGAATTCAGATTGCCTCCTCTCTTACGCACTTTTTTTTTTTAATCCTTTGTGTAGCTAGGGATCCAAAAAAAAAACCCCAAACCCAGGTATCTGATCTATTTTAGATTGAAGAATAGAATTTTAATAATTTGCTGGTTTTAATGAATTTGTTGCCTCTACTATTCAACATGTTCTGTTTAGTTGCCTTCAAATGTTTCATAAAAGGTACATTTTTGAAGGCAAAAGAGTATGACCTTGGCTACTGAAGTGGGCTTGCAGAAATTTGATACATTTATGGTCCCTATTTTAAACTCTATTGATTGCAGAGGATTCAAGAGTTATGATAATGTATTCAAAGTTGGGGTTTTTTTTACTGTCAAAAGAAAAAATATATAAATATTAAAATTTAACATATTAGCATCTAGTTAAGTGGGCTCTACTCAGAAATCACAGCTCATCATATTCCAATCAGTATACAATTAGAATACATCTTATTTCCACAGATGCTTTTCTACTCACTTTCTTTAGCAAAAGAGTATGACAATATACTACTTCTATTTACTAGGTGGATTTGTTGGAAATCTTTTAGTAGACTATTTAAGTTCAGAGCCCTGCTGTGCAAGTAAACATCCAAAATTTATCACTGGTTTCTGGGAAGAACATATGGTTGTTTCACCTTGTTTGATGAAACCAGCTATCACTGGCTGTTCACACTACGACAATTATCAATGAGCGCCACTTAATAATGTAAAATCTTTGCTTCGTAAAGAGCTTATAGCAAAAGCATCACATTTAATTTCTTTTTTTTTATCACTATTATTCACTAAAATCCCACAAAAAGTAGCAAACATTTCATATACTCAATGACGCTAAAAATCCTGAGACCAGATGACTTTCACATGTACCCACAGACCAATGAATACCTCATCATCAGCCTGCTGAAGCCTAGCGACGGCATAGCGCCGAACTGTTGGATTGGTGAAGTGAGATGACAAAAGTTCGAGAGAGTCTTCCACATCCATGGGCTTCCACTTCCCCAGCAGCTCCAGCGCTTGCTTTGCCTCTTGTGGTAGGTCCCAGTTGACACATTTTAAGAATTTGGTCAAGGCCTAAGTAGAAAGAGATTGGATAATTCATCTGAAAAGCCAGACTAAACAATTACTTCAGAAATTAATGTTTCACATTAAGATAGAACTATATTCAGACTATATTTACATAAGCGCAGGCCTGAGGAACCCTACTGATGTAATTGGCAATATGATATTGGATTGTTTTAATATGTCCTAAAACTGTAGCTGGCTTATCTTCTGAGTAAAACGTAAAGCCAATGATTACTGCTTTACCACAATTACCACTACATAAAAAATGCTCACTCCTGAGGGATTATTTAGCTATTTAATTTACTTTGGGCTTTTGGTGTGCTACTACTTATTCTGGTAATGCTAACCCTTGTCTAACGGGATAAAGAAGGTCCTCTTTAATAATTTTTATTTGCTGAAAACAAAATTGGCAACACTGGTATTTTAAGGGGACAGTCAGTGTTTGTAGAAAGACTGCTGTAGTAAATCAGTTTATATGACTTAAGAGGGAAAATTACAGTCACCAATTTTTAAATCAGTAACATTGTAGAAAAAGTTAAAATAACCTTGACTAGTTTCTAAGACACTGAAGCTCTGTATCTCTGCAAAGACAGAACATTGTAGAATGACTGCCAGATGAAGCACTTGCATTAATAAGTCCTCTCAAATCATTCAACTTACCTTCTCCTGATTAGTAAGGTAATATCTGAATTTCCAAACTAGATCCTGTTCTTCATACGTTAGTTGTTTTGTCGGTGGATAACTCACTATGATCTATCAGATACATAGTCAAAAAGTGAGGTTAAAAACATGAACAGACATAATCAAAAAGTTAACAGACCACACTGCAACAAAGCACAACACTGACAACATATAAAAAAAGCTAGGGGATAAAAAAAAAAAAAACCACAACAAAACTTTCCAACACAAAGTTCACATGCTATCATGGTGATGCTCCTCAGTTATGTGGTTTCCCTGGCCGCACAGATAAATGTACAGTTACTTTAAGACTACCATTAACACCTACATGGTATGCGCACAATGCACATTCTTATCCCCCCCAAACTGTTTTACCAAAAAATGAGCAAGTACCATCTGCTTCTTTCCAAGTTGGACCCACCTAACTAAGCACTTGTAAGAAACACTTAATGACATTTATTCATTAATGACTTTCTTTAAACTGAAATGAACTGTACTTTCCTTAAATTCTCACCATATATTAATACCAATCTACCTAATAAAATTGAATTTAACTATCATGTAACTGACTTACATTAAGCTGATCTCGCGTAGCTGCATTAGGCTTCAGATCATGATCAGAAGGTCCACTTCTTAAACTTCGAGCAAGCTTGTGATGTTTACTTTCTACTAAGTTCTCCTAAACGCAGAGGGTAAGTCAGTATTTATAAATATTTAAGCTCCAGATAAAATTACTACTGAAGTGAAACCACCTAGCAAAGACTCACCAGTATCTTGAAATAATGCATGACAATTAAAATTCACATCTAGAACTATAGCGTCTTCTGGATTTTTTTGTTTTCTTGTTGTTTTAGAAGAAACTCCTTCAACAATATGTGGAGGGTTGCTGGGGATTCTGAGTTTTTGTTTTGGTTTTTTACTTCACACAATTTACAAACCCTATCTTGCCTTTTGGTGAATTGCTGCAAAATGCAAGCGAGTCAACACATCTGTGATTTAGACAGCACTCAAACGTGCTAGCCACTTTATAAACATTTTTAGGACATTTGCAGTAATAAAGCTTTGTATGCAAGAAAAACTTCTCAAAAAGTTTTCCCACTGTTAATACCATGTTAGCAACAGTAGGAGCCACAATAGGAGCCACAGTGTCAATGAGATTTCAGCAGCCAAGGCAGTTTTCAGCATTGTCAGACTTGCTCTTGCAGTGTTAGATTACACAGTGCTCAAACAGTGTTGCCAGTAGAAGCCCACTTACATTAAGGTTCCCAAAGCTGCCAATACCAGTCCCACTGAATTGGCATCCACAATAATGGAAATCTTTTCTAGAACTGTACTTAGGCACTGTCTACATGAAAGACAACATACAAGAGAGTGTAGGGAGAAAATATTTTAACAGATTAAGTGACCAAGACTTACTGCATCTTCCTCTAAATTTCTTTTTCTTTTTTTTTCAGCTCCCCCTTCCTTATATTCCCACCCTCTGACCTCTTTTGCCAAACCCCCTTCTCTGCTTTCCTCACAAGAAAGCACGTTAGGCAGGAAAAGGAGATGAATATAAGCATTAAATCAATTCCTGTATTTTAAACTAGCAGCAGTAGGGTAAAAGAAAAGATTACAAGAAGTCAAACCCACTGACATTTCTCAACTGGTCAAATACATCTTTCCATTGACCTTAAAATACTGAAGGCGGCAATACAGACAAGCTTTCACCTCCGTTTATGAAAACTTCAACAACAATATGATAATACAGATTGCATTGCATGGAGGGTGCTTACCATAGACATCTGGGGATCTGGAATCTTAACAATTTCAGAACTTGTTAAAATCGGAGATGACTCATCACCATCCTGAATGACAAAAGTTTAAAGGCTTATTAAACACGTCAAGTTTTAGGGAAAAAAAAAACCAAACCCAACATTTCATAATGTATTGTAAATTACACTACAGTGAAAGAACGATGCAACCGCATCTTGCTGACCTTTGACAATTATAGAGGGGAAAACAGAAATTAAGAAATGGATTATTTTTCTTGTTAGCTTTTGCCAGATGACAAACAAGGTGGCAAGACAGATGAAAGTTCATTTGAGGGGATGCAGCTTGGCAACTCACTACCATGCTGGTACACAGGTATGTGGAGAAATTTGCCATTACTGCTATATATGTCCTCTGAAATCACAAAGAGAAACCAAATCAGGGACCATATTTTCACCAAAAACATATAATTTCCTAGAAATAACAACCATGTTGCCTAATAGTTCAACGCAGATGGGTTTAGGAAGATATACGTGTGTCTATCTATCACAGGTTCCACATGGAGCATGACAGTCTTGTCTAGAAGTTCACGCTGTGCTGCTCTGGAGCAGTACGACAAGAGCCTACTAGTTTTCCTTAGGGGAGTTTAAGCTGCTGCTGCATAAATAAGGGAAGGGAGAAGCTAAAAGGTTCCTGTTTGAACTAGGCAGAAGGGAAAATACAAAGCCTGCCACCAGGCGACAAAAACAGCAACTCTGTTTCCCTCTTCTACTCACACCTAGCAATTTGATTTTACTTTTTTTTTTACCTTAGAGGTGTAACTACGCATTAATTGACACTATCTACAGAAGAACATTTCATTTAAAAGATAGTATAAAACATAAACCAGAAAAAACGATGAGACAACACCAGCATAATATATGCTATGCTGTTTTTATGTGTAGTTTGTTCTCATTTATTATGGAGTTTATTTTATTGTATGCAATTTATAATTTCAGCTCAGAATACAGTTTTTTTGACATATCAACATTTCCCTCAATAATGTAAGTTTTGAGATAACTTGCTCAGGTTTGCTTCTGCCCCCACTCTTTTTTTTTTTTTTCCCTCCTGCTTTTCCAATCACGTATGTCTCTTGGGATGGCTGTGCTTTTATACTTTTCAGAGGTAACTCTAAAAGAAGCGAAGGGGCTTGTATCAAGGGGAAGAAAAGAATCACTAGTCACCAAGACACAGGAGTTAAAATTGACATTAACCTTTAGGGAGAAATAATTATTTCCAGCTACCTAAGTTTTGTTTTGCTGACTATAGTAAAAGATCCCTTATTACTAAAAGGCACATTCAGGAAGACACTTCCATTACATTTATATAGTGTTCTATGCCTTTCTGAAGTAGCAATTTTACAGTACCAACAATGACTAACTACACACACATCCTTCCTAGTGAAAAGGAAATATACATACAATCTGTCTGTGGCTGAAGACAGTTCCAGAACATGAGCAGGACTGCTTTTCCCATTAGGAAAGACAAGAAAGAGGACATTTGCTTACAGTTTCTCTGTTTTAAAACCATACTGCCTAAATAATAAACTTAGCTTTAACCTAATTGTATAGAAATAATTTTAAACCTGAAGTATTTCTATTATAACAAAACACTGCTGCGTTGACGTAACAGTACACTGAAGTGAACAGGAGCCACACTGACCGATCAGCATCCGCATTGCACTAAAACCTTTGCCATCTCAGACAGAACTTTCAGCTCATGTTCAACTAGTTTTTACGAAGTCAAATTACGTAAAAAACAATTAAATGGGTTTGGGCAGAAAATCCCTCTGAAAGTAAACATATCTGATGACAAGAGATGACAGACCAATTTCTATCTACTAATTGCACTCTCAGTAAGTTTGCAGATGACACCAAACTAGGTGGGAGTGTTGATCTGCTTGAGGGTAGGAAGGCTCTACAGAGGGACCTGGACAGGCTGGATCGATGGGCCAAGGCTGACTGTATGAGGTTTAATAAGGCCAAGTGCCGGATCCTGCATTTTGGTCACAACAACCCCAAGCAACGCTACAGGCTTGGGGAAGAGTGGCTGGAAAGCTGCCCAGCAGAAAAGGACCTGGGGGTGCTGGTGGACGGCCAGCTTAACATGAGCCAGCAGTGTGCCCAGGTGGCCAAGAGGGCCAACGGCATTCTGGCTTGTGTCAGGAATAGCGTGGCCAGCAGGAGCAGGGAAGTGATGGTGCCTCTGTACTCAGCACTGGTGAGGCCTCACCTCGAGTACTGTGTTCAGTTCTGGGCCCCTCTGTACAAGAGGGACATTGAGGTGCTGGAGCGTGTCCAGAGGAGAGTGACCAGGCTGGTGAGGGGTCTGGAGACCAGGTCATACGAGGAGAGGCTGAGGGAGCTGGGCATGTTTACCTTGGAGAAGAGGAGGCTGAGGGGAGACCTCAGCCCTCTACAACCACCTAAAAGGGGGTTGTAGAGAGGTGGGTGTTGGCCTCTTCTCCCAGGTAAATAGTGACAGGACCAGAGGAAATGGTCTGAAGTTGCAGCAGGGGAGGTTTAGATTAGATATTATTAAAAATTACTTTACTGAAAGAGTAGTCAGGCACTGGAACAGCCTGCCCAGGGAGGTGGTTGAGTCACCTTCCCTAGAGGCGTTTAAGAAATGTCTAGATGTGGCACTTCAGGGCATGCTCTAGTGGCAGAGATTGTAGGGGTTGGGTTTGGTTTTGGTTTTGGTTTTTTTGTCTGTGTGTGTGGTTGGACTCGATGATCTCAAAGGTCCTTTCCAACCAACATAATAAGGCTACAATCTGACTTGACCTTTATAAAACAACAAAGGAATACCAGTGCCCCAGTGACAAACAAGTTTCCACTCCATTGAGACCCTTCACGAGAGCACTGTAGGAAAAAATTGTACATAGGAGTGGATTCACTAGTGACTCTAGTTATTCAGCTGAAGCACTAGGAAACCTCTGTTCCCAGTTTTTCACTGTTTTACAACAAAGCCTTAAGCTTCAACCAAAATTTGCTACAAAACCAAGTTTTGCCATGCATTCATGGGAAAAGCTACTGTGTCAGTAGTTAACATTTTCAGAACAGACTATTTTGTGAAATCTTCAAGACGGCATAATAACATTAGTTTGTCTTTGGAGGACTTCAGTTGTTTAAATTGCCTTCCAATTACATTAATACACAGCCCTAATTCTATCTCGTATTTGGAGAGTACCCCACAGATCACTGTGACCCTGACCACACGAACTTACTAAATCATACCAATGCCTGAGGGTCAACTCTAAATTAGCATTTGAATTTGGTCAAGCGTGTGCTTTTGAAGTGTCCCTCCTAATCACTCCCATGTAGCAAGCTTTGGTTCGTATCATGGAGGTTTTAGAAATACCTGATATCCTCCAACTGCCAACAGCATTCAGCCCACTGGACTTGATTAAAACTAGTCTCAAGTATAAGCACGGAGTGCAGACATTGGGCCTTCAGCATCGACTTCCTTCCTTTACAAATCTGCTCCTCTTGGCTGCATTACTTGCTAGCGTAGCCAGAACCTGAGGTGACCTGCTACTTTGCCACTGGGAAACAAAAGCAGCATCAATACTAAATAGCATTAACTTGCTTTAAACTATTATGTTACAGAGCTTTAGAGATATTTTACTACATTAAGGTAGTGTTTGACTTTATATCAGTACTAGAGACCATTTAAGAAAGTCACCAAAATGTGCAGAATTTTCTGAACCAGCAAGGTCGTTCTGCACTTTCCTGAAAATCAGTTTCACATCACCAATAAATAAGGAGGACGTTCTATTTATCTTACTCTTTAATCAAAACATCATTTCAAGTAACACCACCTTCTACTTTGTCTGACACAAAATGTAAATGGGCATCCAATGCTGCAGACATTTTCAGTCTTTCAAGTCATGAAACAGGTTCTGATAATCAGACATTTTTATTTATTTATTTATTTTTATGAACTGGATGCAGCGGTGCAATCAATTTATTTATTCAAACAAAGGTTTCACTTGAAACCTGTACAAAAACACATTAATGATAAATGTTGGTGTTATCTGCACTTGGAAAGTCACACTGAATTTTTGCCTAAATGGAGAATCAGAAGCAATGCCCTCGTTACCAGCAGACCACTATCCTTCATGCCTTGAATGCTGTATTAAAATTAAGTTAACAGAGAACATGGGAAGAGTCACTGCTACTTCACTTTATTGTAATTGAATGTTGAGTCAAAGAATCTCAAATTCTATCAGCTGCTGTTTAACAGGCTAGTTCTTCGTAAACACTTGAAAACAAATCTATCAACAAAACTGTGACAAGTAATCTCCACTTCTACTATCGGTCACAGGCAGGCGACAACAGAACCTACTTTCATTAGACTTAATATACTGGATTGGTGATGCTAGATATGTATACTGTACACTGTAATTGGAAGCATGACAAAACTGAGAAGACTGGCACTAATTTATGTACTGCTTCCTACTGCTGCCAGAAAAGGGTCAAGAACTTGTTGAAAAGCTACTTCATAACAACAAAGCCCACTAACTGCAGTTAGTTATAGCTTTAATATGTACTATTACACATTCAATTACATTATTTCCACAGGAGCAGCCAACGCATAGTTATTTTTTTCCATGCACTTTTACTGTGCTTCAGAAACATCTATTAAAATAGACAGATGCATGCTTGAAGTCTGAATCTTCTTTCCCTCACCTTGTGCATCTGTAAAACCATAATGATGACAGAAAAATGTGTGTGCAAATTGGGAATAATTCATCTATCATGCTAAGTTTCTGGAGGTGAGGGAGAGAAATTGTTTTCAGGAATGTCACATTAAACCATAAAAACAGAAGACCCAAAGCAACAAAGAGCCACACAGTAGCCATGCTCATCAGTATGGACCTGGGAAAAGTACAGCACATTCTAATGTAAAAAGCTAATGCTTAATAAAGTATTTCAGTATTTTTGATCATATTCCACTATCCTCTCCAGAAAAATATTTCCTTGATTTCCACAGCAGTAAATAACTTTATTTTGTTTCATGGAGGAATCTGACATATTGTAGGTTTTATTCTGTTCGTAACACAAGGGAGTTTTTGTAATAGTGAGGTCCTCTACAACAGCTAGATACAGGAGAAGACTTAGAAAGGTGGGGAGAGGTCCCATTGTCAACCACAGTCCACAAAAAGAAATGCTGAAGAGACAACCCAGGCATCTGCCTAAGGCACAGCTTCAGCAAAATTATCAAAATTCACCAAAAAATAAAATAAAAAAAAAAACCAAAAACTCTAAACCAACCCACACCCAAAAAAAACCCCACACCAAACAACAGCCCCCTCACAAAAAAAAAAAAAAAAAAAAAAAAAATCAAAGAAAGAAACCAAATCCTGAACAAACACATAAAAAACCCACAGAACACCTCCCCCAAAACAGTCCCCACATATTTGCCTCTGACTGTGGGAGGAGACATTAACTGCCAAGTAGAACTGCTGTTTCCTCCAGAAGCATTACGAAGACAGCTACCACTATATGGGATGTGTGGATAGAGTGCGGACACACATTATTTTTATATGATGTTCTGCTGGTTTTGACTGAGGTAGAACTAATTTTCTTCATAGTAGCTAGTGTGGGGCTATGTTTAGGATTTGTGCTGGAAACAGTGTAAATAATACAGGGATGGTTTAGTTGCCTCTGAGCAGTGCTTACACAGAGTCAAGGCTTTTTCTGCTTCTCACACCACCGCACCAGCGAGTAGGCTGGGGGTGCACAAGGAGTTGGGAGGAGACAGAGCCAGGACAGTTGACCCCAACTGACCAAAGGGATATTCCATACCATATGACGCCATGCTCAGCTTATAAAGGTGAAGGAGGAAAAGGGGGACATTTGGAGTGATGGCATTTGTCTTCCCAAGTAACCACTATGCCTGATGGAGCCCTGCTTTCCTGAATGCCTGCCTGCCAATGAGAAGTAGCAAACAAATTGTTTTGCTTTGCTTGCATGCATAGATTTTGCTTTACCTATTAAACGGACTTTATTTCAAACCACAAGTTTTCTCACTTTTACCCTTCCAGTTCTCTCCCTGCTCCTCCTGTGTGGGAGTGAGCAGGCAGCTGCATGGTGCTTAGTTGCTGGCTGGGGTTAAACCACGACATACATCTGCGAGACATACCTCTTACAAGGGCTTAGAAAATCACTTTAACAGCCACTCATTTTTGTTATGACTATAGCAATTTGAAAAACAACCTTGAGAGCTTCTTCTATAGTGGCACCTCAGTTAAAATAGGTTCTAAGACTCCTGTTAATGGCTTCGGATATTCAATAACACCTTAATTTAAGGCGTTACATTAACAGCATTTAAACAGTTCTTCTTTCAAACATTCACGAGCGTTAACTTACAACAGAACATACAGTTGAGGCAGATTCTGATCTGTGCCTTGTCAGAATTTTCTGTGGAATCCTGCTTTATGCAATTAATTACTGTATTTTTCACTACCTTCTTCTAGAATCTTAAGTTAGATCACAGCTCTTCTGTCCAGATCAAGTTGTAATGTTGTCACATACATGGAAAAACTTACAGAATTACAGATTTTTTTAAAATACTCAGAACAGATGCTGCTTAAAGCTAGTACCTCTGATCTCAACAAGACTCCAGCCTCTTTTTCTGCTTTCTTACTCTTTCCCATAAAGCTGCATTCCTTAGTAACTTTCTGACTTCTTATGAACCTACATACGCTGAAAATTTTAAGAGGCAATTACTGACAATTTGTTTTTGAAACCACATTATAGATATACTCCTTTTTCTATTTCAGTGGGTCTTTCAACAATGCAGAGGACCATAAAAGTACTGGTAACACCTTGCAAAGCCACACTGTTGTCTGCTAAACTCACTGTTAATCCCTCGTTCCATTAAATGTGAACTCATAAAAACCAAGGGCGCTGCTTTGTAAACAGAAAGAAAACATGAAGACATTCCAATCCAGAAGACTTTTACTTAACTGACTTCCAAAGTATTTTCAGCATGAAAGACTAAACTTTCCTATTTGCTCATTTTAGAGAAAATGTTCACCAGCAGAGCTCCTGTGCAAAGTTCTAATAACTTATCTTTTATAAAGTTACCAATCAATACAGGCACAGTTCTTCCTGATATAAGACATAATTTTTACATACAGACACTGTGAAAGTACTGCTGGATGACTGAAGGAACCATAAATCAGAGAGTTTTTAATCACTCACACTTTCTGAATTCTGTAATCTTGAACTGTATTACACGAATGATTGACTTCTGCAATCTTGCTGCATCTATACTATTTGATTTGTACGTACATAAACAGTTGGCACTGACAGCTGTCTGAGTCTATCCTGCAGCAGAATATTTCACCTCAGCAGAAAAACCTATCCATTTCAGGTGCATATGTTGCTTTTTAAAGATGAACATAAAGCCTGCAAGGCACATACCTTTTCGTAGTAAACTATTCCGTATTCTTTATCATCACACTTGACACAACGGAATTCAATCATCAGGTACATAAAATTAGAACTTCGTTTCTCCCTCTGAGAAGAGAAGCACCACAGATGTGTATCATATATTGAAGTGCAACTATCTTCAACGTTCTCAGTACAGCAATTACCCTACTTCCTTTGTGCTGTAACTGATAAATTAGATTATCAGTTTTTGCAGCAATTATTCAGTTAATCATTTCATAGCACTACTTGAGACCGTATCACCTTCTTCCTGACATTCTTGCTTCCTTACAATCACAACTCATGATAAACACCCACATGTAACAATCACATTGTTTTCATCAGTGGCTTGCAACCATGGACTAAAGTTCTGCAAAAAGCCAATGAAGAATAACCAGCTGACAGAGGAGGGCTTTTGTGTGCATTTGGGTTGGTTTCTTTTTTTTTCACATCATTAAACACAGTTACGCATGTCAGAGTCAAAAACTAGAGGACATGAAAAAAAAAAAAAATCACTCTTTCAGCTAGAACCATGAAAGAGACAAATTCAGCTTGGACCACAGAATTAGATTTGCAGATCATTGACTTTCAGGAGATTTGCTCATGTACGCATTTTTGAAATGCCTTCCGTAGGAAAAGTTCTTAGAATTTTAAAGTGTAGGTGGGAAACAAGAAAGAAGTCATACATAACCACCACCAGGAACATGTATCTAATGCCAAAAATAAGCCACCACCTCAATAACAAGCAACTCAATTTTGTTTCATGCGTTAATAGTGGACTGACTTTCCAGCAGAGGAAAAGTGGTTCTACATTTAAGGTACAGCTCTAGGAATCAGGAGTTTTTAGTTTTATGTATTTTTACAGAAAAGGAAGAGGGGGAAAAAAAAAAGGGTAGGCTGAGTATTAAAAAAATCAGCAGGGTTTATAAAAACACATATCTAAGTTAAAAAAGAATCTGATTCCCACAGGTCTAACTATAAATAAGAAAATAAAAATCTCAAAGCAAAAAGTAGAAAACAACAGAGTTCTGTTGTGCAAGATGAGTATAATCAGGTAACAGTTTGGGGGTGATCTTGCTTAATAAGTTTTAACACTTTGTTCAGATATTTAACTACCAGATTTATTTATTTAGAACCATAGAATTGTTAGGGTTGGAAGGAACCTTAAGGATCATCTAGTTCCAACCCCCCTACCATGGGTAGGGACATCTCCCACTAGATCAGGTTGCTCAGAGCCCCATCCAGCCTGGCCTTAAAAACTTCCAGCGATGGGGCTTCTACCACCTCTCTGGGCATCCTGTTCCAGTGACTCACCACCCTCATGGTGAAGAACTTCTTCCTAACGTCCAGTCTGAATCATCCCATCTCTAATTTTAATCCATTCCTTCTAGTCCTACCATTACCCAACATCCTAAAAAGTAACTCACCAGCTTTCTTGTGGGCCCCCTTAAGATACTGGTAGGCCACTAGAAGGTCTCCTCGGAGCCTTCTTTTCTCCAGACTGAACAACCCCAACTCTCTCAGTCTGTCCTCATAGGAGAGGTGCTCCAGCCCTCTGATCGTCCTTGTGGCCCTTCTCTGGACGCGTTCCAGCACGTCCATATCTCTCTTGAAGTAGGGGCTCCAGAATTGGACGCAGTACTCCAGGTGGGGTCTCACGAGAGTGGAGTACCCTCAACTTGCTGGCCACGCTTCTCCAGATGCAGCCCAGGATACGACTGGCTTTCCGGGCTGCTAGTGCACACTGGTGGCTCATGTTGAGCCTCTCGTCCACCAGCACCCCCAAGTCCTTTTCTTCAGGGCCGCTCTCAAGCCAGTCACTGCCCAGCCTGTATCGGTGCTTGGGTTTGCCCTGACCCAGATGGAGGACCCTGCACTTGGTCTTGTTGAACTCCTTGAGGCTGGCATAGGCCCACCTCTCCAGCCTGTCAAGGTCCCTCTGGATGGCATCTCTTCCCTCCAGCATGTCAGTCGCCCCACACAGCTTGGTGTCATCGGCAAACTTGCTGAGGGTGCACTCTATGCCACTGTCCATGTCACTGACGAAGATGTTAAACAAGACCAGTCCCAGTACTGATCCTTGAGGGACACCACTTGTCACTGGCCTCCACTTGGACATGGACCCATTGACAGTCACTCTTCGGGTGCAGCCATCAAGCCAGTTCTTTATCCATTGAATTGTCCATCGATCGAACCCATATTTTATCAGCTTGGAGACCATGATGTCATGCCGGACAGTGTCAAAGGCTTTGCTCAGGTCCAGGTAAGTGACATCAGTTGCCCTCCCCTTGTCTACTGATGTTGTGATCTTCTCATAAAAGGCCACTGCGTTTTAAATATTCATTCAAATCTTACAAGTATTTTTCCTCAGCACTCAAAATCAAAACTAATAAAGATGAACAGGTCTAAAACCAAGTAACAGTCCAAAAAGCTTCCCATCGCAATCCAATACCTAAAGTTAAGTTAGTCATACCTAACAGTATTTGTTCTAAGCTATTCCAAATTATTAATAAATTTTGTCTTCCATGATCAATTTCACTTGAAGCTGAAAACTGGTAAGACAGCTATCTATTCTGGTGGATGAGAAGCTGGACACGTGCTGGCAATATGTGCTCGCAGCCCAGAAAGTCAACCGCATCCTGGGCTGCATCAAAAGCAGCATGGCAGAAGGAGGGTATTCTGCCCCTCTGCGCTCACGAGACCCCACCTGCAGTGATGCGTCCGGCTCTGGGGCCCTCAGCACAGGAAAGACACAAACCTGTTGGAGCAGGTCCAGAGAAGGGCTAGAAGAATGAGGACCTCTCCTATGAGGAGAAGCTGGGACAGTTGGGGTTGTTCAGCCTGAAGAAGAGAAGGCTCCAGAGAGACCTTACTGTAGCCTTTCAGTACTTAAAAGGGACTGATAAGAAAGAAGGGGACAGATTTTTAATAAAGCCTGTGACAGGACAAGACGTAATTGTTTTAAACCAGAAGAGGGTAGATTCAGACTAGATATAAGGAAGAAATTTTTTATGATGAGGGTGGTGAAACACTGGCCCAGGTTGCCCAGGGAAGTTGTGGATGCCCCATCCCTGAAAACGTTCAAGGTCAAGTTGGACGGGGCTCTGAGCAACCTGAACTAGTTGAAGATGTCCTGGCTCACTGCAGGGGGCATTGAACTAGGTGACCATTAAAGGTCCAAACCAAATCATTCCATGATTCTCATTACTGCCAAAGTAAAATCAACTTTGGAAGTTTAAAAAACTATTCTTCCTTTTATCATATACACTGGCGGTTGAAGAAAAATAGGAAAAAAGTGCTCAGAGTTAGTCTCCTAAGCAAGCATAGGTTCCATATTAGCAAGATCCAAAAAAAGAATTTACAAATCTTAGGTACAATGACCTACCTCATTGATCATTTCTATTTCTCTAAAGGTCAGTCTATCCAGCCAGTCCACTTTCACCATGTGACCTTGCCGATGAGACTTGGTGAGCTGCATGAAAAAACACAATGATAACATTAAATTCCTCAGAGCAAGAAAAAATAATATCAAAGTTATAATTTAAAAGAGACACTACCATGAAATCAGGGGAAAAAAGGAACTGGAAAAAACACTTGTACAGTATACACAGTAGATTCTTGTAAACAGCTAAGCTACGACATAATTCTACTATCTAAAACACAAATCATAGCAAAGACCAAAACCATGTTATAAGCACACCAGCTTTGCATTTTTAACACATTAAAAACAGGAACATATTTTTTTAAGCAGCCACATAAAGATACTTCAGTTTTTGTTTTACTAAGTGACATATAGTAAAACTTACCAAGCCAAAAAAAACAGAAGATACTTCAAAAACTATCCAAATTGTATAATTCTGCCCTTGTTAATCTCACCTGAACAGGTTTTCAGATTGGGACTTACACATCGCAAAAGATCAGCTGAAGGCTTATGGCAAGTCACAGAGAGCTTGTCTCCCTTTCTTTTTTGTCATCTAAAAAGTAGTTCGGGTTTCACTCCTACATCTACATATTGCTGTAAAAATAGCAAGGAAGTAGAGTTGTTTAAAGGATTACCTAACAGTAGAAGAGTGGAAGAGAAGATAAGTAACATATGAGCCACAATACCTGTGGTTTCAGACGCACTGACACACAACAGTTTATGAAAAATTCAGCAGAAGACCCCGGGATGCAAAGCTATGACTTTTTCATCAGTAGCAATTTTACAAGCAACATTTATGTGTTTTGTAAAAGCATAACCATGTAGCATCTCAACAGGAAATAAGAGGCTTGCCATACTATCAATTATTTAAGGTAAAAGGATGCAACTCCTCCAGCAGCCAGTCATTGCTTTTATACAAATTCCCTATAATAATAAACACCACACACATACACACACAAACTCAGAAGCATGTCAAGAAAATAAAAAGTTATCTTTTAGATAGAGAAGAGGTCCTTTGGCAAGCTCTTCTCAGAAGTTACTTACTACCTGGAGGATTCTAATTTGGCCTCTGGTATCAGACATCAATCGGTACTGCCTATCCAATACGCAAACAGAAAAAACGAAAGGAAGCATAGCAAAGTCCACACAAACTCCTGTTGTATTTAATTAGTCCTACTCCTCTTACCTATATTTAAACATACCCTCACATACAATAGCATCAGGAGGCATTCAGCAACTGATGAGTAAGTCATAGAAAAACTGAAGCTGTTTGTACTCAAACAATGGCTATTCAGGAATGATAAATCACAAGAACCTCATCTGCTGTGTAAACAGCTGTGCAAGTAAACAGCTGTGCAAATGAAAGCTCTCATAGGCACACTACCCAAAAATCCTATTCACTTTGCTAGCATCTGATGTTAAAATGTTTTTATAAATGAACACAACAGAGTATCAGTGAAAACATACTCATCTTTCAGAAACTACTATCTCCCAAAACAGCTTTCAGAAGAGTAGATGGTGACAGTGATGTTACCAGATTTTTATTAGCCATTAACTAGAACTTTCAATTGGGATGTGAAAGGAGAATTCCCTTCTCTTCCTCAGAGGCTTTGAGCCCTCATCTCCCATATGTCAAAAGAACAGACCCAGGTATTTTGAGACTGAAACGTGCTACTTTATTTATATTTCTTGAGCTACGAAGCAGAGGGAGTGAAGGGAAGAGAAAAAAGCCACTGGATGCTGGTAGGGTATGGTCACATTTGCATAACAGAACTAACATGAAAGAGAATGCCTACACTCCAAAACCCTTTCTCAGAGACCCACTGCCTATATCACATAACCGTTTGATGAATTAAACAAGCCTTGATATTTAGTGTCTACAGAGCTTCCTTAGGCTAGCGTGGATTTATTCGACTATGATCAAGAAATGGGGCACCACCACTGGCAGAAAGTTTTAATGAGTTTTCTATTATAAAGTCAAGGTGAACTAGACTAATAAAAGATAGACCCTAAATGAAAGTTAGTTTATTGCTGCGATAAATCTCTAGATGAGAAAATGGACATATTTATAGCACTGGACCTATCTTGCACTTGGAGCTGTGCAAAGGCGAGGATGAAAACTTGGAGACCAAGATCAAGAAGAAAGTACACTGAGCAAGCGGATTGAGCCATTTGGCAAGACTGGGGTAAGGTTAGCTGAAGAATGAGAAGCTAGCATTTACTTATCAGTTACAGAAGTAGTTTTGATGGCAAAAATACACTCTGCCATCAAGCTGGGAGAAGAAAATGCTAATATACACACATATCTGTGAGCTTAAATGAATGAAACTTGTTAATTTTTCCAGTTCTACTAAAATCCTTTCTAACAGAGATACGTCATACACACCTGAACACTACACCAGACAGTCTTAAATCTAAAGGACGGCTACTGAATGAAACTAGACTGTCCTCACCAGTTACTGTTAGGAGCTGCTCTTACTGAACCTGATCGAATTTTGGCTTCAAGCATGTTCAAGGCACAACCGAATTTTCATTCTTTACAGAGAATTAGGATAAGTTTTTTACAATAGAATACTATGTATATTAAAAGGTACTTATATGTCCCCTTTTAAGAAATACTTCAGAAGCAAATGAGCGTGATTTAGTTTACTCATTTGTATAAATCCAGTGAAATACCTAAACAATCAAAAGAAGATAGCTTTCACATGAGAAAACAAGATCGGAAACCGGTCATCATTAAAGCCTGTCTTTGTTTCACTTCAGTGGAAGTGCAAGCTTTTCACATACATCTTAAAGGTTCTTGCTATTCCGTTACCTTTGCCAAGCGGCTCATTTGATCTTCAGAGACTGTGCTGCTGGTTCTCCCAGGAGTTTTGGTGGGCTCCGAGCCGTCAGCTTCTACATTGGGCCAGACTTTCAAATCATGCATTCCTTGACGAAACATACTGCAGGGAAAAAAAATGCAGAATTGCTTCAGTAAATTCAAAATAATACAGCTGTCAGGAACCAAAGTACAGCAGCAGCTACAAGAAAATGAAGTAGCTTCCTGTGCCAAACCTACAAACACGCACTGCCATGCATAATTTAACTGAACTGCAGAAGTACCTTGCACTTCATGCCCTCTACGGCCTTCGTTTTTATTGGCACAGAGTTTAGAAGAAAATGAGTAAGTCTGAGATAACTTATTTGGCAAGTGGGAGAAAAATGGGCAATTCCCAAAGTTAGTGGGGTGGTACAAACACAAACTGAGGACAGAGCTTGACCTTCATAGTTTTATTATTTGTAATGAAGCAGAAAGTATTCCTCTTGACTTGCAAATGATAATACTGACTTTTGTTCTGCCAGTCTGAGAATTCAACTAAAAAACTATCTAAGTTTCATTTGAAGGTGAACTGATATAAAGCAGCCTTCTGAGCTGCCAAATAAAAAGAAAAAAAAACAACACACACAAAAAACACGCCACCCACAACCCTCAACACACCATTTTCTCCATCTGTGCTTGAAATTGAATTGGTAATTGAAACTGCAATGAACTGAACTTTGCAGAGTAACTGACCACACCTTTTCTCTTGAAAACCCTGCTTCCCTTGCACATTTGTACTGATCTACCTATAACAGATGCTCCAAGAAATCAAGTGCATCACTTTTGTCAGTAAGAGTTGATCATTTAACTCTTAACAACTTCAGGTAAATACAACTGGAAGGAACACTTGAAGTCAACCATTAAAAATGAGGAATACCAACTAGAAGGACCATCTGACCTTGAATTTACACGTCACTTTGTGGAGTACTACTACAAGGGTTTCCATTTACAAGTAAATGTAAACTACAAAAAATTTCAAAATTATTTGTTGCTTTCTGTCCATTTACTTCCCCCAGGCCCCACATGCCGGAAACAAAATTAGATTTCATTTATAAATTATATCTTTTTTCCAGAAACTATGCTCTAATGCTTTTAAAACTACCAGCAGTCTTTGGGGCACAGTGCAACTGATCCAGTTCAATTTTCTGCCCTAAAACAATGTCAATGTCAAAGCAATATCTTCCACGACAGAGACACAACCTCTCTCTACAGTAATTTTCTGCACTGAAGCATCACTAGAAGAGCTTTCCTAACGCTAAACTAAACTTTTCCTGCACTTCAGTTAGCCTTATTACTTCTCATCCACAGACAAGACAAAAAAAGGCTATTTCTCCTCATTTTCCAATGCCACCTACATACTAGAAAAGCGTTCCTTTAGTCTTTTCTTCAGACTCACTTGTCTTTACTCCTCCAACACCACACCTCATGCTAGGCATTCAATGACACGGACTCCCTTAGACTCTCAGTAGTCAGCAACTTACCCAAAGTCAGTTATGTAGAACTGAACATATCCCTGTTGAGCAGTGGAGTATGGAGATGGAGGATACCATGTTCTCCCTGATGGGTGTACTTGTAAACTGTTTATATATTCAATGCTGTTGGCACATTTCACAAGCGCATCATGATGCTCAATCATGCAAAACTCAAAGGTTCACTATGAAACACAAATCTTTTCATCTGTTTTCCTGGGCAGCTGCTCCTCATTCTGTACCTGACTACAGTAAACTGCAAAAAGTACCAGTGCCCCGTGCTTTTCATTAAACTGCATCCTATTTTTTTTTACAGTTCGCTTTTCACTTAGTCAAGACCCTTTTGATGTATTTTCACCTTCTAGCACACTTGTAATCCTTCCCAGCTTAGTGTTACCATCCACAAATTTACTAAACCCACCCACTATTGGATCACAGATTACTAATTCTGAAAAATTCTCATTTACTGAGTTATACTTTATTTGTTATAAAAAATACTGCACTAACAGCCCAACTGCAAGCCAACTAAATAGCGCTGAGTAATCAGTACTGGCATCCATGCATTACAAAAGTATAAATAGGAAGTGATTTCAGGGTTTGCTACCTTAAAATCCAAGCTTACAGAGCTAAAAAAAAAAAAAAAAAAAAAATGCCTAAACTTTGGTGCTATACAAGAGAAGACTTTTTTTTTTACAACACAGTAGCATGTATGACGTTACACTCAGAAAGAAACAGCATAAATCATCTATGAATCTTCAAGCATGGAACTGTTCACCTGGTTTAAAAGAATTAAAAAAAAAAAATCTGTCACAACCACTGCTACCTTACTATTCACAAGTGAGCTTCATATCTGAACCACAGAAGAAAAAGAAGTATACCCATATTTTCCAAAGAGCGAGACCGTTGTTCCTCCCACAGGAACTGCTTTACCAGGTCCATATACATCCCAGATGGTCAGAGCCACCTGTGCATTGCGAGGCAAGTCTGGATACTTCACAGGCAGTTTCAGCCACTCATTCCAGCTGCAGAGAGACACTTTTAATTAATCATAAAGCTTTATAATTCAAGTTACTCTATTAGTTTATAGAACTCAGACTCTCCTTAGAATATGAATTTCTAAGGGCAGATGGACTATTTTCCTGTGGGCTTTAACTATTCAAATACTTGCCTTGAGCATGATTAGAAGGCTAGCGACCAAAGGAAAAACACTCTGGCTTCATCTCTGTCCAGTCATCAGGAAGAAAATGTGCTAGTCCAGGCCCCAGAAGTTATTTAAGCAGTAAGCCATACCCAAACACAAAAATAACATTTTTTATCACTTACCCATTACACGAAAAGGTTGGTTTTGTGCTGTCAGGGTAACACTTAATAACCATATACAGACTTGAAGAAACTTAAGTTATTTGAAGACAACAGAAAACAAATCTTTCTTACACACACACAAAAAAACCCCATACCAATTTATTTATATAACTTGATACCCCAGTAACCAACAGGAATATGAAATAAAAGGCAGTCACTTACTTCCACCTAGTGCTAAAAGCTTTGTAGGAAGTTCTAACCGGAAGAGCAAGAGGCTTCCCTTCTGCAAACACCTGACAAGTTACGTACAAGTCAGAGCAAGTTTCTTGATACAGTCCTGAGAACTTCAGCATTGGATCTTCTAAGAGAGCTTTGTAACTCTTCTGTTCTCTTTTCCCTTCCAGACTTCCTCTATGTGTGGAGGGGAAAGAAAAAAAAAAAAGGGGGGGGGGGGAGGGAGAGAAAAAATAATTAAACCAAAATATACTTTATCCGCAGTAAAAGTCCTATTCTACTTCCATAGCTTATATTCAGATTACCCAGTACTGAGGCTATCCTCACTTTGCGTGAAATCCAAATACTGTACAGGAACTCAGGATGTGAAATGATGAGCAAACACAGAATTTATTGCTATACTGATATAGGGGGGAAGAGCAGGGAAAGGAAGAATTACTTGCTTGTCTTTTCAATGGAGATAACTTCTCCAAGTACAAGCTGTAGATTGTCAGACAGCATCAAATGAGGTACGCTAAGCAGGACAAGAATGAGATGATATATGCTACTATTATTAAAAAACTAAAACAAATGGCTGGATTTGGATGCCACTCATCGCTCAAATCAACAACAAATCAAAGCTCAACTATGCAGCCTATTCAAATCAAACTTGATTAAAGCCCTGCAACAATTTGCAGAATGCTAGTGTTAGAGTAAATTGATGGAATTTCTCGGGCCTCAGCTATGCCACGATGAAAACAATCATGCATATTAAATATCTGACTACGGATGCACATGTGAAAACAAAAAAGGAACTGTGGTGGCAATGGGGAAGCATGCAAGATCAATCTCCCATCAAACAAAAATCTATTTGTACCACACAAAAAAACTACAGAGTAGATGAACAAGTTTCTTGCAAGAAAGTAGCACAGCACATTCCACGCCAATGTACACTGATACACATACACACAAAAAAATCTTAGTTTTGCTTTCGTTAGGCAGAATGAATTAGCGAAGAGGACACATACACCTAACTTCAGATTATCATCTTCCACTAAGAAGTTAAACAACCTCCGAATATGCTTTCCCAAGTTAGTTTTCCAAACAAAGTGCAATATGAAGTAGCAACATTAGACATACTACATTTTAAAACCAGCCACATCCCTCCTACACAAATGTAAACATCCCACTGCTGCGATGCAGAAAAATCAAAAAAAAATTTAAAAAAATGAACCAGCAAATACATCAGCGTGTGATAACATCAGCTTCAGCAAGAGTGCTTGCATACACCTGGTTAGGAACATACCTACGTGTTGCAGCACCTACAACAAAGGACCCGACGAAGAGCAACTTGCTTTCTAAGGAGCACGCAAACAAGTAGGAAAGTGCGTTGTCGCCAGTTTATCTCCCTCGCGTAACACCGAGGAGTGACACCAGCAGGTGACAGCTTACCAGAGACGTTAGCGCTGAGCTGACAGCCCATCTTTACCTCTTACAGGACCTAAGGCCACGAACATCTGGGAAGCGTTTAAAGCAAAGCTGGGAACCCCGGCCCTGCCGCCGCCGCGGCCCCGGGCCCGTCCCGCTCCGCGCTGACAGGGACGCGGCCCCGGGGGAAGCGAGCGGCGGCGGCGGCACCCAGGAGCTCCCGGAGCCGGTGAAGGCAGAACCGGGCTCCCGCGAGGAAGCCAGGCCTCGGGACCCAGCGCAGCTCCGGGGAGCGGGCGGGCGGCCCAGCCTCCCCCGAGCCTCTGGGGACCGGGCCGCTTCCCGCACACCGGCGGAGCAGGGGGACGCCGCAAGCCCCAACCCCCCTCCCACCCCCCAACTCACATCTTCAGCTGCACATTAATGTCCAGGTCACAGCTGTAAACATAATAAAGCTTCTCGGTCTCGCCCATAGTTGCTGCTGACGGCGCCCCGCCCGCCGCCGCAGCAGCGCCTGAACCCCTCCCCAACAACTGCGCGCGGGCATAAGCGTCCGGCCCCGCCGCCTGCGCCCCGCCGCGCACTGAGCATGCGCCCCCGCCGCCATCTCGCTTAAGGGAGGGAAGGAGCCGGAGGAGGCCACTGTGGCGGCCCTTTACCAAAATGTCCGCCAGCCTAAATCAGCTGAGGTGGGCGGGCCCAAGATGGTTGCGCCCACGACTCTCCCTCCCCACCATGGCTGCCGCCAGCTGCCACGGCACTCAAGATGGCCGCTTCCAGGAGAGGTATGGCAAGATGGCCGGTGCCCCAGCTGGGTGCGAGATGGCTGCCGGTCCCAGCTAGGGGCAGGGAGGGTTTGCCGAGTCCAGGGTGATGTGTCTGAAGGGCTGATGTCACACTGTCGCCCCCCTGTACTTGGCACTGTTGAGGCCCCACCTCGAGTGCTGTGTCCAGTTTTGGGCCCCTCACCACAAAAAAGACATTGAGGTGCTGGAGCGTGTCCAGAGAAGGGCAACGGAGCTGGTGAGGGGTCTGGAGCACAAGTCTGGTGAGGAGCGGCTGAGGGAGCTGGGGGTGGTCAGCCTGGAGAAGAGGAGGCTGAGGGGAGACCTTCTCGCTCTCTACAGCTCCCTGAAAGGAGGGGTTAGCCACGGGGGGTCAGTCTCTTCTCCTAATCTCTAACAGGTGATAAGACAAGAGGAAACAGCCTCAAGTCGTACCAGGAGAGGTTTAGACTGGATATTAGGCAAAATTTTTTACGCTGAAAGGGTTATTAAGCATTGAAAGAGGGTGCCCAGGGAAGTGCTTTAAATGTCTCCATCCCTGGAGGTATTAAAAAGACAGGTAGACATCGTGCTTGGAGGTGTGATGTTTTTTTTGTGAGAGTTAGGTTGATGGTTGGACTAGATGATCCGAAAGGTCCCTTCCAACCAAGGCAATTCTATGAAATTTCTTCACAGAAAGGGTTATCAAGCATTGGAACAGGCTGCCAGGGGAAGTGGTTGAGTCACCATCCCTGGAGGCATTTAAAAGACAGGTAGACGTGGTGCTGAGAGATACAGTTTAGTGGTGGACTTGGCAGTGCTATGTTAATGGTTGGACTTGATGATCGTAAAGGTCCCTTCCAACCTGGACGGTTCTATGATTCTGTCTCCTCAGGCTGCAATTCTTCATACTGCAGCCAAATCCCTCATCTCCAAAACCTTTCTGTGCCCTGAAAGGTGGATGCTGCTTCTATGAGGCTTGCAGACTATACACCGTATGTTTTTCCAGGGACAGTCACACACTGGGTAATTTTAAAATTAATGCTTCTTGCTTTATGGTACTGATGGCTCTGAAGAAGGACGAGTAGAAACGGCAGTTGTCTTCTGCCACCGTGCAGCAAACGCTGTGCAGGACGTGGACATTATAGGTCAATCACTGAATTTGTCGCAGTGCTTTTATCATGAGTCTCACCACGCTTACTTTGAGAGTATTGTTTTTCCTGAAGCCTCAGCTGTCAGCAGCAGTAGGTGGTCAGCGATCGTCACCTCACAGAAAACAAAATTGTAAAATCTGCGCGGAATGTCTCTGCATCTGACACTGGCAACCAAAAACCACCCACGACTTACATATTGTAATAATCATATGATTTTAAACAATCCCTACTGTTTTGAGGGTTAATAAGGATTACAGGCACTTTTAAGTAACAAAGATATACATATCATTACTATCCTATGCTTACTCTATGCAGGCAAAGCAGCCAGGGCCGACTAAAGAGGAGGTTTGTGTTCTGTGATCCACCACAGCTACTGATCTTCTCAGCGCTGCTGAATGTAAAGTATAAAAAGTGCAGTTTTGGTGTAGCTCACTGTACGGATGGCAGCGCTGGTCCTGAGGAAGCATCAAGACAGAGGTGCTCTCTCCCAGCAAGTGCTGTTCATATTAAAAGAACGATAATTGTCACTTGGAACCACCACGTTCTCAATTTCACAGCAAGAACCATTAACGGTTGGATGTGGAAGGACATGTCATCTAGTCCTTTCCTCTTGCAAGTCAGCAACAGGGGAAGAGGCTGAGGCAGTGGAAGAGCCCTTCATTAAGGAAAGAAGGACTATTTCATCTCAACGCTATTTTTTTTTCCCCTTCAGGTGCTGTAACCAGGAGGTCTTTTTTTTTCCTTTTTCTCCAAAATAACTAGCAAATTAGAGGAGGCCATGACACAAAACCTTGTATCACTAAAACGAAGCCTTGCTTTCCAGCACTGCCAAGCCATCATGTGTCGTGCGTGCAAAACGTAATTTAAACATAATTAAATTAACACATTTCTTTGCACAGATGATGTTAAAATAACAACAATGGATCGTTTATCCAGCTTTCTCTATCTTAATTTGTCACTTTTTGATCACGTTTACAGTTTCTACAGCTCTGGCAGCTGCCATTCATTTATTGCCTGCCTTGTAATTTTTGATGGCTTCTGTTTGTTTGTTAGTTTGGTTCCAGCCCAGTTTTTACATAAAAATCTCCGCTTTCCATAACAAAGATAAACAAACGTATTGATCCTCTTGCCTGTGGAGAAATAGTAAAACATAAAACTAAAAATTTATCAGACAAATAAAACTCAAAATTTTAAAGCTAAGCAAAGTATATCTCTGTGTGTAGACAAACGGCAAGTATATTCATGTGTGTACCTGGTTTGGTATTATTTTGCTCAGGGAAAATTGGATCCTTTTTCAATTAATGGAATTGGTAGTATCAGTTAAATAATCTCACCATTGATTTCACCATTGCAGAGACATTTCTACGTCATTATTCAAGTTTTGTTTATTTATCAGAAAAAAAAAAAAGCTAAGGGAAAAAAAATTACAGAAGACCTCTGAAGTTGTCATTAAAAAAAGGTTTTGAAGTGGTATATTTCCCAACTTTCTCAGATTCCAGTGCGTCTAACTAGATAACTAGATTAGGTCTGTGGGAGGCAAAAGAGGAGAAAAATGTTTAGGAAAGACATTTTTGACAATAAAATTGTAGAAAGATGCAATTTCAATCAAAAATGTCACCTTATACTACTTTCTCGTATTAATACCCTTGCTTTTCTAAGTTTTCAAATACTGCCATAGAGGCTGAGAAAGAGAGTATTTTTTCATTTTGAAGGATCCGAAAGTGCTTTGAAAATGCCGTAGTGAACATACCATGTCTGCCTGGGAATCACTGCCTACACTGCTGACACCGATCTTGCCAGAGCTGACGGATGTCTAGGCGGGTACAGTGTCTGTACGAGATGCCACACTGCCACAGCCGAGGTGGCACACTAGAGCTGAGCAGGGCTATTCCGTACGGAGCAGACACAGAGCTAGATAAGGGCATTATCCTGTTTACTCTCTACTGCCATTTCCCTGGATCCCTCAGGGCACTCGGCACACACGGAAATGTCTATACTGCTAAAAACAGCCACTGTAGGCTGTTTCTCCTAAACCGAGTATTGTGTGTGCTATCCTGACGCTATCATCTGACTTGGCCCCATCATCTACGCTATCCTGACTTGGCCCCTGCAGACTGGTCCATCTGTATCCCAGCTGCAATTGTATTTGGTCCATCTCTTCTCTAAGCTTCAGTAACCGCTCTTGTGTCAAAAAGACATGATTATTTCTCTGTGTGTTTTCCAACTCAAAGTGCCGGATATAATGTCAGGGTTGTTTTGCAGCCTGCAGGAAGGTTTTTACAGTGTGACATGCAGGGCATGGCATGAAGGCATGTTGTGGTGGTTGAGTGTCTGTGTCCTGCTGACATAGGGCGGGATTATTCCAAGTGCTGGGTGTCAAACAAGGCACATCTGTTCTGGTGCCGATCTGCAGCACACCCATAAGCAAACTCTCCTGGCAAGTCTACTTGGGATCCTTCTTTAAGGAGACTAATAAGTATATTCCAGAAGGGAGTCCGGGAATGAACTAGCGCACACACTGTATGGGCAACTGCATATATGTGATCGCAGGAACAAGTTCTGAAAGCAAACCAGAGTGTCAAGACTGCTGATGCTCCAAGTGTGTTGAGAAGCAAACTCTGGCCTTCATCATGCCAACAGAAAAAGAGCATCTGTCCCTTCTAGCCTTGGTGTGAAACTGAGAGGGACCTGAGGGACTAATAAGCCTTAATGGTCACCAGTCACCCCTGCTTATGGCCCAGGACCCCGTTTCAGGGAGTTCTGTGTCCCAGCAATGCCATAGATATCAGTCTCTTGCTCCACCGCAGCCCTGCCTGGCCCAGCCATGGGCTCCACTGAGCCAGCTCCCACTCTTGGGCTAATATCCCATCCCCATGGAGGTGCCTGATGGCCAGGGCTGGAGCTGCCCTGGCCGTACCCCAGTCTGCCCTGCTCTCTGGCTGGGGCAGTGGGACAGGCCCTGGCTTTCTTCCACAGCGCAGCCCAAACACATGTTCCAGTCGTGTCCTAACATTTACCTGAGCATTTGATCTTGAAACACCAATTTAATTCAACACATTTTGTTGAATTTTTTGTTTACAAATTTTTTAAGAAAGACACGCAGAGAAATCTGTCTTTTCTCATGAAGACTATAAGTAACTGGCTAGCTACACCTAGATTTAGTTATTTACTGATACTATGCCATTCTTGTCATTGGAAAACCTATAGAAGCATGAGGTTGACAGTCTTCATTGCTTTGCTCATGCATTAATATCTCACCCATCCTTTTTTTTGTTTTTCAGTTTGATCATTTGTCAGGTCCCAGAAGCCTGATGAGGTGAAGCATCGAGGAAACAGTGGGAGCAGTAGAGCGCTCTGCTGCTGACACGATTCTCTTTGGAGGGGACAGAGCTATTTTTCTTGCTTTGAAGCAAAAGTATCACTCACAGTCCATATTCGATTGATAGCCACAGAGACATACGTAACCCCTCAGTCCTAATAAGAAATATATACCACCTTGCCAAGGATGGCCTTGCTTCCTCATGCACCATCTATTTCCTGTTAGTGGGACTACAATGATAACCAAGAGGACTGATCAGTTCAGGTGTTCAGCCAGGTCCCACATTCTTGGTAAAGACTTTCAGCAAAGTTGCTGAAAGTAGCTGTCTTGTCAGATTTGCTTTATTTCATCTTTTCTGAGTGTGGACATCTGTCCACTAGAATCCAGACTGACACAACTAAAAACTATACGTAACCCGTAGTACATCTGTCAGATGGTAGTGACTTTTTGGTCACTAACGAACTGGAACAAAACTGAATTGGCAAACACCTTATTCCCTCTAGTAATATCCTGAGAAAGACTTTACATGCTGCATGTACAGCAGAGAGAGTTCCTTGTGTTCAAATACCACAAGGATGGGCAGGTTTTCAGAACCACAGTGGAGAGGTGGTTAACACAGTGGTTATCGTATTTCTGTTAAAAATGGGTAAGAATGTGGTTTAAGAAAAGAACACACCACAAATGTATGTTTTACCTTTATTTATAGGTGCATTAACAGGTCATTGATTCATATACTGTAGATAGTGAGTAAGTATCCATGCAGAACCTTAGATAGGTGTAAAAAAACCACATTTGTTTGGAGTTAAATTCAAACCTAGTAGTATCGTTTTGGTCCAAAAACTGATCCGTCTCATAACTCTAGCCTTGGAACAAAGCTGTCCCTGCAATGTGCTCAGAAAACTTTCATGTCTAGACCATATGGAGCAGGGAGTAAATGTGCAAAGTGTAACTGAGTGTTTGACCAGCAGCATATACCCCTGTAGAGAGCTGAGGCTTTCACGAGGGTGGCCCTGTGGATTCTCATCCAGATAACACAAAGGCATGCATAAAGCTCTATTTGAAAACTCAGACCGCCAGTAACTTAGGTTTATGGAATGATGTTTTACCTGACAAGGTTCACTTTCTAGCTGATTTTATATTTTCCTATAACTAATGACTGATAGATTTATATTAGAGATCTTTGAGGAAGAAGTCATCTACTCTTCTGCATTTCTACTGTGCTTTGCTATTAGAGAACTTATCTCCGAAACAGTACAGTAAGAAGTATGGTATTTTCTAATTGTCTAGTGTGTGCCAAGGCCTTTTCTCATTAAGTGACACTACCACTGAACAAACTTACCACGTTCTTGTTGCCCCAGCCTTCTGCCAAAGAACAGCAGCATTATTCTTTCTCCTCAGGGAAACCCAGGACTTGTGGACATCTCTCCACACATTCAGTCCTGTCTTTTACTATTACCAGCACCAACTGTTTCAGTCTCTCAGTGAGTTCCACTTTACAAGCAAAAAGGATTTCAGCTCCACTAAGACCGTGAGAAGGTTGTCCTAAGACACTCCTGGTTAGGAATGACATTCTTTTTTTTTGTGCCATCCATAAAAGTCTGTTTTCTCTGACCCTGATCTAGGTTGGTGCTGCATTTCTGCACTTTTAAGGAACCAGATCCTCACAGTCTCACCTTGCTCCTGGGACAGATGTCATACCAGTCATTAAGCCCCTCCCTCAGTGGCCATTCTGGTTGGCTGTCCAACTCAGAGTGCTCCAGGGAATAGGTAGACATGAACAGGAGTATTATTAAATGCATTCTTGATAATATTAAAAGATTTTTTTCTAATCCATTAAAACAAGGTGTGATTTTACCTTTTTGTGCCCAGTACCCTCAGGTTTTATCACATCAGCTGAAGATGAAAGCACTGGGCTTCTTGCAACATTTGATTTCCATCAAAATGACAACAAAGCTGTGGACTTCCCTTTTATTACAATATTAGCCTCTGTAATAACCCTCTTTGGAGGAGTCCCTGAACTCATTCATCCCTATATAACTTGAACTCAATAAAGTTGTGCTAGGGAAGATTTTGGCCCATTAACTTTAGTTTTCTAATGCTGTTTAGTCAATAAGCCATATAATTCCGAAAACAAAGAAGGGGAAGTAATAATAATAATAGGAAACATGAAATGTCAACACAGCCTGTTCAGAAGGGGAAAAAAAAAAAGAAAAGAAAAAGCTAAAGCAAAACAAAAATACTGAGTTAGGTCATCAGCTAGAGAAAATCACTGTAACTCCAGTGAAATCAATTAAATGTTATTGGATTACACCAAATGAAGATCTGGGATGCAATTTTCAGATTTTTCTGGTTCCTCCTCCCCTTCCCCCATCATAGAATTTGTTTAAAAAAAACCCAGCCTGCCAGATTTTGCAAGTTCAGTAGTCTGTTAACTGAGTAAGTAAAGATATAATGAAAGCAATAAGTGCTGAAACATCACACATGCAGTACATATCTCCAGCCAGTCCAATTTTATGCCTAAGGAGACTGGCAGAGTTCCTGCTGCGATTCAAATCTTATGTCAAATTTATAAACTTGTTTTCTCCGTTCTCCTCTCCTATCCCCGTGCCCCATCAATCAGAGCTCATACCTGCACAAAAGGCTGACCCATCATTAAGGAGGCAGGTTGCAGCCAAATGTAAATTTGCACTTTAAAAAAAAAAAAAAAAGGAATAATGCTCATGCTGCAGGGCAGGGTCACCCTCTGACCCTGGGCAATCTGTCTCTCAGTGTGCAGAACACAGGCTAAAATAATGTGTCCGCCGAACAAGCAGTAAACTTTTCTGCTACTGTCTTTTTGAAGATTCTTGGAGTTGCTGTGTCTGCCGGCTGACACTCTGTCTGTCTTTTAAAATATGAAAATCTCCTCCATATGCATTGAGCTCGGTTTTCTGCTTAGCATTTCAAGAGCCCCAAGGACCTTCAGGGGAAAAAAAAAAAAAAACATAATCTGAATTTTCAATTTTGATGACAATTTGCTTTCCTTACAGGATGTGCAGAAACACCTTGAGAAACTTGTCAGCTGCACTAAAGAAAATGTTCCTTGCCATGGGAATGAGGGCACATCACTTTCAACTAACTTAGGGAAAACACGTTTGACTCTTTTATAAGACTGGGTCATATTTTTCACCTGCACCCTGTGCTTCCCCGAAGTGGCTGAGCATCTCTTTTAGGTTGTTCCAAATAAGCAACAATAATAGCAAGTTAAAAAATAATAAAAACAAAACAAAAAAACCCCACAAAAACAAAACAAAAAGAAGTGAGTTTTGATATGCATCTGAAGACAAAATTTAGCCCATCCATCTGTCCATCCATCCAGAGGAGTCCATTTCCAAAGCATCCGAATACAAATAAGGCATCAGGCCATAAGCAAAAGATTGTTAATTTCTTTAAAACTAGATTGTTATAGTAGGATACACAATTTTACCTTCTCTAGACTAGTCTCACCTTGGTTTAGAGTCAAGGGAAGGAAATGGTAACATGTAAAAGCAATATAATCACACTTACCTGCAATAGTTGTGTGGGGCCGGGGTGTACCACTGTTCACAATCCTGTTTTTTAAAGATAACCTAGATGACTTACTTGTATTAAGCACTGCTTTTGTAAGCTAGTATTAAACGAGGTGGATCCCACCCTTAATTTGAGATTTATGTGTTTCCTCTCTAACCGCCAGATCACACAAGACACATCCAGAATGGTCAGGGTGCTTCCATGCCACAGATGGGAGGTGCTGAGGTACAAGGAATATAAAGTTTGATGTTTTCTTGTCCAACTGCAGTTAGTGATAAAACCGTAATTGACCCTAAAGGGCTCGAGAGCAAGTGGTACGGGCTGACTGCTCAGAAGGCCGAAAGTTACAGAATTCCGGATTTCAATATTCTGGATGCTCGGCATTCAGCCTTCATTAGCTCCTGACAGATGAGCCACGAGCTGAGTTAAGAACAGGGGTCATAAGCTTTGATTTCCGGGCTTGTTTTCCAGCCGTTAGACAGCACTTATCTTTATTGTGAAACTGCTAGTTTTAGAGATTAGACTGACGGCAATTGTTTTTCTTTTGGGGTGGTTTGGTTTGGTTTGGTTTTTTGTTTGCTTGGTGTTTTTTTTGGGGGGGTTGTTTGTTGTTTGGTTTGGTTTTTTTCATATATATTACCAGTATCTCTGTGTTCTACACGGGCTAGACAGGACTGGGTGAATTCTAACATCATTTAGTATTTCTGTTTCTAATCCTGGTTTAGCCTTGACACAGGCAAGTCTGGTACTAAGCAAAGGAAGGTGTAGCACAAACACAGTAAATGCTGCCTCTCTTCCTTTCAGTGGGCTCAGAAATTCACACCAGAGCAGTCAGTTAGAATATGCAATTTACAGTACAGTCTATTTAAATGTTTTAAAATGGAAGGGTTGATTACAAATGCCTTTGCTAGCCTTTTGTCCAGGGTGAGATGCAAATAAAGCAGCGACTGATGAAGACAGGCATGTAAATGAATATGGGTGTTTGCATAAACTGTATTTCTTTGCTGTTCTGGAGCAAACTCTGCACTTAGTTACATTTAAGCATCTGCTCTTGATTTCAGTGTAGTTACGAGCATGCCGCTGAGGACACGATAAATCCATCCGTCCACCTATTAGCTATCAAACCACATTTTTTGTTATGGATGCCATTTCCATGTAGAAGGAAAGCAGGCCTTCATCCCAAGGGAGGGCCACACGGCACCATCCCTGTGTCCTCATGACACGGTATGGGTATGTGCCTCTCTCCAGCAGGTGTTCGTGTTGGGCACAGAGGGACTGAGGTCCCCCCATGCCTCCCCGCAAAATGCTGAGGGCCGGTCAGACACCAATTAGAAGCTTGTTATTTTCCTTAAAAAGATATTTAATAAATAGTCCGAGCTCAAAAAGCAAGTTGAAAAATCATAATCAATTTTGTCATTCTTGCTTTCCTTTCTTATTTGTAGGAAAAAATTAATCACTTTTCTCCCACCCTCTGATAAGACTAGGCTTTTGCACTCTATTAACCCCAGGGGCTAAAAGATAGACTGTTTTCTAACAGGTGAATTAGTGCTAGATAGCATTACCACAAATGCCAAGTCATTAAACATGTAATTGGAATTTTTTTTTTTTTTTGCTATCTTAACTTTTCTACATTATAAAGGATCTTTACAAATTAATGACAGAATATGAAGCTGCCCTGAGAGCTATTTGCCCATTAAAAATAGGCATGAAAAACTCCCATCCCCATCACATGAAGAACTATCCCACCAATTTCCAATTACTTCTGCCACTGACAGTTCACTGGACTGTTAAGTTATATTCTGCACCATGCTGCTTAATGTGGTTAAGTCAGGCAGGTATTTGCTGCTCGTCTTTTTTTTTTTTTTTTCTTTCTTCTTCTTCTTCTTTCTAATTTTTTTTCCCCTGATTGTGAAGCAATTAAGCTATGTCACTAATGAAAATGCAGAATTTTAGTACTATAAAGGCACAGTTAATTTAAAGATGAATCCCTGGCAATAACTAAATAAATCCCCGTAGCACTCTGGTACAAAAATGTTTCTGGAAGTTTATTCAGGACCTCCAATAAAAGCCTTTCCTATGGCACTCACAGATATTCTAAGTCAAGAAGCCTCAGAAAGAAGCTAAAAAGAGCTGAAGAATTTACGTCTGTGTTGGGTAATGACAATGATAATATTAGTGATAATGGTAATAAGAAGGAGAAGGATTCGCTGTGCAATTATTTTTTTTCTTCCATTTGATGAAAACCTTCAATTGAAAATTCAAGAAAAGATTGTCAAATATGATCACTTATGTCAAGAACTGAAAAGAAAAAAATCTAAGGCTTCATAAGAGTAAGCAAAATACCACTGATCCAGAGTGCTTTGAAGCTTTATGACGGGGAAATCTAAGTGGCAGTGTGCACTAGCTTTATTATGAGATGATGGAGCCTTTAAACAGAGATGTTACCAGTATCACTGGAAATTGAATAAGGCAATGAAGCATCCTAAATTCATGGATGTCCCGGTCTGAGTTAGAGCTACTGGGGCAGTTGTTGTCTGTGTGTCTTGCGTGGTTTTACTTCTCACATGCAACCTCCTTGAGATGCTTGCAACATCTCTAATAAGGCATCTGCTCTCTGTAGACTGGTGATTAAGTAACACAAAAGTCAGCAAATTGTTCCATTCAATCTCTATGATTTAAGTTGTAATATTTATTAAATAAAAAGTAACCCGTCTCAGCATGGATGAGGGTAAAATAACCAAAACGTAAATGGGCTTTGTCAAAACATTGTCTCGGACGTGGATGTTTCCTTCAGGTTACTGATAGGATCCCTTTTGAAATAGCTTTGGAGGAATTTTAACCTAACCATTTCTGATTTAAATTGAGAGATCAGTTATTACTGCGAAAGGGGAAAGAACTGGGCTTTCTAGAAGTTGTGTGATGTCTGTGAATCATTGAAGTGATGCAACCAAAAGAAAGGTAAGTACAAAAAAATTCTAGCAGGAACTTGGAGGCTCTACTGATCACAAAAAGACAAATCCAAAATGGAGCTGATACAGAGAAGGACTATTAACAGGGGAATAGAGAACCTATTTTATGTGGAGAGATTAGAAGAGATTGGGCTTTTAGAGCAAAAGGGATGGGGGCAAGGCAGGGAAGTAGTATTATTACTGTATAATTATCTTTCCTTATGGGGGCAAATCCCCGGAAGGAGGAAAAGATATTCGAGTTAAAGGAAAACAATGAAAAATTCAGATTAGTGCAGGTAAATTGAATAGCTGTGTGCAGCTGTCCTCTGGATGGAGAGTGCTGGGAGCACCCACGTGCCACTTGGAAGCATCCTCTCTGAGCGTCGCTATTTATTCTGGAGCATCTCCTTATCACATACACTCCACATATACATCAGTGCGTCCTAATAAGTGTCTTCTTTAGAAGTCCAAACTCCAATAAGTCTCTCAAGCAGATTAATGCTGGGATATTGCTGGATGAGCTGATATTTGTACTGGAAACAGCAGCTCATTCCACACTGGCCAAAAAGCAGATTTACAGGCCTGATGCTTTTCACTGGAACTGCTACATCTGGAGCTTGTTTCATTTGCCAGACTTTTCCGTTCTCCATCTTCAGCTCTCTCACTGAAGTCCACTTTGATATTTTCGAAATTTACCTTGGCTCTCTGATTCTGAGGGTTTAGTTTGGCTTATCCAACTAAACAGAAAAAATAACAAACACATTAATACGATAAAATGCTTTTTCTCCTCTTGTTTTTCCCTTTACTTGTATCGTGTTCTGACTCCCCTGGCTTCTAAGATAGGAAGACAGATGTCTGAGATCAGCTATTCCTTCATTTTTTTAACTTTGTGCTTTTTTACACTGGTGTGATTACAAGGTGGAATATATTGCCAAACCAAGGGGATGTGATTGAGCACCCCTCTTCCATGTTCAGAATGATTTAACAAGGCTAGTAATTTCAGAGATGAGGTGAAGAATTACTGTTTTAAATGCCCATGTTCGGTTCAAGCACCTCATTGCGGCTCTACAGAGCTGTATACAAATAGTATAATTTAATAATGAGCGGGAAAACCTCCTGCTTCAACCTGTAAATTAATAGTTGAAATTTACTCTTGTGCAGACAGCCGGCGGCTGGGCCAGTTCACACCTGGCATCACACCAGGGCTTCCGTGAAATTCGGGCGGGCCACAGGCTTTGTGCTGGGTTTTTGAGCAAGGCTGTTTTTGCTCTGCAGCGAGCAAGTGCACTCGTATGTTTCAATAAGGGACTTATCCGTTAGCATGTGAAAATGTTGCTGCTAATTTTACACCTTGAAAACAAATCAGGGTTTCACAGTTCGAAAGCAGAAACCAACCAGCTATAAACCGTCAGATTGACTGTGATCTCAGAATTGAATAGGTCTATTTGTTCTAACAAACAGTTAGGCCATTAAATTGCAAAGCCTTCCAGTGTTTGTCCAGGTAAATAAGGACACATCCAAATTGATTATCTGTTGTTCGGAGGTAATGATACGTAATAAACTATTCGCTCTGGGTAACGTAACAGAAATGTGCTTTTGCGCGCAGATGTGCAATATCTTCCAGCATAAGAGCAGGATCTCCCCACCAGTTTCTCTTCAGTCCAGGACTCCATCACACCCTCCTGCCCCCCACCCCTGCAGGCAAAATGCATTTGCCTGACCGAACAAACACGTACATTTTTCTTGCTCAGTAAACTTATGTGATGCCGCTGCTTCTGCTGATGGGGATTCCTCGGAAATCTGCATGTGGGTGCACCTGCAACTCACAGGAAAAGACTTCAGTGATGTTAAGGTTGATCACGTTCCTTTCAGTGTCATTATGCTCATTTGAAAAAAGAATATCTGTCATCACAGACGTCAGATCCACTAGCTGCCCAGCAATAAATCCTGTGCTCATGTCAAAATGTCTCCAGAAGAATTTCTAGGATGAAACTTCACAGCTCAACATTAGGCAGCAATTTATGATATATGATATAAGCAGCACGAGCGGTATTCTAACAAGAAAAGGTGCAATCTCTAAATCTTGTCAAATGGGATGTAGTTAAATGATTCTTGCTTTTCCCAATTAGGAACTTAACTGACTTTTTTTAAACTGTCGTGTAAAAATTCCTCCCATGCATACATTCTTACTGTCTCTGGAGTTTGGCTATGGCTACATGCAGAGCTGGTTGGAAATCTCCAGTGTGGGGGAGAGGGAGTAAGAGGCTGGGACCGAGATCCAGGGACAGAAACATTTTCCAGCAGCAGCAGCAGGACCTTCTTTATGGGATCCTGCTCCATCACTTGTGACAAACACCAAATTGAATGTTTGTGGGGACAAACTCCGAGAGGGTAATAACCCGTGCTGAGGCGGTGTGAGAATGATAAATGTTTTATTGTCTTTATTTTTCTCACATCGCTTGCCAGTTAGACTTACAAGGTGAAATTAGTAACCTTCCGTGGTGGAATTTGTCTTGCCAAATTTTAGCTGACTAAAGTATTGAGTGGGATAGAGTGCATAAGTAAAACTCGAATTTAGACACCTGGGGCTGTTTGTGCCCAGGTTGGTGTCTGAGCTGTCCTCACAGCCGGTAGGAGTCAGTCAGCACTGCCGGTGGCCCACGGGGAGCTTTGGAACAGTCCTGGTGCCCGCTGTTGGGTGAGCAGCAGCATCCCCAGGCTCCTCAGGCTGCACTGACAGGTCTCCCCCGGACGCAGGGAGAGGCTAGGTATGCAGGGACTCACACTACCCGATCTCGGGCCCTTTCAGGGGCTGTGAGTACCCTCTGGCCCTGGGCTGCCACTTGGAGACAGGTCAGGTCTTCTGAAGGCTCTTTCGTGCCTGAGGGAGCTTGACCAATGCTGAAAGTCTACAGCGAGGAACCAAATCATGGTCCAGGGGCCTCCTCTGACCTGCATCGATGAGCTCCCTCTGTAATCAGGGGAGAAGACAGGTGCCTTAAGCCACATTTTCATTTAATCTTTTGTAAGTGCCTATTTTAGGATGATACAAAATCTACTTTCTCCCAAGCGATTATTTAAAGGTGACTGGCTGTGACTTACGTAACTGGCATTTGGAGCCTTATGTTAGGAAAGAATCACACAGATTTGGTGGAAAAGAGGAGGTCACCTCCACCTGTTTATGGCATAACTTTGCTGGTATCAGGAGAGCAGCACCGTGGGTACGTTTAACCAATGTCCACTGAAACAGAAAGCAGGATAACTAATCAAACAAGCGAACCAGGCGCTACCTCTCAGTGATCACATAACAGATGGCAGGCAATATGGAAAGGGGAACACAGAAAGAGAGATATTAATTTAAGACAGACAGATAGATGGAGCAATACTTTCAAAAGAAATAAATGGCTCAAATTGAAGGCCAGTTCTCAAATGCATATTCAGAGACATATGGGTTCAGCTCTTAATGAAAATATCTTCTTTTTTTTTTTAAAAAAATATAAGGAAAAAAAGGATCATGCATTGACATTTATTTTCTACCTGGAAAAGGAAAAAAGGCACAGCTACATTTTTCTTGAGCCCTTTTTTCTCTGAAGTTGCTAAATATTGCAGTGTTCCTGGTGGAACTGGGATGAGGTGGGTAACGAGACATGAAGATTTTATTTTCTTTTAAAAAAGGGGAGGAATAATAAATGGCAGATTGTTTATTTTTATTTCGTTTCAGAAAATGATGAGACTAGTTCGTCGCTAAGAGGTACAGAAATCTGAATGCGAAGATCCTCCAACAAGAGCCATGCAAATACATTTCTAACCACTAGATGGTACTTAAAGCACAGGGTTGAAACGAGCTGGTCTACTGTGAGATGTATAGTCAAGGTACCTGTGTCAGAGGCTTAGCGAAGTCGAGGTTGGTTTTATTTTCCCCCATATCCAGGAAGGGGGGGAAAAAAAAAAAAAAAAGGAAAAAAGAAAGAAAGAAAAAAGAAGACTAAATCTCTTCTGTGCCTTTTTTGACTTAAAAAGAAAAATGGACATGGCAAAAGCGTTCCTGATTAGACTGGTACAAAAAGATGATGCATTCTTTCTGGATGAATCAGGAGATATGAGGTTCTGTCATTCTTTAGATATAGACCTGAAATACTAAGCTTAAATTTATAGCCTCTTGAATGAGCCACAGGACTCTGTTTACTCATCGAGTAGAATTGGGTGCAGTTCCTGCAGTTCTTCTGTGTGATCAGTTACTTTATCACCTTGATCAGTTCGGAAGATACAATAACTCTCTTTTTTAATACATCCTACTACAGTAGATCCTTTATCAACCTGCTTTGGATTTAATCACGCTTCTGGGACAGGAATCTTCTCCCCATCTCTCTCTTTCACATGCATGCAAACACATGGCTGCACACCCATAAATGCCCGTGTGTTACTTTTTGACTTTTTCGCAATTTTTCTGTTTTCCAGGGGAAAGGCTGGAAGAGATAGGTAGCAGGATCTAGAGAATAGGTAGCTCAATTACAGTTGCTCCTTTTTTCCAGCTCGAGTTTCCAGAAGGGATAGTCTATTTCCAGAAGTGACTAGGGGAGAAATTTCCATGTATAGGAATGATATTGCAGTGGATACCTGGAAATTTGAAAAAGTACTTCGGCTTCAGATTTTGGATTTTCATTCCAATTTTGAAGCAGTAGGACTCAAAACTGTTATTCAGTCTGTGCTGGGTGACCTCTCCCGTTCCATCCCAGGCTCAATAGTAATCGGATGCTTTGGTCTGGGTTCATTCCTCACATAATTTTTACAGGAAGAAGAAGCACTGAAGAGGTCAGTGAGATTTTCTGGGAAGTTGTGAATGAGAAATACCTCCCTGCAGTTCCTCCCATTGAACACCCGGCTCTGCAACTGGGAGCCTTTCTTCCTGACCTCTTCTGCCTATACGCTGTCCCCAGAGCTATGCAGATCAATACTGTTGCTTAATGTACATGAAAATCTTAGTCTGATTCTTAATCTTTAAAAAAAATGCCACTAGATCTTTTCTAAAAGTATCTCAGATGATTTCTCTCTGAGGTATTCTGTGCCATTGAGCTCTAAAACCTCCAAATATTTGTTTGGTATCTCTGATCATCCAACAAAAAACAAAACAAAACAAAACAAAACAAAACAAAACAATCCTGCTATATCTTTATACAAACAACCGTGAATGGCATTGAAGTTGGAAAGGTGCATGTAAAAATGTTACATGGTATTAAATCATCCAGAGAGTTAGTAGGGAATGGCTTTGTTACCAAGGCCTAACTTTTCTTTAGGAAAAGGTGAGTTTCTCTCTGCTTTTTCATAATTCTTTGCCTGACTATGGCAAAACCAACAGCTCTGGGCCTGAGCCAAAGCTCCTTGGCACAGGACAAGTTGTCCCTGAGGACAATGTCCATTCTTTAACTTCATGGCAGCCCCTGTGGACAGGACTTCTTTCCACAGAAATAAAGGTTCGGGAATAGCCATAGCATTGATCTCGTCACTGAGATTTGCTCTCACGTAATGGCTTTGCACCAAAGGACTTGGCTTTGGTAATGAGTCCATGTGCGAAACCTTTGAACATGAGTTTTACCCTGCAGTTCCTGAGTTTGACTAGCTACTGGCCAGGAGTTGCTTATTTTCTAGAATCAAGGTTGTTCAGAAGTAAACTTCTGGGCACTTTTTATTTTGTTCTGTGGTGTTTTCTAAGGATGCTCTACAGCGTCTTCAAAAGTCACATGCTGGTTGTATCTGTTGGCCAGATGTGTCCTATAACCTCAAGGGGGTTAAGGTATAGGACCTGATGTAAGCATGTTTGAAAATACCTTTCTCTTTCTTCCAGTTGGTAACCTCTGTTTCATTAGTTTCAACTTGCCTTCAAGTCCCTGGAATTCCTTTCCAATTTTTTCCCTAGAACTGCATCACTTCCAGCTCAGCCATGAAAGTATTCACCATTTCTTCTTCTCAGATCAAATCCTATCTGTTCCTGTCTGTCTGTCGCTCCATCTGTCTGTCTGATCTGCCGCTTCACAGTCCGGAAGGGAGTACCTTTTGGGTGGTTTCATGTACCTCTTGTAACCACTGCAGAGCTTTGCTCATCCGCGATGGTGAAACTTCACTGGGTTCAAGGAAGATATACAAGGGATGAACGTGGTCCACGAGCTTCCCTGGAGACCAGTCCGGATCCAAACTGTGCATCTGTACATTTGAACAGTCAGAGGCGGTGAGGGGAATCAAAGGTAAGATTTTGCAGAGATTGTTCCAGGACAATAGTAAATCATACACTCATTGCTGCACTGCACAGAATATGCTACAAGAGAGCAAGAAAAATGAAGGAACATGCAATTCTGCCCACTTCAGCAGTTAGGCTTTTGTTAGAATACTCTTAAGCAATTACAAAGCTGCCAGGACTGTATTTAATTAAATATATGAATATCCGTACAAAAATAAAACCCAGGCAACACTTACATCATGCCTACAAGGTGTTATTGTTCTGTTTATTTTTTACAGATGGACATTTTGTCAGGGAGAAACTTGCCAAGTGCTGCAAGATAGAGAGAGAGGGAGGGAAAGAGAGAGAGAAGGAGGTAGAGGGATGCAGTGAAAAGAAATGTTGATGCTACAGGAAAAATGGCAGCTCTTCTGTTTCAGAGGGGCAAATACAGTACAGTGGACGTTGGACGTGTGATAGGAAGTGTGACTTGAGTTCCCCACTTAAGGCTTCACTGCAATTGCCCAGTACTTACGGGAGAACAGGTGACAGAGTAATTAGAGATGGTGCATATAATTTATCATCCATGGCATTGAACTTCCTATAGCTGGTTTGAATGACCAGATGATTTTTACCAGCACACTAAATATTTTTTTGCGGGGAAAGGTGGGGAGAACAGAGCTGAGTACAAGAAATAACTCTCATTTGCCTAAAATCCCATCTCTTTAACCCCCAAAAGACAAAAAGCGTGCCTGCAGATATTCCGGTGAGGGGAAACAAAGGCACCCAGCACCTATGGCTCTGCTGCTCTTTCTGACACAGGTTTTGCACACCAAGAAGCACGTACCTGCACAGGCACACCCAGGAAAGTGTGGGGCTGCTTTTGCTCCCAGTGGGAGAAGAGTCCGGCTGTCTATGACTTCTTGGGCACGCTGAGGCTTTGCCTACAGGCCAGGCAGGGTCCTGAGGAGCCGCGTCCTCACGGGGTGTTCGGGGCTGCTGCATCCTGCCTCATGGGAAGGCTGGCATGAGGTCTGATTCTAGGCTTTTTTGGCACCAGTGAGACTAGTTAAAAACTTGCGTATAGTCAAGATTTTAAACTGCAACTAGCATGGGGCAGGATGACTCAGGGGCAAAGCGATACCATACATAGTTTATATCCTCTTGATTAAATTATCTCAGAAATATGAATGCATTCACACTGAGTGACACTTTCTGAAATGTTAGTGTGCTACATGGGGGCAGCCAAGGAATGTTTCCTTCTCAGGAATGCAAAATAACTTACCTGTCCACTCGGCAAAACGATTTTTAATGACACTCAGATCCATCAGATTCTGTCTGGAAGTTACATCTCCTGCCTGCGCATCCCCTTCACTGTGCCAGTCTTGTGGTGATTTTCTTCTGTGCGAGGAGGGGCACCAAGTCTGTTACTGCAACTCACTATTCACAGCCTCAGGAGATGCCCCTGCAGGTACCACGAAGCTGTGATGACTCCCAGGCACAGGACTTCATCCTTAGCTTCAGCGAGAAGGTTTTTTGGTCTAAATGCTGGAGTCCTGGCCTGGGTGCTATTACAAAAGCAGACGATCGTCCCAAACTGATATGGCCCATACATGAGGCTTTCCCGTCATTTTACATGTGGTTTATGTCACTTCATGACCCACAAGAGCGTGAGCCTACAAAGGAAGGGGGGCTTTTTTAGTGCAGGGGAAAAAAATCCACATTATTACCTGGGGATGTGCCTTACTCAGTCCCTAGAAGGGGGGAAGAAAATAGTGATTAAGATGACATAACAGCTGGGTTTTTCTTTCACTCCCTAAAAGCTGTGGCTATAGTTTTCAGAAAGGCTAAAGGAATTAAGTATCCATTTCTTTTTTCAAGTGAAAAGTCCAAATCCCTCACCTAAGCCTAGGAGGTAAATGTTTTGCTCGCTGTATTTTAGCCACAGAACTGATCATGTGTTGGGTTTATCCGTGCTCCTTTATTACCTGAACCATCCCATCGTATTCATTATCCTAGTAACAGACTCCCATGTTAATTTACAAAGAGAAAAACTCAGGGACATCCGTAAGCTCCCCCACAGAAGCACTGATGGGGAAACAACTTGGCATTGGGTGCAATTTCTGTATTTTCCTCAGACTGTCTCAGGTGGTGGCTGCAAAATGAAAATGCTCCGCTGATAAACGCTCGTGAATGGTAGGTGAAAGAAGCTCTCATTTCAGGTGCAAATCCGATAGCTTCCCCTGCGGTTCGAGGGAGAGGATTAGTTCCCTTCGCCATGCGCTCCCCGTACCTCCATCACCCCCCACACTCCCCACCTTCAGCAGCTATATCCGAACCCTCCATCTGAACCAAAAAAGCTATATCTGTCCCTTAGTAAAACATCTTTTATTTGCCAACTTGTTTTTCCCACAGACTCCCGCTCCCTTTTGTGTTTGCGCTAATGTTCCGAATGTCTACACCGCGTAGCCGATGATTATTTGTGAGACAGAGTGAGTTAATGCAGATTTGCAAGCTGTTCCCATTTGTTAAATGTCAGAAAAACACATGCAAGTCACTGGCTTTAGCACTTAGCTGCCAGCTGGCTCTTCTGAAAGGAGGGGACAAATGACAGTCTATCAAACAGCATGCTTTCAAAGAAAGAGGAGACCTGTTCCAGAACTGCAGCTTCAGAGGCTCTTTTAACAACATAAGCAAAACTGGGAGCCAACCTCATTTTTCCCCCCTGGCTGTAATGAACACATAGCTTAGCTACAGCATTCCCCCACCCTCAGTAAAAACGAACTGGAATTACAAAGCTTACGAAAAAAAAAAAAGCATCAATTTTTAAATTTTTTTTATTTCTCTTTTTTCTTCCCTTTTATTTATTTTTTTTTTTAGTTTCTTTTTCTTTCTTTTTTTTTTTATTTTTTTTGGCTCAAAAGTAAGCCCAAAAATGTCAAAAGGGAAAGGAGTGGGGTTCTGAGATCAGTCTCAAATCTCAGAAGAAGATTGCGGGAAATAGTGCCAAATGGAAGTGTTTATCCATGGGTAAGTGCCCAGTGTAGATTAACATATTTTAATTATGGTCTCCGGGTTTGCTGCGCTCCCTGAAGAATACACGGTTTAGGCCTCACTGGTGAGCCAAAAGTTGTCAGGGCTGGGGGAAGGCGGGGGGGTTATTTTTGGTCGTGCATGCTGATGGGGAGCTCTGTCCTCCCTGCGCCCGGCGAGCCGAGATGCTCCTTTCCCCTCGAAGCAGATGCTGGAAGGAGTGGCGGCGGCGCCGGTTTCTTTACGCCGCCCGACATGCTCCCACCCTGACCCGGAGGCCAGCGCGGAGGCCCGGGCATAGCGCTGCTTTGCCGGGTGATGTCCACCAGGACCTCCGACATCAACCCCCTCATTAGGATGTCTCCGAACAGCTGTCATGCGGTGCTGACTTTTTGTCACGGCTGACAGCGGGGAGATGAAAGCAGGTAGCCGGAGGCTGAAAAACTCCGCGTTTTGTTACAAAGCCCTGAGTCATCTAGTCCCCTGTTATAAATATTAGGTGTCAGATTTGGATTCACACTGAGTCACTCGTAGCCTTGGGTAGATCCCCTCGCACAAACAGTCCAATTTATTGCAGCAGGACTATTTGTATACAAGATTGCCATCATTGTCAAGATGTCAAAATCTGGCCTCATCTGTTTAATGCTTCATAATTAACAAGCTGTATTGTGCTAGTGAGCATCTTCCAATTAGACAAGAAGATTTTGAAATGAGTGGTCAGTTCCCAAAGTTTTGTCTGGTGTAAACTCCGTGCGGGTTAGGACAGGGCTTTGGGAAGAAAGAGTGTTGTGTCGAGCAAGACTCATCTTTTCAGCCTCCCCTTTTCTTTTTCTGAGCTGGACATCCAGGTTCCTTCTTATAGGGGAAGGAGAGAGACACAACTATGAAGAAGGTAACTCGTGCTGCACAGCTTACAGAGAAGGAGTCCCTTCTGCTTACCTCTCACTGGAGGGAGCCTGGGCGACTCCAGGCAACTCCACGTTCACTGCTACCCAGTGAAATGGGAAAAACTAGATGAGATTAAACCTTTTCTAATTGCAAACACTGCCTGTAATGCTCGTTGCTCTGTTGCTCACAAATGCATTTCAGCAGCACTCCCAAAGAAGGCCTTTGGTGCCAAACATAGTCTCAAAGTGTCATCCAAACCACACCTCCTTTCAGCTGTTTGATCCATGGGAATCATAACCTCTCTGGGTGTCTATGCTTTTACCCTGAAAACATACCCTAGGCACCCCTAAATTTGAACAGTGGCTTGGTTAACTCCTGCCTAAATCCCAGTGGGATACAGGAAATAGGCAAAGTCAAGTCTCTGAATCTGATACGTACAACTTGAACCTTCCTTGATGTCTTCAAGATCAGCAGAAGGCCTTACTTCAGCCAAGGCCCCTTTCGTAGGTAAAACAAGTCTAGCTTTTTAAGCAAAAAGTGAGATATTCCAAGTTCCAGAACTGTCCTCATTCAGAGGAATATGAAATCAGAGACTTCAGTTGCTCTAAACTTCTCATTATAGTCTCAAACTGTAGACTTGGAGACTGTCTGGGGAAAAGGGATAGAAAAGTTATTGTTCTGCAGCTGGAGGAATCTAACCCTGTTTTGAATTTTGAGTGCTCAGGGTCTTCAGAGTTATGTCCACAGAGATATTCAGAGATATTTGGGCACCCAACTGCTATTTTTCTCGGTGCCTCCATCAAGAGAGATCACAGTCAGCTCGGAGGTAAAGAGTAAAAAATGAAAGCACCAAGCAGTATCAGTCTGTGGAGAAAAAGAGAGAAAATTTCCTCTGCATTAGATTCTTATTATCTTTCCTTTTGCACCATAAACCATTCTGTGCAATTGTGCTTGGGATCATTCAACTGAAAAGAAAGGCTCCCCTGTCCATCTGCCTGGCAGCACTGCCCAGCAGTGCCTCCTTGCCTTGTTCCCTTCCTCGGATCCAGGGGGTGAAGCTTATCAAACAGAGCGTTACGATACAGTAGCCTCTCCGAACCTCCAAAGTCTGCCTCCGAATACTGAGATTGCTGAATTTGTTGCAGGTTGGCTTATGGCACTCCTGCGTTGTTTTAGTGGCTGGAGAATATTGTTAGGGGAAGACTGAATTCAGCAGCCCGACAGAGCCGAGGCTGCTGCAGATCCACGTCCCAGGTCCAACCAGGAGAGAGACTGGGCGTGTATTCCCAGCAGGCACACACACACGCGCACGCACACAAAGACACATATACAGCGTACGTATTTATAGAGAGGCGTATTCCGACTCACAGGGATCACAGACACACAGAGCACTCGCACAAACACAGTCAGCACCAACAGCCTCACCGTGTCCCCTTTCTGGCTGATCAGGGGGACAGTCTGTCAGAGCAAAACGCCTATAAAATAGGGGTTCCTCAGTAGCTGGGCTCAGATGCTCGGTCTGCCCTGTAGCTGCCTGTTGGATCCCAGCCTCCCCCGTGCTGCTGGTACCTGGGCACGGGGGGCCTGCGGCCCCAGCCCCACTCCGGGGCACAGACCCCTTGCACACACCATGGCACACACGCGCACACAGAGCGGATACAGACAAGAGCACTGCCCAGTAAACATTACACACAGCTGGCCTTTCTGTCTCCTTTTCCCTCAGTTTTCCCATGTTTGGCCCTCACAAACTGCTTTGATCCCTCCCTTTCCCACTTTTTCTTTTTCCTCCCCTAAACATCCCATAATAAGTCTCATTCCATCCCAAAACCGCTCTTCCTGTGCCCCCCATAACGTGTCCCTGGGCGGTGACCCCTCCCTGTCCCCAAGGGGCTCCAGAGGGCAGCTCCCGTGACTCACCGCGGTGGGCTGATGCCCTCGGCAGGGGCACGTTCCCCTCCTGAAATTCCTTGGGTCCCCCCCTCCCCGTTGTTATGCTCGATGCTGCTCTGTGTGTGTGGAGATGAGCCTTTTATCTCACAACCTGACAAATACCTGCTTTCTGTGGGATTTTTTTGTTGCCTGGGTAGATCCTTCTCTGTCTCCGAGGCATATAAGCTCTGTCATACGCGTTACATGGAGAGCGTTGGGGTGAGTAAGCCTTTTCCCTTCATTTTCTTGAAGAATGTCAGGCTCAGACTTAAGCAGTAAATGCCGGTAACAGCAAAGATGCGGTTCATGTGGGAAGATGGTGAGACGAGACCAGTCTAGTAAAAGAGTAAGGTGTATCTGGAGAGGCTCTGAGAGTGCGGTCGTGGACTTTTAACCACATGAAAGTCACCATCTCCACTTGGCAAAAAAGGTTATTGGTTCAAGCTTTCTTTTGGGGCATCATGGCTGTAAGTAATGCCAGCAAAATACTTCGACAGTGAAGTGTCGCACGTGCACAATGGGATCTCCTTTTTAAATGAGCACAAGACTGAGATTTTCAAGGATTCTTAGATTAAAGATCAGCAGATGAGAGGGAAGATTTTCAAAAGTTTTCATGTATTTCATGCCCATTAACTCCAGCAGAAGATAACCGTCTTTTCTTAATTTCAGTTACCACTTATTAGTATCTTTACGTATCTAGATGTCTTTAAAAACTTCTCTGACAACTTCTAGATGAAAGTTCTTCCTTTTTAAAATGAGGACTAAAAAGCATTTCTGCCAGAGCATTTAGGAGTTATGCTGGTGGTATCATAAAGCAATGCTTTTCCTTTTTCTAGAGAATGGTTATTCACTTAATTACAGGATAAACTGCCTTTTTAGACATGATGAAGGACACACTAAATGAGGTAGAAGACTTGAGAAGAGACAAAATGAGAAGCTATGTCTTACTTTCAGATTCATCCTGAACCCTGTTTTATCAGTGTGGCAGATGTACTTTAAGAATGCGCAGTGGTAAAGTAGAGTTTATGAATGGAAGCAGTATTTTCTCATTTTACTGCTTCCTGGGTGAGTTGAGGGAGGTTATCCTGGGCATTCATGGTCACATTTGGTTGATAAAGCCTGGAGCGCTGTACATTGGACCAGATCTGAGCGAGGAGGCTTGCAGGACCTCAGTTTACCAGCACCAAGCTGGGATGGCCAGTCTGCTCCCGCAGCCAGAACTAGCATCTCTTCAGGTGGCGATGCTGCAGTGCAGACACTCAGCTATTTTTGAGCCAATTTAAATCTCTATCTCACAGTGATGTCTTATGCAGAGCAGGCTTGTGCTTTGAGGCCAATCCAGAGCCCACAGAAATGGATAGGATGCTTTTGACTGTGCTTCAGCGAACTCCGTCTAAATCATGAAATTCTCCCCACCTCACTTCCTTTCCCTGAAACAGGGATAACAGCCTTTTCTTAACACGGTACCCGTCTTGCTCAACACAATAGGTCCCTAATCATGCAGGGAAGAAGAGAGGAGAGGGGAGGGAAGGGCAGATGGTATCATCCTAATGCAAATAATGAATAATCAGATTAATCCCTGCATCATGTCAAGAGTTTCATTAGGTGCAGAACTAGGGAAAAACATTGCTGCATTCCCTGGGAGCAAGTCAGAGGGGTACGTGATATAAAGTGCTCCCAAGCTTTTTTTTTTTTTCCCTTCTCTCTCTTTTTTTTTTTTTTTTTTTTTTCTCATTTGTGTTATACAGAGGGTAGAACAATGTGGGAGGGAAAAGGCAGAAAATTATAGTGCTGGAAACCAACTTCTGTGTTTAAAAGATTTTTGTCAGCATCTCACGAGCAGGGTGACCAAATGCTCACTTTGTAGGGGTCTTGTTTTCATGATCTGCATCCATATGTCACAGACGTAATCAGAGAGGCGCAATCGTGGACTAAAGCAGGCAGATCTGAAATGTCAGTGCTCAGGTAGGAGGAAAGCCCTCTTCCCCCTGACTTCTTTAGCTGAAATGTTGAGCAACTTGCACTGCTATTGCTACTTCTTGGTTGGGCTGTTTCTATTTCCGCAGTGTCCTCATGCCTGTCATTGCCTGGACCTGCTTCAATAAACACATTAGCCACATCTGAGAGTACAAATATTTCTTCAGAGGCTTAAATGTCTGTTTGAACATGTGATTGCAGTAACTGCACGTGCAGTCAGAGTCAGCCCTGGGTACCGCATCGGCACTGACATGTCCAAATTTAGGAAGATCACATGTAAGAGGAGGAAGTACGCTGGTCTCAGATGCTGGGGATACTGGCTGTCAGCATCAGCAGGTCTGCCAGAGGTGGTCCTGTAAATAACGTCAGAGGTTGGGTAGGATTGCCAGCCTCTTGAAGACCCTCCCTGCGGAGGATGCACCTCACCGTGCAGCATGTGGCCGTGCTCCCTCTGAGCTTTCCTCCTGCTTGCTCGCCACCACGTGCCGGGGGTGTCACCTCTTGTCCCGTGGACACGGTAGTGGCACCGGGATGCCGTGCAGCGCAAGGCCCGTGGTGGCATTTCTTGTCGTATCGCAATCCAAAAAGTCAGTGTGGAGAAGATTCCCCATTAGCAAACGCAGATACGAGTGGAAACAGCTGCACTGCTGAAGGACTCTTCCGAACAACACTCCCTTCCTTTGCACTCCTGAAAAAGGTGGCTTCTTCTGGCGCAACCGCTGCTAGCCAATATGCGCTTTCACGAGCAACACGAAATGAGCAAAGTGAGCGTTTCAGATGTGAAGGATGATTTATAATGTGCTTTATGGAAAAGTTTTCAGCAAGTCTGAACTCTCTATTAAAAGCTGCTTGCTTCATTACAGAGTTACCAAAATAGGCAAAGAAAATATTCCTTGCTTATCCCAAGACTCCTTAACTCCTGACAATTTTAATAAATCAAGGAACATTTGTAAGTACTAAATGTTAAATGCGTATTCACAGTTAATTTTTAATCAACTAACAACAGTGATGTGTTAATTGAATGCCATTAAGAAACCATAACTTGATGCATTAGCTATTTTCCTATGCAGAGGAACTTTTCCCAAGGCTTTCAATTGTTGCCCAGGCTCCTTTTGGAAAAAAATAAAAAAAAAAAACAGTATTTTAAATGCGTTTGGACCTGGACTGTTCAAACCCTAAAATTGAGCCAAGTTCACAGGGTTCACTGAGGTTTGTAGTTTTAGGAACCTGAGCTGAATTTTAAACGAGCCTGGGCTAAGTTTCAAGTTACCTTGTGCCTCAAGGTATGACTTACAACCTACAAAGTGATCACGTAGGCTCAAGATGTAGACTCCTGGCCTCAGTATGAATTGCTTAATTTTTGGGACGTCAACCAAAAAATCGAAGAGAAACTTAGAAGGGTGACATTCACCCATCTCTGAGACTTGCGAAACTTGCTATTTTTGCATCCACCTTGTCAGCCAGCTCCTCGTCAGTGTGAAGTCAATAGAGCTATGCCACTTTTATTCCAAATGAGGACTTGCACTAAGGCCTTGGTCACACACCTCCGTGGCTAGAGTGCAACTACCTGAAGAAGTTGCTGTTCCTTGTCCAATGCCATCTATTCAGTCCTGCTCTTGCTGTCCTGCCGGGTGGACTATTTGTGTCCTCTGCTCCTCTGTCTCTGTAGTGAAAATAAACTAGGTTAGCTTAACCTTAGCTTAATTATGAAGTCTTTGCTATCTTGGCTGAATCTGAGTGATAATAGCAACGTTCACATAAACAGATGGAAGCGCAAGTCTCATGGGATGACAGCCCCTGGTAGAGCAACTGGGAATGGGGTGAGGCTGCTCCTTTGGCCAGCTACGGGACAGATAGATAGAAAAGGTGATGGTGAAGCCCCCAGACTCTCCCCCGTACATAGTCCTTGCATGTCTGCTTTACATGTTTCACCAGGGTCTGAAATAAGTCTGATCAGAAATGCAAGGAGGAAAGGGGGAGGAGAGATGTGAGACAAAAACAGCCAAGTTATAAATATCTCTATTTTTAGATGCTCAGATGAAATTTGCTATGGGGGTTTTTAGTGATGGTAATCAGGAGAAGAATGAAGGGCATCAGTAAAGATGATTGAAACCTATCCAACAAAAATAATCTACTGCAGTTGGCTCATTTTCTTTCTGATGTTGTGCTCAATGAAATGAATTTAAACTGTTTATTTTACAATTAACATGCAATGTGCATTTCCGAAGTAATTTATGAGAAACAATTTTCTTTTTATGTGGGGCTGCAGCAGACAGGGAGCAGAGCTTCAGTTCACAACGGCAAGGTGAAGTTTCAGGGAGGGGGAAGGTGCTTTCTCATACATGAAATCTGCCACTTTTCCATAAAAGTTGCGTGCCCTTTCATGGTTCTTTGCCATAATAACCTCAGGGTGCCAGCAACAGAAGCTGGAGGAGGAGGAGGGATGCCAGGTTCACGGGCACCCGGTTCTTGCAACGTTGCAGATAGCATCGTCTGGTCCACGAAAGTCAGGGGACAATCAAGGCAGGCATTTGCTATTACATTAGCTACAGGTTGAAGCAGATATGGGAAATAGTCTGCCTCATGAGAGGCCAGCGCCACACGGAGCTGAATTCCTGAGCAATTTCTGTCCTTTAAAACCAGGTCTCTTCTGTTGTCTCCCAGCTGCAACTCAGTGGTCAGCATGTGACTGGAAGGGGCAGAGGTAACACTGCCCTGTCTCACAGTCTCACCTGTAAAAACCTTTCTACATGCTGCATTAATAACTATTATCCATCCCCATTCTCCAAAGTGCTGTCAGCAGCACGGATGAGCTGATGATCTGGCCATTATCCTGAGATTTCGGAGTCTAAGGTTTGGTTCCTTGCTCTGTTATGTATTTCCTTTGTGACCATGTGCAAGTTGCCTCCTAAGGGAAATATGCTGGGTTGTGAAAGGATCTTGAATCTTGAAGATAAAGTCTTAACAAGAGTTAGTGGCTGGAAGCCAGACAAATTCAAATGGGCAAAAAGGTGCACATTTATACTGGAGAAGGGAATTAACACTCAGAAAAAAATACAGAGATGAGGGGAATTCTCTTGCTTTTGAAGTCTTCAGTTCAAGACTGAAAAGTAAATGTAGCCAAGTAAAGATTATATTTAAGCGAAACCAAGTGCCTGGGTTTAGTAGAGTTATAATTGTATGTCAGTAAATAGCTGATGATAATCCCAGTGGTTAGACTAGGTGAGCTAATACTCCCTGTCCAGGCCTTACATTCCCTGAGCTTATATAGTAGAAGATTTTTTGAAGGACTGTGGCAAATTCCCAACTCGACAGTTAAATTAAGCAAACGTGACTCCGTAGGAAATATCTAGTATGGAATTCATCTCACCTCTCTTAAGCTGACTAAAAGTAAGGCATCCAATAATTAGGTGTCAAGGTTGTTACTGAAGTTGGTGGCACACGCTGGCACATGCCATGGGTGTTTGAGCCTGCCAATAGTGGGTGCCAGGTAGAGAGACCCTCAGGTCTCTGCATCTCTCTCCATCAACTAGAAAGGAGTCTAGATGATGAACTTGGACCTGATGATGATCTTTTAAGTGGATGAAGTTGAATGAGATGAATTCCAGCCTGTACACTCCTAGCTCAGAAGTTTAGCAGCTGTACTGTTATCTCCACTCTTCTTGTCTCATGACACCTCTCTCCTCATATTTATCACTGTTGCAAGACAGTCCTACATTTCATATCCACCCCAAAATGACTTTCACTTTACCAAAAGCAAGACCAGACTGAGCCTGGGATTAATTGCCCTCTGAAGATGTTTACCTCTTTCTATTATCTATGATGGAGCCTAGGTGTCTAGTTCAGACTTAAATCATTTTCTGTCCTGAACTGTAAATTGTTGTTAGCAATTGATAAAAACCTGCTATGTTTCATCCTAGCTGTGCTTGAATTTTAAGAGATGATTTTGCAAGGAAATCTGAGATTCACTCAGATGAGTGGAAACTTGCATATAATGAAAAGAGGAGGGAGAGGAGCATCTCATATAATCTCTCTCCACCTGGAGTACTGCATCCAGCTCCGGAGCCCTCAGTTCAGGAAAGACATGGACTACTTGGAGCGGGTCCACAGGAGGGCCACAGAAATGATCAGAGGGATGGAAGATGTCTGCTGTGAGGACAGTCTGAGAGAGCTGGGGATGTTCAACCTGAAGAAGAGAAGACTCCGGGGAGACCTTATTGCAGCCTTTCAGTACTTAAAGGGGACTTATAAGAAAGATGAGGACAGATTTTTTAATAGGGCCTGTAGCGAAAGGACAAGCAGTAATGGTTTTAAACTAAAAGAAGGGAGATTTAGACTGGATGTAAGGAAGACATTTTTTATGCTAGGGGTGGTGAGACACTGCCCCAGGTTGCCCAGAGAGGTGGTAGATGCCCCATCCCTGGAAACGTTTCAGGTGAGGTTGGACGGGGCTCTGAGCAACCTGGTCTAGTTGAAGATGTCCCTGCTCATGGCGGGGGGGGTGGACCTTTAACAGTCCCTTCCAACCCAAACTATTCTATGATTCTATGTAACTTCAGGTGTCAGAGAGTTATAACGTTAATGTCTGAGGCTAGTCATGGTAGGGTGACCACTCTAGAATTGATGTCAGCAGCCTCAGATGCCTGTCTCAAGATGAGGTCAGCCGCTGTGCAAATTAGACAAAATTCACTGCCTTCACATACCTTTCTACTGATCTGCACCAGATAAGGAGAGACACCGTTCTATGTGTCTGATCAAGGAATTTGGAACTAGGGACCAAATTCAACTTCTACCTCTTTAGCCAGCATGCTAAATAAGAAGTAATCCTACATTGGCTGCTTAGGCAGGAGATAAAATAGGCATCTAGAGAGGGTGATTCAACCCAAAAAAGATCAGTCATCTTCTCAAAGAGTATCTTCCTCTCTTTCTCTCTCTGAGCTACAGAGAAATTCAAGGGTGACCAAGTCCTAACTTTCAGCTATTAGCTAAACATATAAAATTAGAGAGGACGAATTTGTGCCGACAAATCTTTAAAACCAAACCCACTGGAATTTTGTTCTGCGTCCTAGTTATAATTTTGTTGACATTGCTGGAACCAAGACATATTTTAATGTTTATTCAAATCTCTCTATGTAAAGATATTTATATATTCATCTGTAGGTATTTATATGTTTATTTATATGAATATTTATATACTTATATAGATAATCATATAGACCTCTCCGCCAGGCAATTCTCTAATTAGGTGCTGTCAAAGAAGAGCAGTTTTTCAAAAAGAATAGTTTGGGATTTGGGGAAAGTTTTGCATGAGGTAGCAGTTTAGGCCCCAATCCTGCAAACATTTCCCGTGTATTAACAATATTACAGTGCAATTCATGGTAGCAATTATGTAATTAACTTTATCTATATAACACTAGACCCCATCATACTAGCTAAGGTAGATATATGCCATATTCAGCTATAAGTCAACTCTAAGTCGTATTGAGGAAAATCATAAAAATATACCACCAGGTGGACTCACCTCTCTTGGTGTGGAAATTTCCAGTAGCCTTTTGTTGTGGTTGGGCATGATATTTTTGTTCTATTTATTGGATGGTCATCCTTTTGCTATCTGAGGTAGGAAATGATGATCCAGCGTATCTGCTGACAGAGAGATTTGAATGTTGTCTGTTTATGAGCCTCCGTGATGTTTTCCATTTCAGAATTTTAATTGATGTTCTCTCCTCCAGGCAATTATCTCCGCAAAAGTCTCCGCAGCTTCTGCCTTAATCTGCAGATTGCCCCTAGGAATGGACATGTTTCTTCACCTGGGTGACCTTTGCAAGAAGCAACAAAGCAGATTCCCAAACCAGTTCTCTCATCTTATCTTCCACATCACTTCGGCTCCTCTGTGGTCTACAAAGGAAGGGCAAAACTCCTTCTTCGAGTCTCTGAGGTGCAGTTGCTTTTCTTCCAGCACCTACCTGCTCCTCAGCATCAGATCTTTTCTCGTGGTAGAAAGTCTCCTTGAGCAGAGTGCTCTACTTTGATTTCCCCCCTCAACAAGAAGAGGCACCTGGCTCTACAGTGAGAGGAAAAAAGTCAAACCACCACTTGCTGGAACATCAAGAAAGGATGTGATTTCAGCAGTTTGTATTTTATCCCCAAACCAGATATTTTGGCCCCAGTCGCTGACACTATCATGCCTATGTTGATGTAAACCCAAACCACGATGCATTTGGAAAGGGGCGTATTCTCCACCCCCAAAATGAACAGTGGAAGTGAAGCTCGCTGGATGTCAGAGGGGAGATAGGAGCACTTGAGGCCAAGATTCAGGATCAGAGAGTATCTGGCTCTATGTAGTGGGTAGGATATCATTTGATCTGCATGATCACTTCACTGTAACACAGCATGGATTTCAATTTTTTCACCTACAAAAGCAAGACGTAATACTGCTAGATCCTGGTACGCCTGAGCATTTTCAAACACATGTTAAGGGTCCATAAGAGTTAAGCAGGTGCCCACCTAGCAGTATGGGTGTTTTCCACAAAGCTCAAGGTCTTTCATTTGTGGAATAGTATGGGTATGCTGATGGCAAACTTTGATTATTCCTAATCCTCTTTTGTCTGCAGGGGAATAAATGAGGAAGAACGTGAAGAAAACAGCAAAAGAATATATTTTTATTTTTTTTCTGAGGAACATTGTGCTGTATATTCCTTACCCCAGAAAAGTCAGGGATAAGCATATTTTACCTTGGTTTGCATCTTCACCCGGAAAGCTGTGGGTAAACCTCCAGGTCTCGCTGCCCCCGATGGGAAGAAGGAAAAATGTCTCTTCCTTGAATTAGATTTTCTAATATTGTTTGTCTGACAAAAGTTATTTTGTCCTGGCTTCATTCCAGTGAGATGAAGCTTGGGTTCATTATGAACTCTTTTCCTCTGTCCCTTATTCTTTGTCAGTGATATTAACAGATACAAAATACTGTGGTTTGGATTTAAAAATAACCTTCTGTTTTCATCCACCTTTCATGCTTGAAAGGAAATTTGTAAATTGTCAAGTTGACTTAATTTTTCCTCTGGACTTGCACCTATTTGCTGTAATAAGAATTTCCCCCTTGGGTTTCACTCATCTCCAGTGTGTGGCAGGAAAAAGGGATTAGGATTGTATTTGTCTTCTTTCTGAAGCCAATACCCTTTCAGCAAGTCTGCTATCAGTTCTGGCTGCCAAAACAGCATCTTAATGCCTTACCTGAGGGTCAAGTATTTTATATTAAGTTAACTTTTGCCTCTGCTGACTTTCAGTATTCTATTTACTTTGGAATCCTCGCTCCGTATGGAGCTCACTATTGTTTTATGTACACTCAAACCTATATTATGCTTTTTGGTTCGTCCTGCTAACCGGGCAAAGAAATGGCGAAGGAGTCTTGGGGCTGCTTCTTCCTCCAGTAATGGCCCATTTTAATGAGTTTATCCTCTGATTTGGAGAGACTCTTAACCCTTTGGCACCAAGAGATGGGATTTCTTGACACTAAGTGCTCTGCAAATGCATTTTTGTCAGAGCTACGGACCATTGGTACCTGGGGGGATTTACACAGTACTTAGCAGTCCCATTTATTTGCAATACAAAATAATGTTTTGTTTACAGCATCCTCCTCACAAGGCATTAATCATAAGGCACCTCATTCCAGCTGCAAATTGTCAATAATCGGGGTGGGGATGGGGGGCGGGAGGGGGTGGGTTGCTCAATTTTTGTCATGGTGTAAATGATCTCTTATGTCCTGTGTTAAGAAGAAGGATGTGCGTGTGTGAAATTCTGTGTGGAGTTTTTTCCAAGGTGACTTGCAGTTTTGGGAAGTTTGTAGGTTCTGGCTCACAGGCTGCTAGGCATACATAAACTGGATGGGCACTGTTGCCCCTCTCTAGCCGTACAGTACTGTCACAGGCTGTCCATGAAATGTCTGTCACGGTAATTTAGAACTTGACCATCAAAAGGGCAAAAATTTCTATCAGCAAACTACTGACATCTATTGTTTTACCTGAAAATCAGTTATCAACTGTTACCTACTCTAGCAGTTCTCTATTGTGCTAAAGGACATAAGACATAGTTGAGCAGTCATGATTTCTTCTAGGGGAAGGCTGAGTTTTACTTTCCTTCTGGCCAGTCAATTGGAATATTTTTCTGGTATATCGCATCGCTTCATCTACTGGTCTAAAATGTATCAATACATTAGATAGATATGTCAATCTGTTTTAATATTTTGTGTCTATAATTTTGTCAATGGATTGAATAGAATTTTCCAAGTGATGTACAAGAGATTAGTATTCTTTTTTTTTGAAGGTGAATGAACTGATACAAGGAAAATCAACTTAAATACACCTAAGGGGATACAGTCTGAGTAATACCCATGGGGCCGTGCAGGTACCTAAATGTAGGTATCATTTTATACTCTTTGCCACTGAAACATCCACATGTGTGACACTACCAGGTTCAACCGGGCACTGGGAGCCCTCGTCTTTTCACCTCAGCAGTACATGTACTATGGACTTATCTACACTTAGATCCTTATTTGTCTTTTCCTCCCAACACATAATCAAATTGGCACATGGGCATATGGGAAAACAAGGTTTAAAAAACAGCCATCTACCAGACAAGACCATCCATTTTTTCTTTTAGGAAAAGAAAATAAATAAACTTGTTAATGGATATGGGAGTTTTCCAGTAAATCTGCTACAGAAAAAAAAAAAAAAAAGTAATTAAAATTTCTGATTTTCCAAATCAGAATATTTTTTGTTTATTTGAAATTTTTTTCGTGGAAGTTTTATTAAAAGTGTTCGGCTTTAATTTCATTTTCCTAATTTTGTTTCTGCTTTCTCCTATGGAAAAATGAGGTAGATATAGAAAGAAAGGGATATATAAAAATGGCAAAGGGAGAAAATGTCAACTTAAAAAAGAGAAAATTTTGAGGAGAGACAAATGATTAAAGGGGAAAATAGTTTTCTCCAAAGCCATTCCCTAGTTTTGAAAAGGAGGCAGTTTTATTAAAAACATCTTTTTTTTTTTTTTTTTTAAATGTTCTGTCTTATTTTAGTTTTCTTTCACTGTTGCTTTCAGCCACATCTCAAAACCTTCCCCCTGCGTTACCTGTTGATGCGGTCTTCCCGTACTGTTGAAGCAAGCTGGGCTTGGGTAGGCACTGACTGTTCTTGCTTATCATATCCTCTCTGCTGTGTTTTTACTGAGTATGTCTGTATACAGCCCAGATTTTTCCAGACCGATCTTTACTGCAGGAGGATCAGTGAGTTATGCTGATACCAAAATGTCTAACTTGTGGCATGCTGTACTGAAAAATAACAAAAATAGTGATTATCATTGCCCACACCAGTAGTGCTTTTAAGCGATAGGCTGAGATGCGTAACTTCGGAGAACTTTTTTGCCTGGATTTAGCAGCCCCTCCTTGTGGGTTTGGAAAGACAGATAGCTTCCAGTTTTGGGGCTTGCTGCTTTATGCAACATCCCCAAGCAGGATCAATCCCTAAGTGTCAGCATTTCCACAGCCTGACAGTAATCAATGTACATTTTAATTGGATCAAATAGATGTCTTTTTTTTTTTTTTTTTTTTCAATTTATGAGTGACAATTTCTCTTTCTACGAGATCGAGTTTTACATTCACCTGTTCCGGAAGCGCAATATCTGCTACCCGACATGTCACACAGCATCAGGATTGTCTACTGTCTTGCGTGAGGTTATTATGACAGGTTCCTGTGTTTTTGTGGCCTGGCTCCATGAAGCATGTCACATTTGATGAATGTATGACAAACGTGAGTTGCTATTTGTAGGCTTGATTTAGATGGGAAGGAAGTTTTGCTGGGAGAGCTGTTCCCCCTGGATGTGATCTGATTCCAACCCTTTCAGTTCAGGACAGTCAGTCTGCAACCCTGACTGAATGACGGGTCGATATCCAATAACTCATGATCAAAAGCTGAAGTCTTCTAAGTCAGCAGAGCTTGGGTTTCCTTCAGGGGATGAGAACACTGTGCAACCACTCTGACAGAGATGCTATTTCCATTTTCCTTTAATCTGAGGACACTACAGGCAAAGCTAACTTGGCATGAAACATTTCTTACATTAATTACCACAGCAAGATAAAAAATAATAGAATATATATTTTGGTGCCCAGACAGTTAAGATCAAACCTGATTCATTTTAGGTCAAAGCTATGCAGTTAGGGTTGGGTTTTCTTTAGGATGTGTGTTTTCCACTTAATTGAGCTATACTATCTGCAATTTAACTTTTTTTCCTTCAAATATGTGTAGGAATATTAATAAGACATCACAGAGTTTTTATTTTTTCGTTACCGGATTTCTAAGTGTCACGTTCTTTTAATGCAGTGACTCAGAAAAAAATGAAAAATGGATCTAATCTATCGCCATTCACCATGGTATCCAGGTACAGAGCATGAAAATTTATGATGGTCAAAAGATTTTGCCGTAAAAAACCCTGCTGTCTCCTGCCTAGTTGAGCCAGCGTTGGAGATTTCTCCGTCTTCCCTGTTGGTATCAATCAGGTGTCAGACTAACTTCAGTTTTGCTTTGGGGACAGGATCTTTCAAAGGTATATGACATACAGAGTATCTTCGCACTTGGCCAACATCTTCCTGAACTGTTCAGACCATATTAATCTTAGATTGAAGATTTGCCTTCTCCTTTCATGGTTTATTTGCTTTTCAGAAGGCATCTTCTATTGTTTAATGATCGAGTGATTTTTCAGGCATATCATTTTCAGTATGCGGCATTATTTACGGAAATTTGTCATTTCTCTGATGCCGCTTTGTTAAGCTCATCTTGGAGAATTAGTCCACATGTCTGCCAGTTGAGGACAGGAGAAAAGGATTTTGCAGAACTTTTGAATCCTGGGCCCTGAAAGGGGAAACAGCACTATGCAGAAGTTACATGTGGCAACACGGTGATGAGGCCAAAAGCCTTGAGGGTCTAATTCCTCTGAAAGCAAAAGACAGACAGCACTAGCCGGAGATAAACAAAATGTGGGGAAATATTTAATGACCAGTATTTCTGCTAACTCGGAGGAAAGTGCCAAATCACGTCCTCAGTTAGGCAAACATTGAACCTACAGTTAAAATGTCCCTGTTGACCAAAGCCATTCCTTCTTTTTAACAGATGGAGAGGGACTCTGTTAACAGTAAAATTTTTGATCACCAAGTTTCCAGGGTACATTTGGGATAAAGGCAGTTCTCCCATGAGGAGGAGAGCTCATTTTGTTTGTACCTGTAAACAGACCATGGTCTGACATTGTTGAACAGCTAATGCCAAAAGCCATCTAGCTTTGCACCTCGTCCTTTACATTTCTTCCTGTTTTTAACTGTTACTCATTTTTACAGCACCTCAGGTGTGTAAGGTTTTCTGAGCTATCATAAAAGCCAAGCGGTCCCAGTCCATTAGTGACGCGTAAAAGCTGTTTGCAGTTTTATGTCTGCTAGTTTAATCGACTTTTCTGCAGACTACCACATGGCGTTCCTTCCATTATATCACACTGAGGTATAGCAAGAGAGCATTCAGCGTCAATAGGATCAAAGCACAATGAGCAAGAGCCATATGAAAACTGAAGAGCTGCTGTATGAAAAGCATTTCCCTTTTAAGCTGGTTTTAAGAGGTTTAAGACCCTCCCCTGCCCCTTGTTGTTAAAGGTGGATCCGAGTGGGACACTGCAGTCTTGCATAAAAATCAGAAAACCTCCCAAGGAACAACAGGTATCGTATCAGAAAGAAACCTACGTTTTGTTCCACAGCCATTCCGGCAGCAAAAAAGCGGTACTGGATAACTGAAAGAGATGTCTCCTATGTAAAGCCAGTTATAAAAAATCAGGCCACTGATGACGTTGTCTCAAATCAGAGGCATCTCCCTGGCTGAGAAGAGTGGAGTCAACAGACAGCCTTTGAATGGGGAGAGGAGGATGACACGCAGCATCATGACAGCGGCACAAGACTGTAGGTCCTCCAGTTGTCTTCTGCTTAGAGAAAACTGAAGTCAATCCTGTCAGTAGCAAGCATTTCATCATCCATCTTGGAGACTCTGATGTGTCTGAGAAGTCACAGAGATCATGTCTGGGACCGCGGTGGTATATGGTGCCCCTATAATTAGACGGGTCCAAGCTACCTACTAAATAAGGAAAAAAAAAAAGATATTCTTATAGTAGTTATGAAAATCTTTAAGGGAATACTTAACAATCAGGAACACAGCCTTCAAATCATTTTAGATAATTCTCCAAAAACTTCATCTCAATGCTCAGCAGTGATTGAAATGGTTAATAGCATGTTAGTAATGAATAGGAAAGGAAATGGTAACTGAATGGAAAAATCCTGTGCTTGCAGGATGTTAATAGATCTCCCTGATAAGTTCTGGGCAGGAGGGGAAATTGTAGGCTACAAGTCTAAAATGCTGCATGCTGTTATGCTGTTTTACTTAATGCACTTAGCCGAGAGCACACACTACCAGTCTAATTCAGCAGCACAGTCTTGGGAGTAAAAATTTGCCTGATCAAACTTAGTTCACTGACAGCCTCGGACACGAAGACTGCCTACAAATATCAGCAAAGTAGTAACAAAAAAGTCAAGAGAGAGGAATCATTTGGGGTCAAGTCTTGCATAACTGAATTAGCAGAACGGGAGTCTGCTGTGGAAAACGTAAGATGGAATGTTTTGCATTTCAGCGCCGCTAAAACGGGCCGAGTAGGCATTCGAAAGAGAAATATCAAGAAATACGCCTTGATACAGAGATGATGAAGATTTTTCCTATCATGTAGGTAGATGGCAGGCGCTCTGAGTCTGGTTCTCAATCTGTTATGACAGTTTTCATCACTGTTGCTCCATTTAGTCCAGGTTTACGCTTCAGTTAGCCTAGGCAAGCATGAGGATTCCCAAAGTCCTATCTGTGTAACTAAATGTTCTCAGCGTTTCTGCATTCACCCATGTGTGTCTGTGCATATCCTGTGGTTCCGTGGGCTGAGATGCTTAAGTGTTATTTCCCATCGAGTTGTTTCATTATTTATCTGTCCCTGGAGGAGTATTTGTGGAAATGGCATTGGAGAACTGTCAGCACTTATATGTTCTTGTTTGCATCCTCTTGGCAAAGTGAGTTCCAGATCAAGCAAAGCACGGCTCCGACTTGAATTCATATCCCAGGTAAGCATATGTACAAAGAGCAAAGACTACACACTTTAGGGTTTTACGTGCATTTGGGGGGTGGGTGGGAGAAAAGCAGAGTGTGTAGGCTTCAGGTTCATTTTTGTTTAAGAGCACAGTGCAAAACTATGATGTAGCCTTCCCTGTGTGCAATCAGCAGGTGACACATATGCTTCCTGTGAACGTCTCTGCAGTAAGGGTAAAGCAAATGGAATTTCCTTCTGGTTGGTTTTGTTCTGCGTCTCATTCTGACTTATGAAAGTTCAGAAGAAACCTCAGGAACTTTAAAACTATATTAGTCTGGGTTTTTTACTTAAAACTATACTACATGCTTTTATTTAAAACTATAATTAGTCCGGACAAAGGGTAGGAGAATCACAGCTAGGATAGGTACTGAAATAGAAAGACTAGATGAAGAAGTCCATTTCATATTTCACCTTGTGGCAAGAACACTTAGTACAAGCTGAGAGATTTGTGATCTGTGTTTCATTCTCCCCTTGACCTTCCTATAACTTTGGCCAAGTGCCTCTGTGGACATTTCTTTTCTCGCCTTCTGTCTCGCTTGCCTGCTGCAGGGATGCTCTGAGTCATGGCATGTACAGCCCTTACCACAACGGCGACGCTGGATTTTGGGGAACTCTCACCTCCCTCAACACCATTCAAACTCCCTTAATGTCCTCACCACATAGGATGTATCTCTCAAGCTCCAAACTGATTAAACAATTAGAGAAACAGACAATTTTGTCATTTATCAGGAAATTTCCTTTGTAATGAGGGTGAACAAGGACTGACCTTCATAATGGTTATGAAGCAAAACAAAAATTGGGAGTTTCCTCCTAAGTACTGCCTGAACCTGGATATTACTTAAAGTCCAAGTATCTTAGTTTATGTATTTCTGGGGGAATATGGCATATCGGTAATCTTCTAAGGTTTTGTAACCATCTACATGTAGCATTAAAAAGAGAGAAAGCATCAAAGTTGAAAGATAAGCATGACGCTGCACGGCATGACCTCCCTGAGCCAGTGGCACTGTCAGAGTTGAGCTGTGTGTTTTTGAAACAGAGAAGACCAGCTGCTGGAGACAGCCAGAGAGAGATTTCAGAGGACACTTTTTCTGGAAAACAAGCTAACCCTGATGGAAAACATGTCTTCCACAGGAGAAGGAGCTTTGCTTATCATTTGGGGGATGCAGGAGATTCAGATTCTGTTTCTGTGCTGGTGACCTCGAGTAAATGGCTGAGCCTCCCTAGGTCCATTTGTCCGGGAAACTTCGTAAAAAATGCTGTTAATAAAGCAAAAGTAGGAAACAAAAAGTCACACAGGCTATCAGCACACAGGACAAGACTCAGGCAGCTAACTTTGGCATCGCAGCGTCTGAAAAAATAGATTCCTGACAAGGGGGAGCGCAATCCAGGGTGGGATTCAGCTCTAGATGCAGGACCCTAGATGTCAGTGTTTCCATATGTGCTGGGGGTCTGTATGTCTGTCGCAGTCAGTACAGCACAGTCAATGGAGTCTTAAGGGCTGTTCTTTGAACCGGTTGATACTGTTGGTGGTGAGCGACAGCTAAGGAAATGCCGCTTCAGGGTGGGTTGAATAGTGCTCCATATGCTGCTGAATGAATCACTGCTGAATATAATGAAAACTCAGGCTGCTAACCTCGGTTGCAGGCATTTCCAGCTAGACACCAAGCATCAAAGCCTAAATCTGGCCTGACAGGTACCCCAGGTCATGGCAGCTGCTCAGTGACTAGAGGGAGAGAGTTAGCTCTAGTCTGTGATCCAGAAGTCAGCTAAACGGGAATCGCCAAGAACTAGCTAAAAGGAAAACTGAGACGCAGGTCATGTCTCCGCGGTTTCATCCTGCCAGCCCTGGGTTTGCGAGCTGCCCCTCTTCACTCAGGATGTCCCCCTCGACAGGGGGTTGAGGGTGACTTCCCACTTCCAATTTGTGGGAAGCTCTCCCAAGAGCCAAGTGTACCCTTTTCTAGGCAGTGGAAGACCCCAAACTCCATCAGTGAGTCCCTGGCTCGAGAGAAGCAGGTGATACACAATTTTGATTTCTGTGGGACCTTTCCACCCTATGATTTAACTTAATGGCGATACTAACAACAATCAGTCGATCGGTGTTAGGAGCCTGATCTATCCAGTATTGCTGTCAGCATGTTATATATCATGTAATCTATCTTGGCTCTGAACAATCAATACATTGCTCCAGAATTTGCTTAAAACTGTTGGAGTTGAACCAGTCATAGCAAGAGCAGAAAACATTTGCAAAGCTTCCCCTTAAGGTATGCAAACTTAAGATAATTCCCCCCCCTCCTCCCCTTCGTGGAAAGCAATGAAGATAATGGCTAGATTCCTGCCTCACAGGTGTTTAATGAGGTTAATGGCCCCTTTATAACCAGTTTGAGATCTTTGGAAAATGTTACTGCAGACCTAGGCATTGCATTATTATTCTTTCTCTTCCTTTTTGAAAGGGGAACGTACCCTTCAGAGTGTTCTGTTTTGCAACTGCATTGTTATGGTTGTTGGTGTATAAAATTGGTGCTTGGTGTGTATAATTTATAGCCTCTAAAAATGATAAATAGCCTGAGAAAAAGGAGTGATTTGTGTGTTCAGGTCCTAGGAGTTTCAAGAGGAAAGTGAATTTGTTTGGGAAATTGTCTATAACTTCCCACAAACTAATATTTAACCTGCTTCTTAGCAGTGATGTTTCTACTTACACTGATGGAATTTAGTTTTGAAGACATCCTAGCTCTGACCTGGCTGGTGGAGTCTGTCCAGGCCTGCTGCAATCAGTAGAAACAGAGGATCTTGAATGTATTCTAGAAGTCTAAAACTCTATAAGTTCAGGTTGTCACAGGCCTTACTGGTATCACCAAGATCTTTTTGGTAGGGATAAACTACACATGAACATATTTAACCCGGAGAAGGTGATAAGGATTGTATCTATTCGAGGAATATGGCTCTGGAACTTGTCTCCTGATGGAGTCAACTAGACTCAACAAGGCTTTAAACAGGGTCCAGTACATTTTATATGTGTGACTAAATTATAAGCTTTCCTGAGAAAACAGGGAACTGGACTGTATTCTTTCCAGACTAGATTACTGATCTGATTCATCTACATTGGATACCGGCCCTTACATTCACATTTAATGGGCTGGCTCTCTTATGTTGTACTTAATAAATATTAAAGCTGCCCAAGTAATGATTAGCATATAAAATACTTGGTGGTTGTTGAGGAACAGTGTCAAAAACTGTATTAAGTCATGAATCAGATTCACTTTACTAGGTTTTCTAAGAGGTATTCCAGACTAAAGAGGGGGAAGGGAAGGGAAGGGAAGGGAAGGGAAGGGAAGGGAAGGGAAGGGAAGGGAAGGGAAGGGAAGGGAAGGGAAGGGAAGGGAAGGGAAGGGAAGGGAAGGGAAGGGAAGGGAAGGGAAGGGAAGGGAAGGGAAGGGAAGGGAAGGGAAGGGAAGGGAAGGGAAGGGAAGGGAAGGGAAGGGAAGGGAAGGGAAGGGAAGGGAAGGGAAGGGAAGGGGAAGAAAGGGAAGGGAAGTAATGAGTAAACATGCCATGGGTTTTGTTTCTTCTATTTTTGAAATGTCTTCAAATTCCCGTGCACTTTCATTGTTATTACTGTAACTAAAACATTATCTTAAGATTTTAGATTGCATTGATATTGGTCTCATAAAATGCTGAGCATGTCCATAATGTTAATGGAAGTTGAGACTATTCAGCAGCTCACAAGTTCAGGCCCAAAATGGTTGCATTTTGTTATATAAAATGCATCAACCTCCTAACCTCATTTTACAAAAGTTTCACATTGTTATGGAATCAGCTTAAATGATTCTGTCTTAATGGAGCTCTTGAGTAGTGGTTACCAGAAGTTCTTTCACAGGTCAGCAAAACACTATTATGTTGATGGCTCCTGCTGACAGAGACTAGCAAGAAGCAAGTCTCCATAGAAGATAAAATGCATATTTCATTGGAGGAAGTAGAAATGTTATTCTGAATTTCAGCTTGTTCAGACCTGCACTGCAACATTTAACCTCATGGTAACTCTGTTCTTCCCTCTGTAAAAGCATGAAGTATTCACACAAAAAGCACTTGTTTTGTCATGAAAATGGGATGAATATATGAATCCAAAAGAAGTTTTCTAAACTTGCCCGCACCATTATTTGCAGAACTCAGACAATTCCGATTATAAGAAAAAAGTATAAGGGCAGCTGCATCGGCTTGTCAGCTGCAGATGGTATAAAAAGAGCTTCCTACATTATCCTGTTAGACCTTGTACATCCAAATCATGTATAAAACCAACTACTCATGTCAAAGCCTGTTAGGAATTTTTTGGTAAAAAGTTCTGCTTCATCTAACATAAGACTTTTGCAGAAAAATACCAGGTTGATGTGGCTGGTGGATCGAGGGAGGAGAATGAGTAGATGTCCCTAGTCTGTGAGGTCTGTGGTGGAAGGGAGTTACATGATGTACCTCATCTAAGAGTCATTAAAGCGCTGATGGAGGTGGGGGCTTGTTCCTCCGTGAGACTTTACAAGTCCACAGAGTAACCACTTTCCATCTCACAGTCACCTCAAGGCACAAACAGCTTCTAGCATCCTTCCAAAATGACCACCCACATCTCAGCATCCAAAGGCCACGAAAACTATTTTGTTACCTCAGCATTTTTTAGTGTCCAAAGAAGACTGAGGCTCTGTTAACAGTGTCATAGAGAAATTCAGCCTTGCAGGAAGCAATTTAAATAAAGCAAATTCATACAGTGCCAAATGAAAACAAAGGTGAGTAATGGATTGTCAAGATTTACTCAGCTGATCAGGAGGAAAACTCAGCCCCCAGCTTTCAGAGCAATGTTATGAACCCCAGGGAAAAGGATCCTACAGTCAGCTCCACAGAAGCATTTAGTTGCTAAATGTCATTTGAAGCTCACAGAAGTCAATAGTCAATGAGATGCCTGGCCCAGAGGCAGGTGTCTGCATGTCTTGGAAGGTTTAGCTTTCCAAGTTCATTCCGTTTTCTTTCCCCTGGGTGCTTTGAATCATCTGAGACAATCTTGGGTGTTTAAGAGATCTGCATGACAGTGTCAGAAATGTCCCAGGATTTATGGGGACCTGCAGTTTTCTGCGATGGCAGTGAGAGGCCAGGGGCATGTCCTGGGGCTTTTCAAATAGACTCAGATTTCCACGTGTGAGCAAATGAGTTTAGTTAAGAAAGAATGACCTTGCTTTGGTCTCTTCTCTACCATTAATAAAGTACAATGAGTGAGTTTTGTTGCTTTAACAAAGACTGTATTTCAAATGTTTCAAATATCACTCTCTCTCTTTTTTTTTCTTTTCTTTTTTTTTTTTTTTCCCCTCATGGAGTTTTAAAACGTAAAATGGAGCTTTCCTATTCAATTGCTTGGGTTCCATATTTGCTTGCAAACACAAGATGTGATTCTTTTCTCTCTGGCCAGAGGCTCATGCCAGTGTACAAGCTCCGATTTAGCTGTTCAAATTGCTGTCTACATATATATATAAAAAGAAAGAAAAGCTGGTCTCCTGTATCTAGCCTTGTTTCCACTCGTTACTTGGTCTCCTCTGCCTTAGTAGAATCACTTAACAACAGTAACTCATTTGTTCTTAAACTTTAGATGACCATAAACAGAGTAATAAAAGGGAACTTTTATAAAATGACTGCATTCAGGAACCTGCAGGGGAAAGGGAATTAACAGTCTTATGCCACCGACCCATTTATATTAATGGTTATATGTAGGTAACATCAAAAAGTCAACAAAGGCTCAGGAAACAAAAAAGGGGTGAAAAACCAATTTGTTCCTCATTAAGGTGCTAGAAAAGTCCAAGATAAACCTGTTTAAAATTGATCTGATAATCTGGGGAGCTCTGATTCACTGATGTGTTTTTCTCTGCTAATGGTCCTTTGCTAATATTTATCCATTGCTTTGAGTAACTATTAATCTCCTAAGTTGAGAAACTCTACAAATGCAATTTCTAGAGCATTTAACCTTTCATGTTTGCTGCCTCCAGAGTTTGGGTTGACTTGGATACCAAGCACTACATTTTACTTAGTTTCTATGAGCTCTAAATTGCTAAAATAATGGCACAAAGACTATTTAAAACTAACTTTTCTTATTTTTTTTTGTCCTCCACAAAAATATGATGTTTTTCCAAAGTGTAATGAAGTTGAATTCACTTTTGCTTTCCCACTTGCTCACTTCCGTCCACTACTGAAGCTCCTTCAATTGCCATGTGCTTGCAAGTGTCATTTTTTTCCTCCATAATTTGACATCAGAAATGGCCACAGAGGTAACAGCTCAGCAGCATGAATGTCTTTCTAATGATCTCTTGAAGAAAAAAGGAAAAAAAAAAAAAGTATCTCACTACAAGCCTAATAATTCTAAGATCTGGCAATAAATCTTGATTTTTAAAAAAATGAAAAATTTCCATAAACTTCCTCACATACGCAGCCACTTAAGTTTATCTTTTCACATCAGAGCTTTTGATCCTTCTCTTTTTCTCTCTTTCTTTTTTTTTTTTTTCTTTTTCTTTCCCCCCCGCCCCCATCCTATTCTGGCCATGACAACTAAAGGCTTTTGAAAAAATGGCCAGGGCTCTGAACAAAGCCTGTTGTTGCAGGTAATTGTTGAAATATCAAGGGTATTCCGTCCTCCATTACTTAAGCTTTCATTTGTGGCTTTCATGGTTTTGAGGAATGTTTATGGCTGACAATCCTTTCTTTACGGCTCTATCCTTCAAGCTCTGGCTGATACCGCTGAGAATGACCGCATGAGTGACTGATAAAATGTCAAGATGCCATTATTTCCAGGAGAGTGTTTGGGAGCAATAAGATCCGTTTCAATTTATCTCATCCACCTGACTTTAAGGCTCCAGGTTTTACTTCTTGGACTGCTACAAGGGAAAACAAAACAAACCTCCCCCACTTCAGCAAACAAAAAACTTGCAGCTGTTAAGCGCTCCAATCTAATATTATGCAGATGGGTTATAATGGCAGCAGTGCTGTGACGTTTGAGCAATATTTCACAAAGCACGTCGGTACAATATTTTGGACTTAATTAATAATCTCTGTGAAAGCCGGTTTATGGATCGTAATAACCATATTTTAAAACTTGTGAAATACCGCAACAAAAATGCAATTCGCAAGGCAGATGGTGAAGCGGGGTCTGTAGAGCAACAGAACGGAGAGATTTACAGTGAGTTTCAGAGAGTCTTCTGCTAGGATTTAGCTCTTGCCAAAACTGAACCACTTCTCAAATGGTCTTTGAGGGTCGCCAGACTACTGATCAATCCGGGTGAAGAGAAGGCAGCAAAACACACTGCCAAATGAAATAAATAAAAATACGAGTTAATATTTTGCGTAGATGGTTTTCCAGTGCAATTACTCTTTTAAATTAAATAGCAACCACTTGATGTAATTCCACTGTAAACTTTCTTAGGTTGCAGTTTTCTAGAATGTGGATTGGAGTTTACACAGGGACTAGGGCAGTTTGGGTTTTCTTCTTGTCTGGTACTTGTGGGAAGAACTGGCACAATGATAATAGTGTTAATAACAGTAGTAAAAAAACCCAACTGTTTCATATGATAATGCTACTTTAGCAGCTTTTTGGGCTCCACTCTTGCGTGTCATGAGGCCGTTCTTGATCCTTCCCTTGGGAAGGCAATGACCAGCCCAGCTGAGCCACCTCCCGTGGCTGAGGATGGCTCCGGAGAGCTGATGGGTGCTCAGATTTGCCCTTCATGGGACAGAAAGATGGTTTTACATTGAAGGGAAAACCTGCTGCTCTGACTCAGCTTTTCCAGAGACATTTCAGATACATCCTGTCCAATGTGTAAGGTACTCATACGCTACAGCGATTAATCTGAGCTACAAGAATGTAATTAACTGTCATTTAACTAACAACTGCAGTTAAACTAGCATTTAAATTTGCTGAGGCATAGATTTGATAAAAGGTCCTGAGGTGTGGCAGAACTGCTGAGTCTGACAAAAAGCTGGTCCCAGTCTGGTTCAAATTAACCAATCTGGTTTTAAAACCTCAATCTGGTTTAAAAAAAAAAAAAAAAAAGACTGTTCTAGCTAAACTCCGTGGGAGTTTCGCTTCTAACCGAGCCCAGCTTCTAACTGGGCCCATTTTATTACAAAGTTTAAAAACTGGGCTGAAGTCTGAGTGCTGGGCATATTTTCCAGGAAATTTTAAAGCAGGTGTGTTTTCCGGCAGTGTCTGTGCAAAGACACTCTGGGCTGCTTTTTGTTAGAAGGAAAGTCAGAAACTGAACTGGGAAGGACAGAAATTCCCACAATTCCCTTTTGACAAAAAAAAAATACTTAGTTTTCATGAAGCTGTTAAGCTTTTTTATGAGTGAGGTGCTTTATAACAGGAGGATTGCTGGCCACCAAGCCCAAGATTAACAAGCTTCAGCCTTCCTTAGGAGAATACTTTTAAGCCCAGCGGATTCGGTATTGCCTCACACAGTGAAAAGGAGGTACGAAACACGTCTAATCAAATTATTTACACCCACTGCGAATTCCCTGGACCAGGTAAATGTCAGCAGCAATGGAACAGCAGGGCGATGGAAAGTCATCACTAACTAACCTATCCCATCACTTTGCTTTATAAAGATAATGCGAGCAGAACCGAATTTAATATTTCAAGCAAGGCTACAGGATTGCCTTAAACGTCAAAACAGTTCTGCATTTTTCTACCTACTTATTTATGCATACTGATGTGTCGTAGGGACGACCATGCAGGTAGCCACATCCTTTTCCTGAGTGCTGTGGTGGGAACTGATCAGAGCTTCGCCGCGGCAGGCAGCCCAGGCGGGAACCGGCACCAGCCCAGCACAGATGTGCAGGGGCGGGGAGCGCAGGAATAGCTGAGCATCTGCTGACTGTGGTCACGGTGGAGGGCATTTACGGCAGATGTGACAGAAGACTTTGACAATTAGTTCTGCTGGGAGGGACCAGCTCCTTAGAGTGATAACTGCTGACCTGTACTGCTCTTGCTGCTGCAGCAGCTCGACCTGGTTTTCAAAGATTCAGGAATAACACAACATGACTTTGGACGATTTGCTGACCCCCAGTGATTGGCTGCCTTAGTTAATTGCCACTCAACCAGGGGTGGCCTTGTTTACAGGTGATTTGACAGGTGGGATTACGAAGAGTCACGCAGTAACTCAAACTCTTCTGCCAGAGAGCATCATTCTCTTTGCCACCACCCAGGCTGCTTAGTGTCTCTGAAGATCCTCTCAGTCTTCCTGAATCTTGACTTGCTACTGTGTTAAGTAAAACTTACTTCTGTGAGAAAGAGTAACAGTTTTGTTAAGTTCAAGCTTTCTAGCTATAATTCTCAAAAGATTGTTTCTCCTGCACTCAGCAGGAAAATAGTTTGTTTTTATTTTCTCCAAATAGTTGTTGTTTCTTTTCCAGACTCCAAAATAGTTTGTTTTTATTTTGCCCTGTTCAGAACACAAAAAGATCAGTTTTGGGGCTCAGAAGGACATATGAGGTGATCGAGTTCATTTACTAGATACAATTTTTACCTTCCAATGACATTTTGGACAGCAAGTAGAAAACCTGTTGATATTCTTAGAGAATCTGCTCATGGATTTCTGGTCTGATTTTTCATCTGAAGCAACTACGCACACATTCTACCAGAAAATTCCTCTGAACCTAAAATGGAGTCCTAATGGTTATTACTCATAATTGCGTCAAGTAGTCTCCTCCGGTATCAGGGGCTCACTTGCTTTAACAGACAGGTTGGATGAAAGCTGGTAAGGGAAGTGAAATTGGTCACAAAGCAGATTAAGGACAGAAACAAGATTCCCGACTTCAACCTCTGTAATTTGGTCTCTAGAGCATTATTTATCTTCCAAGACCAAAAGCCTGTGCTCATGATAACTCCTACTTCAGTGATACAAAGGTTTCGCTTGGGCTTGAGCTATACTGGGGCTGTTAATGAAAACAAAGGTATAGATTAATCAGTAAAACGGAGTTTCAGACTTTCTAAGGATCATCTATTGCTGCTGCTGGGTTTGTTTCTGCCATGTACGTCCGTGCAAGTCATCCTGGTTAGTCAGGGTGGCAGAATCAGGTTCAGGAACATTTAAACTTATGCCAGATAATAATAACTTACTTCCTGGGCAAGTGTCATCTCTCTAACCAGATGCACTTCAAAATAGAGCAGTCGCTTATACTACAAAAAAGGTTTTTTTTTCCTTATGTGAATAAAAAAAAAAAATAATTGAAAACCACTTACCTGGTCAACATTATTTCATAGGGTGCTGAAGTATAAATCAGACACAGTGCGACCTTCATAGAAATTTCAGATTTATTTACAATGGTTTGCACTGATCGCTTTATCTACAAGGAGCTCAGTTTCCCCTTGGTGACTCATAAGTAATGTGGTCCACGCAAACCCGTGTAAATAGATCCAATATTTCAAGGAAGGTCATGCTATATACTCTCTTTGTTTCTCAAGAATAGATGATGGCTTACTGCAGGGCTGATACGACATTTATCTTCATGAGTGAGGAGGTTGATTGTGTGGCCCAAAGGGCAGTAGTCATGGCTGGTGGGCACCCAACGGGAATGAAACACACCCCATAAAACTCTCTCTATTTTTGTGTCTACGTGATGAAAGCTCCTTACTCTCCAGATAGTCTGCAGAATACACTTAATGATAAAGAACAGTTTTCTTTCAACATGAGCAAGAGAGAGGAGATAAATCCTTATATTTCCAGGATTGAGAAGACCTCAACATGCTGTGGGAAAGGAATAAAGTTCCCTTGTGATAGAAATTTCTTGAACCTTTTTCTGATGCCTCCTTGGTTCCTGCCAGATGGCATACTGAGTGAGGCTGACCGTTGGCTTCATGCAGTCCACCCTGTATCCCCTCTCTTCTGTGGACAAATTCAGATCTACAAGTAGGGTATAACACCTGGAACAGTGCAAATCCACAGAAATGGATACAGTACTATGCTCTTGGGCTTTTCTTTTCAGTTTCATATGCATGGTTGTGATTTTTCTTTTAAAGTCTTACCTTCTCAAATAGCATGACATCACAATACACGTAGCTTACCGTAACACAACATCAATGTGCTGAAGAGTTTCCAGCTCAGCCTCACAACACTCGCTGGTTAAGAACATGGCCCAGATCATGTTCTCAGAAGGAGCATCTTCTAATGCAGTGATGAGCATAAGCATCCACTGCCTTCCTCTGCCGTGTTTCTGAATGGACATGACAGTGTTAGAGTCCTTGGAGCTGGAGATCTCTAGATATGTAGAGCACATGCCTTCTGCACATTGAAACTGCCTGACAGGGCAATTTTAGTCTCACAGGGAGTCATCTGAATAGAGCGAGCCCTTGTACAAAAGATGAATCCAAATTATCCATCAGTTAAAAGATATACCTACGTAATGTAATGATTTTCTCCGACATATATCTCCAATATATCTAGATGGTATCACATTTTGTCATCTGGGTGATATCATATTTATCAAAGAATTTCAATCAGTAATCCAAATGTTCTGCCTTGTGTTATCTCTTAATTTTGTTTTGTATACAAAGTAATGGGTTCTTTTTTCTTGAAGTATCATTCTAGGACTCTGGAAATCAGGGTTAAAGTCTTTTTTTTTTTTTTTTTTTTCCCCAACAGATTTTCCAGGGTAAGTTTGTGGTATTCTTCAAATTAGCTGGAGAGCACTTCCAGGTGGTGGGTACCCACAGCTGATTTCTCTGTGCCTCAGTTTCTTGTTTAAAAAGAAGGGATAATGAATGTTGTTTCTTTTTTCTTATTTCCATTCCTATTTACATCTTAGTGTTGCCTGTCAGACCTCGTCTGTGCTGATCCTCGTATAAAGGAAGAGAGTAATAAAAATACCTTCCTCCCAAAAGAGAGATTTTGGAAATAAGCAGTGGTATACAATAACAAGAATATAAATCTCCATCAAGTTAACAATTTAATTGCTATAAATAAAAGATTATCGCCATGTTCTCAGGCCTTTCCTAGAACACGTGTAGGACTGCGTCTGTGAGAGAAATAAGGTGCATAATACCATTGGCCCGCTGTGTTTTAATCAATCCTTGCTCTGCGTGTTTTCCAATAACTGACTGCAGCACAGACTCCCAGTGTATGAATTTGTGACACTTGGTCCACGTTTTCAAGAGAGATGGGGGGTGGTGGTGGGGTGGAGCTCCACAAGGCAATAATTCCATCATTTGGGAGCCTCAGCCAGGTCTGACAGCTGGCGAGGAGAAAGGTCAGCTCCTGCTGACTTTTGCAGTGGGTGGGAAGAGGGATGGAGAGCAGGAAGATCAGAAGGTGAACAAGCTGCCCCCAGAGACAAAATAGATGACCTTAGGGTGAGAGAACATAGAAAGATTATTTAAAAAAAAAAATAAATACACAAAAAATCAAGACTGCAGTTCAGGAGGAACCCGAGTGACCTCAGAAATGTCAACAAGTAGGAGAGAAGTTGCCAAAGTAGGCAGGTAGGATTTCTCATGATGCAGAGTACCGTATGCAGGACTATAGTAGGTCTGTTAGATGGCGAGGCGGTTGGGACTGACCTTGCACGGACGGCATCTGCTGGGAGCTCTGCTTTAATTTCAGCAGGGAAGTTGCGTCTTGTTTGGATTCCCTTGCAAAGTAAATGGAGCTGTATGACTTCTGCAAAATGTTTTCCGGCAGCAGTCCTTCAAAAGTTGAATGAATACTCTGCAGCACCACTCGGCACCCTGTGGAGCTTGTTGTCCGCAAAAAACAATAAAAATTGAGTTTCACAGGCACAAACATTTTGCGGTTTTTTTCAAAGCGGGCGTATGACTTTTCTAGTTGACAGATTTGCAGACCTGCATCATCTATGGGCATGTTCTTGCAAACAGCCTGTTACGGAGTTTCTGAAGTGTCTGGTCCTGGCTGCTCCTAAAGAAGGGATGCTGGAGGAGACAGACGGCTCTCAAGTATAACGATCCATGAGTTTAACAGACGAAATTTTATGTATAACAGTAACTACATAAATATTGATGCTTCACAAGCCATTATCTATTGGCAAGGCTAGTGGTCACCATGACAACATTTTAAAATAAACCAGGGTGGTTTTGAATCTGGGACGATGGGTCACGGGGACAGACACCCTGACCACAGCTCAAAGGCCAGTGCTGGCTGGCATCCTCCTCCTCACACCCCTTGTGCGGGGCCCCAGCACAAACTGCAGCCTGCAGCAGTTTCACAGCATCTTTGCTGCCCTGTAGCCCCATCCTGGACCCACCAGGCCATGCTGGGGTGTGGGGTCATGGTGGAGGACGGGGTTGGTGGCAGCGTGCTTCACTCAGCTGCCAGGAAATGAGGTGTCAGGAGTTGACTGCCAGGGATGCTCTGAAGCCTGGAGAGTCCCACTCCTGCTGGTCCACTTCCCAGCACTGCAAACTCTCCTTTCACCTTTCCTTATCGCTATCAGTTAGGATTGCCTTTGCTGGAAAAAGAACAAAATTGAAAGGGCGAGAGCACAGATCGCTTGCACAAGCGCTGCCCTTCTATGGCTGCCTCCCATCCTGCGCCTGCTGGGTCGGTGTCAGCTCCCTGCTGCTGCGTGGCGTTGCTTTGTGCACAGGAGATGCGTCCTAGGAGCTTCAGGAGTATGGTCAGGAGGCAGAGTGGGTGCGTTGGTGCTCCGGCTGCCTCCTACTGAAGGACCCACCAAGCAGAGCCTTGCGCAATCCTTATACAGTACCTTATAGCAATAGCCTTTTAGTTACCGGACAGTTGTGTCTGCTGTGGAGACTGCTGTGGAGTTGACGTCAGAAGAATATAGAGCAAGCAAAAGACAGATTTGGCCCAGTCCATCCTGGGGGCTGTGACCAATGCAAACCTGTCCCACAGTCCAGAGCAGATGAAAAAAAAAAAAAAAAAAAAATTAAAAAAAACCCCAAAACCTCTGCAGAAGAAAAGAAAAAAGGATGAGCAAGCAGAGGGCAGGGAATGCTGAGCAGTACAGCCCACACGGACATCACGATGTGCTGAGCAGCACGCAGGAAAGGAATGCCTTGCGACACGAAGATGCGTGCGTGCCTGCCTGCCTGCGGAGTGTTCAGCAGCCAGCGGGTTAATTTAGCAATGTCACACTCAGAGCATATCCAAATGTTCCACTGGTCGCTCTTGAGTTACTCTGTGTCTCAGGTGTACTCTTCAAGTATCTTACAAGGGGTAATGGTTTTTTTTTTTTTTTCCTGGTAGCGAGTACATCCAGGCAGATATAATTTTAATATAAAGGGGAAGTTTACTAGAATAGAATTTAAGAATATTAAAAAGGGATTTGGTTCCGAGAGAAATATTAGCAGTAAAGGCAAGGATAAGGATTTTGGAGAAATTTAATTAAAATTTAATCTTCTTTCTAATTAAATTTCCTTTTAATTAAACTTAAAATTAAATTCGCTTTGTTTAATTGGAGGAATTTAAAAAGTATTACCTTAGAGTGTCAATCATTTTTTTTTTCGCACTATAAAAAATAGTTTACCCTGGTTTGTCTAGTTTAAAAGATGAGATTTCACACTGAGTGCAAAAAAAAAAAAAAAAGTAATAAAAACATAACATTTAAATGTAAATCAATTTACTCCTCAGTTATCTTCCACCTCTTTTCCCTCTCCCCCTCTCCCATCGCTCTCACGAGCCATACAGTAAATGAGGACAAAGCGTTTTTCCCACTTGGGAGCCTGTCTGGGTAGGCAGGGAATGCCCTGACCCTTTTGACATCTGGGCCACACACTTATTAGGGGACACAGCTCTGCACGGTGACAGCACTTTGCTCTGCTTGGTGCCATTAACCATTTCCCTGCTTTGCCAATCATAATTTCTCCCTCTTTTGTTTGTCTGTTTGTTTTTGGTTTTTTTTTCAGGAAGGGGGGGAGGCTTGGGGTCAGGAAAAGACGCAAAGGAACAGAAGGCTCTTCTGAGCTAGCGGTGCCTTGGGGTGGCTCTGCACCAGCATCACTCGGTGACAGAGAAGTCCCCTAGTGCCCTGCACCTTCCAGTTGCCTCTCAAACTCCCCAACCTCCCTCCCATCCCTCCCCGGCCTCCAAAATGCCACATCATGTCTCATTTTGCCTTAAATTCTGCTCCTCCTGCTTCCCACTTTGATCGCCGCTCTGCTGGCTCTCAGCTCCTCCCCTCTGCTGAAAGCCACCTGTCCAAGGCCATTAGTGACCTCCTGTGCTGAGCTAAACCAAAAAGTGATTTTTCTGGTCTCAATTTTCTTGATCTATCTTCCTCCCTTCATCTACTTCTTCCTCCTCTGCTTCCCTTTTACCGATGTGGATGACTCTCATTGTAGATCAATGGATGCCTTTTCATGGCTCCTTGCACCTAATTCCCCTGCTTACAGATTGGCATCTTGCAGGCTTTTGCACGGTGCCCTCTTTTCACTCCCCCATCCCACCTCTTGTCCTCGTTCAAGTTCACGGTTACAGCCATGCGAGAGCTCCCACTGTTTCTGCCTCTTGCGGTTCCCCTCTTCCTCTCAGACCTCTCTCCATCTGGCATAATTTCTTCTTAAACCGTTCTTTTTTCTATTTTCCTTGCTTTCTTCTGCATCCTTGTGCTACCGGGAGCGTGTCATCACTGCAGCTGAAGGCAACAACATGCAGCAAAGGTTCGGGTCATGAATCCAGTGAACCTGGGGTGATCAAACAGAGAGGTCGCTCTACTCTGTGCAGCGACCTGTCCAACCGTGCAAAGGCGCAACCTTCCCATCATCCTACAAACAAGCCTTTGGACCTCAGTAATACCTTTTTACCTACCTCCTTAGCTTGAGAAACTCTTGAAATGATCTCTACCCTCAGAAGAAGAATGATACTTTGACTTTCATACCACCAAACCCAGATCTTCCTCAGCATCAGTGTTGTCTTGGGTATAAGCTGAAACAGGGTTAAAGAAGCTGAAATCAAACCCTTGGAAAACATGTGTTAGAGAAGGAATAAAAGAGGCAGGACCACAAAATGAGATGTTGCCAGTAAACTAATGGACACTCATTTTTGTGCTTTGCTGCTTGTGCTTTGAATGGCTGATACTGTGGAAATATGAATCGGAGTAAGGTGAGCGGGATGTCACAGTCATCAAGATGGGAGGTCGCTGAACTGGAGAGTGTCTCAGCCTGAATTTGCCAAATCAATTGATAAAAAACAGTTTTCTCCATAATAATATAATCAATCTCCTGTCTAAATGTTTCAGGTGCTGAAATTGCCTTCTGTACTTGAATTTATAATAATAAGAAATAATAAAAAGCTCAAGCAAAAGGATTAAGCAAGAATGAGCTGCATGTACGTGCTCTATGCAAATTGGTGACACCTCTGTATTCATAATTCATTGCAAGCGGTTGAAGGTAAATAGATTTTTATTTTTATTCCCTGTGAATTTCTCACATAAGCAGGAACTATCTCTTTAGAACATTTTCCCCCTCTTGTTTTGTTTAAGTTGAGAAAGAAAGTAAACAAACAGATGACTGTGGCAGCTCCTGATCTCGCATTGTGTGAGGCTGCAAGACCCTGTTTGGATGAATCCTTTTCTGCTTGGCTCTGTCTCAAAGCACAGCTGGGGCTGGGGACCTGGGGAGAGGGCGTTTAGGAGGGGGGTGTCCCCCCATGTCACATTGGTTTGAAGGATCGTGAAGGGGAAGTGATGAGAGAATGGTGTTTGAGATCTCCCGCATCCTCACTGTGTTTTCTATATTAAGACCGAACATGATTTCTTTAAATAATTAAGAAAAACCATACAAGCAGGGCACGACAGTACATCCCTAGTAGGAGCGCTATGTACAACAGGACTTGGGAGCAAGAAAGAGAAAAAAAGAATTCAAATAAACACTTTTATCGTGATGACCCTTAAATGAAAGGACAAGGAAACAGTATGATCAGCTAGCAAAACATTGGGAAGATAAGAGCTCTTTGTCAGCACAGAGGGCCTGATTCTCCCTTCCTTTGTCATTTGCATCTGTGCAAGGAGAATGACAAATTGCAGCAAAGATGCTACCAAATCAGATCAGTTTAAACCGGTTGCTGGCTTTGCACGTGCTTTAATGACAGTACAAGGTGAACAGAGTTGACTCAATCCCAAAAAGCGACCAGTTGATCTGAAACCTGAGCTACGGTTGTATTAAGTATTAAAAAATAATTTTTCATATTGCCAGAAACGAAACAAAAACCCCAGTACTGCAATATAATGATAAAGGGAATATTGAAATATCATTAGGTACTTTAATAAATAGTTCCTCAAAAGTACATATTTAATTTTCAGACTTGTGTTTCCTTTTTTGGTACCTTAGGATAGTAAGATATTTCTGCCATGAGTTGCTTTCTTTCTTACACGAGTTCAGTTTACCTCAATTATCCACCACGTAAAAACAAAAAAAAACAAGAAGCCCCCCAAAGCCCTTTATAGTATTTCCACAAGACTAATATAAAGCAGATGTATCCTGCTGAGTTCACAGTATATTTTAAACAAAATGACCCCAATGTTGTTCTGGATCTTACAAATGCTGATATATATGAATACCTTTCCATGGGGGAGCATTCTCAGGAGTATCCAATGGGTCAGGCTTTCCCTGTTTGAAATGGTAATCATATGCATGGGGTTGTTTTTCAGTTTCATTTAGGTCCTTTTGAAAAAAAAGTGTTTATTTTTGCAGCACGTTGTCCTATATTTTGGTATTTTTCCTGTACGTTTCTCAAGGCAACTAAAAATAATACATGGCAATATTTAACTCTTGTATAGCATTGACTGTGACAGTCCTCAGAAATATAGGTGCATATTGGCGGCTGCCGTGCAGTAAGTCTCCAGATGTAAATCATCAGGTGCATATAAGGCATGAAGGAACACCTGCCCAATTTTCAAAAGTAATGTAGGATCTGATTCTAAAAAGTATATGAAGTGGAATTTTGCGTAAAAATTTAAGCACCATGAAGGCAAAATCCAGAACTCCTTCCTTCCTCCACTGCCAGCTTCCCTTGGAGGTCCCCAAGGGTGGGATTCAGCCTGAGTGAGAACTTGTGTGCCTGTGCCTGCACCTGAATTTAGATGTCTACAGTGCGACTGTGAGTGGTATGCAGCTGTATAAATCTAGCTGGATTCTGCCCAAAACGTCTACATGAGAGCACTCCTCGCAGTCCCCTAACCTCTCATATGATCTGGAGGCAGTTGAAGTCTGCTTAATTGACACTTCAAAGAGGAAGGAGAAAAGATTGCCCTTTTTTCCCAGATTTCTATTTTTTACTCATCCACCTGTCCCATTCTGAGATACTTGGGTGTCCCAACATGCTGGACTTGAGGATCTACATAATCCCGTCATTCATACAGGAGAGCCACATAATTGCCCTCACCTTCTGCAGTAAGTGGTGTCCAGCTTTGGTGTCTAGCTGTGGCTGGCTTTGTCCACAGAATGGCTCACTCTGTGAGCTGGACATCCCGGTTGCCCCGGTCAATAATCCTTGTAGAGAAAGCTCTAAGTGACCTGTCTCCAAGTTTATCCATAAAGGTATGAGAGAGAAATTCAGGCCCAGGAACATGAAGCCTATTTGTTGCAGCAAATACATAGTTGTCTATATTGGACCAACTGTAGGTATTTAGGGAATTTAATCCTCTATAATTTATAAAAACGCAGTGTTGACTTTGTGCCCCATCCAGGGGGGAGGCAATTAGTGCGGACTGTCTCGTGTCCATAGCCTTCAATCCGCCACCCACACTCACCACAATTCAAACACAGTGAATATTTTGAGTTTATGATACAGATACTTAAACTGATAATCTTTTTTCTTATTTATCTCTTTCCCTTATTGAAAGAAAGTGCTTGTGTCCCACATAAGAGTCGAACTATCAGTCCCTCTGTGTGAACCAGGTTGGCAATAGAAACAACCCTCTGAGTTTCCCCGATATTTCATTTACTTTGGCGAATGGGTCTAAGTCACCAGGTTAATGTGAGCATTTTGAAGAATATTACTTTTTCTCTTCCTGATCTGTATCCGTACCCATATCAACCGGAATAGGAGGAAGGATAGAAATTTAATTTTACATATCCCAGTTTTGTGCCTTGACTGCAAACCAAAATACCTCCTCCCTCTTGGCAGCGTACACAAAGGTGGGGTTTTGACAGCAGCCTTTAATAGACTTTCAGCAAGCACGTCTGGAAAAGACCTATGAGGTCATCTAGTCCAGTTCGTATCCAGAGGCATAATTCAGGCTGTTCTCACCAACAGAGGTGATGGTACTCAGTGGCAAGTCAGACATAAATTCTGAGTCAAAGATCCCTAAATTCTGCTGCATGAGATTCAAGAAGATAGAAAGTCCGGAGCAGCCTCAGTTATTTTTGATAGAGGTTTTTATTAAATTATTTATACAAGCATGAAGGCAGTAGAAAAGCAGATAAGTATTTAACTTTATTTATTTGACCATTTACATATAAAAAGGTTTGTTTAGTTTTTTGTTCATTTGATTTTATTTAATCATTTAATAATTACTGATCATCAGTTTGGATTATGAGGGGCAAAGATAGAAAAGGTAGCTTTTTCTGAGGCATCATGGCACTTTGAGTGGTGTGTCAAGGAGCTGAGGACCAGGGTTCAAAGATCATATCGATATTGCTCAAAAATTACTTCATCATTAAACCGGAAAAGTTTAATACGGTTTATATTTCGGTTGACATTGAGTTTTGGAGCTGTCTGTCATCATGGATGTGTCCAGTTCCCACTTACGGAAGCTGATGTATGAGGCCGTTGAAAGTTCAGGCAGGTGTTACTACATCTGATCCTACTTATCTTTCATATCACATTTTTGTGTGGCTTTTTTTTTTTCTCCACAGTTATGAGCTTTGAAACGCTTTCTTTGTCCAAACTGTGGACACAGAGGGCAACTTTGCAGTGAATGGCAGGCTCTCCGCATGCTCTGGATGGCTGTTCCAGGGCCTTACAGATTCCCGTGCATACTGGTCTATCCATCAAACCTTTGTCTCCTCAGAGCTTAGCTGTCCCAGCAGGAGACACATATCTAGAGAGATATGTTGGTGTTTTTTTAATATTTTTTTCCCCTATGTGTGCAAGAGATGAATCACCGAATCCACAGCAGAGTGAACCCAAATCTTTCCCAAGTGAAATGGTGGAGGGGAGGGGAAGGAGAGGGAAGAGCTCCCTCTCGCCCACCCCCTGGGAGGAGGACGGAGGGCGGTGTGGTGGTGCTGCCGTGCTTGGCAGGCGCCCCAGGACGGCAGCAGCGTACCCACGCCAGGCTGTTCGGGGCTGAGTGGGTGTGCTGCGCTCCCGCTTTGCCTGGAAATTTCACATTTGTTGAAATGAGCATGCATATTTAAAAAAAGGTGTGTGTGGGGGCTGATGAATCACATCTTCTGTCAAAGACTCCAGACACCAAACTGGAGTGTTGCTGAGTGTCTGGAGCTCTTTACTCATCTTTCATCTTTTGCGTGTTTTAATCGCTAACAAATTCTGTCCTTAATGTCATACAAATGTTCCTTTTTATCAGCTGCTTTCCCAGCTCTTTCCCTTTCACCCACCCAGCCCTGCTCCTCTCCCCACCCCTCCAGAGGCACTTCCTGATGTTCATCACCCTCTTCTTATTTACCATCCCTGCTACTCACTTAGTTATTCTTCCACAGAAATGCGACAATTAGGGCCTTATTCAAAGCTTTGCTCAGTGAGACAATATTACTGATTTACAAGTGTGTGTCCCTGGAGTTTGTGGAGGTGACTGGTGTCTGCTCACCTCGCGCTGCACCTGCCACCTTGGGAAGGATGCGGGGAAGGAGAAAGAAGGCACGAGCCAACCAGAGACCGGCTAAAGCCTAATCTCCCCCCCAGCCTGTCTCTGACTCACAGACAGAGGTGCCTCCAAACTGAGGAGGTTTTAGCTCGTTTTCTAGAGGCAGGATTTGCGGTGACAGCAACACGCAGTGCTGGGGAGGGAGGGTAAAGTGGATGATGTTTTCCTTAAGGTTCCAGACTTGGGTTCATATTCACGGTCTCTGTCAACTGAGGGTGTAACCAAAGTCTGCCAGGGAAAGGAAGTTCTCTGAATGGCCAGCACCAGAATAACAGACCTGTGACTACCGTGACAAGATAGTTTAAAAGCAATATAAAGCCCTGCCAGCCCAGGTTGAGTGAAGGATGTGTGCCCCTGAAGCTGCAGCAGGATGACAGAGCTGACCCTGCTCTGAAGAAGGTCTCATGTCGAAGCCCTGTAACGAGCCCAGGGCTCAGATCACCACAGGGCAGGTGTCTCCTGGGCCACGGGCACCATGATGAGGCCACGTGTCCCATGACCCTGGCAGGACTGGGACGCTCACAGGGCTGGGACACTCACTCATTAAGAGATATGAGCACTGCAGTCAGTCTCACAGGCAGATTAATTTGCCATATTAGTGTTACTAAATAAAACAGTGTTGGGCACTGCAGCTTTCCTGTCTACACTGATAAATGGATCATAGAATCGTCTAGGTTGGAAGGGGTCTTTAAGATCATCGAGTCCAACCGCTAACCTAACACTGCCAAGTCCACCGCTAACCCACGTCCCTCAGCACCATGTCTGCACATCTTTTAAATACCTCCAGGGATGGTGACTCAACCACCTCCCCGGGCAGCCTGTTCCAACGCTTGACAACCCTTCCGGTGAAGAAATTTTTCCTAATAACCATCCTAAACCTCCCACGGTGTAACTCGAGGCCATTTCCGCTTGTCCTATTGTTTGTTACTTGGGAGAAGAGACTGACCCCCACCTTGCTACACCCTCCTTGCAGGCAGTTGTAGACAGCGATAAGGTCTCTTGATGGTGCATTTTCATCTCAGGCAAACAGACACTCTCACAAATGTTGGTGTCCATGCACATTTTGGGCATTAGCATGGGGCAGGGATTGCTCCCGGAGGCAGTCTGGATCCCACAGCCTGGCTGCGAGGGGCTGGAAGGTTCCATACTGACGTGAGCTGTTGCACGCCAGCTGCCCTTGGTGTCGCGCTGTGGACTAAGGCACATTTAATTTAATAGCATGGACAAAGTCACAAAATCCAGCTTTTCAGCAGCCTAATCAGTTTGGACAGAGGACCGCTCTCGCATGGCTGTATTGACTCTGGTTCCGAAGATGGCTCAATTGGTCCTGTCTCAGATCTCTGCCCAGACTCCCGTGCCGTGCAGACATGGCTTTATAGCTCCCGCTTTCCATTTCCAGAACTAAACTCAGAAGTCAATGATAATTTTCTTCAAAGGGTTGGGATGTGCCCTTCGCCTTTTGCCTTTGACTTGTTTATTAAATTCTTCCTTTTTTTTTTTTTTTTAATTTTTTATTTTTACAAATTGTGGACACCACTTAAAGGCAAGACATCAATTTAGCTTGCAATCCCAGGGACATCAAATATCAGCTCTTCTGCAGGGGAGAAAGATGTTTTTCATAGCAACCTGTGAGGGAGAATCTGTCTCCCAGTACATAAAGACTAAGTGCCGTTTTAATGGCTTTGACTTTTGGAGCAAAGGCTCAGTGAGTTGTAATTAGAGCTGGTCATTTGTTTTTAATGAAATCATTTTCCACGGGGGAAAAAAAAAATGCAGCTTTGCCCAAATCAAAACATGTTGTGAAAATGTGCTGATTTCAGTGACATTTTTATGGGACTAAGTCCAAATGAATCATTTCAATCTTCTCCTTGCATTTTGATAATGTCAGAATGTTTCATTTCAAGAATATTGAAACATTTCATTTTAGCAGTGCGGTAGGAGAGGGCTGTGGAGCGCCAAGTAATCTTGTCTTCGGGATTTGTAAAGCAGAGAGTTTAAAGTAACAAAAGATGGTAGGGCCTGAACCTGTTTCTCCAAAGCCAATTCAGACACGATTGTCCCTGTATTAGGTAGATGGGGTCCTTTGATATCTCTTGAGAAAGCTACAAGGAATGAATGCAGAAAAATTACTGGAATTTATGAAGTGAATTTGATTTTTAGCTGAAGAAAAGAAACAAAAAGCTGAGTACAACAGAGAACAAGCAACTAGCAGAATTTTCACTTTGCAAGGGTTTCTCTCTACATACCCATGCCTTTTTTTTCTTAATGAACCTCTCTTTGAAAGGAAATAAAACCAAACAGCCCCATTTATTTCAGAAGATAGAGAGCTACTCAGAAGTAGCCATTGACCTTCAACCTCATGTTTTACCATAGTCTGAGGTCACTTTCCTGCACAAACAAGATTTTCTGGCCTCTTTGGCCATCCTCTCTGCCAAGCTGTTTCAGGAAGCTTGACACTCTGTCAACGCCTACAGATGTTCTTATCTCGGTTGCTGTCAGTGTATGTTGCTCCCTAAATCAGTGAAGTTTCAATGTATTATGTGTAACCAAGATAATTTACAGATGATCAAGAGCCTTATAAAAGTGTAGGTAAAGAAAAACCTAAACAATTAGGAATTAATGGAGGTGACCTAAGTGCGGTCCTAGAAAACTAAAGGAAGTATTTAAACTCTGTAATTTAAAAGAAGTTATTAAAGGACTGTTTTGAAGGGAGTAATCAATGAACATTAGGAATATTAAATCAGCATTAACCCAAATGAGCTTGTTTTCTTTTAGCAGCCATAGTCGAAATCATTTGGAATCTAATTGGAAACACTGAAAATAAATTAAATTACAATATTCCATTTATTGCATCACACAGGAAAGTTAAAAAAAAAAAAAAAGGGTTTCAAATAAACTTTACCAACAGCGTTTGGTAAGTTTCCTAATATCCATGAATGGCTTGGGATATGACCATGGTTGCACATGTTATGTACACACACGTATCTCAAAGTTACCTCTAAAGAAGTTGGAGAATTTAGAGTTTGACCTGGACTTATTCCATCCGCTTTAGTGATCTGTGTTTAATTTACTGCTGCCACAGCTGTGTCCTTGGAAGCATCCAAGCTAGTGAGTTTAACCCTAGTTTAGGCACAATGATATAAATCACACCAAGCTGTGACTGCAAGGCAAAACTGGCCTTGATTTTGTCCTAGAAGCAACATCACGCAAGAAAGTGGCTCTTTCTTGGTGCTTTGTCAAGCCTTCTTCATCTTCTTCCTCTTTTTTTCTTTTTTTAATGTTGGAAAAATTGGAGAACAGGTGTGAGATGAGAAAGTATTGAGGTGAAAGGCATCATTACGTTGGAAAGATGGGAGGAGAGTTAGTTATTGTCTGTAATCAGAAAGGTTTATAGTCTCCACTTGTTCAGTTCCACTGGTGGAGCGACATACCTCTTTTTGGATAAGGGGGGATTTAAATGTGAGCTTCTGTCATAGTTGATTGGTTTGGCATCTTGATGGGATAGTCCTTTCTGAGTTGTCAGTTTATGAATATATAATCCTTTAAGGCACAAGTAATAGGGAATTAATTGCTTTTGCTCTTTGGGAGGACACATTCAGCATATCTTTAGAGCTTTAACACTTTCTTCTATTCTTTCCATTTTCTCTTCTGTTTATTTAATTTCATCCGTTTATAGTATGAGTGGAAATTCTATTTGAAATAGGTCAAAATACTCTTGTGTATTCTTTTTTTTTTTTTTAAAATAGTCTTTCTATATATGGATAATTGCTAGAAAATTTCAGACCTTAATAATCACTAATGTTATTGTCCATCTTTAGCAATCTCCAGAACAGAGATTCTTTATTCTCCTAAGTTTATTAAGGAAGCTATTACTTACATACCAAATGCATAATGAATTCTGCTATGAATAACAATATGCTAATGTTCAAATAACTTATATTAGTAACTAATGATCACCTCTAATAGCACTGCTATATTTGTGTGTAAACCACCTTCCTATTTATATAGCAATTACATCATGTGTCTGCTACTTGAAACTTGCATTTAAACACAACACATTTCCAAATAAGCAAATGTATTTGTGTAGCCGGGTGCAAGCAGACACAAGCTCATTTCACACACCCGCGAAGCTGGGCAGATGGTGGTTCCTGTGGCACTGGGCTCTATCACCTGGTACAAGCTCATGGCTTGGGGAAAGACTGTGTGCCAGCATGGCCATGCAGCTGGTATGTCTGACTCGGCTTGCCTCTGGCGGCCTGAACAGTGCCAGTGGACTTCCTTTTCTGGTCTGTCTACCAGCAAGAAAATAGCTGCGATGTAAACGCCGTATGATACGTGGCGGTGGAGTGACTTGATGCTCCCTCTGCCATCAGAGGTGTCTCGCTGCAAGGAGAACCGGAGCCACACTTCGTGGGAACCATTCATACCATGACGTCATTTGTGCCGCCTGTCCCCACCTGTGGAGATGCAGTTGGTTAATGACTAATGAGCGTATAATGATGAGGAGCCAGAGAGACACCATCCTACTGCAGGGGTGCTGTGGATAAACAAGGCTCAGAGGGTAACGGAGGAGAGCAATTATCTGTGTTTTCCTTACTGTTATAAGAAAGCATTTGAATTTCTTGAATCCCTTTTAATAACAATGATGGAGCGTTTCAAGAAATTTTACAGTTGTTTTCCCTGTGCATTTCACGAGAAGAGATAGAGGAGAGAAAAGAAAGCTCAGACAGTTCCTGTGGCCTTGGAAACCAGATTCTATACATTTTATGTCTATGAGATCCTAGGAAAAATCATTTAATAACATACCTTAACAAAAATGAGATTTCTTCTTTCTTCTTTTCATTTCTCTGGGAGGAAACAGAAATTGCCTGTGAATTTCTGTAATTACCCCAACCACTCATTCAATAGAACATTTAATAAAATAATAACAATTCTTCTAAACCTAGAATTACATATTTATTATTCCTTAAACATCACATATATAAACATATTTATAAACATTTCTTGAAATTTAGGAAAGGGCCATGTAACTTTGTGCCAGCCTACAAATAAATCATTGTAATTGTGTTAAGATGCATTGTCACATCAAGACGGAGGGTTAGGCCTCCTAACAAAGCCGTTGCTTTTTGACTTTACCATTTTGAATCATTCAGTTTTGACTTTCAGGTTATACTAAAATACGTCTTTGATATGCTAGACAGAATGAGCTGCCTAAATCTCTCACTGCAAGGCATTTCTGTAAACTCTCTAATATTTTTTTCTGGCTCTTCGCTGCATCCTTGACAATTTTTCAGTATCTTTTTAAATGTGTTCTGATATCAATCTCACCGATGCAGTAAACAGTGGTAAAAATCACCTCTCTGTCGTGCTGATTTTGCATGCTGCTGAACTCTCTGCACCCACCTGTTGTTTCTTATTCTCATCACCCATATTAGAGAGTGGCTTCACGGATACCCCAGTACACCTGAAGGGCAGAGATTTGCCACGCAGGAACAAGAAATAGTGCAAAGCAGGAATTTGCACCCAGATTTTTCCACCTGACACAGAATCTTGAGAAACTGTAATACAAGGTGACTACTTTCAAAGTAGAGTGCTTTGGGCCCAATTCCAGCACCACTGGGAATGCACCAGGATCTTCCTCCACCCCCCCAGTGCCACTCCAGAGAGGCACTGTGCTTCTATAGGTCCTGTGCGGATGGTTCCATGTGGATGTCTCAGATGATACCTTAGTGCGTCTCAAACGTCATTAGCCTCCGTTATTTAGGTGACCGCACTCAGACCTTTGGTTGCCTTTGCAGTCAGGGAAGAGACATAAGCAACTCCAGGGCTGATTTAGCCTCCCCTGCTATTATTTACTTTGCGCCTGCCATCTGGTAGCCTCTCTTGCTACTTCTCAATTCTACCATTAGAAAGAAAAATGAAGTCTTTCTCTGCTTACCTTTGCCATATCATCATCCCTGATTTTAAGACCAGTAGCATATCTTCCCACATTTTTTTTTCCTCAGGCTGAGTCCTAGTCTTCTTTGCTGTTCTTTTCAGAAGAGTTCTTTCATAACTTTGATCATCCACCAGCATTCCTCATCATGCATCTAATAAACCCCCTGAAATCTAATCTAATCTAATGAATTTCAGCTGTCTCTCAGATAAAAAAATGGAAGTAAAAAAAAAAACAGTAGTACTGTCATTTCTTGAAGGGAAGACTCTTCAGATGCCCCTGAAGCCCACAGGAGTCCTTCCCTTGACTTCAGTCTATGAGCTCAGTACATAGAGGCATACAGTCTCGTCCCAGAGTGAAAAAGCTGCACTTCAAAAGTGTAAAGAAAGCAAAAATCCGAGAATTTCCCATTATGAGTTTAATCCGGATCCTTAGACATCAATGATAGCGTTTCTTTTTACATCAGGGTTTGTTGGACGAGACCCAGGCTGTCTGTAAAAATGCTGAGCATATCTTTTATTAAACGTTTTGTTATTTAATGTGCCATTTTCTGATGTATATTTGATAAACAAATTTGTTACCAGAAGCGTTCTTGTTACCAGTGACATTTAAACACAAATGCAGATTTATATATGAGTAATTGTGTTTCAAGAGTAACTGTGTGCAAAAGTCAGCATTTTGCAAATGTTACAAAAATGTACAAGCCCAAGCAGAAAAAACTACTTGCCCATCTTCTGCTACATTTGATGTAATGAAAGGTAATTACACCCTATTCACACATTAAAAGAAAGCACTCATCTTGGATAAGACCTTGATTGTAAATCTGTTGGAGTTAATGGAAGTCTTTCAGTTGGTTTTGGTGGAACGTGGCTCAGGCTTTCAGGAGGAAAGTAAGGTTTTACAGAGCTGCTAAGAGATCTCTTGGGATTACAAATGAGGGATTGTCACCACAGTGTTCAGGTGCTGTAGAAACATCTCCGCTTCTGAAAGTCTTGCCTCTGGCACTCATCTGCTTGTTGCACTAACATAAAGAAAGTGCTGTTGACTCATATCTACCAGAGGTGAAAATCCAATCTCACATATGTCCTTGCCCCATAAGAACATTTAGAAAAGAAATACATGTCCTTAAAATTATATCAATTCACCTTACATGACTAGGAAAAAGGCCATTTCTAAAGGATATTGATTAAAATGGAAATACATTCAAATAAATGGATTCTTGGCTTGAAATAACCTTTACAGTAAGTGAATGGTCTATTTTGAAAGTATGATGGGTGTTCTGCAGGGCACTACTGTATCTTAATTTTATTTCATTGCTATAGAGAGTTTTCTCTGTTTATGAAAATGCTATGCAAAGTGAGATCTATGGATTTCAGAATGGGGAGGAGCAGGAAATTTTGTCTTAAAAAGACATTTGCTTTTCTATTTCTCATCATTCTTTAGTATCATCAAGGACCAGAGCTAGACACTAAAGGGAAGACAAGGTTTCACAGGCACTATATCAAACACAAAATAAAAACCAGTCCCTTCCCATGAAAGCTTGTATTTTAAATGAGTCACACAAAGAATGGGACCAAGGAAGTAGTAAAATTCCTGTTGTAGTGACATGGGCCAAGGGATCTTTTTCTGGTCAAATCCAGAAAAGGAATTAAGGATCTTAACTGGGAAAATCTCAGCTCTATGTACAATCAAATGATTTTTACAGCAAATGACTTGATAAGCAGAGAAAAAACTATTAAAAAAAAATAATTAGACAACCATGCAGTTATGGGGGAGACTGAAATTTTACGTCTTCTGCAACTTGAGCAAAACTTCCAAAAGGCTGGTCAATACACCAACATAATCCCCACAGTCCCCATCATCTATGTCCATCTGTTTCAGCCTGGCAAGAGAAGGCTCCAGGGAGAGCTTACAGCAGCCTTCCAGTACCTAAAGGGACCTACAGGAAAGATGGGGAGGGACTCTTTACCAGGGAGTGATATGATAGGACATGGGGTAATGGCTTCAAACTGAGAAAGGGTAGATTTAGATTGGATATCATGAAGAAATTCATTACTGTGAGGGTGGTGAGCCCCTGGCCCAGGTTGCCCAGAGAAGCTGCGGCTGCCCCATCCCTGGAGGTGTTCAAGGCCAGGTTGGACGGGGCTTGGAGCAACCTGGTGTATTGGGAGGTGTCCCTGCCCAGGGCAGGGTGTTGGAACTAGGTGATCTTTAAGGTCACTTCTAACCCGAACCATTCTACGATTCTACGATTCTATCTTTTGCATCCCAAAATTGGGCTTTGCTGTTGGGGCTGAACTTCTGCGTAGGCACAATGCAAAGATTGCAGGTTGGAGAGAGCAAAGTCTGAGGCTGTTGCTTAGCAGTTGTGGCTCTTGGATGGTCAGTCTCAAGTGTCCTCTTCCAAGGGAACATGGTACTTCACTGGGAAAAATAGAGGTGCTTGCACGTGCTCAGACAACTGAGCTGTTAGAAGGATGCTTTTGCATCAGCGTCGGAGACAGGAACCTAAATTCTGCAGAAGTTGCCTGGTAATTTGTTCATCCTTTTCCTGGGTCAGGCCTTACTTTGCTTGCAGGAGCCCATAGAAGGACTAGGAACTAAACTCACACCTTTCAACAGTTATTAGTACAGCATGAAAAAAAACCCCGAAAGCAGAAACAGAAGCAACTGTGGTTATGGGTAGGAGAGAGTGTTTCTCCTTGCCACCTAGCAATACCACATGGTGGCAAAACACGAGGCTGATTGCACCCGTGATTATTTTTTTTTTTTTTTTTTGCCAGATACTGGAAACGGGGCTGTGTGACTGATTTTCATGCTCAAACATAAGCCATTGAAAGTTAATTTTAGAAAAATGGACCTAATGTTATATATGTGCACAAGCACTATTCAAGCAGGAGTAGGTTACTCCCTGTACCACTGGATGTTTGCCTGCTAACAGTATATGATACTGTTGGTTGGTCGATTTTCTACAACGTGACATCCCCTTCCTGCAAAAAGATGAGGAAGATCAAATAAGGAACATTCCAGATCCTGAACAGGAATATGAAGGTCTCATGCTGGGGTTAATGCACATTTATAAATTAGAGTTGAAAATAAAAATACAGAAGAATGAAGCAGAGCCTGAGGAACCACAATTGTAAAAAAAAAATAAAAATATAAGTTCACTACTTCCCCCTCACTCTCAGAAAGTGTCTGCACCTAGGAGGGGTTAAAAAACTAAATGTGAGTATTTTCCAACCCCCAAAATACCAAAATCCTTGTGAACTTTAAGGACAGCCCAGGCAGCGTGGACTCTAGAACACTTTCAGGTAGATTCCAGATACTGTAGGATGTGTGAAGGCATCTCGCACCTGTGTTTCCAATTAACTGGGAGAATCCCTACGGATTCTGACAAAATAGAGATATTGCAGTAGTAGAGCACATAAGAGTTTTTGCTGCAACAATGGGCTGCAACAGTGGGCACTACAGGATTTAGGAAAATGAAGGGTTTCACCAGTGAATTTGCCAGGAAATGAGTTTGCTGATGACAATACTGGAGGTTGCACTGAAACTTTGGGTCTAAAGGTCTAAATACTCCCACTCCGTCCTGTTGTGCTACTCCTGTGTGAGACTTTACAAGCACACATGCTGCTATACTTTCAACCAGTTTTCTTTCCTTTTAGGCTTTCCCTTTCTCTTTAGGCTTTACTAGCCTAAAAATGGACTAAGCCTGTCTGTATTGAAGCAAACACTAATGAAGGAACAAGGTGGATTTAGCATTTTGTGGCACATGAAAATATAAAGATATTTATTTACATATATATATTTATTACATGTACATATTTATTTATAAACTATTTTTAGCCATATCTTTAATCAGTGCACTGATCATGAGAAAAGTTGAAAACAAGTTCTCACAGGGAAACAAAAAGCAAATTTGAATGCACGCAATAAAAAAATGTGCTATCCCCTGCAAGATGTTCCCGTGACCATAATGTATTTATCCTGAAGTGAACTTATGCACCTATTGTGGTCTTGGCTTTTTTTTTCTGAATTTGATACTACTTGGCAGGTGAGGTTTTATGCCAAATGGCAGCACTGCTCAGTATCTGCTGGTGCTTCCAGGCAGAGATCTTAAAATACTTTACCAAAGCAGAAGCTATTATTCTGAATTTCTGAGTATGTAAGCCTTAGTGTCACCATTTCAAGAGTAAATAGACACCAGGAAACATTAAACAACATTTACAAACCCATAGAATGTGCCAATGACCTGATAGGGAGTATATCCTCACGTTTCTAATTGTGTGCTTCAAAATCTTGCTAACATTTTATCAAGGGGAGGAAAGATGGGTGCTGCAGTTTTAGCAGATGAGTTCCCTAGAAACAAAAATATTAAAATAATGTTTCATAAGAGACAGGAAGAATCTGAGAAGCACCCTTGTCGAATTTATTAAATCTTCCATATGAATCCCATATGAATAAAGGGGCTTGTGGGCAGGCAGATATTAAGCAGCACACAGCGTTTGAATTAAATGCACTTATGATTGAAGGTGCTCAAAGTTGTTCTCTGCACCTTGTTGCAGATGCAGGGCAAAAGAAGGTACACAAATTTAAACCAAAAAAAAAAAAAAAAGTATGTGGATAGATCTCCTGGAGATATACACAGGGGATTTCTTCCTTTCTCTTAAAACACAACTTAGAGAAGACACACACTTTAAGGTCGGCTTTATTTTCACTCATAATTCAAATCCTCAAGCTCTCTGCTCTTCTCTGAATTCCCTCTGGTTCTCAAAAACCTTTTTGGTAGTCCATGTCCAAGAGTGAACCTACAGTCTCAGTTGTATCTGTCACCCTGACTTATATATATAAATGCAGAAGATACAGATAGGTACTTCTTCCTGATATATTACTTTTGTACATCAATTTCTGTCTTGGTCATGACAAAGGCCTGAACCAGGAGCTCTCAGAACTAGTGACATAAGCTTTTCCAACTTGCACTACAAAATGATTTGGTACCACAATGTTCAGCTTTGAGGAATCTGGAAAAGATGCTGAGTGAAGTCCACAGCACTCTTGCTCTGGTGCCTCAACTTCATGCACAAAGGGAAAACCAGTGGCAAGGAAACACTGAAGCAGGAGGTGGAACATAAACACATACCACCCTTGAAAAGAGTGCCCTGCCTGGGTTTCTGTGCCAAGGACCTTCCTCCGGGTCTAGACAACCAATGCAGGCAGTCTTCTCCACTAAAATGCAGCAACAAGGAGGCACCTTGATTGCTCAATAGCTTAGAAGTTAACGTATTCATTCCGCTTAGAAGCACTTCCCAGCTTCCTCAAGGAGGAAAGTGCTCTAGTTATTGGGCTGTAGGAATAGGCTTGGGTTGGTCTTTCCAATCAGGAAGGAAGAAGGAAAGTTTTGGAGAACAGGGTCGAGAAAGGGTGAAAAGAAGCTGACGGAGTTGGCTGTAGGTTGTGTGCTTTCTGATGCGGCAGTGTTCGAATTTGATGTATTTTATACAAAAGTGCAGTGGAAGAGAATTGTAAAGTTTCCCTTCCAGAGCATTCATCTCTATATGGTACTCTTCTCAGAGCTGTGGGTTCAAAAGCGTCAGGAAAAGAGGAAATCATTGAATTTTGTCCTTGTCTTCCCTAGCGAGCTTTGCAGCCATCACTCTGAGGAAAACACATGCACATGCTCCCATCCATCAGGTGTTTGTCTCTCAGCTCTCTCCACATGGGCATGGTGGAAAGTCTGGTCTATAAAAGTAGAGTGGGTGTGGGTGCTTGGAGAGGACCGTGTTTGATCGGGGTGGGAGGGCTGAGGGCTGTACCTTTAGAGGCCTGGTGACCTGCCAGAGCCTCAAAGGTCAAGAAAGAAGTCCTGAGGATCAAAAATCACAGGCTTCAGCACGTAAAGATGTATTTCAGTACGTTGGTGCTTTTGCGTCTCAAATCCCAAACTGTAGGTTGGAGCTGTAAGAGATTCATGTATTCTGTGGCTTGGGAGAGGGACAGGTAAGGTGAACTGAAGTGGGGGCTAGATTTCTAGATATGCCACTGTTTTCACAGCCCCATCACATTGCAAACAATGTTTATTTCTTCATCCATTACCCCCTCTAGACTTATTTCAACATTACGGCTTGCTTTCAGCTTTTCCTTCCAGCTGCCTTTGTGTTTCAAATTGTTTTCCCCAAGATTGATCTAATTTTGTTATTTTCTTCTCTTATTTCTAATTTCTCTAAATCTGCCGATATTATTGCACTACCCTGATGGGGCTCACTACTCCTCCCAATTGAACATCATCTGTAAGCTTCATTAGCATGCTGTTTGCTGTCTCGAGCAAGGGGTTGCTTATTTTCTTGTCTACCAAGTGCTCCAATTTCCCCCATCATTCCTCGCTGAGCCATAACCCACCCTTCGCATCTGCAAAAGCTGGAACCAAGGAGCAAACTGCCTCCCTGCCACTCCTTTAGCAGGACATCTGTCCCTTGTCAAAGCCCCTGATGTTATCACGCAACAAGGGAAAGCAACGCAAGTCAAGAGTGAACCTTGTCAAGTTTGGACGTGTAACTTGGGGCTGTACCAGGATTAATTATGCCTTCTGCTACTTTACACACTCATGTCATCAATAAATTCTAATAAACAGGAGTAGGATGTTCTTATTCATGTCATTCCAGAGGAATTAGAACACAGTAGTGTTATTTAGCAATGCAGATGTTTTATTATTGTGTTGTTTATGTGAAAGTGGATATGACATGAAGAGGTATATCAAATGAGCAATAGAGAGAAGCGAGCTGTGCTCCCTTTTTGATTATGCATATTTATTCATACTGCAGAAGTTACAGCACGTAGCAGAGTCGTCGAAGATGGATTGCTCAGTTTGGAAACCTAGCCTCCTCTCTTCCCCCGTTCCCCCCCTTTTTTATTTTTTTTATAAAGTTTAGATATGTCAATACTACCTTTGTACAGTATTTATGAGTTCCTTCTTTAAACTGCACCTTAATTGGTTTAGTCACCACAATTGCAAAACAGGAACCTAATCACCAGAAGCTAAGTAAGCAGAAAAAAAATAATGATTTGGAGCTGTCTGTCTACTGCTGCCGAACAGACACACTGGGCACGGTTTAAAGCTATAATTGCATTGTGGCACTGGCTTGCTGTTCCCAGCACATGCATAATGTAGCTCCCAGTTGTAGACTGCCACATATCCTGCTGTATTTACCCTCGGATGCCAGCAGAGCACATGCCACCCACAACTGCTGCTTCCCAACAGTGTGAAACTGTCACACTTTCAATTAGATGCCCCAAAGCACTTTATTGCCCACTGGAGGGTATAGTCATATCTTGATGGAGGAAGATTATGGCCTAAATGCATCCATAGCAGTTCTCCGCAGGCTGCGGCAGAATTACTTTGGGAATGAATTTGGATGAATTACCCCATTCGTTCTATTGATCATAAAACAGGGCTATGCACTGCTTCTTTTTGAGGGCACAAATTCTTGACCACAAACTGTTGGGCCAGTATATGGCCTTATTACTTCCCTGTGTACTTCCACAGCCAGAGAAGACAAAAAGCACAGGTAGCATGAGATCTGCAGCTGCATGTTGCCGTGCAAATGGTCACTGCAGAGACAAGATCTTCCTCTGCAGACCCTGGGCAAATCGGCCCCTCCACTTCAATTTTCTTCACCTCCTCAGGTGTGTGTCTTTGTGTACTGCTGCCTGTGCACTCACAAAACAGAGGCACTCCATAGAAAACTTTCATTGCCATCATCTAGGCTTAGAAAAATGATCATATTTGAGGGAATTAAGGATGAACTGCACTCCAGTAACCCCTCTAAAGGCCACGTTAAGCAGCGTTAAGCCATCTCGCATAATCTCATGACTGGGGAAGGCTAAAAGCATGCGTGTGGATAGGCAGCTGTTAGCACGTGAACAGCCACACAGGCAGATGGGTAGCAATTTGTTAAGCCAACATAACTTGATTGTATGTCTAAAACTTGATTGTATGTCTAAGTCTGTGGATGTAAAAATTTAAAGAAGAAAGTAAGTAGCGTATATCTTGATGGTGAAAGTTCTGGCAGCATCTAGCCAAAGAGGGAGACAATATTTTGGGAAAGTGGTAGAAGAAGGACATATAAATACTAATCATCTAGAAATGTTAGTCAAAGTAAAATGAAAGCCACCAAGCCAAGATTTAATAGCACACACAAGCACGTATGTAGCTTTAGGAACAGGCAGAGCCTATACTGCTTCCACCTGAATACTTAAGATCTGCATGTGTAGAAATATCTTCAGTCCCTTGAAGGGAATTTCCATTGAATCCTTCTATAGTGTCAGGCATGGCTCAGCTCCCAGTTTGGACACCTAAATGAGTCTAGGTACATCTGTGTCTGCAGGTAACACTATGCCTGTGAGGTTTGCATCTGAGCTCCCACTGGAGTCAGTGGAGATTTAAGCAGTGAGAAACAGAGATATTCGGCTGATCCTCTGGTAAATGTCCACTTCATGACGAGCTGAATCACTCTTGGTGTGCCTCTACCAACTATTCTCTGAGCAGAAACCCTAGGGTAGAGACCTATACCATAGATACGTACATCTAGTGGTCTGAATCTGGAGCTACCAAAGGAGTTTTGAAAGCTTTACCTTTTCCTTTTCCTTTTTTTTTTTTTTTCCTTCCCTGAAATGGCATTTATTCATATAGCTTCTCTGTTGGGCCACTTCAAGTTTGCTTCAGTAATTAACTTAGGCAGCTGAACTATGTCTTACAGGGTTTATATCGCTGATGTACTTAGGAACTTTGCTAAGCCAGAGTTCAAAATACATGTTTAAGTCCTTTGCAAGATCAAGGCCTTGCTTAAATAAATGTCTGTGTTAATTTGATCCTAATTGGCTGAATATTAACACCACATGACTATTAAGAATCAATTGATTTAGTTTTAACACAGAGCATCACGTACATATCTAATTTAGAAAGCTCAAAGAAATTGAATGCAAACAAGTCTGAGAGTGTAACAGTGAAGTTACAAATTTAAACACACAAGAGCCAGGGTACAGAAACAGTGCGGTTCTTCCAGCATAGCAATAATAATTCAAACATATTGTATCTATATAATATTTTTATTACCAGTCAGACTATTAAATGCATACTTAAATCTATGCACGATATGCAATGTGGGCAAGTCTATTGTTACTCTGAAAACTATAGCTTTTTCATTTCCTAATTGCAGTTTCATGGCACTGCCAAGGTTTTGTGTTTAATTTATATAGGGATTTCTATGGTCCTTAGAGCTGTTAATAGAATGGATTCACAAAAACCCCTACTATAAGGAAGGCAAGACCGGTATTCATCATACAACCTTTCATCAGCAGGATTAAAAGAGTTTTTATCTACATTTTGCAAAAGGGAATGGAGTCACAAAGCGATGACCTCATTTACCTACTGCTGAGCAGCAGGCCAGTGGAAGCACTAATAATAAAACCAAGGCCACCCAGGTCCTAAACCAATGCCTCCAGTGAGGCGCAGGATAGGTTATGAATCAGATATCTATATATACTTATATCTGACTCTACAAGGACAATATAGATGTGCAGGGCCAGGACCAAGCCAGGTCTGCTCCTAGGACCTGCTGGCTCCAGTAAATATAGATGTAGCCTCTCAGTCTGACCAGTTCCTTAGGTGCAGATCCAGTGCTTATACAGCGTATCAAAAATATCAAACATATGCCTGCCTGGGTCTCCACGTAACCCGTAATTGGCAGAATTTCAGCTTTCTTTTGAAGCCCTCCTTTTTTGTTTTGTTGGAAACAGCAAGCAAGCAAGCAAACAAAATCCTTTAGAAGCATGACATAAATGAAACTTGTACGTTTCTATAATCTCAGGTTTAAGGCTGTCTTGAATTTCAAAAAATTAGCTCAGGTAGCAGTATAGTTTCATGGCCGGGCACCCATTAACAAAACACCTGGAGACATTCTTACCTGATCTGTGCAGTAACAAAGCTATGCAAGGGCTTTCTGGAAAGCCAGGGAGATGAGCGTGAGTCTAGTAAGTCTCAAGAAAGAACAGCAACCATGAAATACCAGTGCCTGCTCACAACAAACAACTTGCTCAGGGCTTCTCAGAAATAAATGGAAAATAGGATTTGTTATCCCAAAGCTAAAGGGTTAAGGCCAATCCAGAAGTGACCCAGAGAGCTGTAGGGGCACCTTCAAACATCGCGTGGCAAGTATTACACAATCCCACAAGTCCCCTCAAATATCCCACAGCAAGTTTGCTCTGTCCCGTGAGACCCATGGCAATCCACCTCTTCTCACCAGTTGCAAAATTCTGTCCGACCCTTCTAAGGCTTTGAGCGGTCCCTGCAACGGCCCATCATTCAGGGATGTGACAGCTCGGGGCCTTGGTATTGAACCTGCTATCTGCTGATCCTTTGTGAGTCTGGGTGTTTAGTTTGTTATTTCTGTTTGTTGTCCTAACCTTTAGTACTGAATGCAATTGACCAGATATACCTGCACAAACCAGACGTGCTTCATTCCACCTATCTGTACCAAATACACCCTGAATCAAGACTAGTGCATGTGGAACAGGGCTAATGTAGCCACTTCAGGGCTGAGGCTTGATGCCGTACTAATGCTGTGTTAGGCTTTCCAGTCTGGTGTTCAGTTGCGCTGTTTAAATACCATAAAATGGCATTTACCTCATGCAGATGCAGATTAGAGACCATATGTCTCCCTGGGGTGACCTGGACCACCTGGAAAAGGAGTTAGCCTGTGCCTCCATCTTGCTGTTGGGCCTCACAAGTGTGAGGGAAGGGATGGGCAAAGAGCTCATCAGAGGAGCTCCCATCTGGCCAATGTACAGGCATGAGCTCAGACTCAAGGGAAGAAGAGATGGCAGCATCTCCGAAGCTGAAGTAGCCTATCTATCATCTTGCCTGAGCTTTCTGAGCCTGTGACTTGGTGCTGCTCCAGTGCAGAGCAGCTGAGTGCCTCAGTACACCCCGGGCAGTCGTTCTTTAGCAGAACTGCGGTGCCAATGGTTAGTTCAGTGCTCAGAGCAGATTAGCACAGCTGGCAATGGTGCCAACTCCCGGGCTTACAGCAACCACAAAATCAGCCTTAACTGTTTGAAGGATCGACATCTAGTCTAGGATGGTCGTGTGAGCTTCTTCTGTAGGTTCCTTCTCCCTTTCTTAGAGGGCAGAAGGACCTTCTGGTGATGCGTCCCTTCTTGAGGGAGGTGACACAAACCATCTTACGGAAATTACTCTCTCTACTTGCTTATGGGAAGAGCTAAAATAGCTGTGACATGTTGCCCTATTTCACAGTGGGTAGCAAAGTGAGATGGATCCCACCTTAATTGGGAATCAAATTTTAAAACTGGGGGACTCCACGGCAGCCTCCAAATCTGTGTTCTTCGTTTAATCATAATAAGGTGCGGACTGCTGTATTCCTTTTAAGCCAGTGGTTAACACTTTGCTATGCATTTCCTTTTGCTTACCAGCCTAAAATGAGTAGTTGTATATCATAGTCACTGTTGCACCATGCCTCTATTTTGGTCAGATTTTCAGACATTTCCTGGCAAATGGGTTATAGCTTTAAGATATGAACATAGTCCCTAAGTTCAGGCTCCAAAATGGGGAGAAAGTAAGAAATAATAGGTTGTCAGCTCTCTTTAAAAAGGTGCATGCATCAGGAGAGAAAATAAAGACGCTGTTGCTGTGCATAGGAGACTTCAGAAGCATTCAGATAATACTTACATCTGCTTTAATGATTCCATTTAAGCTGTCATTTTCAGCATTTACCTTGCAGCATTCAAAAGCAACTACACTTACACGTTCTCAACAGACTCAGTGCCAGTCTCAGATAGAAGAAAAAAAAAAAAAAAAAAAGAAGAAAAGAGAGGAAAATGAAAAGTGCCATACAGTATGTTTCAAAGAACAAATTCCTTGCAGGAAATTAGCAGTAATTTCGGGGCCACCGCTGTTGAAGAGAAATAAGTTTCAAGAGAAAAGTGAGCGCGCTCTCTTTTTTTGTAAGCAGTAATGAAAGGCAGAAGTAAAGACAGGCTCATTACAAGGCTTAAAGGGGCACAGGCAAATATTTTGGAGCGGGAGCTGTGGAATCAGGGTGCTCTTCTCGGTAAGACCCTGCATAAATCACTGCACCTCTTCTGCCCTCCCTGTTCCTGTGTGGTTTGCAGTAACGGGAACAGTGAAGCCGCGCTTAGCTCAGGTTTGTCTCCCCAGGTGGAACCTTACAGATGAAGCTCTGGGCTGGGATCTGGTTTTGGTTCAGTGCTGACACAGCTATCCTCTGCAGCCTTGGGCAAGCTGCTTAATCTGCTGGCTGCTTACAGCTTTGACAGGGGCACTCTTGACAAACGCTGCACTGTGATTTAAGCCCTTCCACCCTCCTCCCAGCTGCAGATTGCCTCGTCGTGCTGCCCAGAGCCACGAGGGGATGTTCAGCCTCACTCCATCTTTTCTAGCTCGCATCCCGGCATCTCTGCTTCATGCTTCACAAGGCTGGTTTGTATTGCAGTGCCAGGCTGTGGGCATGCAACCTCTTCTGCTGACTCTGCTGCAAGAGGAAAAATATCTAGTGTAAAACCCAGCCAGGACCCAATGGGTCATATGAGTTGGATAATGCTGTCTTCACCAGATCTGGTTGGGCTTCAGTCTCTCATCTGCAAAAATGGGTTGAGAATAACATCCTCTTTGTCAGGCTGCTCTCCAGACACCACAAGACTTCTGGGAAGACTCTGTACAATCAACGCAAAGCTTAAGGGAGTCCTGGATTTTCAGGGGTGGCTCTGTGAGCTTGTGTCCCCTAAAATTGCCTTGAACTATGCATGAAACAGTCTGGAAGTCTGAGAGAGCTGGGGTTGTTCAGCCTGACAAAGAGAGGGCTCCGGGAAGACCTTATAGCCCCTTCCAGTACCTGAAGGGGGCCTACAAGAAAGCTGGGGAGGGGCTGTTTGCAAGGGCATGTATCAATAGGACGAGGGGCAATGGCTCTAAACTAGAGCAGGGCAGGTTTAGATTAGACATTAGGAAGAAGTTCTTTACAGTGAGAGTGGTGAGACACTGGAACAGGTTGCCCAGAGAGGTGGTAGATGCCCCATCCCTGGAGACATTCAAGGCCGGGCTTGATGAGGCTCTGAGAAACCTGACCTAGTTGAAGGTGTCCGTGCTTGCTGCAGGGGGGCTGGACTAGATGGCCTTCAAAGGTCCCTTCCAACCCAACACATTCTGTGATTCTATGGAAGTGAGGCTCAGCCAATTTCTGTCTTTTCTTGAGTCTGTTTGTGGAAATGTTTGCTTTGCTTTCAGGGAGTAGCCCTTCACTTGCAAGTTTCTAGGTAGGGAACAAGGGAGAAGAAAGGTTCGTTCTCATTTTAAAACCGGGGAAATGGGGGGCTCAAATGCTATAAGACATTTCTCTGTATCTAAATAATAAAACAGATGAATAAGGTGGATGTTACATATTTATTGAAACATTTTTTTCACCTGTACCTCTTTGAAGAACTCATTTATAACCAGACATTTTGGAAATTGAAGTCCTGTGTTTATGGAATAAGTGGGATAGCTGAGGTTACATGCCAAGGGACCTCCCTAGGCTGTGGGGGCATTAATGGCATCCTGCTGCCTGTGAGAGACACACACTCCAGCTACAGAAATGTGTGAAATTAGCAACACCACTTTCTTTTCTTTCTTTCTTTCTTTGGATCCTTTCCAAATTCACCTCCACCTTCCCTCTCTGGATGCAAACCAAAGACAGGAGATGCTACAGTGTGTATCCTCAGGAGCACCTCTGCAGATTAAATGCCCACAGCTATTGTGCATCCAAAGTCTCTGCTGAAAAATCCTTTCTGTGACAGAGGAAAATTAAAAATCTAAATTCAGAATGGAGCCAAATTACCTACTCTTGCTATGGGAAGTCCGACATATCATTACAAACTGGTTTACTTGTCCGTGTCCAATTTAATGTGCCTGGCTTTTTTTATGAAAAAGAAAGAAAAAAAAAAAAGAAAAAAAAAAAAAAAGGAAAGCAGAAAGCCAGACAAACGAACTAAAACAGAAGAAAAGAAAAGCAGGTAATGGTTTGTTATCTCTGTAGCAGCTGTGACGTGGACATTGTAATGCCAATTGTTGGAGCTTCCACTAAGGGAGACTTGGGTATGGCCTGTGGCATCCGGAGCTTCAGATTTGACCAGATACGGGGTCTTAGACACTGCCTGGTGTTTCCCCTGGAGTGGCCCCTGGTAGCTGCCTCAGAGGCAAGCGCACAAAATTCTGCAGAAGGCAGATATGGAATAACTGGCCTACAGGGAAGTTTATTCCTCAACTTCGTTAATTAGAGGCTAGCTCAAGCCCTGAAGCATAAGGGTTTATATCCTGAGACTAAGCAGTGATGAGAAAGAGATGCTGGTCTCTGTCTGGGTCAGGAAGTGGCTTCCCAGGCAAGAAATGTCCCTGAAAATCTGTTCCCAGTCAGAAACACTGCTTCTCCTCCCGGCACAGCATGGTCAGGTCCTCTGGACCATGCACTCTTCTCCAAAGCAGTTCAGCCCTTCCAGAGGGACAGCCTGGATCTTGTTTTCGGGTCTCCACCCTTGTGGGACTGCAGAGAGCACTGTCACATCTCCCACCTGTGGCTGGCCACTCCGGGATACAGAAAATGGGAATCTGGCTGCTCATCAAGGCTTCGTTACTTCTGAAATACCCTATACCACCGGTGACTGACGGTGGCAAAGTTGTTAAGGCAACTGTCTACAACAAGCAGGGATGACCTGTCCGCATTCAGCATTCATCATGCCATTAAGGGTGAGCTAAGCATTGCATGTCCCTCATCCCCCGTAGGATTCAGGGTCAGAAAACTCTTTAAGGAAGGTATTTTACTCTTAGATGTGGTATGTAGAGCTGGTCAGAACAAAATGCTGGTTTTCGTCAGAAAACTTGAAGGCAGTATAATGACATGTTGATGAAGTGATTAAAAATGAAATACAGCTTTTCAATAATGTGCAGACATTCTAGTTTCAAATTTTCGGAACCAGAAGCATTTCTTTATTCCTTCAAAGTAACTTTTCCCACAGACACTCGCTGTTATTATATAGCAGCATTTTAAAATGTGTAAATGTTTTTAAACCAAACTAACTGAGACGTTTCTACTTATTGTCACGAAAAGTTCTTATTGACCAAAAACTGAATTTTGTTGTGCCTTATTTTCAGATTACGTCTCCCTGGAAAAATATTTTTTTCAGGGTGTGAGAAGGGCTAGCTGCAATTCAAAGCAGAAAAAGAACTGTTGCAGACTTGCAATGTATTTAGTGGAAGGGGCCGTCTGGTTAAGATGTAGCGCTGATTTAAAGTATTTGGCACTTTGACAGGTGGAACTTGGAATCGAAGTGGGTGGTGAGGGGTGTGGGCAGCACGGCAGAGGCAGCGGGGTGTTAAGGATGGCAGCTCATGATAACGGGGAAATCTTTCTTTCCTTTTAGGAAAGAAAACCTTTTAAAAATGTTATTTCAGTTTGTGTTTCATAAAAAAAAAAAAAAGAAAAGGTTTTCCAAAACTGTTCGTGATTGACTTTTTGGAGGACTTGCTATATAGCTGTATAAATATGTCTAAATCAATTCCAGGTTACATCCATTGAAACTAAACACAGACTTCTTTAAGAAACTATTTTCTCCTTGCCTTCATAAAGCAAGGCAGAAGAAAACAGAAATTCAGAACAGATCAAGCAAACAACCTCCTTTCTTCCCTAAAATTACCCTCAAAACACACTTTTCCAGTAAAACAAAAAATTCTGCGAATGTTTTTTTAACTAAAAACCCCATCTTTTTCTTGGGAAAACATGTAGAGACAAAAATACACAAGCCAAACTGATAAATGAAATTGACCTGCTGTGATGTTAACTTAGAGCTCATTGATTTCATTTCTGATGTGCCACAGGAACATTCATTTACAGTGAGTGCTAGCTACGACCTTTTCATTAGTGCTGCAGTGGCTGGATTGCAGCTTTGGGCTGGTCAATGCAGATAGGCATAGGCTGACCTGGGCTCTTCTGGTCTTGCTTCTGTCCGGGCAGCTGTGAGCTAATTAGCTAACGGCAATGGGCTGTTATCATGAAAGGCAGGACATGCTAGTCCAGGTACGGAGCTGGAATAAGTATGAGGCTTCTGAGCTCAAGGTCTACGTTGTGACGGGATATTGAAAAAAGGAAAAAGGTAATTTGAGTTAATCCTGGTTATTTACTCTAAGCAGGCACTTATAAGACCATTTTCAAGATTGCATCCACGCATCTTCCAGCAATGAATTATGCATTTCAGTACGCGGCTTGCTCTCTCCACCATGATTGCTAATTTGGGATCTGGGTCACAAAATTGAGTGCGACCCATTGGGAGCCACTAACTCTGACAAACTCAGTCCTATTGGGGCATTTCTTCTTTCAAAAACCAGGAGATGAATGGGTTGAGGCAGATGCTGCTCTCACTGAAATGACCCATTCATCCCACACAGGGCTTCATGGAGGTGATGAGTCCGTACCTCTTACATCTCAGCACTGGGAGGCAGTTGGATCTAAGAATGGGTTCAGCCCATTTTTATTTTGTTTTAATTGTTTTTTTTTTTTCCCAGATAAAATTGTCTGTCTGCAAAACGGCATGTCTGAATTTAGGTTGGCATTTAAAGTTTACCAGGGTGGGGTAGTTGCATGCTTGCCCCCTGTTCTGTCTCTAATTTTGTTAATCAGAGCCTGCCTGCACCATGCCGTTCATAACTGCCTGTGAGAGCTGTGACAAGTAAATTTCAATCTCTCAGCGGAGCTGATATTCTTAGAGCTGCAGGAGCAGTCATCATGAAGGGGAATGCTGTGAACACCAATAAATTATTGAAGAAAGCAGGAGAAATATTTCCTTCTGTTGACACATTGGCATTCACCTTTGGGAATGTAATCATGGGAAAGGTAGGCAATCTTTTGTCATAGGGACCTTTCGCTCGCAGAATTCAGTCTTTTTAAAACCTTAGTAGGGAGCCTGCAAGCTCTCAACATGGAAGGGATATTCAAGCTACAGGACATCTTCAGACAGGCATGTTGCTCAGAAACGACAGTGAAACTGAATCAACTCTGCTGTTCATTAAAACACGCTCGATGATACAACAGGAGGTTCGCAGGGGAGGCAGTAAGCCCCTCCAGCTTCCTGAACCCCTGGGACCGTATCTGCTCAGGGGTGGGATTGTTTTCCATGAATAAAACAAGGCAGCCTTAAAAAAAAAAAAAGTCAGAGCATAAACATGGCAGAATGTAAAACTTGGATGAGAGCAGGAGGTGGAAGCCAACAGAGACCTGTTAGTCCAAGGCAGAGAAAGAATAAGGGCATGTCTGCCAGCAAGGACGGTTCCCTCTTGGGCTGTGCCTCGGGGGAAGGGCTGGGGACAGGACTGGGGAGCTGGGGTTGTGCAGGTGTTGTTTCTTCTCACCTGGAACTCTGGCTCTCCCTCCTTCTGCCACCACTGACAGAAATGCAGCTGCCCAGGCCAGGCAACAAGGAGGATTTCTTCATCTGAATTTCGAATTCTGCTTGGAAAGCCATCAAATTAGCACTGATGTTTTATTCCAACATCAGAAACGGCAGGGAAAGATACCCAGGAGCTCCCTGGATTTAAATCCACAAAATCAGCTCCAGTTTTGTTTAGACAAGATGAGTGAATAACCCCCCTCCTCAGCATCATATTTGGCTCAAATCACCAATTTACTGGTTTACAAAAATCTAAAACTGCCCCTCCGGCAAATTAAGGGATTACGTCAATCACTCAAGTCCAGTCTACCTGACAACAGCACGCAGCAACAGGGCAAAAGGTTTGATGCTCTGCTGGAATGTGATAAGGAGAAAATGCCAAATGACACATAGGCAAAGTTATTACCAGCGAGATGAAGACAAACTGGAGGGAGTTCAGAGAAGTGCAACAAAAATGATTAGAGAGCTGGAGGGGTTGATTTACAAGGAAAGTTTTACAAGAACAACCGTCAATATGCACAGCAGGGCTGAGCAACCTCTGAGGGGGGAGAGTGAGCCAGTTGCAAATGTCTAAACAGTGCAAACACCCAGGGAGGAACAAAATTACCCAAGGGGGAAATAACTAAGATAATGGATTGAAATTAAGAGAAAGAGGATAAACATCAAAATAACTTCTCAGTGGAAAGACTGTGGAATAATCTAATATGGGAAGACATAGAAGTCCGAACCAAACAGGCTATAAATTCCTTCCCAGAGACCCTGCAGATACAAACATCAGCCACAATTAACTTTAGAAACCGAGTATTTCTCAGCAACAGGTAACAGAGCTTCCAGAAGAAGCCAGGTGTGAGAAGCCATTTGAAAGGGATGTTTTCCAGATAATTCAGTGCTGTTTGAAACCACATCAGGGAGGAGGTGGAGAAGGCTCTTACTTTCAGCTTAGTGGGTGAAGAGAGCAGCACACTGGACACCCCCAAAAGTGCAGTTTTGTCAGTCTGGTCACTAGCATACTCTTCAATGAATAGTTTTCCAGTTGAGACCGTTAGTTTAAATCTTCCTCAGGTCTGGAGTGACTGGAAATCAACACCAGATAATGGCTGCTTGGTAGAAGATGTGACATGAGTTAATGCACTCAGTTGAATTTCTACTGGATATTGGACATGTGCTCACATTAGAAATGCTTTGAACAGCATGATCAGCATTAAATTAACGTCTATGCTGACAATCTTGCCAAAGAAATCCAGAAGGTGATGGCCATTAGTAGTGAACTGCACGTTCACCTTTGGAGTGAAGTCATTAGCAAGGTAAACTTTACCTCATGGGCTCTGAACCTCGTCTCCACCACCACATCGCCTAACTCCTGGATGGGATGTCAGTTTGCAAAGCAAATCGTTTAACGCATTTCCTCAGCATACTAGAAATAGCTGCAATTAAAGAAAAGTTACGTTACAGAAAGTTTGTTTGTTAGACGCTATTATTTCTTAGGTAACTATTTTTAAGGTGTTTCTTGACAAGGAATGTGCGAGGGGTTTGTTGCATGTGACCTAATACATCTGGTTGTATAGAGGGTAATAACAGCTGCAATGAGTAAGAAAGCGGCATGGGAATCTCCTACAGAGTGGTATTTGAAGGTCTGGCTGAGCAAAGCCACTTAGGCCATTTCTAGTTTATTGTTGTTACACTTTGGTGTGGCTTTCCAGTAATTTATAGGGGTGTTTGTTGAGTTCATGAGCTCTTGAGACCTGCATCCAATAAAATAGTGATGTACTTTCTCTTGACTGAAGGCAGAGGCATATATCATTGCATGCAGTGGGTCTGATATCATTTTAGGCTGGATGGGGAAAAAGGCTGTGAGGCTCTGTAGCTTAGTCAAAAGAAGACGAAAACTAAAGAAAAATGTCAATAAAGGACACTGCATTGTGAAGGGCACCGTTTTGTTTCTAGTTTCCTCAGCTTGACACACTAAGTTGGCAGGTAAAGAATTTGGTAGGTTAATCCTACCCTTTACTAGAAGATCCCGTATTAGTTTATGGTCTCTTTCTGAGCTTGATATAAAGTCACGGAAGTTAATGAGCAGCTATTAGATTTATCATTATTTATATACACATATATATTCCCATAAATTTTCAGCTGTATTTTAACATTTCCAAGTTGTGGAGTACTAATCCTTTATGCCCTTGCAGTGTTAACAACAATATCCTTTAAAACTTAATTAACATTTTAAGAAGTTGCCTCTTCCTCTACCATTAGCCTCTTCCCCTCTATCAAACAATAACTGATGGATCAGACTTGGTTGATTAGCTGTACAGAAGAGAAAAAATCACCAAAGGACCAACATTTATTCTTAAAATAACTTCTTTCTTTCCACCTACAGAGTAGTCTAGACATACGATGGTCAGGCAGCATGCAGAACAATCCTATTATGTAGGAAACAACCCGAAAAGGGTATCAATTCCTAGAGCGATTGCGCGCCTCTGTATAAAATAAAAATAAAAATCTTCTCCTTGCAAAAGACACAGACAGCGGTGCCTTTGCAGGTCTTCTCAGAAGTCTAAGCTCACTCACACATCAAGAAAAAGCACCTGTGAGCCTCTCTGGTGTGGTATCACCTGGCACCACAGCCGACAACGGTGATTTAAAGACAATCTTCAGGCGTAGAAGCCACTGGATCCTAGCTAATGACAACCCAACTAGTGACTCTGCAGCCACCTACCGCAGAGGCCGGGGCAGAAGTGATGTGGCTTTGCACATCCGCGTGAAATAGTGGGCGATTTCACTGGAGCAAATATTTCTGTTGGCCAAATATTTCCATTAACTTTCCATCGCCCTGGGACAGAATGACTTGGGGGCACCATCACACCTTCACAGCAGCGTGGGCTCCTCCACGGAATCAGCAGAAGGTGACACCGGTCGGGTCGCAGACCATTCCCAGCCTGTCTGGCTTCACTGGAGATCGCAGGCGAGTGGGTCTGGCTACTGGCCATTTGGAGAGACAAGGGATGAGAGGAAAGCTTTGTTTTGTTTGTTAAACTCAGCTTGGGATTTCCCTGTGACTGCTACCGGTGGAAAGTGTTAGCATATGAATTATTTAACATAAACTCAGGGACTGTAGTAAGTCTTTTGACTGTCTGACTTCTGCGGAGATTTCTTTAGCTGACAGTTTATATTCCTCTGTGTCAGATGCGTTTTCCGATCTTAGATTGTACCTTGTGCTGGCCCAAAAAACGTAGCTTCAGCATAAAAGCAGGGAGACTTTAAAAGAAGAGGGCTTCTGTCTAGAGAAATAGGTTTGGATTTAAAGTTCATAATTTCTATTGTTAAATCAGTTTTAAGAAAGAAATAGATCATAATTCAAATTAAAGGTCATGTTCGATCTGTCTCCATCTCCCTGCTTTCTTGTTACTCCCTTTATTCAGGAAAGGAATAAAAACCGTATTATTGCTCAGATGTAAAGCCTTAAAGGGAGCACAGACTATTACAGATTCTCCAGCTGTATTTTGCACCTCTGTCTGAAGTCAGGGAGCCTTTCTAATACCGACTGCAAACACACCTAGGTACGAATAAATGTTGCCTTGAGGAACTTATAAGGTAAATGGACAAGAGGTGGAAGAAAGGAAGCCGTCACTGAGATGGGGAACCGAGGCGCAACAAGGTTAAGTGGCTTTCTGGAGGTCGCTCGGGAAGTCTAACATCGAGCTGGGAAGAGAACCAAGCTCTTCTGAGTCATCATCCCCTGACAAGCCCATCCTTCTTCTTTTCTTACTAAATGGAACAATCCTGCATTGGTTGTGGTATAACGGTCTACATGACCGGGTAGGTCTTTTCCATTTCCAATGTCTATGATGAGAGTAATTCTGCTTAATAGGGATGCAGTCAGCTGGTGCCAATGGTTAAGTGTTGCTTAACCAGGTGTTAAATAGGTATGAAATTCCAAGCTCTGGGCTCTGAATGCAGAAGTTGCCAAATGAAAATGAAAATAAAAGAAAATAAATAGCAAAGGGGATAAACAAAAGAAAGAAAAAAGAGACAAGAAAAAGGAAATGCCCTAGAGTATCAGACCCATGTGCTTACATACATTCAGTCTGGTGTTTTCCTTCAACTCCCATATTTCCAAGGGGGTTTAAATAGCGTGTTTACTTAATAAGGTTAACAGACTATACAGTACCCAGCTCTGTTTAAGTAGATTCCTCCCCCTTCCCTTCTTTTTTAAATATACTTGATAGTGGTTTTTTTATCATCTGTCACTTTCTCTTGCAATGTCACCTTTAACTCGCTATTGAAACTCACTGTTCTGGCAAAGTCTCTCTGCTTTCCATTTGACGTGTTTGTTTAATGTCTGGTAACAAGACTTAGCAATTGTATGCAGGCATCAGGCAAGTAACAGGCTCCACTATTTGCCTTATCATTCTTAATTCTTTATTTAGCCATCTTAGAGGTTTCTATAGAAAGTATATCTTGTGTCTTCAGACATCTTACTTTTATAAAGGATGCATTTTCCTGTGATATATGGCATTAGTTCATGCTTGATCTATGTTCAAGAAAGATATTCATCCTCACTGATTTTAGTTTTCAGTGGGGGAATCTCACAAACTCCTTTGCTTTCTGCTGGGGAATCTCACACTGGTCCATTTCTCACATTTCTTCCCTTCAGTGCTTTAAAGTTTGACACATCTGAAATCCATAAATTATTTCACAGCCATCAGTGTTTCTTCCCAGGTTAAATTATTTAATGGCATTGTTTTATTGAAAGGTTCAGATTAGCTGCTGACACTTATTGACAGGAAGAAACGCATCCTTCCACTGGGATAAAACATATTTTTTATTAAAGAAAGGAGTGATGCAGGACTGGGTTCCTGTCTTCTTCTCACATGAGAAAGAGGAAATGAAGACATTTGTCCCTTTAAATGACAGCGTGTCGCGGTGACACGTAGTCCTTTCCTTTATTCTCTTCTTCTCTCTATTTCCGTCTCCGAGTCTTTTCTTTTAACATATTCGTTTCACTCCTTCCATCCTCTGTGTGCCAGCCATAATCCCAAATAGTAGTTGCCCCATGGAGAGAGTAAGATTAAGGGATCTCAGCCGAAGAATGAGGTCCTAAACTTTGATTCTGGTGACTTTCATCCTGTGGCTGCGGCTGACTTCCCCACAATTTGCAAAGCCCAGCGGCCCCGGCGTCCCGAGCCAAACCCGCACCGGAGGGGCTGCTTCGCGCTGGGTGGATGGGGACCCAAATGAACCAGGGGTGCCAGGAGTCCGACTCGTGTTCTGCTCTTCCTTAACAAGCAGCAGTTTGATCTCAGGTCACTCCAGGTAAAGGCAAAAAAACCCAAACCCAAACAAGCCCACAAAACTCCCCCGCAAGCTCGAGCAAAAGAAAAACAAAGCACAGACACACTCATATATATGCATGCTCCTATATATATATAGACAGACACAGACAAGCACACATACACGTAAATAGAGGCATGTATTTGTAGCAGAGAGCGCTTCCTTGATTTCAGCAGACCCATTCTAGCTTCATTGTGCAAAATCCAGCACCTAACTTCAATGCTACAGAAAACGGCCCAGGTCTTCCTCGTAGGGGTATTACGAATCCATTTTCTCATTGCTTCTTTCAGAAATTGCCTTGGAAGAACTGTCTGAGTCCAGGGATTCACCCCAAAATGCCCCCAGAAGTAGCGGGGCAGACCCCCGGGGGATGTACACCATGAGGCTGGAGCGGGGATGCTCCGCTCTGTAGCAGCCGAGGCTCCCGGCGAGACCCGACAGCGGCGGCCGGGGGCAGAGGGGTGTGTGGGGGCACAGGAAGCCTTTTGGGGTGATTGGGGTCTGCAGGGCGAAGGGGAGGGGAGCGGGTGGTCTCCGCGGGGCAGGGGAGAGCAGTGGTGGAAGAGGCGGCGGTGGCTGGGCATCATTTTGGGATCCCACCTCACTCCATGGGACTTAGTCTGGTTTATGCCATGATTAGGCGGACAGGAGGAGGGAAAGGTGCAATCCCCTGCCCTTGTCCAGTATCTGCTGCACTCGGGACACTTTAATTTTGTTGCCTTCTGCCCTCACGGCCTATCTCTCCCCAAATAATTCAAGTCTATATGAAGCTGGCAGTGCAAATAGCAGTAAAGCTCATGGTGGTGGTTTTGCAGCAAATACGTTGCTGCAAAACAGTTCATGCACAGACCTTTTATACTGCAATCCCCTCCTTGCCAAAGCAAAGGAAAGAAAATACAGCAATGCATTACTGACAGCCCTTTTGATTCAAGAAGCCATGAAAAAAAAACCCAGCCTCAAACTTTTCTACGCAATTTCTGTCCCTTCTCTCGGCCCAGGAAACATTTTGGTTAGTGAAAGAATTTTTCAAGCAGGCACTTCAATAACATTTTTACTACTCAGAAATCTTTTTTGTCTGCAAAAATTTGGCAGGAATCTGGGAAATAGTTCAATTTGAGCAACTGCAATATTTTTTGTCCCCCACTGTGTTTTGTATTTTTTTTTTTTAAATTAAAAAAAAAAAAGAAAAAAAATAAGAGCTTTCTGGTCTTATGGCTTCTGGAAGATGGAGCCCAGTTTCTTCTCTGTCTGAAAAATATAGTAGCTTGGTGCTGTGTGCCCCATTCATGTGAGAATGGAATAACTCTGGCTATGGAGCTACTGCTAACGCATATGCTGGGTAGAGCATGTGGGGCCAGACCCATTTTCTCTTCCTATAAATCTGTATAAATCTGTTGAGGAATTCTACTTTTAACCAAGAAAACCCCTCCCTCCAGCATATTTTCATGGGGAAAAAAGAAAAAAAAAAAAGAGAAACGTGTTTGTCTGAAATATTGCTGGCCGTGGGGGTAGGAAGAAGAGGGTCCCGGGGTGGTGGCCCAGCCCTGGAAGGAGCCGAGCTCCCTCCTCTCCTCTCCATCCGAGAGCGGGATGCCTGGGGCGCCTGGTACCCTGCAGGGTGCGTCCCCGAGAAGAAAATCTGGGAAACGAAAGAAGTGGAAAAGGATGCTAAAGCTGCTGTCTCATTCTCCCCTGATTATGTCTGTTCTCTCTCTGATCTGAAAGGAAAACATCTATATTTCTGTAGGACAGCTTAATGCATCCGTGATCGGATAATGTGCGTTACAGCCTTCTTTGCTATTCTCAGAAGAGTGCTCTAATGCCCTGCTTATACATAGGACACACACATCTGTGAGGAAAAATGCTGTGTCCTTCGGCTTCATCTTGGATTTGTTCGGAAAGTAACTCCACGCTTGCAGCCTGCCTCGCAGGAGCGCGGCCGGGAAAAAGCAGCAGAGCCCACGTCTCTCTGACTTTCAGGTTAAAAATTACATTAATACGGCAAAGCTTCTTTCAGGACTTCATCATTTCCACCAGCGGAAACGAGACGAAGGCCCCAATCACATATGTGCTCAGACATGCAGAAGCAAACGCCAAAATGAATTAACTGGAATAGCTCTATTAATTTATGCCTCGGCAGTAATGACCTTAAGACACAGAAGAATTATATATTAATTTGTTTCTAGTGTATAACACTGCTAAGTTAACACATTTAGGAGAATACACTTCCCTCGCCTCCTGCTGCGGAGGTAAATGAGGCAGTGTCTGCCGGTGACAAATCAGACCAGCTTTCCACTAGATGGCAGCTGGTGCTTGCACAACCTCCAGGCATATTTTGGTGCAGCAAATCCTTTTTCAGTGCTAATCATCTCACAAGCTGGAAAATGGGCCATTTCTCCCCTCCCTCTCCCCCTCTTTGTTGCTCACTTATTGGGGAGGAATGGGAGAGGAGAGGGGAGGGAGCGGGGGGGGGGGGGATCATTTGACCGGCGCGATTTTGTATCAGTCCTCCATCTGCTGCGGAGCTGGCCTGCTTGCTTATTTTTTTTTTAAGCCGACGTTGGCACCGCGCGTGCAATGGGAGAGATAAGAGCGTGTGTGTTTGTGGGTGGATGCGGGCAGAGGGAGAGAGTCTGGCTCTGAGAAGTTTTTTCCGGAGGGGTCTGCGGCAGGGATGGGGGTGGGCGAGGGAAGGATGTGGGGTGAGGTGGGCAGGACCCCCTTTCCCCCTGCTTCCCCCCCCCAACCCCGGCAACGATGCCCTGGCATCTGCCTGCCAACCGGAGGGAGGCCAGTGCCACAGCAGTGGAGTCGAGTGCCCTAAAGGTTGAGATCTCACAGCAGGGGACATGCGTGAAGATGCTGTCCCCATGCTTTGTCCCGCTTCTGGCCAGGGAATGATGGGGAAGAGAAGCGTCGAGATTGATACAGATAACTCACTGCTTTCCAACAGACCCGTATAAAGCATTCTAAACTCACTTTTCTCCTGCCTTCCCAATCCTAAGTAATCATGATTTGTGCAGAAGTTCCCACTCGAGGCTCTGCAGATGCTTAAGAGTATCTAAGCAGCCTTGTGAATGACCTCCACCTTGTGCAGGGGGAAACTGAGGCACAAGCCAACACCTTGCCCAGAGACGACGTACAAAATCCCTGTGTCAGAAACAGGGCATAGCCCTGTTTTTCTGTTTTTCTCACCGCTGCACGCCGGGCATTGCAGCAGAGCGAGGTGGTGAGGTCTCTAGCACTGCAGCCCGAGGAGGGGGGCAACAGAACCAGACCGCGAGACTTCCTTGAGGAAGGAGGAGCTATGCAAAAGTGTTATTGTTCCGGACTGTTTTATTTCTTTTTTTCCTTTTTTTTTTCTCTGTTATGAGAGTTTAGGAAGGTTAATTTTCCTTCCTCCGACAAGCAGGTTGCAATCAGCAGGTTTTGTTCTGAGGCGGTGTCGTCTCCAGCCTCCTCTCCCCCCAGCCCTCCCCCAGCCCCAGCGAAGTTTCTCCCTCTCCGGACCTGCTGCTGCTGCATTGCCAACACTGGCCCTTTATCTCACGTCCTATGCGTCACCCTCTGCAGCATTTTTTCGGTTAACAAATTGTTACAGTTTTACTGGCCTTACCTCCTCCTCCTTCAGAAAAGAGAAAACAACAAAAAACCAAACAAAAAGACCACCCCCAACCACCAAACCCCAACAACAGCATCTCTGCAGCTTCAGGGTGGCTCCAGCTCTTTGGCTGCTTCCGAAAAGTTCGGTGCGTCAGGCAGGAGATGCTGCGACACTCCGAATCTCCTCTGACTAATTTTGCCTTGACTTTCCCAATTCTTCCCTCGCCTCCTGCCGTCTGTAGTCGAGTGCCTTCCACTCGGTCCCAAGACGGCTGATTTCCCCCCTCGGGGCATTGCCAGCTGCCATATATGAGTTTCTCCTATAGAGATTGAATGAAAACATATACTGTGCTGGAGTGTTAACTTGTAATGCAGCTATCAGCAGAAGTACATATCACTCTGGGTGGCATTAGTCAATTATGACAGAAAGCCCATTGGCGACACAAGTCAATTGATAATAAAGCATAATCTCTCTTTCCCCCGTCACATATTTACCAGCCATGAACTACTGTAGCATATTTCCCATTCACAGATGAATGCTCCAGCCGTTCAGATGGGTATTTTTCAGAGCCGAATGAAATCTAGAGGGTTAATGGCTCCGGTGCAGTGGTCTGAGGATAAAGCCACTGCAGGTGCGCAGCTAAACGGGGAGTTAATTGGGTAGCAGGTGAACATAAACAGAGAGCACAGAGGGTGTGGAAAACCCTTTAGTGAGGAGGAAGGACTGGTGGGAATGCTGAGCCCCAAAATAAAGACGTATTGAACTTTCCTTCCCTGTGCCGCAGTCTTTGTTGCGCACAGTCTCTCCTCTTTGTAGATCGTTTGACTCTCCAAAACGCTGCTGCTCCTGCTGCCGGGGCTCCCAGCCTGGGATACAGGCGGGAAGCATCTGAGCAGCTGCCGCTGGAGGACGGGGCTTGCGGGGCCGGTTGGCGGGCGGCTCATCTCGCGCCGCGGGGACGGGGCGTGCGGAGGGGAGGAAGGCTCTGGAGATGGCTGGTTTGGGGAAGCAGGGTCTGAGGCTGCTCCACTCCGTGCAGGGCATAAGGCGGGAGGCTGGGAGCTGGAGCGGGGGCAAAAAGGAGGCAGAATCAGGCGGATGGAAACAGCCATCCCTGCCTCGCTTAGCTGGACAGTGAAGCGAGCCGCGAGCCAGGCAGGGATGCAACCGGCCAGGCACAGAGAGCTGGGCAGGCAACACAAAGAGCGGGGAAGGAGAGCTGATAGAAACCACTTCCAGAAGGCACAAGGACCCTGAAAGAGCCGAACTAAAGCAAAACCCATAGTTAGGTGTACAGACGGTACAGCCTTAGGGGATCAGCCAGCTGAATAGGGTCTCAGTCGTCCCTGGTGAGGTGGGTGCTCTCCGCAGGCAAGGTCAGAGCGGGGACACCACTGCTGACCAGACCTGGGTTGTCCACCACAAGCCATGGCCAAAGTGAGACACAGAGAAGGTGGCTCACCAGCTTCTCGGACCCACCGGCTCCCCACCTTTGGGGAATGGTGGGGTCTCTCCACCATCAAGGGTCAGGGGCACCACGATCTCCCCCGTGCCTGCTGTAGGGCAGCAGTGTCTGCTGGAAAGGGCCAGCAGGCTTCTGCAGCCCCGTCTGAGCAAACCTCCACAGATGACCTCGAAGGCCACCCCCTCAATTCACCCCCACGTCTGTGCTGATCTTTCCATGCGTCCAGGGCTTTGCTGATAAATCCTGCTCTCCCAAACCTGGCAGAAGGGAGCAGTGGGAGCCAGCGCTGCTAAGCAGCGGTGTGCTGGGGCAAGGCTGCTGCGCTGCCGTTTAAGTCCAGTTGAAATAAAGTAATCCTGATTCAATTTTATTTCCCGTGTCCTTAAATCAACCGCTCCAGACAGGTCACTGTTTTTTAATCAGAGAATGGGACCAAGCAGGATTTTATTTGTTTGTTTTTTTTTGTTTTTTTAAATGTCAGATCTGGATCCTTTTGATTAGCGCAGCTCTTGGCTTTTGCAAGAACACACCAGGCTGTGGTCTTTCACTCTGTGATCCTTCAGACTCACTCAGCTGGTGGTGGGACACCGGGGAAGCTGCTCCATCCTGCTCCACGCTGCTCCGTTAGCAAGCAAGGGACCCCACCGGTGCCTTCCTCCCTCCATCAAAGGTCCAGGGACTTTGCATGCACGGAGACCTTCACCCCTGTGCGGGATGGAGCGGGGCAAGGGGTGCTTCCAGGGACAGCTGTCGGAGCTGGGTCCTCCCAGCTCTGGAGGCAAGGCAGCAGCAGGCCACCTTCATGGTTGAGTTCCCCCTCACAGCCTGTGCTTTATCTGGATATTGATAACCCAAATAGCTCTCCTAATCATCCGGTAATGGATTCCACCGGGAGCACCTTATTTATCTACCACCTCTTTCGACTTCAGTCCTCTGTCTCCTTGCAGTCTCCCAGCCAGGCCACCGCGCTGGGCACACACCTCTCATTTTTCAGAGGAGGGCAATGCTCTTCTGCCTCCAACTCCGTTGCGGCGGTGCGTCCTCTCCCAAGCACTTGAAGGCAGACAAGGTGGTTTAAGCCAGACGAGATGGGGGATTTGGTTCTGTTCTCACCTAATGGGGCTGCATTAAGAAGAACAAACACATCTGTTCTTCACCCTCCCTCCTGGCCACGCGCTCCAGGCACATTGTGCTACGGCCGCCTCTGCGAGCGATGGGAAAGCACAAACCTCTTTCTCTGCCTTCACATCCACGTGTGCCTGCGGGTGTGTGCCCACATGCGTGCGCTCCTACCGGCATGTTTTTCTAAAATTTGGCAAACAGGTGTTTTTTTCCTCCTGCAGCCCGTCAGAGAATTGAGCCCCTCCGTCCACATTCCTGCACTGCTCCTCAGCGGGGGCACCTCCACGGTGTGACACAGTCCTGGGCGCCCCAAGATCTGTGCGGTGACCACATTAGGTCCGGAAATAATGTTTTTATATGGCTTTTTAGACCTAAAAAAGCTCAGTCAGCCTCTCTACTGACTCTGGCGCGTGACATGGAAATGCTCCCTTTAATTTTTCTTTCCGTAGTTTCTAGGTCCTGTTGGAGCAAAAGGGAGCTTGGCCACTGATTTCAGTAGCAGCAGACTTTTGCCCTACAGGCAGCAGACAGTGTCTGGTGTTTGCCTACCCAAAAGCCAGGCGCAAAAGCAATTTGTGCTCTGGGATGCGGGTGACGACTGCTCTCCTGAAATACGCAGGTAGGTCTGTAGCCCCCTAAGTTAAGCCAATGGCTACTGACATTGAAATTCCAGCATGGAGAAGGGACGTAAAAGGTGATTAACAACTCCTCTTTTGTTTTCTTCTTTTCTTTCTTTTTTTTTTTTTTCCCTTCAGTCAAACCCTGTATACCAGCAAAAAAATTCAGTGTGGCACAAAACCAGCTCATTACCTTATTCCCTCTAAAAAGTTCTTTTGTCCTGGTAAGTATTTTCTCTCTGAGTGCTGTGGCGTGCTCATAGAAATCACCGTGTCACACCCAGGAGAACTTCACCTCCTAATCCTGTTTTACAGCCGAGGAAACTGAGGCATAGACAAGTAAAACACATTAGCCACCATCACACACCTGGGATCAGCAGGACTTGTTTTTTCTTACCTTAGAAACAGAGTCTGATTTACCTGGAACGGATGGAGTTGTGTGACTGTAAAATTGCTCTGAATGAGGACGAGATTGGGCTCCAGGAGTTCTGCCTCCCAAATCCCTGTTCTAAATAGCACATTGTCATAAAAAGCTGACTTTAAAACTAGCTTGTGCAACTTTTGGCACGGAGAAGCCAGCAATTTACACAGTTGAGCAAATCATAGAAAACTAAATGTGGAGTAGGAAAATATTTACACTTCCAAGGCCTGAGTGTAAATTGGAGAAGTACATCCCATTAATGGGAGTTTACGCGCATTGATACATTTTATTTTTCCCTGCAATGCTGAAAATGAAACACTGAGCACAAATGCTCCAGGAGCTGATCAGTGATGCTGCTTCTGCACCCGGTAGCCAGATGACATAGCAGGTGTAATACTGTAATGTATTTCGTGCATTGCCTCGACACAGGGAAGGACAGAAGGTGGTGGGGTTGGTTCTTAGCCTCCCTTTGTCATTTTACCCAGCTCTGTGTTCTGGAGTTGCCCTTGATTCCTGTCCATGGAGAGTAAGTCACAGACGGGCTTCTCAGAATCTCCATTCATGCCAATCTACTGGTTTAGTTTGCACCAGACGGGAGTCCCCTAATATTCTTAAAAGTCAGGTGTGAAATAGAGGAAGAAGAGGACTAATGCCACCACTCAGCTGAATCTTGCCGCTGGTTATTCCTACAGCCCCAAAGACAGCCCATGTCTGCCTGCACACTGCGGGAGTCACAGTTCACCCTCACTGAGCAGTGGCCACAAACATCCCTGACAGAAGTGACGAGTCCAAAGTTAAACACGAGCTAGTAAAAATCAGCAGTGCTCTTCAGAAGATGAGCAAGTGGCACAGAAGCTGATGTTTTTGCTTGGAGTCTGCCTAGGAGCAGCTCCACTTTGGATTTCTTCTAATATTTCCAGTTTCTAATTAATTTTCCTTCCTGGTTTCTATCTCCTTTATATACTTATATAAGCTGTAGCTACTGTAGCTACTATAGCTTCCTTATGTATGCCTATGTACATATAGTAGCTTGCTGTAACTATGGAAGGAAGGTCCGTCCCTAATTTATGCTGATCCCATATCCCCCTTGAGATGGATGCATCACATTCTTGTAGCAGAATTTTGGTTGCTTTTGGTGCGCAGCTGTTTATGGAGTACGGCTGTTTTCAGAGACAGGCTTGTTAGCTTAGATTTTGTTGAGATCATTCTCTTGGGAGCTTTCATCTTGGGAAATCACCTCTTCAGTCTCTGATCATCCAAGATGATAGTTAATGCTGAACTAAGGAAATGGAAAAATACCTGGATGTGCTTCCTTCTCCATGACAGCTTTAGACCAAAGAAAACCTCAGACCCCTAAACTGGGACACTTCTATCAAAATGCTGGAGAACTTTGTGCTGAAGACCAGCCTGTGCATAGGGGATTTGCCTGGGGGAGGGCACATGGTGCTCCAAGACGTTGAGGTGACTTCCTCATTTATCAACATGGGGTCGGAGAGTTAAGAAACGAGATGTCTCAGGAAGGACTGGAAAGTGGGGAAGGCTGTATCTTATATAGGGATTGAAACAGAAAAAAGGAGAAGGTAAGAAAACCCATGAAAGAAGAGAACCCGAGTGGCAGTGAGCTGGCAGTAAGCTGGAAGTGACAGGTGACAATAGGAGCGGAGCTAGTTCATTAAGACAGTCCTTAAAACGTTATGCTGGCTGAAAACTCTGTGTGACAGGTTGGGGAATGATTGACACCAATCAAATCCTCACCTTTCATAGCAGAAGGTATCTAGTATGGCCAAAGCGTTAAAACCCCAGCAATATCCCTGACCATAGTGTCACAGCAGTCAGAGGCAGGATCAAACTGAAGGGTGCAGTCAAATCCTGTAAGTTTGATTTAAAACATTGGGAATTCATCACAGTTTGCTCACCAGCTCAGTTCTGTAGGTGAGGCAGGATTTAGGGCATGATCAATACTTCTGCAGAAGACCTTACTGCTGAGGGTGGGGAGAGGTAATAGGGCTGGAGCAACAGCTAGACCTAACAATAAAGAAGCTGCCCTTCTGCCTTAGAGTGCAGAGAGGGGCTTTTTAGGCCTTGCCCTTCACTCTAATCTTGTCCCCTCTCCCTTCGGGCCCTTTAATTGATCATTCAGGGACAGAGGTCAAAGCGTCGATACAATTAAATAGCTGCTGTTGCTTATATGTACACGTCATCTAGAAAATGGTATGTGACAGGAGTCAGGAGAAGGAGGATAAAAAGAATAAAATGAATAAAAATGATTGCTTTTGCATTTAGAGGATGTCTTTTTGGGACCAGAAAATTGCTAGGTCTCCTGTAATTTAACTGCAAGACTAAACTCTAAGGGTACCTCTTTCTTTCAGGGGCTTGTGTTGAAATGCAACATCTCCTGAAGATTTCTTTTCAGACTGGTTTCAGTTATTGGTGTTGGCAGCTTGTGAGAGACAAACAGTTCTTTTTTTCTTTTTTTTTTTTTCTTTTTTCTTTCTCCTAACAATTTTTAACCTAGCCGTTGTTAAAGATTCATCATACTTATGAACACCCAATGCTGACTTCTCATTACTCACTACCTAAAAACAGTGCAGAATCCTCTTAACAGTTATTTATTATGCTCATCTTGTAGATTGCTTTCTGAGACTTAGGGAGGTTGTGGCAAAGATCTGAATTCAGGCTTTACACCCATGCAGGAGAGCCAGAGCTGCCTTGCTCCTTAACTCCAGCCCTGCGGACTGCGGGCGTGGGAGCAGAGGAGGGAAGAGGGCTGCCTGCCCACCTGCGCCTTTCCAGGCATGGCTGAGCGAGGAGAGGTGAGGAGTGGGGAGAGCTCTGAGTCCCTGAGGCCTTATGAGCTATAGGATAGGGAATGAGAACAAGCCCTGTCCCACGTGCTTTACTTCCTGCATGTGGGTGAAGGTTACGTTTAATAAAAGATAAAAAGAGAAGGAAAAAATAAATTAAGTCCTTGCTAGGACCAGTGTAAATTTGATGAAGGGTTGAAATTCAAGAAGGTTTAAAATCCTGTACCTGCTCTGGAGCAATGCCTGAGACAGGGGCTGCTGCCCAGGGTGTTGCCCTGAGCAAAGTGTTTCCCTTCTCACCCCTCACTTTCTTCTGTAAGTGAATCACAGTGCTTATTCTTAATGTTCTTTGAGATCTCGGTGTGAAATATGCTATATAACGGCTCAGTATAATTACCTGAAGTTGAATGTTGTGCTTGCATAGTGCCCAGAATAACTTTTTGGCTGTAGAGGAGGTACCGCTACGCCGTGCCGAGGCACGTGGATGAGCAGTACAGGCAGGAAGCTTTTCCAGACGTTGCTGGGCAGCCATTCTGCAGGGAGGCAGAGACTATCTGTCAGCACCCTTCATGGACACAAAATGAAACAAAAAATATTTAGATGAAAAGCCCCTTACTACACTAAACAGAATGCCTGGAGGAGAATGTTCCTCTTCATCATTTAATCACACACAGACCTGAGCCAGAAGTTTGTTTGAATTTGACATACGAGGCTGAAGGCTAGCGGAGCTCGGAGGCACTCGTGAGCTCTTACCGTGGTCTCTGGAAAGGATCACCGATGTACTCAGCTGTCAAAAAGCATCGCTGTTGTTTCAGACCTGTTGCCCACAAACTCCACTTAGGTTTTCCATTACCTAGTGGAAGACAATAAAAGCCTCTTACAAAGACAGCCACAATTGCTGGAGAATCTTCTTTTCAAAAACATGACTTGGAAGTTTAGCCTTTGGGAAATTCATTTTCTATTGAGATGTAATTTGAGAAATTTTTAAAGAGCAACTTTGGATTTTCAGGTTTAAGAGGACTTGAAGGAAAGCAACAAAGAAGAAATCATAAAGAGGAAACTTCTCCCCTCTTTCCTCCCAGGATATTTCTTGACACGTTTTTGAATGCCATAAGAAATCTGTGGCTGCCTGAAAACTAGTGTTTGTCAATATATAGTCTTCCTTTGCTCCTTGGAAATATGAACAGAAGATTAAAATTCAGATATCCAGAAAACATCAGAGTACATCTCTGAGGCTAGCAGCAGCTCCTTTTTAACTGACGGCACCACAGTGCATAGGGTACACAGCTGAGGACTTCTCATCCTGGCCCGAAAAAGCAGCAACAGAGATATATGCTACACAGTTTGGGAAGTGGTGTTCCGGAACTATTTGGAAAACTAAGAAGGGTATTTCCAGCTACTTGAAACTTTTGAATCTGTGAAGCAGGTTTGGCATCCTCACAGAAAAGGTGCCTGATTTTACAAAGGGCTAGTTCGTATTAGGCTTTCTCAGGATAATGTCCTTTTTCTCACACGTATGTGGGCAGCTCCCATTTTCCCAAGCTTGATGAGAGAGAATGGACAGACATTCCCTTCCGGATGCTCCATCCAGAACCCCTAAGCTGACAAAAGGCTGTCATCCTCTGCTGCTGCTATAAATCAGACACAAAGCAATACCAGAACAGTACAGGAATTTGAAAGGGAAAAGCAAGCAGCTGTACCAGAGAAAGGGGTCTTTGAGGAGGAACAGTCCTTCCCAGAGCTGCTGTCTACAAATGCATGGGTTTTTCCCTTGATTCCCACTGGCTTGTAGGGGTAGTGATCAGCAGTGAAGCACTGGGGAATGAGACGGTTCAGAGTTAACGGGTACAAATATACGATGCGGTTCTAGACTCGAGCAGGAGTTCGTGGGAGAAGGTAAAAGCTTTCTTGTCCCACAGCTGTCTTTCAGAGGAGGATACTGCAGGTGTCTGTCCCCGTTGTCAGCTGGGCTCCTGCTCTCGTTTCAGTCGGCAGCAGCTCTGGCGTTGGTTGAGTTGGCGTCAGAATCAGGCCTCTCGTTTAATTCCCTTCCCATATTGATAGAGAGCCGTGTCTGCGTGCACACCATAGAGCGTGAATACGTTGCTGTCCCTTGAGGAAAGAGACTCATTGAATAATCCTTTTTGTTTAGTATTATTAAGTGGACCATGGCCCTTATTTTGCTTGTTTTGCTGCTATTCCTGTGGGACGAGAGAGGTGGCCTTGTTCACGCCACTGCCTTTAAACATGGTGAGCAAGATTTAAAGAAACATAAATCCACTCAAGAGAGAGAGGGTTACACGGCAGAGCTGAATAATGGGCTTTAATAGGCAAACCAAACAGTTAAATAAAAGATGCACACGGCATGCTAAAACTTAAGGAATGCATATTCAATGCAATGCATTATTAAATACAACGGTGAACATATGGGTGCCTACAATTAATGTATATAAATAGCTGATAAAATTGCTCAGTATTAGAAAGCTAGCGGCAAAAATGACCTCATATGTCAAGCAGACAAGCAGGCAGTTACCATTTTCTTTGTACACCTTACAGATGATAAATTAGTTTTATGGTCTGCATGGGGCCCTTATCACATTACAGCACCAAGTGTTTGATAAAGAAAAAAAATGCCTCAGCTAAAAATCGAACTGAAATTTGGAGTCCCCGTGGACCTCATTTTTTTAACGTAAAGAATTTTAACCAACTTCCTTTTGGAAAGATTTATTGCTCTAAAGAGAAATGTATATCTCTATCCTATGTGCTTTTATTACAACTTCTTCTCTTCTCTTCTTCTTCTTCGTTTTTTTCTCCCCCTGACATTACATATAATATGAGCCTGCCGTAACGGATTCATTATTGATTGGGGGATTTAGTGGTTACAGCAGAGGGAAGGGGCAAGCAGGACTCCTGGGTTCTGCTTCTGTCTTTTCTACTGACCTTGGGTGAGCTGTTTCGCCTCCCTGAGACTCAGTTTCTCGGTCTCCAAACCAGGAGGGAGCAGGCAGTGACTGTGAGGCGACACTATTCATTGCGTTTGGAAGCCCAGAAGAAAATCCAGGGACTGGGCTTGTCCTGCAGATGGTGGTGAAGAGGGACTCTGCAGTGAAAACTGTACCCTGGGACATACGGTGTGGTAGCTCAGAAATTACTTTCCCCCTTCCCAAACTGAGAGGGATGGAAAGATCTATTTTCCAATAAATCCAGCAGTTCTGCTTCTTCTTACCCTCTACTTTTGATTGATCTTTTCCTGCTTTTAGCACTCTCTGCTGTGTTGGCATGTGTGGTTCCTTATGGGTGTATTTCCCAAGATTTTATATCCCTATTCTGGAGCTGAAAGGGTTTCTGAGGCTGTGGGTGAGTGCTGGCAGGCACTCACAAGCCTCTTGCTGGAGTCATGGGCTGGCATGTGGGGTCAGGATCCGGCCACGCTGGCTGGATGCCCTGGGAAGGCAAATGGCATCAGGCACAGAAGCTTTAAGAGGGAGCAAAACAATTTCACAGCCATCCCATGGCTCCTTCTCTTCCGTCTGCTTTGAAAAGCTCTTTTCAGAAGTGGCCTTTGGTAAATATCAGTTTCCCAGCTTTACCAGTTATTTCGTGGCTCCAAACCTTTTAGAGCAAAAGGTTTTTCTGTTTCCCAGCCCCCTGTGCCTGGAAGAGCAACTCTGAGGTAAAGGCACCAAGGCAACACCTGGAATATCACCCCAGTTTGGATCCCGACCTGTGTGCCATCAGTGATGAACCTCCAATGCAATTCACTCTGGTTGTAATTTTGCCCGTAAGCAAAAAACATGTCCTTTCCCCCCCTCCCCCCCACCTCAATTGCTGTTTTATCTTTTAAGAAGACGCTCAAATGCAAAGGCTGGATGTTTTTACTGCCACATGTGTGCACCCAGTGTGTGCTTCCGTGGCCACTGGCTTATGGTATTTCTGACATAGAGTCCTATGAGATGGTGTCACACTGCTCCAATAGGGATGACCACGGCAGGGATTATGCCAGGCAACTATGCCAGGTTCTCAGATGAAACACTGAGCAGACATTTGGTTAAACGCTCGGTGGCCGAGTTTAGTCACGTAGGTGCATCACTATTTGTCTGAGCATCCCCCCACCAATGTAAATAGTTAGCTACTTGTGATATAGTATTTTAGGACACTGATTGCTGGGAAAACACAGTTTATGCTTAATCACTTGCTGAAATCACTGAGAAGACATTAAGATTTAAGCATGTGCTTAAAATTAAGTATAGAGTTAATCACCTTTATGAGTTAAATTAACACGTTCATGCCATACAATGACGTTGAAAATACTTTTGAAAGTCCCCCTATAAAAATGAGTAACATGTATTTCCTCACTGACAAATTTCTACTAAAATGCCATACAATGAAAGAAGAATTTATAGCTGTAAACATGGCTTGCAAAGAGGGAGGCAACCTCCAGAATTTAGCAATCACATTTGTTAAGGTTTCTCTAAAGCCTAAACTCTCAATTAACAAGCAAATCATCATCAGACAGTCAGTGAATGGCAAATTCATTCTATTCAACATCTTTTCAGAAGTGGATTTTGTGCACTTATCTCCATGAAAACCCAGCAGGAAAGTTTTCCATGAGAGTGATCCTACATCTGCCTGTTTTTAATGACTGTAATGGCAAGCAATATTCTACAATTACTTTGGCGATCTCATTTCAAGCATGCAAATCATATTATTTAAGAGCCCAGCAAAAGTCATTTATTTCTTGGAACTGCTAGCTAACTTTGGTGGGGTGAAGAAACGCTGCACTTGGAATTAAAAGCCCTGATGTCTTGTAACCTTCCACGGTGGAGTTGTAAAATTTGTCCAACAAGGTCGGACAAGAAATGCTGAAAACAAGTCACAGAGAGCGAGAGAGAAGGCTGGAGGGGGGGAACCCCACCACCCTATATTGTTCATTACCAGGTCATCTAGGTGTTCTCTTAGCTTACGTGATGAATGAAGAGTTCGTAACTGGTTCATCACATTAGACACCAGGTAATAGCAAAAAACCACTGCACACAATGTCATCCCAGAAAGACGTCTGGGAAACGAGATCTTTTCATTGCCACTGTGCCCGTTCTGAGAATCTGATGAATATCTTTTCTGATTTCGTTGCGGACAAAGCCGATTGTTTTTAATATTCACACAGAGCTGTTGGGTGTGTGTACTGTTGCAGTTTTGCTACCACATACATCAAGATGCACGTAAAATCTTACTTTCTGTCTCCTGTTGGTACAACTGTCTGTTTGTCTTTACTGTTGCTTTTTTTCATGGGATGACAGAGAGAACGGTGTTGGGCTAAAGAAGCTCAGTAGCTGGCAATAGATTTTGTTACCATAAACAAAATATAATTGCCTTAACACAGTCTATTTCCAGCTCACCTTTTTTTTTTTTTTTTTTTTTTTTTTTTTTTTTTTTAGTGTTTATCTCTCTGCTTGTTTGTTAATTTAACCCATGTGGAGACTCAGTGGATGGTGTGACAAGATATGTATGCCAAGAATGATATAGCAACATATAAGGTACCATTTCACTTCAGCTTGCCAATTCTGTCTAAGCCTGATAAACGCTGACAAAAAAAAATTTGAATACCTTCTAATAATTATTTTTTTAGGAAATAAACTCCAGCCACTTTCTTTTTCTCTTCTGTCCCAATTGCTCCCACTCTGCTCCGGCTCCCAGTTGCTTAAGGAAGGTGTGAGCAGGCCAAGGCTTTATGGAAGGGTCGAAGCAGATTATCAGTGACAACTGATTTAAAAATGTCTAATCAGACTACTGAGCATGATTTCTCAAAGTGGGAGGAGAAGTATTTCTTAACAGGAGGTTAAGAAAGACCCTGAAGGGGCTTAGAAAGCCATGGGGAAGGTCCTCCTCTGCCATGTGCTTTCTTCATCCTCATGCTTTTTTGGAGTTGGACTAGATGATCTCCAGAGGTCCCTTCCAACCCTATGATTCTATGATTCTATGCTTTCATCCTTTACCACAAGCCTTCCTTTGGAAAATTTCAGGGTGAGCAGTCCTTGGGTGGTGAGCTGTTGGAATTATACCAGGTGTGAGGCCAGGAGAGTTACGCGTGTGAAAGTATTAAAGTTTTGCACAGATACCTTTTGGTACCTGTTTGATCTGTCACCAGTCAAACCGAACAATGTTAGAATCATAGAATCATAAAATCATAGAATCATAGAATCGCTGAGGTTGGAAACAACCTTTAAGATCATCGAGTCCAACCTTTAACCTACCCTGACAAAAACCACTTCTAAACCATGTCCCTAAGTGCCCCATCTACCCTTTTTTTAAACACCTCCAGGGATGGTGAATCCACCACCTCCCTGGGCAGCCTATTCCAATGTTTAATAACCCTTTCAGTGAAAAAATGTTTCCTAATATCCAATCTAAACCTCCCCTGACGTAACTTGAACCCGTTTCCTCTCGTCCTATCACTTGTCACCAGGGAGAAGAGGTCAGCCCCAATCTCTCTACAACCTCCTTTCAGGTAGTTGTAGAGGGTGATAAGGTCTCCCCTCAGCCTCCTCTTCTCCAAGCTAAACAACCCCAGCTCCCTCAGTCGTTCCTCATAAGGTTTGTCCTCCAGACCCCTCACCAGCTTTGTAGCCCTTCTCTGGATATGCTCCAACACCTCAATGTCCCTCTTGTAGCGAGGGGCCCAAAACTGAACGCAGTACTCGAGGTGGGGCCTCACCAGTGCTGAGTACAGGGGGATGATCACTTCCGTAGTCCGGCTCACCACACTGTTCCTGATACAGGCCAGAATGCTGTTGGCCTTCTTGGCCACCTGGGCACACTGCTGGCTCATATTCAGCCGGCTGTCAACCAACATCCCCAGGTCCTTTTCTGCCGGGCTGCTTCCGAGCCACTCCGCCCCAATCCTGTAGCGCTGCATGGGGTTGTTGTGACCCAAGTGCAGGACCCGGCACTTGGCCTTGTTGAACCTCATACCATTGGTCTCAGCCCATCGGTCCAGCCTGTCCAGATCCCTCTGCAGAGCCAACCTACCCTCAAGCAGATCAACACTCCCACCCAGTTTAGTGTCATCTGCGAACTTACTGAGGGTGCATTCGATCCCTTCATCCAGATCATTGATAAAGATATTAAAGAGAACCGGCCCCAGCTCCGAGCCCTGGGGGACACCACTTGTGACCGGACACCAACTGGATTTAACTCCATTTACCACCACTCTCTGGGCACGGCCATCCAGCCAGTTTTTTACCCAGCGAAGAGTACACCTGTCCAGGCCATGAGCAGCCAGTTTCTCCAGGAGAATGCTGTGGGAAACAGTGTCAAAAGCTTTGCAAAAATCCAAGTAGATAACATCCACAGCTTTTGCCTCATCCACTAAGTGGGTCACCTCAGTTAGTTCTGTTCTCACTCACAAAGGTATTAAATCAAAATAAAGGTGGGAATTTTCCACCAAAGTGTACCAGATTGTTGTACCAAATACCTATTTCTTTAACGTATTTAGAAACCTAAGCTTCTAGTCTTCACTTGTAGATCTCCATCCACAAGGTATTTTCTCTCTTATAGCCACTGAAATCAGTGGGGCTCAAGTTTGTTGATATTTTTATAGGTCTGAGACATTTACTGTTGAATTATATTGCCGAGTTGTTTAGTGTCTGAGCACAAGTGGTTAAAATACTACATCCCTTAAAGAGCTTTCGTTCTGTATTATTCACTCCCATGCTGGAGTCTTCAAGTCTACTTGCCAGTTTAGTCTTCTTAGCTTGGCCGCTGTGCTTCAATGACACAGTTTCAGCCAAGTGGATGACCTTGGTTTTGGTCGTATTGAGGGTTACACAAGTTTAGGGAAAAGTGCTGTTCTTTATTATGTATATAATAGTACGCAGGGTTCTTCAGAAACAAATTAAGGACACAGATCTTACCCTCAAGAGTTTATGATTTGAATGGATCTATAACATGATGAATGAACACAATAGAAACAGAAGGAGGAAAGAAAAATATAGGGTCAAGCATCACTAGAAAAATCTGTGTCGTTTCATTGATGAATTACACATACATTTACTGCTTCTATTTCAAGTGTTATGGAGTGTAATTGGTATTGTATGTACATATACATGAAAGATGACCTGGAGATAAGATTGCTAGAAATCAGTTGCTGCTGCTAATGCAGCAAATCTGTTATATGGTGTGTGTATATATATATATATATATATATATATAAAATTAAATCCATAAAATCAGTAAATGTTCTTTTGGAAAGATTTACTACCCTGAGAGACTGGCATCTGGCATGCTCTCAGCGGCATATCAGACAATCTTGGATGACACTCAGTGCAACTGGCTTTTCGAGGAATGGGGATGCCAAGGTTTTAACACAAAAATTACTTCAGCCCAATGTGAATCAATAGCTCTGTTCTTTCATTAGTCACTCACATTTTGAGTCATGACACTTGGGCTTCTTGACCTTATTTATCCCACAATGGAGTTCATGGTAAGGAAAGCAATCGACAACCGAACAACATCAATAATTGCAATCCCTGTATTTACCAACCCAGAGATAAATGCCCAAAGTTATGATTTCAGCTACGGCTGTTAACCCATAACTGGCTTTGGCTATTAATTTCATAAATGATAATCCTTTAATTGAGTAAACCAATTACGTATCATTCTGAATTTGAGGGGCTTAGGAAATGTGTTGAAGATTCTGAACACATCCTGGGGAGAGGGGAAATCATGCTTCTGCATGATTCCCCCTTCCTAGGATATTTCCTTTTGTCCTGTTAGTACTTCCAAGGAGTGGAAGTACTAGTGCTTTTTCAAGGACAGTGCCAACAAAGGGTGCCAGGTACGAAGCGAGGTAATGCAGGAGAAAAGGAAAATGACTGTGGACTGCGGTTTGGTTAAGGTGTCTGGAGCATGGCAGGAAAGGGACAGGGTGTGTGACTGTGTGAAAAAGCATGATCAGGTGAGATTTTTGACTCAAAAGCAGGAGCTAATTTGTCTAAGAAGTAGGAAGGTGAAGATACAAAGGGATAAAAGTTTTACATAGATAATGTTTTATTTTGGTTTACTATTGTTTTTTTTTCCCCAGGATGTCAGTAATGACCCTAGGTTCAGAATAAGCCTATACTGGAGTCAGTCACTAGAGTGGGTGATAAATACACCCTGCACACATAAACTTTTGACAGAACTTTATCACATATAGTACAGCCCTCTTCCCTGTCTGATGGCATTTGCTGAAATTTTCTAGATTCACCACTACCGACTCTGTAGATGAATAACTGTATATAAATCCATACTTAGAATCTGCCCATACGCAATATTTATGCTGCTGAGTGCTAAATTACACCTGAGCCACTTTTACATGTCTGTGCTACAGACAAAGAAGTGCTGGTTGTTATGTGTCCCTGGGCCAGTTTGAAAGTGGCTATCAGATAGAACAGGCATGTAGCCATGCTAGTTTAAAGTTCGGTGTGGGCTGTAAACCTTGCTGGAGAAGGGAAAAGGGGGGAAATAAATACTGTGACAGTAGTGCAGCTGAGCTCTGACACGCAGAGCTACCCAGGCAGCTAAATCAAAACTAACTTAAGGTGGCTAGATGAGTTATAGTTGGACTTTTGACTGCAGTAAAATCATTTTCATTGGGAACATACCTAAAGTAGGGAACAATGCAGTATGAATAAAAATATCTGGTCTGAGTGGAAGGTAGGTTTGAGGAGTTTAAGGAGCAACTATTGTTGGAAAGAATATTAAAAATATGAACATACAAATATACAAACCAGTCCAGAAACAGAAACCTAAAGTAAGTTTTTCTGATCTCCCATCTTTTTTGTAATTAAACAAAAAAAAAAAAAAGACAAAAAAACTTTCAGCTTCTGTTCCTATTTGCAAGTGGACAACCTAAGGAGAGAAACCCAAGCTGCATTTCCCTGAATACAGTGTGCTCCTGTTTGGTCTGTCTGTCTACCTGCCTATCTAGCACTCCCTTAATCGTGTAAAACCACAGAATGAACTAATAACAGCTTTCCCAGATGAAAACAAGTGTATTATCTTTTTATATTTTCTGAAGCAGGCCAGCGTTTCATCATTTCACTGCGTTCAGTTGTTATGTTAGATTGTTTAATGTAATAGAATGACATGACACTGGTACACCAGATACATCAGAATTATGAACACTGGAAAGAGACAGTGATAAAGTGTTTCGAGATACATGCAATCCTGATAGTGCTATAAGTTTCTGCAATTGATTAAAGACATTTCCCCTGTGCCACCTCATTATTACACATCAAAGGAGAAAAACAAGGGCAAGCTGGATAGCAAAAAAAAAGAAAAATATGTTGTTCTATCCATTCAGCAGAAATCCCCCAGATATGTTAAATTAATTTGTATATACAAGTATAAGTAAGCATGAAAAGACTAAAATAGGTTTGGAGGGTGAAAAACTTTGTGTTGGTTGTCTTGCTGAGTGACACATCTGGAAGAAAGATTATGGGAAAGCATCTGAGCAAGTAGGAAAATGACAAACTCAGGATTGCTGCAGAGATCAAAGAGGTTTCCAGAAGCAAGAATGGCAGAGATGTTCATCATTCAAAATGACTGTTAGGGTAGACCTGAGTCCTGGCGTTGGACTGACATAAAAAATAAGCTTCTCCACAATTTGAAGGTGCTCAGGTATAGCATTAATTTTGGCTGGCAATTAAGATCAGATTGAGCTGGAATCTTTGGCACTTAGTTTATTTCCAGATTTCTAGAGGAACAAAGGAAAGTTTGGAAGTCCTACTTATCTATGGGTACATGAATCCATGAGACACTCCGAACATCATTCTCTTCCATTAATAGACAGTAATGAACCAAGGCTTTGCAGATATGGGGGAGCTTTGAGTTGGCCTGAGAATGAATGGCGGTGTTCTGAGCTCATGCCAAATATCTCCAAACCTTAACTTGCTGGTCTTTCCACAGAGAAATCTGTGGAAACCATGAGGATAAAATGAGGGCTGGTTTATTCGCTGGTCCAATGAAATGCCATAGTGTTTAATCGAGGAAGTGCAAGGAGATGCCAGACAAATTCAGGTATGATAAGTACAACAAAAAATGATCAGCACTGTACATTTTGTTTCCAGTGACATGCAACTTTCTTACAGTCCAAATTCACAAGGTATTAGAAGAGTTATAAACCTCACTGTACAGATGATGAACAATGAGGGAGACAAGCAAAGATACAAGATCACAGGAGGAATCTGAGCTAATTATCTGAGAACTGAACCTGCATAATTTGGGGTTCAGACCCATTTTTTAATAATCAGATAGGTTTTTTCCTTCCTGTGCTATGGTATTCTATATCTCACAACACTTCTTCCCCTCTGAAAGGGTATTTTTATCCTTAATCAAGTACATATTTCAATGAAAAGCCACCAAAAAGGGTCTAAATCTGACTGCCACTTATGGCCTTGTGAGGAAGACCTAAAAAGGGCTGACACAACTGAACACAGATCTGTGCAGTTTTCATTTAAATTCCTATCAACTAGTTGGTGGCCTTTATGGACAGAAACTGGTCTCTACTTTGTCCAAGTTTCTACTATTTGGTCCTAACTGAATGTTTGCTCTGCAAGAAACTGAAAACGGAGCTCACATCTGAACGTAAACTACTATCAGACACCACCATTTCTGAACAGGGTGAAAGCCCTCAGGTCAAGCAGTCTTATGGAAAAATGTGCAACTGCTCCCCCTTCTAGTCGTGCTTGGGGACTAACAGAGGAACATCTACCCGCGGAGCTATTTGCCTGTCACCTTTTCCCATCATTTAACTCACTTTTACAGAAAAAAACAAACAAAAACAACCCCAACCCCACAGTTTACAAGTCTTTGGAGTCTCAAAATTCCTCTCCCATTTTCAAACCATTATTTTTTTCTTAGTGGTGACTCACCCAGGTCATATGTTTTAGCTGAAGTTCAAGCTTGCAAACATCACGGCAGTGGAAAGTGGTTTTAATAAAAAAAAACCTGTGTGGCTTGTCTTAATGACACATCCTCCCTCCTTCTCTAGAGGAAGAGTGGGAAGACACCTAGGTAAAAGATCTAGCTAAGAAAAACCCTAGAGTCTATATCAGACTGCGCTGTCAAAAGAACTTTCATGTACTCCAATATATTAAAAAAAAAAAGTCTTAGAAACTAAGATATTAAGACTACTGAATGCCCTTCATTATAAGGCAGGACAAGACCTGAAACAACACTTTGTTCATGACTCATGCTCAATAAAGACAGTTCATTGCAAGTGCCAACTCAAGAAAATGATTGTCCCAATCATAATCAGATAAGCCCTGAGAAATAAGAGTAGATTCATACAGTGTTTGCAGAAATAGCCAATGGGGAGCCTCCTATCTATTGGCAAGACCCTTATTGACGTCAGTGAGAGCATGATATAGCCCAGAATGCTGCAGACGAGGCATTAGGGATACACAAATACCAAATAAAAATACCACAGGCATTTTGCTCTTCAGCATTAATAACAAATGTCAACAGTCAAGTGCTGCTTCTTCAGTCGGAAGCTGTGATATCCAGCCAGTGGGTAATCTCTCAAGACTTCCCAGCAGCCATTTATAGCTTTCTGATAAGGTAGAGGATTCATTTTGTTAGCTTGCCCCAGCCTCCCTTGCTGCAAAACAGCAGTTTTACTTGTGGAAGCAAAAGTATGGGTAGAGGTCAATTGCTGATTTCATGGAAAGGTAGGTACAGAGACTGGGGTACTGATAAGGGATTAGGAGCACCTTGCTTTAGTTGTCATCTTTGTAATATGCTATTTATGGCAATTGAAAATATATTTCCACCAATACTTAGCCATTGTGTGAGCTACATCTGAATTAGCCCTGTGTCAGGAGAACCTCGGATTATCAAACTTGGGAAGAGATATTGGCCTAAGGAAGGGATCCTGCCACGGTAAGTAGCAGAGTTTTGGTGCTCAGCTTTGTCAGAGACAGCCATACACCCCTGCCAAACCACTGCTGTGCTCTGTATAAGACCGTCTGTTGTAAATCCTCTTCTAGAAGTATGCTCTTCTGTCTGGCTTTCAGGTACACGAAAAAGCAAAGATAGGAAGAAACACCAGCACTGCAGAGAGATCAGAAGAGGTATGTGGCCACACATCAGCTGATAAAGGTTCACCTTTCACAGTGTTACAGTTCCATCCTAATCTTTGCTGGTAGTTTCAGCTGAACTGCAGAGTTTTGTACGGGGATGTCTGAGGTGTAAGCATATTTTTCTTTCAGCTGGTGATGATGTGGGAGTGGAAGCTTGCTAAAAGGAGAGTCTCACACAGTGGTAATAATTCAAGTTACAGTAGAAAGATTTTCCAGAGCTTTTCTGGCTAGAGCTTGGCTTCTCAGAAGTGTTTGGGAGCCTGAGTACCACTGGTTACCTAAAGCTTTGTGAAATCTGAACAAGTCCTTCTGAAATTTTGGGTTTCACTCTCACTTTGCCTAAATGCACTATTCGTGAAGCAGGAATAATAATATTGTGAAAATAAACACAAGACTGTGACAAGCTCAATGCTGTAGAAATCGAGACCCTCTAAATACCTCTCAGACGATGCCATGTCCAGTGCCTTAACCATCAATCCAGGCCTGAGTTAAACACCCTTCCTTCCTGTTTTGAAGTCTGGTGATTTCACTGCATGAAGCTAGAGTCTTGGCAGCCTCACAGAGATTTTCCTCTTGCTTTCTGGTGCTGTTTTGTTCTATGAATTGTTTGCACTTCAGGAACAGGAGGATGAATTGGTCTCTATGGAGTGTTGATGCCATTTCAGACTGAATAGGCTGGGGGACAGCTAACCCACAGGACAGAATAAAATACAAAGAAGGCTTTATTAGTGTTCCTCTCCCCTTTTAACCTTTTAAATGGCTCTTTGTGAAGAACCCATTGTCTGCTCTTCGAAATTAAATCAGAGACGAGGAGAGGCCAGTGTAAATTCTAGCAGGTGGAAGGGTCACAGAACAACCAGTCTTAGCTATGCAAACTTTATTCGTATCGAGAACGTACACTTGGGAATTCACTTTTGCTCTTGAGTTTACCGCTTATGAGATTGAGCAACAGAGCCCTGTCTTTATAAATATGTGTGTGGGTGACGGCAGAACTCATGTTTGTGTTATACTCTGGCAGGTCCCTTCATGTGGTATCCCATACAGATGGGAGGTAGTTTGCATCCATAGCTCACTTTAGTTTTACCAGGTTTATTTCCTGGTTTGGCTTCCCACCCCTCATATTTGTGGAAATCAGTTCTTGAATCTCTGGAAATGCAGAATGCAAAGTCTTCCTTGTTACCTTAAAAAATGCCCATATTTCTGCCTTTCACAACACGTTCATCTTTCTGCCTCAGGCTTTTTACCACTGAAGTTTCAGAGAACCAGGCACGTCCTGTCTGGAGAGGAAAAGACTAAAGGGAGTCATGATGAATGTCCATAAACACATAAAGGCATGTCCCTGAAAAAGGAGAGGAACCAATTATCCTCATTAGTCAGTGAGAACAAAAAAAAAAAAAAAAAGGAGTGATAGGTTCTGGATGAAGCACTGAATATTTAGGTTGACTGTTATGGAAAACTTCATAACTATTAGTACATTTAAGGCAATGAAGCAAGTCACCCAAGGGAGGTAGTCAGATCACCTTCATTGGAGATAGTCAAGGGAAGGTTTGACACTCATCCATCAGAGAAGTGTTAGAGATAATTAAATCAGTCTTGCCCCAGGCAAAAGGATGGACTAGATAATTCACTAGTGCTCCTGTTCAACCCAGCAGATTCTATATTTTTCCTTCTTAATTGGAAAGATGTGTGTGTGTGTGTGTGTGTGTGTGTACCTCAATTCCTATCAATCTATTTTACCCATGGAATGGCTGAAGTATCTGTATTAGGGAGTAACATTTCTTTCCTTAGCTTTCTTGTCCCCATTTTGAAAGGTTTACTCCAAATCGCCTCAGCAGTTTTTCAGGTGCCTGTACACAGCATTGTGAAGAGGACTAGGTACCAGTGGCTGCTAGTCTTATTTTTTCCACTTGATTGGATTTGTTTTGCTAAAATTTAGCTCTTAAAATACACATCTAGACAGGAATAATTGCCTCCTTGTCTGCCTTGACTACTCAGTGCCATCTGCAGACTAGACAAGCAACTCCAGAAGGCGTTTTTATCCCATCCCTAGGATGGGTTAAAAATCATTGCGTCTCTGGAATTGCCTGTCTCTTTCCACTGGTTTTATAGGGAGCCCAGATAACTCTTACATTATTAGATATCTGAAGACAAGACTAGACATCTAAAATGAAGCATCGTGAGTCCTGCCCTTTGCAGCCCTGCACAGTCTGTTTTCCCATGCCTCTGTTTCCCCGGCGATAAAGCAGGGTAATGACAATGGCAAGGTACCTAGTGTGCTGTGCATGTTGCCTATTACAATTATCATGATTGTCTCAGTGTTACTTTGTGCTTCTCCATCTGTTTGCAGCCTCCATCTGTTGTCTCTCCTCTTGCAGTCAGGTAAGTCTAAAGATTTAGTTAAACCTAAGAGTTAGGTTGTAAGTTGTCTGTGTCAACAGCCACTTATTTTCCCTTCTGGGTTTGCATCACCTACTGCAGTAGGATTGTGACGCTTGACCGTGGCCTACATATGCTACAGCAATGCGAGCGATGATAATAGCAATAGCACTAGAATTCCTTGATCTTGTGGTCCATGTTCCAAGAAGTGCTGCTATGACATAAATCATGTATTATCTCATTCTGATTTCTGATAATCACAGGGCACTACAAGGACATCTTGCAGAGTAAGTTTACAAAAAGTCTTGAAATCTGTTCACTAGGTGAAGAATAATTTTGGTATTCATACACTGAGACGAATCCTGAGCAGTGGTAAGCACCATCACTTTCTTTGGCAGCTCAGACTAAGCACCCCTTGTCACAGCTGAGACTGCAACACAAGAGTTAATACCTTTGTTAAATGCACAAGCTGAGGGTAATGCTACTTGAAGAGTCTGCTCTGAAAGGCAATTAAAACTTTGCACAGGGAAACATTACGGACAACACCAGAAGGAGACTGCCACCTCCTTTACCTTGATCTTTACAGCTGTAATGACTCCCACCACACTGGGAGACCCGTGTGGTCTTTGACAGCAAAGGACCTTTTCCAGTGTGTGTGCAGGCAGCAAGGAAGAACATTGTCTGGCCTCACAGCTCAGAGAGAGACCAAATGCAAATTAATTGTATACAATAAATCAGATCTGAACGGGGTTAGCAGCAAATGGACAGATGGAGAAAGATTTTCTGCCCTTTCATCCAGTTACTGTTACCCAGTGTGTCACTAACACCCTCCCTCTAGGGCAGCAACCTTCCCAAATTCTCTGACACCCCAAGGCCACTGTAATACTGTAGATAAAATAATTAAAGCATTTCTCTTAGCCAGTGATGTTCTTTACTTTGTAACTTGCTTTTATGGTTACGTCCAACTGCTAGCGCTGAGCATAGACCTGGATTAGCTGAGTAACATTAATGGATGAAGATGCTGGTTCTTTATTTTTATTCCAAAGTATCCTCAGGGTATGTAACGGAACAACAAAGCTCATCTGAACTTACTGAGTGAAAACCTTTATTTTTCACAGCTTGCAAGAAGTCATAGCAAGATATATTGTAGCCCACACAATGATGTCTCAACTCCTCCCATGACCCCTTGTCATCACAGATGTTCTGGTTGCTACTCCATGCAGCACCGTTAAAAAAAAAAAATAACACAAGAAACCTTTGGGTGAGCATATCCCTGCATCTGGTAGCTCCCGTTGGCTTCCAAAGCAAAAGAAGGCCAGCGTCATCCCTCCCCAGCACACAAACAAGCAGGGGCAAAGACAACATAAAGAAGCATTTCAGGCTACAGCAAGAGGTTGAAATGTGGTCCTCCAGCTGTGCTAAAGCACAGGTTACCCAGGGTTGCTAGCAGACTCCTGTCCTCTTTGGATTAGACACCCTGCATGACTCACTTGCAGGTTATATACCTCTGGCGTACGGAGGAATCTGATCCCAAGCCTCTGAGATGGGCTATTGGGTGTACCATAACAGGAATCAGTGCTAAATGAGTAGCAAGTTTAAGAAATTGTTAGTAACCATCCTCTGATATTCCAAGCTATTTCATTTTCACGACAATATGCTCTTTCAGTGACAGGCAAAAAACCACCCCAAACCTCTGATGCTAACTATACTATGCAAAACGGAGGCTGTTCATTTGCCTAGTTAGGAAAACAGAACATAACTTTTATTTTATAGGGGGCCATCATCTTGCAAGTACTTAAGCATGTGCTTAACTTTAAACCTGTGAGGCCTTTTGGAAGACAATGGAGCTATTTACATACTTCAGCGCATTGCTTAGTCTTCATAGGATTAGCGCTGACATTAGCAGCCTTAACTTCCTGACAGTGTAGTTTCCTAGTTTTGCATAACAATAATGGTAAGTTTCTGTCTGATGTGATTTACACAACCCATCATTTGCCTTTGTCTGTGAAGCTATAAATCAATGTGTATTTTTTTTTCCCCGGACTGATCTTCAGCCTGATTCTCTGGGCTGTAACTGTGATTATGCCTGTTCCCTCTGTTTTCCCTCCAGGTTTTCTTGGGTCCCTTCCACCAGCAAAACACTTTTCGTCTAATTGGGACAATGAACTTTATCTTTTTTTTTTTCCCCTGCCAAACTTTCTTTAACGATCTCTCTTATAGTTAGAGACTGCAATTTCCTTTAATTACTTGAAACCATCCAAAATAAACAATTTTAAACCAACAGAACAAAGAGCCATTTGTTTTGCTGGTGCCCTCTCCCCATTATCCTTCCATTCTTATTGCTGATGGTACTAAGAGATTAAACTTCATCCTACAGGCAGCGACCTACTCTCCTGTTTCATTTTAATTTTTCATATCCCCCTCCCCCCATTTTGGCTGGCAGTCCCCCCAGGTTACACATTACATCAAAGTATACATCATTTGCTCTTACTTCTTTCTGCATGCTGCCTCTAGGCTAGGAAATTTGCAGAATGCTGCTGTTGCTGCTGAGAACTAGCCATTTTCCTTTAGTCAAATGTTTTTTAACTTGAAAATGTCAATACAGAGATAAGTCATAAGATCAACTCATAAATATTCACAGGCTGCTTCTTTTGTTTTGTTTTGTTTCTCTCCCCAAGTCACAGTGTTATCCAGGGTAGCGCTTTGCTACATACTTCGCACACATTCCTGGGTAGTCTTTCTCTCATTAGCGCTTAAAGAAGTACCAAGAGTTAAATTTTTCATTAGCAATTCTTGTGCAGTGTAATATTCTGCATGTATTAGACACACAGAGATATTTCCCTTATGGAAAAATCCTATAGGGCTTCATAGAAAATTACAAACTTTCTCATATAATTTTTTGAACCACCTTGTAAAATCAAACATACAATGAAATATACTTCTATGAGATGGTTCAAAGAAACCTGTGGAGAAGAAATAACTCTCTAATAAATCCTGTAGGTTTTTTGGAGTAATTTCTATAACCCTATTAAGTTTCTTTAGAGCTCTGCCAATTCCACCCCCCCGCATGTCCGTAGGCTCCTTTGAAAAGGGCACAGAGATAGGGCCCAAAACCTGCTCTGTCATTTCTCTCTATGGATTTATGTAAAATAAGATTTTCCTGCTGCCTCCAATCCCCAATGGCTTGCTGAAAATTCACCATTGCTTTCCTGGCAGTTCTTTTGTTTAGCAAATTTGCTTAAAACAAATTATATCTGGTTCTTGCACACTCAGTTGCTCCATCCGTCGGTGTTGGAAGTCACTACAGATCCACTGAATTACAGAGATCTACCACCAAAGTTTTGACCCCTCAGCATTCGTTTTCAGTGGCGGCACACATTTGGAGTCTCAAATCCCAGCCTTCAGCATAGGAGCGCTCCCATGCTTAAACCCATGGGGCAGGAGGACATATCAAGCTGAATCAGAATGGGGTAGATGAGGGTCAGCAATGGAAGGATTAGATCCCTAACAGTGTGAAGAAGTGAAAAGCCAAAAGTTTTAACACATTTTATCACGAAGAACTCATTCCAAGATACTTACAGCCTGCCCATATAAAGCATTATAATACACAACAGAACAGTGACATAGGCGAATAGGTGACTAGGTGACATCACACCACCTTGTTAAACTATTCTTATTGCTTCATGATTGAGAGCAATCATTCAAGTGTTTAAGGGCAAATGTATGGTGGTATTGGAGTTTAGGGAGGAGTGAAGTCCGTTCTGACATCTGCTCTATGATTATCTTACAGCTCAGTTTCCCCTAGGGATGTTTCTATGCAATTTTGTAAATATCCATAGCTGGAGCTTCCAAATTAAAAAGCTAAGGCTGAACTCCAAGCATTTGCTTTGCATGGGATGGGCATGAGAATTCCTGTGATCCTGTCTGAGGCAAAAAGCAAATAGAACGTTTATTGTTAATAATTGGTATATATTTTTGAGTAAAAACAATGATGTGATCTCACCAGCTGGTTGATTTAATATAAATATTCAAACGCATAAACAGTTTATTAAACAGATTGGAAATCATCAACTTCATTATTGTAATAGAGCAAATACAGTATCTTGATTTTCAATAAATGGAACAATCTACCGTATGCCGAGTCACTTGCTGTCTGTTGCTATATTCTATTAAAAAGAAAATAATGATTCTAACAAAATTTCTTGTAGCCACTCCAGGAATTAATAGAATTAATGCAGCAACCACAAGACAGAATATAAATATTCTATTGAATTATCAATTAAAACCCCATAGCAATAAAGGTAAACTACATCAAATAAGTGAACAGAAATTATAGACTACTTCCCAAATTCTTGTATTAGTCTTCATCTTGAGCCTGGAATGAAAATTCTTGAGAGTAACAAGTATATAATTACTTGACATTTTTCTTCTTCGAGTCATCTTAGGAAAACAAATTACATGATGTAAGTGCAGCTCTTTGGATTCGTAAACTACTGGCATAATGAAGAAAACACTGTGTAGTTATTATGCATTGAGCATTCATTGATGTTAATTTTTGCTCAAAAGATTGAAGCAAAGATAATTTCTCAGTTTCTAATATGAGTCTCCTGAAGTTCCATTTCCATCAGAAGCCATTCGTCCCTGTTGTAGGAAGAGAAGTTCAGGCCGTTCAGCTGTTTTGGCTGGACTGTCCCCTTCTGACAGCTACCTACAGCAAAAGATCATCCCTACAAAAATCAACTTCTTTCATAAGCCAGTTGTGGTAATTAGCTGCAAGCATCATAAGGGAGAAATAATATCACAAGAGGCAGAGGAATAATTTAGGGTCATATGTAGGGATGAGACGTAGAAATTGAGAAAGGGATAATATCAGAGAGAAAACATCCTAATCTCTGTTAGATTCTGGAATTGTATTCACATGCAATTTTAAACAGGATATTCAAATGGATGGGGATGACTGTATTGGTAGATACTGGGCACTACAAAGTGATAAAGGTTTCCATTTCTAGTTCCTCTCATTTCTCCCATATATTGAAGATACTCCAGTTTCATGCATTATAATATTTCTTGGTTCCATGTTCTAACCAAAAAGGTAATAGTACAGCACCCACCTCATGACAATACTTTTCAACATGGTCTGACTGCTGTTGTAGCAGAAAGAAAACAGTACGGATCCAACTTTGCTATTTTGCCAATGTATCCAGGGAAAAAGACGACGGAAAAATGAAGATAAAGAACAATCCACTGACGTACCATCCAATGGAAATGCTACTAAGTTGTAGAAAACCTGGATAATTTTCTGGTTCAATCTTTAATATAACCTGCCTTGGGAAAATAATTTTTCTTTTATGCACTTCCATTTCCCTTCGTACTCCTCCTCTTTGAAAGCCAGTTTGATTGCAGAGCTTTTCTAACTACATAAAAGTACTGACCAAGTGAGTCAAAGCGTGTAGGGTTTTCCGCAGGTTGAAACCAGTCCTTCATTTCAGTGATATCACAACAGTCCCTACTGGTGGGTGTTTAAAGACATAATGTTTATAGCTTTGGCTCTGTCCCCTCCAAGTTTTTTCATGGATAACAGTTGATAGAAAAAGGGCTGATTTTATTAACTTTCTTGTTTGAAAAATAGGAGACTGTAAAAATAACACTATTGTGTAAAAAGTATATTGTTTAGCTTTTTTTTTTCTTTTTGGATGAAGAATTTTAAAAAAGGAATCTTTACAGTGAAGCAAAGCTTTGAAACAATACATAGAAATATTTAGATTTTTTTCCAGATTATTATACTATATGTTTTTCAGAATTCTAACTTCAAACCCAAATTGAAATGGAAACATTCATAGGGTTGGAGAGTTTATTTTATTTTGTTTTGTTTTATTTTATTTTCACAAAAGGTATATAGTTTTCCCCACCCAGAAATTTTGTTGCCTGTTTAATCACTCTCATCTTCTTTTTTATGCAGTTCTAAGAGAGATTTCTCTAGGAAGTCACTTGTCCCCTACCACATCAAGCAACCAGAAGGAGATACTATTAACTCATATTAAACTGGGGATGATCTTTACTCATCTGTCTACTCACAATTTGCTCAACTATCTTCTCACATCCCTCGATGCCTGTTTGGTCAAACTTGTGAAAGTTATTTGAAAAACGGGTGGGGGTTGGAGGAAGTCAGGAAATCCGTTTCCTTGACAGACTTTAAACAGTCTATTCCAGTCTTGTCAGAACAAATTAATAATAGACAAGCAGTTTGTGAATAGTGCTCACTTGATGTCATCATGAGGGGAGTATAACTTTGTGTTTACTTCCCTAATATCTCGAAGTATTTCTGAAAATTAGGAATTTATGATCCTGATGCAGGTATGATATGATACGCATTATGCAACATGACCCATCACAGGTTGTCACAGCTCCAGTCCTCCATTTCACTCCCTGGACAACTCCTGATTTCATAGAATCATAGAATGGTTTGGGTTAGAAGGGACCTCTAAAGGCCATCTAGTCCAATGCTCCTGCAATAAACAGGAACACCTTCAAGTAGATAAGGTGGCTCAAAGCCCTGTCCAACCTGACTTTGAATAGTGGTTATTTTTTCTTTTCCCCAAGTTTTGCTGCCTGGTCCAGTAGTACATGTGATATACAGAGAGGAAAAATGCGAAGCCCAGCCAATTTATTCGCACAACTATTGAAAGCAGAAGCTGTTAAGAAGAGAGCCTGATGCATAACTTCCCCTTCCCACTCTTTTCCTCTCAATCTCTGTATCACATAATTCCCCACAAAAGCAAAGGTAATGCATACAATTCTCCCAGCTAACATGACTCTACATTTTGAGATCCTCAAGTTTGTGCACAACTTCCCTGTGCAGTCAATGAAGAGAAACCTCTTCCTTAGAATACCTGCAGGCAGAAATGCTGTCAGACTTATTTAGTGCTTAAATCTAAGCACAACGTAGCTGAAAGTTAGTTGACTCCATCAGATACCCTGGCTTGCATCTGACATTCTCAACTCATAGGAGGAGTGGCCTGATTTTGTATCTGGTCCCAAACTTTCAATTTTGTGCCAGACACTAACCAAAATATGGCCTTGGGCATGTTACTTAAACTATCCTTGCCTCTGTGCTACCATCAACAAAATGAGATCTTCCTTCTCTGGGGGAACTGTGAGAATTAATTAGCTTGTGTTTGCCAGAACTTCTGAAGTGCTAAGCAAATGCTGATTAGAATAATTTTACAGGCTTCAGAGGACCGCATATCTCAAGGGATCATGTGGAGAACTCTCGATGGGGAAGTAATGCAGCACACTCAAAAATGCATTTGCAAGACTTTAGTCTATGTTTCACTCGAGTGGATTCATATTTTAAAAATCTTATGGCTCCATTCTTTCTAACCCTGCATACTTCATATCGACTTGTGTTTAATCTTGCATGCAGAGGGTGAGGAAAGTGTCTATAAAGCGGTCCTTCCTCACGCCCCTAAGGAATAATCTACGCTCATCACTATAGCATGTAACTGCGAAGACCAAAATAGCCTCGCAAAGAAATGAATGTTAAGACTTCCCACGGGGAGTTGAAATGGGGAAGAGTAAAGTCTTGACCAGAGCGTGGGAGGGGGGTTATGGACGTGGCAACCTGTGAAAGGGCAGAGCAGCGACTTCTGCCGAGCGCGTCTTGGCCAGGCGAGGCTGGCCTCCGGGAGCCCCTCAGTTGCTCAGCATTTCCTTGTGCTTCCCTCAGGCTGCTTTAGCTTGTACAGTCCTAACAAAGGAAGGCTGATTAACTCAAGCTACAGCGGAGTGTCGTTGTGGGGCTTTGGGGAAGGGCTGGTTTACGCCTGGCGAACTCGGAGCTGCAGCCTCCCCGCGCGCACCAGCCTGGCTCTGCCCCGGCGCCCTGCGAGGCACCGGCAGGGACCAGCAGCTTCACACGCCGCCAGCGCGAAGCCTCTCCCTGAGGACGCTACCAGTTCACTGCCCGATCACCTTTTCTTTTTTTTTTGTTTTTTTTTTTTTGTCCTTTTAAGTAAACTTAAGTAAAATTAAACCATATTAACCATATTAAACATTTGAAGTTACTTAAAATTGATCTAAATATAGTCATTTATATTGTTCTGCTAAAACATCTCTGTATTCCTTATTTTAGTCCGGTTCTTACTCCAACTTTCTACAGGGCCAGGATCGGAGGGTCAGGTGTTTTGAGTTGTTGAACACTACAGGGTTTTTGGTCAACATGAGCTGGGGATCAGAACTTGCCCTCACAAATTATTTTCCGAACTCCTTTTTTAAAACGTGTCCGTTATTTTCATTTGCTAAAACAAAGCTAGCCATGGCTGTCCTGCATCCAGTTTGCCTACCTTGTGTCTGCCCTCTCCTTAGGCCGCAGGGGTAGGACAGCCCCACGTGTAGGATTCAAATGTGAGACATGGGAGACGCAGGATCAGTTCCAGGTCCCGCCGTAATCAACCAGCTGCAGGTTTGCCGAGTCCCTTAATCTCTCCCTGCCTTGATCTCTGATCTGCAAAATCTGAACAATAACGCTTTCCTTCCTCACAGACATTAAGTCAAAGGAATTCTGAAACGGTTAGAATGCTGCAGAACTTTAAATTGTTGTGGGTTTTTTTTGGAGGGAGGAGGTGTCTGCTTAGTAGATATTTTGCCCTAAGTAGCATTTCTATTTTTTGTTTCCAGATCTGACAACTTACTAATAGTGAAAATGACTGAAAAGGCAAATGTAATTTCCTTTTTTAAAAAAGACCTAAACCCTTCCCTAACCCTAAAATTCATGGCTCAGGCTTTGTGAATAAGCATAGGCCAAAACTCACAGAAATGAATGGAGATCTTCCCACTTGATCAGAATCAAGCTCCAGGAAAACAAAAATCATGCTAACTACATAATTTGTGGTTCATTAGTAGCCATTCTTTAATTTTCCGTAAAGAACAGAAGGATTTCCATAAAGAAGAGAAATTTGGTCCTTACTTTATCATTGTTTAGTTCTACCGTTACAGGCTCAGGAGTGGAAATTCTATTCTCAGGCACGTTGCAGATCTCTAGTCACTGTCCAAGACTCCAATGGGTTGACACACACCCTGCTGTAAATAAGAATAAAATTAATCCCCGCATTTTTAACAAGGTTTTTTGGAGGAATCTTTAGTACTTTTACTCCACAGCTGCTGTTCCTTCCTCCTCTCCCCTCTCCACACTTCAGCTACACTACTCAGTACGTGATAACTTGCCCAGTGTCCCTTGAAAAACAGCCTCTGGACCTTGCGGTCTCCTTTCCTGTATATTTCTTGGTTTGTTTTTTTTTTTCTTCTTTTTTTTTTTTTTTTTGGAAAGCTCCTCCTTAAGGAATTTTACTTACAAATAATTCATTAGAAATTTAGGAAAGCAGCCCAAATCATTCTTGAGAAGTCTCCTCTGCTGTCGTGCCAGAACGGCCTCTGGGTGAATGTTACACCTGCATTTTATTTCAATAAATTGTGCTGAGCTGTATGTGCACCTTAAAAGACGATGTGCTTTGCAAGTTGCGAATGAGCCCTTATGCATGGAGGGCGGCAGGGAAAAAAAATTAGTCCTCCTCTTTCTTCTCTGTGACTTATTTGACCTTGAGACTTATAATGGCATCTCAGACAAAATGAACATAATCTAATGGACAGCGGGGAAGAGGGAACGGCTGGGTACATCTGTCGTATTACTGGGCTGTCTGAACAGTCAATGAAGCAGGTCCAAACCATAAGAGGCCTGTTCAGTTTAGCTCCAGGGTCTGCAGACAAGGAGCACAATCATTTATCTTTATTTACTGAACTCTGCTTTCTGTTTAAAAAAAAAAAAAAAAAGAGAGAGAGAGAGAAAAAAAAAAGAATTGACAGGTTGACAAAAACCCAACTTGGCGATGCCCACTGCACTGAGATAAATGCTATTCATGCTCTGCAAAGACAAGGACAGCTTCTCATGCCCTTTCTCCCGTTCCAGTAGGCACCTATTATACAACGAATAAAAGCAGCACAAGACACCTGTATACTGCTCGCTGTACTCGGCTAGTTCAGCTTCTCCAGGAACAATGTTGTTGTTGGGGTTTTTTGTTTGCTTGCTTTTCTTCTTTGTGTGTCTTTAGCAGATACACACACAAATATCAGAGCACCTGATATTTCAGAAACTTAGGGTGTCACTTTTTCCTTTTTCTCTCTTTCTTCCTCTTTTATTATTTCTTGCTTTTCCTCTTTTTTTTTCCTTCTCTCTCTATGTCTCCCTCTTTCTCTCTTCCTCTCTGCTTACAAATAAATCGGAACAGAGAGGTGCATCCCACAGAGACTGTCTGTAATAGATAAAAGGAGCACAAGCCTCGGGGGAGGACTGTGGGCTCTCTTAACACATGCTGCATTAAAGACCAGTCGAAAATGCTGCTTAATGGCCTATGGTGCTGGTTTCACCCGTATTTTTATTTGCTTTTGACAAAACATAAAGGTAAAGACATGAAGGTTGTAGGGTGAATTCTGCTTTTGACTATGGAGGTGTAAATCCATTGACTTCCAACCTATTTCTCCTGCTTTAGACCATTATAATTAAGAGCAGAAGAGAATCATAGAGATTTATGTTCAGGAGGGAGGTGGCATTTTTTAGCACTTATATTCTGAGGGGGAGATTTCCTGCAGTAATGGGAGACATGAGGCATTTGGCGCTTACTGACCTTCGCTGGAAGTTGGGTGTCTAGCCATCCTTTCTGCATTCGAACCTCCTCCTTCCTCCAAGGTGACTGATGGCTAGCTGGATAACGAAATTCATGCCTGAATTTCTGACTCTGACACAGACTTGCTGTATGACCTTCAGCAAGTCACTTCATCTCCACGACACCCATTTTCTGACCTGCAGAACAGAGTTTGCCAGGCCTATCTCACCACGGGACAGCATGAGCATCACCCCAGACCAGTGCTGGTGAGCAGTAGTTCCTACTGATCATCTCACTGGCTTCAGTGAGACACAGCTCGCTGTGGCCACATCGTATGCCCAGGCGCGGGTGGTTATCCAATCTGGCTCTCTGGCTCTTTGGTGCTGCCAGCTCGATTATTTCCAGGTTTGTAGAATCGTTCCAAGTCCTTCTTCGTATAGCACTTTATAAACATGAGATAGTTTTTCATTATTATTATTATTATTATTATTATTATTATTATTATTATTATTATTATTATTATTTAAGTATCCAGTACTCCAGACCATGAATGTTTAACCTAATAGATGTACATTTACAGCTGAGATATTTGTGAGATATTTGCAAGCCTCCCCTAGTAAGCCTGAAAGAAGCTCGGAGGCTGTGGCGAGCCTCCTTCAAAGAGTTAATTTTGCAGGCAATATGCTTTGCAAGAATTCAGGCGTTTGGGTTTTTTGTTTTGTTTTGTTTTGTTTTTTTTTTTATTTTTGCCAGGCAGGGTGTTTTCTCTCCCGCCTCCTTTCCTCCCCCATTTCCCCCCCTTCTCTTTTCTCCAACCCTGATTCATATGGAGCTGAGAAAAGAGACAGCTGGGAAGGGTTTGAGCAGAGAGGTAGGATATGTATCTGAAAGCAATTTGAATAGTTTGTGAACCATGGTGTCCACTGGTTTGTAACACCTGGCTGTGTCAGCTGTGTCAGGTTATGTCATGTTGTGGAGCTCAGTTTGACTGATGCAGCTGGATAGGACCAGGCTCAAGCTGACATTGCAACAACCCAGGAAAACTGAAGAGGCAATTTTCTGTGAGTCTGCCTGAAAAACCAGGAGCTCTTTGCGGAGATTTCTGGCTTAGCCTGAGTTCAAAGGGAAGCAGCAGCACACTGGCAATCTCTGCACTCAGACCTGGTTTCAGAGGGGATTGCCTGGGTCTGTTACAGATGTAGAGCTGTGTCTTTCGCCCTGGTCAGCCACATGGACCTCCCTGAGCAGGTTCTGGGGATGGGGACGACAACCTTGCCCTGAGGCAACAAAGTTAAATTCAGAGCAGCTTCCTTATTTCTGTTGTGTGGTTTTGTTTTCGGTTTTGTTTTTGCCTTTTTTTTTTTTTTGTCAGTGTTTGGCAGATGATTTTAGAGGGAATTGAACTTCTGTTCAGAAGCAAAGGATATGCCCCAATAGGCAACACCTAAATATAAACAAATAAATGTGGGAGTCATCTACTCCGTATGGAAAACCCCATTTTCATGAGGAGCTATGTTTCTAATAGAAAGGAACACCTAATACCTTTTATTTATACTTGGGTAACATCCAGTAGCCCCCGTCACGGCATCAAAGGTTTAAACCTAATTTGAAGCCACTGTTGGAGGAGCCAGGGTGTTTCTCTCCATGGGAAGTGATGCGTTTACTAGTCTTGATTCAGATTCAGTAGACTTTACTGTAGAGACTTTTACTTGTCAAAGAAAAGACAGAGTGCTCTAAACGTGTGATTTCCTATTTTGGTATAATATAAGGGGTGTTGAAACGGGTGATGAGAAAGAATTCAACAAAGCCCCTCTGCATAGCAATGTCTCCATTTCCCCATCTGCAAAATGCCAAATGAGTAGTACCACCAGGATAAGAGAGAAAATTTTCAAGTTCAGTCTGTTTGCTAGCAAGCCTGACTCCACTAGTTTCGGTGAAATTATCCCTCTCTACTGCAAAGTAGTATGTAATTCAAACATACCCCCTAAGCAAGCACAGAATTGAGGAGCAATAAATACCTCATAATAGAAACCTGCCATATATTTCTACAAAACAGACTGCAGGCTGGGCTGCCACTCATTTCCTCTTTAGATATACAACATACCTGGAAATGCACAAAAAAAAGAGAGGCGTAGAGCATGCTTTAGCTATTTATAGCTGCCTATAAACACCTGGTCATTAGAGCATTGAGAGCAAAGGAGGGAACAGTAGTACAATATTTTTGCAATGCAAATTTATATTTTAAGTATGCTTTTTCCACCAGCAAAGTAAAACTATTTCCTTTTCCTATTACTGTCAATGATAATTTTAATAGAGTGACCCTAGCAGAAACACAGCACTTCGCAGAATAAGACCCTTTAAACTCATGTAAAATCAATATATCTACAGATGTTAATCTTCTATAATTTGATATATATATTTGGGGTGTGTGTGTGTGTGTATATATATATGTATCTACCATTACAGCTATGGTTCTTTTAAGAAGAAAAGAGTGTTTTCATTTGGTAATGCCTTTTGCCCATGCAGAGTCTCCAAGGGTAAAGATTTTAGCATCTGTAGGTAAATCTGATTCCATTATCATGTGCCCTTCAGTTCTGAGTCAATCTCCCTGATTATCTCTCTAAAGCTGCCAGTTCCCGTTTGTGAGGCAAAGCAAAGATGAGAGCGTTCAGGCAGGCTGTGGATGAAGTGAAATCATGAAGAAACATTAAGAACATGTTTTCTCTTGCCAGAATACGGCTGTGATTGAGCAAATTGCTTAAGCATGTGCTTAACTTCAAATACATCAGATATCCTTTTGCACTTAACTATGCACCAGCTTAAAGTTAAGCACATTTTCAAGTGTCTTTATGAAAGGTACATGAAAGGGGAGGGACAGCACTGATGTCTAGTTGAGACAGACATTCCTAATGAGCCATTAGATCTCAACTAGCACTGGAAACTTTTTCCTTCCTGTGAAGCTTAAGGATTTATGTGAAGATTTTTTTTTTTCCCTTAGTAATTAATTCGGACCCCAACAGCGTGAAGATGGAAAGAAAAGGACCCTATTAAGACTTGATATTAAGTTAATAGCAGGTGACAGTGACTTCATCAAAAGCCCTGTGCAAAACATCAAGTAGATGGAAATTTCAGTTCTGGTACATTACTCAGCTGAGTATCATCAGACCTGCTTATCAGGGTCACAAAGATTATTTGTACATTATAAAAAGGAACTGTCCGTCAAAGTCAGTTAAAAAAAAAATAAAAAAAAAAATGCTGCTTTCTATGCTTTCTATTTCACATTCATACAATCAGACCCAACTAGGGGATGATCAAACCAAACCAGGGGATGTTTTCCTAATCCCACTAATGAAACTAACCTTCCTTTCAGGGTTCACGTCCGTTGAAGGACGCTTCTTGGGTGTGGGGTTCAGATACAAAATGCCGAGCATCTCGCCTGCTTATATACCCTTGCAGTAAAGGAAAATTGAGCAGCTGTGAGGAAGCATTGCCAAGTATCCTAAGAAGAAATATAAAGGGCTCAAGCAGATATCAAAAGCAGAAAGGAAATTTGTCTTTACTCTGACATACTTAGTCTTTAGGAGCGACTGGTAAAGGCAGTGACTTAAACGCTCTGGTTGCTTTTAAATTCTTATATGTAAAGAGGACTTCTTAATGTTGTTAATCATAACTGACAACATTTTAGGGCCTGCATTTGACAATTTTGAGCTGCTTTGCAACACGGTTGTTCTGCAGGCAGTCCTCATGTCTTCAGCGAGGAGTGCTCTGCTTCTGCCCTTGCTGCTGGCTGGAGACGTACACCCAGCCCAGCGCTCACCTCTGTTCCTCCTTGCCTCTTCTGGGCAAGACAAAAGTGACTTTGAAGAGCACAGTGTCTCTGGCAAATCTGGATTTCAGCCCACGATGCTCCATTCCCACAAGGGAATGGACCCAGCCCAGCTCCAAACCTGCTGGTGTGGCTGCGTGGTGGCGAGCAGGAGCAGCGCTGCACCTCGCGCTGATTCGCGTGTGCTGAGCACTGCGTGGGCATGGCATGAGGTTATTGCAACGCTGCCACACTTAGGGTGAGCCTGGGTATCTTTACACATTAATGAATTGTCCTGTGCAGACACATCCATCCTCCTCAGACTTTTTGGAAGGAGGTCACCCAACAGGAAGTGCACCAGCTCCAGGAAGGTTTTTTCCCTAAGGCACCAAGTAATACAAACATCATATTTTGGACTATATGACTTTTTGCTACTTTTATTCTTGTGCAGCTCACCTATTGTCTTCTCACAGAATCTGTAGCAATTGTCTGGCCTTCCTTTTCATCCCAGTCTCAAAATCAATTCAACGTTGTTGAGAATATTAATTCTGTGATTCTGTCAGGAAGAAATTTATTACCGTAAGGGTGGTGAGGCACTGGCCCAGGTTGCCCAGAGAAGCTGTGGATGCCCCATCCCTGGAGGTGTTCAAGGCCAGGCTGGACGGGGCTTGCAGAAACCTGGTGTAGTGGGAGGTGTCCCTGCCCATGGCAGGGGGGTTGGAACCAGATGATCTTTAAGGTCCCTTCCAACCCAAACCATTTTGTGATTCTGCGATTCTGTGAATTCTTGGGGAAGGATGGTTCTCTTCTGTGTTTTTGTGTCCCCTCACATCGCAAGCTCCTGTGCACACAACTGGAGTCCTGGATACTCCCATCTTAGCACTCTGTCTTGCTAGCTGGTGTTTTTGATAGCTTCACATATTATACCTTCTTCCAATTCTTGCAAATTGATAGTTGTTGAAAGACATTGGGCTCAATGGACTTCTGGGCTGATACTTCCTAAGGCTGCTCCTGTGTGCCATATTGCAAAGTGAACACAAAAAGATGTCACAGGGCTCTTTTAAATATGGTGTATCTTTATCTCTATCTTGCTTCTGCCCTTCTGTGTCACACAGAAGCCAATAGGACAGTTCTGATTAATACAGTAATTATGTGGTTATTAAAAACAGTAATCATCCAGGAATTATCCAGTGCTGTAAAAATCCCATAGACAGAAAATATATGGACATTTTTCAATTGAGCATTACAATTGTCTGCATATGCAAGAAGCAAAATGACACATAAAGAATTTTTAAGATCCCAAGGAAGCGCTCTGAACATGTTAAGGGAAAATGGTCTCCTCAATCAGGGTGGAAGTTAGCACTGCGCAAGGAGCCAGATCCTGATTCGTCCTCTTGAAGGATGTTAGTGGCTAAACGGTAGCTATTAATGAAGAGCACCAATTTATAGCACATGTGTTGGATAGACTTGCACAAAATTGGGGCCATCTGAGGAGTTTATTCATCCTTGCATAACTCCTTCATTTCCAATTTCTGAGCCTGTTTTAATTTGTTATCAAAGTAATCGTTTGCTCCAGCTGGAGTCAGCAGTGTGTTTTGTTGTCTATGGGCCTGGCAGACTGTTCACTTTGAATAGCATTCTGTAAAGATCACCTGCTCTGCATCTGTGATGGTTTTCCAGGTGCCAGGAGGTACTGTTTTCAGATGAGAAACAGCGAAAGGAATATGCAGACAATGCGGTTCTGCAGCTTTTCAGATCTGCATGGGTTTCATCAGCCACGAGCAACAGACAAAGGGAAAAAGGAAACAACCACGGCAAGTTAAGAAATGTAACAATGCAGCAAAATAATCTAGTTGCTCCTGAACAACAAGGTAATGTTAACTCAGCCATTTCTCAGATAGCCTGAGCTCTGAAAGGAGCAACACAATCTCTATTGCCATACATTTAAATATGTATGAATTTCACACACTTCTACATAATTATAGATATTTGCATGCATGAAATACCTGTGCAAAACAACCTGTTTACTAGTTAGTTTTGAATTTAATTTAGGTCTAGCACAACTCCAATTATAGATCATTGGAGTGAAAGTCTACGAATAGCTTCAAAATAGAGAAAAGAAACACTATGCATGGTTTTGCACAGGCTAGAGCCTGAACGCTGTACTGTGGAGGACCTCAGTCTAAAGATTGTCATCACCTTCCAGTTGAGGGAGAGAATGACTCCCAGTCTTCAAGGGAAGAAGCATGTCACATCCCCTCCAAAGTAGGGAAATGATTGGCAGTGACCTGAGCTTCATTTAAGAGGGGGACAAGCTCTATTTAGTTTGAAATATAGCTTATCTGCGTGGTGCTCTGTGATTATCCCTGGGGAAGGGCTGCAGAAGCCCCACATGGATTCAGCAGCCAGCTGAAGGACTGCATGGTGGGCAGCGTGTGAGCGTGGTTGGGTCAGTTCAGGGATCAAGGCAGAAGGAACCGAGCTCCAGAGTCATTGGCCTAGCTCAGGAGCTGCCTTAGGGGGTTTAACTGGGAGAAAACCAGTCTGAGGCAGGAGGTTTGGCATTTAGATCAGGTAGCCTGAACCAGGAGGTCCAGACAAGCTCTGGATACCCCATGTAGCAGGTGTAGGAGTTCAGTTTTCGTTTTTCAACTCTAACTGAAAACAGAGATGTGGTTTGGACCTTTGGAGACAGCAAGGTGGGTCAGTCAGTATCTATGGGCACAATCTCATTAGTCCTGAGAGCACTACTGCCTCTGTCTCAAAGATGTTGAGCTGATCTAGCACACGAAGACTATGTCAATTGCACATTCACCACGCCTCAGTCCCATCAGTAAATCCCTGAAAGAACAAGAACCTGTTTTGAGGGAGTTTAGCCCCTGCTGAGCAGACAAGTCATAGAGAAGTCTCCCTGTGCGTTATCTGGATAAGACCTTTTGCCCCATCAAGTGACTATGTTATGCATTATAGGGTGTACATTGCTCTTCTAAGCTGATGAAGTCTTATCAGTAAGGTCTAACTCTTGCTTTTCAATCGTGTTGTTTCCACAGATTGGCAGAAAGCTGTGTTGGCAGGGGATGCAAGGAACATTGGTACAGCTATCTGGCTATCTGATAAGAAGCACATCTGAAATAACGTTTTGGAAAACAGGAGACATTGTATGTTCCTCTGCCCTACAGGAAGACGCAGGAGATTATTCATGATTTCGGGTACCCTGAGGTGGATTCACGCTAGCTTTGCATTAATTCTTGAAATTCAATAAATCAACCAACCAACTAAACCAAATGTGAGCCTTCTTGGTACTTTTTAATTTTGTGTAGTCTCATAAAACAGGATTTGGCCAGGAGACAGATGTCATAAGGGGCCTGTGACCTTGTTTCTGAGCTGCCATTGCACCGCCAGACTGCAGAGAGCTAACAGAGGAGCCTGGTCAAGCCTGGGTCATTAAAACCTGAAAGAGTGGAAAACCAAATGTGGGTATGCTCCCAATGACAGAATTTCAGTTATTCACAGTTTACCTGACAAGATTTGTCAGGAACTGACCACAGCATCTAGTCATCCAGATGGGTCCCACAACATTATGCAGGCAGCCTGCCTGTGTCTCACAAAAAGGACAGATTTTTCAAACTCTGTTTCTGGGGAGGAGCAAAGGTAAAAAATTATTTTTGAACACTTGAATTAAGAATGCTGTGTAACAAACACAGTTCCAGGGCTTTCCTTCTAGATTACTCTGTTTTGCACTTTCAAACCCTACTCAGACTGTGGTACCCACAAAGACCGATCTGGGCACTGAAGGACTAGAGGTGAGTGGAGCAAATGGGATACTTGACATAGTTAAAATGAGTACACATGGTCAGTCATGCCCATGGGGCTAGCAAGCTAGGCCAGTTTTACCTTTGAACTAATTATTCACTGTTTATCTGTCTTCTGAAATCCATAAGGCAAGATTTATGCCTACCTTGAAGGTTGCATCTCTTTTCATAAAACACGTTTTTCCAGAAAGCAGTAAAATGGAATAAGGGCTGGCAGGTCCACAAGTTTTTACTAAGGATAAAAAAAAATCTTGTGTAGTACACCATTTGATGTGAGTGCTTGAAGAAATCAAGTATATGGAGAGTGAGTATACCGAGAGTGCAATAATAATTTTATCTTTGGTGAAGGTAATGGTTGAGTACTGCTTTGTTGGCATGTGATAGGTGGAAGAGAAAGATAACTCTCAAATGGAAAAGCCATGAGTGAGTTTTCAGGTCGGTCCTCACACCTGAAGATAAAGGTCAGAAGAGAGAATTGCTATCAGCTGGTACGCACCATGAACATTGTTTTTCTGTGTAAAGGTCTGCTGTATCAACTCTCAGACACCTCCTTAAGGGATTATTTCTTCTCTTGCTTTTTTTCAACCTATCATTTAAGCTGACATCACATTGTTTCAAGGGGAGATCTACACAATTGGCATGCTAGTCTTTTTAGACTCCTTACCTTTCTCGTGGCTTGTTCTATGTTGGTTTCAGCAGAGCCTTCTTCCCCGCTCTCATCTCTGTGACTGCACCAGAGGGGTCTGTCCTCCACCCTCTCCTCCTCTTCTGCTACAGACTCCTCTGGAAAGCAGAAATTCAGGTCTCTTCTCTGCACTGGCAGATCACCAACCTTCCTCACGCTCCCATCATTAGAGTTGGCTCAGATTTGAGCATTCATGACAGAGGTAAAGTAAATAATAGATAAATAACAGATAAGAAACTTCTAATACTAACTAAGACTATCGGCTTTCTACCTTGGCTAGGTCCCCAGTATTTCTAAAATTTTCTTGAATGCCATAGATTAACCAACACTTTAAATTTGCCCCAAAGTCTCTTTCCCTACAGCTTCCCAGGTCACTATTGCCTGATATAGAGTACATAGAAACGGAGCTTCTGTCTTCCCTCACCATAAAAGATTGTAAATGGCGGGGTGGGCAGGGGGGAGAAAAAAGAAGTAAAGGTTTTAACTGAGAGAATTTGGGCTTTTTTATTCTTGTTATTCAGTTAAAATAAAATTCCCCATTTTGAAATCGGCCTCACTATTGAAATTCAGAAATCACTCATTTTAGAAGCACTGAAATGCTTAAATTTGATACGATAAAATGCTTCATTTCAAGAAAACCAAAATCTGTTACATGATATAAGCTGTATTATATAGAAAATAATAATGCAATTACAGGAATAAGGAATTCTAAAGAAATGTAAATGAAATACACAAAAAAACCCCACTTTGTTTCAGCACCTGCCTTTTGAGAATGTTGCAGTTTTTATATTTTCCCAGAACAGTTCTGATTTCAATGCAACTGTTTTTTCTGATAAGAAATAATTCTGTTGAGAATGTCTTGCCCAGCTCTCTGTCTGCAGTTTAAAATCGCCAAGATAATCCATACGCTTGCTGGCAATTATATCTGAAGTAGGAAGAAATGGCCAGGCATTGAGGCTGAAGTGCTGCTACCACCAGAAATAATTTTTCCAGGTTAAATCTGAGACACTTTGAGAGGATAGCATGGCAGAAGTTGGCACTATTTTCATCCATACTGTGCAAGTTCTGTAGTTTGATAGAAGACTTCAATTTCCGAGGCTGTCATTTCAGCACCATTCATGAGTATCAGATTCATTAAAGTATTTTAACAGGTACCACAACTGTCTCTGAACACAATCCAATGAAGAGCAGCAAAGACATGCTTTGGTGAATTCGGCCAGGCATCATGATATGTTGGTAGCATATTTAGTCAGAAGCAGAAAATCGACTTCCTTCCCCTTGAAGTATACATACACCACGTACACTGGTGATTGTAGCAAATTAAAGTCCTAATAGTGCCTGCCGGGTGGGCTTGTGAACTTGTAACCTTATTGTTTATTTATCTGTCTCCTACGACTCTCAATTTCTATCCGCTCTTTTATTTTCAGGGAGCTTTACTCATCTTCCTCCTTCCTGCTCCTTTTGCTGGGAGGCATCATTTTTCCCACTCTCAATGTGTTTATTCTCCTATTTGGTTAGAAATTGTTTCTCCATGTTTCTGTATGGGTTTTGTGTATTTTTTAGCATGTAAAATTAATTTAATTTAGAAGGAAAGTCATTTTTTTTTTACCCCAACCTAAATTTCAGCCTTAAAAAAGACTGAAGCACAACTCATCTCTTTCTTCCCCTTTCCCTTTGTTTGGAAAACAGAAACATTAGAATTAGAATTTTCTTCTCAAGGTTTGGCCAAGAAGGAATATTTTTGGTTATTCCAAGAGATTGAGCACTTACCACTGCTCCAAAATCACAAAAAAACAGGGAATAGCATGAAATTATGAAATAGTCTGTATTAATAAGATCCCTTGCCTGATATTTTGGGCCAAAATGTTTGCAGTAAATCCAAATATCACATTGGGCACGGTTACAAGGCCGTAGTTAAAGCTGAACTTAATTTTTCATGGAAATCAATTGTTCAGCCCCCTTGTAACAGGAACAAACAGACCCCAACTAACTATGTTCTCAGAAAAAAACACAGTGCTCGTGCTTTCTGAATATATTCTTTATGGCTACAAGGAGACATTAACAGGTGCTGTGTGAACACGTGTGAGGTAAGATGGGACCTCTGCTAACTTCCTTCTGCTTCGCAATGTTGACGAAGAGGAATGTAGCGACAGCAAAGCTGTTTTCAGGCTTTTTTGTTCTGGTACACATCCCTTCTGTTAAAGAAAGGGAAAAGGGGGTCTGTGGGAACAGCGATAGCATAAACCCTACTCCCCTGCCCCCCCACCCCGCCCTCCCCCAACCCTTTAACTAATCTGGGAAGCAGAGTATGAGGACAGAGGAGACGGTGCCTCATCTCCTGTGCTGAGAGGCTGCAAGGCTTCACTGCAGAAGTCCTAAATGCTCTCTGACTCCCTGAAGCACTGGTAGGTATGGAGGAAGCTTCCAGGACTGATAATGAAGAATTGTTCTTTTTAATGGCATTGGCTTAAACCGAAGGCTGCAATGCCAACAGTGTCGAGTTACTTGTGCCAGCCGCTGAAATAGAGTGCTTTTGCCTGAACTCCCCAGAAAAGGGTTAAACCGTGATGTAGCTGTGCACAGGAGGATCTTTTGTGCCTAATGACTCTGTTTCATCAGTGTTTAAGGGCAAAAGTGAGGAGAAAAAACTCTCAGTTCCTTTCCAATTTTATGATAAAACTAATTTTATTCTTACACCTGCTAGCTCTCCCCCCTACCAGGTCTCCACTCCCTAGGCAGAGAGCTAGCAGTGCTCATAAATGCCTCTTAAAATAAAAATTTCTGTTCCATTAAACATATGAAAAATATGTTGCATTGAATACAGTTGGTTTGGGAAATCTGTTTTTATCCATTCTAACCAATCGTCCATACGAACTGCAGCTGCCACAAGTGGCATGGAATCTATTTTCTACTGCAAAGTTTAGGAACAGTGATTTTCTTCCAGAACTGAAGTTGTCCAGCATGCTGCTCCTAGGTCATCAGCAGTCACACAGCAAATTCTGAGTCTGTCTTGGTAAACCTTCTCTTCACTGGCAAATGGCTTTAGAATCCATGACTGCAGGACCTGGCTAACCTTTTGGAGAGTGATTACAGAGAATCACAGCAAATCTGGGGAGACAGCTGACAGAAGTACCGGAACTGAGGGATCCCGTCAGTTTTGGAGATACCAACCTGTGACGTTTATGGCCATGTCTCTGTCAAGGATGGCAAACCAAATTTTGGTAGCTGAGTCTATAATTGTGAGGCACAACTTTCTAAGTTATTCTAATCTTTCTTTCAATGTACTTTTCTGTCTGTGAGCTTACCAAATGCTTTCAATACTTTGGGTCACTTTGGAAAAAAAAAAGAAAAAAGTGTAATACTAGTTTTCCTTCACATTTGGAAATCATCATCCCTACTGCCCAAACACAAAGCAGCCATGAGTCCTTAAAGCAGCCTTCCAGTACCTAAAGAGGGTCTACAGGAATGATGGGGAGGGACTCTTTATCAAGGAGTGGAGGGATAGAATGAGGGGTAATAGTTTTAAACTGATAGAGGGGGGATTTAGATTAGATATTAAGAAGAAATTATTTACAGTTTGCCCAAATAAGTTATGGATTTCCCATCCCTGGAAGTGTTCAAGGCCAGGTTAGACAGGGCTTTGAGCAGCCTGGTCTAGTGGGAGGTGTCTCTGCCCAGGGCAAGGAGTTGGAGCTAGATGATCTTTAAGGTCCCTTCCAACCCAAACCGTTCTGTGATTCTATGATAACACACCAATGTCGGTGAAGTTGCCCCATGATTTTTTCCAAAGAAATATTCAATATGGTTGAATATTTGCAAAGTGCTCTGAAGACAAAAGGAGGTCTAGGTTTCTGTGACAGATGTGTGCTCTGCGCAAATCCAATGCAAAGCTCATGTTTCTGGTAAATTACCAACTCTAGTTCTGGGCAGCATTTCGCTGATGCTTATAAACAGAGTGTGGCATATTTGCTGTGTTTTGTCAGAACAGCAAGGATAAACAGACAACTAGCTACAGTGCATGTTTCTCAAGCAGTGAGGCTGAAGAGTGACATCTTAGAATCTACCATTTACTATTTTTAAATAATAATGAAATGAGAATGTCAGTGCAATCTTATCCCTGTGATGACATTGAAAATGCTTTCAGAATTTAAAACCTCCTTGAGAAAGCATTTCTATTTCAATCAAAGTATTTTCAATATAGAAGTTTTCCTGAGCTACTGAGGACCCCTCATGTCCCATTGACTAGGAAGGAATACAAAGTCTCAAGCAGTTCAAGTGTGGTCCGAAGTCACCAAGGTCCACCTAGATTAAAAGGAATGAGATTTATCCTTTAGTCTTTCTTCTTGTAAAGTAAAAACTAATAATTCCATATCTATATATTTTTAAAATCCAGATTAGCATGTTTTCAACTGCATCGCTAATAGTCTTCCCAAAGAAGTCAAGGCCTAAGCCATGAGTGCTTTCTCAGCCCTCAGACACCCACCTTTGGCACCTCAGTAACTAAAATGACTCTTTCTACAGTCATGTGTTTTTGTGACAGCTACATCTGCAAATGTGGATAGAACTGCTCACCTTATTTTAGTTACGGGTGCCATAAATGACAGAATCCCCTCCCCAAAAAGACCATTTTTGTGACTGCAGACTTATGCACTTTTCTGTTCATAAATAATAGATGATGCAATTTGAGGCAGTTACAGCTGACATACTGCTTTATCCATCACCACGTGCTTATCCATGCAAGAACTGGGAGGGAAAAATCAAAGGAAGCTGGCCACTAACAGCTTCAAAACAGTCCCAAAAGATGTGGTTGTACATATGATAAGCACCTAATCTTTAGAATTTCTTGCCCAAGAGTATTATGGACATTAAGTACTTTTAAGGTTTCAAAAAGTTATCGGAAAAGTTTCTGTTCTCCAACAAGTGTTGGAAATGTCTTTCAGAGTTCAAGGACCATCTAGACATATGGTTTAGCTTTAGGTAGCCCTGCGAGGGGCAGGAAGCTGGACTCAATGATCCTTATGGGTCCCTTCCAACTTGAGATATTCTATGATTCTGTGACTCTATCTGCAAATTGAACAGGAAATTTCAGGAGGTGAGGGAGGCACTCTGAGAAAGTGTCACTGTATGCTTGCTGCATTTCTTTACTTTTCCTCAGGCATCTTCAGTTATCTCATATAGCCCTATTATCCTATCCCGTCATTCTCTGTCATCTGATACTGAGCTAGAGGGATCCTTGGTCTGATCCAGAATGGCCACTTTTATGTTTACGCCATCTGAATATACATATGTGTAAAGTCAAGGTATTTCTAGTTTCTTATGCAGGGAAAAGCTCCAACCAGACGCTCCAGAGAAGGTTAAAAGTAAATAAATACATTCTGGTACAGTAAATACATTTATTTTTGTCCCTACTTGGTGGCTCATTCCAAGCCATTTCTACTAGCAGAGTACTTTTCATGTCAGCTGCCTTCTCCAAGCTTGGAGGGCTGTCCTGATCTTTTTATCAGGTTTTCCACTTCTGTGGGGCCCAGAGCAGCAGCAGCAGCAGCAGGAATTTATGGGAAACACCTGCATCTTACTGAATGCTTCTGCAACTCTCACACAGGGCCAGGAAGGTGTTTCTTCCAGCTCCCTGAATAGTTGCATGGAAGTCTGACCTCCTCCGAAGTATTTTTCAGAGCCTGACCTCCCTCCCTCCCTCCCTCCTTGCAAAGCCACCCACCTTCTCCTCGGTCTGGGAGGTGCAATGGAAATATGCTTTTAGCAGCAGTGGATTACACCGTCACCTGCACCTGCTCTGCGCCCTTGGCTGACGTCTTGCAAGGCAGAAGCCAAGGCCATTGCTTCCCCACCTGCTCGAGGGAGAAGGGGAATAGCGGAGCATAATGTCTCCTAGCTCCTAATACCTCCTAACGTTGATTCAAGGCCCTGGTCATGCAAGGGTAGGGCTGATAGCTCCTTCTCCATATGAGTCTGGGCAGGGATATAGTGTAATCACAGCCCAAACTGCTGAGAGTTACCAGTCAATTCTCTTTTAAGGAGACAGTCATTCAGTTATCAGAGATTCAGTCGCATTCTTTTGGGGAAAAAAAAAGAAAACAAACCTATAACACTGAGTAGTAGCCAAACCACTGGGTTTTTTAGGGAAATTAAGAAACAAAACATCGGCTTGTACTGAAAATGGCAGCCATCCAGTAGGCAGTCTTGGACCATCCTTTACAGCTCTTCGCCCTGGACAGAGAAAAGCTGAGAACTCGTTATGGAAAATGCAGCTTTTTCTGTTCTTTGTTAGAGGATTTTCCTCTCACAATATCTTGTCAAACATGCTTTCTGTTTCTGAAAAAGAGGTTAAAGTTTTCTGCTCTCCATTCAATCAGAGGCTTATGAAATAGGAGAATCACAGGAAGGAAAGATGGGAGAGATCTATTAGGTTATTTTGTGCATCCCTTTGCCAAGGCAGGATTGCTCCCTGGAGTATATTCCAGAGTGCTTTGTCTAGTCCAGTTTTAAATGACTCAAGAAACTAGGCTTTCACCACTTCCCCTGGGAGACTGTTCTGCAGTCTAATAGTCCTCACTGCTAGGAAAGGCTTTTTTCCCTAACCGTCAGCCTTTTCTTTCCTTAAATTCATCCCATTTGTCCTAGTTATAGTCTCTTTGAGTAGTTTAAAATTCCTTTCCCTGCTTAAAGTTTAAATTCTTCCAATGATAGGCAATAGTGTGCATATTCCTTCCCTGTTTAGCTATGTTAAGTCTCTTAAAGCTACAAAGGCAATTGTGGTGATGACAGAGAGTTTAAGCTCCTAATCTTCACACAGTGAACTGTGCCTAGTGTGACTTTTCAGCAATCTACTTAGACCTTTATTTTTTTACCATTGAAATTAATAGAGTTTTCTCATTGATTTTAACCGACTCAAGATGGACAACGCAGGTTATAAATATGACTTGAAGATGACAAGGCGCTCGATGAACACAAGATATTCTTAGCAGAGATCCAACTCGATCCCCAGTTTCTCCATTTCCTTGTCTGGACAACAAAAAATCCAAACAAACAAACAAAAACCCCCACAAACAAACCCAAGCCACAAAAGAAACCCCAGGAAATAATTGTCTACTCTTTCTTCCATTTCCTAATTGGCATTTTAATTTTCTGAAAGAGCCTGCAAAAAGAAATGAAAGTGACGTCTCATAAAAGCCTACAAATGCTTTTTTAAGAACTTCAGAGTTCACTGAGATCCTGGAATAGACACTCGTGTGGAAGGAGAAAGTATTATCCTTATTAACCTTTCCTCCTGAGGAATGCTAGCAAAGAAAGAAGCCATGCAGGGAAAAGTATTTTAAATATGCTTTAGGGTGGAATTCACCCACCACGTAATTCCCTTTTAAGCTTGATATTGCTGGTCTCTGCACAGGGGTGAATATTGCCCTAAGGCCTTCTCTGTCAGGGGACATCACACTGGTTTAACCAAAGTCAGTTCTAAACCAGTTACATTTAAACCTACACAAAGCCTTATGTTGATATACGTGGACTTACCAGTCTCAAGTTTCCTTAAGCTGACTTTAAACTGAAAATAAGAATGTCCTACAGTGTTTTGCACCACTTTTAATCTAAGCCTTAAGTTACATGTGTATGACTTGCCCCTATAGATATTGCTTTAGTTGGCAATTCTGAAAACAGGAAAGATTTCTTATCTCACCTCACCTGAAAGCAAATGTCATATGTAGGCTTAATAAAAAGAAGCTTTATGAAAGATTTTATGACCAGAATCTTCACCCTCATCAGCTTGAGCCTTCTTTTACAGCATTTGTTTTTTGCCCTTTCTAAAAAATGAGCAATGCATCCCATTTAAGATTTAGAGGAAGCTCTTGATTTTCATTTTGGTTACCCTGTGTACATCTGAAGTCATTTCACAGGCTTCAATCACAGATATGGAGACTGAAAAACATCCTTAGGTCATTTATTCCGTAAATGAAACTACAGTTTTTCCTAGTTTTCTTTCGGTTCCATTTTCTATGGAGTAGTCAAGGATTTATTCAAAATCATGTGATCCCTAAAATAATCATTATTCCCTATATTATGGCTAGTATTATATCCCATGCACTTTCACTTACAGACATGTCTGTCAAAGGGACCATTTTTCAGCCTCACAGCTCCCATGGCTCTGTCACTTTCTTACTTACAGAGGCCCAAAATGGAAACTATTTTTCTTTTCATTATGAGCTGTCACTTTTTCATCTTGGCACTGCGATGATAGACTTCCATTCATCTTCTATATTACCTTTCCTGAAGCCTCTGACACAGACTGACACAATGCAAAATGCAAGAGATCTCGGAGCATACGTTGGCAATTTCTAGGAAAGGCACTTTCTTGTCTTGGTTTGTTGTTCTAAATATATATTGAAAATGCCAAGCTGTATGGTGCGTTGGAAATGTTAGCAGGGGACTCACAGTTTATTATGATCATTACACAGCAACGCTCTTACATCCCGAATCAGAGCGGTTGGATTCAGCGTGGGATGCTGTTGCCTTCACCTTTTCTAAGGGCAACGGGGGAAGAAGTTTGCCACAAATCAATGTCGATGTGCGAGGATAAAAGGAATGTGGTCAGCAAGCCTTCATGCTGTGCTGCACATTGTAACAACCAAGCCACCACCACATGGTCAGTCCGGTGGGAACACTGGGAAGTGGCTGCTTAAACGCCAGTAAAGTGATGGAGTTATTTTGAGAAAAGAGACTGATTTCAATCAACTTTGGAGAAGGAAAATCAGGCGCCCATTCACATGCAGCAAGACTATGTGAAACCTGGGGACAATCTTTCTGATCATTCCTGCTGCATTCGTCACCATGATTTCTGAGCAGCCGGTGTAAAAGACAACATAGGCACTCATAGTAATGAGGATGTAAGGTATATATTCCCTCTGCATTGCTTACGCATGGCAGCCTTGAAATCCATCCAAACATTGGAACAGCTCCTATTCTCACATCCTTCAGTAAAGTCAGTTTACAAGCCACAGTAAGGGAGGAAGGCATGGATGCAACGTTCTGCATTCCAGAGATCCTGGACTCTCCTGGATTGAAAAATCATTCTGCTAGGAATTAGGCTAAGATTTCTGTAATTTCTGGGGATAGGCTAGCCAGAAATAAGAGCCATCCAAGACAGAGTTGAAGGCCAACAACCATCCCCTACGTATCACTATAAAGGAGGATCATAGTGTCAAGTTTGGTTCATAATTCACTTCTACCATAATAATCAAAGAATCATTAAGAACAAACTTGGTGGGGATCTTGTGGAATTTACATAATCTGTAGACATCTAAGTATCTTTGGGTGATTTTTAAGCAGTCCATAGAAGTCAATGAAGGCTATCTCTACAACGGTAAACAAAACAGTTCCTGGTAGAGCACTTCGGATCACATCCTCATATCATCTACACAATGTTGTCTACGTTGCCAACACAGCTGTCATAGTGTGGATATGCAATGGAGGACTCCAGCTCATTCCCTCAGAGATGAAACCAGGCAGTGACCTGGGATGAGGAACATCCTGAGACCAGGTCTCTAGGCAATGCATTTCAAACTGTACAGGTTTGGTCTTTCTGACCTACACAATTCTCCTTTTTACCCTCAGACAGTACCATATGTTTTCTTGCTCTTGTCTGGGGGACGTAGCACATAGTCTCAGTTTCATGCTGTAAAACACGACTCTAAAGGGCTGCAACAGTATTTTAGATATTTTGAACGTGAAATAGAACAGAAACATACAGACATAAATTAAACATTAGAGCTATAGGGGTGTAGATGGGACCCAGAGAAGACCTACATATAGTGTGGACATGACACTTAGCTGTAGAAGGGCAGATGCGTTTTTCAAAGTTGATGTAGTCTATGAAAAGCCATGTTGTTGGCAGGCTTAATCTGTCTGCTCAGATGTTTATACTTCTCCTGAAATTTCTAAAAAAGCCCCAAAACATTGAAAAGTAATAACATAACATCCTTGACTCTCTTAATACAAAATCAAATATACTCATACTTCTCTTAACAGATACTTAGGTAACTGTTCTTAAAAATCTTCAGTGATGGACGCTCCACAGCTTTACTAAGCAATCAATGGTATTGCTTCATTGTCTCTTCTGTTCAGAAATTTCATCTTACTGAAACTTAAGTCTATTCTTTCTACTCCATAGATATGGAGAACAAAGCTTCCCTTTCCTCTTTGTAACAGCTTTTCATGTACTTGGAGACTGTTAACACGTTCCCCTCGGTCATCTCCTTTTTTAAAGCCAAACAACTCTGTATCTTCTGATTTTTCTTCATAGGTCATGTTTTCTAGACCTCTGATCATTCTTGTTGCTATTCCTTGGACTCGATCCTATTGTCTTACAGTTTGCTTGAAAACAATCTTTCAGCACAGGACATAACAACACAAAATAGAGAAGAATGACTTTATGTGTCTTTCAAACTATATTGATGTCTCATGGTCTTGCTTTTGCATGAATGCATAAGTGCGTTATTCTGTTCATTCATTCTTAAGGATAAGAATACTTACATGTGAAAAGGAATTTGCCCTTCAAGGACTAAAATTGCAACTTTATATTTGTTAAACATTCTAATTAATTATGAGGGTTTTATTGCTTGCCTAGCAAACAAAGTTATATATACAATTTCCTTTCTCAGACAAGACAATCCCAAGGCTAACAGGGTGACACATTAGCTTACCTGTTATACTGCATAAATTACATGGTTTTATTCAGATTTGCTAGTGGTGATTACTTTGTACTAATTACCACTTAAGAAATCTACATTTTACACAGAATAGGGTTACAAATAGATAACTGCAGCTGGAAACGAAAAAGTAGAACAAAAGGAGGTGAATAGAGGACAAAGAATAGCAGCTACAAATTCTAACACCACTGGAAATTTCATTGAATATTCTACACATGAATGAAGAAGTGTAAGCTCCTTCTCAGAAAGAACCAAAGAAATTTTAAGACTTTTTTGATCTTGGAAAGAATGTAACTTTTGAAAGAGACTGGTTTCAGAGAAGAATTTTAAAACTTTGGAGAGAAACTTTGGATCCCTTGTAACAGAGCTAAGGCAAAAATGTATGAGTGGTTGGAATAATTTCAGAGAGTTCAATGACTCTCCGATGGGAGATCAGATTACAGTAGAAATCAAAGACTGAAAAGTGAGACAAGAGTCCTAGAGCACTCTGACATAAACTTAGAAAAATGCATTAAAATTTATCGAGTTAAAGGGTATAGCAAGACAAAAAATCAAGTTTTGGCAACAAGAAAAATAACATAAATTTATACCATATATGAAATATATGAACAGAAAAGAGTGAAAAATCTGCATAAGAGTCTGAAAAATGTGATGTGACTTTGTAAGAAGCATCATGAAGGACTGCAGAGACCATGGAAGTAAAATCATGTGAGTTCAGCCTTTTGGAAATAGTTGTTTTATTTATAAAGATCAAAAGTGTTTTGCCTAAGTTCTCAGACAACGACTGAAAATACCTGAAAGGAAGGCGGTCTGTCTGTTGTGCAAAGACCTCTTGGGAACATAAGGCTTTGAAACGAAAATGAACTCTTCTTGTTTATATGATTTACAGGTTAATAAAGCCACTGAAGTTGAGGTAAAGGATTTTGTAAGAAAATTGGTCACATAGAATTTAAACTTACTCTGGAGAAACATGTCTTCTGGGTGATGGTAAATGAACTAGATGTGAAAGTTTAGCAATATTTCAGGAAGATAAATATTTTTATTGTCTTTGGGAATGAGTCTGTGTAGAAAGCACTGCATAGGCAGGAATGAAAGGAGACCTTATAGTGGCCTTCCAGTATCTGAAGGGGGCCTACAAGAAAGCTGGAGATGGACTTTTTACAAGGATGTGTAGTCACAGGACAAGGGGTAATGGCTTCAAAGTGGAAGAGGGTAGATTTAGGTTAGATATCAAGAAGAAATTTTTCACTGTGGGGGTGGTATGTCACTGGAATAGGTTGCCCAGGGAAGTTACTGAGGTCCCATCCCTGGAAGTGTTCAAGGCCAGGCTGGATGGGGCTTTGAGAAACCTGGTCTAGTAGGAGGTGTCCCTGCCCATGGCACGGGGGTTGGAGCGGAATGATCTTTAAGGTTCCTCCCAACCTAAACCGTTCTATGATTCTATGATTCTATGATTCTATGATTTGACCCGGCAGTGTACAGAAAGCTGCAGTGGTCACACATACTTCAGTATGTGGAGAATGTCTACACTGCAGTTCAAAGCATGACCGTGCTTTGAATAGGTAGCCTGCAGCAGACAGTAGTCAAAACAGCCTAATGGTCCAAGGACTTAAATTTCCAGCCATGTTTTGCAACCTGTATCAAAAACTCTGACCTGGAGAAAACCTACTGACCGTAACCAATCATGGTTATTCAAAGACAGTAAGGGGTGCCCGTGTGAGATCCAGGCACTCTGTTGACCATCATATACAGATACTACTATCCTGTAAGACTTTTAGCTTATGATGTTCGAACCCATACTTTGGTCTTTGGAAGAACTTGCTGTAAGAAAGAGTTTCCTAGCTTTGCCTTTCCTAAAAGAAGCTGGTGATTAAATAATTAAGTACAGGAAAGTAGGCAGATTGGATACTGACTTTCTGGAGCCATAAAACACCTTTGGAATACAGATGTGAAATTCTACTTTATCTTTACTTATGCAGCTCACTTTTATTAGAGTTGATTAAATTTTGATTAAATGTGAGTGCTGCACGGCTCCCCTGTATTGTTGCATTAACACATGAACTGACAATTGTATCCTACTTTGACATGTACCTTAAAAATCGATTAAAGCATGAAAAAGAAAAGGCAATGTATGCTATTACAAGGACTTCATTTCTGCATGGACAGAAAAGTTGCCAAGTTTAAGGAATGATGAATCTCAAAGTCAGCCTGAGTTTGGTCATTGGCTTCAAACAGAAAAAAGGATATGACTTTTGTATTTTCAGACCGTACCTCCTTAGGACTTCTTTTCTTAATTTTTGTGGTACATAGGTGCAACTTCTATTACCCTAAAACTACTATTACCTATCTCTTTATCTGACTGTCTTCTCCAAATAGGATTTTTTCCAAGTTGCTGAGACTTCACTCAGTGATTACTTTATGCATTTAATTTGTGGAGTGACTGAGAATTCCCAAATTCCTATAACCCAACTTGTTCCCAACACCTGCTGAGCTCAGTGATGTTTCTAGCAGACTTGGTACTCTGATCATACAGGTCAAGAACCTGGATGAATTATTATGCAACTTCTTTCCATCTCTCTACCCAGGTTTTCTCTAACGGGGGACTGGAAGAAAAGAGAAGGGTGTCAAGGTATGGATGGGATACCCCTCAAGCTATAAAAGGAAACACCTGTGTATCTCAGGTTACCTTGTCCTCTATAGGCAGCTTATCTTCTAATGTACTTTAAAAAACAAGACATACAATGTCAATGACTACTGAAATAATATGAGAAGCAGTTTTTAACATGTCTATTGAGGTTGACATAGTATTTTAGTATATACAAGTATAGTCCCTGTAGATTGGACCCAAAACACTAAATTAATTTGTGTAGGCCACTAATCTAACACTGCAAGACAAAACAAAATCACTTTTTCCTTTCAGTTTTAATGAATGAATAAAGGCTTTGGCTTTGCATCCAGTCGTCAGTTCCAATATTCACAATCCTTTTCATTTGTTCACGCATAGGTCAGACAAGCACTGGCTTGACATAGCACTAAACACATGATTCAGGCTCTGCACACAGCTGTAAGATCACATACAGCTCTGCTGTGTATGGAAATAGCCAAGGTGCCAGCACTAATGTTGGTAAGCAAAGGAAGGTGGTTAATAGGGACCATACATCTACATTGTTAAATATGTCCCTGCTGAAGGAATTAAAAGTGAAGTTCTTTCATCTGTGCATTTTAAAGTGAGTATCTGTTCATTTTCACTTGGGTTCCATGATTAAATAGGCAACTGAACACACAGAGGGGTCTGAAAACATAGGCACATGCACAGACACATACACATGTATATAATGTATATATGTATATATATTAGTAGTATGCTTTATTTTTCCATTAATCAACTCTGGGGGAACTCAGAGAAGAGTTATTTAGAAAGTTAGATGCTTATTAAGCTTCAGCTTGCTAGAAATTATCCTCAAATTAGGTCTAAACTTCTTCTGAGATTAGTTATTTGTGATTTTTGTGTTTCTGGGTTCTTCTTTCTGGAAGATGAGGAAGTTGTTTTGATTATTTTGGAGATGACTGAGATGTCCAGACCTATTTGTTTCTGGTTAGTGAAGATCCAAAACCTAAAAGAGCACTTCTATTACCACAGCCTGTGTCTGGATTCTACTGAAAAAAATTTACTTCAGCTGGGGCACTAAAGTATGTGGAAGAAGGAACTAGAGAACATTTCTTGATGAAGTAGTTTCCACGATCACTGCAAACTAGAAAATATTTACAAGCTACCCTTGGTTAACCTGTTTCAGGAGAAGGTAAGGGAACATGACAGAAGTTGGCCAGACAGCACGGAACTAGGGCAATTATGATTTCTCAGGGCTCATGGGATATTAAAGAGAATAGCCCTAAGACCTAGTCTTCGCCTGCAACAATGAGATCAATCCTTTATTCCAGAATATAGATAACCCAATGTGAATTCAGTTCCCATAACCCTCTTTTGGTTTTGCGCAGTGGTCAGGATGTGATGCAACAGAAAATTAGATCTCTGCTCTTCTTGTAAAGAAAAGTGAAATCATGGTCTCTATTCTGTTATAAACTAGAAAAAATGAATTGTTATTTACCATTGGTATGACTGCATAGTCTGAGCTACAGTGATGCACGTTGCAATGGAAGAGCTTATTTCCCCTTCCTCTATGATCGTAGGAGTCTGCAAAATAATACAAGTGAAAAGGTACTTGTTTTCTTTCAAGACACAAAAGAAGGAGGTGGGGGAAGGAGTCCTGCAGCAAACCATAGGCCCAAGGGGTAAAGCAGGAAACCAAGCACACAGCGAGATCAAAGGATACCTTGGAAGGACCAACAGAACCTGCACTCCAAGCAGTCAAGAAATTGAAGCTGACACAAAGTCAGTTAAATAAAGTGCAGAGCTCATCTGCTGTCAGCAGCAAAGGGTAGTCACTGCTGTATTTCCACTTGTAAATAAATCTGTGTGTGTAACACAGAAGTAGAAAAAAGCACAGAGAGTATCCTGTCACTATAAATAATGCTCACTGCTTCACACAAGGGACTGTGTTTGGATCATGGAAACTCCCAGGTCAGCTTCAGCTGATGCACCAGAGCAGTATTATAAAAATAGCAGAAAAAGGAGCTTATTTACATGGAAGAGAAGGTACATGTTTTATTGCCAGCGAAAATATCTCCAACAAATTTAAATAAAACTATTCTTTATTTCTCAATTTTGTCAAATCTCCCTAAGGAGCCCACTCTTGTGGAGGTTTTTAGGAGCAGTGGAAAATTGGACGCTAATCAACGTTTTTATATTTTAGAGGTCTGCCTTTTCTTGATAATTGCATTGAAGCTCACATCTATACTTCTCACTCTATATGTGCAAGATGAGAGGAAGGGAGAAATCTCTATCCTATTGAAAATGTGTCTTTGCAGGGGAAAGAGTCCAAGTTTGACTAAACAAGAAAGTAAACAGCAAATTGTGAAGTGGCTTGGGAACCCCTGGAAATGTGGAAATGCATAGTTTCTAGTGTTTTCTTCAAGCATTTTTTTAGCATTAATTAAGTGCTGTTGAAAACACAAAAGATTTCAGAGTTGTTATGCTGGAAATCACATGCATCCCACCTTATTTTTCCATCTGCTTCGTATCAAGAATCCAAGATTTTGATTCTAAAAATTAAAATACTTTTTTTTTTTTTTTCGGTTGCCCATTTCTGTAAGGAGAAGTTCCATCTCACTTAATTCTTTATGTATGAAATGGAGATTGAGTAAATACAGCTGGTAGAGATTACAGTAGAGGCCAGAAGACAAAATGCAAGTTTCCGGTTTAAGATTGAAATTAAGAACTCCACAAACTACGTATCAAGTGTGTTGATTAGTTCCATGCTGAGTATAAAAAGAACTTATAGGGACTTCTTCAGATATAGGCACCTGTACTTGAGAAACTAATATTTAATGAGAGTAAACATTTCCTTGCTTACTCAGAGCTAGGAGCTGAGGTGCCTTCTGTATAGACAGTCACCCTCTGGAGGCGTCCAGGTCCATTTCTGCTGACTATAAAAATGGTCTCAATGGCGGTTGAAACTTAGCACCTATGTCTCAGTCTCCTAAATTTAGGTGAGGTGAAATATCCTCCTGGTAAGCCAGGTTCTTTGACCCAAACCAGAGTGGCAAAGAGTGAAAGAAAAGTTTGGCAATTTTTTTCTCTAGCTTCATGCAAGGTTGAGCTCAACTTGGGCTGGACTTTGAGAGTTAGGTCATTTATTGATAATGTAAACCCGACATACTACTCGGATTTTCCAGAATGAAATCGATCACTTACGATGAACCACAGCACAGATACAGGTGTGGTGTGTCCAAAGCAAAGTGGTGTGGCTGAATCATCAGCAGTCATGTCAATCTAAAATGGCGGCTATGCCAAGCTACCCGGTGAAGACAGGTTTCTCTTCCCTGTTTTTGTTTGTTTGCTTTGCTTCTTTTCCTGCTTCCATAAAAAAGCAAAGACTTTTGGGGGTAAATAGACTTATTTGCCTGGCTGCAGACCAAAAGAGAGTATACAAAACAGGGCTTACAGGCTATTAAGATGATAATTGCTTATAGAACTGCTAGAGCATGGCATCATTTCAGACTAGTCCACCTGAGAAATTCAACTTCAGTAAGCCCGAAGAGTGACTGAAATAAATTAGGAGATCTGAAAGATTCAGAATTGCATCAAGGCTAGATGAGCAAGAGGAAGTGAATCAGATAAATACATTAATACACACATGGTGACGGATGAGCCAGATGACATTTTATGCTCCTTTAAGCTGACTGATGAAGATCAGACAAATTAGAAATAGCTGTGGACAAGTTCAAGAACGTCTTCTAGTGCGCACTGAAAGGGAATCTTAAGGAGAGGATATCAAGTATATGCATGGAAAGGAGAAAAGTGTCCCTGCAAGAAAACACTGTGGTGCCTTTGAAAGATTTCATGGGACATATGAGGCTCTGCAAGGTGAAGTGGGACACAGTAATAACACGGAAGGTCTAACAACAAGAATGAAGATAAGCAATTTTCAGCAAAGGGAATTAAATTTACATTTTAACATAAAAATGCTTTGTAAAAAAATGTGAGAAGTTTTCAGAGAATAGCAAGCTGGCTTAGTTAGAAAATGGGAAGACAGTTTAACTAAAATACCTGGTCCAAACAGTGCTCTCTAGAAAAGAAAGCTATATAATGACATTATTTGTCCTAGGATCTAACAGAGATTTAGAAATATTACATAGGAAAAAAAAAAGTCCTTATTGGAAGGACATTTTTATTACCATCAGCTAACTTTATAGGTGATATGGAGGCACGAAGTCTTCTAGTGACTTTTGTCGATCAGCCTGAATGTGGAATCCAGATGGCATTTCATTCATAATCAAGTTGTGGCATTTTGGCTGTATTCCTGGATGATTCAAAGTTATGACTTTCTGCTGCACATCAGCTAGGAAGAAAAATATGCCCCCAAAAAACGCTTTCTTTGAAATGTTTACCACACTGGAATTCCTCTTTAAGGAATGTATAGGAATTGCACTTATATCTACCACTGTGTTTAATTAAATATAGCAGCAGTCAATCCAATAGGCTTTGAATAGTCCTTCTAGTATGTTCCACCTGAAACCTTTGGATTCTTTCTAAGAAAATTCTGATACTACTTTTCTTTGACCTTTCTGTGAACAGCTTAATGGGTCGGTTATTATATATTTGGAATATAGGCATTCAGGTGAATCAGTACCTTTCTGTATCTGGAGAAGTGGATTAATAGAATTCAGTGCTGCCCACAGAGATTAAACCAGATCATGTGTAGTGGCAGCAAAATAAATACCATATAACAGCAGTTGCGGTAGATGAGACATGGCCTATCTGTCTAGGCAAGCAGGAGAAAAGACACTGCAGCATCATGTCAAGAAAGCAAACTCAAGGCATCAATTTAGGAAAAAAAAAACCCAAACCAACAACTGGTGGCTACCTTTTGAAACGTTGTGTCATTTTGTCTTTCTTCTGCTTCTAGGATTAAGATGTTCTCCTTCTTCTGAAGACTCACCTACTGTAAGGTGAGTTCTGGAAACAACCTGCCCCACAGCCTGAGTCTGTGTTTTTGCTGTTCTGTAGAGCATGAGGGTCTTTTGTTTTGTTTTGTTTTGTTTTGTTTTGTTTTGTTTTGTTTTCCATTCTGTAGTTTTCCCTGACTGGTATCCAAAGAACAACAGTGAAACAAATCTTCATTTGCATTTTACAAAATCATGACAGCTTGATATTACTGCAAAGGGACATTTCACAGGATATTGTGGCAGCACTGTTTCTACCGCTGACACGGAATAATGCAATGGTGTTAGCTACACAGATCATCAAATTCAGGTAACTATCACTGCCACATGCTTTCCTGAAACAAAGATATTAAATAGCATCTTTTAAAAAGCTGACATTCTTCTGAACATGTCCTTTTAAAACAGCATCTGGTTTTCAAATGAATTACGTAAGAGTTACGAGAGCAGGGAAAACTTCAGTTGCTAGGTAAGCTAAACAACCTTCGAAGGAAATATTTATGAGTAGAGAAAAAAAAATTATGTTATTGAAAAAAAAAAAAGATCACCTATTCCTCCAAACTGCATGGTCTGTAAGAGCATTTTCTATGGTAAACTACAACTTTTATTTAACGTATTTTTACTTCAGCGTAGGTCAGTAGTGAATTTCAAAGGACCTCTAAAAAGAAAAAAAAGAACTTTGTAAAAAATAGTTTAACTTTTGTAGTACTTTATTTTCTTATCCCTTTTTGGGCTGAAGATCTTCCCCTGAATTAGTTTTGACTTTGTGAATAGCTTTAGAACTCATAAAACAGTATTTTTTGAGAATTTTTATTAACCAAAAATAAAAATGAACACTACCCTATCCATAAACTCTGCAGAGAAGACTGGGGAAATGATGTACTCAGAGCTTGTGAAAAACAGACATATTTTAGCTATTTAAGCACTGATTTAGATGTCCAAATTTATGCATGAATACATGAAAATCCTGAACAAAATCTTCTAAAGTTTTAGTCTGCTAATATTTAAATCCAGGTTAAGGAAATTCACTGGTCTAAATATAACTGGGGTTGCCATATGTCATGTAATGTATGCATATTTCATACTTTGTTTATCCTAGACATTACATTTGGAACTTATTCTAGATAAAATGGGGATCTCTGGTTAAAGTATTCTAAGTGAGGCTGACAGCAACACTTTCTGTAAAGTTCCCACATGATTTTCACAATAATTTTGACAATTTTTTTGATAAAATTGAAATTTTCTATGCTATGTGGCTGTTCATATGTAGTCCTACATGTCTATTTATGTGCATAATTATGCACGTTGTTATTATGAAATCTCTCTGTGATTGATTATAGGTCTTTCCAAAATGAAATTGTTTGCTTAGCAAAGATATCTTAAAATTACAAGAAAACAATTACAATTGCAGTTACAAGAAACACATATTTCATCTGGACCCAAGGTGCTTATACATATTCTGATCTGGATGCAGAGAAAAAAAGCTGACCAAAAGAGCGAAAAAATGTGTTGTTAAAATGAGGAGTCATCTGATCTGGAGATGGAGGGGTAGGAAGAAAACAATTTCTCCAGCCTTTGGTATAACAGAGAGTTGCAATGTATTGGTATACAAAGCTATCCTGTAGGATATCATGAGAAAAGGATACTGTGACTGGGTGTGAAGCCTGTGTTTGAAAACTGGAAGATGAGATAGGTGCCTGGGACAGACATTGAGAGTGATAGGGATGGGGGGAAAAAGGCTCAAGCCGAAATTTATTGCATAGAGGGCATCTGAAAAGCAGAAAGGGATGGAAAGTATGGTTCCCAACCTGGTGTTGGGGCTCTGAGGGCACTCATAGGCTTTCATGGCCCTGACCAACCTCCATCAGGAACTCCATAACCCAGAAGTCCCATTTCAGCTCAGCCCTGGCCCCGAGTGCCCATGGTGGTTTACCCTTCGTGCCTGGCTCATCCCCCTTCCTGGGGCAGCCCCTGACCAGTGGAGCAGTAGAGGTGGAGGCTGTACAAGAAGGTCTCGGAAATTATTATGACTGTGTCAAAAGGACTAAGAGGAAAGACTGGGTCATATTGCTGCCACGTAAAACACACCCTCAAAATTAGATAGCGTTTTTCAGCTTATCACTTTGTGCCTCTATATCCCCACCTATACAGCACATTGTTAGCCTTGTTGTGAAGATAAATATATTCATGCCTACAAAGCAGACAGATGGCATATTGATGAGAACTGCTGAAAAGCTTGGGAAGAAATAAATGATTCTGTCTTCAAAATAAAAGTTGAATAATATGTAGTAAACATATCATGAGACTGTACTTTGCATTTAATAAGTGCTCACTAAGCAGGTACTTTCCTTTGTCAATGAGAAATGCAGTGGGGAATAATTAATAACAAATGAAAATGGACACAATTAAAGAAATGTCCTACCTTAATTCCTTTGCTTGTGTGTATGTCACATATTTACAAGCAGACTGACATAATAGCTTACATTTTTATTCATACTTTCATCCTTAAAATATGGGTAAGTAGGCCTTTGCATATTGTCCCCTATTTATAGGAGTGAAGTATGACACCATATAATCTGGCAGGTGTGAAAATTTCTGTGATGTACCGAATGCAGTGGGAACTATCCCTCTCCCATGATAAGAACATTATTCCTCAGAGGAACCCCAACCCCCTGTTATTATAAAAAAACTTTATTCCATGTATAAGAAAGTCATATTTGGATGAATGGCAATATATTTTGTTGAGTTGACTAAGAAAGAAAATGCCTTCCCCTTGTTCATGTTCTCATTAGACCCATCTGAGCAACCCTATACATTTGGAGAAAAGCGTTCCTTAGCTTTCTAAGTTACCTATTAGAATCATAGAATCATTTAGGCTGGAAAAGACCTCCAAGATCATAGAATCCAACCATTAACAGCACTGCCAAGTCCACCACTAAACCACGTCCCTGAGTGCCACATCTACTGATCTGTTAAATACTTCTGGGGATTATGACTCAACCACTTCCCTGTGCAGCCTGTTCCAATACTTGATAACCCTTTCAGTGAAGAATTTTTTTTCCTAATATCCTATCTTGAGGCTGCTTCCTCTTGCCCTAGCTCTGAACTTGCATGACAGACATGCATCAGGATTTGAGCTGGCCAGCGCATCATTTGGCCAGCTCTGACAATTGCTTACGTAAAAAATTATTCTCACCTTAGTCTGACACAGAAAGGAAGACAATGAATTGCCTTAACTCGCTGCAGATTGTGTTTAAGAAATCTGTTTTTCCTCAGGAGTCTTTTGACCTTAACTGAAAAGGCTGAAATTACTCAGGCATTTTGTGTTTCATACATTATCTCTTGTCAGTTATTCAGTACATATTCCTGAGCCTGTTTAAATAATCAGAAAAATCATATCAGCTTTCTATAGCCTCAGCCTTTTCTTACAATTGCTACATTATGAACCTCGTCTGGTCTAAGAGAGTAGCAGCTGAGTCACACAAAGACCAAATTACCCTTTAGGCTAATTTTATATACCACAAACACTCAGTCTAGTCATCACTTGGCTACTTTGGATATGATATATATATATATACTTCCTCATATATGGGTAAAATTGACCACTGATGTTGCTGTGAGTGACTGTTCACTTCACTGTGAAGAATGGGCTGAGAGTAACGTCTCTCGGTTTCATGGCTTTAAATTATTGCCATGTTGTATTAAATCCTAAATTTGATAAATAATTGTGATTTATCTCAAACAAAACTAAGCGAACAGGGAAAGCAGCAGAACCTTTTATTTCCCATCCCTCTCCTTTGAGGTGCTTGACATCTTGTCCGCTTTTCATTTCTGAACTGCTTTTGTTGACGCACAGCCACCTTCTTTTCCTGTTTGTGTCTTTGAGTGTTTGTTTTATTTTTTACTTTTGTTTTTCCTCCTTGAAATTAAACTGTTTGTCAAATGTGATAATGTGTAGAGTCACGATGTAAATAGTTAATGATGCTGTTGTCCTCGGAGGATTTCTCTGGGTGTAATATCCCCAATCTTTATGCAACCATACACTTGACTTGCACATTCCAAAGCCCTTCACAAAGGGCAATGCTGCTGCTTGTCTAAATAGTACATGATTACCTCGGTTAGTTTTGTGGCTGTGGTAATGTTCATTTTATGAGCTCAATCTGGTTCTGAGCCATCTGAACTTGAAATTCCAGATGCCTTATCCCTAGTAGTACCAGCTCGTATACTGTGTACACATGTGTACAATGCAGGCTGCATTGGAAAGGCTCAGGTTTGTGCTCAAAGTCACACCATGTTCTTCTTAAAACCATATTTGCAAACCTTACAGTAAAAGGTGTATGAGCATGGGGAATAAAGAGGGCTGTTAGTAGGAGTTCTACTTAGTCAACAGTACTTCCTTTGTTATAACAGGAAACTACCCTGATTTAACAATTCCTTTGTTCACCACTAAAAAAGTGACTTCTTACATTATTGTCTCATTGCCACGTGACACACGGAAAACAACAAAGATAATGGGACATGGAACTAAAGCTGCCTTGAACGATTGCCTGTTTACCCAGTAGAACAAAGGAGTAGGTGTTAGAGTTTCTTCATTTACCATAAGTGTGTCTTTGAGCTAGTCAACTCTACCTGCCTGCTAACTTGGGGATAATAAAATACATACCTACCCCACAGGGATGCTGGGATGCTTAATGAACTAATTAGTACTGTTCAGTGCTCTGATGGGAGGTGTTACCTGTACTTCTGTTTAGAGCAGGTGTAGCTAGCACCTTATCTATTGCCTGAGAAAAAAAAAAAAGATAATTTTCTTCTCATTCAGGAGTTTTTCCATTACTTATAAGAGTATAAATGCTCTCAAGCCAAGCATCAAAGTGATCACAGTAAGATTCAGTGACTATAAAGTGGAATAGAATTTGCCTGAAGAGTGTGTGAGTAATCACACATTTCCACAGACGTGTTTGTGTATGCGTTTAGCCATATATCAAAGTACTGTCACCCAATCTTGAAAAGTTACCGCTTTCTATACAGCACACAGGAACTCCTTTTTTCAATGAATATTGCTGGTTCTTAACTGTGGAGGATAGGAGAAGATACAAAAGGTCTGTACTGGAAGCTGCAAGAGGAATTTAAGTAACTAGATGATAATTCCCCTTGTCATGTGCCAAAGACCCTGAGGTCAACCTTTACTTCTTATAAAATTATAAGAGGTCTATAATGGCAAGGAAAGGTCTCAGATTTATCTCTCATCCAAAAAACAATGACTTCAGTGGCACACAATGCCCAGGCACAATCTGGAAGATTCATTCAGCATTCAGCCACCTACTGAATCATCAAGACCATTACAAATCTCTTCAATTTCTTTGCAGTTCTCTCACAGAGCTCTGTATTGTTGTTGTCATGGCTATTACTATTACCATTACTATTACTATTACTATTATTATTGTTATTACTAGGATAACTGTTATGCTAGTACCAAGTTTTTGATAAATTCACTTCACTTCATGTTTCTAATCTAAGCAATGGGCAGTGAAGATCTAGTCAATATAGAGAATAGAGTCGAGGGCATTATTCAGTCCTCCAAATGCAAGTGTCTGTTTTAAGGTGAAATGAATGGTGTTCTTGACTTCTTCGACTGTTTTGACTAGTATTCTATTGATAATACAGCAAACCTATATCACTCAATCAAATGTAGATTTGTAAAATAGATCTCTCAACTCCTGCTCCAAAACTGGCTTTCCTCCTAATGGGAACATATTGCAATAAGTATTATATCAACAGTTTTTTCAATGTAGCCTGATGTATTTGAAATCTGAAGATGAGAACACCAGAGATTGCTAAATGTAAGATTGATTCTGTTTCCATCCCAGCCTGCGTAGCTCATAGATAATAAAGAGGCAAATCCTGGTGATAGAAAATCCCTTCTGAAGAGAAAATGCAGTGTGGCGAGTAATATGTTTAGGTAGGTATGGTTCAAATCTTCTGTGTTGCACATGCTCTGTGAGACCTTGAGTTTAGCTCCAAGTCCTTAGAATAATTTATGCACCTAACTTTCATTAAATCCTTTGTTGACGGTGGGAATACAATGGAAGACCTGTCCTTTCACTTCCTCTATTGTCCAGGTCATAATTAGTAAGATGACAACTGAAGCAGTGGTATTGCCTCCTCAGTTCTTACCTCATACACTTACATGGATATACGAACTGAAATGGTGTTTCAATGGGCAGATGAATGTACCTGTTTCACATGGGGATGCCCTTTTTTAAGCACAGAAACTAGAAAGGCCTGAAACTGGGATAAGACTGGCCTAGAAGTTGGATGTTTATATCACAGTTCTACTTTAATACCTACAAAAATGTCAGGCTTTTTTTGGAAAGACACATAGGCCCTCGAACATCTAGTTTAACCATCAGTATTTAGCTGGGTTGGTCCACGTGGGACACTTTTGCATCCTGTATGGAGACCAAGGCACTGCCAGTAGAGATGGAGCTTACCCAATTTTAGCACCAGCCACTGGAGGGAGGTGGCGATCTCTCTTCACCGACTGCAGAGGAAACCAGGGAGACTATGGACCTGACTCAGTTCAATGTCCACAGACAGGTGGGTTGAATCCAGGGTCAGTAACTCATACACTAACTAATAACCACACAAGTTTACTTTGTGATACAGGAATAACTTCATCCAAAGGCATGGCAGAGGATGGCAAGGTATGACTAAGGCACCCTTAAACACTCTCTTGCATATTTTGGCTTGGAGTGAGGGCTGGCAGAAAGCCTTCTGAGTGGGTCTGAGCAAAGTTAATCTCCCCCACCTCTCAGATATTCTGGGGTATGATTGAAAGCACTTTAATGGACATGGACTTGTACAGATAAAGAAACGTATTGATTCCGGTGCCTTCTCCACAGTGTGGTAGGCTTCTTACCTGAGACCATTATCCAAAGTACTGTCTGCAATTAATCTTCTGGGCAGTGTGTAATCACCCAAGGTGTTCAGGGCTGAGTTTCAACTAGATAATGGTACAGAAGGGGGGTTTGGAGGGGGAAGAGAGAGGAACACCAACTTACTGTTTGTTTGCTGTGCCTATCAGGAAAGAGGCATGGGCAAAGATCGTTTCGTGTCCAGCGAGGTCAGGGTTTCAGACAGGGTAAAGGACAAACTAGGAGCCCTCCAGACTAAGTATTCAAAATGAATGTATGTCTTTTCAATGTATTTGTACAGGAGGGAAGGAAAAAAAAAAAAAAAAAAGGTGAAACATTCCAGATGCTTGCCTGCAGTAAAGCATTTCTGGCTGTTAGTTCCAGTAGGTCATTACTGCATTAATTTGGTGTTTAATTAAATGCCTGTGCAACAGACCATTTATTTGTTATCTAATATTAGCTTTAGTTCTTATCAATTAAATGCTAGCTGAGGGCTTGATTCACTTACGTTTTATGTCCCCTTACACTCTATTTTTTATAAACAAAAAAACAAGGACTCTGTGCAGAGGGAAGATTTACACACCCAAATTTCACAGTGTGCATAACGCAATATGCTGAAGTGCTTAGGCAGAAGGTGCTGAAACAAAGGGAGGTGATCTTTTTAAGAAAAAGTAACTTAGGCATTTTGTTTTTGAACTACAAGTGAGAAACTGAGTGAGTTATACAAAAAATTCTTTTTAGGGATTGTTTCCGATGCTGGTCTAGGCTGGATCATGCACACATCTGATTTTCTTTGTGATTTTTTTTTACTCTAGAAAGTCTTACTCAGAACAATGTGACTTTCCACTGGGACTTCTTTCAGTATACCCATTCTCCTTCAACTCTCCCCAAAGCAGACGAGGCTGTACTATTTGTTCAAAAGCTGGGATCTATCTCAGTCTCAACTTCTGCTGTTCATGGATAGTTATTTTCTTGCAGGATTTAAAAAAATCTTAATGTTCAAATATCACCCATGTTGGAATTTTTGGTGTTACTTATTGTTCATAATAGTTACACAAACATTGTTTCACGTTGAAGTATTGACCAGATTATCAGAAATGTTTGGCTGTTACCACAAAGAGTAAATTTTCAGGAAGCTCTGAATCTAGCAGCTCCCACTGAAAAGAACCAACTAAAGCAAGTCTTGAGGACTAGTTCAGATGCGTGCTCTTGGTTGGAAGAGTCTCTAGAAGGCTGCCTCACTAAGCATTCAAAACAGAGTTACTATACCTGTCCTTGCAAGGTTAGGGCAATTGAAAGACAATAGTGTATGTGAAGTGACACCAGTCTTTCTCTGCCTACAACACTGAATCTTTCCAAAGAGCCTTGGTTGATTTGGTCTGGTGGTTTGACTCATCTCATCCTGCATCTGGATTTTAGGGTGAAGCAACTTTAGGTAGCACAAGTGACATGATAGTAAATGTACAGGATACTGCGGATGCTACAAAATCAGGCTGGCTGGAAAAATTCTTGCACTCTGTTTCTTACTCTGTTCACTACTCTATGCTACATAACCTGCATACAAGTCCTGAGTATTTGACAGTAATGGCCTGTTAATTGTGTGAGGAAGACACTTTAGAAAAGTAATTATTAAATTTTATTATCAGAGTGCACCTTCTTGTAGCAGGAAAGTTTTTTCACACCCAGTTTGGAAGGTATGCTTTCATCTGTAATGCAATCTAAATGAATAGTCAGATCTATCTAGCTGTCTTAGAGTCTCAAGAGTGGTGGCCTCTATTTTGTCTGTCTTTATTCTGCGATAAATGCTGAACACAATTTTAGAAATGAGCCTTTTCTGCTTCTGCTTTTCTACAAGTAACCATTTGAATCTTTTCAAATATGTGTTAAATTATACATCTAAAACAAATTTCCTATTTTATGAAATTCATTCATTTTATGAATTTGAAAGTTGTTTTTCTAACAGGAATGATAAAACCTAGTAAAATCAGATTGTCTCTCAACATTTCAGTGTTAGTAAAGGCTGTATTCAGAAGTCAATCACTATAAAATTGTTTATTGCAGCTTTCTAAACAGTCACTTAAGAGTTACATTTTAAAAAAATAACTGAAATTCAAGCTGTATTCAAACATAATCATGTATTTTACATAATGGCTTATAATGACACCGCTAAGTTCAAAATCGTATATTGCAGTCCAAGCACTGCAGAAATATGGACAAAGCAAAATAAGGCAAAAGCTTTTGGCTTGCATATCATAGATTTATCTTCAACTTTGTCATCACATTATTATTGTGGTTTCATACAACTGAATTCTTAGTTTGTAAAAAGGCAGTTGATAAAATTAGCCTATTACATGTGCACAGTTGTTTCTGACTATGGTTTGGAAGCATACATGGTTACACAGAAGACCATAATTCAGCACAGGATTTGACCAAAACAAAGCACTGCTGACTCCAGTGAAGTTTAGAAGCAGGATCACCCTTAAGAGATAGATGTTAGTTGGTCTCTGCAGTATTGGAAGTCATTAAACACTGTGGTAAGATGGGAATTACAGTACTCTATGTAGAGTCGAATTGGATCAAATCGAATTGAATCAAATCAACTGGAATAGCAGCCTTGCAGAAAACAGCAGATGTTTACATGATTTGCTCTGCTGAGATCCAAAATCTGAGCAACATCAGTGACTGAGAAACACCAAGCAAGGTCAAATCTTCTGGTTCCTACTAAGATTTTTATGAGTACTGCCGACACAATTAGCAGACCCATGTGGACCATGTTGTCTACTGAAAGGTGGCTTTGTGTGGCAGTTAACAAGGGAGAAAAAAAAGTAAATGAAAAGGACTCACAAAGCAAAAGTCATGAGGCAAGCAAGACTGAAGTAGAGAGAAAGATTTGGGGTAATAAAAAAAGTGGATCTCTGGGTCTGAAAAATGTGGGGAACAGAGATGAAGGTTCAGGAATAGTTGTGGAGAACAGACAAAAAGAGGAAAGATAAAAATCTCCCACATTATACAGTGCTGGTGGAAACTACATTCATAAACGTAGAAAGCCAGAATGAAATGCAAAAGGAAGCCTGAGCCCTAGTCTCCCCTCCAATGGAAACTCACATAAGAGCAGAGAGAACCTTGCACAAGAAGAAGCTAATACAGAGGACAGACTGTACAAAGACAACATTTCAATAGTAGAATGAGTGGGAGACCTCAAAAACAGCAGAAAAAAAAAATGAAGACGCTTTGTAGAAAGAGCTGAATACTCTGCATTAAAGGGGGCTGAGAGAGTGAAAAAGCCCTTTACTTCGTCTGATGAAAGTCCCTAGTGAAACAGATGCAGTGAGGAAGGGAATATAGGCTCCAATTAAGGTCTGACATGAAAGGACCAACACATCTCCCTTGTGAACACATCCAAAAGGCAAGGTGAAAACATTCTGGGGATGGAAGTTCAAGGGGGTTTGCTGTGTCGAATCTCATTAGGTCCAGATGGATATCAAACTGGTGGATGTTTTCAGAATTATCTGTGTCAAGAATGTTGACAATTCTATGAACTAGTGACCCTTTTGCTTCCATGAACTGAGTATAATGTCACCTTCCTATCCCATTTGCTGTTTTTGCTTTGGTCTTTCTTGTAAATCCTTACTATGGGGTAGTTAATATGCCTTAAAACTCTGAGTAAAATCCCAGTGGATTTCAGATACTAGACTTTCACTATGAGGCAAAGTAATGGAATTTAATGCTCACCTCACATACATACTATCCAACAAAACTTCTGTTTGTTCTTCACATAGATGAGCTGAGCTAATTGGCTTGCTTCCAGTGAAATAAATAAATAAACATATGCCCCACTTCTGTGAAAGAAGTCAATGAACAGAGCAAACCAAAACCTTAAGTGTAACTGCAAACCAGAACTCCAGGCAGAAATGGAATTTAACTTCCTTCAACTTCCATCAACTTGACCTTTTTAAGACTGGTGCAAGTTTTGATGTTAGTGTCCACCATTAGATAAAACAAAGTAGGCTTCATTCCTAAAATCAGGGAAATGAATAGCATAAAATATTATCAGTCCAAGGGGTGCCATTTGAAACCCACGTAAACAGCAGAAATGAAATGTGAATGACTTTTACATCATATATTATTTGCACAAAGTTTTGTCACATATGATTCGGAGTGCTCTGCTGACTCAGACTGAAGACTGAAGATCAGTGTTCACTAAAATGTCACACAACATTTATGCTCTCTGTAAAGAAGGCATGAGTTGAAGCTCTCATTTCCACTCCATGGTCCTGGATATCTAAAAGCCCTTGTCTGAGAAACCTGAGAGATCAGGTGTGAAGCCACTGAAAGGCAGATTATGTCCATTGTCCTTCTTTCTTCACCTCCACTGCTTTTCCTTTCCAGAGGCTGGGGGGTGGGGTGGAGCTGGTAATGGGAGAGGAGCTATGTAGACGAATACATCAGACTGAGATATTCAGATATCAATATTCATAGCAGGCATGATAATATATGTAAAATAAAAAGGAAACACAGCAACCTTTCCTTGGAAATGCATTTCAAAACTTCTCATCTCACTTCTCATCAAAAAGGATTTAAGGAAGGAAAGCACATGTCACTCTAAATTAGGTCAACATCAAAATAAATGAGTAAATAAATAAATTTCATGACTCTCTATTTCACAAGGACTCCTTCCACTGATGAAGAAATTTCTATTCAGTGCCAGAAACATTAATAGCACTTTTCTCTCTCTTCCTCACACTCCGTGCTCTATGTGGCTCTGTTGTCCATTTCCCCTTCCCAACTGACTCACCACCAGCGCTTTATCAGCCCTGTTATTCTGTGAGCAGTGGCCCATAAAGCGAAGATAACAAGTCCCAACTCTCAGCAAGCTTTTCCTTGTCAATGAGAGATTAAAAATAACGGTCAGGGGCTATGCAATGATATTTGCAGCCAACTTTACAAATTTTCATCCAGAGCACCTGACAATTTTTACCCCTTTCTAATCTTCTGCAATAGCTTGAATTTCCCCTCATTAGGTTTCATTGCAGAGAGGACAAAAAGGTGCCATATGGCTTTCCTGCTCAGAAAATGTATCGTTAAAATAGGTAGGCAGGTTATCATATTGATGTAGCTCCCTGCATAGGCAGACTGAAAGGATTTTAGGTAAGCTCTAAAGTTAGGAATATGAAATATTCAGTCTGCCACTTTAGAGTTTCCTTACATAAGCCACCATGTAGTCTCACAAAGCAGGTGAGGAAAATCAAAATCCCAACTACAGCGCAGCACACACCCCTTTCCCATAGTTTTCTATAAATGCAACAAATAAGAACATGCTGTTGGGGAAAGAGTGTTGCAAAGTCTCTTCAACTTTGTCCATCTGTTAAGAAATAAGATAGGTCATGCCTTTTCTGACTTCATCCAAAGTAATTTCTCTACTACTTTTAAAATCCATCTCAGAGCAGACACATAATTGGCAAGATTCCCATAGCCCTCTACCTGCTAAAAAGCTCTTAAAAATCTTCATAGTTTATAAAACTAAATTCAGACCAAATCCCAGGCTGTTATTCACTTTCACTTAAAAGCCAGTGCAGGTATCACATTGACCTCAGTGGTTTCTATATAAAATCATCCATTGGTAGGTTTGCCAGGGCGTATTCAGATTGGCTCGGCATTTAGCTTTACACCTGCAAGGTGTTCATGTCTCAGTATAAGATTTAGGTTATCTGGATAGAGCAATATAACACTGTTTCTAAACAAGTTTTCTGCTTAAATTCTGGGTATTGCAGATTTCCACAGTCAACCAGTCTCCTCACCTTTTAAGGAAACAAACATAGCAGGGAGGTAGGAGGAAAGAAGAAGAAGCAAGGTAACAACTGTAGGTTACCCTGCAGCACTAGAGATGATTAGAAAAGGAATCTAACAATTACAGTAAACAGTATTTCTTCATTTTAGTAGATGACCCTTCTACTGTTAGAATTACAAACATTTGACTTAGGCACGGACAGAAGCTCAGAGGTGGCTCCTGACTCCTTCTGACTGCAAGAACTGGCAAAATTTTCAACTACACCTTCGCAAGTGCTGGCATGTACTGGACAACCATATATGACTATGGTGTTTAAAAAAAAGCTCTTACAATGTTTCACAAATAATCTTCCAGTTTTGGGTGAAACATCAGTCACTCACTGATCACAAGTTGATCTACTTTCTGCTGGTCCAAACAGCTGATGTGTGGTGCATAGGATCTTCATCTAAATCATATAAAACCCACTCACCCAGCAGACTGTTACCACTGAAAGTCTAGTGATTAATTCAATAAGGATCAGTAATCTGGATCAATTGCTAGGAAAGGCAACTTGTATTTATGACTGTTCAATAAGCACATTATTTTGAAAAGGCATGATGAAATGCAGTAATGTGTTTTGTTTGTTTGCTTGTTTGTTTTCAGAATTGGAATAATAAAATCTGAATTTTATTTCTGTTATCTCTGTGCAGAATTGCACTTGTACAAGTCAGGATGAAGACGAACACCAGCTAGCTCTTTCACTCCAGTATCAATCTTCAAGCTGTAGGTGGCCTAAACTACATAAAGCTCCCTTCTGGATTTTCAGCTCTCTATTTCATACCTGGATGCTTATATTAGTCTAAGCTTGTACCAGAAATCCATGAGAAACAACAGATTGGATGAGACATTGGGATTAGATGACGACCTTTGATTTGGTCAATTGACTGCAAAAACATTCTGTAATAACATAAAGAACAAAATACTTTGTGCACTACCATACTGAGATATCACCTCTCCTGATGTATCTCTTTTCCATATATCTGGTGCATATAGGTTACTGTAGCACCAACACAATCAGAAGGTGGGCATATTAAGAACTTCGAGTGACACTGAGTGTACTCAAAATTGTGCTGATAGGACAAGAGCTCCTTTAGTGATTGATTGGCACCGACTCTTTGTCCTGTCTTCCCAAGGGGAAAATAAGGACAAACTGATACACAAAAGAGAAAATGAGAAATGCAGAAGAGTGACAGACATTCAGCTGGCAAACTGGGCCTGTCATAACTAAGGATACAGCCCTAGGGTTGGATTAGCTTCATGGCCTACATCAAATATCTGTGTTATCATGGAGGCACATGTTTTTGACTGTCATGAATCATACATAGACATGATGCTTAGGTGAAGTGGCTTGTAAATGCTTATCTGTGACTGAGCTTTCTAACTGCTGATGGATAGCACAAAGAATAACAATAAAGCTCTGTCCTGTTTTATCCAGGATCGAGTTGAATTACTGCAAAGTTATATTTCCAAAATATATTGTTTGAAATTCCACTGAAATTGGAATTAATTAAGGCTCTCCTTTTTTTCTCTATGTTTTCATTATGTTTCTATGAACAAAAGTCATGGGTAATTGTAAGGAGGGCAAGAAGAAACATTGTGAGAAGGTAGTCTGAAACTATGGTTGCATTTAAGTATAGAAGTGAGATCTGTGATTTTTCATGTGCAGACTCTTTGGACATCAACCAGATCTCCAATGTCAGTTTTGAAAATCTTCTAATTCCCTCTCTCTCTCGCTCTCTTCTCTTCTTTTATTGGATCAGCAGTTTGTGTTGGCAAGTTCTTTTGACCTGCTAAATGTGAAATATGTAGGGTGGGGAATGGATTTTCCTAGATTGCCTGTTAAAGTGATGTCCAGGTGACTAGAAACCTTGAAACACATGATGATAAAGTCAAATACTCAGCATTGTCATTAAAACCTTTATTTATTTGTGGCTGCTAAACACTGAGGTAAAAGAAGAACCTTAATCAATTACTTCAACCTTCATTCATCTTTTAGGTCGTGTTTTGCCGCGTTGAACACTGGCAGATGAAACCTCTCAAGAAAGGGAGCCAGGTTTCCCAAATTCTGTTACTACTTCTGCTGTGGACCTATATGTGAATTTGGGTCAACCCTTCCAAAATGTGTGGTTTGATATTTCGCAAGCTAAGTGTTTTCCTAATGAGATTAATTAATGTTCCAGGGAGGTATTTAGCTCCATATAAAACTCCCTATATTTTGGTGACTAAGCCATGCTCTTGTGTCCGCAGATGATTTGAAGGTACAAGACTTTTGCACAAGTGTCAGCACTTTGTGACATTTTTAGCTCACCCTGCCTCCCTCCCCCAGCCTCTTGCTACATCTCCAGAAGAGTGTTAATCTCCTGTAGATCTTCTGTCATTGGTCCCATAGTCCCATACATGGGTCCCAAAGTCCCATACATGGGTCCAGAGATTGAGGGGTGTTAGAAGTTGCTCTAGGTGACTATGCATAGGCAATTAAATCTTCTTCCTGGTGTTTAGCTACCTTGACCTACATTTAATTATACTAAGCAAGACTGTGTCCAGAAAACTTTTGTAAGGATGAAAAAAAAAAGTACTTTCCCCATTATTTGGCATTTGTAAGGACAGAAGAACTAAGGTTATTACCTTGCTTAAAGAACTTAGTTTTCTCTACACTTTTAAGTCCCTAAAACTAGGGTTTTGTGGTGAAACTAAGATTTTCAGGCAGGTCTTCCATGGTGATGTCCAACCATGCTCTACCTGAAAAGATATGTGGTCACAGAGCACTGAAGCCAATGAAGATTTACACCAGGGCACATAGAAGGCTCTGTTTCTGTGGTAATTTTGGCATCCAAGTGAAGGATTGTTACTATGGCATTACTTGAGGCCAACAGGTTTTCCCAAAAAAAAAAAAAAAAAAAAAAAAAAGAACAAAATGTTATCTCTTTATTGCTAAGACTCTTTGAAAATGAAAAGTATTGATTATTTTATCATTTCTGCTGGCAGATAAGAAGAATCTAGACAGACAGTAATTCAAAGTATTACCAGTTTTGTGCAGAAATTTATTGCATTTCTGACAATGAGATACTTAGACATCTACAGGGATTTGTTGGGGTTTATTGAAAAAACCCTTGGGGTACAGGTTGGTGTAGAATCTTGTTCTTTTTGCAGGAAATCCTGGGATAGAAACAGTCATAAAGCACTGTGCTGAAAAATGTGTTGGGAAGGAACACCACACGCTCAGAAACTTGCCTCAGTCGGGAAATCTGAAATATAGGGAGTACACAACTGCCAAAATGCAGAGCAGTAAATTTCTCCACTGAGTTTTGAGTTTTGCCGTTCACCTCTCGGTGCTTTTGGAAAATCCATTTACGCTCTCTGTTTAGTGGTTTACTTCCTCAAGAAGAAAGGTGGGGGTTTTTATGGCAACCTTTGAAACAGAGCTGTGATCTTTGAATGGAGCCATTTCAGTATTCCTTTCTCATGGCTGGACTAGTGTTCTTCAAAGCAAAATGCTGGAGGAAGTGCTGAACATGTGTGCGTGCATCAGAAAGGAAGACAGAAAAAAAGACAAACTTAGAAGTGGAGATCATCGCTAGATCAGAAACTCAGTTTTAGGCTTAACCTCCTTCACTGGAGATTGTTCCCTGATACACAGAAAAAAAAAAAAAAAAAAAAATAGGTCCAAGCAGAGATGTGAGACCATCCACCTCAGATGCCTACTAGTTGTTAGCTTAGATGGTGCAAGGTTTCATAGGAACTTGCTTTCCACCATCCCAGGGTGATGGGACAAAGATGAGTGATGTATGGGTGATACAAAGCTATCAGGTATCAAGGACCAGCCCAAAATGTTACAAAATAAATATGAAAATATAGGAACATGCTTTATGACATGCAGTATTTTGCAGCCAAATATTCCTTCCTCAAATATTGCAGATTTGAGCAGCACTATATAATTTAAGTACATGAGCATCTGTCTATCCCTTACTTATCCATTCAGTGTCATGTCTACTTTCAGATTCCTCTACCCTTCCAGTTTTTAATATTTGGAATAATTTTTATGTTTGGCAGCAGCAGATGGATCCTAAATACCTGTAAAGTCATTAATTTAATAACACGATTCGTAAGTAGAGTCATTCTCAGTGAAGGGCAACTGTTACAATTATCTCACTAATATCACTGTGTAAATGCATTGTGTCAGGGATGACATTTGAAAATCATTTAATACATTTGAATATCATATTCATTATCAATAACGTGTCTTTACTGCTTGGCCTACAAGTAAAAGGAGAGAAGAAATAATAAATTAAAAAAAAAACAAAAATAAAACAAAACAAAAAAACACCAAGGAAAACCCAAAAAACATACCCCCAAAAAGTCTTGACTTTTAAAAATTAATTATAAAATTAGCTGATGAAGAAAATTAATCCAAACTGACTTGAATTTGAATGCTGTCAGATGGAGTAAAAAGTGCCCTAGGTGTATAAACAAGCTTTGGTAATAAATAACAATGTAGCAAGCCAAGGGGAAAGTGTTTATAAAAGGGATTTGTGTTTGGTGCATTCTCATTTGGCAGTCTCATTAATGATTTAGAAGAAGGTGTAAACACCACATTCATGATTTCAGGGAATGCAAGTGTGCTACAAATGCCAATAAGAAAAGACAAAAAAAATACAAAAAAAAGAAAAAAAAAAAGACAAAAAGTAATTTTGCAGAGTCTGCTTTTCTATGCTTCTGTGTCTTGGGCTAAAGAGGAGCATTTTGTCTTCTCCCATGTCCTTAGATCTTCTTCTATCTTAATTTCCTCAGGATCTGTACAGTTCCCCAGAGCCACCTTTGTGTTTCTTAAATTGTCCTTCTGTAATAAAGCAAGTTCTGCCATTCTTCTCACTTACTTTTTTGTTGGAGTTTGTCAGATAGCTAAAAAGTAGTGAAAAGTAAGAATGTAAAGGCTTGTGCGAACTTATCTGTCACTGCAGCTTGCGTGCTGGATGGTCAGTGAGAGCCCGCCTTTTGGTCTAACCAGAAATGAGGAAAAATGTCTCCAACAATAAACTATTTCGTATAGTAATCAAAGCATTTGGGCAATTGTTAAAATGAATGGTTGGAAGTCCTGCAATGGAAATGCAGAAGTCTGGGGTGGAACATGGGTCTTCCATAATCTTGAGATACGACCCAATAAACATACAGAGCCATTTCAACCTCATTTGGGCTTGAAAAACTGGTCAATGGGTTTGTCCCGTGCCTTGCTGACTTTTATGTAACATCTGTTGTTTAATTATTAAATACTATTATCTGGAAGAGAACTCCAATTTATATGCTGATTATATGCCAGCTCTTCTCTAAGGTCTACAGCTGTCTGATGTAAACCTTTTATTAAAAAAAAATACATAAAAAAAAAATCCTAATTGCATTTCTTCCTTTGCATTGCCTTCTTTGCCCTTTTTCCTATCCTATACTAATAATGTGTAGGGTTATTTTAATCTCTGACAGAATCATCTGTATCTCACTAGTAAAATTGTTCGTTGAATAGCAGAACTGATAAAGACCAACTTTCTCTGGACCACGTCGCTTTGCCAGATTTCCTGACTGTGCGCGAGATAGTTCAAAATGCTGGTTACAGTTATATATCCTCAGAAAGAAGAATCTAAATTAATCCTTAAAACAAAATAATTTAGAAAGAGTTATTGATCAGATTACTGATGAGGGCTGAGATGAAGGACTAGGGTAGAAAAACTTGATCCTTCTGTCAAGTCTCTTTAATGGCGCTGCAGATTTGTACTCCTCTGTCAAGGCCTGTCCAAAAGCACACTGAAGTCAACGAGAAGACTCTTATTAATATTGATAATTACTTTTAGATGTGTCTGAAGCATTGGGGAAGGGTAAAAATGATCCCTGGTCACTGCTGCAACGTAACTGCTGTTTCTAGACGCTGATGGCTCCTGCTTAATTTAATTCTTATCTTAAAACAGCAAAATCTCTGCCCATCCAGCAGCTTTCTCTCTTACAGAATCTGTTTCTACTCTAACTGCATTCCCATACAAGCATTAAACTCATCTCTAAACTCTGCTGCTTCTCTCTCTTACCTAACTGACTGAAAATTACTTTTCTGTCTGTGCTGATTTATTTCCCCCTTTTAGCTAAAGAACTTATCTTCCTTTCTGCTTCTGTGCTAGCACTTCTTCTTGCCTGCTCCTTTTAATTATTCCCCAGTCTTTCTGCATGAATCTTTATTTCTGTCCTGCAAAATTTTCTCACCACTTCTGCCCAGGCTCCTCAACTCTCTCCCGCATATTTACACTACATTCTGCAATGTTGTACATGTTCAGGTGTGACTCTAGAGCTCCTGTTTTACTGACCCTCCAAACACTGCAGAAGTACCTTTTTTCAAAAGATAAACTGCACGAGCCTCTGAACCTTTTTCCTCACATATATATATGTATTTCCTCATGTGTATATATGTATAAACACGTGTACACATATACATATGCATATACATCCTCATACACATGCACACACGTGCGTGCAAAATTTCGAATCCTTAGTGGATATTTCAAAGTAGTGGAAAATATTTAGGTATTTTAAAGAACCAGCTTTTTACTGAAATATTTCAAGTCAAACTAGGGAAGCATTAGGGAATATACTATAGGACCCCACTCTGATTTTGAGAAGATGTGTGGATCTAGGGATGGAAAAAAAGACTTCTAGCATCTTTTAGTTTATTCAAACCTAGTTATGCTACCAGCTCCATCCATCCAGATTACATCTACACAGAACTAGTGCAAAAAGGGACCTTATGACATTTCTTCTTCTTTGTGAACAAGAAATAAGCTCTTTTTGTTTATCAACATTCAAGAATGTATATTTGTCTTGAACCACGTGTGCCCTTTCATTTGATAGGTGAAGGACTTACTAGGAATTGAGCATAGGTTTACTGTTTCAAAATTAAAAACTCATTTTGCTTGAGCTAAGGAACAGTCAAATCCTAAGCCTTTTTAGTAAAGGGATTAAAAAGACTACTGAATAGCTCTTCTTTAGCTTATGTAGAATTATGTGTTATCTGATCTTCTTCCCTAGGTTACTGTGAAGTTCAGAATTTAGTCGTGTTTATTTACCTGATGTTTTGTATTTCAGGTTGCATATGAAAAGCCTTAGGTGGGCGACAGGACTTGGAAGCTTGATGGCAATCCTTCCCTGCTATTGGGTTTGGATGGTTGAATGATGACAACCATGGTATTCCTTCAAGCCTACGCTGATAAGTCCTGCTGTTTGTCCAGGATGGCCCAGTTGAAGTGTTACTGGATAGCACTCTCAGGAGTGGGAATCACTGGTCTGCTTGGTTTTAGTCTTGCCCAGCTTTGAGATCATCAGGCTCAGGAGTGTCAGGAACAAATTACATTGTCCAGGGCAAAGCTCTCATCCTACTCATCTGCCACAGTCTTTGCGACGAGTAGCCAGGGATGTGGAGTGGGAGGTTTGGCTGGAGCATGCCCAAAACATCTGGGTGTTCCAGCCACATTTCTCACACAGCAGAGGAGGCGTTTCCCATCGCCTTCTCTTAATGACGCAGCTTACTGACAGCAGAACAACTTGACCAGCTTGAAGAGCTTCCCAGGAGGGCCGTCAAGTAGCTCCCCAGTAGGCTAATGAACAGCCACTGACAGCTTGCAGGTCAGAAACCAAGCAGTCCTCTTGGAGAAGCAGCTAAAGTTTCCCTTGTCCACTAGCAGTGATGCCTGCATCATCAGTGTTTTTCCATCAGCAGGGTATCCTCACCTTACGTTATGCTGGTTAATGGAAAGTTGACTGTAATGTCGTCTTTATTTTTATTGTTAGAATAAGCACTTAGACCTCTACAAGCTTTTAGCCAAGGATCTCTGTAGTCATCAGAAACCTCTTCCAGTGAAATAGGGAAGCCTAATTACAGATTGGGAAAATGAATCACTGAGAGTTTAAGTGGCCTACTAAAGAAAATATAGCAAGACAGTGACAGAGCTTGTAACAGAAACTAGGAATGGCGGTCACCTTTCCTAATCATTTGAAACAGTCCAGGAAAGGTGAAAGATTGTATTTTATGGAACAAGTTAAGACTAAGCTTTATATATTTAGGAGGAGCATTTTAGGATGTGGTACCTGACACAGCAGGAAATTGCATTCAATGGTTTTGGAGGTCCCTACCAAATTTTCCCTGTGACAGGTCATTCCATTATTGCCCACTAAAGACTTTCTCACACCTTTCCCCGAAGCATCCGACACTTAATTCAGAGCCAGGATATTGAACTAAATGGATCACTAGTTTGATCTATTATGTCAATTCTTATGTTCGTAGAGATGCAAACAGTATGTAGGGTATACGTTATCCTTATTGTACACAAAGTCAAATGTAAGTGTATGTACTGACCATGATAAGAGAGAACTGGCTCAGAGATGGGGGAATCTGTCACTCACACCATTTTGTGGCTGTTCAAGAACTGAAGCAGAAGTTTACTTTGTAGAAGAAAGGCCCATGTACACTGTAAATGCTGTTGGCCATGTGACATCACCGTATTCTTGCATGGGCAGAAGTCATTTTCTTCTGTGCCTATGTTTGATTTCAATTAAAAGAAGACAGCTTGCTTAATCTTTCCTAAAAGTTGATATGGTGTATACCTGAGTGAACTGGCCAATTTCCCTTATAAATTATGTATAAAATCCACAACTGCATTCTCTCTCAGAAACTCAGAGGAAAATTCAATTTCTCTTTTAGCTTATATTTTTTCATGGTTCTTGGGATATTCATTTCATATTTTCTGCTCATTTTTATAAATGTCTTATTTATTCAAGCTCTTCATAGAGGAAAGTAATGCCATGCATTGCTGATTTTATTACTTTGGACAGTTTACAATATCTCTTCAGAACCTAACATGTTAATTGATTTTAAAATTTCTATAAATTTCAGCCAAGCTTTAGGATCGTACATACTGATGCCAGGGAGACTTTTCGAATTGCCTGCTACGACTCTGCTGGAGTTTATCTAGATGTACATAGCTTTTCTTTCCCTTCTTTTTTTTTTCTTTTTTTTTTTTTTCTTTTTTTTCCTAGCAGAGATGTGAGGGGAATAAACTGCCACTGTCCAGGCTCCTGTCTAGTGACAGTGGCATAGGGTCCAAATGAGACGTGTGGTCCCAGTCCTACATTCTGTGTCTTAAAAGTAGGGACATCCACCGAGTATTATTATACCCCTTATTTCTCGTTGCTTGACAGCAAACTCTGTGTTCCAAACATATGATTCTGCAGCACTTCAAACTATAGATCCTATATATTACAGGTACTATATATCTTATAATAAAATATGTGACTGCGAGCTTTATTGATCATGTCTGCAGTACATAAATGCCAACAAAACACTGAACTCTCAGTGTCCCTTTTCACCGTACAATGGTCTCAAAGTAAAACCTGGAAAGAATTCAGTGAGAGGAGGTTCATCCCACGTTATTGCAAGCCTTCAATCCTAATTACGGAGAAGATTTCCCTGGGACATTACAAATATATCAAGTTCTGTTTGACTGGAAGCACAACTGACTTAATCTGGGGCTAAAGGTCTGAAAATGAGTGAGGAAACAATTAAAGAGGATTCCGAGTGATTTCATCAAGGAAATATTCCCCATAGAATTTTTTTTTTTTCCATATAGAAAATATTTTTATTTTTTTCCCCTTTTGGAAGACTACATTTGCACTTAGCATTTCCAGCAATGTTTATGTCAAGAATAAAACAAAACAAGGCATCTGTTTCCTCTATTTCCCATGCCATAACCACATGCTATTATTGCGTGGGCATTTTCCATGTCAAGTTGCATTGCAGTATGTTATCTATGACCATGATATTATATATATATGTATGTATATTTATACATACATATATATATGTAATACATATGTATACATGGCATCTGTACAGTATAATAATACTATTTACAAGGAAAAAGATTGTTTTAAATATTGTTGTCATAAAAGCAGCAAGATATCATAGCCAAGTTTTGAGCCCCAACACAGCTAAAGCAAAAGGTGATATGAGTTGATCTTCACTTTACAAGTCTTGCTGTTTTGATTAAAAAAAGAAAAAAACAAAACCTAAACCCCAAGAAATTCAGGCAAACACAGCATATACAAATAGTATCTGTGAAGTATCACAGTTCCTCTGCTATTGTTTTGTTTATTTTTTACCTAGTTTTAGGATAAAACTGAGATCTCAGTAAAATACTTGCTGAAGGAAAAAGTGGATGAAAAGGAAAATAAATAAAATTAAGAAGACAGAGGTGTCATAAAGTGGGCAGGGCTCTGCTGCTAGCTAAAGGCCTAGGCAGACATCAGGTCAGGAGCCCAGATAAGTCCAAGTGGAGCTGTCAGATGGATCTCCACAGCTTCTGTGAAGTGTTTAAGCTTCTTCCGGATATCTAATGTCTACTTCTCCTGATTTTCTCAAGTGCCATGAACTAGTTGTGTCTGCCTGTGTCTCAGACCTGAATCTGTTTTCATCTAAGGGGTCTTCTGCCTTTAATGAAAGGGTTTCTGACCCTGTCCTGTGTAGGATTTCTAAGACCATATGAACGCATTCTTTACACCTGTAAATCATCCACCCAGTAAAGCTCACATTTCCAGTAGGATATTTAGTAGGACAAAGTATCTGTATAGGGCCTATTTCATGGGCTGCCTGCAGTATATATCTAGCATTATCACTTCAGGATGTTTAAGTGTTTTATTTGCATTATATTACTTAGTATTCCTCTTCCCTCCTTTCCCTTCCCCAGATGAAAGCAGAGGGTTACGGAAGATTTGACACGTGCTTTCAATACCAAAATGTACTTTTCAAGTGGCAAGAGAGGAAGGCAATTTCAACATTAATCTTCCACACCTTGTCTTAAGAGTATTTTCAATTTAATTAAGACTCTGTTTTATCCACGAGTACCGTATTGGCTCTAACATCTACCTGCTGATGTTAAGTCACAGGATGGCCTTTCATTTTCTTATTTCATGCATTTGCTTTCTCCATTTGTTCCTTGTTGACCTGGGAAATTGCTGAATGCAGGGCTTCTCACTTCCCATAAATATCATTGGTCATATCGTATGATTGTGGAGTCTTTATTGGCTTCAATTCTTGGCTTTGTCTCCCTTTTAGAATTTAAATGCAGAATTTTAAGTACTTTGTTGGGTTTTTTTTGAAAACTCTGTCTCAGTTACCACCTGTACAATAACATATGTGTAACTAATTTGTGCTTTTTTTGAGGCCTCTCAGCTATGCTGGGCATGGTAGCTCAGAACTTAGTGCTAGCTATCCACTTTGCTTTGTACAGAACAACACCTAATTTTGTGGAGTTTATTCTCATCTTGCAAAGAGGGACAAAAGGTTGCAATATGACCTGTCTTCACCTCTGCATTTACTTTTCTTTATTTTCAGAAGTACAGCAGAAAGCTCACCATTTCCCTGTGAAATTTTAGAGTATCTTCCAAGTGAATATAATAGAAAGAAAGAACAAAGTCCCTTGTGGACTTCCTGAAGTTTCACTGACTTTTGTTCTTTATGTGACAATACGTATTTTCACCAGACTAGGCATTATTTTTTGATGGTGGGGAAAGAAAAGGACATGGTAACAAATGTGGTGGTGTGCATGTTGTTTGGTTCCCAGAGGTAAATCAACAAACCAACCAAAGAACCAAACAAATCCCCCCCTCCCCTGCAAAAGACCAAACCAGAAAGAATTACATCTTCAAGTTAATCCTCTGGAGAAGCATGTGCAAATCCCTTTCTTTAGGTCTCATTTACTTCATTCTCATACATTCTTACATTGGTTGATGTGCTTTCTGGGGACGCAGGATTTCTATACGAGAAATTTCAACTATAGATGAAAAATCAGGATCGGTTTTAAATTGCAGGCTAAAAGGCAGTGGAGAGACTGGGAAAAAGGTGAGTTGTGCTGGCAGCTATCCAAACTAGAGACTTTTTAATTATTACTGTAATTATTGACAAAGGGCTATTCCAGCACAAAAAAAGGATTAGGATTTGTAGTTTTAATATTTTCACAAAACATTATAGCTGTAATATCAGAATCATAGTACACATTTTTGAATAAATAAAAGAGCTGCAAATATTTTCACTAAAGGCATTTTGAAATATTTTCTTGGATTTTGTTTATTTGCTTTCTTGGATTATATTTTCCAAAGAGTAGTGGGAAAAGGAAGGAAAAGCTATTTTATTTTGCCTTTGTAGGCATGAATACACATGCATGCATGGAAACTATATACGCTTTTGAACCTTGAGAATGGCACAGTATTTTTTGGAAGACTAACTTTGTAACACTACTGCCTTTCTGCCAAGTAGTAGCTTGGGTCATTTGCCCGGGAAAGCTGAAAGTGTGTCTGAAGCAAATATAACCCTATAGAAATCAATTTTAAAATGGAAACAAACACTTGAAAATTACCCTGTCTCCTGCCTTTAGCTGGAGAAATTCAACCTCTGTCTTGAAATTCAGCTTTGTTCTGTTAAATATTTCCTGTTTCATTCCTACAGTGGCTGTCCTTTGTAGCTGACTGGAATAATAAACAATCATTATCATTTCATAGGTATGAAAATAAATTATATCCTCCCCATTTTCACAGAAGGATCATTTTCACTACAGCAAAGAATCGTGATCTGTGCCCTTCCCGTGCAGCAAAGGGACTAATTCCCAGGAGGAGTGTCAGAAAAGCACAGCTACACATGCATTTCCTCCACTTTTAGAGATGTTTACTCTATTGGCTGATCCGTTGGAGAGTCTAACCACTCTGCAGGTAATATAATATGCACTTCTCTGTAGGCCATTCATAATACCATAACATTTTGACTTGAGCTGGACTGTCTGAAGAATTGTGCTGCAGCAGGAGGAATTTACAGCTGCTTTGGAAATAGCACCACAGCAATCAGTAACCCCTTAATCTTTGTGTGGTGATGACAGAATAACCAAATTAGATCTCTGCTGCTCTGGAGCGGATGCACCAACCGTTATCTAACTCCCATTCCAATGGCTGATGGCTCTTTCCACACTCACCACCAGTCAACACGTCTGTACTCAGTTATATGTGTTGGGGAAAAAAGTGTTTCTAACACCACGGGTGCAGCTAACTCAGAGCTGCTTTTTGTTCATTAGCATTGAAAAAAAACCATGGCATGGAAATAGAGGATAAGGATGCTTCAACTGCTCCAGGTGAGACAGATTGGCTGTGTTTATGCTAGTAAATTCAAGTGTGCTTCGGCGTTGAAACATGATGATGCTACTAAATGACTGGACTGTTTCCTGGCACAAATGGGGCCCATTTCAATTTGCAATCTCCCAACTGGTTTGGAAAGTGATAGAGTTTACCAGCATATAAGGCAGCCTGCTCCTTGCCAGTTGGCCTCAGAGCCCAGGAACATTTAATTTACCAGTACAGACATACCCTTTGGGTCCATGTGCTGTCTGGGACTGAAAGCAAGTTAATAAGTCCTTCCACTCAGACCTGCGCTTAAGTCCACCTGCTGCCACACTGTGCTGGCTGAAAACAATCCAGGATTTCACTCCTGTAGCCCTCTGCTTCAATACATTTTGTAACATACACAGAGATGTGATGCCGCCCACAAAACTTATCAGGCATACTTCCCCACCGAAACTGATAACACCTTAAAGATGACAAGCAAAACCTTGTGGAGAGCTTCAAGCTTCAACTTGTTATTTACCTCTAACAGAAACCTGAACCTTTCCTCCTCTGCAGTAGCCCAGGGTGGAGGGTGGGACGGTGTCTGCCTCCAGGCTGGCGGCGCACTCAGTCCACGCTGGTTCCACAATGCTGTGGGCACTTGCCTCAGGGCTGGCTCTGCCGATGACCACAAAGGCTTCTCTGAGGATGTCTATTCCTATTTCACCCCCACAAAATGAAGCCTTTGGGAAAGGGCTGTTTTAAAGCAGTTTGTGCTTCCCTCTTTGTGAAGAAAATTTGGGTGAGGGAGCAGAACGAAGGTATTGCAAGACACCTCTTATTACCTGCTAAAACGTAATGAATTAATGCAATATGCCGAGGTCTTAGATGAGACATTATCAGGACTTGTGTCAGCAAAGCCACCAGTGAAGTACGTGTATTAATTGGTAAATGACTATGTGTCTGGGAGAGCTGCACCAGTTGCATTGGGGATGTTTGCACAGGAAAGTCACTATGCTGATTGCAAGCAAATGTGCACTTCTCTCCCATCTGCCTTGGGAAGGTCTGGTCAGATAATTCACATTAAGCTGGCTTGGTGAAGCTTTCCCTGACAGGCACATCATGCCGGTTGGATTTGATTTCTACAGACAGGCACCCCACCTTTGGCAATATCTTTCACTGCTGTGAATTGACTTGAAACTGGGCTTGCTCCTTCTAATGGAAGAGAACTGGGGAAGCGCACTGAATAAATACTGAGACACTCATTAGAGCGGTGCTGACCTTGCTTGACCAGAGTGTGCCGACACTGTGGCGGGCTGCGTCCAGGGTTTTGCGCTGACTGGAGAAGAGCGGGGGCACACAGGAGAAATGCCTTTCCCCCCGTCCCCCAGGCCTGTAAGCCTAAGGCTTAAGGTAATTCTTAAGGAAGAAACATACCTTTTTTTTTTAAAAAGGATTTTAGATAAAGCAACTATCAGAACTTTTGTTCTACAGATCTCACGTCTACCCCCTTCAGTTCAGCAGAGAGCACTCGGCTTGTCAGTCCCCATTCTCACATATGAACAGGACTCAGGAGATGCTGCTGCATTGACTTCATGGCCATCTTGGGAGCAAGAAACATTTTAGGACTAGAAAAACGGCAAAATGGATGTGAAAAAGATGATGAAGAAGTGCATCCTGATGACTGTAAATCCCCCATTAGGCATCATGCTGGGGAGTCATCCTTATTAAAATTTGATGGGAAGACCAGCAGATACTAGCAGTACCCTGAAAATGCTGTTCTCAAACATCAGAGTTTTGATTTTTTAATTTTATTTTTTTTTAATGTCAGCTCCATGACTTTTATAGGACTTGACTCCACATATTAAACTCTTAGGGATGCTAATGCTGCTTTCCTATCGAGAAAGAAAAGCCATGCTTATCAGGCAAGGCAGCTAAGGCTGCTGCTGCTGGCACTGCTCTGTGTGAGTAACATTTACCCCTGCAAACAGAACCTTTTGCTAACCTTCCTCACAGGCGAGAATTTCACACAAGACCAACCTTTACATCCTGTGCACACCTTTCCAGCTAATCTCTACCCGATGTGAGTTTTAGTCCCTCTCCCTCTGCAGTTAATAGGTGTTGCTAAATGATGCTGGACACAGACTTCTGCTGAATGTCCTGCTTACTGTCTAAGAAAGGAAATGCTTCCTCATGATTTATCATCATTTCCACTTATCTCCCTGTACAGGAGATAACAAGTGGCACAAGAATTTGTATGCATATTCTAACAGTCCCTAAAGGAGAGACTGGGTGACATAGTCAGGCGTTGGCACTGGGGGAAAGAAATTAGGTACCAGCTTCACCATAACTGCTAATTTGCACCCTCTAAGAGAGAGTGGTTAAGTTAACTCATGTCTGCTGAAGGGTGTCTTGGGATAAGAAAGTGTATGCAGCTACCAGGGACCTTCTGATGCTTTGTAAGTTATTACCCTGCAGTGACTGGTTTGTGTGTCAGAGTCCTTAACCACATTAAGGCAGAACAACTTCCCAAATAGAAGTTACGGAGTGTGTTGGAGACAAAGGTGCTGATATAAAAGTGTGGGAGATTGCTGTTCAAGTTTTCCATTAAAGTGCAAGTTTGATGAAGCTGGGGTGTGTATTGCTTTTGGGCATCTGTCAGAGAGGGAAGTGAAAGCCTTATGGAGCACTGGAGCATGTTATTGGCAGTGTTGTAGGCAATACAGCGGTGGAAAGGATTGCACAAGCTGCTTTTACACTCTTTTAACGTGTTCATCTGGATGGGCTGTGTTTTGTCTTCACTGAAAGAACAGGAAAAGTAAAAAAGAATGAGGGAAGAAAAGTAAAACAGAGGGAAAGGGGAAGGGAAGGGAAGGGAAGGGAAGGGAAGGGAAGGGAAGGGAAGGGAAGGGAAGGGAAGGGAAGGGAAGGGAAGGGAAGGGAAGGGAAGGGGAAGGGAGGGGAGGGGAGGGGAGGGGAGGGGAGGGAAGGGAAGGGAAGGGAAGGGAAGGGAAGGGAAGGGAAGGGAAGGGAAGGGAAGGGAAGGGAAGGGAAGGGAAGGGAAGGGAAGGGAAGGGAAGGGAAGGGAAGGGAAGGGAAGGGAAGGGGAAGGAAGGGGAGGGGAGGGAAGGGGAGGGGAGGGGAAGGAAGGGAAGGGAAGGGAAGGGGAGGGAAGGGGAAGGAAGGGGAGGGGAGGGAAGGGGAGGGAAGGGAAGGGAAGGGAAGGGAAGGGAAGGGAAGGGAAGGGAAGGGAAGGGAAGGGAAGGGAAGGGAAGGGAAGGGAAGGGAAGGGAAGGGAAGGGAAGGGAAGGGAAGGGAAGGGAAGGGAAGGGGGAGACAACTTCTGTGGAAGAGTAATTCAGAATTTGTGAATTGTTTTTTATGCTTATGGGGCTTTGTATTTAGATGTGAGGGGACAGTTAATGGAGCTAGGACAGTTAATGAAGTTGCAACACCACAAGAGAGGGTCAGTGAGGGCTGGAGACCAGAGGAAAGTGAGGTGCCACCTTCTATTGGCAGATGTAAAGCTCTTAGGGGTGAAATAATTCCACACGTGTCCTGGGCAAAAGAAAGGTATTTCCTTTCTTATAGACTTCCTTAACCTGAAAGAAAGTCCCACATCTGTAGAAGTCCCCTAACCACCAGGCCTAAGGAAGTTCACCCCATCTTCTGAGTCTGGGCATAATTCTAAGCACTGGGAAACCAAGATGCATTTAACTTGTTTCTCACTGACTGATATGTTCCCCCAAGAATTGCTAGGTATTTCTATCAATACACAAATCCATAGAAAGTCAGTGCGCCTCCTTTTGAACTTTCTGTTCTTTCTGTCTGAACTGTTGTGTTCCTCATACTGCAAAGGGATAAGCCTCTAGCTGAAGCCAACTATGGGAGCATTTAGTATAACATGACTGATGATCTGAAATACTGTAATCACCAATCCAACTTCAAAAGACTTCAATGAGAAGGACAGGCTGAGTGAGAGGCAGTGTTAACTTACCTTGGAAATGCTGATCAACCTATCAAAATTTTGATAAATATGCATCTGAACTAGTTTCTTTCTGTCCTGAAATCAAAATAGTACTACTTTGTAGAAAACAAATGCAAACTCAGGAAGTCCTGTCAAACAGACAATTATTTATCTGATGTTAATTTCTGTTCCCTTTATCAGGAAATGTGATCCATACACTTTTAGGTAGTGTCACTACTTTTCTTTGCATTTCACACTGAGATTTTCTTTTCTCAATAAATAAGTCAAACAAAGATCATTTTAATTAAAAAATTGCCTACAGTCAACACATATAAACTTGTGAACTTAATAGATATTATCATCTCTTAAGTACTGTCAAGGATTTTAATATTTTGGATAAAAGAGGATCAGGGAAAGTTAATTGTTGGAAACAATATTATAAATGTTGAAATAGAGTGCAATCTTAATATAGTTCTGGTTACACATAAATGCCCAATCCCACTGTAAAGGGCAGTTGTGCTTCTGGATATATTATCATTCAGATGTGACATAAAATCAAGGTGCAGATCAAACGTGGTCATCATGATACTATGGTACTTATGCATTAGTATGGATGTTGCAGTTGTCTTGGACCATCAATTAAATGGCATTAAATACCCTGCCTCTGAAAATCTCTGTGTAATTACAAAGTGGTAGGCTGTTCTTATTTTTTCTTTTAAGCTTTACTAAAGAGTAGATGCTGCTTCCACTGAACTTTGAGCAATTATTTCCTAAATAAGGCAGGCTGGAAATAACTGATATTTATGAAGAGAGATTTAATGGTGGGTGTTAACTTGGGGATGTAAATATTAAAAGAGACTGTGATTTTGCCATAGACATACATTTTGTGCGTGACTTCAGAAAGTAACACTTAGAGTCAGTTTTAAGTTAGGGTTTTAGCTTTTTTTGAGAGGTCTTTCCTTTGCACAGCAAAGGGATGAGGGACAACGAACAGAAGCTGTAGCAAGGCAAATTACTATCAGATAGAAGGAAAAACTTCTTCACTGTGAGAGTGGTCAAAAGCTGGAGTAAAATCCCAAAGGTGTTAGGGAATTTCTATCTGTGAAGATATTAAAAAGTCATCTGGACAAGGTGCTGAGTAACCTGACCGGTGGGAAATGAAGGGACGCGGTTTGAGCAAGGGACTGGACCGGATGTCCTCCAGATGTCCCACCTAACCAAAATTATTTTGCAACTCTGTGATTCTGAACCTGCAGACTGTCCCTTTCCACAGCCAAACTGGAGCCATCCAGGAGTTCAAACCGTCCAGGCACCTTCCCTGCAGGCAGCCAGGTTCAAAGTGCAGCTGGTTCACACTGAAAGGACCAAGCTCTTCTCCACAGCAACATCCCACAGTGTCATTGTCCATTTGTGACAAGACAGATTTCCTTACAAAGCTGATTCAGATGCCGAACTCCAGGGAGAAGAGAAATTTTAGGCATCTTCTAGTGGATAACGGAGTTTCTGAATGCCCTTTCTGATTCACTGCAGTCTTCATGAGCATTATAAAAGGAGACTATGTGTTTAATGTAACTTTTTTATCATGGAGACAACAATCTTACTCCTGCTTCCCTAGATGTTCTGTTGGATCTGACCATGATTCTCATTTCTTTCTCATACCCAAAGAGGGACTATAACATTTACCTTCCTTAGATGCATGCAGTGAAGCTTCATTTGTTTATTTTTATGCTACTTTAGACCTTTAAATACAAATTGGGATGATGATAAAATATAGCTATAGAATGATGAAAAATGGAAGATAACTTTTGTGATTATGAGAAGAAATTACTGCATTCAGAATATGTAGGAAAGCTGTATTATTTAAGGCTGTCCTTTGTATGTACTTAATCTTTTTTTCTCCCCTCACCATCCTGAAAATATCTCCTCCCTCTCATTCTGCTCCGGCTGTGTATGAGTACTACCTTGCTGTCTACCTTTGTTAGGTCTCTGTAGGAAGAAAGGCAATTAATATTTCAGGAGACTTCCTTGTAAAATAAATGTTAAATCAAGAAAAAAAATAACAATATAAATAAATTATGAATTCTGATCTTGTTCTGGAAAAGTTAGCGCCATGTAAATTTAAAGCCACCATTGTAGCATTTTCAAGTTGCATTTGAGAAGTTACAAGGTACATACCTGACTGCCTAAGTTCATCTCTTTTGTGGACAGAATTTTAATTCTGTCAAAAAAATTGTTAATGTTCCTCTGTTTTTAATCTCATTACTATTGTGATTGTTACTAATAGCACTTAGCTTTTGCACTGTGGGTGTTCCCGCAATAGAAAGGAAAGGGACGGAAACTTAAAATGAACTATAAGCTTGATGCATTAGGGAAAAGGATACAACCAGAATGATGATACAGCCAAAGCTGTAAATTAGAGAATTAATTTGGCTCCAGCACCTCAGGAACCAATACTAAGAACAGAAATATTCAGTAACACGCTGAGAGACAAGCCCTCTCTAAAAATGAATTAACAAGGCATGAAAAGTTCAAGGAGGACGTTGGGAAGTAAAAATGACATATCAAAAAATTATATTTCAGGTCTGGGTATATCTAAGAAGATATATCTAAGATATATCTAAGACAAGAAGCTGGAATTTCTGCTTTGCATGCAAGCTGTTGGAGATGGCACACGCAACGGTCTCATCCTCTGACCTGAACAGGGTTTGTCCACAGAGTCTATTCATCTTGCGTATAGTTCAAGAGATGAGTTTAAGGAATAACCAACTTTTTCAAATTTGGATTCCCATAGTAGATGTCAAAATAAGTAGTCCACTTTCTTGAAATTGACCCTAAAGATCTTTGGGTTGAATTTTTGAGTTCTGAAAAGAGACCCAGTTTCATTATAGGCACCATGTAAAAGCGTGCATACCTAACTTTGGGCATCTATGTTTGAAAATGGTGAGGCTTTTTTTAAATAAACTGAAGAAAAAAGGAGCATATTATCAACCTTTATTGTTATTTTTTTTTTAAGTCAAAGGCTTATGATGCTGTGGAGCAAAACAATAAAGTTTTCAAAAGGTTTCATTCACAGTAACCTTATGCTAATAAATTCGATATAAATATTAATTCACAAAAGTTAAAGAAAAAAAAGAGAGATGTTTTTACCTTTTGGGAATAGTATTTAATGACAGTCAAGTAAATTCATTTGGCCAAAAAATAATCTTGCACTTACTTATTCCCTGTTTTCAGAGCAAACATGAAGAGGAAGTTCAAATATTATTTAATACCTGAAAAATATTCTCTTAATTTAATTTTTATTTTAATTTAATTTTAATTAAATCTTGGCTGTAATAAGGAAAGGGCAAGGATGTTCTAACTGTGAAGAAATACTGTAAAGTGCACCATCCATCTAATTCATCCTTACACTGAAGTCAGCAGGCTTGTTTCCTGGGCTGAATACAAAGTTGATGGTTTTATATTAAACATGACTGTGGTGTAATTGGAATTGCACATGCATATATTTGGCCCAATGACTTTATTAACTTTCATCCATAGGCAGTTATTGAAAAGAATATTGTCAGCTCTGCTTATTTAAAATGAAGCTTGCTTTCTGTTTTGGATCCTTCTTTGGATGAGAGGAAAAAAAAAAAGGAAAAAAAAGTTTCTGAACACTGTGTCATTCAATTTCAATTAAAAGTAATAGAAAAAAAGATATTTTTGTTTGTTGCTTTGCAAAACATGAAATAAGCCCTGGGCTTAGGTTCTGCATTCTTTCTTTCAGATGTGTATTTTCTTTTATTTCCAAATTTGAATCAAGACTTGCTGTCACATTGAAGCTTGCTGTCATTTGGAATAATATTCTTTTCATCCTGTTTTACCAGTTTTTCATCATCATGACTACGACAAGAGTTGTTCTTGCTGTTTGAATCATGATGAAAGAAAAATAAGCTTGAGAAGGCTGAAATACTGGTACCATCTCATGTAACTTCAGAGCTCTGTGACACAGCTCTCCATTTCTCAGTAGTCAGCCAAGGCTGCACTTACGTCTCTCTTTCCCTCCAATGATGAAAAGTAGACGCTCTCATGGTGCAATTCATCTGAGCTGTCACAGGTATCTACCTTAAAATGATATGGACCACTTTCTGTAAGTGCCTGTTCCTTCCATTGCCTCTGAAGGGAAATGAGGAGCATAGATGAGGTGTAGATTTTGGCTTTCTGAATATCTACCTTTTAGTTAGATGAATCCCAAGGTGCCTTCCTGGTTTTACTGTGATTGTAGTACCTGCATGCCCTAATTGAGGTCAGGGCTCTGCTTTGTGGGTGCTGTCCCTAAGGACAATGGGAGAACATTTGTGTCAAGAAAAATGGACATTGTAATAGAAAAGATAAGGAAGTGACCTGCCCAAGATTAATGGCAGAACCTTGGAGAAAGCTAATGTCTTGGTTCAGTACCCAAACTATGAAGTGCATTGCCAAGTAGGACACAAATCACTGAATGTAAGGCTTGCATTGCGCTACCACGGTGTTTCTGCATGACGTCTTTGTTATTCATAACCCTCACAATTAGTGAAATTTTATTTATACTGAGTGATGGTAACCATAACCAGGGGTCTTCCTTCCAGACACTGTTGCATACACAGTGAGAGACAGCCTCTGTCATGCACTTATCCCCACTATCAGCCTGAGAAACTATTTGTTCAGTCAGGTAGTTAGTAGGAGGTACTTCTGACAAAAAAATTTTTTGTTCTGGGGGGACAGGAAACCATGGACTACATTGATCAACCGGCAGATCAAGCCGACTGTTGACCTGACAATGAAAGGGGATGAACACTGGGAGAAGATGGAGTTGCCCTGTGGTGGACTGGAGAGGACACTGAGTTTAGAAGCTAGGGATATTTAATGTGGAGGGGGCAAGGCTGGTGTATGGAATTGCTGCCTTTGATTGATGGTTTAATAGGCAAGCATAACTGCTGATTATATTGGCAGCATGGATATATGATAAAGCATTAAGAATAGCCAAATTCTGGTGATTTACTAGTCACAACTACTCACAATAAATATAAGGAAAACTGCATAGAAGATGCAAAGGGTATAAAAACAATCAATCTAGGAAATTTCACACCAGTTTTCCACTTAGTTTTCAAGAAAAGAATAACATTTGTGCCCAGAAAAATAATTACAGAGTTGTGTTCAGGTAGCTATAGAACTATTGATAAATCACAATAGAAGACATGAGGAGGAAAAAGAAAAAAAAGGAAGAAAATAAAAATCCTTTGGCAGTTAGTTGATACTTACAAATCTACAAAAAGGATGGGAGGGGAGTGGAAAAAAAAAATAATAATCCCAGGCTTGTATCTTTATTAGAAGCTCAAAATGTCACATATAAGCAAGGAATACTACATAAAATATTAAGCGACTCTAATGCTGACTGGGAAAATTTATAGACTTGGAGCTGTCTGTCTTAAATCATGCCCTCTAGTTATCTGTGCTTCATCTCACCTAACTTGCATTCTCTGAGGGCAGTGGAAGTTTTTAATTCTGTGTATTTACAAAAAATTTACAAAGGACTAATTTAAGCACTACATTAAGATAATAGTAATAATAAGACGATAATCTGAGTAGCACACAGAGAGAGGGGTAGATGTTGCAGGAAAGAAGGGTTACCAAACAGTAGTTACAAAGGTGTAGGGTTTTTTTCTTGTTTGTTTGCTTGCTTTTTAATTAAAACTGATGTTTTCACATCTAGAGGAGTAATTATTTGGTGGTTTGTTGCTCTGTCTGTTATGAAGAAATGCTGCTTTATATTGTTGCTCTATATTGTTGTCATTGAAACTTGCCTCTTATTACAGCTTTGATAATGATTCTCTACCTGCTACTGCCAGTAAAAGCAAGGTCACTGAAGTACCTTACTGATTTACGCCTGACTAAAGGGTACTTCTGTTTCTTTTTTTGCTTCATTTTTCATTTTGTGTCTTGGATGAAGCTGATGCAAAGTAGGTAAGGTACTTGGGATGTGTGAGTGCAGCAAGGTAAACTCCCTTTGTGTGTGTACTCCTAACACTCATCCCACCCAGCATCCAAAGACCTTGAAGTCTCCATATAATCCCAAGGTCTGGTGATATTTGACGCTCTCGCCTTATTTAATTAGAGCTCTAAGTGGCTTCACGTAGGTTTGCTGTTACCCAAAACAGCGTAAGGCCCCTGTTGGGATTTTAATCTCTGTCACTTCAGTACATGCAGGGGACATCACACAACTGATGAGACATCTTGGGAAGAAATAGTAAAGGGAATGCAGGTTTACACGTGAGACGGAATTAGCTTGAGAGCCAGGGCATGGGCAAAAAGAACAAAGACAACCATCTATGCTTATAGCCATTTCCTTTGGGAAAAAAAAGAAAAAAACCCAAACCTTTACATGTTCTGTCCTGCAAGAGAACGTCTTAAGGGACAGCAGGACAGGAACCAAATGGAAGACACGGAGGTGTTGTCAGTGATGGGAGCAGTGGATAACAGTGGATAACAGTGCATAACTTCTAACTTCAGTTAAATCTGTGCAAGTGTCTTGAAACAAGCCATGACTGTTTTTAACCTGTGATATTTTGAGGGGAATGAATCGTTAAACCAGGACTCACAACTTCAGGTGTCTAAATCAGATAAAATAAAAATTCCATGTGATTTGGATTGATCGGCAAAGTTGTCGCTGTCCTATATATTTAGGGAAGGAAAACCATTTTGGATAACAGCAAATTTAGGGCAGGAGACAGGCAGGGGAACGTGTGAAACATCCCTCCTCTGGCTGAAACACTGCAGTGAACTGCAGCATCTTCTCACCATTGACCATTTTGGAAGATGCATTCCTCTTACAGTCCTTCGTGTGGTATCTCCAGACAATACTCTCATAAAGTGTTCAGAATAGAAAGTTCATTCTCTGTCACAAGTACAGCGAAAACATTTTAAAAACGATATCCATTTGCTTTGATGAAACTTCAATTTGACAAAGAAATTCTCATGTTTCAACTCTGTCTCTTGTTTTGTGATGAAAATGAGTGTGAAAATGTTGGACTAAAAATTCTGATTTTTGGCAGCTCTTTTTTCTTATTGCTCTTTTATATTCATTCTTACTTAATTGTATTATAGAAAGATGAAAATCCTTATAGGCTACATTGTACAGGCTAACAAGGAGACTGTCCCTGCTCAGAATTTCTTTAACCTCAGTGATTTTAAAAATTAGAAAAAAAAAAAAAAATTATTATTACGTGGATTATTTATGAGGAAATTATTTTAACCAATTTAATTTAGATAAAACAATTCAAAAACAGAGCTGTGGCAGAGGCAGGAGCCAGTTCTCCTCAGTGCTCTGGGCTCAAATAATCCCTTTTAATTTTTTTAAAATCTAAGTTAACTTTTGTGGCAAATGGCCAAGCCGGAGAAGATCCCTCCACTACCAGTGGGGTCTGAATGTACAGCCTGCTCAATCCCCTGTCAGCTCCAAGATCCCTGTGCCATAAATCCCACAGGGATGGGAAAAGACCTTTCCTAAGGATCCTATAATGCATAGAGTTACCTGTCTTGAGTATTTGCCTGTCTCCGTTAAATACAAAATAGTGTTACTGAGTAACAGGGATTCATGGAAGACAGAGAGGAAAAAGAAAAAAGAGAAAAAAGAAAGGAGACAAGGTAACACCCCATTTTGTAAACTGGAAGGACTTCAGCTAATGCTCCATAAAAACTGGCTTAATATACAGTTATTACAAAGCTTCAGTTTTTTGACAGATTAAGTGCTATTAAATCACTTTGCTCTGAAGGCACTAAAAGGTCACAAGATGAATTAGTTCAGGCCGTCTTAGCCTACTCCTCAGCACGTTGTTCCACTCAGAAGAGACGGGGGTGAAAAAAAAGAAAACTGAACTGGAAATTATGACCCTCTAAATGTCTACAGGATGCGAAGCTGTGAAGAATGACAGTGCCTTGTCAAAAGCAGGCAGATGGGCTTTTATCAGCTTGCAGGGCAATTTTCTTCCCTTTTTTCTTTCTCTTTTCTCTTTCTTTTTTTTTTTCCCTCTTTTTTTTTTGGTAGGCTCTGATCCATAATGTTGCATTCTGCCCTTTAGGAAGAATTTTCCAGTTGAAAAGATCAGCAGGCATAACCTAGCTTATTGCTTCGGACAGGTAGGATGCAATAATTTTTGTAACAATACAGTTGGAGCATATTTCTTTTTTAAGTGGCTGCTTTAATAGAGAAACTTCCCTTCTGAAAGGGATTTCATATGCATTTGGGTAAGGATGGCATCTCATGCCCCATGATGGTTTATTTTTCTGTTTTTTTCAAGGCATTTACACGCTGAAAGCAGACAAATGCGGTACGCGTGTATAGTTTCCAGTACTGTCTTCTCTATACAGATTGATCACTCTGGCCTCAGTGAAGTTATTCCAGTTTCACAAGGTCAGTGTAAATGGGATCAAAACTGAATCCCTGATGAAGCTTTCATAAATCACTGATGGATTTTTGGCTTCAGCCACAGCAGGAATGTCCCCTGCCTTTGGGAATTGTATACTGACTCTGCTAGGGGTTTAATTTCACCCCAGAAAGCAGAAAAATTCAGTACTCAAGAACACTTTGTCCTTAATTCACCCTACTGGGGCCTAAAAGTTGTCGATCACACATTGTATTTCTCTACCCAGCGTTTGAGAACAGCAGGGGATCTTTACATTCAATAGGCCATGAGCTGCATTACTTCAGCACAATTGATGAAGAAAGGATGGATCAGTGACCTTCGCTTTTTGGATTTCTTCACATTTTTATGGATGAATGCCATGGCTGTCACGTCTTTTCAAGGCTGTTTTTTTTCCATTATTGTCCTTGTTTTTTTGTTTTTCTTTCCATTTTGTGGATCTAAGCCTTACTTCCTACTCCTCACTAACGACTTGCTCTCGGCAGCTCACATGGCATTGATGCTTTTTGTGCTAGCTACCTTATTTTATAACATAGAACAATCTTAACTCAGCAGAGTACTTAAATATGTCCCCAACTTTAAGTGTACGAATAGTGAGAGTAAAGTCAATGGAAGTCATCGTGGCTTAGATTCTGACGTGTGCTTAAGTACTTTGTTGTATTGGGTCTTCCTGTGTATTAAAAACCTGTTGGTATGACAGCACCTCTCCCTCAAAGCCCTTATTGATCGTCTGAATCGATCTTTATCACAGATAGAGGAGTAATCATGTAAACAAAGAACAGCTGAATACTCAGTCTGAAAAATGAAAAACACAAGGGTTGTTTAAGTGAAGTAGTGCATCCAGCATCAGTTTCCTCTTCAAAAAAACCCGAGTACTCAAGTAAGTAAGTGTACATCAACTTAAGGTGAGCTCATTTGCAATAGCAGTGTAGGACTAAGGTGAAATCAAGGACAACCCAACACATAACTGTAAACACTGGCACATGAAGACTTAGCTTCTAAATCCAGCTGTCCCAGTAAAGCTACTTTCTGATCCCAATTTCCAATAACAGGAATTCACATTGACAGACATTCTTTCCCTTTAGGAAACAACTCCAACATTAAACTTGTATTCACTAAGAGCAGAGCTTTGTCCATGTACAAAAAATGCAGAGGAGATATAAGAAATGTGCTGAATGAGGAGTAATTTCCATTACAACTTCTAATTTCAGTTACTTAATAAAAGGAGAATTCATGAACAGTAACAACTTGGGGAATAGAATACTATTTCCAACTGGATTATAACTTCTGGTGATAATAATATTCAACCTTTATTTATTTTCTACTCACAAAAGACTGTCACAATTGAGCTCTGTTTCTTTGAAAATGATGCCTTAAGTGTTGAGTTCTGTCTCCTTCTGTCTCCTAGCAGGCAAGTAAGGATTGACTCCACTGTAACCAGAATCAGACTTTTCTAACCACCATCTGGTCACTAAAAAGTAAAGTCTGACCTTCTCTGGAATGTCATCACCGTAGACAAGAAAATGAAATTGTAGTTTAATAGCACTTCAAAAGGGACTGATACTTTTGCCTAATCATTAGCCTCAGATTGTAGTCTATTTTCCTAAAGATTTCTCTTTCCCCATTAGTATCAGTGGCATTCATTTTTTGGGCCTGACTAGCAACATATAATTTCCTACATCTTTTACAAAACTAATAAGTTGACAGTTAAACAATGATCAAAAAACACATGCACTAAACTTTCCTTCCTTCTTTCCTTCAAAAAAAGAAAAAAAAAAAAAAAAAAGAAGAAAAAGTCACTTTGCCAGGAAAACTAAAGATGCTTTTTGGGCGAGGCGAGGTTGATCCTCTTTTTCAAGAGATCTGTGAGTCCTCGTGTAAAACTAATGATTTTCCACTGTGGAATTTTAAACTTTAATTGAAAATTGTGGGTTTGGTCCCAGCTGTCACTTAAAACAAAGCAAAAACTGTCTTTAGATTTGAAGAATGAGGGTTCTGAGTGTATCAGCCACAAGGAGGCCATATTTTGAATCACAGTGCTGATTGAACAATGAGTTCACAATTTAGTGCAAGGTCAGCCATAGCAACTGGCATTAAATGAAACCTACCAAGACCTTATCATAGTTATCATACCAGGTTCTGATAAGTCTCGTGTAAAGAAAATCTGGGCATGAACAAGTTAAATGAGTAAGAATTGCACAATAATACTTCGGTAGTACTGAGGCACCCTGCCTGGATTGATATAACCTGCCTCTCAATGTGGTTAATTTGTACAGCTGATGTGCTAATATGGTCATATTGGCCCTTGATTCTGTTCTGAGCCACCACAGATATCGAGTATGGGTAGGTATGAGTTGCATATACATTTTCGGAGGTGAAGATGCTCCCACGGCTGAATTGAAAACCCTGTTAATGTCAATATTAGCTGTTTCTCTGCTCATCTCTTCAGCTGTTGAAAGGTGAGATAGTAGTAAGAAATGGAAATTGCTGAAAACTAATGTAACGCCAGCAGGAAAATAAAAAGCTATAGCAAGGCAAAGAAAAGGATAAGAAGCAGAGAAAAAGGAAGGCACAGAAAGAAAAGGAACGGACATTTAATGTGGCAATGCAGTAGTTAACAAATGCCTGGAATCAAAGAGGCCTCTGACCATATTCTAGCCGTGACCTTTGTACAGTGCCATCAGCAGATCTTTTCTCATAGTTGGGAGTGATATTACTGTCTCCAGTTTATAATCCTACTCACAGAATTGTATAAAAGTAGTTTGACTCCTCTGTCCAGAAAGTTTGTTATGGACTGGGAGGATCAAGAAAGAGAAGCTGGAGTAGCCAGTAGTTGTCATTTATGAAAAGCTGAGTTTAATTGCACAAAATGAGTGAGCAAAGAAGAAACTCAAAATCTCAAAATTAAAAAAAAAAACAAAACCAAGCCCCCCTAAAAGGTGTGTATGGCATTTTTTACATAATTATTTAATCACTGAAGATTACAACAGGATGTAAAATCCATAGAAAAGCACAAATTCCTCCACGTTTTATATAAAAAAACCCAATTAAAGTAGAGGGTGTACCTAGCAAAAGGGGTTGACAGTATTTAACTTGGTAAGACTTTCGTGTGATCTTATTCTTGTATAGTAGAACCAATAAACAAAATGAAATAGAAAATGTATTTAATTAAAGGTGCATTTTTTACCTTCCTATTATCCATTTTAAAGTCTGCATGTATTCTATTTCATTTTATATTTCTCCTCATAATCACTGGTACAGAAATTCTGAATTTTGACAAATATTCAGTTGCGGTTTTAATCCACCTCAGGGGAAAGGAAAAAGATTTTAGCAAGTAAAATTAAGCTTATTTAAACATTTTTGCTCTTTAAATGAATTCCACTTCTTAAGAATGGGCAAAAGTTCACTGAGTACGAGAGAGATGGATTTTCTCATTAACACTGTGAATATTTGACATAGTATTTTTGAGGACAGACCTCTTAGCTAGGTAAATGTTAGTCAATAAAGAAGCTTTCTCAAAGATTACACACAGACTTGTATGTAAACTACCCAATGCCTTTAAAAAAAGACCCACTTGATATCCTAACAGAGACTAAAATGCTGCAAAGTAACATACACAAGGCTGTGATAGTCATGGCAAATCATAGAATTAGGAACATGGTAAGTGGAGGGAAAAAAAAAAAGGTTTTTTAGAGCTTGAAGTGCATAATTTCTTCAGGTGAGAGCTGTAGAGAAAACTGGTGGAAAAAACACTTGAGCTGGCAGCGTCACAATATAGACTGAACAACGAATTACAGCAGCATTCTCTTAACTGGGATGCATTGCAATAATCTGCCTTCAAGGATGATTTTTATTAACACAGTGAGTTAGCCACAACAGCTTATCCAGAAACAACAGTGTAGTGATTCATGGGGGTCTTACGGCTGCAGACGCAAAGACTAATATTCCCCTGTAGCCAACAGAGAACAGAGAGAATATTCCAGATTTTGTTTGAGAGCCCCAAAACTGGTGGTAGCTCTGAATCATCTCCAGTGAGGATCCTTCTCTCTATTGATAGAGATGTGGCCTCAGAAATTAACATCCCTTGGATATGGCCTTTGTCAATACCAATTTGATCTTACAGCGACATGAAGGCATCAGTATCTTCAACTGCATAAGATATTTAAGTGAAGAACATTGTCAGCTCAGACTGAAGCAGTTTAAAGCCAATGTTTTTTTCTCTAAAATGTCCACAGAGAGAAAAGAAGCAGGAAAAGTCAACATTTCCACTGATAGGACATTTTCTAGGGTTTTCCTATTTAATTCAACAATCTTGGTTCTTTATGTTTCTGGACTTTTTTTTTTTTACTTTCTTCCTCCCTCTCTCTCATATTCCTGCCTTTAAAGGTTTATATCCCAATTGTTCTATTTTTTCGCCTTTATTACATTTCCCGTCCATTCCTCTCTTTTGTTTCTCTCGTATTTTTAGCAATACGTTCCATTCCTTTCCCCACTCCATAACAAAAAGAAGAAAAAAATAACCAACCAGATTATTTTTTAATGTTAAGGTCATTTGCTATGCAAATATCATTCCTAATTAGATGGTAAGTTCTCTGAGGACTCATGCATTTGAAGAGTACAAGGTTTGACTCCAGTCCCGATTTAGCCCTCCAGGCCTAACTGTAAACAGCAGTTCCTAGGTGCTTAATCTGTTATAGGTCTATAGGCTACAAACTGATATTTCTGCTACCAACAAGGAATGATACTCATGCAAAAAGAGTGGGTTTGGCAAAATCTCTTTGTAGTCTGCTTCTTAAAGTACTTCTTAAGATATATATAATACCAGGCAAATAGATTGCTTAGCACTGTTATCAAAAAAGTACGCACTCGTGAGGCAGTAAATATATTTTCACTACAGTGGAGTGTCAAAATAAAGTTTTCCTTGTTTCTTTATGAGAAATATAAGCATGAAAAAACTCTTTGCTTTCTGCACGATCCTAGGCACTACTGAAGTCAATGGGAATTGAGAGAACCCAGCACCTGATGGCTATTACGGTTTTTCTTGTTATTTTTTCCTGCCCTCCTAGCCTGGTCTTTTGATTGTCTCTATATTTTGTAGCTGTCAGTAGGATGTTAATGTGTTATGACATGCTCATCATATCACAAAGGAAGAAATGATTCATCTTGAGGATCAGACCTGTCATATAATTATACATTGATGGTTACAAATCAAAATAAATTATTCCTTCCAATATACATGCACATTATACATTGACTGCACATGAGCACATGTGGGCATGTGTGTGTGTTGGGAACAATAAAATAAAATTAAATTAGAATTGCAAGGAACTGCTAGTTGACATATTTCAAAGATAAACTATTTGAAATAGCTTATTTTTTGACAAGGCAGCTCAGAGGTCCTACATCTCCCCCCCTCCCTGCATGTCAGGTTTGCCTGTGTCTAAGATTTCTGGGTCTACCATAGCTCACACGTACACACACATGCACACACATATATTTCTCCTGAGGAAAGACTTCAACTTTGTGGCAAAACTGAAGAAAGCATGTCAGGAGGCTGTCGGAAAAAAAGCAGCTTCCCTCGTACAATTGTTTTTGGACTCTGTCCAAAATTCACCCTCACTGCCTTTTACTCCTGACACATTTTCCCTATGGAGTCAAAAATATTTTTTTATTATTATTATTTTTCAAACCGCTGGCAGATTTTAGGTTGTGCACCTCCATTGCTAGTCTGGGAGTCCAAGATTCAAAGAGCACTGACTCTATATTCATGTCGATATTAAATAAGCATGGCATTTAAAGACAACTGTGGGCAACTTTTCCTTTGATGCTATCTTGGGATTTTTTTTTAAAGGATTTTATATAAGACATCAAATAGTTATGAGGAATGTGGCTGTGCTTTTTATAACACAAGAAAGGTTAAGAGCAGAAATCTTTATAGACATTGTAAGAAGTTCCATGGGAACAGAAAGCTCTGCGGACTCAGAAGATGGATTTCACCTTCAAGACTAGGATTCAAGTTCACCAGAGGAATCTCAAAGTAGCAAGTGTTTTGATCTCAGCTCAGTTCTTCAGGGCTTTGTGTGTGAGTGTGTGTGTTGGTTTCTCAGAAAGAACTATATTTTGCATTTAATCTAAAGAGGTTAGTTCCCTGTAGATTAAAATTCAAATGGCAGGGAAAACACTTAAAGATTCTCTGTAGTTTGAACCCATGCAAAGTTTCTGGGAGAACTCACCTGCTTCCAGATATCTTAGCTTCATGAACTATTTTTGATTGGCTTTCGTGCTGATTTTCTGTGCTGGGTGTTCAGCTGTTCCGGCTGCTCCTACCTCTCCTATGTTGCACGGATAAGCGCCCATTAAGAGTGCACAGGTATCACGGGATGGGTTTGAGTTTTGATGTAAGGAAGAGAAGAATGAAAGGAAGCCTTTAGGTGTACAGGCATGCAAAGGTAGGTCACAATCCTGGACAAAAGTGAGAACCTGCCGCAAAGGAAATTACAGCACAGTGAATTGGCTCCATTGAAAGAAGCAAGTAGTGCAGGCCCAGTTCAGGCAAGCAGAACGGAGTCTTGAAAGTCACCTGTGGACCTAGTTAGTGACAGGAAGACAGTAAGAACTTATAGTGTCTATATGCAGTATATTTAAAAATGAGACTCTGAAAGAAAGAGTAACTCTGAAGGAAAATATAAAAAAAAATATAAAAATATTAAAAAAAAAAAAATTGACTTGAGTCAACCTATGAAACAGGCATGGAGCAAGCATAGTCTTAGGAAAACAAACAGGAGAAAAAAGATGTCCTTAATGAGTAAATTGCCACTGAACAAGACTACAGCCAGCAGAAGAGAAAGTTAGGGATGGTACAAGGCGGGGGGTCATAATTCATCCATTTTTCAGCCTAGGAGACTGTTAACTATATATATACACAAAGACAGCAAACAAATGCAAAAATACGATCCTACATCTTGGCCTTCTCAGTCTCGCAGAGGATTCTCATATTTATATTTGTGATTCTGATTTATATATGTATATTTGCTAAACCTTTCCTTTCATGTGAAAAAAAAACATAGGAAAGGACAGGTTAATAGAATGGATTAATACTTCTGAACCTTCCCCTTGGTTTTCCTGTAATGTTCTCCTCCTTGAACTGTTTCTGATGGTAGGAACAACACCATACCAGAAGTGATTTTTCTACTTTCTTTATTTCTAATTTCTACTAGACTTTTCTGTGGTTCAGAGGCATGATTAAGTAAACTGAGAAGATGGAAACCAACCATCTGCAGACCAAAACTGGTTCTCACAAATCAAAATAAAATCAACTATACATGGTGATGTGACTGTGTTCAAATATGAGAAGGATATTTAGACTATGTCATGATACATGAACAAGTATACCTTATGGAAGAAAGCCTCAATTCAGTTGACCACATTTAGGCATCTGATACCAGTTGACGTGCCCCAGATTATCCTGCCTGGTGTCCATCAGCCACTCTGTAAACTACAGATAATCCCCTAAACCCTGTGTCTAATAATACCAATACCAGCATTATTTAAATATTTTGGATATTTTAAGCAATCACTGGTAGATATATGTGTAAGTTACTGTACGAGGGCCTGAAAGTCATTTCTTGGACTGATATATAACTCACGTGTTACGTGCTGATATCTATGTGTAGACTAAATTTTAACTGCAGATACGGAGATCTAAAGAGGCATTTAGGTAACAATGTGCACACCTGCTACGGGATAAAATGGATTAATCTCTAGATCCTGTTGACTGCATTGACTAGATTTTAACTATGAAAGGACCTTGGAGAAATAAAGTGCATATAAGTAGATCCCTACACTGACAAGGCGTAAATTTAGCTGTTTTAATCTACAAACCGAATCCCACCTCTTTGGGGTCTAACCTATGAGACCCAAGGCTAAATTAAGTTGCCTGGGCATAAGCCTCTAGTCCCATTTGAGAAGTCCTGGGGTATCTGAAACATCCTCCTAGGTATATATAACAGACATGATAAAAGACTATGAGAAGCCCATGACTTTCTAAGGTGGCGTCCGATGGACAGGTAAAAGATTTCCTAGGGCAGCTCACAAGGTGTTAGTAATTTGTACAAACAACTCAATCAAACTTCAAACGACTGAGCTGCAGTCAACCAAATGTCGACTACAAGCATACAAATACAAGTGGATAACCACCAAGAAACAAAGAAAATTCTCAAGGAATAATGCCTGGTTGTGGTTTTGGAAAATTACGTCAGTTCTTATTAACAAAATAATCATTAGTCCCTGATTATGAATACAAGCTGCATTTAATAACGAATAAATGGTCTTTTCAACTTGTACTGTGTCAGAGGTAATATTAGCTTGAAAAGAAAGATGGTCTGGGGGTTACCATTCTCACCCTGGGACTTAGGAAATGCAGGTTTAATTGCCATCCCTGCCACAGATTCCTCATACCACTCTTTTATTATTTGTATTACTGTAGACTCTAGTAGACCTAGTCTTATTGTGTTTAGTTTTACAACCCAGAAGTTAGAATAACAATTTGGTTTTTAATTGCTCCGTGTTTATCATGTCTATTTTGCTTGCAAGAGGCTTTGCATGGGCTCTGTCTCAACTTCTAGATACACAGAGAGGGCTGGATTTTTTAGTGGTGCTGGCCGCCCTTCTTTGGGTGACCCATAGGTCTGTACAGTTACATTTATACCAGAATAATTGGTTCATATCTGGCAGCAGTGATTTTCTGATATGGCAGCTTGCTTCCAGCACAAAATGCACTCCCTCGATACTGACCCTCTTGTACCGCATTACTGGATCTGTGTGAAGTTCTGTCCTGTCTGCAATTGGCATCGTGTTTCCTACACATACACAGAATAACCTCGCTGTGTGATTTCCACCCACCCCAAAAAATTGCCTGGCTTTCCCAGATGCAGCAAGCTTACTTTGCTGTGTAGAATTGCATACAGTCTTGCCGTTACGTTCCCATCTGTTCCGAGGGAAGAACCCACCTTACCACATGATATAATAATGAGCACCCTCAGGACAATGTGTGCGGTTCTGTCCCAGCAGTGGTCTCCTGGGAGGGGGCAGTGCTGGAGAATGTGTAGTCTGCCTTCAACACGCTTGAAGATGGTGCTGGTTCTGGCATGGTGAGATGCGTTACTGTACCCCAGTGGGAGAAGCTGTTGTGTTTCAAAGACGGCCATTTAAAATTCCTCAGAAAGAATTTAACAGAAGATTTTTTATTTTTGTTTTTTACCTGGCGGGACAACTGTGGATGGGTCTGCAAAGAAAAATGATGGGATAACACCAAGCTCCTAGAAATAGTTACACAGTGGTATATTCTGACACAAGAACAGTTAAACGTATGGATTCAGGAGATAAAAAGAAAGCAGCAACTCTGAAATATTGTAATTGTTGACACAATATAATGCAGATGTTGGCAAAATACTGTGTTCCTGGTGAGAAGTGAGTCAGTCCACACACCATCTGACCATTCATTACACCATGGAAACCTTTGGAGTGCATTCAGTACAGCAAGCACAGCACTGTTCTAGCTGATTAAGTTGCACCCTGTATTTCAGGCTCTCAAGGCCGCAAGACAGAGATGCCAATTTTAACAAAACGGTTTTCCTGCAGGAAGGAAACAGGGTATTATTATATATTACATTTCTTGACAACTGGAAAAAGTGCCTGCATTCTCTCTGACGCAGTGCCAGCTTGTTGGCTGGGTATGAAATAAAGGGATGTGGAGTATTTTCTGTCTTCAGAGCATCTAGGAACAATGAGGCACTTTCTCTTGTGCAAAGTCCCTTTGTATAATGCTCCAGAATAACCTTTCAGTGGTACCATGAAGTGAATAGAAAATAAAGGAAATCAAAGGGTGCCACTATAGTTAGACCATCACATAGCTTTGGCTAGGTGGGGGTTTGAACAAAGTCTGTCCGTGTTATGGACTGAGAGAATGTCTCAATCTATGGGATAGGTGCAGATGGAGGGATGTGACACAAATCTCACCTATTGAAGTTTTGTAGAAAAATTAAAAAATACTTGTATTCTTTCATGCAAAACGAGACTGATAATTTTGGAACTACTGCAGGAGACGGGACACCTCCTTATGCAAATGATTACTTACACGAATGAAAGTGTAACAGGAAGAATGACTGAGGATTTCCTTTTACCCTTCAGAAAGCCTCTATAACCTAATAGATGAGGAACTCTCCCAAGAGAGAACAGAATTTGTCTGGGGCTCCTTCTGCAATGGGTGAGGTCTTCACATGCTCTGCTGTTGTCAAAAGCAGGACAGCAATTCATGCATATCTTCCAGTTCTTGCCTTCTGATTTCTAAATATTAAAGGTGGACTTCAAGAATATTTTCAAGAGAACACATTGATGGCAGAGAAAATTACTTGAAAAGTGAAATAGAGATTTTTGTTAACTCACGTGATTCTGAGAGCTAAAATCTTCCCCTCCCCTCAAAAAATTTGCCCGGTAACATGAGTTACAGTAAACACTGAGCTATCTCGGTATACTTACCTTCAAAGATTTTTCATGGGCTTAAGTAAAAGTAATCTTAAAATTATCAAAAGATGAAGAAGGGAATTCTAATTATAATTTTAAAGTATATCTTTTCTTTTAAGTTTGTACTTGAAATTTTAATTTTGAAAATGAAGTGTTTCAGCTATGCAGTGCATTTTATGAAAGATCTTGCTGATGTATTAGGAATCATATACTGTAAAAACTTTCTTTTAAAATAACTCATAAAATTCTCTTTTTTAATATAGATTTATACAGCGCCTACTCTGTGCTAGCCATATAATAAATAAAAAAACCTCCCAACAAATAAATAATAATAAACATCACTCATGGTGTTCTCTGAACCTCTAAAGCACTCTGGCCTATAACAATCCTTTTTCCTCTGGCAACTGTTGCTCTAGTGATGCATTTCAACACACTGAAAGAACAGCTTACTCTTTTGACACGTTTTTTGTAATATCCAGGATTGCTACTGCTTCAGTGGTGTATTATTGTAATACTTTATCAAAACAATGCCTGCCAGGAATTTGTGTCCCAAGAGAAATTTTATATAGTTCTTTTAAATGACAAGAAAGAAAGCCCAGTTTATAGAATTTCTCAGTGATCCCTACATAACCATGGATGCCATGGAGTCACTGTGGCTAGCAGCCTTTCACTAGGTTATTTTATCACTTCATTGTAAAGAAGAAACACAGTTCTATGCAAGAGTCACTGAGGAAAAGAGGTTTAATCCTTAAAGTCTGGGAATTTTTCTGAGATCTCGCATTCCCAAGGCTTTTTAAGAAGGTGAAAACGAGTATAACTGCACTGGTTTTCATCTCACTACTAAACATGTTCTACAGGAAGAATAAAGTTTTGCCCTAGGACTCTTCCAAATCCAGCTACTTTTGACATTCAAACTTCTTTACCTGGATGTAGTTTCTGTGCATTTAGGAATCATCAGCAGATTTTTCTTCCATACACTTGTACATTGTACCCTTGAATGTGTTGTTTTATAACCCACAACCTCTTTTGGAAAGGAGTTACACAGGTCTTCTCACAATAGCTTTTTGCCCTTTTTTTTTGTTTGTTTTTTTTGTTTGTTTGTTTGTTTGTTTTGGTTTGGTTTGTTTGGTTTTTTTTGGAAGAGACAATCAGCAACCAATCCTTATTCATCACCATCAGAATTTTCATGATTCTGTAGGTCTCTGTCATATCATTTCTACAACATCCTTTTTCGAAAGTGAAAACTGTTAGCTCAATTTGTCATAACACCAGTGGAAAATTACACTATACATTTTACCACCTGGTATCATTCTGTGAATCTTTTAACCATTTCTGATCATTATTGTGATGAGGGCAGCAGAGACATACCCAGTACTCAAGACATGGTTGAACCATCTCTGTTTCCAAATGTCTAAATAAATTTTCTGTTTCATCCATTCATATTATTCCCTAATGATTTCTAGCATTAGATTCACTTTTTTTGATCGCTACTGAGCTGACATTTTCATAAAACTTTCTATCATAACCCCTAGGTCTCATACCTGAATGGTAATGATCATCTTGGAAAAGTGGCATTTAAGAACCTACATTTAACCTACATTCAACTGATAAAATACCTAACCTGTATGAAAATCTAAGCAGGGAAGGTTTTCTCTGGTAAAAACTCAAAAGCCATCGCTGGCAGCTGAGGTTGTTCCACTGCACATGCTGAAAGGTATCAACATTTTGGCTAGCCCAAGCATCTTAGGGACCTAAATTGGTTTTGGTTTTGGTTGTTAGGCAAACCTACCACTTTCTTAGGTAAGGGACTTAATCATATATTGTCTAATAGGAAGACATTGAATTTAGGGCAAGGTAGAGTGTCCACAACAAATTTTACTAAAAAACCATAAATACAAATTAATTATCAGTGCTACTTTTCCTAAAATATGTGTAAGCGATTGTTAGCCAGGAGTAGGAGAGCAGAATACTGAGATCTCCTGACCTTCAGGTGTACAACTCCACATGTTCCTGAGGAAAATGGCCTAACCCTTAAGAACAGGCTGACCTACAGGGACTGAGCAAATGTGTATACATTTTATCTCCCCTCTTATTGTTGGATATAATTTATTGTGTATGCAAAATAAAAATAAAAATTAATGAAATTACACACATATGTATGTATATTCCCCCCCTCCACGTATATACATACATATCTATCTATATATTCATCAAACAATAAATGGATTGTACAGACCAGTGGAGATCTCTCTGATTTGAAATAAAAAGAAACTCTTTTCCTAACGCAGAAAAGTAGTCCAGAGATGTGCATAACTGGGTCTAATACATTTAAATCTAATCTCAGCAGGTGACTTTTCATGGCTACTCCAGGTGTATTCCGGAGGCTTAAAACTCCCGCAGACACACAAGGGACTGAAATCTGCTGCAGCAGATATAGCTATGGCCTGAGATCAAAGGAGCTGCGGTATTAAAAATCCAGCAGCAATGTTCGAAGTAGTCCTCGGTTCACACAACATAGCCACTTCTATCTGTCCATTTTATCCATCGTATGCAAAAAGATAGATATAGATATGTAGTTGTAGAGAGGCATGGCTATAGCTACAGTTACATTACAAGTGCAGATCTAAACATATGCTGAGTTTTGTTGCAGGAGGTCCTGGAGAATAGACATGGGCCAGATTTTTCTGTTAGCCTGCTTAAAAGAGCTTTTGAAAATATCCATATATCCAAATAACTACAAATTAAGTTCTTTTGTCCTTGAGAAGTCATTTGTACAGCCTGGTATTGCAACCTATAGGTCAGAGGCTGGTGATTAGATTCACCCATCTTAATATCATACCTCTTCTAAAATAATGGAAAGGACTTACGAGGAACGGGTTCCTCCATGGGGTGAGTCATGTAGTAGGTGGAAAAATCTAACCCTGAAGGAGCCAATTTCTCTCCACTGATGGAGCCAGGTGTGAATAAGTTTCTAAGTGAGCCTCATTTCCTGCAGTTAGACTCCGCTCCACTCTGACTAGCTTGCAGCAGCAACCGGTACCAGGGCTGATGATTAAAATGGGTAAAATAGCATGAATATTGATTTTAGGACAACATCATCAAAGCAAACCCAATTTTTAAAAAAAACCTGAGGACCCCAAAATCAATAGTAAAGAACTCACGGGTAAGACTGTGGGAGCGTGTGTATACAGCATCTGTAAACCTTACCATTGCTTTTGAATGCCTGTCTAAAATATGTTTCAGTTACAAACAATGATTGGGTTCAATACAAGCATAATGGGATAAAATGTTATGGCCTATGATGTACAGGAGGTCAGACTAGCTGCTTTAAAGTTTCTCTGGCATTAATCTATGAATATATGAATCTATGAAAAATAAATCAATATTAGGGGGAAATGCTACATAGCTACTATCATTGATCAGACAATTTCTGTTGTAAATGTTTTAGTTTTGCATTTTCTTTGTGGAACAATTTCTCATGATGCATTGTAACTAAGTCACTCTACTTCCCTCCTAGTACTTTTCTGAGGTTCTGATAGTCTTACCTTTGAGTTTAATGGAGGCTAAGAAAGGTTGATAATGAGACATTTTAGAAATCATGCCCTTAATCAATTAATGTTTCTGAAGTCATTTAAGTGTATGTGTACGTATGGTGATGACTGAGACCCTTTAAGACACTAAGACACCCACTAGGCTATCTTTCCTCATATTTTTTTTTCCTTTTTTTTTCCTTTCTTTTTGTCTTTAAAAATTTGAAAAGTGAAAGCCAGTAGAGTTACTGAGTTGTAACTTGCTCCTGACATATGTGATAGCTCAGACTGTCAAGTGACGACACTTGAAAAATATTACCTGAACCAAACATGGCCAAATATTTAAAGAAACATCAAGTTTCACTGCATGTGACTGTATCTCAAGAGCAGGTTAGTGTTATTGAGATATACTTGATACTTCCTAATGCATATGTGTGTATAAATATTTCTATGCGTTTTCAGGTATCTTCAGCTGGTGTATACAACTGCACCTTATAGCTACTTAGGGCCAAAGCAACTAGTTTTAAAACTTTTAAGATCAGTCAATGATGTCAAGACAACAAAATAATTGCAAAGATCCTAACCTGTGACATTTAGAGCCTGCCTTAAAACAAATACGATTATATGACTATTAGCTACATGATTGTTTACGTTTCTTCTACTTAGAAGATGCAGCAATATCTCCTACAGGATGATGAAGTGGTAATCTGTATTTTTCCACATTCCAATAGAGATATTTTTCAACTTTTTAGATAATATTTTGGACCTCCTTGGTACAAAAGCCTGTTTCTAATTAAGACCTCTGAAATGCAAAATAATGTTGACACAGGGTCTTGTACACCTGGAAACTGAATAAATTGAGATTCTCAAAAGTCCTATGGATTACACAAGCTGCCACTTGTGGTACAGTATCAGCTCAAACACTTAAACCAGCTGCTTCAGAAAGATCTGTGAGAAAGACGCACCCCATGAAGTGTTCAGCTTGATTTTCTATTCATAGCAATTGACAAAATGACAGAGGAACTTCAGAAACATGGTCAGACATTGTGATTATTCCTCCAAAAGAAATCCACAAAACTCCTGAGGATGCTCATCACTGTTGACAATGTACTTGAACCCAATCTTCTGTGGTTGCCTTGATTACCATGGGAGTACAGGTAAGGAAAACACTGAGTCATAAAAGTCAGACTGAGTCAGTTGTCCAGTTCATGGTTAAAAGAGGCAGATAAAACTTGGTAAAACAACCTTGCATTAGAGCAAATTGCTAAAGCCGCCAAAGCAAACTGAGAGAGACAAAACAAAGGGCACATCAACATAATGTACATATTGTGAGGATTCTTGAAGGTCAGAGCATGCTCTTTTACTTCTTAGTGACATATAATGCCAATATTTGTCAGACCTTGATGAAGACCAAAGCTCAGTCAGAAAAAAATGCACTGCATGACATTTGTTCTCAGACCTCTACCTTTGAACAGTCTTTATTGTAGGCGCCTGGCTATGAACATGGTTTATAGCTAAAAAGAAAAATAAAGTCTGGCTTTGGCACTAGGAGGCAGGGAGAGGGCTTCCACTGTTATATTTTCATGTGACGGTGAGTTGAATTTGCTGATGAATGAAACAATCACGCAAAGGAAGGAAGTGCTTTCTTTATGTAAGCGTCAAAAAAAAAAAAAAAGGCAGGCTTTATCCCAAATCTTTTACTCTGAAAATCAGCTAGAGAGTTAAATTAAAAATTATATGAATTTACTTGAATTTCATGTTGATAGAATGTAATGAAAAAATTGAAGAATTTCATTTTAACAGGTTATCTAAAAGTAATAGACTTTCCAAGTCTTTATCTATGTACAAATCTTCAGGTTGCAGATACTCATATAGACATTAGTCTATTCAAAGATGCATTTTTTTAATTTACACAGAGAGTCATTGTTTGTTTTTTTTTTAAAAAAAATTGAACTAAGAACGGCCTAAATCACTCTTACGTACTAAACAAATCTCCGATTCTATCTAGAACAAAATATTTCTGTAAATTGTGTGTTCGAGTGTACTTGCACCTTGCAAATCTCTTATTTGCAAATGATTGTATTACAAAAAGCATTATTCATTACAATTTTGTTTTGGTTTGTTTTTTTTAAAGTCATTTATATCTACGGAAACTGGTTGCAAAATGACACCTTTTCAAATCTGATGGCCTCCTAAATGTTCTGCGAGCACCATCAGTATATTATGGTACAAGCAAAACAATAAAAAAGTTAAGGTTAAGAATTTTAGTTATTATTCACAGGAGTGGCACTGATGAAATAGATACTCTGAATTTATAGATTTTCTTTTTTTTTTTATTTCTTGTTAACTTTGTCTTGTCATCTCTACTGAGGAAAGAAAACAGCATAAGATGACATCAAATGGGATAAGAAAATAAAAAATAAAATAAAATAAAATAAAATAAAATAAAATAAAATAAAATAAAATAAAATAAAATAAAATAATTAAAACACCTCCTCTATCCATAAGTGGGACAATGTGGAGGCTTAGAAGATTAAAGAAACTTTTGATTTGAATCATGTTCTCAGATTTCTAGTGATCTCAACACAGAGATGAATCCCCAAGTCATTTAACCAATATCAAAGCAAACATCCTCTCAACCACCATAAACAGAACACATTATTGTTTGGAAAGTGTAGAAATACCGTAGCGCAAATTGATAAAGATGTTATTTTACCTACTGAAGTAGCAGGAAGAACACTTAGGGTTAACTGAAAGACGCTGGATGTGTGAGAACTGAATGCCAACCCACTTTTCAGACCTGTCATAAAGTTTTGTGAATGGTTCAGTTCACAGGCTGGCACCTAAATCTTTTTTGGCTCCTCCACAATAATAAATAAAGAAAGAATACCTTTTCTGATCATAAAAACAATTATTAAAAGTAGTACTTCCTTGTCAAACTGATCTAGCATGACTGCTCACATTTTAGCCTAGCCATATGGACATAGTATTAGTACTTGTGCTTAGATGTGTGCCGGTAGCTGTCAGGTTCCCAGATCTGTTCAGAGAGGGGTTTGAAAACTTTAATGAAAACAGTTGGTCTAAAAAGGAGCAAGAAAATATTAATTTCCTAGCAGAGGAAAGAGTGCAGAGTATCTCCTGCCTTTCCAAAATTAGAGAGCCCACAGAGAGAAAACTGATACGTATGTCTTAAACAAATGTGGTTACAACCAGAATATGCATTAGTCCTTCAATCCGAAAGCAAACAAACCAGTTCAGCATACGTCAGAGGCACCCCGACGTCAGAAGGGATTTGAAGATGAGGTCTTGATGCTTTGATGCTGTAAGTTCCCTGGCTTTTACAAGAGCTCAGCATTTCATAACATTTGTGTGCTTTGTTAGGATTTTGCTGTGAAAATGAAGAACACTTAAAAATGTAATATAATCTCTGTCTATTGTCTTGTGTATAACAGATATGTTTTTATTACTACTGCTTAATCAAGAAGCAAGTCTACATCTTTTCTCCAGACCCAGTTTTGGTAAGTGCATTAAAATGGCTATGACAGACGAGAAAGCACGTATGCTTGCAGGTTAATCTCATTTCATCATGAGCCATGATCAGCGTTTTATCATTTCAGTTCAAAAGTGACTCACAAGCATGGTAACATGTAACTGACTGATGTCACTCATAGATTTATTGTTTGCCCCCTGCTTCCTCTGCCTAGCATTAAAATTTCCCTTTCAACCTTTGAAGCCAAGCAGAGTTGTTCATTACCTTTCGGATGCCACACCAGTTTAATCACATTGATAGAGGGCTATGCAATCAAAGTGACAGTTCAATGATGATTTGCATCATGCCTGACTCATTACTTTGTGAAGGATTTGGCATGCCAATCAATGGAAAATGATGTGCAGTCCCTTGAAAAATGACAGTAATCCATTTTCCACCAATTGGCAAGAGAAGTCCTTGACAGACTTACACGTTAGGGCCAAAGCCAAATATTATTTGGCACATTTCTCACTTTGCTGCCATTTTGCAAATCCTGAGGGTATTTATCAAAGCAGTAACTTTTTTTTTTTTTAATGTTAAAATCCTTATACCCTGCAGGATTTCCTTTTGTTTTCCAGGAAAGCCCTTGAATCTACAGATGTTCCATGTGTCCATGTTGAATTCTATTATGACATCAAATACTTCTAAATGAACGTTGTCAGTTGATAACATCCTAATAATGCTACTAATGTCCTGTGACAGTATTGATAACATCCTTCAATAGCAAGCATCCTTGTCTAGTTCCCAGAGCGATTCCGTTTACCCTTCTGCAGAAAGCTTTGCACAACTCCGTGACACTTCCTTAGGAGGATGTTGGATGGAGCATATCTGCGTTCAGGACCCACCTGCATCCACCGGACATAACAGTCTGCCCCATTCAACACCAGTCTTTACCACTCACTTAATTCTGATTTAAGGAGGAGCGCTCCATTGGGCACATAGCATTGCTGTGACTTTGAGCACATGGAAAGTGACGGATGTTTCACTGAACATCTCAACAGCTGTGGAGACAGGGCTGAGATCCCACAGGAAGATCCTGGTTCACCTCTGAGTGCAGGCATGAGTCCTGATTCAGGCTTTGTTTTTCTCTGGGCCTGGGTGACTTTGAAAACTCAGCAAACTGTTTTGCACAGCCTCTGAACCCCAAACTAGTAGACCACGTGAGCTGTGAAAGAAAGGAGGGTATGTGTCTGGTATTAATTTTAGGATGGGTTAAATGCTTCTGAAATGTCAGTCTTTGTCCATCGACTTCAGAGACATCCAAGGTGACCCGGTTAGCCTGTGATTCCATGTGGATTAATTTAAGCTGGCACTACAAGTACAGATGCTTCTTCTGCTTCCTCTACAGTTGTCCTAACTATTTGCTTCTCAGTCCTGGACACGCAAATATTTCTGAGGCTGTGCTTATTGGGGAACTAATCTAAAAACCCCTGACAAAAAGAATAAAGAAAAAAAAAAACACATTAATATTTCTTATGTTGCAACTTGTTTTTCAGGTGTACCAGTGTTCTACTTGCGGTGGTTTTTAACTCCACAAGTAGGGTAGTGTAATTAATATGGCAATTCATTGTGGTGTTGGGTCAGGAAAAATAGATAATAGTGTGGTGTATCTGAAAACAGTACCAATGTCGAAGTGAAATTTATGCTTAGATGGGATACCTCAGTATATATGGTGAGATTAGTTTTGCTGAGAATTCCTTTCTTTCATCTTTTTTAATGAATATTCTTTTAGTGTGACTACATATAGTGTTTATTTATGCATATGTTAGGTCTAAAACAGAAAACTATATTCTGTAATTTATATGAGAAAATGATCTGGTAAAATCTGTCTATTACTGGGAAAACTTTGTGTGTATATATATATGTATATATACTGTATGTATATACGGTCTGCAAAAGGAGCTATATGCACTCTAAATATTATATTTATTCGCTTCGATTGATTGTTAAAGCAGTGATATGTTATTCCCTACTTATATTCACTTGCTGTCATTAGTTCACAAGTCTTTTTTTGAGATGTAGTATTTTTAGGATGTTGCTCTGCAGTGATGATTTTAAAACAAATACTATCAGGCAGCTTTACAAAACAAGTGAGTAAGGGAAAACAATCCTTTTCTCAATTGAAGACAGTTATTGCCACATTACTTTCCAACATAAATAATAGAAAACAGCCTGAGTTTTGCATTTTAGGCTTGGTATATACATCAACGAATTTTATGAAGGAGACCATCTGCAACAAATTTTTTAGAAGAAACTGACAAAATGTACTAAAAATTTATTAAAAATCTGAGCATTTAAACACAACAAAAGGGTAAAAAACAGCACAGCATTTGCAAGCTTAATAATATTTTTATCCAAAACACGCATAGCTGATTTAAAAACTTGAAACTAAATCTTTTTTTTCTAAGAAGGCATATAGAGTTTCAAAAATAAAGCTTTTGAAGACCACAGTGAATTTATCTCTTTTTCTTTTCTTTTTTTTTTTTCAGTTATATCAAGAGTCCTATTCTCAGAGGTAACGCAGAACCAATCATGTGTAACACAGTTATAAAAACGCACATACAACTCTAATGTTGACAGTTCTGGTTCAAGTACCCACTTTGCCTGGTTCAAGACTAGACCCTGTATTTCCATTTCCCTCATTCCAGCAAACTACAGGGTTAGTAGGTATTTAAGATACTTAAGCTTCTCACACGCTGTGGTTTGTGTCTTTCTTCACAAAAAAAAAAAAAAAATCTTCAAGACAACTTGTATTTTCCTGTTAAAAACGTTGAAAATGTCTTTAGGGCAAAAAGATGTTTCTTGCCTAGATCTTCATATTGATTTATTGAAATATATAGGTCCATTCTGCAAGGGTTCAACTTACACATCATTGGAGATAAATAATACTGCAAAGAGCTTATGGTATAAACAAGCCAGATGAATGGAAAAAGAAAATATTATCCCTACATAATAAATGGGAGATTGAAAACAAGCAGCTTGCCTAAGGAAGTCTGGCTGAGTGCTGAACTTGAATCTTTTTATCCAGAACTCTGATTCAATGTCTTCAACACAAAACTGTCATGCCTTGTGGAAAGCCTGTAACCCTGGTCTTGATAAACAGCTCAAGCTGAAATTTTTTGAAGAAAAAAAAAAAATCAGTCTATTCTACGCAGTCTGTCGCTGTGTCATTATACAGCTGAATTCTGATTTTGCGTATTGGATACATCACATTGTCACTGATCCAACTTCAGCACTTTTGTTATCTATGCTCTTTAACAGATGATCATAACTTAGTACGGAAATCAGAGGCAATGCTTATTGGATGACTGATAACATTCATTAAATCTGACCAACTTCCCCAAATATGTGAAGGTTCTGTATTTCATGTCCCTGACAGGTAGCCATAATGCTGGCTTAGTGTGGTGTTGTGTATTGCTGAAGCATCACAGAGGACTTATGCATACATCGAACAGAAATCAGGAATAAAATAAATAAAAAAAAAAAAAAAAAAGAGAATTTTTTGCATACTCCAATACGTATTCAAAGATTTATCACCTGCCTTCGTATTTTTGGATACGTCTGTCAGTACTTTTTCTTTTTCAAGGTCTCAAATGCAAAGGCATAAGCGGTAGTGCAGTACTCAAGGACAGAATGTGAACCACCCTATTCCCCTATCAGAAAGTAAGGAGGAGTATTATAAACGGTTTCATACGCTTAGCCAGAACATTTTTATATTTCCTTGCATAAGCTCCCTTTGTTTCTCCTCTGTAAAAGGGCATCAACAAGCCAGAATGCTTAATCCAGTGCTTTAGAATTCCAGTGTTGGTGCAGTTACGTCTCATTTTATACAAAGGAAAATAAACGGCGACAAATGAATTTACAAGGTTGTAAATCAATTGAGTACTTCTGCTGATATCCATCTCAGGGACACTGCAGAACAGTAATGTTAACAGAATGTGGATGAAAATAAAAAATATTTGCTACTGATAATACATACATATTTTCCATCATCTGTCTGAAAATATTTCGAGTTTAGTGCTGTGTCAGCATAATTATTTGATATTTTTATTTGAGAGTCATTATCACAAGGGTGGTGCTACTCATATAGATACTGAATAAACTTTCAATGCTCCTGGAGCCTTAAAACAATACAAAACCCAAGAGGGTCTACTTTTACTTTTCCTCCTTAAACAGGAAAGTCTTGTAACCTCCATGGGGATGTTTGTCAGTTTGTCTTCGGTGCCTTTCAACTAGTGACTTCATGGCTCTCCATGAGGTGTGCCAGCCCCTGGGCTGTGCAAACATTCAGTCCTGTCTCCTACCTGGTTGACATCTCAGCTGTATGGACAAGGTGGACAGGTTCAGCAGGAGACATTGAAACTTGTCTCCATCTAAAACCTTACCTCACACAGGAAACAATTTTCTTGACATCCCACTGCAGTTACTGTGACTGCTGGGATGCTGCCTTAAGCGGTGGAATCAGTTTCTCTTTCTCTGTCAGCATCTATGTTTCCTGGCTGGAAAGGCACAGACAGAAAGTGAGGTGGTGACATGGGTGTTAGATGGTTTCTACAAATGTAGTGTCTTAGCATAAGAGGTGCACTTCCCAACAGCGCGACTCCTGAATTTGAAATTATCCCTATACTCTAGCAGTGTTTCCTACATAGTTACAATAAATACTTCCAGTCTGAAGTTCACTTCACAATTTTTGTTTTTTTGTGTGTCTGGAAATAGAAAAAACAATGCTCTATTCTTCACTGAGGTTTGCCTGAGACAAGTGTTTTAAAAGCACTGATTTCAGAGGGCAAATTCAGATAAGCAAACCGACTTTATATTAATTCCAGATATACAAAAGCATACTCATGTTTGGGATATGAGAATAGACTGTTGACTTCAGAGATACTTGGGTGCCCTATTGAAATTGAGGCCATAAAATAGAATATATTGTTAACATGACTTTAGTTTGGATTCTGAGTAAATTCCTTTTTGTTCTGTCATTGTTATAAATTTCATTCAGTAAAATCACTCATGCAGCTATTGGTGGGTGAAGAAGAAAATTGTATTTAAAAATGGAGGATTAAATTAGAAAATAATAAAGTTACACAGAGGCAATGTAATAATAAAATAATAATAAAAAAAACCCTGAAATAAATAACAGCCAACTAGAAACAGAATTTTAAAACATAATTGGAATTAAAAGAAATAAACAGTTTTTGCCCTTATCTAATCTATCACTTGAACAGTAATGCGGTCTTTGAATTAAAACATGTAGTTGGATGAGAACAAATCCATCCTTACTGTGACTCCATTAACACCAAGTGTTACACTATGTGGGCTTTGACAGGAATATGCATAACTACCAGAGGCAGGAATATAAATTCAGTAATGGGCCAAATCCTGTCAATGACTCATTTTCATTAGCTGGAGCTGGGTCTAGGCACCGGCAGTGGTAGACCTGAGAGAAACCTGGAATAAATTGGTGGCATTACTCCTGTGGAAATCTGAGGAAATGTGGAATGATTAAGTAATGTATTACACAGAAAATCGGTGGCAAAGTTGTGAACTGATCCTAGCTCTGCTACCTGTCATCTGCCTTCTTAAACACAGGAAAACCTGCCTGCTCTCCTGATACCCAGAAGAGTTTCTCCCAGCCTCTGTTTGTTTTAGCTATTTAGATTGCTAATCCGGCAGCGCTGGGGCCAGCCTTTGCCACGTGTTTGTACAGTATGTGACACAAAACCCCCAGTCTCGGAGGGGGCTTCATGGCTACAGTGCAAATAATGCTAATAATATTAATAATGCTACCAATAATGTTCTGAAAATCTGTGGTGTAAATATTTGCTTTATAAGCAGTGGCCGTGTATGTTGGGGACAAAGCTAAGCATTTGTGTCAGGCAAAGCAAGTGTTTGAACTGGGATTTTCAAAGCCTGAAAAGGTGCTGTCCCTGCAGTGCCAGGGCATGACAAACCACACACACAGTTTGTAAATACCCTGTGAATTCACCGAACGCAGCTAGCTGTGAATCTCTACCTTCCTTTCCAATCTGAGCTCTACCAAAAATTCCCCCTAGGCCTTGACCCATCACCTTTTGGTGTTTCAGTTTCCCTGCCTGTAAGACAGAGACAACCATGTTTGCATGATGCAAGAAAAAAAAAAAAAGGAAAAAAAAAAATTAATTTCTGCCACGTGTTTTTTCAAATGACTTAATGAACACAGTTCTGTTAAGGATAAAAATTCTATTAACAGGAAAGAAAAGAACTTTTAATTTACCACCAAAGTAGACCAATTTCTTTAAATCGCATTCAATTAGTTCTTGATGGATAAAGTTCCTTTTTCTATTCCGACATCTGGATCCACATCCTACCCCTATCAGAATTCACTCTAATTCTTTTACTGTGGAGCTTTAAAAATAAGCTGGGGAGTAATAAAAACTATCCCTCTCCACAGATTCAATAGGCAGCCTAATAGAAAACAATTATTTTGAACAATAAAAAGACCCAATAACATTTAGGACATTAATATTTTCACCAAAGAGCTGCACCTCATCATTGCAAAGTCCTGAGGAAGCCAGCAGTCCTGGGTGTTTGTGGCATCTACTTTGCACTCATTTTATACCACCAAAGGTCAAAAAGCATCCTGAGACACAAACTTTTTTGTAAGCTAAGCCGGCAACAGAAACAGGAAAGGTTTACTGTCTACCCTCTGTTGTTCCATTGTAGCCTAGTTTCCATGATACACTCTTAATAAAACAAAAGGGAACGTTCCGATAAAAATATCTCCCCATTTTATAATGTAAAATACAAGCAATTTTATCAGCATTAACGCTGATTGGCTTCCATTAGCCTCTTGCCTTCTAATAAAATTTATGATACCTTTCAGAAGCACAATTTGATAGAAAGTGAAGTGATTACACCCTGCTTAGATATCTCTCCAGCATCTATTCCAACAATAATGCGGTAATTTTATGCATGAAATAGCACAATTGGCATAAATAGTTATAATACTGAGTGCTGTCTAAGGAACCTGGCTGCTGGAAAATTAGAAAGAGCTTCACACTTTTGAAACAGGTAATTAGGATTTCTCTCCATGCTCATAGGAAGCAGACTGGAGTTTCGTTTTATATTTCATGTTTCATTAAAATATATGTGTTAAAAATAAATGTTGAATTTAAAGCTGCACAGATTATGAAAATTAAAGATACAGCACTACTGCAGAAGGTAGAGTAAAATAGGCCTTTTTAACTTCTAATTTTGGCTCTGCCAAGAGTTTTAACACTCTCTGACAGGTAAATCAGCCTTCCACTGTTTTCAGAGTGTTTAATTCAGCAATAGCTGCATATGGCTGTGGTCAGCAAGATGGATTTTCACTGATGTAGAGTTATGTTCCTGAAACTAGTCACAACTGTAATTTTTGCCTGCTCAGAAAAGTGGATGATGTAGGAAGCTCTACCAAATTAGAGGTGCCAGGGCACTTCTCCCTGACCTGCCTCCTGTTTATCCTTTGGTTGATCAGGGATAGTCTACAATGCGCTTCACTTCCCGTCCCCACCAGCAGTGCTTCCCACCTTTGGGAGGGTTCCCACCCGTGATCCTCTTTAGCCCTTGCTTCAGGCCAAGATTTCGGTCTTGACATGCCTAAGGCTAGCTATGGGTTGCAGCTAAGAAAGATGGATATAAAAATTTTAGTAGTGCTAATATTAGAGGCTAAGAGGAAAATAACAGCTTCTTTTTCCTAAGACTGGAATTCCAACTTCATCCTTGCTTACCAGATCAAATCTCTCATTGTAGCATTGAGGAAATCAGTAAGTTCCATTTCCATTTGATGCGATTTTAAAAATTTCCTCACAAATCACGATCAACCTTTCTTTATTTTTCTAAACAACTGTAAAGACTTGCAGAGGCTTTATATCATGAAGTGGCTTAGAGAAAGATATAGATGTTTTTAAGAAATTACTGTTCATAGCATACTCTGGAATTGCACTTTACAAAGATATTTCTTCAACTCTTCAGTGATGTTTACTAAAAGAAAAAATCACTAATTGTTATTCAAAACAAGAAAAAACCAAACCCACAGATCACTAATGCTAATTGATCAAGGTTAGAAAACTGCTCTACAGAAAATTTCCTTTGAACTCCATGATTTCCTTATTTTCTTTGAAAATAGTGAGGGTCAACGCCTTAAACTAGATGGATTTGCAAAGACACTGTGGTTTAAAAAAAATCAGGGGGACAACTTTCAAGCAAACAACTTAATCTGAGAATTTGGAAAACATCAACTAGCTGCTTCATGCTCTCCTGGAAGTGACAGAAGAGTTCCCCCAAACCACAGCAATCCACATATTTTACCTTAGAATCCTGGAATGCATTGTTCTGTTTCAAAATAACATTTCATGGTGAAATATGTCTACATTATCACTTTCCAAAGAAAACAAGCAAAAAATCCCAAAAAACCCAAACACTCAAACAATCCCCAAACTTATTCAGAACAAAGACAAAAATGAATGCTTTTGTTCGCCTGTATAAAATGTATAATTTGAGTCGAAATCCCTGTTTATTTTCTTATCTTGTCTAAAATTTGGATATTCTGGTGAGTCTATTTGTGAAAGATTTTTCTGGCTGCTCTGTGTCTCTTTTATGGGGACCTGTCTAGCTACAACTCCACTGAAAAAAAACCCAATCAGGTTGGGAATGACTGTGGCTCAATTATCACTTAAACCTGCAAAATCAAGGCCTATTCATCATCGTTCAGCGCTCCCCTTTTGCGAGGGTGCAAGGTGCATTTCAATAGACTGATTGGGAGGAAATGTTTCTTAGCTGTAATTTTTTATTTTTTTTTCATGTAGCCAAGGCTGGCTTTTTATTCAGGAAAACTTCAGTGAGGAAGGAAAATAACTACCTTTATTGTAATGGATAGGGAGAAAATACTCCCCAAAGAGACCATCAGCAATGGAGAAACTTTATTATCATTTTCTTGTCCACACTCAAAATCTGAAAAATCCAACTGAAATTAAGTACCTGATGTACAAAGAAAAAAAATCAATGCATTTAAATCAATGATAAAGCTGCTTCAGTTCCACTGAAGAGGGAATAGCTCTTCTGCTAGCAGCTGCAATCAAGAAGACACTTACCCAAACTCTTCTTGGTCAGTAAAATTTGAAAGAAATTTATTGCAATAATAACAAATGAAGAAAAGATAACAAAACAATGAAGAAAAGGAGAATTTCTCTGTGTGTTTCTATGTACATGCTTGTCTGTGGTCTGGTAAATAAATTATAACTAAGAACCTCCTGACTTTGCAAATAAGAGAAACATTTTTATAATGTTGGACTAAAATGCAACAAAGTAATCTTATTTTCAGTGCCTTAGATCTCAAAATTTGATTGCTATTTTTCTCTTGCCATATGTAGGGTCCTCATGGAAAGCACGGAACATAAGACCTCAAATGCTAATAGGACCAGAAACAAATAAATTAACAACCCCCAGAAAACAACCCACTTTAAAACAATATGAGGGAAAAAAAAATAAAGTGTTCAGCTATTCTTCACACATAAAGCAATAAAGAGCAGGAGTATTTTTTTTCTTTTGTAGTCCAGCTATAAAGGTCAAGCATTGCTCACATTTGAATGAACAATAATTTATTGTTTTCCAAGTTGTGTTTTCTCAAAATATCTTTACTTTTTTTTTTTTGTCTTTGAGTTTTTTTGGTGTTTCAGGGTTTATTTATTTATTTATTTATTTATTTTTCTCTCTGTCGTATATGCTTCAGCACTGATTTCACCAGTTCTTGGATGTCGGGAACTGCTTGAAGTGCTGGAGCCGGGCACACAGCACATCTGTGCCTTGGTCTCAGCAGCTCGACTTGGAAGGAGACAAGGGTTTCTCTAGACGTCGCAGGTTGTACTCCAAACACTCACGCTCTGTCCTGCTTGGGACACAGCCAACTTCCACTTAACGCACAGTTCTTTTTGGTAATGTGCCACCGAGAGAGACTCCAGAGAATACACAAGAGCGATCTAAATTATTCCTGGGGAATAAATTATTCAGGAGATTTAGCCTTTGTTCCCAAACCGTTCCTGATTACTATGAATGTGATAGTTATGCGTAAGTATTTACCAAATAGTTTATACAAACAAATGGATAGTTCGTGAATTATTCACTTCCGCTGTTCATTCTCTGCTATGCTGTAAACTGTGTTGTGTCCCTGAAATCATATGTTCCCTGATTGGATGACTAAAACACTGCATCTCACTGCTCTCCCAGCGGATAGCTGAACTCTTTGGAAGAGGGGAATAACACGGAATGAGCAGCAAACAGTAAGTCTGCAGTGCAAAAGTAGCAAAGCTGACTTATAAGATTCCTTCCCTCCTCTACTCCTGACTCCTGTCCTTATTCACCAGAATTTATCGTATATGCAACTAATTTAGCAGCTACACAATTCTGAACAGGAGCACGTTAAGCACACTTGCTCCTGAAAGGCCTCAGTGTCAGCGTTTTGGGGCTAATACTTGCAATCCTGACTTTAAGCACAGGAAACTGAGGCAGCTGTAACCCAGTCACCCTGTAATATGGTGTTGTTATTGCTGTATTGTTATTATTGCTGTTCTTAGGGGAAGTTTTCATGCATGGTAGTATTCTTTGACTCTGTGCAATTAGATCTGGACTAATAATGATTCTTAGACAAGGCTGTTACTATTTCAACATTAATAACAATAAATTCTTTACTTTATGTATGTATATATATGTTTACTAGCGGTTTGCCCATAAACAAGATTTTGAGCTTATACAGCTGACAGCTAATCTCATAATACAGAGGCATTTTGAGCTCTATTGAGGGAGCTTTATCTTTCTGGGGAGACCTTATAGCAGCCTTTCAGTATCTAAAAGGGGCCTACAGGAGGGATGGGGAGGGACTCTTTATCAGGGAGTGGAGTGATAGGATGAGGGATAACGGTTTTAAACTGAAAGAGGGTAGATTTAGATTGGATATCAGGAAGAAATTCTTTACTGTGAGGGTGGTGAGACACTGGCCCAGGTTGCCCAGAGAAGCTGTGGCTGCCCCGTCCCTGGAGGTGTTCAAGGCCAGGTTGGACGGGGCTTGGAGCAGCCTGGTCTGGTGGGAGGTGTCCCTGCCCAGGGCAGGGCGTGGCACTGGGTGATCTCTAAGGTCCCTTCCAACCCGAACCATTCTGTGATTCTGTGATTCTATGAGGGCCATGTGTCCACATAAGAGTGTGAAAAAGAACTACTGGTGATGAGGAAATATCCAGCAGGAGTATTGAGTGAAGGGGAATTGGACCATACTTTTTATTGTCTTTCATCAGCTTAAACTGGTTATGAAGATCATCTTTCAGGCATTTAAAAATTATAGCAAATGTTGTACATGAAGCTATGTTACTCTCAGAATCTTATGGGCAAACAGTAAAACGTATCTTAAATATAAAGCCAAGAGTTTATCATTAGTGTAATAAAATCTTAGTTGTCTAATCATTATTGGTCCTGATCTAATTAGTGTGGAAAAAGAAAGAATTCTTGTATGCAGAAAAAGTTTCAGCACTGATAATAATGTTGAGCCTGTCCCACGAGCACCTTTTCCTGGTGGTGTGCTCACCCACCTCCAGCTCCGCAGGGTCCCAAGGTCAGTGGCTTCATCCTGGTGGTGCCAGTGACAGGGTTTATGGCAACATGCCAGCATCTGGAATCCTTTGCCAGTATGATGATGCTGGTGGTTTCTTCTTCTTGACTTGCCCTTGTTACATGCTTGTTAACACATTTTTACACCTTCGTCTTTCTTCATGGGTCTGCAGATCCACGTCCAAATCTAATAGATACTGTACCCTTTGCCTGCACTAGATATTAGTTCTTTGTTTCCTCTGTTACCCCTAAAACTATTTTCATCCAGCTCCAGGTCTATATTTCTTTAACTGTCCTTGAGTGAGTTGCTTATAGCCTTGTTGTCTCCCATGCCAGCCCATGACCCACCTTTTTTATCACCCGACACTTGCCCACCAACGCTTAACATTGTATGTCCCCTGCTGTCATACCAGGACTGTGTTTTTCTACACGGCATCATGTTAAAGTTTTAAAACTGTGGTGGTAGCATACAAAGATAAACAGAAATAAAGCAAATTAGCCACAGCCATCTGGTCAGTAGAAAAATTGCAGTTACAGCTAAACCAAACAAAACAAACTGCAGGTGGGTCAAGAAAAGTTCAAACAGAGAAAACCTAACAAGCCAGATCTGAGACCTTGCAAACCCAACACAAACCTTGAGGCCTGCTACCGGCAATGGCAATATGGTATTACAGAGATATGGGTTACAAGCAGATGCCGCCAGCTGGGAAAGAAAAAGTCAGGACAATCTTGCACTGTGGGGATTTTTTGTGGTGTTTTGTTTTGATTTTTTTTTTTCCCCTGTTGGAGAAAGTTCTCTACATAAGCCTGACAGGTTTTTGGGTACAAGTACTTCTGCTTCTGTAGAAGACACAGAGTCTCAAACTCTGTGACATGGACAAATTATGTACTTACCTTACATGTCTGTGCCTTGAAGGCCTGGCAAATAGCAGTGAGTCTATCAGGCTAGTCCACTAAGAGTTCTATAAGGAAGTTTCTGCCCCAACAGTGTATATGCAGGCCTAGGAAACTTAAATAGTATCTTTCTTCTTAAAAGATATGTGTTGGAAGACAAGGTAGTAGTATAGCAAGAATTATATGGTCCTTTACCTGAGCAAGCTACAAAACCTTGAAGCCAAGAAAGCCAGAAAAAAAAAAGAAGAATGTGATGCCTTGACCTAAAGGGGAGGGCAGTGAGCAGAATGATCACAAGATTGTCTCGCCTGTGTTACTTCATATTGTCCAAGAGGAAAGGAAACTCATCCTGACACCTTGAGAGCACCACTTAATAAGTTGTCTATAAACCAGCCTGAGCAGCAGAACAATGACTGTTGTAACTGCATGAATGAAAGAATAGCGTCTCCTAAACATATACAAATAGCACAAGTGACCTTCCCCTGGCTGCTTCTCAGAGCACAATGTTATGAATGAAATCTTTAGAGGAACCAAGAGTAGAGCTGTCAGAAGATGGTTCCATCCTTAGACTTCCCTATTTAATTTTAAACAATGGATCTAAGCACGTGGAAAACCGTAAAGCATGACCAGGTGAATTTAGCTCCCAAAAAAGCACAGTGTATCTGGTTGAGAGTTGGGGTGTAACTTATTCCTGTGGAGAGGAATTTCGCCTACGGACATGACTGTGTGCCCTTTGGTTTTCAGAGCCCTGCACATTTCCAGGGACTGTCCTTAGGGATAAGGGGTTGAATTGGAATTCTGCGGCTCACTCCTCTCCTCCCACCCAGCTTGGCTTTGGCCCCCAACGCTGCACAAAGAAAGGGTGCAATCTCGTATCGAGGTTCATCTTGAATTCCCCCTGCCTCCTCTTGCTCTTGGAGTGGCACATGCCTCTTCCTCCAGCAGCTGGTGGGCTCATCTGGCGCAGTGTGCACACTGACTCTCTCTTTTGTTTTCCTCTTGCTGCCCCTAATAACTTTGCCAGCCTTTTCTGCATGCTGGCGACGGATGTCATAGAAATGCCTATCAGCACATAAATTAAGCCAACACTTGGGGTGTCCTAAAGAGCTTTGCAAAGTAATGTCTGAGATGCCAGCAGGGTTGTGTCTCAGTTAGGCACAGATTATTATACGCTTAACAATAGAGCTTATACACAGTTCTGGATGAGGAACAGGAACCCGAGCAGGTTGCTGGCCATCTGAATTTTACTTGCTGAGTTATTTCCCCAGATAGAGTCTTCAGTCACAGCCTGGCAGCTGCCTCAAGCACTGCCAGAAAAGTCGCACCACTTTATTAGCATAACTAATGCCACTGAAGAGGATCTGCAGATATGGAAATCATTCAGCTTCATATGAAATTTCAACATGCCATCATTTAGTCTGTCCACCCAGCATCACTTATGAAAACAGCTACCTGCAGAGGCTGTCCTCTCATGTCTAGAAAGGGCAGCAAAAGTGAACGCTCACATCACTTCTACCCTGCTTCTGTCTGCAGTTCACTGCATCTAAAGTTAAAGGGACACAGGAAAATAACATTTCTGATGCTGTTTTTAGGGCTAGAAGCAAACAAACAAACAAAAAAAAACAATTAGGGCTTGGCAAAACAGGAAGGAAAGATACCCAATAAACTGTTTCAAAGCGTCAAGGGAAAGGCTTTTAGAGAGAAGGTTAAAATACCCTGCTAGATCAGACAGAAGAGGAGAAAGGTTTCCTACCTTAAAAATAAAAGGAAGAAGAAAGCAAATGTTCTCTTCAAGTGGAATTTCAAACTGCATTCATTTTTCTGTATAAATTATATTGTAACAGAACATCGGCACTTCCCGTCCCTCAACCAGCCAGTGGATCACCCACCCTACTGTGTCTGTCAGCAACAGCAGCCAAAACCAGCTGCTTCCACAGAAAGTTTAAAACTCTGTGAATGTTCCTAATTGTGACAGATTGGGGTGTACCTGACCCTAGGTACTGATCAGTTTATGCCCTGAAGCATGAGAATACACAGCTCTTGTCATTTTTATCCCAGCTAGCAAAACTGCAGATGTTCTTTTTCATTTAAAAATGTGCTGAGCTTCCCTCATTCAGCCTGTATGTCCTTTATGCTCCTGCCTTGGGCAGGCCATATCTGCATTTCTGAGGGGAAATTGAATACAGGGAGACGAGAGTGAAAAAGAGTAAAAAATGGACAAATCAATGGATGGATTCTGGGTTTGCAATAATCCACAGCTCCAAAGCCCTCTTCTAATAAGCACATTCTTTTTTTTTTTTTTTTCTGATAGCAAGACAGTGCTGAAAAAGGCAAGTATACAATCAGAAAATCCCAAGCACATAATGATGAGATCGAGGAGAGGTTAGATGTAAATGATAGCCCTTATTTTAAGGCATACTATTTGATATTAGGAGTGCCTGTGGTTCACATTTCTCCGCAAACAGCATAAGTGACCATATGGCTAGTTACGTGTCCTTGGGCTGCTCGTTGGTGTTCCTCTGTGATTCTTGGTGTATGGACTGTTGATATATGCTTATATACATACATGTACATGGGTTCCAAAAAAGCCCTCCTCTGCATACACTAATGTGTTACTTTCACCCTTCTTTACACTAATCTGTGGGACTAACTGCCAAATGATACCACGGGGTCAGGAGGACTTGGTGGGGGAAGTTATTTAGAGGGAAGGAAAAGTCTGCGACAGTTATAAACGTGATACTTGGAAGTTTGGTCTAGAGAGATCTTCAGAACAAAGCCTTTCCTAGGCTGAATCTCCTGGTACTAGCTGCTATGAAAGACAACGTTAAATGGATTGAAATTTTGATCTGCTACAGCAATTTCTGTTCTCTGTGTTGCAGAGTCCTTTCAGCTGCTACACTGACACTTTTTCCCATTTCCTCTCTTCAGCTACTATTTATAACAATGTGTTTGTATACTCCTTAAGACCATCAGTAAGTGCTAGCACAGCCCATTCCCGTTCATTCCCATTAATGTCATTGCCACTGTTAAAAGATCAACCCTTTTGCAAACTGCTGCTTTGAGTCCCGGCTTGCGGCATCCAGGACTCGGTTAAGGATGTTCTGTAAGACAGAAACCACTGATTTTCCTCATGGAAGAATTATAAGTAAGACTTATAAGCACATAAACTAAAAGCTATGAAAGCACGCTACCAGTTTCTTTTCCTATTCGGGATTATTTATCATACAGGCCAATTTATTTTTCCCCTGCAATCTCATAAGTATTTTACAATGATGGTTGTACTACACCCCCTGGGACACGTCTCTTCATCCCTGCTCTTAGACTTACCCTTTTCTTTCTAGAGGTTTCAGGTCAAGATTTCAGAAACTCTCTGGTTTTGACTTTCAGAAATCCCAAATATTCAACTACTTCAAATAAAATCAGTGAGACATGCTCCATAACTTCAGAGATATGATCCTAAACATGATTAGAAAAAGCAAAAGTCAGTTTGGAAATGTTAACCTTTTCCTGAAATGTTATTTTTATTTACATATTGTAACCAAAAGACCTCAGATAAGCTAGATTAATCCAAGCTTATGAAATATTAAAGTCACAAAGGCAAAAATATTATTATAGCAACCAATTCCAAGAAATAATTAATACCACTAGAAGGGTCTGCCTGGCCAGGAGGAACAAGTGGATTAAAATAAAAAAACATTGGAAATACATAAGGTAGGAAAAACTACAGCAATAGATGAGTAGGAAAATGGCATTATATCTGGAATAGTGCCATTCTCTATCACTTTATAATAGATCTCTGACTGAGGATAAGACAAAAACCTGTATGCACCTTGTCCGGTTTCCTTCCCCTCAATTCAGGCGAGGGGCGGGAGCTGCCAGAGGGTGCCCGAGGGGCTGGGGCAGAGCTGGAGGAGGATGCCGCACCACATACAGACCTCTTGCCATCTGGAATGAGGGTGTGGGGGGAAATCAGGGACATGACAAAGACTTAGTCATGTTCTTCTCTTTTCTTTGCTTCTGGAACAATCCTGCCCTTGACTGAGAGGCTCATTTAACTGAATCCTCTTGTTAGCTCCATTGGGATCCCACTGCTTCTCTGCTGACTGTCAGTCATGATGTGCTTTGGACACTTATTGGCAGCTAAATCAAGAACTTGCTTCACCCATATCTCTGCTCAGCTAGAGAAATGCAGAGACAGCCTGAGGGCTGTATTTCAAAAAGTAAATTCAAATGTGATTCAGTCCCATTACAGGATTGGTGCACAACTTGAAACTGGGGACAGTTGAAAGCCACTTGGTAGGGGCGAGGCGATATGGATTTGGTGTCATGGGAGAAGCCTTACGGCTTGGTCATTGCATTGTTTCTCAGAAAATATCCAAAGGCAAGTGCAGAACATTAGGTGACTGATTATATTTCTGGTTCTGCTGTTCATGCAGTATTGTGACTTTGGGCAAGGCAGTTAAAACTCAGTGTCTTACTCTGCCTATCTGGAAATTAGGAAAAAAAATAGCAGTTGCAAATCTATGCCAGTGAAACATCCTTCATAAGAACAAAGATCATTTATTGTTGTTATTATTACAATGCTAAATTGAAACATTCCATGGAAGATAGGTGCATAATTGATAGCGATGACCTTCACAGCAAACTACAGACACGTTTCAAGCTAAGCAACTGGTCTATAGTTATTGATGACATGTTATTGAATTATTTATCACAGCCTGAATGAAGGAAATGATATTTGCTGTTCAAAACTACAGTAATGCAGCAACAGTGGAAATTCTTAGAGGAAAAGTGCTAGGTTCCATACGCAGAGAGGATGTTGAAGCAGTACGCATTGTACATAATTTGAGATGTGGGGAGAGGCTACCAATTAGGAAAATTATTAAGCCTAGTAATTTAAAAAGAGAAAGAGAGGGATAAAGGAGAAAATAGGTGCATTAGCAAACTCTTACAACAGATGGCAAAGTGTCCTCAGATCCTCTAGTGGTAAAAAAAAAATACATATATAAACTTTCAAAGAATATTTTATATGATGATATCACCTAGAATACACTCACTCTGAGGACTCAGAAAGCTATCTAGGAGACATTCACCTAAATTATTAAACATAGGATGACAGGAAAGAATTAAAGGAAGAAAATTTCCTATCTAAAAGTTAAAGTAACAATCCACTCTGTATCCACTGTTAAAGCTCAGGGTCCAGATGGTTGCCCAATAGAATTTTTAGCAAACATTTGGAGAGATAATAAGGCCTGTAACAGTAGATAATTACTCACTTCTATATGGCTCAGTGCCCCCCTCATCTACATTTGTTTCTATAGCAGGTTTTTTGCCAAAAAAAAAAAAAAAAAAAAAAGAAAAAAGGAAACAGACCCTCAGGATTTTTGTCTGTTGTAATTTTCCCTCCTCCTTCCCCCTAATTTGTAATGCCATCTCTGCTTTCTCAATGCAGATGTCAAAATCCAAGTGTCTGCCATCTTGCTATCCATGGGCCAGTCTTGACAACTTTCAAAAGGTTAAGTCTGCATTGAATACAGTGATATTTGGTACTTCCATTAGTTAAAAATAAACAGACACCAAAAGAAACACAGAGCATGACTTCAGATTTTTTTTTTCTTTAACTCATTCAGTCCATGGGTATAAACAGAATGTGTACCACAAGGGCAAGAGAAGCTGGTGGTCTAATTCCCTACATTAAACAGTAAGAATACTACCGGGATTTAAATACAATATTTTGTGATATGGTCATACTTCAATAGAAATTGAAAGAAAGGTCTAGACCAAAGCGTTCAGTATCAGAAATTATCTCTGCTCCTTCCAGCAGTTAATGGGTAAAAAAACCTATATGAAGTCTGTTGTTCTAAACCCTCAAGTGTAAAACCCCCAGCAGGGTTACCAAAGTCACTCCATGTTTGCAGCTACAATCTATTTCTTAGTCTGTAAAAGCACTAATGCGAAATATATGTGCTATGAACCAAAAACAGTGTCACCATCAGCAAAATGAAGTGTAAAGGAGACATTGTTATACTAAGTTAATGGAGCTGTGACAGTGTCCTAGATCTTATTCTTTATTTTGATTTCTTTTTCTTCAAAATCAAATGCGCATATATAAAGTGTGAAGATGCTGATGTCTTTGAGAGGGTCATCAGAAAGCAAGCAAATCTTTGGATGTTGATGCCTTTCTTTTTTCCTTAATTGCATCCTGCTCATCTTGAAGATACAATAAGTAACCAACTTTAGTTTTAACATATTTTAGGTAACAAACTTTAGGTGAGTGAACAGATTGGAGATCTGCTTTTCCTTGTGCTTAGATTGAACTGAGCCCCAGGCTCAGATTCCCGGCTAGTGTAAACTGGCACTGTTTCAATTAAACCAATGGTGCGGCACCAATTTGCAGCAGCTGATGGCCTGACCCCCTTCATTCTCTCACCCTCTCAGCTGCTAAGGAGCGAGAGGGCCATTAGTCCAGTTGTTAGCAAATCATCTGGACAAGACAGTTGGAAGAGGATAGTGCATAAATAGATAAAATGAGAACTAGTGAAACTGGGGGGAAGACATCAAATCCAAAAAAGGGATAGAAGACATCATTAAAAGTAAAACTGAAGAACATAAAGAGTTCTCTTTCACCAATGTGCTTATACACTTAAAGAAACAAACAAGCAACCATATAAAAGCTATGGAGGAAGAGTTAAAGCAGTAGTGTTATGAAGATTAAAATATTGGCAAGTTGACAACTGATACAGAAGACTTTAATTTGCTGTTTCAACCGTAGTGAGGATAAATTCAGTAGTTAACACTCTTTCTGGGTATTTTAATTTGAAAAACAAATCCAACCTCCACATCCTTTTTTCCAGGATCTCCCTGCCTTGAGCTGGATCTGAAATGAGGGCTTGTGCTGAGCTTTCCTCTTACCTCCTGCGCCAGGAGGCCAGGCTCTGGGTAGCCACCATCCTGCTCTTCTACATCTAGACAAGCAAACTTATGTGACATCTGTGATACAGCGACCTTCCCAGGTCCTCAGCACCCATGTGGTAACTCTGATTGAGTTACTCTCTACAATATGGCTTTTCATAGCCACCCATGCAGGAAAACTGCAACCTCTCCTCTCAACACCTTGTATCTCAATTTCTGTGACATCTGTTTTAACTGGGTGAGAATGTGGCAGAAAAAATTTTTCTTGATGGGCAGCCTGGGCTTGTCTCTCTTTTTCCTTCATCTCTTCACCTGTTGTCTCTCACACCACGTACTACAGAGAGTCATAGCTCAGGATCACTTCTGTACATAATTTTTCAATTAATTCTGATCTCTAGTTTGTATATGTTTTTTAACCTGCATTATCAGCTTGTGAAATTTTCAGTCACTTCGTGCTTTCCACTGTATTTATCCTCATGAGGTTTCGTTGGCCTTTCCTATAAACAAAAGCCATAACATCTCTGCAGTCTCCTTCAAACTCCTCCTTAAAGCTTTTACCGTAACACCTTTACAGAAGGACAGTCAATATATTAGCAACAGCAATAACCCTGTTTTGTTGTTCCCTGTGTTCCTAAAGGGTTTTACCTTTCTCTTGTCCAGTATTTTGGGAGCAGGGGCCATTTTTTTGTTCCATGCTTGTAAAATACCTGCTGCATTAATGTACTTCTGTAATTAAGGTGTCCAAGTCTGTCAGTAAAATAAATAATAATGAATATCTAAGAACCGCTGAGGTTGTTCAAATCAAGTCTTTCCTTTCCATCAAACTGGGATAAGCTTGATGTAATATTGAGACATGAACACACTATCTGATCAGTGGAATCATCAGGTTCTCCAAAAGGAATGAAGGAAAAATCAACCAAACATAAATTGCTGACTAAGATGTTGCATGACTGAAGTTATTGTTGGATACCTTTGATTAGTGGGTATACTGGGCGAAGCAGTGATCTTCCTTAGAGTTTCAGTCCTGCCACTAGATAATCAGGGACTATGGACCTGTGGGATATAGCTATAATACATTTTCTTGTATTTGTTGGATATCAGAATCACAAATCACAACATAGAAAGTCATTTTTCTGCACTGACTATAACACTGGAATTTTTTATCATATTAAGGAATGTGAAGAATTATATTCCTTACCTAAGTTTTGCATCTAGATCAAGCCAAATTCAGCCTATGTATAGAGAAGGACAGGATTCATTGCCCTGTCTAGGAATTTCACTAACTTAGACCTGCAGTTAAACCATGGGCAATGCAGAAAACTGTTGAGGTTTTTCTTATCTGGCTGACTGCTGAAGTAAACCCCAGCACAGTGCTAGATAGGACTCTGACACGGGAATTAAAATCTTCTATATTAGACTAAGCCCTGAGCTCTTGGTTTCAGATAGTTAATAGCACTTTTCTCATCAGAATTTGAGATGTCAGTCCTTGCCATCTGACCAGGAAATATTCTGAGATGTCGTATAGATAACATAGCTGTAGACTCTGTTTTGGTTGCATACAGGCTTTAGGCTTTATGCTGCTGCTCATACTTTACCATAATTGCTGGGGAAAAGGAGTTCAGAACCATCACCTTTTAGGACTGAGTGTTGGTGGTGTTCCCTCCACACTGGCCATGATTTATCCCATTTCCCAGCACACCCTTTCAATGGAATACACAGGCGTGGCTGGGCAAGTAGAGCTGTTTTTCCAAAGAAAGTCTGAGGCCTGGATCTACCTTTTCATTTGGAGCACTTCTCAAATCACAGAATTGGGAACTTATTTACATGGTGGCAGAGGGAGAATAGAAAGGGATTCCAAGGAAAGCACAGGTGTCTTCTTACCCAGACCATGAACGTGCTTCTGATACCACCTACTATGCCACACATAACCCCCAAAAGATGGGTTACCTCCTTGTGTTCCTTTAAAACAAACATTTGGTCACTCAAAAATGAATAGTCGAAGGTGCCAACCCAGTGGTAATACTGTGAAATGATGGAATGTTTGTGTTACCTCCAATGCATTGCCTTGTTACTCTCCTACCTCTATTAGAGTTACTTCTTGAGTGCATTGCAGTTGGTGTCAGCTATAATACTATGCAGAGGTTATATGTACATATGTCCACCTATATATGTTAAAGTTATTGTTATTTCTACATTACCATACCAAACAGTTACTCTTTGGGAATTTTTCCCTCTTCTCCCTTAACTGCAGAGATTTTTTAGCATATATGACACACAATTTGGCAAAAGTCAAAGCAGGACAGCATTGTTGAGGCAAAGTGATAACAGTATGTGCTGAGCCTAAGGCTACTTCCAGAAAGCAGCTGTCAGTGGACGAGTAATAGACACCATTGGAAGACAGAAAGCCCACACAGTTACAAGAAGTGGCACATTTCTCGCATATAGTAACAAATAAAAATGTCCAGGAACTGTGAAGCTTAGTTCCCTACGTCCCCAACTTTTAATTCACAGATTTCATCCAGGTCTTTTCCAAACCCTAATTGCTTCTTATTAGTAAAATTGAATTTATAACTGTCTAAGCAACATTTCTTCAGGCAACTAACTACAACTTTAGGTTTCTACATGAAAATGAGAGTCAGATGTGGATGGTGTCTTCATATTCAAGGTCAAATTTTGTGCCAACACTGAACTTTTTGAAGTGAGAAAGAGTTCTCACTCCTAACTTTGTCATTAATTTTCTTAATATCTCTCATTCATGGCTTTTAGCTGAAAGATGAAGCAAAATAACCCACGGGGAAAGATAGCAATGAATTCTCACTGCATTTCTATGAAAAGCACCTCCCACAAAAGCTACAGCGCTGCAAGTTTTCATGTAGATCTAGCAGGTGCAAAGGTAGAAGGACTGGTAGAACACACTCGTGTTTAGTGAGCAATCTTTGCTCTGTAAGGGGGACACGAGCATTTCAAATCCTAAACACGATGACCTAAGTTGGCTGTTCACAGAAAGGCACACATTCAATTTAACCAAGCCAGTTATTCAGTTCAATAAATATCTTCTTGACCTCAACAGGAGATAAGTTTATGCCCTGAAGTATAACTCCTGTCTTGTTAATGCAGGAAAGATAGGAACAGATGGTTTTAAAACTGTCATGTGTGTGCTCTGGAGACAGAGGAGCCCAGTGGTTGCACCCCAAAGTTGTGTGCAGAACACAACACCTGGACCTGCCTCATTTCTATGTACCTGCGAACACCGTGGCAGAAAGCGGAGCTGCTGGTGGGTGGGAGGAAACATCATCCCTATTCTGAGTGCATTTAGCTGGACAGTGTAAATATGTTTCCAGACTTTTGAAACATCCACCCATAGTCCACCTGCCAGAGACTAAATCACATAGGATCACATTTGCCTGAAACTATACAACAGGTCAAGGTAATACAACCTTCCGAAAAACCAGACCTATACCCTCTATACCTTTTTTTACCTCTTGGGTAGTCTATAGTAAGTAGTCTTTCAGACTGTTTAGAAAGAATGGAAAGTATCTTGTAATAGCTACATAATATGAAGGGCAGTAATAAATGAAACTTGCTTTCTTTATACTACTGCACAATGCTCGTCGTATTTCCCCAAAATTTCTGCCTTCTGCAGTTGCTTTAAAGTAGAATGTGCGTTTTCTCACTTATAAGATAATTTTATTGAGATCCAGAGTATCCTTTACTATGAGGTCTTTTTCCCATCAGTAACTATTTATATGTACTCGTTTTTCCTCAGTGATGAAGAAGTTGTTTTTTGATTGCTTGAGTTTCAACATTATGAGGTCAATGTCTTTGCTCCTCACTTATGAAAGCAGGTAGGAGAACACTTCCCTGTATATTATATCTAATGAGGTGAACATGAAAAATAAGCCTAGGGCTGCAGAAGGGCTCTCTATTAAAGCAGTTGTCATGAAATTCCTACTAAAGAGAAAAATGAGAAGAGTTGCCTTGATCAGCAGATGCAAAATGATAACTTTCTTGTGACAATGGAAAGGCATCTCATTTTTCCACACCTTATGAACTAGTGGGGAACCTCGTATAAAGTCAACAGAAAAGTTGCATGGATATTGCAGAGGGAAAAATGGGCATGTATTGCCTCATTGAACAAAGGTGATCACCCAGATGATATCAGCAAGGAAGGACAGTTTCCCTTTCATCTGCAGCTCGGAAGAAGGCACGTGCCCTGAAATATTTAATATTTGCAATCACTGTGGATAGAAATAAACGATACCTCTCATCTTTCTCTCTCTCCCGCCCCTAGTCATCTAGCAACTCTCATAACTGGCATATGCTATGGCTGAATGACCTGGCTTCATTCACAACTAAATCACTACTAAAACAGTCAGGATGATAGATAGCAGCTTATCAATAATTGAAAAGAAAGGCTTAGAGATGTCCCATTATCTGAATAATTAATGCTGCACATGGGCTTTGTAATTCCTTAATAAAACTGACTGATTGATTTGCTTAATTAATTCCTTCTTTGACAGGCTTATTGCTTTCTTTGGAGACAGGGCTGGGCAAAAAAGAAAAAAAAAAGAAAAAAAAAGAAAAAAAAAGTAAAAGGAAGACTGAAAACTAGGAAGGAAAAGAAAGTTTTAAAATCTTTCATAAACTTTAACCCTCCACTGGAGAATAGAAAAGTTGTTCAACAGTTAATTCTGCCTTATATCCTAGACTCTCCCCAACCTCCTCCATCTCTTGCCAACCACAAAAATGGCTCCACAAATGGAAAGATCGACAACAGAAAAAACAACCAACAGATTTTTCCCACCTGCTTTGGATTTCACCTTTGCTCATGTCCCACTGCAACTGATCAAACATTATGATAAACTGTAAAGTGTCCCACAACCACACCAGTAGTAAACTTGGCTGAGCCTTAAACACTTTTGAGTAAATTGATCTGAATGAAATGTTTAAAGCCCACTTCAGTTTACCAGCAATAATTACTTTGAAAGTTGGCTGCTGCCATCACTACACTGCTCTGTCATAAACAAAATGCTTTCTTGGGTTGGAATGCTGGCTCAAAGTCAGCAGGCGCTGTCAGCTTGTTGTCTCTCCTCTTTTTACTTTGTTTTTTGTTGTGTTAAACTTACTTAAACTGCTGTGGGACTAATATTGTTATCTGGCATGAACTTCTCCAAGTGCCAGTGAGTTCACCCTTACAGACGGTCCCTATTTGGTGCCAGAGACTCATTAAAAAAAAAAAGAAAAAAAAAAAGTGTGTTTACGAGGGTCAAAGAATGTACAGAGAAGGGCAGCCACTGAAACCTGGCTATAAGGGTCATATAAACAATTCCTACGTGGCAAACACCCCCAGAATATGAAGTATGCTTATGTGTCTGAGCAACGTTTTTGTTCCAGACACAGGTTCTTTGTGTTTTAGTAGAATAGCAATGCTTGCTGCGTATTTGGCTCCATGCAAAAAATGGATTTATCCTTAAAATCTGGAGACACATTGTTCTAAAATTTGACTGAACTAGGGATTAAACCGATTCCTACTTACAGCTGTTTCCCTTTAGCCTAATCAAGACCAACCCAGACCTCAGTCAACAGCTGCTGCTAAAATGGTATTTTTGCATTAAAACAATATCTTGCATGGAAAGTCTGTTGATACAGAGGTGCTTTGGAGATATTATCTCTTTATCTTCCCATTTTCTAGGTAAGAAGAAAAGACAAAAAATGAATTGAATCAGCTGAAAAGTGAGTAAAATCAACAGGTTGTCTGAGCTGTGCAGACTCAGAAGGCCAGCATGCCATACTCCATGGAGGTGCTCTACAAAGTGTAGATTACTGTGCAGACATGGTTTCTGGTCTAATTTTTGTTATATGTTACTTCAAAGATCCTTACGGTATATTGAAATCTGCAGTGAAGACATTCTTGTAATTTTTAACTGTAGAGAAGAGTTGGTTATCACGCTTTTGACAAGTAAGGGAAAAGGAATGTGTGGACAAGATGACTCAGATTGGTATTCATTGCAGTTACTACATTGAAAAAAAGGACAATCATTTGACTAACAAAATTTATTACAAGGTTTCCACATGATAAATAAATGCAAGTTTTTTGATTTTTTGAAGGTGGATGGTTTTGGAGTTTGGGTTTTGTTTTTTTTTTTTTGTCAGACATAATTTGTTAGATCAACTTTAGCATGTTCCTTGGGGTTTGGTCTCTTTGAGATGAAAGAAAACAGAAGGGTGAAAAACATGAAAATGGAGAAGGTTGATGAGATTTGTTGTTAAAAGTTAACACAAACTTTCACTTCAATTGTTTTAAGATTTGCTGATTCAAATAGCAATGGGTTGAATATTGCACTTCTTTCTGAATCAAGGCACCCATTGATAATGAAGATCAAAACTCCCGCTGTCAGATGGACCTTAGCATTGAAGGGTAGTTCTGAACCAGGCTTTCAGGTATTTGAAGTATTCCTAGTTATGGTGTTGGTACTGCACCATTTTCTTTCATGATGATTTCATAAACCCTTCGGAAAGGATTTTTTTTCTAAGGAGCAAGTCTGTACAACCCGAGGTGTGTATTCAATCAGCTATTCAAATCTTGTGCATGTGCAGAGTATCTGAATCTCAAATGACACATTAAATTGGATGCACAGTTGAGGGAAATAATTAGCATAAGAAATGGCTTTCTTGAGACTCATGATGAGGTTTCCAGGCTCATCACAGAGGAGATTTTGACACAACCAAGACAACTCGTTTTCAGCAGTTCTTCAGCTACATAATCCACTATCCCTCTACTCAGCGTTTCAAACCAGAAAACCACCGAGACTTACAATTTCAGCATCTTTTGGGGCCGGTGTCTGACATCAGCATTACTCACTGCCTGACATGATCAAGCCAGTTATTTCCTTCTGCCTCATTCGTTCAGGATGGCAGCACCCCTAGAAAAAAGGATGGACTTTTTAAGCTTGACAGTTCTCATGCAGAAGGCGGAGTCTGAAAATTTAACACTCCGTTTAAATAAGATTGCCTCTCTATCCTGTTAAAAATGCTGTGACGGGAGAATTGAAGTATTATCTAAGTTGCATGGTTTGAAAACAGCTACAGTGTCTTTTATCTATAGTAAATTATTTGCAAGTGTTTATCTTTTTTTTTTTTTTCCCCACGGAAACAGGGATGTGATTGTAACAGGTCCAGGTAATACCGAGATATTCTGCTTACACTTCTCTTCTTCCTGCCCCTGTGTTAATCCTATGTGGAAGCACAGGAAAGGGCTTCATCTTTCTGTACGGGATTTTGGAGTCTAGCCCTAACATAATGCAAAATCCTAGATAAGTAATGGTAAATAATTTCCACTTAGTTTTCAAAGTAAGCTTCCTAACTGAAAAGTAACATTTAATACTCAGAAAAATGTTGTAAATAGCATAAGACAATAAACCACATTTGAAATACCAAACTACATTGAAAACAGAAGTTACTCACACAGCATGCCCATCATAGGCTTCCACCATAACGCTTTCTATATCTGCAAAATATTTTCCTCGTGGTCTTTTCTCTGAGAAAGAATCTTAGAGCATGAAGCCCTTCCAGATCTCTCTCCAACAGCCTGGATCCATTTGCTGTGGCCCCCAGCTCAGCTGTAGCAACGGATTGTACAAGCTCCCTGACTCTGCCTTGGGGTTTTTTGGCTCATGTAACCTGTTTACACAGGCATATAGAAAATTTGGCTCATTACCACTCTCATGGGAGACTCTCCCTGTAAGTTAAGCTAGAACAACAGTTGCTGTTACCCAAAATAAAGTTCACGCTGGAATCCCATCCATGGAGCAGATAGACATTTCTGAAGCCTTTTTCCATGTCCATATTTTAAGACTCCCAAGCGTCAGGAAGATGGTCCAAGACAAATGACAGAGCAAAAACCATGCCCTGCTCCTCGGGGCTTCCCATTGCCCCCACTTCAGCTGAGCTGCCTAGTCCTGCTCTCTGCCTTCTCCTCCTTGCCTCTACCTTTGGGTCAAATGAAAATTTCTGCAGCACAACTCCCGTGCATCTCATGTTGTGGCAGGAATGGACTGTGATACCTCATAGTGCTGTGTGTTATGCCTAAAAGGTATTGCCTCTGCATAGGCTCAGAAAAGACTTGGGAGGGCCTGTCAAGCAAGCTTCAGTCTCAAAGACACAGTCCTCACTGCAGCACTTTGGGAGAAACTAGTCATCCGTCTAGTCCACTGGTACGATTTTGCTTTCACTGAGCTGAATATGAATATGAAGCTGAATACTTGCCAGTGGAATTGCATTCATTAAGGGTGAAAAAATGAACTCTAATTTTCAATTTACCGATTAGGATGTTTGTTTATGTTCTGCCTTTAAGGCATCTTGTAACAGCAACATATTGTATTTTGGTTCTCACGAACCTCTGCAGTACAGAACAAAGACGAAGTGTTTACAAATTTTTCGTAATGAAAAAGAACATCATTACATTAAGTTGCACTTTGATTGCTTTGAAATGAAATTCCCATTTCAAATAAAAAATTAACCTGACATTTTAGTGTAGGTATATGTACACATGTATATGTATATATCGGAAGTAAGAGATTTTCGGTGCGGTATGTATACAGACTTTTATACATACGTGCTTACTGTATTTACATGAGCTGTATCCATACTTGTGATTATGTGTTTTTATACTCATTCCCTCTCATTTCCCCCTGCAAAGTATGTAATCCTATATTTGAAAGAAGTTAAATTCATACAATGAGGGCTAGTGTTTTTAAAAAGTTTAACATGCTAAGAGCTGAAGTTTCTGAAAATGTAGGCTCTATATTTGCCAAATATGATTAAAATTAGATCTTTTTCTAGAGGTGGAAAGAAATACAGAAAATGAAGGAAGCATCATATTTCTTCACTCCACCATTACACAACTTACAGTTGTGCATGACTAGAAAGTGTTGCTTCTTTTTTTTGAAGAAATTAGATTAAAAAAAGAAAATTTTTCCCAGACTTCCCATGTAGCAATATCTCCATTCTTTTTAGTACAGGGAAATAATCCTTGAGAACTTATAAATAATGTAAATATATAGATTGTGGTTTTCATTTGTATTTTTTTCGAGAATTGTTTCCTGGGGGAAATAATAATGCAGTTCAGTGATGCTAGATATTTTATGGGTACCATGTATGAAACAAATGCTTGCTTAATTGTTTCTGGCATATAAACGTGAGCTGAAAAATGCAAGATCATAGCAGCCACAGAGAAGCTGATTCTAATGAAAAGGAACTGGGATTCTCGAGTTTAGCTATGGGATAAGCTTTTGATTTCAAAGGAACAACTGGTCATATTGGTGCGTAGGGTAAAACCACCCACATAGACCAGAAATGAGCGGTGCACGGCGTTACTAGAGAAATGGTTTGAAGGACTGAGAAACAGGAAGTCTGTCTAAATCTACTGTGCAGTTGAAGCAAATTGAAACTTAAGGGACAGGAAGCTGCACAACAGAGTAATGGAAAAGGTGTCTGCAGCCAATGAAAAAGATGTTCTCTTTCATACCTAGAGACAATACCTATGGGTTCATCCATGCATTCATGGTTTCACTTACCTATTAAGGCTATCATATAATCAAAACGTGATCTGGAAAATAGCCAAATATAGCATTTATGGAGAATGTATTTAATGGCTAAAGCAGGTGCCTAATAATGATGTGAGTCTGAATACATGCCTGGTGCAGAGCTAACACCCTTTTGCATTCATAATCTATAATAGACACATATCAGAAGACAAGCAACATGAAAATGGTTCACAGTGCTCGGATATCTGTAAATAAAGAGTACTGAGATAATAATGACTATAGCTAATTTTAACAAAACAAGAGACATTGCAATCAACATGTCAGGTAGGTTTTGTACACATATGCAAGCTTCTATACTTATCCGAACCCAACTTTTTTAGTTTTGACCATTGCCAAGAAGAACATTGATCTATACCCTATTTCAAAATGGAACCACACTAAACATTCAACTGAAAATTAATAAAGTTTGTTAAGCCATCAATTGGTCTCCAGCAACACTTAAGAATTTCTGAACTGGTGTTTATTGAAATGCAAATCACTGATCATAAGTCCCATAGCCTTCATAACCATGATTTAAAGATTAATTGCACAGACCAAATCATCTCATTGCTTGAGTATCTGCCAGTTGAGAGTTCCTTGACTTCTGGTACCGATAAATTGCTCCAGTCCCTTCCTGTAACATGTTCCTCATGGACTGCAAATAGTAAAGAGGAATTAACTAATTTCAGGCGAAGAGGTTGCCTGGTCTTACTGCCTATGCTCACTCAAAATACAAGGTATGGAGCGACAGAAAACCAACAGATTGCCCTGCCCATCCATTTCTCAATACAGAACTGCTTCTGTCCTCAGTGTGAATACATCCTGCGGCAGTTACGGGTTTGCCTACTTTGCTTTAGTGTGAAAAAATGAAGGTTCAGGACAGGTCAAATAAATTCTTCATTCCCCATGTTATTGCAGAGAGCAGAAAATATTCCTCTACTCTTGTAGGAGCCACTCACCACAAACTGAGACTGAGAGGGAGATTAAACTTTGAGTCTAGGTTTTCACTGATTGGAAAGGCCCCCAAAAGAAGAGAGTCAATGCTTAGGCCTTTTGCCTGTTTTGTCCTCTCTGAGAAGAGCAACAGCAGTTTTATGTAAATTATATTTGAACCTACTTTATATATACCTTTTCCTACTTTAATCTGGCTGCAGGCTAATCATCCTCCTAAATCTCAGTTTGCTGTGTTCCTGGAAACCTCTCCTTGTGCCTTTGGGAAATACTTTTCATCTTAACTCCTCTAGTTTTATTCCATTTAATGTTTCTGCTCTTGACTGGCAAACATCCTCTTGGCAGATGAGTGAAGGAAGTGTCATGTTAAGTTAAACGATGCCACTGCAGCACTAAAAACAACACAGCCCATTACAGAAGAAGCCAAAAGCCCCGTAGGGACCCTGAGAATAGGAGTCTGTAGTGTCCGTATATTGATTGTTTTCTCCTAAGTTATTGAACAAAGAATATATTATATTATGACTCTGACAAATCATAAAATGTCCATTAATGTTCAGGGACTCTGCATGGATTATGCTTTAGGTTTCTTTAAAGACTGGAGATCTCTGAAAACACAGTACATTTCTTGTTGATTTCAAGACCAAGTTTTGGTGGTTTTTTTTAGTTTTCCACAAGAAATAAAAGCTCTTATAATACATACCAGGTAGTGACTAATTATTTTGAGCAAATATATTATACTAGCCTAATTATAATCCAAGTTGGACAAATACAAGAAAATTACGAGATAACATTTATGAACCAGAAATGTAGTTATAGTCTCCAAATAAAGATTCAATCCAGTTTTCCTTAAAAGCTGGAATGAAGTATATTCATTTATTTTGTTAAAAGCATAATCACCCTTAGATCTAAATTTTGAAAATGGGTTACTGATTTTGGCTGGTTTTATTTCCAGGTAGATAGTCAAGCCTACTTAAATGAGACAGATTTTCAGCACATGGGAATAAAGGCAACTGATATAGTAAGATATTTCAAATTGCAACTCATTTTTCAAAATTCAGGCCATACTTGTTAATGAAAGTCAGATCACTTAATCTTAAGGTGAAGATTTAACTATCTGTAAAGTTAAAAGAGAGTCCATTCAAGAGCTTGAAGGACTTCAAAATTACTCATTTGGGATATTTTAGATGACTCAATCTTTTTCATGCCTTTCTCACAAATGGCTTTACTTCAACATTGGTAATTTTGGGTGCTGTCAATTTAAAAGACAGTTGTTTGATCTGTTGTGTTTCATAGCTTAATAAAACAACAGCAACAACAACAACAACACTTTAAACCAAGCTACTTTATTATCATTTTATTTATTGGTGATCTCATTTATGCTAGAAAAGTTAGTGAATGCATGTTTATCTTTTGCAGTGTGCAGACAACCCCATTTAAACTTTGATCCCCTAAACAGAGAATTTTTGTTCCTGGTTTAAGTGGGAAGCGAAGGGGTTCCTGCCTCTCCAGGGTAACACAACATTGGAACTCCAGGATTTAAGTCAGATCCCCTCTACCGTTTACTACTCATTTTGAGAGTCTGATAGCTTTCATCCAAATGTGGAGCTCTTTTGTGATGACCTGCTCTGTGCTAAGGTCAATCTCCACCTTCTCCTCAGAACCTTCCCCTGTCCTGAACAGAACTGCTGTGCTGTTCCCTCAGTCTCTCTGTTGAGTACAGCTAATCCTTAAAATTTAATTTCCAGTGATGCAAGATGAACATTTAAGCAATCATCTTATAACAAGAAGGTCTTTGCCCTTATGCAATTTATTTTCTCAGGAAAACAAACCAAAACAAACCAAAACAAACTGTATGGACTTATAATTCTGAACGGGCCTTTTCTAACACTAAAGTGAATACTCAGACACTTGTACCTTGGAGAACTGTACAAATCCTCTGCAAAAGTAGATCAAGATTTCTTTACTGTGAGGGTGGTGAGCCCCTGGCCCAGGTTGCCCAGAGAAGCTGTGGCTGCCCCATCCCTGGAGGTGTTCAAGGCCAGGTTGGACGGGGCTTGGAGCAACCTGGGCTGGTGGGAGGTGTCCCTGCTCATGGCAGGGGGGTGGAACTGGATGGTCTCTAAGGTCCCTTCCAACCCAAACCATTCTATGATTCTGTGATTCTTTATTGGCAGTAGTTAACCTGACTTGGTTCCTTGTTTCTGTTATATTCTCATTGTGGGGCCTCCAAAAAGCCTCCATGTGTAGCCAAAGAGCATTGCACTTTGTTTCAGTTGCACAAGGTGTTTCTGTCAGTGCTTTTCCTTGCTTTCAGGAGAGATACTGTGCTGGGCCTCGGCCAAGGTGCAGGAAAGGATGTGACAAGATTGCAGTGGCTTTTTTGATTTATCTTTCCTGGCCTATGTGTTAGTAGAGCACTAATGGACACTGGTGTAAGAAAAGGGATGACAAATCTTAGGACCTGTTGGCCGGGCAGAATTGTGTCACACGTACACTCGACTTGTGGCTTGATATAAGACATTTAATCTCTCTGTAGTTAAGCCCCATCTGTAAAATGGATGTCAGGACATTGCTACAGCAGGAGCTGTTGTGAGAGGGAAAGGGTGTATAATTAATAGCTGACTAGAGGCTGGATGGCAAAATTCATTGGATGGTGGGTAGGTTCATAATGAATTTCTGACCTGGGGGACAAACATCAGTGGTACTTCATTACTTTAGTCCTGGGATGAAGAAAAGGCCCTGTATCATTAAGCAGCCGGGAAGGAAGTCTGCAAATTGGGAAAAAAGAGGGAGGTGGTGAATCATCTAAAAGGAACTGGGCACACTCTGCAGGTAAAGGAGCTCAAGCATTTAAAGGCAAGTTAAAACCACAGTTGAATCCATTTTCTTTATCTTTCTGTTAAGATGTTTGATACTACATGTAGTAAGATCTGCTTTACCTGTCTGCTCCTTTTTGTCCTCCTTTTCTGCTCCGCATTAGCATTCAAAGTTTCATATGAGTTCTTTTCAGAAAGTTCACCGAGGTGTTCCCAAGGTCTTGATTCAAAGGGTCTCATCTACCCGGTCCTGACAAAATTATTCTTCTTTCCTAATTGTCTCTAGTTTAAAGGGATGCCCATAACCAGATTATTTGCTTTCCTTCATAAAGTTAATTCTCAGCATTTCCATCTGTAATACAATTGAATTTTTCCTTGGTCCTGGGACTTAAAGATTGAGTAGCCTTTCTCTGCTCTCTAATTCAGAAATATAGGAATGGTGTATCTAAGCATCCCTAATGGTCTCTGTCATCTCACAGACTATCAACGTTAAAAAAATGAAATGGCAACTTGTGTTAGAGTCATTATTTGCTACCACCTGATTGTTATAAGAGCATGGTAAGAGAATCCTTTTCCACCTAAAAAAAAAATTAAAAATACAAAAATTTTAAAACCCACCCACTGCTGTTTAATATGCAAAATGAAATCAGTTGTCACAAGCAGCACTAGACAAATCAAAGCATTTATTTGAAATAGGCAGTATGTTAACATAGGTAATATTTATACCTTGCATGGCTGATCTCTGTCATCTGTCTCTCTCGTTGCCCTACAGAACTTATGTAGGGTGCTGTCCTAAATCCTAAAATGCTCAACCGAGGAAACTTCTGCAGCGTGTGGCTGCAGATGTATACACATGTTGTCAGCAAAAGTTCTCCCTCCAAATACAGAGATCTACTAGGTGCCAGAAAATCCTATAAGATAAAAGAAAAACGAGCATTTTGGGTTAGCAGAACACAACCTTTACCTCAGAGAGAACAAAATTTTTCAGTCCCCAGTCTTGTATAAATTTTGGAGCCTTCCTAAATTCCGAATTCTCCTTCATAAAGTTGGTATTTTTCAGACTTCAATCCCCAGGGTTTGAAGAAGATGTATACCTAAACAGAGACATGGGCACAGATCTGGAGCTACTTTGAAATTGTGACAAATGTCATCCCCCAGAACTTTTTTTTTAAAATCCTTTTCTTGAAGCTTCGGTACATTTTCTGTCAGTCTTAGGAACCGGATTGTGTATAGTAGTGTATAGATTTTCTGCCCTCTCCAGATTCAAACTACAGTATTGGCTGATAAATTTCTGTTCAGGGGGGTCCAGCTGATGTCGATATGATCCCTTAGGACTCAGCATTGCTGTTGGTCAGGTTGAACCAACATTGGCCATTTCCTCCCCAAAAAGCTAGTATTATCAGGAAAGCAGCCCAACTGCATTGTTTCAGGTAGCTCATAATTACTGCCACTTTCAGATCCAAATGTGTAACTCAGCTTTATACTTTTGCCTTTTCTCAGTCTGAAGATGTAATCACCAACATATCTTTGCATTCTTGTAAAGGCAGAGAGAAATAAAGGGAACCTGCCAGCAAGCTCTGTTGAATAATTCTCATACAAAATACTTTTGTACCAATAGCGGGTGCTGGGGACGTGGGGAATCCTGGGTTTTGAGTTTTTACTGTATTGTAAGATAATTTTCCAGTCCTATATTAAAATATAGAAATTGCTGTTGGCTTTTCAGCCCTCGGAGCCATGGAAGAGCGAGGCTGGTGCATTTTCTTCCCCAAGTCTCAGGTAAATGAGGATGTGGTTCACCCCCTGGCAGAACATAAATGTTATACTGGACTTATATTAAATAAAATCAGCTGTTCTAATTAAACCAGCATCAGCTCAACGGAATGTAATAGCACTCCAGCAAAGGCCTTTTTGGGCTATTCTTCATGTTAGGATCTGTAGCAAGTAATTACCCACATCATTACTGAAACCAGTTTTAAGGCAACACTTCAGGAGGATAAAACCACTTTTTCAAGTTATTCCTTTACTGAAATGAGAAAATGGAATATTTCCATGCAGAAACATGGGTTATCAGGCGAATGAGGAATGATATCAGTAAAAGAATTTGGTAGAAGGTATAATGGTAGTAGGATGATTTCTTTTTATTTTCTTTTTTGGATTTTTTTTTTTTAATAGAAAGATTGGATTGTAGCTCCTGTCACTAGTTCCAGCCTTCTGCTATCTGATTTACCTTTTGATATACTGTCATAGTCAACATTGTTAAGCACCCTTTACCATCCGTGTTTTATATGTTTATTCCTGTTATTTTGGTACTAGTGTAGAACCTCAACATATTCTCATACGGTTCCTTTATTCTATTGAAAATACTTCCTTAATCCCAATTTCTTTATCTCACTCCAAATATGTGAATGGGAAAGAAGAGAACAACTGCAAATGGCTATAGAGTAAGTTAAATCTGCTAAATAAATTATATAGAAAAATTAAAAGCTGCTAGTATGCAGTATAATGCATATTTTATCATTTCCCCCTTACAATGTTGTTAAAAAATACATAACCTCTTGATGTATGTATATTTCCTTGAGGAAGGTGCTCTGTAGCTCTGAGGCGGGATAAGTAGCATGTGATGTGGCAGCTGTAAGGTAACAACATGTTTTCCCATAAAAAGCAGAGTAAATGGGCACATAAATTCCATATAAACTGTCAGCATGTCAGCTATGCTAACACTGGGTAAGCTACTGCCCTGCAGCCTCACTAACTTGTGCACCATCATTTTTCAAACAATACACTTCAAGAACTCGTACAGCTCCTGTGGAAGCAACGCTCAGACCACCCTCCTTCTGGCTACTTCAGCCACCTTCGTTCCTGTGCAAGGCCTGAAGAGGGATGAAATCCAGATGTTGTTTTCTGTAGGTGATGTTTTGCCCAGCGTCTGAGAGCAGGAGGTCTGCAGCAGTGTTGGGAGTTTAACCATGTTTTCTGATAGATTATCGCAGTCCAAGATTCATCTCATCTAGCTTCAGATATCTACTCAGCAGACCTCTACATCTGAGCAAGTCACCCCAGGCTCTGCAGTCACTCGCTGCAGTTAACCGGGGTGCTGAGTACTTTTAGGGAGCAATTCATCTGATCTACTTTAGCTGTGTACTTTAGCTGACACGCATCACACCTCAAAAGAGCCTAGGGAGTTTAGCAGACATCAACACCTATATTATGAATGTCTAAGTTAGAAGACATAAATCAACTCCTGAATATCTTTAGTCCTCTAAAATCACTGTTCTGCTAAATTACTTTTTTTTTTTTTTTTTTAGTAATCTGACTGATTACTCTATTTTGTCTGGATTTATGTAAGCTGAGGAACCTCATACACTTGGGCCACCTCAGCAGCCCATACCAAACTATCAACTTCAGCTTTCTTGTTTGTGAAATAGGAATTCTACAGGTAGCTTGTGTCTCCCCGTATAGAGAGAACCGTGATCTGGAAATGATGGAGACAGAAATAAGGAATTATGGGACTGATTTTTGATGAACTTCATGCAACAACAGGAATAAGGTGCCACCTTGCTAGGCCAAAAGTTTGTGATTGTGTTTTATCAGATCCATTTTCTGTACTAGCTGTTTCATAAAACACTTACTGAGGAAGGGGGGAACACTGACATGTTAACAACATTACAACCAAAATTTTGTGTATTAAAAAGTCTTTATTGAATGAAGTGTAACAATATATGGCTAAAGAAAGAAGACGGGAAGAAGAACCTCTTTGTGAAACTTGAAAAAACCCAGAATTTTTTTCATAATTTTCAAATATGTTGTTGGACAGACAAACTATTACCCAAAAAACTTACCCTGTAATACTGAGGAATATTTACTGACCACCTTAGGTTGCTTCCTACGTTCTAGGCTGTGTCACAATGGTCATGAAAGACAAGCAATGTCAGTTTGAGGCAGTTAAAATTTTTATAGCAACAAAGGCAATGAATCTCTTCCACACTCACCCTTCTTCTTCAAGGTCAAGTGTTCTCCCTCGACCTCTTGAAACATGCACACAACTAAATTATACAGGCATATCATTGTTATCATAAATACATTATGTACTCCTATTTTCATAGTTAATGTAAGAGGGTCAGAGAAAATTTTTACTTGAATAAGGCGGGTCAGTAACCTGAAAAGGTTGAAGAACACTGCTTTAGATAGATGGACAAGGAAAGTCTTTATGACCTGATTTCCATGAACTTCAGCTGATTTTCAGGTGCTGAGCAGGTGCTTTAGTTTATGGTAGAAAACAAGTTAATCTGAAGATATTTTCTTAGTTGCTATTGGCAAGCTATTCAGCAATTCTGTATGTCATGTTTTCCATGCAAGACAGATGTCCAAAAATAATTTATTTTTAATGTGGATTCCTCAAGAAGGTATAGTGAATTCGTATTAGTAACTGATGAAGCAACATGGTCTGAAGCTTTAATAAAATCAAGAAAATTCATTTGATGTCATAAGTGAGAAGGATCTTTCTGAATTCATTTAGCCCAAGTGCAGAGGGCACAGCTGATGACCTGTCTCTTAGTCAGGCATGTACTTCTTGTTCAGTTTGTATAGTCCTTAGGCCTTTGACAGAGGCTTTTAGGCAGTCTTCCAATGAAAGTAGTACAGTGAAGGAGAGGAAGACAACATCATCACAGTGAATGCCTATGATTCTAATATATCCAAGCATAGTGATTAGTTATTAATGTTATCTCTAAATTACAATTATACACCACTTTTACTTATAATTTTACTTATATCTAGCTACATAAACAGTTGTCTTGGTTGTTTTGTTTTGTTTTTTTTTTTTTTGTTGTTTTGTTTTGTTTTCATTTAGAACCCTATTGCTTTTTGGGCAATAGGGATGTTGATCTCACACCCACAAAAATGACTTGTAAAAAATAAAGAAATTCTGAAAGCTGGGTAAACTGACAGTAACCTTTGTGCTTCTCCATGCCCTTAGGTTTGCTCGATTGGGAAGTAATTCTCATGAGAACGCCATAATCCATGGGCAGGTTTATATTTTTGTTTGAGGAAATACATGCATAAAAGTTTGTGCTGGTTTGTTTTTTTTCTTGAAGCTGAGGGCAAGGTTTCATTGTAGGTTGTAATTCAAGTTTTATGCAGATCTTTAGATCAATGTTTATATCCTGTGTCTATAGCTAAGCCTTCTCAAGCTGTGATCCCATCAGATCTCCTGGGGCATTCCAGCTGTGATCCTGTCAAATCTCATAAGCTAAATAGGTTGGGCCAACTCAAGCTGCGATGCTGTCAGATGTCATCAGTTAAGCAGGCTTGGGATGACTCAGTGCTTGATCAGGAGACTTGCAATGAACAGGTTGGTTTCGAAGGGCATAGTTGTTGTGATAACACCATGTTTGTGCATGATGTTGCCTTTTCCTTTGTGAAGGCATTGTTCTCAGGCAGAAACTCTGCATTTCCAATATGTCACACTGATGAAAGACAGTACTTATGAGGGGATAAAAGGGGTAGGGGATGAAACCGAGGCACTTCTGCAGATTTCAGCTGTAAATACAGATTGGAAAAAATCTTTGCTTTTTCTGTGCCTGTGCTACCAGTTTCCCAGCATCCTTGCTGTATTAGGAATAGTGTGGCCAGCAGTATTAGGGAAGGGATTGCCCCCTTGAACTCAGCACTGGTGAGGCTGCTCCTTGAATACTGTGTTCAGTTTTGGGCCCTTCACTACAGGAAAAGATATTGAGGTGCTGGAGAGTGTCCAGAGAAGGGCAACGGAGCTGGTGAGGGATCTGGAGCACAAGTCTTGTGAGGAGAGGCTGAGGGACCTCGGGGTGTTCAGCCTGGAGAAAAGGAGGCTGAGGGGAGACCTTCTCGCTCTCTACAACTACCTGAAAGGAGGGGGTAGCCAGGTGGCAGTGGATCTGTTCTCCCAAGTAACAGGCAATAGGACAAGAGGAAACGGCCTCAAGTTGCACAGGGGAGGTTTAGACTGGATAGTAGGGTTGTCAAGCATTGGAACAGGCTGCCCAGGGAAGTGGTTGAATCAACATCCCCAGAGGTACTTAAAAGATGGATAGACGTGGTACTGAGGGACACGGTTTAGTGGTGGACTTAGCAGTGTTAGGTTAATGTTTGGACTCTTAAAGATCCCTTCCAACCTAGATGATTCAGTGATTCTAAGAAACCAGAGGAGAAGCAAAACAAGGAATGGCTGAGAGTGATACAAATCTTGTTCGGACAGTAATGTGTATGTTGTTTTCACTTTGGAAACAGCATCACGTCCTGTGGCTCTGCCAACAAGACTCAGTGCAACGACATAAATAAGGAACAACTGCTTTCATCTATGGTTCTCTGGTATTTTCCATTACAGGTACGTTAGGAGAAGACTTAAGGATCAACCTTCTTTTCTCCTTATCGAAGGAAGCTGTATATCCTACTGGTGATATTATTCCATGGCCTTCAGAAGCTTCTCTAATATTCATGTTTTTATTGAACGAATGAGGTGAAGAAAACAAAACAGGTGAGGCTTATGAGGTTTCATACATGAAGCGCCTTTCTTAATTTATTTTGTAATTCATTGTCCCTCATTTCTTTCTGAAACTAAAGCAAAAAGACAAAAAAGCTGGTGAAAAAAGAGAGAAATCATCTCTGCATGAAAAGGAAACTATATTTTGAAGTTGTATGCATTTTGCAGGGTTTATATTAGTATTTTTTGTATGTCGATATTTGTGTCCTTTTTAATAGATATTTGTAATGAAATAATTTCTTTTTAAATCATGTTTTATCACCAGAAGTCACATTTTCTTATTATATGGTGAACTTCATTAAATAGATAAGGAAAAAGCAAGGTCTTGAAAATGAACTTGATAAAAAGAAGTGTACAATTTCAAAGAAAACATTAATTAAAATAGAAAGATTACAACAATAATGATGTCAATTTTTTCCCCACACATTTCTTTTATGAAAGAAAAGAAAAAGTATTTCTAATGAGGGAAACTGCTGTTGTTGAGCATATTCTGACCAGCTTTAGGAACAAAATCCTGTGCTGAAATAACCCATCTTCATGACAAGAAGTTTCCTAAAAGGTGTACTGGCCCCAAACTACAGAATGAGTCTTGGCAGATCCTGCTGTCTTCATATAGTAGAAGGAAAGAATCTCTGAAGAAATATTAAGTGTACCTTCACTTCAGCCCTTTCTTCTGCCTTCAGTTAGGATGAATTGTTTTTTCAGCACTTTTCAAGAAGTCTTACCCTGATTTAAACCTCACGACTCTTGTGTGTGATGATCTATCCTGGTGTAACTGAAAAGATAATACATAACAGCTACCCTTCAGAAGGACCAAGGTGAGACTCACCTCACCACACCGCACTGACAAGGTCTAGCAATGCCAAAATCTGCCATTAGCAGGGGCTGCCCTCATAGTCAGAGGAGACAAAGAGGAAATCAGGGAATTGTTTTTCTGGGCTGCTTTAGGATGAGGCACACTGAAAGCTTTGCTTTCTCTGTGTTGACTTTAAAGAGAATCACAGAATGGTAAGTTTTGCAAGGGACCTCTAGAGATCACCTAGTCCAACCCCCAAGCTAGGAGATTCATAGAGACATACATACAGACATCTCTATCAGTCGGATAAATACACCTCGCATCTTCCTACCAGGACATGCAACACAGAAGTGGACTACCCTCTCCTCATTTGACTAAGACCAAGAGACTTTGTGTCTTGTCGAAACAAGCAGTTGGCTTGATCGCTTGCCACTGAGTAGGCAGTGGAGGGAGAGGACTCCTTCCTCTTAGTAAAAATACGTGAGAAGATGTTTAAAAGAGTTAAGTCCTGACCACCCTCTGAGACCCTGCATGTTGAAAAGATGACCACCTCTGCAATTCGACAGATGTCCAAAAAACAGTCTACGTTAGACTAAAAGGATATTGACTGTGTCCCACTGTGCCTCAGGCTTACTGTAGACTCAGGCAGCTCCCACCACCCCAGGTAGATGTGCTTCATCTTCACAACATCATCTCGGCAGTCACATAGAGTAGAAACTGCTGGGCCTCTTATCAGTGTTAGGATTTTATTTTACTTTTACATGACTGCTGGGTTGCTGTTTCATCACTGAGGAACATGGCAGCTCAGCAAGGTGGTCTGTGCTCCAGCCCGCCTTGCAAAGGGGACCGATGCATAGGCGAAGGCAGACTCTCTGCCCAGGGGCTCAGGTTTCGTAAAAATGTTTGAACACTGCCTATGTGCAGAAAGTTTTCTGTGTTCTGCTTAGCTTTGCTTATAAACCAAAGGATATTTCCCTGTCCCCTCTTCCCCTCCCCCCCCCCTTTTTTTTTCTTTTTTTTTTTGGTAAGTGAGTGCTTAGAAATTCCCATTTGAAATGTTAAACTGAAGATGAAGGTTCTGATGTTAGTGTCAAGATTAGCATGGTAGGTGGGAGGGAGCAGGAGATGTTTTCCTGAGGAGAAAAGCCCTCAGCACAAGAGACTGTGTCAATAGAGATGAGGGGAATCTAAAGCATAAAGGTTAGCTTTTTAAACAGTTGAAGTTAGGAAGACTGCTCTTTGTGAAACTGGTCACAAAGGGAGCAAAGTGTCTGCATCAGGAAGACTGAGTGACCTTTTCAAAGTGTTAGGTATTGTTTATTTTCATTGAATTATGTGTGTATGTGTGTGTATGTGTGTTGCATGGTGAGAAACCAACAGATGCTACTCTGTGCAGTTTTTCCTAAACTTGCTGAGTGTCTACTAATTAGAACTGGGATGGAGCTGCATTTTGTAATTCACAGTTAAGTTCTTAATTTTGAAATATTTCCTGAGCCAAAATAGATGCAAGTAGGCAATGTTTCCCCCCTAAATCTGTTACCAAAGAGATTCTGGAGAAAGTGTTCTTGGTTTAATTGAACTTTTCATTCCCATTTTAATTTACTTTTTATATTATATTCATGTTGAGCTCTGTGATATTATGTAATATACAATGTGGAAACAAAAGCCACATCTATACTAGTAAATTATACATGCTCAGAACTGGTTAGAAAAGCAGAGGCCAGCTGGCACAGCTCGATCCACCTCCGTACTGGGAAATTCTTTTAACCTCCAAAAACTGGGTGGCCACTTCCAAAGTGCCTATTGAGAGTCATCCTTGGCCCAAGTTGTCTCCTGAACAGTTCCCAGAAATTGTCCGGGGAAATGCTGGCTACCTGGCACTGAAACTGTGCTAGGGACAACTTTAACAATTTAGCTTTATAGGCAATTGTATTCCAGAGCCCAGGAATATTTTCTGGCTCTGGTAATCTTAGAAGTACGAGCACAGTCATTAAATCCTTTGGACTGCACTGCACTTAATTTGGTCAAATACCAAAAGAAGAAGCAGGTCTTATTGTGTTTCACCCTGAGGAATATCTCCCTGGCTTTATCCTCAGAGTAGCCTAAAGACTGTATTCACTCTGCTGGCTGACAGCTCCGGGTGGCAGGAAAATGATCCCACACGTGTCTCCTACGTGCTTCTCCGTAAACAAAGCTCACTGTTGAAAAAGAAATATATCTATATAGTCAAGAAATACAAGTCAACTCTTTATAACTCAGATGTGCATCAAGACTCTCTCATCTTGATTTTATGCACAGGTAAAGCCACTTTACCTCTGCTTTTTTTTTTTTTTTTTAAAGTTAGATTCAGTAGGAAATTCTTTATATTACAGTTTATTTTTGGTTTTGATCTTGTTGTAGGAGCAAAAATACCTGACCTATTACGGTAGCCCAGTCCAGATGTGAGTGGATAAATAGGTAAATGGGGAGAAAGAAATTACAATTTATGGATTTTGTTCTGTTGAATAATCTTATTTTAGGGGATGAGCTATATATTTTTTTTTAAGTAGTCACAGATATCTTCAGTGAAATTTTTGAAATCTTCCTTTTGCTGCTCTAGAGGCCTTCGTCCTTCAGCTAGTGAAAACTGTAGTTTCATCTACAGATATTTCAAAAAACCACTAAAAAATTAATTACTGTTCATGTTGTCTTATCTTACCATAGGTAATACCGGAAGCACTGGTGTGATAGAAGCTGTGCAAACCAACAAGGTGCTTAGAGCAACTCTAACAAAACTGAAGGAGCTTTCAATCACTGACGTGAGTGGCAGGAGGATTTCACCATCTGAACACCACACCCTGCAAGGTGCTTTAGATGTAGACACTCATGGATCAGTGCAGATGAATTACTAGTAACTTGTTCAAGGGTCTTAACAACTATTTTAGAATTTAGATAACAGACAGATTTCTAAAAACTTTTAGCATGCAAAATACTTTTTAAAAGGGAATTTTTTTTTTTCTTTTTTTTTTTTTTCTGTGTACGTAGGAGCTGAGTTGCTTTAAAATCTGGCCATAAACAGCATCACGGTGAGAGTGATATTTGGATCTACACTTTCAAAACAAGTGATTAATTTCTATTGATCGCCCTGGAAAACAAAATCCATAGATGTCAGGCATTCCCACATCTTGGGAATCTGGGCAGCTGTCTTTTATGGTGAGGTACAAATTTTTAGTGCTGTTTTTGGTGGAATGCCAAATTGGGAAGAAAGTTTGTGCCCTTCTTGTCCCCTCCCCCTCCCTTCAAAGATACAGAAAATCCACAGTGAGTCCATTTTAACACATAATTGAAATCTTCCTCTCACTAAATAGAAGCACCATTTAAAATAAAATAAAATGCCACATAAAATGCACTTCCAACTACAATATAAAATGTGCTTTCACTCAGGCTCTCTCCAGCATTATCTCTAACTGCAGTGTAACTAAAAACTAATAACCTCATTTTTAATTAGCTGGGTTTGTGGCATTTTGCACCCATCTCACAGTTGTGTATATCATTATTAACTCTGGATGTCTTCAAGGAGGTCTTAAATATACTTTATTTTCTTTCTCCTTTTCTTTCTCTGAAAATAGTTCTCAAAACTTTCATATTCATTAAACAAAAAAAAAAGAAAAAAATTGTAAGTGTGATCTTAAGCACAGCATGAGTGATTCTGGTTTTATTTAGCTATTCCTTTTATTCTACCATTATCTGAGTTCTTCCCTCTTTTTTAGCCAATAGAATAGGAATGTATTTTTTTAAATATCATGGTGTTTCGGTCTGGCTGCTCTAAAAAATTATTAAGGTGTGAGTTTAAAAAGGACACCACAAATATTGCCTATTGGTTCACTCGATGTCAAAATAGTACTGAGTAATTACAAAGGGAACACAATATATTTTGGCTTTCGGTTCTTATACAGTCGTAACGTATACTAAGGGCTGATATAAAAGGACACCCTAGGAGTAAGTGTTCACTGCACCATAGCGGTGTAACCAGGAAACTCTCTCAGATTGCAACCCTTTATCACAGATGCCAGAGAAGAAGAGACACACTACACCCATTTAAAGAAACTTTTAAGCCATTGAAGATCTGACCTGAAGCCTACCCAAAAAAACGAATGGGTCACATCACTAACCAATACAGTAAGTGATGCATCCTGCAGCCATGCCGCCTCCACCTGTGATCCCATCGTCTCCCATGACCTCCATGGAGCTGAGGGGGCTGGAGGGGGACAGCTCAGGTGAAGAGCCAAGCCATGGGTGGCACTGCTCTTCGGGGCTGGGACAGAGCATCTGGCCATACTAGATGATCTGTAAAGGTCCCTACCAACCCAAACCTATCTATGTCTCTACAAGGAAAAAAAAGTAGTAAGCTGTACAAGCTGTACATACTGACTTGTGCCACAGGAATGACATATATATTTTCGTCACTTTTAGATGATTTAATGTATTTCCAGCTTTTCGAATAAAGATGAACACATTTAACAATCCTCCATTTTAAAATCCGTGTCTTTGTCTGTAGAGGGAAGTAAGGAGGACCGTTCACACCACTGCATCTTTGGAAGGAGTTTGTTAGTGATCAGTTAAATTTATTGATATCTCCAGCATGTAGTTTTTGTAGATATTCTGTGTTCTGCTCTTAAGCTACATCACTAGGAAAGACACACCCTTTTAAAAGTTTGGCAAATGGTCATGGTCCAGAAAACACAGGGACAAGAATTTTCCTAGTCCTCTTTGTGACACTTAAGATTCAGCTGGACAGGGTGCTGGGCCATCTTATTCTAGACAGCGTTTTTGCCAACAAAGTTTGGACCAGATGATCCTTGAGGTCCCTTCCAACCTGGGATTCTGTGATTCTATGAGGCATCTCTCTACCTGGTATTGTGGAGGGCAGATGCCCAGTATTGCAGTCGGCACTGTCTTAGCACATGGAAATTTTTCCTTCCACAAGTTTCTATAGAAAATAGTTAGAAGAAAGCAGAAACTCAAGAGGACAGTGGGAGTTGTCCATGTGCCTGTTTTTAAGCATTTATGTCTTATGCCCCAGTTAGGACATTGCTTCCTAGAAAACACATCCAGAAGATGACTCAGTATGCAAAGTTTAGGTTCCTCTCTTGAACTGCTCTCTGAGAGATTTCACAGAAGCACAGAATTGTAGGGGTTGGAAGGAACCTTTGCAGATCACCTAGTCCAACCCCCCTGCCAAAGCAGGGTCACTGAGAGAAATTTGATCCTGTGCCATAATGGGAGTTTAATTTGAATGTCTAACATTTTGCAGCATCTGTACCTTCTGCATAAATCACCAAAGCCAATCTGGCAAAAGAGACATAGGTTCTTGGATTCAAACCTTCAATGCAGGGAACTCGTAATTTTCCTCCTATGTGTTTTCCCTCGGAAGAGCCTATGCTTCCAATCATTTCTATGATCTGTGCAATGACACCTAGATTCATTTGGTCAACAAGCTTTTAGAGAAATGCAAGATCACTGTCAAAGATATAACGCAATAGTGAAGAACAATGGGAATGTATCTGGGGAATATTGTGCCTTGTACAAAGCTCAAGTGAATACACACCTTTGTATTCTCTTTCTTTTTGATTTCTTAGCTCTCACTGACTGTCTCCTTTTTCTACATGTGTTCTTCTATTTTTTTATTAGATCGATTTAAACTCCTGTTTTTAAAGTGTCCTTGAATAGTTTTCTATAATTAGCAAATATAAATAGAGATATAGTCTTGGGTTATGAAGTTTACTTTTATTGACTGCAACAGAAGGTTTAAGTTCAACTTCCCCTTATCTGATTATATTTACCAGAACTGTGGGAATTCACAGTGTTATAAAAATGGACCTTGCTGCTAACTTGGCATACCCCAGAACATTTAAATAAAAATAGCAATGAAAACCCAACCAAATATTATTTATGTCAGTTAGATGCCAATGAAAACTAAAGCTTTCAGAGGTAGACAGGATCGATTTTTAAATTTTTTTCTTTCTTTTTTTTTTTTTTTTTATATGACAGAATGACACACTCTTCACTCAGCCACTCAAGCTGAAGAATGACTGAAGAACCCTGTGAAGGTCAAACACATTCTCACCCAACTGATGCTCTTTTAAAACTGACTTAACCCTCCTTGTGCATTTCTGCACAGCATGGAAGTTAGCTTTGCAGCTCCAAATTAGGGGAAAGTGCAGCGAGACCTTCCTTTTGTAAAGCTCTTTTGTATTAAGCAGAACAAATTCCCTATAAGCAGAACTGTAATTTGCATATTGGAATGCATTCTGCCTATAATGATCTTCCCGGCAGAAAGCACTGTCATTTCACAAATGGGCCCACAGCGGTCCCCAAAGCTAAGCAAAAGTATACAGATAAAAACTGAGAAGGAAACTAATACAGGCCCTGATCCTGCAATGGACATCTAGGGTACAATGAGGACAGCATTATCGAATTGGAGAGATAACACTTTGCTCACAGTATGCAACAGTAGACATGGCAATTTTAGATAGAAGGAAAAGGAGACCCACATCCATTGTGGGTCAGCAGAGAAATGTGCCACTTTTGTGAGTACCTAAATATGTTTCAGTAAGTGAACTTAAACCACAGAATCCCATTTTTGCAGGGAAAAAAAACAACCAATAAAAATAAAAAAAAAGAAGACCACCTAGACACAGTATATTCAGACTTGAGAAATGCCCAAATCACCTGAGATGCTTCCTTACCTTATATTTCTTGACTTCCCTATGCTTTCAGAGGAAAACAGAAATGGAACTTCTGCTGCTCACAGACAAGAGATGCTTGCCATAACCATATGACAGGTCTTTGTACTGCTGACCTCCTGTGTCCTGAGCAGGAGAACCGGGATGCCAAGGGGACTGGCAGCCTTAATGGGCCTCAAGCTAAAAGAAATCTCACTGGAAGAAGGATGCTGCTCTTTCGGGATCTCCTGCACAACTCGTCATGTTCCACAGCTTTCAGGCCGCACATTTGTCCCTATAAAATCAATCAGCACCTTGAAGAAATAACCTATATTCTAAAACATCTGGTGACAGTGAGCATTAAAGGGCTGTTGGACTAAGATGAATAGTGACAGAACACTGCCCTGTAAGTTCCACTTCTATGTAATACAAGTTTTTCTTGTCTATTAAGATGGTATTCCGTTCTGAATGTTCACTGTCTCTCATAGCAAAACAATGTCATGCAAGTTAGGCTGGTGAAAAAGGAGAATAAAAGAGACAAGCTGAACTTTCTGATTGGATCTGGACATTTATATTATGGTTTTGGGGATTCCCTTTTCAACAATGAAAGATTTGTGTGGAGAGGATGTGTAAGGAAAAAGAGAGGGGCAATAAAATGAAAACATAAAGAAACCAAAAACAATCAAAAAAGAATAAACTGTGTTCTAAGAAAAAGAAACAGGAGAGAAAGGTAGGAGAAAGGTCAGTGCTAAAACTGTATTGTTTACAAGATGTCCATTCTGATGAGGGTTGTTTTGGGTTTGTTTTTAACTTGAAAATACATGAGGAATAGTAAAGAAAATTAAATTATTTTCCATATTTGGGTTTTAAATTATCATTGCTAGTGGAGGGGATATATACCACATAAAAATTATTAAAAAAGAAAAAAAGATCATATGAGCTGTGAGGTTTGGCTACGGGACCCTGTGCTAGGATCCACCACACCAGACCTGTAGATCTGCAAAGAGCATGGAAGTTTTGCACGGCACATTCTGTCCTAACATTTGAGAGGTTTCATCTCACATCTTCTGGCCTAGCAGGCCAGATCACGAGCTTCTTGGTTATGAGACATTTGTTTCCACCTTGCCTCAGTTTCTCAGTCGTAAAATGACTGGGATTGTCCCAAATGAGTTTGGACATTTAACTGCAGTTACAAGTTTAGAACATCAGTGATTATTGTTATAGTCAACAGAGAGAGAGAGAGATCTTCCACGAATAATTGAATCCTTTGATCACCCTACTTACTGAATGTTCTTCAGTAACCTGTTGAAATTCCTTGGATTGTGTCTATTTCCACTGGCTTTAGCTAAGCTCAGCAAATTCGGACACAGTGACCCTAGTTGCTCTAACATTAAAAATCTGATTCTCTCCTATGCCTCTTCCTATAGAAAAATGAAGAACCTTCCCACACTGCCCAGCAGCCAAAACTTGTCATGCTCACTGCCTCATTTCCTTCAGCACACTCATCCTTCTCATGGTTGTGTCTCATGACATGTGTTGGCATGAAAAAACATCAAGGAACCTAGAAGACAAAATGTTGCATGATGTTTTATGCACTCTAAGCCTTGCAATGCTAAGGACCCTCCACCTCTAACCCACCTTTCACTTGCAACCCAGTAACCTTTCATCAACACACCCCAAGGCTTCTGCGGCAGTGCCTTTACCGTGGCACCTTAAGTATCCTTATCTACCTTGACCTGTGGGGTTCTGACCTTTTTATGTTCCGTTTCTTCTCCATAGTCATTGTCCTTCATGTTTAAATGATCTTATTCTTCCTCTGTCTCTTCACCTTTTCGCCTTTAGCTACTAGTCTATACCTCCATGTATAGACCCATTCACCCTTCACCCTGTAGGTTTTAGTTTGCAGCTTCAAATTAAAACAAAAACAGCTTAGTAGAAAATGAATAATATTAATTTTAAAATCCAGTAAATATTATCAATAATATACATGCCAAAATTTAATGGCCAATTAGAGTGCAACACCTGCACCTAATCAGACATGCTCCAACCAGCACCAGTAGTGTTGTAAACAGAAATTACCAATGGGGAGTTTGAGCAAGTCTTAATGAAAAGTATAATTGTACTGGGAAGAAAGCAAGAAAAGAAGATTTTTTTTTTTTGTCGTTTTCAACTTGATCATTGTCACCACCTGCTGCCCTGGAGAGGATGCCCAGAGGAGGAGGCTTGTTTGGGTATTTCATGACTTTTCTTCCCACCTGGATACAGGGGAGAGGATTTCCTTTTTCTGTCTCCTTTCTCCTCCTTGTTTCATTCCCCATCCTGAGTCAACTTTGAACTATGATTGCCGTTAGATATGATCCCTACTAATAAGCTGTGTAAGTGTAAACCTACTTGAACTTTCACCGTGCAGTAAGGGAGGGAGTATTACGAGCCAGGGCCAGGGAGAGAGCAGGTATGAGAAAAGGCAGGAGTGGAGCTGGAACTCTCTGCAGACCATTTCATGTCCTCGGCTTGACTCGGATCATTAAGCTTGTGCCTGAGTCATGTATCTACTGGGGAAATAAAAGTCATAAAATAAACAGTTTATCCAAAAATGAGGAACTTCTCCCTTCTTACCCACAATCTGAATCAGTAACGTGAACATCAGGGCGCCATCACATCTCCAATCAGACTGTTTTGCTGATGATACTTTCTCAGCCTTTATGTTCTTAAATTCTTAGTCACCTTTCGGAAGAAGAATTTTAGAGGCATTATGTTGGGAAGTCCAGGTGTAATTATATCTCTGGAAGGTATAAAGGGTGATGCTGACAAGTATTTCAAAATTACACCAAGAAAACATACAAAGGCACAGCACCTTTAATGTGGGGCTTGTTTAGAGGTAGGACTGGGGAAGACATGCTCCTCTAAGTTTCATTACAAATTTTACAAGAGGACATGTTTATCCACTAGAAATGATAATATCTGGAAGTTTGTTCCATGCAAATATGTAAATTATGGTAAAATCTCACTTTGATAAAAAAAACAAGCAAGCAATTGAAATCAAATGGAAACTGTTTAAACCTTGGAGGGTTTTTTTGGTTGTTTGGTTTGGGTTTTTTTAAAGAAATATTTAGTTTAGAAATAGATTTGTTATACTTAATCATCATCTTAAAAGCTAGATATAGAAAGAAATTAAATAGAATACTTCGTTGGCTGCAAAAAATATTCCCCCACCCTAAAAATAATTTAATTATAAATTTCAGGCTATATTTCAGAACAAAATCTGACTTCATAATATTTTGTATTCTGGTGTCTGTTCCTGTGAGGAGATATTTCAGTTATTGTTTTGAAGTATCACAGAACAAATGTGAAAGAGGTAAGCATATTCTTGGCTTTTTAAGCACAGAGGGAAAGAGGAATGTCCAAATGACCAAAACAGGCAGAAATGCAAAATAAAACATTTGGTTTGGTCAGCAGAGTAGTTCATCCCAGTCCACACCACATCTGAAAGCAGCGAATACTCAAATGCAGACCCCAAACTGTACTGTATACTCTTGCGTTTTTCAGGTCCTGGTCATCACTCAAGGATTTAAATGGGTCGATGCAAATTGATATAGAGAAAGGGAGAAAGCAGTGCAGTCTGCATAGGGGCAGCCCACGCTGCCTTCCTACTGAAGCATGATTCATAGCCGTAAATTGAAGACTTCCTCACATTCCTTGCATGATCCCATGGATGTAAATGCCAGACATTTCAGGGGTTTAAAAACTTATCTCAGCCAACTGCTGCTTCCCCTTGAGGTGCAATATGATAACTACTAACAGGGTCTCTTCTAGGCTGATTCAGTGCAAAGTTAGCAGCTAACTTAAAACACCATCATTCTTGGTGATCTTAAACCGCTCAGCAAAGTAGCACTTTGATAGCACTTCTTTGACTATATCTCATATTGACACTGGAAAACAGTGGCTGAAATGAGGACAGCCCTTATCATGACAAGACCACAGTTTATATTTTCTACTTTTCTCCCAGGGACACTGTGAAGAATGAGGAAATGATGGATGCAAACAATATTCAGGTAAACGTATTTTATATTTACAGTCCCAGAAAGGCTGTTGAAAGGAAAGGGAAAGTGTGGTTTACAGGAAACTCAGTGTTATTCGGTATAGCTTACTCAGAGGAATATGTTCAGCTGAAAAACAAAAATTCTAAAGCTGTAGAGCAAGGCTCCTACCTATGTTTTAAAACCCTTTACAAATATGTATGAGACTGATTTTACTTACTAATGCACAGAGGAGACCAAAGTCTGATATTATTTTAGGATCAAATGTTATTTCAGGATAAATTTTACCTCCATGGTTAGAAAGGTGGGAGACCAATACTGGAGAAGGATCCCTGGGTTTCTTATGGTTCAGAGGATTGCTCAGATTGTTAGGTTATTGGGAAAAATAAGGCTTTCAGGAAAAAAACTTTTCCTCTGCTCTGGCTGCTTTTCTGTGAGAAAGGACAAACCCAGCTGAGGTCCCTTCTAAAGAAGATACATAAGTGTGCCTCCTCAGCAGATGGAAATGCCCCAAATACCCCATTCCTTTCAAAGAACAGGCAGCATCTATGCTCCAATCTTTCCCTATCATTTCTATTATATTTAACAGCATGCCTAACTAACTCTCCTTCTCACAATATCAAAGGGCTTAGCTCATGCATTGTCACCTCAAATCTATGTCTAGCTTATGTTCTAGCTGATGCGCTGAGGATTACGCGTGCTTGTCTGCTTCTACACAGACAGTAGGAAGTAAAAACACTTGAGGGGAGGAGGAGGCTGTGCAAGCAGAGCGATAGCCATCCCTGGTTGCTGCTCAGCTCACCATTAACTGAGGTGTGAGGTGCACCATCAGCTGAAGAATACAGACTTTCCTGAGCCCTCAAATGCAGGGCTTTCTGTCGACCCAGAACAAAGTTTTAGGAATGTTATTTTGTTCTTCCATTTTATTCTGTTTGAGTTTTTTGTCAAATCCATGGACTCACTCTGAAGCTTTCCAATGAAAGGTGCAATTAACAATTTATATATATATATACACGTACACACGCACACATACATATACATATATATATACACAGATATATATGTATAATTATGTGACATTTAAGAGTTTAGATGTAGCTCTTGAGGAGTTCAAATGTTGCTGGCATGGCAGGGATATATAATGTGAGAAGCTGTGGGGAAAGAGTGGTAAGATTTGCTAGTCAGACTGACTCCATAGCTAGAAGTGAACCCAAATTGCCTGGTTTCAGATGCTGGAACATTTCTGCTTTCCCAGCAGTTAATGGGGAAAGAAACCTTGGATTGAGGAAGTAAAAACTATTACTTCATGGGATACTATGAGTGAGGATAAACCTTCTGTGAATTAGTTTTAGCAATGAATTCTCTTAAGAACAGGCTGTCTCAGGAGATTTCTGGTAAGTTTTGTTTCTAGCTGTGACTAAAATACTGCAAGAAAAAAAAATGCCATCTTTCCACACAGCTGTTTTTACACTTTCTCTTCAAGTCCCAGCCAATGCCAGGGATTGCAGATGAGAGTGGAAGTGGAAATGTGTATCAGAAGTACATTACAGAACTGTAATGAGGTTTTATCAGCATGAATTTGGAGGAGCTGGAGTGTTTAGGATGCAGCAGAGCTGTGGGTATAGGACAACATGTGTTTCTGTTCCAGTGACGTTAAAGACAGGATCTCTGAACAGAGACCCATGTGGTGAATTGAACTCTATATACAAATGATTTTCATTACATCAAAGAATGCTGAAGTTGCTAGTTTGGCCTTAAGGAGATCTGGGTTTAAAGACCTCCTTGCAACTTCAGGCTGATCTTAATGGCTACATCCATATTACTAGGTTTAAGACCAGAAATATTTTATGGACAGTGAAACTTAATCAACTACAGCATATAAATTTTAGGAAGGTCTCTGGCCTGTTTTAGACACACGAGGTTAATCTCACCCCGTGTACATCCAGCAGCCAACAGCCAGCAAAGAAGTGCCAGTGCCAGACTTCTAACGCTGTATTAAATTATTCGGTGTCTGCTTTTTTGTTTGTTTGTTGTTAGCTTTTCATGTCATATATGATATTGCCTCTGAAAGCTCTGGTTTTACTTTTTCTTAAGATATATCTGCCTGACCTCTTTCTAGTCTTGTTCCTAGGTTATTATGGACCCTGTCTGCTTCCATGACTTCTTTAGCTTCTTGATTTTTTTCCTTGAGCTCTCTCTTGGTCTGAAGAGGTTACACTGGGGCACTCTGGGATCTCTGTCCATGACTTTGTACGGTTGCTAGGAATTAAATTTCCCTTTCTTTCAATATTCTTCATCTTTACCCCTCCCTGTCTTCAGAAAAAAAGTGACCCTGGGCTTGACAATTCAAGATTTACTTGTAATTTTACCCCACTAACTTCTAAATAAACACCAGAAATTACTGAACATACCAAACTACGGGGTTTGTGTGGCAAGGTTTTGGTAGCGGGGGACTACAAGAGTGGCTTCTGTGAGAAGCTGCCAGAAGCTTCCCCAAGTCTGATAGACCCAATGCCAGCCAAGATGGGCCTGCCAGTGGCCAAGGCTGACCCCATCAGCAGTGGTAGTAGTGCCTCTGGGATAACATGTTTATGAAGAGGAAAAAGTTGCTGCATAACAGACAACTGCAGCCAGAGGGAGGAGTGAGAATATGTGAAAGGGACAACTCTGCAGACACCAAGGTCAGTGAAGAAGGAGGGAGAGGCTGTGCTCCAGGTGCCAGAGCAGACATTCCCCTGCAGACCATGGTGAAGACCATGGTGAAGACCACAGTGATGCAGGCTGTCCCCCTGTAGGCCATGGAGGCTAATGGTGGGACAGATATCCACCTGCAACCCATGGAGGACCCCATACTGGGGCAGGTGAATGCCCAAAGGAGGCTGTGACCCCGTGGAGCGCCCACACTGGAGCAGGTTTGCTGGTAGGACCTGTAGCCCCATGGGGGACCTACACTGGAGCAGTCTGTTCCTGAAGGACTGCACCTGGAAGGGACCCATGCTAGATCAGTTCATAATCACAGCTGCCAGGACAGAGACAAATGCTCCTGACTGACTGCCCCTTGAATACTGGTCTAGTGATGAGACACTTCATCGAGGACATGGGAAACATGTTCTAGATCTATGTCAAGCAAAGGCTGTCCACCCTCCAGCTCCTGTTGTCCTGGATCATGTCATACCACTCATATTATGGCGGGTGAGAGGGAGATGTCATCTCTTCTGCTGGAGATGGGCCGCTGCAAGAAAAAGCATGAAAGATGCAGGAGGTCAGGAAGCGAGACTGCCAAATGTAGCTCAGTGATTAAAAGCAGCTTCTGAATGAAAGAAGCTCTTCACTCTGTGTGTCTAGCTCCTCTTTCTCAGCTACCCTCACTTTAAAAGGGAAAAGCGAGCCCTATGGAATACACAGAAGTGACCCTCCTCATGGGAGGATTCTGGGATGAGGATCTTGAGAAGACAGAGTGTTCCCTCCTACAGGGTCTCGAAGTCCCTGTGTCCTGGGCCCAGCTCCTCAATAGACAAAAAATGACTGAAATGTCAACCCAGCCTGGAAGAGCTCATATACAACGTCAGTTCACAGTACAAGGGAGCAGGATGAGACTGCAAACTGACAGAGGGGGAGGGATGCACACTGCAACAGCAAGACAATTATGATTAGTGTAGACAATTATGATTATGATTTAGCCGTAGGATCCCCAATAGCCATTAACATGATACCACATTTTCCTGACAAAAAAATTAAAAGGGAAAATTCAGTGGCTAAGCAACAGTGCTGAAACCCAGGGGTAAATGTTTGCCTTGAACAGAGCTGTAAACCACACGAGAGAGACTAATTAAATGAGTCTCTGGCCCTTAGTTATATCAGAAATGAGAGAAAGGGGGTATTGTTTTTGGTTTTTTTTTTAATTCCCCAAATAATACAAGCAGTGGGGGGAGGCATTGCAAGAAGGGGGGGTGGGGGGCGGGAAGATATTCTAGGGTGAAGTAAGATTTCCAAGGTTTCTTTTGTTTGCAAAGCCAGCTAACGGAAAAAACACATTTCCCTTTCTCTCTCCCAAAGATGGAGCTGTTGCAAAAGGAGAGGAGAGGCCGTTTGAGCACGCAGGCACACACACGCGCCCACACACACACAAAGTTCTGCATTCTGCAGCAGGACTTCAAAGCTTCTCCGAAAACACAACTGCTTCCTTTCTGTAAGGAGAAATAAAAATCCGTATTATTATAGCAGCTGCGTTATTGCAAAATTCTACCAAAACACAACGACTGATATTAAGTGTCTAACCCCTCTTAATTGTCTATTTCATGGGCTTTAGATTTCTGGATTGCTAAAATAACCATCTGAAGACAAGACTTCGATTCATTTTGTTTTATTAGTATTATTATTTCCTTACAATAATAATAACACTTTACACTTATACAGCACTGTTCATCCGCAGATACAGACAATAAGGACTGGATTGCTGCTATTATCCTATCACACCCCACAAATGAAAGGGGATAGAAAATTCTCCAGGAAGATGAGGCTGTGGGAGAAATTTCCCAAACCCTTGAGGCCCAGGGGTAAGTAAGAGGGAAGGGTAGCTAACTGCATGACACCAAGGTCAGCTGCTTCAGTGAATTTCTTCATTGACAAATCTTTTCAAAACCTATGGGCATTATCATTTTTGATGGAATGTTAATTAATAACAGAAACTCGTCATTAATGCCATCTGAGCAGTCTTGAAGCCAAGAATTTGGGCATCTGGTTTTATTTCTTCTGAAATTTACGCTCTAGTCAAAGGACAGCTGGACAAGTGTGAAATTTGTGTTATTTAGGACACTAGACTTCACAGTAAAAATGCCCCCTCTACTCTTAAAATCTGTTAATAAGTGAATGATATGGTGCTCCTTAAGCCACTTACTCAGGCATTTGCGGGGGGCTCTCTAGAAATTAATGACTTTTTGAAACAACCGTTGTTTTCAATTGCATTTCAGTTGAGAAATACACCCATGTTTTTGGGAGCAATGCCAGGGAGTGCAGCTAGTTCAGCCCCATCTGCTCCTTCCCTTGCAGCCGAGACAGAGACAAGAAATTCAGTAACTTTAGTAAAGAAAAGGGAAAGGGGCAGCAGATAACATGGGGATAACATTTCACTCTTGCTGTGTGTTCACATGGGGTCTTCTGCCCAAGCAGGCTACAACTCACTCACATAAAGAAGAAGGTGGCAGCGAACTGATTAAATATGAGCACCTATGCTGTGAGGACAGGCTGAGAGAGTTGGGGTTGTTCAGCCTGGAGAAGAGAAGGCTCCGAGGAGACCTTATAGCAGCCTTCCAGTGCCTCAAGGGGGCCTACAGGAAAGCTGGGGAGGGACTCGATCAGGGAGTGATATGATAGGACACGGGGTAATGGCTTTAAGGTCCCTTTCAACTCAAACCATTCTGTGATTCTGCGATATTATTTGTTGTTGTACCATTATCACATTCTCCATTATATACGGGGAAACTGAGGTACAGTTTAATGCTATCTTACTCCTGGTTTCTATAATGTGCACAACGGAACTCATCATCTCTGAATTCTTTAAACAAAATGAGGAAAAATCAGGGACTTTCAGGTCGTGGTTTATTTGCAATCTTAGCCAAGAAGTGTCTGTTCCTCTCTGTTCATCTAGTAAACTAGATGACTCAGATGAGCCCCACCTGTGGTGCTCTTGGGTTGCGAGAGGCGGAGGGACCATGCCTGTAGATGCTGTCACATGAGGCACAGCCAGCCTCAAGTGCCACCACTTTCAGATTGTCCTTCAGAAAGCAGCAAGGTGAAAGCCAAAGTCAGTCCATGTGGGCAGGGACAGTTAACAAGAGGCGACTCTCTGGCGGACATGATCACTGCTGTGCAAGGCGCAAGACTGCCATCTTCTCAGCTCCAAGTAAGCTGAGCAGCGTCACACAGCAGATGCATGGTGAAGTCAGGGAGAGATGCAAGGGCTTGACTCCCAGGCTCCTCATCTAACCCTCAGCCACATTTCCTTTCTTCAGTGGCTTGACCAGTAGCTCCACGTGCTGTGTCCTGCCCCCGACACAAAGGGAACAAAACTTATTGCAGGGGTGGAAGCAGATAACACAAACCATTCTGCTTAGTTTTAAAATGAAAACAAAAGAAAAAGTGTGCTTATTTGACCTGGCACATGGCTCCCCCCTTCGGTGCTGCTATTATTCCCATCTTAGACTCTTTCCACTTTCTGACTTGCCAGCAGGAAAGAAGTAACACAGAGATGTTTTATGCCACTGAGACAAAGAGGTATTGATCCTTTTTGCCTCTGGAAAAGGTTTCTAATAATTTCCAGATATATTGTAGATTGTGATGCTGCTATCTTTAATTAAAACATGACACAGAATAGAAAACAGTCATTTGGATTTTTGTTTGTTTGTTTGTTTTTTTGTTTGTTTGTTTGTTTTTTAAGTGTAGATTCCTTTTTTTCTTTTAGTGGGCTGTGGTACCAGATCAAATAACTCGCAAGTTGAGTACACAGAAAGTGGAAAGAGAGGAGGAATATTTGCTCTTGTGTTTGTTATTCATGATATTTAAATATGATGTTTTGCACTTCGTATGCAAAACATTTCATCATCTGTTGCTTGTTAACCCTCTCGGCCAGGGATGCTGCAGAGAAAAAAAAATGCTTTGTCCGAAGGAAGTGTATGCTCGGATCCTCAAAACATATTACTCTGCCAGAATCATCCCTTTGCAATGACTGCAGTAACACCCCCATGCACAAGCTTGGCCCTGTGGATTTGAGAGATAGCTGTTGGCACAATAAAAAGGGTAATATGAACTCAGAGTGACCCTCCTTCTACACAAACTTCTTCAGGCAGAAACAGAAGTGAAGAATTGACTTCCCTATTGCTGCAGTCAGATCAGAGCCTCATTCTAGTCAAAATTCCCAGCTTAGCCCGGTAACAGCTACATACTGGTGAAAATTTGTAATGGATATTAACTTCTTCATTATTGTACTTTCTCATGATGGTGGCAAGTACTATTCTTCTTGGTTTACCAATGAGTTGCTATGGCTTCACCAAGTCCACCGCGGAGGAATAGGTAAAATTCTGTTACATCTTTGATTAAAATAACTTTTCTGGAAACTCACCCAGCTGTTATTTTGGGGATCCATATGCTGAATTGAGGTGGTTTTAAGATTTTAACCTGAGAAAAAAAAATAAGACATGGGTTCAAGGTACTTAGGGTACACATACAGCTTCATATTCTCCCCTCTTGATAGAATAAACATCCCCTGTTAAATGCACCGGGCCTGAACTTTTGCTTTGTCCAAAACATTAATTACACTGCTTTCCAGAACTCCAGCCTCACAGGCATTTTAATTCATGATTAATCTTTTCAGGAACACGTAGAAATTGAATCAAAGAAGCACTTTGCAAAACAAGTTTGTACAAAACATGTGGTTCTCTCATTAGCAGTACAAAAGAATTGCACTGACTATTCAGGAAGGAGTAGCTTTCTCCATGTCATCCTGCCCACTTCTTTGGGAGTCCGTGAGGGCCCTTAGAGTAGTTATAACCTACCACAAATTCAAAGAAAGTCATAGGGACCCCTTCCTCCTCACACTCACACAAGTTTGGTGGTGACATAGTGGGAGAGGGAGAGAAAGAACATTCTGGCTTTTCGTGTGGAGCACCTACCGATCTGTCCAGGTTCTCACACCCAGGGCATCTTCAGTCCCTACCACTCGTTCTTTTACACGGCTATAGGCCTAGATATGGGACTCATTTTTTGTTTGAAGCTCCCCTGTTTACATAGAAGATGCAGGAATTTATTGTCACAGCCTCTCTCATTGCAGTGGCTACAGCAATTCTGTCCAGAAATAAAAATGGAGGTAAATAATTTCCAATACATTTTTCTCCTAAACTGTCCCAAAGCATAAAAACATGGCAGTTAAGTAATTTTACTAATCTCAGTGGGAAGCTGCTGACTTTAAAAGCTCGGGTTAGAGTCTAGGAGTTGTCATTTATTAGCCCAACATTGCTTCATTATTACATGTTGGTTGTCGTGCTACCAAACCAGCCATTCTTGTGGGACATGAATAAGATTTTCATTTTATTATGGTAGTGATAGGAAAAAATGCAATGATTAGTGCCTCTATTTACTTATACATATAACATCAACTTGGATATTCTCATGGAAAACTCTTTGTATTTTTTTCCCTCTTGCAAAACCACGTCCTTTCTTTCGTACCGTATTACCTTGTATATGCTATTCAATAGTAAAATTAAATACAGAAAGGGTTTCAAGTCATGTCTTTCTCCGGTCTTTGAAAAGGATGCTGATTTCCTATGCCACAATGGTTAGTCAAGTGATGAGTGAACTTTCATACACTTCTGATTCAGATAAATGTTGATAAGCACCCAAAGGGTGCTTATTCAGAGTTTACCTGAGCTAACAGAATCTCTTGAGCCTGAAAATTTGGTCTGAAAATGTCTCAGGAGCAGAGCTGCCTCTTGAGAATCCCACTACTACCTCCTGCTTCTTAAATCAATAGGAATTCAAAAAGGGAGGTAGTAAAGAGTGTAATTTTTGTGAACCTTTATGAATGATTAGTTTGGGGCAAGGTCATGACTTGGATACATGTTAGAGTTGAACAGGCTCTTATTCTACCTGAATTCATTCAGCCATCCCTTGTCTCAAACAAAACATGGAGAGACACACAAAGAAATCCTACAAATATCCCAAAGAATAAGAAACAATACACAAGCAAATAAATAAAACATTTGCTTAACACAAATGGGAGATTCCGGGCAAAAGGAAACACACAAACTACCCTTGTTGTTTTGAGATTTAGAGATCCGTATTTCACAGATGCCCTATTGCTTTATTCATACTGTTAAGGGAGAGAGAAGCAGCCTCTAACCATCAACACCCATCATTAAATCATTACAAAACCTCTCTTGTTAAAGAGACAGAGTATATACTTATATATAAATATATACACAGCTATGTATACGTTTATATTTATAAAATTCTGTGTATAGCTGTGAGGAAATATGAAAAGCTTCTTGCAATTGCTTAGCTTTATAGTGTATCCAGTGCTACCACTTGAAAGAAATAAATGTTTTCCAGTTGCCACATGAAAAGCAACCTTAGTACTGTTAAAATGACCAAACAAAGAGGAAAACAAAGCTGGAGGATTTTTCTGAGCAGTGGTGAAACAAAAAGGAAAGCAAAGTTGAATGAGAAACATTGGGTGCTAAAATAAATGCCAGAGAATGAGCTACAGGAGCCAGAGAAAACTACACCATGGAACGTCAGTGAAAGAGAAACGTATTTTAGATGGCATCGGGCAGTAATGACTTATTTTTGTGTGCTAGAAGTGATCTCAAGAATGCCCTGTACACCCTGCGTGTCACAGAGAAGCAGACCTGAACATGTGGTCTGAAGGAAAAAAAAAAAAAACTAAAAAAAAAACCAAACGACAAAAGCAACAACAAAAAGGGGAAAAAAAAATGGAAATAAGGACACTGATAAACCTGGCCAGTATAGACATAAAATCTTACCTAAGAATCTTAATGCTGAAATCACCACTGGGACAAGCCCCATCAGCTTGAGTGAGCCTACAGATTTGTCCCAGCTGACCTAAGAGGACACTTAACTCTCTCCTCTGCTGGAAACACAAAATCCTGCCCAGGGATGTCCAGTGTGACTCTCAGCATTTATTCATACACTACACGGAAGTTGAAAGATTCGGGGATGAAACAGCAACCCTCATGAAAGAAACGTGAAAAGAAGGGAAGAAAAAAAAAGTAATTTTGTCATTATACACTCTGAAACTTCTGATTTTAAAGGGATTCTTAAGAAACTTCTCAAGTGAGTAGCCAGAAGTCTAATGACTCCTAAAAAAATCATACAAAGGCACTGAAAAGAAAGGAATGAATTACCCGTAAAAGAATTTATAACATATCCTACCAATGCTGCTTCAGATGGGAATGTAATTTATGGGTAGAAGATAAAATGGAGGAGTTTGGTAAGATTAAGGATCCTTTTTCAAGTTTTATAGAGAAACATCCTTAAAAACACTAGGAAATTTTAGTGAATCGCTGACTTGAATTGAATCTACATTTCTCTAAAAGCAAACCAAATACTGATAATACATATCAGACGCCCAGTAATGGGTGAAAGAAAGTTAAATTTGCTACTTGTTATAAAGGATTTTTTTTAATTGTTTTAATGGCTACCAGAGGTTTATCTTCTTACGATCCTGAGGTTATATGTGCATAATATCTAATAGGGCATGTGTTTACACACACGACACACGCACACAAAATGCAAAGGATACCTTCTGTCTGCTATATGCCATCCTATGTTGTTGGTAGTCAGGACACTCACCACACTAAGAGCTGTTAAAAGAATCATCTCAAGGTGATACTCCCTGTTCCTAATACTTCTGCAGAGGTAAGAACCCTCTCTTTCTTGTGAGAAGATGCAGATGTACCTCTGAGCAAATGACCCAGGTCCACAAATCAGTGCAGAGATCTAAAAAGTCATTCTTCCTGCTCTAGTCTCTCCTTGTAACTATTTTAGTTGTCTGACATTCCACCCAGGAAAGAAGCAGCTATGAGGCTCAGACAATGTTTGTTTAATGAAAATAGATACTCTTCATTGACTCTGATGATCTACTTTGTATCAAATAAGGAGTTTCCCAAAACTTCTACTCCCAGACTGCCTGATTTCTGTGTACCTCACCTGAATCTTCCTTAATAATTTTTTTGAAGAGTACTTGTGTATATTTATGATAAAATGCTTGTAAGCATCCAGGGTAAGTTTAGGATATTAGTCAGTATCATTGACATAAGATTGTTCATGGCATAAAATCTATAGAGAGTGCTGAAGGGTGGGGAAGGGGAGGGGAAAAAGAAAAATTAACAAATCTAGGTCAGATAAGAGAAGGGTTATCTCAGTTAGCAATACTGTACTGAAGAAAGCCCAGTATAACTCCAAGTACTGAAGCAGAATGTACTGTAGGATGGAAATTGCCTCGGTTGTGTTTAAGGAGCTGATGCATTCTGTCGATGGACAAGATGATATGTAAGTGTGAGCTTTTGGCTTCTTTATACATATGTCTCGCTGGAGGTGAAATAGTTAAGGCAGTGGAGCCAAAAGGAATAGACGAGGTCAAAGTGCTGGAGAGAGGAAATAAAGCATTCCTTATTGTTGATGATAAGCTGCACAGAAAATTCTTTCATCAACTATTTATCTTGCACCTAAAACCTTGAAAAATACTTTTAGCTATAAAGAGTTTCAAGTCAATGGACAAGGCTCAGCTTGGTTCATGAGTCCAGTGGGTAATTCGCCACCTCCCCATTGATCAGGACGCACAAATGTCACCACCTCGCTTAATAGTGACCTGTGTTCTTTTTCCATGAAAAATCTGCTGAGCACAAACAGCAGAATCAACGTTGTTCCTCCCACAACAGATGAAATCAGGAGCTGATATCATTATTCTTATATATGAGTTCAGTTTTCTATGGCTGGTAATACAGTTGTCCTCTACCACTCACCCCAATTGATCAACAAGGATCAGAAGACTATTATTTTCAGTAGGAATTATTTGACTTTGGAGATCTGTCTGAAACTTATCTGGTTGTAATTAATCTCTGAGGGCTCAAAATTACTGATAGTCTGTGAATGAAACAGCAGTCCATTGACTAAAAAGACATAATTATGGGAAAGTTTCCATTATGCTAATTGAACTGCACACCTTATTGATGATAATGAGACTTTTCTTGTTTTGGGCACTATGGACTTTTGCCCTTGGGAACACAACAGAACCCTGTTGTATGTTCCACACCTATGCATTGTGCAGAGGAGTGATGTGACCACACAGGAGCAAGTGGAGCAGATGTGACAGGTCAAGAAGTCATACCAAGTATTAAAATGCCATGTGTACTTCTTGGACCAGCCACATTGAAAAGGAAAAAGATTTTCATCTATTTTAATATCTCTGGAACAAAGCAAGTGAAACACCTACAGTGTGTAACAGATGCACAAATTTACCTCCAGTGATTAATGTATTTTGAACACAGAACTGTCATCTCAGGTCCTATATGTTTTTATCTGCTTTAGTGCTGCACACCTGTGGTTTGTTGATAAAGCATTTGCAGTGCAGTGAAGACAACTGCCAGGTTTAGTGCTTCTGCCCCTTAATTACCATCTCACTTCACACACATATGCATATATGTACACACCATAAATATGCTCAGATAGAGTTACAAAAAATTAACAAACGATGATGAGGAAAGGCAATAATAAAATACTGGTCCTGTGTTTGGTCTGGGTAGCACTACACTGCTGGACTAATGCACCACTCGCTGACAGTGCATGCTGAGCAACCTTGTGGATCTGTGAGAAACATGGAGGAACATAACCTCGACCCATAACTCTACAGTATCATGACATGCCTTTCCATAGCCACACCTGTGGCTGGGATACATTTTTAAGCTACAGAATAAACAGAATAATAACCTGTCATCAAAGTATAGGACCACAACTGCTCACACTTAGGTAGGCACGGGAAGACTTGTAACTACCCAACCAAAACCCAGGTGTCGGACCAAACCCTAAGTTGCAATAATACAAAACAATCGAGTGTCAATATTTCTGTTTATCACCATAATGGTGATATGCTTTTAAACCCCAGAAATTGTGCCATCTAACTTAAGAAATCAATTTTTGCTTTAAGTATGAAACTTTCATTGATTTTCACTTCAGAAAACTACATATTTCTGGTATAACTATTATCATGGCATAACAATTAAAAAGAGAAAATATCACCTTTTTGTGAAGGTATCAAAATTGAAGACCTGGACATTTAAGCTTTGTATGTAGTTTTCACTGGCCTAGAAAACAACATTGCTCACTGACAAATGACTATGCAGTTCTTTTGAGTTTACCTCCATGAAACAATAATTCTCCTATAGATCACAGTCATAAGGTCCAAAATACTGGACACTGCATTTATGGGACATGATGTTTCATGATCTGTCAAGCCAAATAACTGTCATAAACGTAGATATACATGCATGCCTGCAATTGATGTACATTATTTTAGTAGGAGATTTACCTATCTTTAGACTTACCGTTAAAATGATCATATTGTAGTTGACATTTATTAAAAATATATGCAACTGTATATTTCATGTGTTTTTACATACCTGCATGTTGTCATCACAGCAGGGGAGGCATACAAGCTCAATTTGATCATTATTTGATTATAATATAGATTCTTTCTTTACTTCAGGATAGCTAGAGTTAACTCACATTGCAATCTTAAATCCCTAGCTGAAGTCTTAGTAGCTGCAGCTGGACTATTGAAGGTGCACATGAAGCTATACAGTAAGAGAAAGAAGAAAATTAAGAAAAAAATTGCTCTTACAATATGGCAGAATGTACCAGGGAAAATTCACTCACCGCTTTTAGAAAACTTAGCTCTTTTATGCGTGTGTGTATGAGAGTGCATGTTCATTCTCCAGTTTTCATTAAACTACAGTTTCCTGCCCAGGCTGTTGAAGAGGCAAGAGATGGCAGTATTGACACATCCAGGAAAGGCAGCAGTTCATTGACTAAACTAGAATATTAGGATTCTTTTTCTTCACATTTCATTTTTATAGTTTCTTTTTTGTGGTTTTTTTTTTTTCTTCCCCCAGTCTCCACACATACTTTCTAAAAAAACCCCACGAATACACAAAACAAAAACACCCCAAAGCTCTCCCAGCATCCCCCTTGAAAAATTCTTTTCCACCCCTGTGAAATCAAGGGAAATAAATAGATAGGACAATCCAGAAAGATTTTCTGGTATGTTGAAATAAAGAATCAAAAACAAACAAAAGCATGGGAAGAAGGAAAGGGGGGTGGGAGGCAGCAAGCATGATAAATTACTGATTACTAAATGGAATTGTTTCAATCAGGATCTTTAAAAAAGAAGGTGGTGGTGGTGGGGAAATGAACTTGCTTCTTTCCTTGATTCTAGTTTTTTGCAAGAAGATCAAAGAGATTTATGACCTGTGTCTCTTCGAGTCTGATGCCAGAAAAGAACAAGTTCTCATTAATAGTCATTTTCTCATCAAAATAGGGCTTTTATGCAGACAATGTGCAAAGCTTTTATAAAGCTGATTGTTGACAAAATTTTCAATAAGTTTCAGTGCAGTGAATGGCACATAGATGACCAAACTAAAAGGGTGTCTAATAACTTCTGTACATTCTGTAGGAAAAATCAAACCTGTCTTCAAACCAAGCCCCACCAGTAAAATCTTGTGAGAATCGCAAGCTCACAGAAGCTCAGAGAACCTCAATATTTTCGGACAGTCTCTGAAGTAAAAAAAAAAAAAACCAAACAAAAAAAATCACAAACCAGTTATTTTCTTTTTCTGTTTCTCTGAACTTCAGTAAAACTTCTCAAAATTGGAAATCTTGAGAGAATGAAGCTTCCTCTTGAGATTTCCTGTACATTCAGGTTTCAGATGAGTTAGTAATACAAGCAGCTGGGGACAATCTCCCATGGTATATTACTGCATAATTAGTTACAATATGGGGATTTTATGCCTCCCACTGCAGACTCCAGAGACCAGATACTGGGTAGAACGGGCCATTTGTTTGTTCTGGTATACTGGTCCTTGTTATCAAATAGCCATTCGCACTCTGTCTAGATAGCATCTTCTTATCTTAAACAATAAAGTGATATGCAACTATAAAATCAACACACATAAAAATATTTTCAGTCACATAGATATACAAAAGGGGGAGGCAATTTATTTGGGTTTGAGGTTGGGGCAAGGATCTGTTCTGAGTCTTACCTGCACTGTGGTCCATGTTACAGAAGCAAATCCAGCTGAGAAGATTCCTGCTCCTGCCTTCCCCAGAAACTTGTTTCCTGGTTCTGCTTATTGACCTGTTTTTTTTTCTACACTCTAATCTGGTGCCGTGATGAGGTCTGGTTTGAAAAATGTATCAATCTCTCCTCGGAAGTAAGGTTTTGCTGTTCTTGTTTTCTAAACGAGTATTTTTTGCAGAAGTAGTTTATAGAACTGTAAAGAGGAAGTGGTAACTTCTTTTGAAAATGTGGAAATAGGCTGAATGAGAGACATGAGCAGAAACATAATGAATCAGCTTTCCCATCCCCTGATTTGTACTATGGGACTACTTGGGTTTTTTTTATGGTTTTTTGTTTGTTTGTTTTTTATTTCAGTTCTTTAATAGAGAGAAATTACTGGAACCTACGGGCACACTAAGGTCCCACCAAATTTCTGTAATGTTTGAGGGTTGGAGGTACTGCTAAGGTGAAAGTCCAAAATGGACACAACATGGCATAGTATAAGGTCTACAGCATAAGGTCTGCTGCATTACAAATATAACTCATTTAGTGCAAAGATAGTTTTAAAGTATTTCTCCATGGTGCAGTTGCTCTTGGTTGGGTTGGAACCAGGCCCTGTCCTATGGCTAAAGAAGCAATAGAAGCCTCCTGAGTTTCTGGGCATTTTGCCTGGCAGAAAAGTGGCTTTAATATATTCACTCTCTCTGCAGTGCACATGCAAGGGGTTGCTATATAAACACAGATATGTACATACATGTTTCTATATAAAAATATATCTATATTAGATTTGTGAGGCCATATACATAAACATATACATGTGTGTGCAGTTTTAGGGCTTTACTGAACACCAGACCAGTGAAAAGGAAAATCATTTTTGAAGGCTGTATTTTTTTAATTCCATCTCTCTCTTGTTTGCCTCACGGTTCTTTCTATTGTCACATCTTAACCTTTCCTACGAAGGCAGGAGCAAACAAGTAATCATGGAAAAAAACAGGAAAGCTGTCTATTAACTCGCCTTGCCACTGGAAGAAAAGTAGCATCAAATTACGTCCTGACAAACACCAGTGGCTCAGTATCCCTGCAGGGCTCAGCAATACCCACATACCCCTTTCTCCTACTGCACTCATTCTGCTATGCCATAAGGCGCCAAATTTTTGTTCCAAGGCAATGTAGGTCTCCTTGCATCAGGTCTCTACTTCTCCTTGTCTAGGGGAATTCCCTTCCTCCCATTTCAGGAGCTCCTGTCTCGCACCACAGCAGTCAGTAGGGATCCATTTGACACGTTGGTTTAGAGTCCAGATAATAGTGCTAGGGAAGGGACACTTGCCTATATCACCAGGTTAGGGTAGGAAAACCCTGAAATTGCAAAGTTCTACCACACACAGTACATAACCACAGGAGCTTTTACCTGGGTAGCTAAGCTGCTTAGAGTTATTTTAAGGGTGCCCATGTCAACCTGTAGTAGAGACTGGGCTGCTAGAGAAGTTTGGATGGAGATAAACTGGAAGATACTATGACAATCTCTAGCTCCAAAGCTTGTTTGCTTTTACTGGAAGAATGTAAGTAGTAAGACACAACAGAGCATCCAGTAATGAACTGGGGAAAAACTCTGTTATCATTCCCTAATTTCATCAACTGGCACAAGCGGCATCAGTGAATAGCAGCCAGGAAGGATGTAGAATAACAAGCAAAGACGGTTCTTTGGATCAAATTAATGGCTGAAGCAATCAACAAAGCCCTGTGCAGCTATAGAAAGAGCAAGTGGAAAGTTTTGTGAGTGCTGACAAACACTTAGTGCCAATGAGTGTGGTTTTGGTTTTGTTTTGTTTTGTTTTCCCTCAGTCCACTACAACAGAATTCCTTCTGCACAAACTTAATGCACAAGGATCTACCGGGTGATGAGTATTCTGTGAGGATGATGCATCTCAATTGTCTGAGTGGTGGCTGAGTATAAGGATGCTGGGATTTAAGAAATGCAGTAAGTACTTCCAAGTACTCAGCCTGGGTATAGCTTGATGAAGTTAAATTTACACATCATTATGAGTATCACCAGGAAAATGCTCTTGTACCTTCCTTGTCCTATAGGAACATAGCTGTGAACATATTATCACTAGATGACAGTCCAGCCATTTTAGCTTCACAGAGCAAAGTAGTTGTCCCAAACAAAGCAAAAGAAATAGTAATTTTAACATTTTTTTGCTTTTCATAAATGGGTGCTGAGTTTCATTTTCAAGTCACAGCGATTGTTGTGACACTACAGCACTTCTTTTGAAAAAAATCACAGTGGTTTAGAATTTCCACTATCCTTTTCAAAGAAAGACTACATTTTTACACGCTTAAAAGTTATTTTTAGAAGGTAGAGATGTATTATGTAGATAATTAAATGTTATTAAAAGTCGCTAGATTCTGTAGTTAGAAACTATGACATCTGATGTCAGATGAAGACTGAAGTCTAATGATAGATGAAGTCTTATTGAAGTATATGTAAATGTATTCATACAAATATATGCCTTCAAAACAGGGTGCATAGCTTACAATGCCTCCAACTGTAGTCACAGACATACAGCTGACTATTTTTCAAATAGAAGCAGGGTAGGAGAATTAATGCTGTGCTCCTTCATTTCAGAGCTCGCATAATAGAAGCAGGTAGTTGACTTATATCTGTTGTGATTTAGGAACAGAAGACACTGAAGAGATTGCACATATATTAATTTGTAAGGTGAAATAGTGAGATGTGGAATTCTCTCTAACATTTCTGATATAGAAGTGAGATCAGTCCAACAGTTCAGACATATATTTTATAAGAGGAATGAATAGATGAGTGTTCTTATAATATTCAAAAGCCTTCATATAGCACTTTTTATGCATAGAGTTAAAGTGTTTTAAAGTAAAAATATAGGCCATCATCTCAATATTATAGCTGGGTGAACCAAAGCTCAGGGAATGAGGAAGTGTGTATGAGAAGTGATTTAGCCAGTATCATGCAGTAGAGCCCTATTTGAGTCAAAGCTGGAATTCAGCTATCCTATCTAATTTCTATCATCAGATTTATATTCACTCACCAACATGCACAGGGAGAACAGTAAGTCCTTCTCTTGTTTGTTTTTACTTTTTGTTTGTGTCACGGTTTCTGGGATTTATTCCATAATAGATCAATTTATTTTGCAATGCATTCTTTTATTTTTATTTTTGGTTTAAACTGGTGACTTATTTTTGCAAAGGTAGCATAAAACTACACAGATATTGTTTTGTCCATCCATCTGTCTAAGCCTCAGGGCCTGATTGTCATTTTCACTGAGACTACTTTATACTGCTCTAACCATGTCAATGAACCTTACAGTCATGGCCATAAATGTAATTTACACCTACTTAAGAGCTCCTATGCCTTGCCAGAAAGATGTATCTTAGGAAGAAAAAGGCTCTAATACACTTTGAAATCTAAATGTTGATCTCTTTTGGGGGAGTACTGTGTGTATATTCAACTGCACGATCTAGAAGATGTAGGCAATCATCTGCTCTATTTGTGATGTTCTTGGCAGGTATACTCTAAAACACCTCCTACTCCTAATCCAAAAAAAATTATAATGGCTATTCATGTTAGTTTGTAAGGCAGTGACAACAAGGGAAGAGCAGGGGAGAAAAAATAAAAATCAGCATCTGGAATGCCTGGAAAACACTCCATCCTCATTAACATTCATGACTGTGATAATGAAGTAGAAATACACCCAAACAATTAAAATCAGGTTCATGACAAGATGCCATGACAGGTTCTAATCAGTAACTGGACCTGAACTGGAGTTATCAATCTAAATCATCTTAATTTCCAGGACACTTGGTTCCAAAGGGCAGTCTACCATGGACAAGCGAACATATAGCTATGCCCACCCATCACTCTGAGAACGCTGTGGGGTCAAGACATATTGCTAATCTAAAGGACCATGGTGGAGGCTGCCTTCACTTATCCACTGGAGTCATTCAAAATTTTTTATTAGGCACTATGTGGGCAACTTCCTTCCATTCAAATTTTCTGACCAACTCTACTATCAGAATCAATAACCATAGCATTCATCCACAACATGTCTGATATTTTCAAAATGAAAATCATAAGCTGCAAAAAATATTTTACAAAACAAAGATAAAGACAACTTTTCCAGACTTCTAGTGTCTACACGTACAAAGAAGAAACAAACCTATGGAAATGTATTATAACTGCAATCCTGTAATGAACGTGTTTGTCTCATCCAGTAACCTATCTTCAGTTCTGATTGATAGAAACAAGTGTAGAATATCCTTTCTTAGTTACCTACTGAAAAAAAAAAAAAAAACAAACCAAAATTAAAACCAAAACCAAAACTTACTTACAAATTTATACCAACAGTCAGGACTATGAAAATAAATATTTATTTCAAGACATTTAACTGAGATTTTTCTCTTAATTTCCATAGGCTTTTATTAAACCTTCTTGATGTTTATGGTATTTTTTGGCTCAGTGGTGTCCTGTGTTGAAGACTTCTACAGTTCATTTCAGACTCAGTGGATATCTAGTTCTTCTTCTAAGTGGTCTATTCCCTCTGCCAGCCAGAATGAGACATACTTTTACATATCTCACAATTCTTTCAAAGCACAAGACAGAATCAAATAGGCCATTGGAATGATGGTCTGTCCACTTTTCTCCTGGCTTTCTGATGTAGCTGGTAAGCCTGTATCTCAGAAAACATCAGTAGAAAGCTCTCTCAATTTTTTCTGAAGCTGATGAGACCCAAGAACAAAGACTGTAAAACTAGTCAGGTACTTCACAGTGTCTTTACACTGATAAGTCTTGTGAGAAGTAGCCAGATTAAAAAGTTGAAATCATTTTCTTACAAAACTGACAAGTAAAGGATATCCCTCAAAAATACTAGAATCCATGTGTGCATAGGAAAGACCAGTGCAAAATTCCACGAGACCTGACACTTAAATAGTTTTTCCCCTCTTCTGAAGCTAGGATTCATGTGTTGCTATCAAACTTTTACCTTCCATACAGAAAGTGTTTTTTCCTTTCCTTAGATAGGTCAGCTGAAAGGCAAAGATTTTGGCAAGGAACTTGAAGTACCTTTCAGAAACATCAGGTCCTCTGTTAAAACCATGAGTTTAAGCTAATGTATCCAATGAATGTCCAAGCTAGGAGAAGGTATTACCTCCTCATTTTAGTCTCACAAAATAGAAATAAGCAGAAATCTGTCAGTCTATTTCTTGTATCCTCCAAAATATGCCCAAAACTTTATTATCTGGTCTGTTAATGTCAACTGTTCCAGCTTAACGACCTCCTTGGAAATGTTAGTCATGGTTGAGAGTTCCTTGTCTGCCACCCAGACTGGGGTATCATTAGCTCTCTACAGAAAGCATCCCGATGGGGACAGTATTGCAATGCAAACATCAGCCTGGACTTTTGAAATCAAGCCTGAATCTCCAGCTTTTGCATTATCAGTGGCATATATTGTGTGACCCTGGGCAAGGCACTTAATTTTTCCGTCTGAACCTGTAAAATGTGGTAATAATGTTTCCTTCCTCACATCTTTCCTCTGGCTCATCTTTTTGAAATCTCAGTCATGCAATGGGCTCAGTGTTGGAAACGACTTACTCTAAGTTAATTGCAAGATCACAGCTATAGATTGTAAAATTCTAAAGGGAAGGACTTGTGATCTTTTTTACAGCATCTACCAGACCGGGACCCGGATCTTGACCGTGGCCTCTAGACCCCAACCTAGGTTTCAGCTAGTAAAAAAAATAATATTACACCTAATATTCATGTCATGGGAGCAGATATACTGTCTGGCTTTTCACTTCTCCTGAGTCTCTTCCAGACCACAGAACAGTTTTCAGTCAAAGCTCTGTGTTTGTTTCTTTGTTTATTTTTAATTCTTTTTGTGGGTCTTCTCAAGCCTCAGCAGGCTAAATTCTTAGTACAGACTGACCAAAATATAATTTATATCACCTATATTTATTTATATAGTTAGTTCTTATTTATTCGTTCTTGTCATTATTAGTTAATATTAACTATTTCATTATTCCATTCAGAATAGAAGAACAACCAAGGAATGAATTAAGATCAGAGATGGCTTTGAACATCACGCTTTTCTAATTTCTTTCTCTCTCTGGTTTCTTTTTGTTATTTCCCTCCAAAGCATGCTTTCGTGCCAATAAATCACTTTCCCAGCAGCAGGACTACCCAACAATTTGCAGCAAATTTCCTATCCAACAATTTGTAGCAAATATGACTGTGAACAAGTGAAGGAAAACTTGCTGTAGCATTCTGTCTCTTTCTGATAGAAAAGAGAGAGAGAAGGCAACGATGAAAGAAGGAAAAAAAAAAATAACCCCTTAAATCATAAGCTCTCCGCGCGTGTAAACCCAGTACTTAGTATACAACATCGTCACCTTGACATTTATTCAGCTTGCTGGAGACTCGTGTGCCCTCAGTCAAAGCTAATTAACACTTAATTGACTTCATGAGAATTTTGTTCAGCAGTTCTGATTTGCCACTCATCTTGAAACATGTACCTGTAACTTTTGAGAGCTCAGCAGTTGTGGGAGGTTTGGCAGGTGTCAGGGGAGTCAGAGAGCAAAGGGGGAAAGGGGAGTGTAGGAGTTTCTGTCTTGCTCTTTTTTCGTGCTCTGTCTCTCATTGAAACTGATACAAGGACACAAGAGTAACAAAATAAGGCATTCAATAAATTGTCATTGTGGATACATTTTATTTAGCTAAAAGCACAATTTACAGTAGTTGAAGTTTGATTGATCTGTTGATAAACGCTAATGTTTTGCAGTTGACAATTTTTCCATGTTAATTTCCTTAACTTTGGCAGTCCTGGCTGGCAGGACCCTATAAATAGTATCAGTGTCATCATCCTTTTTAAGTTATTAATGAGCCATCGTGTTTATAGAGGTTGGGATTTGGGGACAGGCTGTGCTTGACTGCAGTTTCTGACATTGATGCGTTAGCAGTTGGAACTGGGTCTAGATTAGAACAAGTAGGGGAAAAAATGGAAAAGGAAAAAGCAAAAAGAAGCTCAGCTCTAGCCAAATGCATTTGGAGTGGACAAGAACTGTTAATAATTAAAAGATAATTAAAAGTATATAGAAAATTACAGGATACCACACACAATCTGCTCTGATGCTGCTGCCACTTGAAATACACGTCTGACTAATTATCATTTCACCTGTGATGGAAGATCCTTTTTTTCTCAGCCCTCCTTCCCACTGTGCCGTGTCTTAGCCTATGTCCAGACTTTTGTGATTGCCAAGGACTGACAAGACACTAGAGAAGGCATGACTAATTAACTAGGCCAAGCTATCTTCTTGCTGGATTCACAGCAACTTCAGTCAAAGCTGCCAAACATGTAAGTACATGTTTGGACAAGGATGTCCTTCTCCAATTGCGATGTTCTAATGAGCTGTTAAATATTTGCCTAGTGTTAAGTAGAAGGTGCTTCGTGCTAGCAAAAATCAGGGTATCACTGTTTTGTATCCCTTGGAAAGTCAGTGCACCTGCCTCTTTTGTGTAGGCTTAGATGGGCACATCGCGACCCTCTTTTTCACTGACAAGCTTGTGACATTGTGATGGCCTGCAGACTGTCTAAGAAATGCTAGGAGTGTCCTTAATGCTACAGCAGGAAGAAACACACCAGGAGAGGATTCTCTTTTCTTTTCATAGGGCCATCAACAACCCTGGGTGCAAAATGCTAGACCAATGCCAGCTCTGATTCTTCCCCTGGCTGAATATACAAAATGTTGTCTGCCTCAACCATTTGCATTCTCTGAAGGTTCCCCTTTATACTCCTCACCTTCATTATACTTACCGAAAAACACATATTATTTGTAATTTACAGGATCTTTTCCTTATATATGAATATGTTTGTGTTTGTCTACTTCTAGACATATGAATGTGTGTACATATATATTTGTAAGTACCCCCACACTAACACAAAAACACATGCATATATATATACAAATCTACAGTTATTAAAACAAACTAAAAATTATATGAAAAATCAGATGTGACGGTATTTCACATTTTAAAAAAGTACCAAGACGTTTCTGCGAGGAAGTGTTGAATTTGTAAGCAAAGGGCTAGAAGAGACCACTAACATCATGACATACAGTGCCTTGCAATCAAAAAATCCCATGAATATGTGGATAAGATTTATCTTATTTCTAGGCTTAATTAGGGGCATATTTACATTGTGGGCTGTGTGTTTGTTTGTTTGTTTTAATTTGTATCAGGAGCACACTTCTCAAACAAATCCCCTGTTCTTCCTCACTTGCTATGTTTTGGTTCACATCGTGGAATAAGGAAAACTAGATTGTCCACAGGTGAAACTACTTTTTATAATGTGCTTCTGGAATACTGTCAGCGTAATCCAATCATAAGTGGACATGCTGGGCTGTAGCAAAGCTGATTCGAGGTGAAAAAACACGCTTGCTATGGACACAAGATCCTCAGCAACTCTACAGATCCACTCGTGTTGATCTTCACTATTTACTAAGGCAGACATATTCTGGTAGATATCTGATTTAATGGTTGTCTAGGCTTCCTCTCTAGTCAATGAGCAGAGACAGACACCTTCAAGGCTGTTACATCCCCCACACTGTACATACTCACCTGGAAAGGAAATAAACTTATTGTAAAGAGGAAGGGCATCAGAGAAGGCATGAAATGTGAGAACTATTTATTGGTGAATCTAAGACAGATTTCTGCTAAGTATCTAGGTTTTCCCAGGTCACCTTTCTGAGATACTTAACTATCCCAGTGCTTATAACAAACCCCAAGTTAGCTTTTGGGGATCAAGGTTGTAAAGTTTTGGCATTCAAGCAATTTTGTAAGAACTAATGTTATTCATTTGATCTAGCTATAAATTCTCTGAGAAAAATATTTTTTTTTAATGTGTTTGTTTGCATAGAACCCAATACAATGACGTCTTCATTACAGAAACAACCTAAAGACTGGTATTAGCACAAACATACCTATTCCAGGGGTGAATAATCTTTTCAGGGCTAGGAGAAGGAAACCTATAACATAAGGATAAGAATGCAATGGCACGAGTTCCATATTTTTCACAGTACCCAATGGTTAATTTGTTTGTGTAGCATATGGTAGAAGACTCAATGAAAATCTCCATAAAGAATGAAAAAATGTCAGTCTAGAATCCAATATGGATTGAACTCGAAGGTCCAAGGCTGTAAGAAACACACCAAAGAACAGCTGTGAACTCTTACACATTACTTTTATCAGTTTCATTTATTTATTTTGCACATAACCAAGCACTAAAACATACATCCAGCACCTCAGGCAACTTACTTCACCTTACTGCAGTAAAAGATTCATAGGGAGTTCAATTATAGAATGATTGGCTAATTTCAATAGCTTGTTTTAGCTATTAAGCCCTCTACAAAGACTTTATGAATGTTCTAATGAATACCTTGCAAGACTTTCAGTGTAATGAAATTTGTATTAAAACACTATAAGGAGTGTACCATAATGTAAGGTCACTTCCATTTGTTCTCATTACAGCCCTAGAAGGACAAAAGAAGAGAAAGACTTTTTTTTTTTTTTTTTTTTTTTTGGCTGCAGAAGAGATTTTAACTTTGAGCACATAACTTGCAATGTTAACTTGCAAGTAACAACAACATCACCGGCTTATGATGACCTAGGACACTGTTGAATAATATTGCTAAATTGAGCTAGACTGAACAAATCCACCCTTTACTTCCTCTTCAGGAAGCAGTACAAATTCAGTTCCAGAACATGAGATTGAGTTACAGTAGTTGGGTGAGATGGAGGATTCTTAACAGCTCGTTCAAAACATGGATAAATGAGAAAGGGCATGATTAAAATCTACTGATATATGAGTACCTGTCTGTTAACCAGTGCAAAGAGAGACATGAGAATTTCAAGGCCATTTCTACCTTTTGAGAAACAGAGTACAAAGGAATCCTGACTCACAAGAAGTGTCAGGAGAGTCATCCAGAAATAGGTCCATCAGCCTATCCACAAAATGTGGTCCTGTGATAAAAAGACACTACTCAGACAGCAAAGATGTGGAACATTAGTTACAAAAAAGTATGCATTTTTGGTATACTGATTCATATATTTTAAATAACTGACTTTGGTATTCAAGCAATCAATATATTAATTAATCACTTATTTTTCTGGACTATGAAGAACAAGGCTCCAGTAAAGTAAGTCCTGCACAGATAAGTGATCAGACTCAGTCAATTTAGTTAATTCTCAGTTAATTTCTCCATTGTTTCATGTAGATTGAAGCTCTGGCTTGACTTTATCTGAACTGTAGTATTACGGAAGTATTAGGGGTTTGTCTATACAGAGGTGAGACACTTGCAAAATTATCCTGAATTAATTTTTAAAGTGGATTATTTCAATCTCATTGAACTGTCATGTGGCTCTGACTGAGAATTAAAGTGGTCTTATTTTGAGTTTGCTTGATTCACTTCCAAAGTTACACTGAATTAAGGCCACTTGAATTTTGAGTAAGCGGCCAAACAGAGAGACCTTAGGTCATTCCACAATAAATTCACTGTTAAATGCAGACTAAATTACTGAATGGATCTATGTAGGTAAAAACAAATTTGGAACAATCTCAAGTTCATTATATTTAGATAAATATTAATCAATCATTAGAATTATTTGTTAAATGTTTTCCTTGTTTGACCGTGCAACAGGGACATCAGGATTACATGTATGTGGTCAGTTATACTAGTTCAGCTGATAAAGATAGACTAGTACATTTTTATGATGGATGGTGTTGTTTCATGATCTATCAACTTTCAAAGTCACACAAAGTTGTATTAAAATGAGTTTTATGAAACCTTAGAACCAGAAACGAATTTATGAAATTTTTCCTTCCTTCCTCCTCTCCTCCTTTCCTGCCTGCCTGCCTGCCTCCCTCCCTTTCCAATTCCTTCCTTCCTTCCTTCCTTCCTTCCTTCCTTCCTTCCTTCCTTCCCTCCCTCCCTCCCTCCTTCCTTCCTTCCTTCCTTCCTTCCTTCCTTCCTTCCTTCCTTCCTTCCTTCCTTCCTTCCTTCCTTCCTTTCTTCCTTCCTTCCTTCCTTCCTTCCTTCCTTCCTTCCTTCCTTCCTTCTCCTCCTCCTCTCCTCTCCTCTCCTCTCCTCTCCTCTCCTCTCCTCTCCTCTCCTCTCCTCTCCTCTCCTCTCCTCTCCTCTCCTCTCCTCTCCTCTCCTCTCCTCTCCTTCATGGGATACTTACATCTTTGCAGTGCTGAGGGTCTCTTCCCTCTGCCAGTTTGCGTTGTTCTGCCATGCACACACTGCTGTACATGTGCCTCTTCCACATGAATTATCTGCAAAATCTTAATCTGACTCTATGTCCAGGATACTGAAGCTGTAAAAGTGATTGGCACTGAAGATGATTTAAGGACTCATTTGATTTTGCTCTGAAATGGATGAGGAGTGCTCAAATAGGTCCATGTTATATCTTTACTGTGGTGCAATGATAAACACTGGAAGGCAATAAGTGAAGGGTGAAGAGCAATGGCTTCATACACACCTCAGAGTAGATAGCAGGCACTTGCCAGACATCTACGTTGGGCTTCATGTAAGCAAATGTAACTATGACAGCACTGGCATCTGCTTCCAAGCCAGTCACAGTAGACTGCCTTTACATTTACAGGAAAGGGGCACTTCAGTGTGAGAATCATCTGCTGATACAATGGTTGTCTAAAACTGTGCCCCCAAAGTGCCTGTTTCTGTCTGATGATTATACAAGGATGCAAGATTCTTATCTTAGGTACACAGAGCTAGTGAAGATGAAATGAAACTTATCCTTTTAGTTTGATTGTCTTGCGGCTATGCTGCACTATTGGGTTATTTTGTCCCTTATGATACATTACAGCCTTGTTTCCCATAAGTGAGAAATGATCAACTCATGACAGTCTCCTGTAAAGTTAATTTTGAAGATGAAAATATTCTTGAAGTTCAGTTTCCTTACAATATGGAGGGCCATTTACTAGGTCATTCCTTCTTACACATTTAAATATATAACAATATACACTGTCAATAATACCTTTCCTGAAAGGTATTTCCAGAAAGAATAAGTAAGTCACAAAGTGGTGGAGGAAGTGATTTTAAACAGGTTATCATTACCTGAATAAAAATAGTATTTATTCTTACAGCTGATATTAGGAAAAGGTGGTTATGAGACTTATGCTGACTTTCAATTCACTCTGCTTAGGTTTTGTTCAGCAATTACTCAAAACCTAAATGTCTGACTAAAGTCTGCTCTATTCACATCTCAACTCTGACTGCTTGGTAGGGCAAAAAGCAGCTGCAGCTGCAGATCATACGTTACAGCTCCCAGAAAGTGACAATATTTTGAAACGTGTTTTTCTCTGAAACTACGTTTTTCTATGTAGTTCCAGAAAAGCATGATACTTCCTGCTGGAATTATTTTCTCAATTCATGGGGTTGAAAACCAACAGAATTTACATTTAATGATATTTACAAATTTTACAGAATATTCTGTCTTCAAAGGATTTTGCAAACACTGTCTCTGGGGTGTAACAAAAGCTTCTGTAGAGGTCAAAATAGCAAGTAACTATTGTCTTAGAGAAAAGAAAAAGAGGGTTTAGTTTCTGCGCTTGTTTTTTTTTTTTTTTCTGACTGCAGCATCCATCATTACAGACACCAGTCTGCTGCTGTTAACTGATATGACTGTAATAATTTTCTACTTTTTTATCCAAATTCTGCACAATTGACCAAAAAGTGCCATTTGTTTTTGCAAAAGATTATCCAGCATTGAAAAAGATTTTCTGGCATATCTTCTGACATCAGACAGAACTGTCTTACATCTACTAAGCTACATCTCAGCTGTCCATAATATTTCTCTGGGGAGGGCAGAGAAGAAAAGATACTTTTAAGACCACATTACGGACCTTTAAATTAAGGAGCCATCCAGGCGGATGTGCAGGGATGGACATAATTTATTGTGTCTCAAGCATCAAAGTCACTCGGCCTCACTGTGGCATGGATGGATCATGATCAACCTGCCTTCCTTCCCCTACTTTATCCTATCACGTAAAACAACAATCCACTACCTTTTTGGTCATATCAATGTTCCTACATGAGATCCCACTTTTCACAGACTACCTTAATTTACAGTCTCTTAAACTTATAGAAAAACTTGTTGTAAACACCATTAAATCAGGATACTTCCCTTGCCACTCTCCATGGCGTTTCCTCTGCACGCTTGCACTTTCACAGACCACCATACCCATATGCATTTCAAAGAAACACAGAGTCACAGAACGGTTTGGGTTGGAAGGGATCTTTAGATCATCTAGTTCCAACCCTCCCTGCCATGGGCAGGGACACCTCGCATGAGACCAAGTTGCTCAAAACTACACTCGCTCATAAAAAGTCCCTCCCCAGCTTTCCTGTAGGCGCCCTTTAAATACTGGAAGGCTGCTATGGAGCCTTCTCTTCTCCAGGCTGGACAAATCTACCTCTCTCAGCCTGTTTTCATAGGAGAGGTGCTCCAGTCCTCTGATCATCTTTGTGGCCTCCTCTGGACAGAGGAGGACAGATCTCCAACAGGTCAATTTATTCCTCATAGTATGGTCTAAGATCTGAATCTGAATCCAACATTGAAAGGTCTTTGTTAATTTCATTATTTTTCTCAAATTTGAGTCACCTGGAGGATGGTTATTCTGGGACACAGGTTTTGTATTGACTTGTTTTCTCACAAAAGAGAGACTTTTGTGTCACCTGGGAGGTTAGAGAAAATAGTTGCTTGTTCAATGAACTGCATCCTCTTCATGAAAATCTTATCACTCCAAAAAAACAAGGGCAATTATCATTAACTTGGTGATGCTAATTCAAGCCACATAGTAAGCAAATTTGGCTAGAAAAAGGAACATGACAAGAGGTACCTTCCAGTGCAGGAACACTGATGATTTTCAGGGTAATCCCTGACCCTGAGACACATCTGTAAGAAGAAAAGTCAGGTCTTCTTAAAATACTGTTAATAGACACTCCCAACTCACCAGCTTTCAGGCTTACAAAGAAACACGAGTCTGAAATACAGGCCATAAATCACAGCCCTGCAGTCTCAGAGGGCTTGAAAATACGAACATGGGTGTTCAGGAAGGCATAATCAAACTGAACACTACAGCATACACAGCCAGTGAGACTGCCATGCAAAGACTACCTCAAACTGAATAATGTCTTCTTGAATGTTCCTAGTGTGTGCTATTTGCATGTGTGAGGGGAAAAAGAAGAGGAGGAAGGGGAATAGAGAGTTCAATGTGAAAATTCTGGTGCTGTGTGGTACTTAAGTTTTAGTGAAAAAGTGCAATAGGGACATGACGCTAAAGACTTTATTTCTTCAAGAAGCACAACTGGAATCAAATTAGATATGCACATTTCACTGGGAATAGCTCACAAATAATTCTCCATGGCCATATGCACTTCATTCAGTCCAGAGTTAATTTTGCATTTTGTTATCCTCAAAGGATAGCTTAACTTTAGTTCTCTTTAAAGGATGTAATGAATAGCTAAGACGGTGGTAGTATGCATGTGGCCGTGAAAGAGAAAATATTTGTTTCTTTTAAAAAAGAGAAAAAGAGAGAGAATGAGGTTGTTTTTCTCCCAACTTCTTTTGGGGAAAGTGTAGGTTAAGATTCCTTTGATTTAAGACAATTTACTGTAAAGTCTGGATTAAACATATTCATAGGTCTAAACAGCAATTCCATACGCTCAAAAAGGAAATTTTTCAACATGTAAAAATCACCATTTCCCTTTAAAAACTAATTTCTTTCCACCAGCTAAAGTATTTCCACAGTTCAGTGCTACTAAAGATATCACAGTAAAACTTGAATTTGCCACAAATAGGAAAATGACAGAAAGTTTTGTAAACCAAGGCTGTATATTTGAGATGAAATTTGCTAGTTTAACTTATTATGGGAGGCACTATCATTGCAGAGCAAGATGAGAATATCTCACAGGAATAACTGCGTGATCTTGAGGACAGGAGGAATTGAAATCAAATTAATTTACCAGAGTGAATTGCCAGGCTATTTGCTCCGAGAAGGATAGTAAGAATTTTTGCTTTTAGAATCAGGACTGATAGGGATGAAGATAATAATCTTGGGTGCATCAGTCTTTCACCAATTATTTTAAGCTATCAGTTTAATGTGGATAGTTCTAAGATCTGTGTGATACAGGGAAGAATGAATGTCATTTGTACAATGTACTACTCTACTCAATCTGAAATACCGGGAATGATTATGGGAACAAAATTGAATGGGAGAAAGCATAAAGAAGGAATGCTACAGAGACAGGAGAATGGAGAATCCATCGAACTACCGGAGATGAAAGCAGCTGTGTGTTTTTAGCCTGACAAAATGGAAGGTGACAGAATATGACTGCAGTGAATAAACATTTTGAGAGGGTAAACATCAGGAAGTAAGACAGGCTACTTAAGCTAAAGTGTGATGCTGGTGGAACAGAAAATAGGTAAGTAATGCCTGGGAAGCAAATAAACTAAAGATTAAGAAGACGTTTTATAAGAACAGAAGAAGGTGACTCTGGAACTGACTTGGTAGTGTAGTCACAGGAGCAAAACAATGCTAAAATGACTCAGTTTTCAGTGTTGTCCATATGTCACATTTGCCTGCAAAAAAGTGGATCTGGACTCTATATCTCAGAAGGTACCTTGCTGCCAACGTCCTGAAGCCTGTCGTAGCTGTTGAAACTTTGAGGTTTTGATAATTCTGATAATTTTGATAATTCTGATAATTTTCTGATAAATCTAAATCTTGATAATTTTAGAAGGAGAGATCTGAGGAATATATAATCCAACCCTGGAGAACTGTATATAAACAAGATGGAACATGAAGGATGCCACTCACCTGGCTGGGTAAAAAACCTCAGTAAGTGTGTGGTCTTGGAATAAGCGAGTTGACTGGAACTAGCTGAAATAATGTGCTAGAAGTGAGAGGATACCTCCAAAATTAGGAACTCCCAGATAAATCTGGAAGCCACGCAGAAAAAAGTGCTATATATTATAAAGATGTAATTGAGAACTGAAAAGAACTTTGAACTTAATTTATAAAAAAATAATAAAATTATTTTTTACTTCTGTACTAATTTTTTTTTTGCTTGTTCATTTTGAAGGAAATATGTATGAACTTAAGCAGGACAAGTCACTCCATTTGATTTCATTCAAGCCACTACTACAGTCATGGCAAATCCAGTGCCACTTTTTAGATGTGAACATAATTTTTATGGATTAGATTTAAAATGAAATAAAATAATCCTTGACATGAACAAGATAAGGATTTCCTGAAAGTGTGCATAGTGTTTTATAAAGGAAAAAGAAAAAGAAAAAGAAAAAAGAAAAAGAAAAAGAAAAAGAAAAAGAAAAAGAAAAAGAAAAAGAAAAAGAAAAAGAAAAAGAAAAAGAAAAAGAAAAAAAAGAAAAAGAAAAAGAAAAAGAAAAAGAAAAAGAAAAAGAAAAAGAAAAAGAAAAAGAAAAAGAAAAAGAAAAAGAAAAAGAAAAAGAAAAAGAAAAAGAAAAAGAGAAAAACCTCACACTGAATAAATAAGTAAGCTTCACTTCTCTTTTGTCAGCTTTTATGAAAACTGTTCTCTGATTTCTGTGTAATATTTGATGCTGTACAGAAGTTTGATATTTAGCACCTTGTTGTTTCTCTGCTTTTATCATAGAATCATAGAATAATTTAGGTTGGCAAAGACCCTTGGGATCATCAATCCAACCATCAACCCCACTCTACAAAGTTCTCCCTTACACCATATCCCTTAACACCACATCTAAACGAGTCTTAAACACATCCAGGGATGGTGACTCCACCACCTCCCTGAGCAGCCTCTTCAGTGTGTGACCACTCTTTCTGTGAAGGATTTTTTCCTAATGTCCAGCCTAAACCTACCCTGCTGCAGCTTGAACCCATTCCCTCTTGCTCTATCGCTAATGACCTGTGAGAAGAGACCAGCACCAATTTCTACAACGTCCTTTCAAGTAGTTGAAAGTTATCCTGCTGGAAGAAACTGTTTATTACATATGGTAACTACTTACGGGACACTGGGCTGAAAAATAAGAATAAAACTGTCTAAAACCTGACACATATACTGAACAACACGTGACTGAGAAAAAGATGCAGATGAAATTTGGCTTCCAAAATTTCAGCTTTTTAAAATAACTATCAAACAGCACTGGTCCCAAAAGGTTTTTATTTTTCATGCATGAGGATTCAGTTTATGAACAAAATGTTTTGTAGGGTTCCAGTCACAGCTCACTGGATGTTATTCTGAGCAGCATTTGTCTTCACCACTGGAAGTAACTGTCTGAAAAAGCTGTACAGTCTATCGACTTCATAAGGATGTGAGCTTGAACACCAGAAGAGTACCTTAGCTCACCACCTGTGATCTGCTCCTCTGGAAAGGACCTTCTGATTGCGAGCCTGTTCAGCATATATGGAAAGTAATATTGATCAAACTCTGTCAAAGTAACGGTTTCACACAGGGGACTGTTTTTTCTTGTGTGTTATAAACCTGAAGACTCCAGAAATTCTTACCATTTCCTAACCTCTGTGGGGGTTAACATGCTGTGCTTGGAAGACGCCTTGTGTTTGATACGAAAGATGATTTTTGTGTGTGTGTTTAACATCAGCTTTAAACTTTTTCAGGAAGATCTAAGTGGAACAGACTCTATGTCTCAGAAAAAATATTTAACCAGTTTCGTTTCAGCTTAACTCTGGTCTCTTTCTAGCTATCATGGTAAAATGATAGCTAGATAGAGAAGTAAAAAAGCTAGAGAAGTATAAAAGAATTAACCTAGCTCCCTGCTCAGTGCCTCCAGTTTCACTTATGCACATTCTGTGATTTAAAATAAATGAACAAGTCACAGACATTATTCTCATTTACAGGGCAACAACCTGCTACTCAGTAAGGCTCTTGGCTAGACTTTCTCTCCAAAAGGCATGTGGTGTGTTGAACTGAGCTCTTTTGTATCCCGCAACATCTTTACACAGAGACTTTGAGGAAATATCCACCTTGGGATTTGAATGTGGGGACCTCCTGACAGACTGGTGTGTTGAAACTGAATCTCCTCCCAACTCTCTGGGTGACATGACAAAGCCTGCTTGCATAGAGATCATATAGTCATAGAATGGTTTGGGTTGGAAGGGATCTTAAAGATCATCTAGTTCCAACCCCCCTGCCATGGGCAGGGACACCTCCCACTAGACCAGGCTGCTCAAAGCCCCATCCAGCCTGGCCTTGAACACCCCAAGGATGGGGCATCTAGAACTTCTCTGGGCAACCTGTGCCAGTGTCTCAACACCTTCACAATAAAGAATTTCTTCCTAATATCTAATCTAATCTCTTTCAGTTTAAAACAGTTACCCCTTGTCCTATCGCTACACTCGCTCATAAAGATTCCCTCCCCAGCTTTCCTGTAGACCCTCTTTAAGTACTGGAAGGCTGCTATAAGGTGTCCCCGGAGCCTTCTCTTCTCTAGGCTGGACAACCCCAACTCTCTCACCCTCTCTTCATAGGAGAGGTGCTCCAGCCCTCTGATCATCTTCGTGGCCCTCACTGCAACAGGTGCAAGTCCTTCTTATGTAGGGAGCTTCAGAGCTGGACACACTACTCCAGGTGTAATCTCACAAGAGCGGAGTAGAGGGACAGAATCACCTCCCTCCACCTGCTGGCCACAGTTCTTTTGATGCAGCCCAGGATACGGTTAGCTTTCTGGTCTGCAAGTGCACACTGTTGGGTCAATTGAGCTTTTCAACAACCAACACCCCAAGTCATTCTCCTCAGGGCTGCTCTCAGTCCATTCTCCTCACAGTCTCTATTTGTGCTTGGGATTGCCCCAACCCACATGCAGGACCTTGCACTTGGCCTGAACTTTGGTTGAACTTCATGAAATTCGCACAGGCCCACCTCTCAAGCCTGTCCAGGTTCCTCTGGTTGGCATTCCTTGCCTCCAACGTGTTGACCACACCACACAGCTTGGTGTCGTTGGCAAACTTGCTGAAGGTGCACTCAATCCCATCATCTGTGTCACTGACAAAGATGTTAAACAGCACCAGTCCCAACACTAACCCCTGAGGAACTCCACTCATCACTGGTCTCCACTAGGACTCTCAACTCTTTCAACTCCACTGAACTCTTTGAGTGCAGCCATCCAGCCACTTCCTTATCCACTGAGTGGTCCATCTGTTGAATTCATATCTTTTCAATTTAAAGACCAGGATGTCATCTGGGACAGTATCAAATGCTTTGCATAAGTCCAGGTTGAAGTCAGTTCCTCTTGCATCACCCACCAATGCCTTTCATAAAAGGCCACCAAATTTGTCAGGCATGATTTGCCCTTAATGTCAGTTGTCACCAATCACTTCCTTATTTTCCATGTAACTTAGCAGATTTTTCAGGACGATCCATGATCTTGCCAGGCACAGAGGTGAGACTGACTGGCCTCTAGTTCCCTGGGTCTTCCTTTTTTCCCTTTTCAAAAATGGGGGTTATTTTTCCCCTTTTCCAGTCGCTGGGAACTTCACCAGAATGCCGCAACTGTGCAAAAGGCACAGATACCAAGAAAGTCTTTTTCTGTCTCCTGGTCAGGAGACATCCACAGCTGAGAACCAGGCAGATAAACGACTCACCGCCTTCTCTTCTGAAGTGTGGTTCATTTAAAATGTCACTAAATGTTTTGCACTTGGAAAATAGATAGTGGTGAGGAGGATACTTTCCTGGGCTGGGCTCAGAGGTTGATGCAAGCATGCAGAGAGAGCAAAGGGTGTTGAAAAACAAGCATGGGGATGACTGATCATTACTTCTTAATTGTGGTATGTTCAGGTAGGGAAAAATAAAAAGTAGGTGATAAGAGCCTTTAGCATTCCCCTAAATGAGTTTAGCTCCCTCAAAAGGCAAGTATCCCCTGTCCAGAGCACAGTATAAATATTACCAAAAACTGCAGACAGCATACAAGCTTTTGTACTAATTAGTACAGTGTCTTCCCGGGTTTGTTAACATGGGAAAACATTTTTGCTTAATTGGGAAAAGCAATGAATAAACTTCCATCCCACTTTGTCTTTGTTTAGAAACACAGATCCTCCAAGAACATTTTTTTTTATCTCTCCTGTTAAAGAAGACATCCTTTTTTTCTGTTTGAACCAGATCTGAATAGCATAATATTGGTCTGATACTTCCCCAGCATCTTCTGTTTGTTGCTCTGCTAAAAGACCATAAAACTGCAGTGACAGAGGACAAATATCCCTCATGTACCAGTTTCTGCTGTGTGGCTGTGCTCTTTGCACTGCTGCTTCTGTTTTCAACACATTTCCAAGGCAAAGAATCTTTTCTCTCCTTCCAGAAATTAATGCTGTTACAGATGTGCTGATACAGTTTCATACAGAGACAGAAAGTGACTTAATGAATAATATGAGTGCATCATGCAGAAAGAGTGACTTCCAGCTGCGACAAGTTCAGCAAGTCTCCTGCTGGCTCTGCTGGCAGGAGGCTCTGCTTTAACAGAGGGTCTATTATGTCCATACCAGGTACAGAAGCCTACTAAGTACTAAGCAGATCCTGGTTTGAGAGCTGGCCTTGGCAACATTATCTCACATAGGGTTCTTAGTCAATGGATAACAATGTAGATATGGGAGATTTCAGCCAGTAAAATATCCTACCCTTACCTTAATTGTCCTTCAGTGATGAAGTAAGTCAGCTCATTTCAGTTCCCTGAATGATGGGTGTAGACAATTCTGTACAAACTCCTTCTTCTTTCTTTAAAACCACATAGACTTATCAGCATTCTCTCCCTCCTTAACACTTTGGCAGCCAGTGAAACCATCAAGTGGAACACCTAAGAGGTCCAAAACAGACACAAAATTTAGGATTCTGAATAAATGACCTGATGTTCAAAAGGCCTGATCCCCTGGAAAAACATAACTCTGCCATCTTAACATGTGTTAAGGAACCATACATTAGGCTCCACGGAATCACGGAATCATGGAATCTTCAGAGTTGGAAGGGACCTCTAGAGATCATCTAGTCCAACTCCCCTGCTAGAGCAGGATTGCCTAAAGCACATCCCTCAGGGCTGCATCCAGGCGGGTCTTGAAAATCTCCAGAGAAGGGGACTCCACAACCTCCCTGGGCAGCCTGTTCCAGTGCTCTGTCACCCTCACCGTAAAGAAGTTTTTCCGTGTATTTGAACGGAACTTCCTATGTTCTAGCTTGTGCCCATTGCCCCTTGTTCTGTCGCTGGGAACCATTGAAAAGAGCCTGGCTCCGTCCTCCTTAAACCCACCCTTTAGATGCTTGTAAACATTAATCAGGTCCCCCCTCAGCCTTCTCTTCTCCAGGCTAAAGAGTCCCAGCTCTTTCAGCCTTTCCTCATAAGGGAGGTGCTCCAGTCCCATAATCATCCTGGTTGCCCTACGCTGGACTCGCTCCAGTAGTTCCCTGTCCGTCTTGAACTGGGGAGCCCAAAACTGGACACAGTACTCCAGTTGTGGCCTCACCAGTGCAGAGTAGAGGGGGAGAATGACCTCCCTCGACCTACTGGCCACAGTCTTCCCTATGCAGCCCAGGATGCCATTGGCCTTCTTGGCAACAAGGGCACACTGCTGGCTCATGGATAATTTGCTGTCTACCAGGACCCCCAGGTCCTTCTCCTCAGAGCTGCTTCCCAGCATGTCCGCCCCTAACCTATACTGGTGTTTGGCATTCTTCCTTCCCAGGTGCAGGACCCTACACTTGCTTTTGTTGAACCTCATTAGGTTCTTCTCTGCCCAGCTCTCCAGCCTGTCCAGGTCACGCTGGATGGCAGCACGGCCCTCTGGAGTGTCGGCCACCCCTCCCAGCTTGGTATGATCAGCAAACTTGCTGAGGATACACTCTGTCCCCTCATCTAGGTCATTAATGAATATATTGAACAAAATTGGTCCAAGTATTGACCCCTGAGGGACACCACTGGTTACAGGCCTCCAACTGGACTCTGTGCCGCTGATCACAACCCTCTGAGTTCTGTCACTCAGCCAGCTCTCGATCCACCTCACTGTCACCTCGTCTAGCCCATACTTCCTCAGCTTCCTAATGAGGATGTTATGGGAGACAGTGTCAAAAGCCTTGCTAAGGTCAAGGTAGATGACATCTACGGCTCTCCCCTCATCCAGCCAACCTGTTATAACATCATAGAAAGCTATCAGATTGGTCAGGCATGATTTGCCCTTGGTAAATCCATGCTGACCACTTCCAATAACTTCCTGTTCCTCTATGTGTTTGGAGACGACATCCAGAATGAGTCGCTCCATTACCTTCCCAGGGACAGAGGTGAGGCTAACCGGCCTGTAGTTCCCTGGGTCCTCCTTCTTGCCTTTTTTGAAGATTGGAGTGATGTCAGCCTTCCTCCAGTCCTCAGGCACCTCTCCTGTTCCCCATGACCTTGCAAAGACAATGGAGAGTGGTCTAGCGATAACATCTGCCAGCTCTCTCAGCACTCGCGGGTGCATCCCGTCAGGGCCCATGGATTTATGAATGTCCAGCTTGGCCAAGTGGTCTCTGACCCGGTCCTCCTCAACTAAGGGAAAATCTTCCTCTCTCCAGACCTTCCCCCTTGCCTCCAGGGTATGGGATGCGTGAGGGACGGCTTTATCAGTGAAGACCGAAGAAAAGAAGGCATTCAGTAGCTCTGCCTTCTCTGTGTCTTCCACCGCTAGGGCACCCGTCTCATTCATCAGTGGACCTATATTTTCCCTAGTTTTCCTTTTTCTGTTGATATACTGGAAAAATCTCTTCTTATTGTCTTTAACTGCAGTGGCCAAGCTGAGTTCTGATTGAGCGTTGGCCCTTCTAATCTTCCCCCTGCATAGCTTTGTTATATCTTGATAATCCTCATAAGTTGCTAAGCCCCTTTTCCAGAGAATGTAAGCCTTCCTTTTTTTCCTGAGGTCCAGCCAAAGCTCTCTATTTAGCCAGGCTGGCCTTCTTCCCCGTCGGCTCTTCTTTCGGGACATGGGGATGGCCTTCTCCTGTGCTTCTAAGAGCACCTGCTTGAAGTATGACCAGCTTTCCCGGGCACCTTTGCTCTTCAAAACTGCCTCCCAAGGGACACTCTCAACCATGCTCCTAAACAGGCTAAAGTCTGCCCTTTGGAAATCCAAGGTGGCAGTTTTGCTGGCTCCCCGCCTCCCTTCACCAAGAATTGAAAACTCTGTCATTTCATGGTCACTCTGCCCAAGACGACCTCCAACCTTTACATCCCCCACAAGACCTTCTCTGTTAACAAACAGTAGCTCCAGTAGGGCACTTCCCCTAGTAGGTTCCTTCACCAGCTGTGTTAGGAAGTTGTCTTCCACACACTCCAGGAACCTCCGGGACTGTTCCCTCTCTGCTGTGTAGTATTCCCAGCGGACATCCGGGAAGTTGAAATCCCCCACAAGAACAAGGGCAGATGATCGCGAGACCTCTGCCAGCCGCTTATAGAATACTTCATCGGTTTCTACATCCTGATTAGGGGGTCTATAACAAACTCCCATCATGATATCTGCCTTGTTGGCCTTCCCCTTGATTTTTATCCATACACACTCAACACTGTCATTCACACTGTTGAGTTCTAGACATTCAAAACCGCCCCTAACATAGAGGGCCACCCCACCACCTCTCTTCCCTTGCCTATCTCTTCTGAAAAGCTGGTAGCCATCAATTACAGCACTCCACTTGTGTGTGTCTTCCCACCACGTTTCCGTGATGGCAACCACATCATAGTTTCCCTGCTGCACAATGGCCTCCAGCTCGTCCTGCTTATTCCCCATGCTGCGTGCATTAGTGTACATGCACTTCAGTTGGGTTAATTGTCCTGCCACTTTCTTGGGGGGACAGGCCCTGATTTGCACCTGATTATTCTCGGACACTACTGTAGTTACCAAATTATCACTACTCCTTGTGTCTATGCTGCCACACAATTCACTATCCCCCACCATCGCTGAGACAGGCTGCAAGACCTTGCTATCACTTTTACCCATGAGCACTGCTATGTTGCTCCCAGGCACCACTTTTGTGATCCTGGTTTCGTCCCCATCCCCCATCAAACCTAGTTTAAAGCCTTATGGATAAGCCCTGCTAATTCTTGTCCCAGTCTCTTTCTTCCCCTTCGGGTTAGGCTTCCCCCACCTGATGCCAGCATGCCTGGTTTCCTGTAGATCAGCCCATGTTCAAAAAAGCCAAAGTCCTGCCGGACGCACCAGTCGCGGAGCCAGGAGCTAATTTGCTGGCGCCTCCTATTTATCCCCTCGTCTACCCCTGCAAATGGTGGGATAGAGGAGAACACTATTTGTGCTCCCGATCCCTTAACCAGCCGTCCCAGGGCCCTAAAGTCATTCTTCATTGCCCTCAGACTTCTGGTACCTACTTCGTCACTGCCTACCTGAAATATCAGTAGCGGATAGTAATCTGATGACTGGACCAGGGAAGGGAGTTTCCTCCGTTATGTCCTTAATTCTAGCCCCAGGGAGGCAGCTGACTTCCCTGTGGGATGGGTCCGGTCTACAGATAGGACCTTCTGTTCCTCTCAGAAGGGAGTCACCTACTACAATAACCCTTCTTTCTTTCTTTGTTGAGGACGTCCTGAGGCGTGGGGGTGAGTGACGAGCACTGGGCATTTCACTGGATGGATCAGCTTCTCCATCCTCAATCGCCTGCTCCTCAATTTCCAGAGCCTCATACCTATTACGTAAGGGCAGTTGGGATGGTGAGGGGGGCCGTGAGAGGTTTCGCTTACCTCTCCGAGGAGGGATCTGACACCACTCCCCCTTATCACTTGAGTCCTCTCCTTCTGCCTGGTGACAGGAGGGAAGTGGGTCATCCACTTCTGATAGAGCCTCTTCCTGCTGCCTTTGCCTCAGGGTATGGCTCCACCAATCTATTTCATTTTCACAGTTCCTAATACTTCTTAACCTTTCTACCTCTTCCTTCAGTTCAACCACCTTCCTGAGCAGATCATTTACTTGATCGCACCGTATGCACACAGTGTCTCTGGAACCCTGTGGGAGCAGTGCCAGACTCAGGCATTCATTACAGCCCGAGACCTGCACAGCCACATGCTTGCAAAGGAGCTCAGTCTGAGTTCCCATGTTCTTCCTCACAGAAACTTTTGGCTGTTTTGCAGCCATGTTCTTTTCTCGTGCCGGGAGATGGAGGATCTCTGCTGTTCGCTTCCCTCGCGCCCTGAGCCGGTGCCCTTGCACGCCGATGTTCCTCTGCTTGTGGTTGCCCAGCTTCTGATTACCTTAGACTCAAGGCTTCCAGTGACCCACCGTACGAAATGCTGCTCCTTGTTCGTTCGTTCGTTCGTTCGTTCCAGTTTCAGAAAATCTTAGCTAAGACGATTAACTAGAATAGGAAAGGTTAAATCTGCTTTAATTTCTGGCAACAACTGTGATGAATTCATTAGCAAAGAATATGCAGTAACTGAGCTCTGCAGAAAAGCTATTTTTCCAGAGTTCTTAATAAGGGAAAAAAAAAAAAAAGAAGATTCTGTCACAGTTGTTTTCCTTTTGGAAAAACTGATACAAAATATTTAATTTTCAGCTTAGTTTACCTACGGTAAATTGTGTTGTTTTTCAAAGGTATCCACAAGCTTTTTGTTCAGACAAGTTCTTAAAAAAAAATAATAATAATACAGTCATCATGTTATTTGTTATTATTGTGATTTTTCTTATTGAAATTCTGATTTTGAGATCCATGATATCAAGTGGCTTAGGCTTTCTGGAGGAATGCATTTAAAAATAAATAAATAAATTTGTGTGGTGCATATTTCCATATTTATCTCACTTCTATCTAAAACCAAAAAGGTAGATCTGTACAAATATTTGAAGATCTGAAAGAAATGAAGGAGTTTATCAGTCGTTTGCAGTGGGAAAGGATTTTTCTTTCTTAATACAGCAGCAAAATATCTATTTTGTTGGTTTTGTTTTTTTTATTTCTTGTTTTTGTTTTTTTTTCCCTTCAATATCATAATATAAACTGTAAAGATTAATTAATATAGTCTCTCATTGGAATGTTTTGCTATATGAATGAGTATGGTGGGGAAGAAGGCTATCTCAAGTAATGAGATTGGAATGGAGAAGGACACATTTTAAAGGGTTTCAGAAATCAGAAATTTTAGAAATGTTTCTTCACAGTGAAGTTTATTGGGCTGGGCAATATCTATCTAAAGTAGAAAACACTTGTGTTTAGACAGTTTGTAGTACAACTGGCACAAATATATCCAATCCATTTATCAGAGTGAGTATGTAGATCTATTATTGCAGGGAGGTAATATTTACGAACTGAAAAGACAGACGCAAAATTTTTCTGCTTTTATGCTGGATTACCCATGAACTATACAATTCAAGCTGATTGTAAACTTCCGTAAAATTTTTCAGTCAAAATTAAAGTATTTCCATTTCTATTAGGTATTTTACAGAAATCTCAACTTTTTCATTGAAAATAGGCTCATATGTTGGCTTTCCTTCCTAACTTCCTCATTTTCTTCTTTAAAGGTGAAACAAGGAAAAGAAAAAAGAGAAATAAAGACAGAGTAACTATGTGATACGCCTCCACATATTTGCTCACCTACATCTCGCTTAGAGATGCAATGCATCCCTGCATGCAACTTCCTTATTTAAAATGGGACACAACTTCACTTTGGTGAGGTCTACTGAAAGCCTAAGGACTGCAGATGGGTCAAAATTCACCTTTTATTGTAACTAGTTAAAGTCCACTTAAGTCTTCAAGATAATTTTTTGAATGTGTTAAAATGCTGCCTTCATGAACTGTTTAAAGAACTCTGGACTGAAGTGAGTTTTGCCTGAACTGCTTAGAGGTCAACCCATTTCAGTACCTAGACATACAATGAGTTGAGCTTTCTGCCAGTATGACAGTTACATCTTTGGATTACATGAAGAATCATCATTAGTAGGCTTGATTTCCTACCCCACTGTTTGTCTTAGGTTACAGGACTGTTTTCAAGCTTGCCTAATAATTCCTTGTGACTCTAAATATTGCACATCTCACTCATTAGGAAGGGCCACATCTTACACAAGGACAACACAGCCCGTGCATGACTGTTGAAATTTTATTAATTGATGCTCACTTACCTTTAAGAATAGAAACAAGCAGCAAACTTAGCCCTTCCAAGGCTATTATAGTGTATTTGCATTTGTATCATAGTGCAGCCTGTGTAGAATCAAAAGTCTCAGACTGTTTTATCGAGAAAAAGAATCCCCAGATACCCTTAAAAGATTATAAATGCAGAAGGTGAATACATCACTTACTTACACATTCATCATCCAGAAATCTCAAATAATAATGCATGATTTAGGCTCTGAAGCCTCTGAATCTCTCCAACTCAAAAGCTGGATGTGCATTAACTTCTCTTGCTCTTATCGTCTCAAGCTGTTTCTCTCCTTCTTAAATTTAATTTCAAATATAAACACACGCATATGTATATACATATTCTGCCTTTCACTTTTTGACCCTCTTGCACTTTCTACATTTTTCTTTCTCTTTTCTTCTTTTAAATGAAAACATTTTCTTATTTTTTGTCTGGATTCTAACTACTCACCAACGTAAGTTTAATAGACTACCAAACTTTCTTCTTCAGTGGCATAAGTAGTTCTTTTCCAGGAGGAAAAGAAGGAGGAATATTGCATTAATGAAGCAAGAAAATGTGTAATAAGGGCAGCAGATAGGTAGGAATAAATGAAATATATGTTCATAATTTATGAGACTTATTAAAGAGATAATGATACAATATTGCATGTTCTATGTCATTATTTTCCATAAAGACAAAGAAGAATAAAGCCAATTGATTTTAATTCTAATCCTTTTTATTGTATCGAGTCTGTTACTCATTCCATAAAGCAGCAAAGAACACTGTGGTACAGAGCAAGGAATTAGACAATATTTCAAAGACACCTTTAAGTGAATAAACAACCACATGCAGGAGAATGTATGCTACCATCACAGGCAGAGTAAAAGCTGATCTTGAACCTTTTCAGGCTGATAGCAACAAAATATCAGCCTGGGATTTATTTTTAATAAAAATCAGAATTCTTGTAAGAATGCCTAAAATACCTAAGTATATAAGTAAATGAATGTATGAATTCATGTTAACACGTGTGTACAAATGGATACAGGAAGACAACAGAGACAGAGTAGAGAAAAATGTGGGGAAAAAAAGTAGAAATACTAAACATGTGTGCAATAGCCTCAACATTCTCAGAGGACCTTGCAGATTATATCAAACAAATGTACTATAGACTGGTATAAATCATGACATTCCAATAGAGATCTGCATTATACCAGAATTCAGTTGCCTTTGATTCTGGAGATTGAGTTAAACCCCTCTCTACTGCACAGTGGGAAAGATCTTTCTAGTATGCAGGATCTTGTAGAAAGGAGCTCATCAACCACTTGGGCAGTGCACTGAGGCAGCTGTGTACAATAATCTGGAAGTGCAAAAAGGAAGGACTGTTCCAATTTCTCGGCTCTTCTGTTTTGTGTAGGGAAGGCCAAGGTGTTAGCAAATCCAGCTACAGATTTCTGCCTATATTAATGTGGTGACCTGGAAATACCTTATGTCTCCGTTGCCTACTGAGCCTTTCCATCACTATAGAGGACTCCAACTAGCATTAGATAACTCAGTGTTTGCAGGAAAAGTGAATAAAAATTAATCCCATCCTTAAAGACTCTGTTCTCTTCTTCACATGAGGCTATGTTCTCAGACATCCCTATTAGGAAAAAAAAAACCAAAACCAAACTCAAAAGCCCCAAAAAAGGTTAAGAGGGAATTACCAACCTTATATTTCCGTAAGTATTATTCACTTTGTTGCATAGATGAAATGTTCCCAGTGGTTTCCTATGGATGCTTTTGAAAATGTGCATGGGGAAGTTGTGACTTACAGATAGAGAAACAAGGACTGTATCTATTCACAGAACAGCAAAAGATATAAAATAACAAAGGAAAACAATTCCGCAGGAGTCAAGACATTAATATCTTGCTGTTGATGGCAGAAGACTGGACTTAGTGACAGAGAACAGTCCTTGCAGTCATGCTGCTATGATTAATTGCTCTGCGTCAGTAATTTATTTCTGCAGTTGGTTAAAAAAAGGAGCGGGTGATTACATTTTCTTTTTTAATATTTTCCTACTTTTGTCAAACTTTGATTTGTTTGGTTAATTTATCAAAATAAGTAATGACAATTTCTAAGTACTTTCGCCCATTGTATTCTCAGCTCTGAAAATGTCAGATTCCCATTGAGTTAACATATTGAAATATAAAAGAAAAAGTAAGCCTTGGTCAGACTTTATCCCTTTCATCTCTAAATTTTGGTTATTGTTAAAATGGAATAAACAGAATTAGTGTAAGTTCTGGGAATCTGCCAAAGAGTGAGATTTATGAGGCTATGCAACTTTTTCTTTAGGGAAGTAGCACACTTCTCAGACCAAGGATACATGAAAAAAAATGAAGAAATAAAAAAAAATTGAAAGAGAAAGAAAAAAAAAAGAGAAAGAAAAAGAGAAAGAAAAAGAGAAAGAGAAAGAAAAAGAGAAAGAAAAAGAAAAAGAAGAAGAGAAAGAAAAAGAAAAAGAGAAAGAGAAAGAGAAAGAGAAAGAGAAAGAGAAAGAGAAAGAGAAAGAGAAAGAGAAAGAGAAAGAGAAAGAGAAAGAAGGAGAAAGAAAGAGAAAGAAGGTTCATTTGCATATTTTCTACAGTTTTATTTTCCTGATTTTTCAGAGTGGAAAATAGATAGACCGATAGATGGAATATTAGTACAACAGAGAATAGACAGAACAATTAGACAACATAACTTTATAAACTTCCTTGCTTCTCTCAGCTGGGCTTTTGGAAATTATTGGCATCAGTTTGACTTTGTTCTGAACAAGGGTCATGGTAAAACTCCCAAGAATTTCCATACAAGATTGATGTTAATGCAATAACTTGCAGAGACATTTACGAATTTACTAAGGATACTTTCTAAAGATCTTGCTTATGACTTTGCCATTTGTGAAGCAGGTGGTTTCCAGGAGCAGACCTCAGTTCCTATTCTGTTGGTTTTCCATTATTCATTATTTTTAAGTCTCCATCCAGAACACACCCACCTGCAGTTTTCATGGTGTATTTCCTTGTTCTTTGCATGTAGTTTAGTTCTTGTTCTGTCTAAACGTATGCATTTTAAATTTACCTTTTTCTCAACTCTTCCAGAACAATTCCTCTCTAAAGTTTTAACACTGTCCAGTTGCTTGACATTTCTCTTTTGGGGTACAGCAGGTATTTCATATGACTCGCTGAGAAATAAGTGAAAAATTTGAAAGTTTAAAAAATGACCAGTTCAAGGGTACTTTCCTCACGTTTTACATATTTTTATTTTTTTTTTTTAGCACTGGCTATATGTTATGTTTTAGAGGATGCGTAGCACTAGACCCTGTGTCTGGAACTGGCAGTGAAGGAGTCTTCCTTTTGTAGGCCGGTGAACTGTTTGTGATCCTTTTACATCTGGTAAATTACAATTATACCTGTATAGGTGTTTGTTATTGGGCAGAAGACTCTTCTTAGCAGCCTACTTGTGTCCTAAGTGTAGATACTATTCTCAGGCATCACATGCCTCAGGTGTATTTCAGGAGCTGTATAAATTACACCTTTATGTCTGCCATCTTCCAAAAAATATGTTTAAAATAACTTCTCCAGGTCTAAGCTCTAACATCTTGAGGTTCCATCTGAGCTGAATGTTTCTGTTACCCATTTTTTCCCCTCCTGTTCCCTTCTTTTCACAATTTCTCTTCACAGTCACCCAACTAGTTTTTCTGAAGCTTTTTGTCCTGAGCTCAGTTGCTCCTTCAGAAAACAATTTTGCACTCTCCGGTCCCAACACAAAAGTGCACTGAAACTTGTTCTGAACATCACTAAACTTTACTTAAACCTTGAAATTTACTAGATAAATGTCTAAATGATTCCTTAATAAATTGACGGTCAGGTCTTGGATGTTTTAATCAGCTTTTCTATATTTTTCTGTCTTACCAGATATTTTGCTTCTCAGATTTCAGTTAAAATTGAGTTATATTTTTCTTATATATTACTCTCTGTGTTCTCCTTTCTCTCTCTACTGTTATTCATTATTTAACTTCAGTAGTTATGTTGTACACTAGAGTTTCTATAAAACTGAATTATATTGTGCTGGAGTAAATCAGCGTACTCAGTGGACTCTTTCTGTCAATGCCAAACACTACATACAATCCTGAAAACTTAACCCCAGATTAGTCTGTGTGCTTCCTCCAAAGACTGATTTTCTGCTCTTCAAAAGGACACCATGTGCTTCTATTTATTAAATGACTATATTGTAAAAGTTTAAAAGTGAGGTATCATGTGCTTCATGCTGTATTGTATTCATTCTCATATGGTAGTTTATCCAGGCTATATCTTTGCTAGTGCCTTTATCACTCTGTCTTATGTTAATTATATCTGGCAAAGATTCTTCCTTTGTATTTGATCATTCTTAATATTATCCTGGAAACACACAAACACATACCACTTTTGTAATTTAAGTTTGAGATTTTTTTAACAGTCATACATTACTCAGTGCCAGGTAAATTGGTTTTGTGAGGTGGTTTTCCACCATTATTCCACTTTTTAATGAATGATCTTAGCCTATACCTCGCTTATTAAAGTAAAAGGGCCACAAATATTTTATTTCAGTTGATTAAATAAATAACAGAGATTTGGGCAACAGAAAACCAGTGGTTTGTTTGTTTGTTTGCTTGGTTGGTTGGTTGTTTTGTTTTGTTTTGTTTTGTTTTGTTTTTCTGGGAATCTGGACAATCAGTTTGGCTATGTGTTTATTTATTTAAATATCTATTATTTTTTCCCCATTTCTTCTTATTTATAGGCAAAAACATGAAGAAAAAAAGTCTTTCTTCACAGAAAGACCTGTGCTCTTACTTACAATAATACAAAACTGGAATAATACTAGTAGCTTTCACCACTTCAGCCATTTCAAGTTTGCACCTACATGGATCTAAGTATCCTTTCTCACCAACTGCTCCCCTGTGACAAAACTAAAGAACTGTAGGATAAAGCTCCTAACCTTTGTGTCTTGATGCATAAGATAGATAGACAAAAATTTCAGGTCACAGCACTCAATTCAATACTGACTGAAGCCAACAGAAAACTTTTTGTAGATTGAATGGGACTAAAACGATTCCATATTGAATAGTAATAATGTGTTAATTGTATAAAATTTCTGTCAAATATCAAATCTCTGGCAAACTCTTAATTATTCCTATGGTCATATCAATGCATAAATGCTCACCCTCATGTTGAGGGCAGTGTCAGGAAGACACTGGGCAAACATGACCCACGCTCTGCAGAACCACTGATTTTAATAAGGATTAAGTATGAATAGAATAGAATAGAATAGAATAGAATAGAATAGAATAGAATAGAATAGAATAGAATAGAATAGAATAGAATAGAATATATATGTATGTATATATACGGATAGATAGATAGATAGATAGATAGATAGATAGATAGATAGATAGATAGATACGTAGAATAGAAAGGGGCATCTAGTCCAACTGCCTGACCAATTCAGGGTAGACCAAAAGTTAAAGCATATTGTTAAGGGCATTATGCCTCTTAAACACTGACAGGCTTGGGGCATTGACCACTTCTCTAGGAAGCTTGTTCCAGTGTTTGATCACCCTCTCCATAAAGAAATGCTTCCTAACGTCCAGCCTAAGCATCCCCTGGTGCAGCTTTGAATCATTCCCACAAGTCCTATCACTGGGTACTAGGGAGAAGAGCTCAGCACCTCACTCTCCACTTCTCCTCAGGAAGCTGTAGAAAGCAATGAGGTCACCTCTCAGACTCCTTTTCTCCAAACTAGACAAGACAAAATTCCTTAGCTGGTCCTCATAGGACATTCCTTCCATCCCTTTCACCAGCTTTGCTGTCCTCCTCTGGACGCATTCAAGGACCTTCACATACACCTTAAATTGTGAACAATATCCAAGGTAAGGCTGCATCAATGCTGAATCAAATGGTCTTTAAACTAGATTTGAAGGGGAAAGGGGATGAATCCAGCAGCAAGGATGCAAGGGTTGTTGACAGGTTAGAAACTATGGCTGTGCCTGGGAATGGTCACGTAGAAGTTAAGACTTCTTCCAGCAAAAAGGTGGCAGGACCAGTAGCCCAGATGAAGTGCTTCTACGCTAATGCACGCAGCATGGGCAACAAACAGGAGGAGCTGGAGGCCATTGTGCTGCAGGAAAGCTATGATGTAGTCTCCATCATGAAAATGTGGTGGGATGACTAGCACAACTGGAGTGCTGCATTAGATGCCTACAAACACTTCAGAAGGGACAGGCACGGAAGGAGAGCAGGTGGGGTGTCTTTGTATGTTAGGGAGTGCTATGAATGTCAAGAGCTTAATGATGGTAACAACAGAGTTGAGTGTTTATGGGTAAGAATCAGGGGGAGGACAAACAAGGCTGATATCATGGTGGGAGTCTGTTACAGACCCCCCAACCAGGATGTAGAGATAGATTCTACAAGCAGCTGGGAGAAATCTCAAGATCACTAGCCTTGTCCTGGTGGGAGACTTCACCCTACCAGATATCAGCTGGGAACACAATACAGCTGAGAGGGAACAGTGTGGGAGGTTCCTGGAGGAGTGTGTTGGAGATAACTTCCTGACACAGCTCATGAGGAACCAGCTAGGGAAGGAGCCCTGCTGGACCTGCTGTTAGTAAATAGAGAAGGATTTGTGGGGGATGTGACAGCTGGAGGCCATTTTGGGCATAGTCACCATGAAATGGTAGAGATTTTGATTCTCAGAGAAGCAAGGAATGGGGTCAGCAGAACTACCAACATGGACTTCCACAGGGCAGACTTTGGTCTTTTCAGGAGCCCGCTTCATGGAGTCCCTTGGAAGGCAGTCCTGAAGGACAAAGTAATCCAGGAAGGCTGGACGTTTTTCAAGAAGGAAGTCTTAAAGACACAGCAATAGGCTTCCCCATGTGCTGAAAAATGAGCCATTGGGGAAAAGACCGGCCTGGCTGAACAGAGAGATATGGATACAACTCAGGGAAAAAAGGAGATTTTATGGCCTTTGGAAAAAAGGGCAGACCACTCAGAAAGGCTACAAAGGTGTTGTAAGGCTACGTAGGGAGAAAATTAGAAAGGCCAAAGCCCAACTAGATCTTAACCTGGCTTTGGATGTTAAGAAAAATAAAAAGAGTTTCTATAAATATATTAGTAACAAAAGGAGGACTCAGGAGAATCTCCACCCTTTATCAGATGAAGGCAGTAACATAGTGACAAAGAATGAGGAGAAGGCTGAGGTACTTAATACCTTCTTTGCCTCCTTATTTAGTAGTAGAGTTGGTTATCCCCTGTGTACCCACACCCCCGAGGTAGCAGATAGGGGCTGGGATCAGAATGAAGCCCTCATAATCCAAAGGGTGAGGAACCTGCTCCAACACCTGGACTTACAAAAGTCTATGGAGCCGGAGGGGATCCACCTGAGGGTATTGAAGGAGCTGGCATAAGTGCTAACTGAGACACTTTCCATCATGTACCAGTAGTCTTGGCAAACCAGGGTGGTCCCAGTTGACTGGCATCTAGCAAATGTGACACTCAACCACAAGAAGGCCCGGAAGGATGATCTGGGGAACTATGGGCCTGTCTGTCTGACCTCGGTGGCTGGAAAGGTCATGGAACTGATCATGCTGAGCACCATTATGTGGCACATGAAGGACAACCAGGTGATCGGGCCCAGTCAGCATGGGTTCATGAAAGGCAGGTCCTGATTGTCAAACCTGATCTCTTTCTATGACAAAGTGACCCACTTGGTGGATGAGGGAAAGACTGTGGACATTGTTTATCTGGACTTTAGTAAGGCCTTTGATACAGTTTCCCACAGCATCCTCCTGGAGAAAGTGGCTGCCCATGGTTTGGATGGGAGTACTCTACGCTGGGTTAAAAACTGGCTGGAAGGCCGGGCCCAGAGATTTGTGGCGAATGGAGTTAAATCCAGTTGGTGGCTGGTCCCCAGGTCTTGGTACTGGGGCTTTTTAATATCTTTATCAAAGATCTGTATGAGGGGATTGAGTGCACACTCAGGAACTTTGCAGATGACACCAAGTTAGGTGGGAGTGTCAACCTGCTTGAGGGTAGAAAGGTGTTGCAGTGGGGTTTGGACTGGGTGGATCGTGGGGCAGAGGCCAGTGGTATAAGGTTCAACAAGGACAAGTGCCGGGTCCTGCACTTGGGTCACAACAACCCCATGCAGCATTACAAGTTTGGGGAAGAGTGGCTGGAAATCTGCCTGGCGGAAAAGGACCTGGGAGTGTTGGTCGACAGCTGGCTGAATATGAGCTCGCAGTGTGCCCAGGTGGCCAAGAAGGCCAACAGCATCCTGGCCTGTATCAGGAACAGTGTGGTCAGTAGGACTAGGGAAGTGATCCTCCCCATGTACTCAGCACTGGTGAGGCCCCACCTTGAGGACTGAGTCCAGTTTTGGGTCCCCCACTACAAAAAAGACATTAAGGGACTGGAGTATGTCCAGAGAAGGGCAACGGAGCTGGTGAGGGGTCTGGAGAGCAAGTCTTACAAGGAGTGGCTGAGGGAGCTGGGGTTGTTTAGCCTGGAGAAAAGGAGGCTGAGAGGAGACCTTATCATTCTCTACAACTACCTGAACGGATGTTGTAGAGAGATGGGGATTGGTCTCTTCTACCAAGTAAGAGACAATCGAACAAGAGGAAACAGCCTTAAGTTATGCTGGGGGAGATTTAGCCTGGATATTAGGAAAAATTTTTACACTGAAAGGCTTATTAAGCATTGGAACAAGCTGTCAAGGGAAGTGGTTGAGTCACCATCCCTGGAGGTATTTAAAAGACCCGTAGACATAGTGCTTAGCGATATGGTTTAAATTAATGATGTTTTTTGTCAGAGTTAGGTTGATGGTTGGACTAGATGATCTGAAAAGTCCCTTCCAACCTAGGCAATTCTATGATTCTATGAATACAGTGGCATAATCACCTCTTTGGACAGGCTGGTTATACTGTGTATGATGCACTCTAGAATACGGCTTGCCTTTTTGGCTGACAGGGCACACTCCAGTGTATGCAGGACCACATTGAGCCAACCAGCACCCCCAGATTCCTTTCTGCAGGGCTGCTCTCCAGCCACTCCTCTCCCAGTTTATATTTGTGCTCAGTGTTACTCTGTCCTAGGTGCAGAATCTCATATTTGAACTTGTTAAATTTCATGCCGTTAATCATTGCCCTATGCTCCAATCTATCTACATCCCTCTGTAACAGATCTTGTCCCTCAACAGGATCGACAGCATCTCCCATTTTTGGTATCATCAGCAAACTTGCTAATGGTGCTTTCAACTCCTGCATCCAGGTCATTCACAAATACATTGAACAGAACTGGTCCTAGAATTGAACCTTGAGGAACACTGCTGGTGATCAGTCACCAGCCAGATGTAGCCCAATTCATTACAACCCTCTGCCCTTCAGCCAGTTCTTCACCTAGTGTATCGTTAACTGGCTCATCCCACAGTTGGACAACTTGTCCAGAAGGATGCTGTGAGTGACAGTATCAAAAGCCTTACTAAAATCCAGAAAAACTGTGTCTTTCCCTTCATCCACTAGGTGGGTGACCTTATCATAGAATGATATCAAGTTAATTAAACAGGACTTTCTTTGTGAAGCCATGTTGGCTGTGCCATATATACTTCTATAAAACTGTTTTGGTTTTTTGTTTTTTTTTTCTTATGGAGGTACTAAGGACCTATTTTCATATCATATTGATTTTTACATTGGTGCAGCTCTAATGACAGTAATAAAGTTGTTTCTTATTTCCACTTGTTGACATGAGAGGAGAATCAGAGTCCACATATCTGGTAGATAAGGTCTTGTGGGCTCTGTCTTAACCCTGTAGCCACCTTTTCAACTACTCTCCAACAGACAGATTGGGTAAATCACCACACAGAACATTTTGTTTCGTCTGGTCTTCACAGTAGCCTCTACTGTGAGACCATTGTCTTTTTATCAAGGACAGAAGCTATGGTAGTCTTCAGTCTGGATACCACAGTGAACATCTGAAGAGAGGTCTTGTGAAAACAGACCCTACTTCATTAGCACTTAAAATCATCATTTGAGAGAGATTTCTGTCGACTACCAATAGTTGCCTTCTAATTTAAGCATGTAATGTAAGAGATAATAGGCCTCTGCCATAGTGCCAGGCTACCGGTGCCCATCTTTTCTCTCATGTTCCTGTTGATACCTGTAGGACACTCCTAAAGACGGTTTGCCGTATTGCTTCCCTTTCCTTCTTCAAAGACATAGGGAAGCCTTCCTATTTCTTTATGACCATATCTTCCTCTGTTTATACCTGGAGCTCATTTGTGCCTTCTTGTTTCTGATATATTCCCTCCAGCTTCTGCTTTCCTGCTGTGATTTCTGTTGCACATAGTTAAGCCCCTAAGGCAATACTTGGATAAAATTATCATTGTCAGGGCACTAACTTCCATTCCCATCTCCGCTCATTATTTACATTCTTTGTGTTGCAAATTACACATCAACAAAGGAAGCATAGTTCAATTTACCTACCTCAGAGTTATTCTCTGAGGTGTAATATGTTAATAAAGAGAAGCAAGTAATTAACAACTAATAAATTATGTGACTAATAAGTTTTGGTGTGTATTTTTTTCTTGTGGAATGCCTACATCAATTCTAATACTTCTACTCACAATACACATGTAATCAACACACTTTATTAGTCATTTTGTGTGGTATGCAGCTCATTGAGTTTCAGGCATCAGAAAGTTCAGTGTCTAGCACAGGTCACTTATTTTAAGTTCCAGTTATTTGCATGAGAGTTTACCTCAGACTTGGATGACGAGTTTAGATCAGGGGTCTAACTTTGATCTGAGCAAGGTGGTGTAAAATTTATCTATCCATCAAGGACCAACTGTGATGTGCTCTCTGGAAGTACTTATTAACTGACACCTTGCTACTAAGTTGCTGTTGTTATTCTGTGAATTCATGCTTTGCCATGTCTGTTTGTTGATTGGATGAAAATGAATAGTGCTACCTTTTTTTCACTTCTGCATTTTTTTCTGGAAGTGGAGGATTTTGGGTGGGACGATACACATTAACACAAACATGCACATTTATGCATGTATACTGAGCTCATGAGAAAAGCTGTTAGAGTACGTCATCAGTATCTACCATGACCTGCAAAACCAAAACCCACTTGAGACATTTCTATTAATTTCTTATGTGCCTATTAAAAATAACTATTTTTATTCACTACCTAGTGAATAAAAGTACAGGCAATCCTGGGATTATTTAGATTTTCTCTTGCATTTCTTAACCATTTTAGATTACTTTTTAATTAGGTCTTTTCAATACTCCAGCAACATAGCTGGAGAAGTAGTATTTGGAAATATCCATAAATGCATAACAGCTAAGGGCCTCTGTTAAATATTCATGGGCTGTTATATGAGAAAGCCTTCTATTTCCATGTTTTGTAAGTATTTCAGTTTATAAAATCAATTTATGTAATAGTTGATTGAGTCTTTTGTTTTCGTAGGTGATTTGAAGTTCGAACTAGGAAAGAGCACTGGTTCCACCAGGTGAGGGAGAAAAAGAAAATTACAGGTCAACATTTTAAAATCAGAATACTTAGTGACAGACAATTACATCTAGAGTATTAAAATCCTAGTCCTTTATGCACTTACCTTTACACGCTGTCTTACAGCAATGTTTGGGTGGAGACATGCTGCTTTATTAAAAGGATTCCTTAGCTTAGTTTTTATTTCACCACTATGGGTCTGCTACTAGTTCATTCTTTAGAGACAAGAATTATGAGGCAAAACACTTTTTTCTTGTGTATGGACAATAATTTCCCTTGAATTTTTCAAAAGCAGCTTGATGAAAAAAAAGCAAAAAACAAAAAAACACCCACAACAAAACATTGTCTAGATTGTAAACTAGGGCATATTGCTCTGAGAATGCAGGAAACATAATTCAATTCTTTATCAATGCTTTTGGAATTAATTATAATTACCACAGTGTGCATAATGTACCTTACACTAAGATTGCCACGGAGACCAGCTTCAGGGCAGGTAAAACTGCACTGGGGAAGGGATCTGCAGCAAAAAGGGCTGACGAAAAGCACTTTTTGGGGCTTTTGGAATCCGGCAAAAGCCCTCAGCCTGTGCTGAGGGCTGTCAGCTGGTGGGCGGGCTGCTGAGTGAGCCTGGGGGCAGAGACAGCACCATCCGCGGTTGATCAAGCCACCAGGTTATAAGAAGCCTCCGGGAGAGCAGGGACTACTCCCTGGCCACAGAGTGAGCAGCTACGGCTCACCCCAACTGAGTGTTGAGTCACAAGGTGTCGCTTGCATGTAGAGATCCAGCCATGGTTGCTACCCGGTCGAAGGCTGCTGTTAAAAAAACTGTGGGCACTCAGACAGAGCCCCCACGCAAACGTGGGCATCCAGGCCTGTGGCTGCAGAGAGTGCCGCAGCCTGGCACTTGCGATGGAGGGCAGCGGAGACAACACCTGTGTCAGATGTGAACAGGTGAATGATCTGCTCATTCTGGTGGCTGAGCTGAAGGAAGAAGTGGAGAGGTTGAGGAGTATCAGGGAATGTGAGAGGGAGAGTGACTGGTGGACCCACTCCCTGAGAGAGAGGGAACAGGGTGAGGCCCCACACAAGGCAGAGGACCTCCTCCCCTCTCGTCACCAGGCAGCAGGAGGGGACTGCAGAGAAGAGGGGGAATGGAAATAGGTCCCTGCTCGGGGAAGCAGGCGAATCCCCTCCCACCTTCCCAGTTAGCCCTGCAGAACAGGTATGGGGTCCTGCAGGAGGAACTGGCTGTTGGAGAGGAGGATGATACACCCAGGCCAGAAGTGTTAGAAACACGAAGTTGCAATGGACCCAGCATCACTACTGGCTCCAAAAGGAAAAGCAGACAGGTCATTGTTGTGGGTGACTCTCTACTGAGGGGGGCAGAGGGGCCAATATGCCGCCCGGACCCGCTTTGCAGGGAAGCCTGCTGCCTCCCTGGGGCACGGGTCAGGGACGTGTTGGACAAACTTCTGGCCCTAGTAAAATCCTCTGACTATTACCCCTTCTTAGTATTTCAGGTAGGTAGTGATGAAGTGGGTAGAAGGAGCCCAAAATCGATTAAAAGAGATTTTAGAGCCTTGGGGCGGTGGCTTAAGGGATCAGGAATGCAAGTTGTATTCTCCTCTATCTCGTCAGTGGCAATCACAAATGAGGAAATTAACAGGAAGAGGCATCAGGTCAATTTGTGGCTCTGGGACCGGTGTTATTGGCAGGGCTTTGGGTTTTTTGATCATAGGTTGCTATACAAGACACCTGGCCTGCTGGTGGCAGGTGGGACACACCTGTCCCAGAAGAGGAAAAGAATTTTTGGGCAGGAGTTAGCAAGGCTCATTGACAGGGCTTTAAACTAGATATGAGGGGGGAAGGGGAGATAACTGGGCCCATCAGGAATAAACCCAAGCGAGGCATGCCAGGGCTTGAAGGATGGTTGACTAGTGAGGACTTTCACTCTGCCATTTCATTTGAGAGAAGAGATAGACATTTAGAAATCATGGAAGCACCTGAGAGGGGTCTGGTAGGAAATGGGGCCCACATTCACAAAAAGGTGTTGGAATCATTACATGTCTGAAGTGCATCTATACCAATGCACGCAGTATGCGCAACAAACAGGGGGAGCCTGAAGCCATGATGCACCAGGCAAACTATGACATACTGGCTATCACAGAAACGTGGTGGGATGCCTCAGACGACTGGAGTGCCACAATTGATGGCTACAAGCTTTTCAGGAGGGACAGACAGGAAAAGAGAGGTGGTGGAATGTCCCTGTATGTTAGAGAATGCTATGAGAGCTCAGAAATCAAGTATAGTCATGATGGGGTGGAGAGTGTTTGGATTAGGTTAAGGGCCAGTAAAGCTGATATCGCTGTGGGAGTCTGCTATAGACCTCCCAACCAAAGCAGTGAGGCGGACGAAGCTTTCTATAAGCAGCTGGGGGAAATCTCGCAGTCACTTGCCTTTGCTCTTGTGGGGGACTTTAACCTCCTGGATATCTGCTGGGAATACAACACAGCAGAGAGGGAACAATCCAGGAGGTTCCTGGAATGTGTGGAGGATAACTTCCTCACGGAGCTGGTAAGTGAGCCGACCAGGGAAGGTGCCCTCCTGGACCTGCTTCTTGTGAACAAGGAAGAACTTGTGGGGGAAGTAAAGGTTGGTGGCTGTCTAGGGCACAGTGATCATGAGATGATCGAATTTCTGATTCTTGGAGAAACAAGGAGAGGGATTAGTAAAACTGCCACCTGAGACTTCTGGAGGGCAAACTTTGACGTGTTTAGAAGACTGATGGACAAAATCCCTTGGGAGGCTGCCCTGAAGGATATAGGAGCCCAGGAAGGCTGGACATACTTCAAGAGAGAAGTCTTAAAGGCACAGGAGCAGGCTGTACCCCTCTGTCCAAAAAACAAATAGGCGGGGAAGGAGACCGGCCTGGCTAAATAGGGACTGTTGGCTGGACCTCAAGAACAAAAGGAGAGTCTATGACCTTTGGAAGAGGGGGCAGGTCTCTCATGAAGACTATAAGGATATGGCAAAGCTACACAGGGAGAAAATTAGGAGAGCCAAAGCGCAGCTAGAGCTCACCCTAGCTACAGCTCTTAAGGATAACAAAAAATGTTTCTCTAAGTTCATTAACAACAAAAGGAGGATTAAGGAAAATCTCCCTCCCTTAACTGGATGCAGAGGGAAACATAGTCACAAAGGATGAGGAAAAGGCTGAGGTGCTCAATGCCTCCTTTGCCTCAGTCTTTAGCAGTGGAACTAGCTGTTCCCTGGGCACCCAGCCTCATGAGCTGGCGGACAGGGAGGGGAAGCTGAACGAGGTCATCACAATTAAAGAGGAATTGATCAGTGACCTGCTACACCGCCTGGATGTGCACAAGTCTATGGGACTGGATGGGTTACATCCAAGAGTGCTGAAAGAGTTGGCAGACGTGCTCGCCAAGCCACTTTACAATATCTACCTGAAGTCATGGCTAACTGGGGAGGTCCCAATGGACTGGAGAGTAGCAAATGTAGCACCCATGAACAAAAAAGGCAGAAAGGAGGATCCAGGAAACTATAGACCTGTCAGTCTGACCTTGGTAGCAGGGAAGGTCATGGAGCAGATCATCTTGAGTGCCATTACAAGTCATATAATGGACAAGCAGGGGATCAGGCCTAGTCAGCATGGGTTTATGAAAGGCAGGTCCTGCCTGACAAAACTGATCTCCTTCTATGACAAGGTGACCCGATTATTGGATGAGGGAAAGGCTGTGGACATTGTCTACCTAGACTTTTGAAAAGCATTTGACACTGTCCCCCCTAGAATTTTCATGAAAAAATTGGCGGCTCGTGGTCTGGATGAGCGTACGATCTGCTGGATCGAGCACTGGCTGGATGGGCGGTCCCAAAGAGTGGTGGTCAATGGAGTTAAATCCAGCTGGCAGCTGGTCACAAGTGGTGTCCCTCAGGGCTCGGTGTTGGGACCATTTCTGTTTAACATTTTTATTGATGACCTTGATAAGGACATAGAGTGTATCATCAGCAAGTTTGCAGATGACACCAAGATAAGCGGGAGTGTTGATCTACATGAGGATAGGGAGGCTCTACAGAGAGACTTGGATAGATTGGATTGATGGGCCAATGCTAATGGAATGAGCTTCAACAAGGCCAAGTGCCAGGTCCTGCACTTGGGCCACAACAACCCCATGCATCGCTACAGGCTTGGGGAAGTGTGGCTGGAGAGCTGCCTGGCAGAAAAGGACCTGGGGGTTCTAATTGACAAGCGGCTGAACATGAGCGAGCAGTGTGCCCAGGTGACCAAGAAAGCCAATGCCATCCTGGCTTGTATTAGAAATAGTGTGACCAGCAGAAGGAGAGAGGTGATTGTCCCCCTGTACTCAGCACTGGTGAGGCCACACTTTGAGTATTGTGCCCAGTTCTGGGCACCTCAATATGAGAGAGATCTCGAGGTGCTGGAGCGAGTGCAGAGGAGGGCAACGAAGCTGGTGAAGGGCCTGGAGAATAAATCTTATGAGGAGCGATTGAAGGAGCTGGGATTGTTTAGTTTGAGGAAGAGGAGGCTGAGGGGAGGCCTCATCACTCTCTACAACTACTTGAAAGGACACTGTAGAGAGGTTGGTGCTGGTCTCTTCTCACAGGTAATTAGCGATAGAACAAGAGGGAATGGGTTCGAGCTGGAACAGGGTAGGTTTAGGCTGGACATTAGGAAAAAATCCTTCACAGAAAGAGTGGTCAGACACTGGAATAGGCTGCCCAGGGAGGTGGTGGAGTCTCCATCCCTGGATGTGTTTAAGACTCGTTTAGAAGTGGTGTTAAGGGAGAACTTTGTAGAGTGGGGTTGATGGTTGGACTCGATGATCCCAAGGGTCTTTTCCAACCTAAATGATTCTATGATTCTGCAGGAACGTTATCTACTTGTGAAGGTGAAGCTGTAAAAAGTCTTATAGGAGTTAGAAAATGGATACTATAATTTCAAAGATTCAGACAAGATGAGCGATATAAAACTGGACTTTATACCCATTCCTAAATTAATAATGAACTTGAAAAAACAGGTTTTCTGAATTTTCTTTTGTTCCCAATTCTTTGCAAGTAATTTGTTCTTCTTAGATGAAGACAGGCACAATATCTCTAAATATAACAGTCTGGTCTTAGTTGTGTTTACATCTTAGATTAGGGCTTGATCTCATTCTTGATATAGTTGTTTATTTGGCTTCACTGGACACTGGATTTGGCTATAGGAACTCAATTCACTGATGTATCTATGTGTGCTCCCTAACTATAAATTCGTGACAAACTTCAATAACTCTTTTGAGACTATGCTAATAGTTAAATATAATCGTAGCATATTTAGGATTTCAGAGACAAATTGCTGCAAATTCATGATGATATTGTGTCCAGAAGAAGACCATGTTTTGATTTCACTTGCTTACATTGCTTTTTACTAGCATATCAAGCCAGCTACCTCATCTCCCCTTTCAGAGCGGTGCGGGAACATACATTGCATTTCAAAGGAACTAGTGGCACTCTTCACAGCAAACTGTTCGACAGGTTTAACTGAACTCAATTTCTTAGGTATTTATATTTCCCTAAAAACATCATCTTTTTTTTCCTGGAGTGGTTAAACCTCTTTCCAGGCCAGGAACCATGTTATTTTCTGTTATACAGAGTGCTGTATGGACGAGCTATGTATGCTGAGCATGGATATTGACAATCTGCTAACGTAATTACTCTATGTCCAAAAGAGCAACTGGTGTTCAATTTCTCATCCCTACCAAATACTTGATGGGCTTGCTTTCTTACAAAAAAAAGTTAACAAACCCAAACCTTCTTTACTTATGAACTAGTCTCTACACTCTGGTCTTGATGACCTTGTGAATTTTTTTCCTTTCAGGACTGGAAAACATCCATCTGATAAAACTACACCTTCCATTAGTTGAACTCTACCAAGCTGTAAAATGCTAAGATGTTGCCTACAGCATTCAGAAAATAATATTTACGTAGCTAAGCAAGTAGGATGAAACACAAGTCTTAATATCTGGGAATAGTTTCAGGAAGCAAAAGTAAGAGAGTTGTGATAAAACAACTCAAAGGACAGACGATCTACAGAGAAAAATCCTGGGTTTATGGCACATTTTTATTATTTTGCTATACTGTATGTGAAGATCCCTACAGGCTTTTGCAGTACATCATGCACTGCAGTTCCACCACTGCATTGTTACCTGGATGGTGTTGAAGGTCCACAAAAATCTCTGGTCAGGGAAGCTTACAAAGGAAGAAATGACCAATAGCTGCCTCATGGCAAAGAAATATGTTATTTACCTGGAATTTAATCTAGTGATAACATGAATAAGATTGACGAAGTTTTAAAGATCACCACAGATGAAATGGAAACTTAAAAGAGGGTGTGAAAGACGTTGCTTCCTGTGAAATTGGAAAAACTACAAATTCTGATCTAGGATTAGTTTCACCATCAGTCAATCATACAATAAAAGTTTCAGATGTCACCTGTTCTGAGCAGAAATCATTATCTCACATTCCTTACACATATATTAGTTTTTTAATAAATCTGGAATGGGGAAATATAAAATAAAACCTTTCTAACTTGAAGACCTTGCACCACTAAGTGCACCATTGAGAATTCACATACTCTTCCAGACTTACACGTTTCCCTGTGTTTCTGAGTTTTGGGTCACCTCCCCAGAGGCTGTGAAGAACAACCTGGCTTCTTGCAATTAAATATATACTTTTAATGTACATTGAAACTGTCTGTCGTATGAGAAGTGTTCTGCTTCTTGCCTAATGTTGTACAACCTGAGAAAAATGCTCGGGGAAAAGTTGAAACTCCTTTAAGCATTTACACAATGATCTGATTTTGGTGCAGAAATCAGGGATATGTCTTGTTTTCCTCCTGAAATGTTAGCAATAGTTTCATTTCCAGGACTGCAACTTGGGATATGGAAAGTTGGAAAATCATTTTACTAAAGTTGGTGAATAAATAATACAACTTGTTTGTTTTTCTTTCAAAAGTCAGTCCAGTCCCGTAATTTTAGGGTTGTCCAGTTGAAGTTTTGAACTTCTTACCATCTTTCTTTGCAGTAATATTTTCAAGTGATTTATCATGCTAAGGGGAAAAAAATGTGACCACTGTTCTTATTTCTTCCTTTAATTCAAAAGTATTCATCTGTGGGGAAACAACTCACTCGGACTCCATCAATAGTCCAGACACACTCAGTATTTGGTATTGAACAATTTATGACTTCTCTGTTTGAGTATTCCTGTCTATAAATGGGGGGAGGAATACTTGCTTATCTCTCAGAGATGTTCAGAAGATTGGTTAACTCATTAGTCCCAGATTTTGCAAGAAGTGTTCTTGCATCCAGCTTTGACTGTAAATCTGACTGTGCAAATCCATAATGGCGTATCCAATCCCTTGCCTTGTTGTAATATTTAGTGTTTCTAAATGATCTGTCTTGCCAGACTAAAAGACTATATGAAGCAAGGGTTCTCATCCCAGGTAATTAGTCCAAGAGACTGTAGTGACACTAGTTGCAGAAGTAATGCTAATATGCTTTATCCCTTTGGGTGAAATTCTCCCAGCTACATATTGCCTATGAGCCATGTAAGTCCCTCTTAAATCCTATTTTGAGGGCTTTAGTGGGATTTAGGAGGTGCAAAACCCTTGTTCTGGATTCTTACACAAGACAGAATTTCATTCTTAATTTATATTTAGGGCTTCAAAAACTGTAAAGTCCTATAAAAAAGATAAATCTTTAATATTTGAAAATGTACATTCACAATTTGCACTGAAATGCAAATTCTACTTTAAACATTATATGGGTGAATTCACATATTTTCCATGTATCTCTTTTTGAGAACATAGTTCGTAACTCTTGCTATATTTTCTCCACTTCTTCCCCCCACCCGCTCCCCCCCAGCCCACCCATTTTCTTTTCATCTTTTTTAGCAACCTAATTTTTACTTCAAATTGCATGTTTAAATATTCAGTATTTCTGCCTGATCTCTAAAAAGAAAAAATCCTGGCAGGATTATTTCCTTTCTCTTTCCCTGTTTTTTGGGTTTGTTTCTGTTTTTGTTTTGTTTTTGTTTTTTACCCTTTTCCTTCTTTCTTTCTTTCTTTCTTTCTTTCTTTCTTTCTTTCTTTCTTTCTTTCTTTCTTTCTTTCTTTCTTTCTTTCTGTCTTTCTTTCTGTCTTTCTGTCTTTTTTTTTTTTTTCCATCTTGGAACTGTGATTTGAATAACAACTGGGAGAGAAAGCAGAAGTTCTGCAATGCTTTTCATAAACCAAATTAGCAAGTTTCTACAATTTAAAGGTTCTATTTGTAATTCTAAAAACCTTTTCCATTCCCCTTGCTTAGCTCCGGGCATGAATATAAGGGGGAGATGTTTGCTTTTCTTCTTGTTAATGGATAAGAGATAACCAAATGCTGAATTTACAAAACACTTGCCTGTTGTGAGTTTTATGCATAAGCACCATATTAATATCATCTCCAGATCTTAACTGAATAATATCTGTAAAGTTGGTTAACGCCGTATGGGAAAAAATCTACATTGTTTAACTCTACAGGCCTTTTAAATGATATCCACAAGTATTCAGCATTAAAACCTTCACTTGGAATTTGAATTGCAAATGCTGAATTTTCCATCCAATGTTCTAGTCTGTCACACAGTCAGAAACAGGCTTGGAATGAAAAAACAAAAAGAAGTTTCAAATATAATTAGAGTGAAACCTTTTGCAATGGTATTGGATTAAACAAAATCTACCAATTTTAAGGTGCAAATGATCTAAGCCAGGGAACGCTGTCAAGTGATTGGAGCCCAAGGCTCGTGTGTATTCTGGTGGTAACTCTACAGTACTTTGTGGAATTAGAAAGATCACCTTGCCTCTCTGTAGCTGCTTCTGTATTTCCAGAATTATCTGTCTAAATGGCATTTTCAGACATAACCAATAATATCAATAGTTACAGCAGTAACTTAATTACCTAAATAATGCTGGTAATGCTTTTTAGACAGTATAGTTGCCTGTAAAACCCACAAAAGTGTTGAAATGTAGTCCTTGTCCCTCAGATGAGGCAGTTAAAAATATTAAAATGGGTCTCATTTACCTAACACTGGTATATAACTTGTTCATAAATGTATATCATTAAGCGCTGACTCAGATGACATTTCTGTCTGGATATCTTCAAAGCCCTTTCCTTTTTTCCTTGAACAGTTTACTTAGGCATTTGTTTTAAAAGGTTGATTTTTTGTCGCCTAGATTTTAATTGTAAGCTAAGCACCAAAGTCTGGCAGTCTTGGAAGACATTTTGTCTCTGTCAAGGTGGTTAGTTAATAATTTGAAAAGGCAGACGTTATTAATGCATCTGTGGAGGTAAGTAGAGAGAATATCACTATATAAGGCATTTTGTGGACTAGAAAAGCCCTGGTAGGGTAAAAGCTGCCTCTCTTTGGCAGGTCCCAGGGAAAACTAGCATACCCCTCAGGAAGCCGGGTTGTAAGAATTCTTCAGTCTTTCATCTTTTTGCATGAAAACTGTCCAGACGCAAAGAAGAGAGGGGGAAGAGCCATTATTTTCTTCGGTAGTGAAGCCAGAAACCTTAATGCTGTTATTTATGATTCAGTACCTTGTTTTTAGTTCCCTTTAATCTTCATAAATATTTGCATCCTACCCTTTCTGTTTCTGCTGTGGGTTACAACCCCTTGAAAAATACTCTTTCATTTGCAAACCTCTTAACTAAGTATGCGATCATCCCACATACTGGTTACTAAAACTCCCTCCCCTCTCATGCCCAAATTCTCCTTGTGACTTGCGTGCCTACTTCCATGAGTCATATGAAAGGCTGAGGCCAAACTTCTCTTGCTTTACAGCCCAGGTTATGCCATTTCTATCTCAACAATGCTCTGCTTTTACAAAACCAATTGTATCTTCTTTATTCACATTGACGTTCTCATTTCCTATCTTCAAGGCAGTATGGAAGTGCACCTTAGGAATTTGGTTGTCTTTTTCTTCTGTTTCTTCTCCTGTTCCTCACAATGCCTTAAGGTTTGACATACTTACTTGGCTCAAATCTTTTAACTGTCCTCAGCGTGCACTTTTAGTAGATTACTTCTGCTTTTCACCTCACGTCTTCTCTTTTCAATTCTAATATTTGAACATATTCTAGTCTGGCATAAATAATATGACTTGTGTCTACTGTGTATCTCACCAAAGTCAACCATTCCATTGTGACATGAAACATTTTTAATGAAGTTTTACCAAACAGTCAATGTTTCTTTTAGTTTGTTTGGTTGCTTATTTTAGTATGTTTTACATTAAAGGCATAAACTGATTTGGAGTTCATCCCTTAATTTTAGGATTACCTATATAAATATCAGTTGCCAAGACTGAAGCTGTGATCAAGAGTCCATTTATAGTCAATGACAGGAGAAAGGAATGTCTACAGGAAGACTTCAGTCAGTTTAAAACAGGGATCTAACCTTATGAGTTCAATCTCTTTATGGTGGTTTCCAACTATTTCTATTGACTATCAAGGGAGAATGCACACCTAATTTGAATAACACTATAAAAGTTATGAGAGATGAGTGCCAGTCCTGAACGGGAAACTAAAGGGATTTATTCTGCAGTATTGAACTGTTGTATGAGAACATTGTGCTGCTTTGATGTCTGCATCATTTCTTCCCTGTAAAGGCAACCTGTAAACATATGCCCCCATCTGTAGTCACATGCATCCGTAAGCATATTTATTTTGTATACAATATGATTTGATCAATAAATATGTAAAAAGCTGTAAGCTGGAAGGCACCCTCCCTCAAAAAAAAAAGAAAGAAAGTGTCTTACTGGAAGTCGCAGTGTATCTGAGACTCCCTGATAGTGTGACTGAGAACTGGAGGAGCACATTTTCAATCTTAGTGGGTCAGGGGCTATCTCCTCCTCTCAGAGAAGTCTCTGCATTTTTAGAAACCACTAAATAATTATAAAAGAAATGACTGACTGATAGTGTTTTTTCTCTCAATAACCCAGGTGTGTATACAAACATTGTGCTTTAAAGTTGACATAATATAGAGAGCCAGTATATTTCAGAAAATCTATTGGATTAATACTGTATTGCACATTTACAATCCAAAAAACTTGTATAAATGTATCACCAACATGGAAAATCCAATGGAATTTCCATAGCATCAGCCCATGAGATTACATTGACATTTCCATTTCAACAAATAATAATAAAATCCATAATCTTTATGCAGCCAGTGCCACACTCCATATGTTACCTCTTATTTTATTAGCTCTTTATGTTTTGTTTTTTTTTTTAATTTGCTACACAGAAAACAAAGTCTCATTCCCATTGTGAATCAAAGAAACAACAGCAGTGATAATAAAAAGACTTCAGTTTTGATCAAGAATCACAATCCAGTTATTATAGTCCTCAGTTTGCTAATGACCTTACATTTTTATTCCTTGTAGTGCGACTACTTTTGAAACACTGATATTGACTGAACACTATGTAATTCTGAGCTTCCTTTTCCTTCTGTCTGGACAGAACTCGTCCATATGAGCACACTGTTATTTGGAATTCAGTTGGTCTGGAGTATTTTAGTTGTTTCATTGTCTATTTCAAAACCTAACTTTAGATTTTTGTATGAATAATCCATTTCATTACTATCACTATGGTTGTGGTTTTTTTCTTTTTTTTTCTTCTGTGTACCACAGACCCTTGCTCAGCCTGTATTGCACTCCAGCTTTGGTATTTAGGATCAAATGAGAGACACTGGCCTGTCACCAGTAAAATTTACTTCTTTTCAACAATATCTGTTAGCAATGCAAATAACTAAGACAGGAAACCAAATAAGGTAGGAAAAAGTCGTCAGCAAGAGACTCATGCAGAGGAAGGTGAGAGAAAGAGGGAGCAATGTACTGAAGAAGTGTAATTCCATTTCACTGTTTCCAGCAGGGTGATGAGTTTTAGCACTTGACCTTACGATCCAACTGTTATAGCCAAATTTATCCTTCCTAATATCCCATTCACTTCCTGGGAGCACTAAATTTAGGCTCCTGTTCAGCTGTGTCCTTTCTCCTGTCAATGGAAGGAAGAAATAAGCACCTCTAAAAGACAATTCAGCTTATTTTAGATCTGACACAGCATCTGCAGGTGCCTTTTTTCTCTCCACTGAATGTAATGGGAAACTAGGATGACTGGATGCCTCATTTAGGTAACTCTGTTAAGTGACAAAGTCAGAATACCTTCATCTGGCCTTTAACTAGTAACCAGTTTACTAAAATTGCAGCAGCCATGGCTATGATAAGAGATTGTGAAAAATGAAAACTGAAACTACAAGAAGGTCAAGCAGAGTTGGCAAAGTCACTATCCAGGGTTTCTGAGACATCTCCATGGGAGTGGCAGATTTGATAAAGCAACTGCAGCAGTATTGCACCTTTTGGAACATCAATGGGTGCTCTAGGACATCTCAAACAGTAATAAATACCTATAATTAGGCAACTGAAATTATTCTAGACACAAAATGTCACATTTTCCTGTGCCATTCTTCACCAGATTACAAATTACTATAAATACAATCCAAAGGGGCAGGGAAAAAACCTCCACAGTATATTTAAAACTATGTTTCACTTCTTGAAAGCTGAAAATTGCAGAATAGTTATGCTGCTGGTGTACTGAGATCACTATCTGCCAAATGACGGACAATATTTTCTATTTGATTCTTTGTATTACTTTGTCTGTTGGTTTCAAGGCTTTGTGTCTTCCATTGTACTTAGATTATGAAATCTGAATTCATTCTTTTTAATATCATTCACTTAAAAAAGGAACATAATTTTGGTTTGTAGGCACATGTGGGTACCTTTGTTGTCAATGAAAAGAAAAATGTACCATCAGGGGTGTGTGTTTTGGGTGTGTGCTCAAACCTGAACATTTTTCTTGAAGTCTTTATTTCTTTGCATGAGTAACAGTGCTTCCTGGACAAGTAGGTTCTTAATTTAGGAATTACAGTTAGGTAACTAAGACTACAGGAAGTTAATCTGGATGTAACCTTTTAGACACAAAAATGTCTTTCTTCTATGCTAATACAGTACACAGACAATGAAGTCTACTCTATAACTACATGACAACAATAAAAACAATATAGAATAATAGTAACCATAAGTTCTCTGGAAATGTCCTCTTCATCTATCTGTACTAATATTACTCAATTACAAATAGGGAAAGAATTGGGAAAATTTTGGTATAGATAATAAATATTTTCTCAGTAAAAGAGGCAAAATTATCTGAGTTTTTCAAAAGGTGATTTTTTAATTGCCAACTCTATAGTCTTACCCGGGGACCTGAATAAAGATTTCCTCATTATACCTGACAGTTTTGCCCTTGCACCAGGTGTAGGAAGAACACAGGAACATAGGAACTGCCACACCAGATCAGACCTGCAGTCCATCTAGTCCAGTCTTCTGTTGCTAATATTGGCCAGTGCCAGATGTTTCAGAGAAAGGTACAATAACCCTTCCATAGACATAGTCAGACTTTCCCCTGTGAAAATCTTGTCCTAACCCTCTATACTTAATGATTTTGGGCATGAGATACGTATTTTGAAGCACGAAGGATATAGTCCAGATAGGTAGAGCATATCTGTCCCCAAATTACCCTGATGGCACAGCTGATTGTATAAAAATATGGTTTTCCTCTCTCTACAAACTTCAATTCACCTTAGAAAACTTTAGAAACTTAATAGTGGTATGTAAGTTAGAAGTTGAATCTCTGTAAGCTATCCCTAAGGTTAATGTTGCAAGAAAAGTCCTCAAGTACTCAAGTAATTAATTCAAGTCTAAAGTGGTCTGAGTTATTGTAAGAGTTGACTATCTTTCTCTTCATGAGTGTGGACGAATATTCACTTCTCAGTTTGACACATCAGGTAAGTGCCTTAAGTCAGGTGAGATGAATCCACCTACGAAGCACTTGAATAAATTATTCAATTGAATTGCATTTTGCAAGAAATATTATGTTTTGAACCAGATCCATCAGTGCAATGAGGATGATGGGTAATGGTTTTACATTAGAGGGCAGATGCAGACTAGATGTAAGGAAGACATTTTTTACAATGGGTCTGGTGAAATACTGGCAGAGGTTGCCCAGAGAGGTGGTAGATGCCCCATCCCTGGAAACATTCAGGGTCAGGTTGGATGGGGCTCTGAGCAACCTGATCTAGTTGAAGATGTCGCTGCTCATTGCTCTGGGTTTGGACTAGATAACCTTTAAACGTCCCTTCCAACCCAAGCTGTCCTATGATCCTATGATTTGGAGCTCTCTATAGAAAGTGAATATTCATAGTTCTAGATGCCGACTAAGTTTTGCTTCTCCTCTGTATGCGTAGTGAAATATAAATCAGCAAAAGCATCAAATTATGATTCTGATTGTACAAATGTTTAGAAGAGTTAGGTATATAGAAGTCAATGGGCTAAGTACTCAACAAATAAAACATAAAATGCCTCTTGTCTGTAGAAACGACAAAGTGAAAATCATTGTCTGTATTGCATGCTTATTATGTATTTCTTCAGGTTAAGATAATTTAACTAGTTTAGTTTTCAGCTAAATGACACTGAAAACTTTGACCAGATGTTAAAAAGAGTACAGTCTTCTCTGGAAAGCTAACCACAATAAAGGAAGGCAACAAGAAATTATGCTGTAAGGGAACTCATATTTAGTGAGGTACTCAAGTACCAGCCTGTTGTTGAATACTAAGTATATTTATATTTGTGATTTTTATCTAAATAGTGTGAGTTTGATAATGGAGGTTATGATTCAGGTCATCTCACTTTAAACATTCAGAAGTTTTAGTGTGATTCGAATTTAGTGTGACTATCTCAGGTCCCCCTCACGGTCACTGAAAAGTTAAGGAGCAGTTATTTACATTCATGTTGGTCATCTTCACTCCGAAGCTTTAGACTACTTGTAGTGCGTACAACACATATGTCCTTTAATACAATTTACAGCCCGTGTTGGATAGGAAGAGAGTCTAAGAACACATGCTTGATTTTTGGATGACTCAAGTTAAATGGGATGAATGTCCCTTGGCTTTCCTGATGAAGCAAATTTGAGGCACCATCAACATGAAGGAAGGACTGTAATAAAAACAAGTCAATGGTACTGAGAACTTAATGAAAAGTACTGTGAAATTTAGGTCTATAAAATGTATTTGGGGATTAGAACCGATAATTCTTCTATAAAATGGGAGGCTATCAATTAGAAATGACAGAAAAAGGGGAAGACTTAATATATTAACAGATCATAAAATATCTACGAATAACTAGTGTGATGCTTCTGTGAAACAGATTAATGTAGTCCTGGACTCCTATTTATCAGGCAAAAGATTTTAAGTACTATGTGCTTGGGTAATTTCATTTGGATGTTGACATCCCATGTTGGTCACCCTTTTTCAAGAAAAGTTTAGAAACATCACAAGAAATAGGTTGGGGAAAAAAAAAAAAAAAAAAGAGGCAGTTTTACACTAAAAGAATTTGGCTTAACCATATGAAGGCTGAGAGTGGAATATGATTTCAGCCTATAAACCCAGTGATAAATGGTGGTAAATATGAGAATGGAATTTAAAGAAAATAAACTAATAGATAACATAAAAATGGATTTAATAAAATCCAATTTCAGCTTAAAATTAAAACATAGCTGCTAGTTTTCTGAGTTTTGAAGTTGAAAAATAACCTCTTGGTAGAAGCAGAGTGGGTAAAAAATTGTTTTAAGATGTGAAATCATGTACTTATAAGCAGGGTTGCATGACATAGCTGTATTAAAGAGAGCTTGACTGTTAATTTCAGATATTATTTTCAGTCCTCTGTTTTTACAGTTGAGCTACCTTTATTTATTGAATTTATGAATTTCCACAATACTTCTATAAAGGCTGTCTGTACATTGTTCATATTTTTGTAGATGAGAAAATAAGAACTGAAACAATTTACCCAAAGTTGTATAGAAATACTAGAGCAAAGCAGGGCACTGACTAATAACTGAAAGCTGCAGATTAGCACCATGTTGCTGGGCTGTCCTCATTCTTAAATTTTCAGAGAGAAAGGGAAGTGGGAAGGGAGACAGGAAGGAATGGAGGAAGGGACCAAGGCAGGGGAAAAAAAGGGGAGGAAGGCAAGATTACTTTTAGCCATTACAGAAGCAGGAAATAGATGTGAAAGGCTGAGCTAGCCTTTCACAGGAGCTAGAAAATAAAAGGGCCCAGAATTTACTGACTTTATTTTCAAATAACATGATTTTTAATTCAGTCTTATGAAATGTTTTGTGTTGACAGTATTACATTCTTTATCTTCTTTTTCAAGCCGCAAACACAAAATTAAAGGTAGGTGTGTTCTGGTTTCCTGCATCTAGATCAACAAAGTGCCAGGTGAGATGAGGGTGCAGGTATATTGGCTATGCTGAGGTGCTCAGGATTCTGTTCAACAGAATGAAGCTAAATATATGGTGCTATGAACAAATCTGGAATGTTAGTCTGCTTTCGCACATTTAATTATGTCTTGGTATAAAACCATGAGCCAAGACTCCTCAACTGCTTCAGCATAATGAGAAAAGTAATTTTTTTCAGACCTTTAATTTTCTGGATTGTTTAAGGTTGGAGGGTAGAACTGACCTTCCAGTGGCAGCCCATTCAGGGGAGCAGCTGCATGGTCTCACAGGGACCTTATGGTTGTGAACTAAAACAACTACACCCATCCAGCTGCCTAAAATATCCTTGTGGGTGTCTCTTGTCCCCCTTTGGCATACAGCAGTTTCAGATGAGGAAAGAAAAGGAGACAGGAGGTGGTGCTGAACCAGACAGAAGTTTTTTATTAAGCAAGAACAGGGAGACATCAAGAGAGATGAGGCAGCTGCGAGTATGCCAGCAGCTGCATCTGCTCTCTAAAAGGATGATAACATGAAAATGACAGGGCCCTCCAAAGAAGCAAAAATTTGGGAATGTCTGATTGTTAGTGCCTTGGCTACTTTCTTTCTAAGATGAGTTAGGGACTTCAAAGCAAAAGAACAGACTTCTTTTACCCCTGAAGAATCTTTACTTTTCACCCTCATTTTTATGCTACGGATTTTTTTGCATGGCAAATTTATATTCATTTTCAGAAATTAAAAAGTAATAATTTGCAATTTTTTTTCATTGTCTACAGGGAACTTTTTGTGTTGGCTAAGGACTATCAATGCTTCTATATTGCAACAATAAACATTCTAGTGAGCTGTTTCATTGTGTTGCATACAGACAGATGGATACACTGGATGTATACCTTTATTTTCTTTGGTGTTTTAGTGGCTGTCCATCTCTTTTTCTTTTTAAATTCCAAAGTATCATTAACATTCAACAACTCCATTAGAAAGTCACAGGCAGTAAGAGACCATCTGTGCCATGTTAACATTTAAGGAGGAAATAAAAGAGTAAAGTGGACAGGTGGAGTAGACAGCAGGAAACAACACCAGGCACACAGCAGGTAGGGAGTTCAGCAGAGGAAAATGCCAGACATTTAACAGGTAAATGGAAGGGCAGCTGAATTTCTATGCCAGTCCATAGAGAGTGTAGTGAGGGAGTTGTGGCTGACAGAAATAGGAAGATGTCACATCTTCAAGAAAGAGCGCTTGCTTTTGTTGAGAATATTAACCCAATTAACCCAACTTTTGAATCATTATGATTGCTAAACAACTTGGCTCTTTTATTTCCTATAACGTCTTTCATGAATAAGCTCCGATCTCTATGAAGCTTGGAGGGAGGTGTACATGAGGGACATGTTAAGGAGACATGACAAGGGAGGATGATGACCCACAATCAAATTGAGGCAGTGGTGGGGTGGCTTGGCAAGGAAAGACTGCAGGGTGGTTTGGACAGAACACCTCCTAATGAACAAAACAAGGCTGAATGTGGCATACCTCGATGTGGTGTATGCACACAAATAAGGAAGTGCCGTGAGGACAGCATTATGGGGAAAGTTCCTCCTACTATTTCTGGAAAATCAGCACTTCTGTGTGCCCCTCTGAAATTTGTGTACTCTAAAGCACGTAGCATGGGGAACAAGCAGGAGGAATTAGAGGGCTGCATGCAGTTGCAGCACTACAGTGTCATTAGAATCATAAAGACATGGTGGGAGAGCTCACATGCTCGGAATGCTGCCTTGGATGGACACAGGCTCTTTAGGAAGGACAGGCTGTGATAACAAGGAGTGGGAGTTACCCTGGATGTAAAAGAGCAATGGGAATGCCTGGAGTATTGCCTAGGAGCAGATAACGAGACATGTGAGAGCATGTAAGTAGAAAGCAGACCAACACGAGTGATGTTGTGGGCACCTGCTACAGTCTGTCTCATCAGGAAGAAGCAGATGAGTAGAAGAAGGTTCTTCAAACATGAAGATTCATGTTTGCAGGACGTGATATTCATGAGGAATTTCAACCACCCCAATACCTGCTGGATGACATTACAAAGGACAGAAGCAGCCTATGAGACTAGAGAAAAAGTCTGGAGCAAGGAGAACTTACCAACCATGGAGGAGGATGAAAACATGGAACATATGAATAAACTGGACACACAAAAGTCCAGTGGATATTCTTTATCTTGACTTTAGCGACATTTTGGAACTGTCTTGGATAACATCCTCATAGACAAACTGATGAAGTGTGGGCTAGCTAAGTGCTAGATGGGCTAGCTAAGTGCTAAATGGGCTAGATAAGGAAGACTAAGAACTGGCTGAACTGACAATGATCAGTGAAACAAAGTCCTGTTGGAGGCTGGTTCTGTGTTCTGACAAAATGTGATACTTGAAAGTATCTCTGGCAACTTAAAAGGGGAGCATACTGAAAGAACATACGTGGGGATCAGACAAACAAGAGAAATAGAAACTCAGCAGTTTAGTGGATATGCAATGGGGTCTCTAGGCAACTTTGGGCAAATCTCTTGAAGTCACTGGAATTAACTACCCAAATACTATTGAGAGTTGAAGACCAAAGTTAATAAATACGTCAAGTGAACTGCAACAAACTGCCTGTTACAACTGGGTGTGTAATAAGCAGAGTAACGTTAGCATGTTGTTTTCTGACAGAAAAGCAACTGGAAGCAGAACGCTCCAATGTTACATCGGCAAAGGAACAGGGAAGCAATATGATTCAGGTGGCCTGAGACACCTTTCTGATGTGTTTATACAGCCTAATTGCAGAGAGATCTTCAGGTGTCTCTTAATTCCTTTAATCAATTCTAAACTTAAGTGAATGAAATCCAGACCTGAGTTTCCTCTCCTCTTCCTTTGAGGGTGCTCAGGAGCCTTATATTAAAACTATATATTGTTTTCATAAACTTTGTTTGTTTTAATACAGATATTTCCTAGGTTTTAGATTCTTCCCTGCACTTGTGCAGTACTAGACTATGACTCAAGTCCTGGCCTTTATTTCTGCTCCACTCAACATCTAGGAAATGGCAGGCATGATGGCTCTAAATCTTGGCACTGCCGCGGACATGTTCCTGTTGATAGATACACGCCAAGTTTGCTGTCACTTGGCTTCACCCCTGGAAATTGGTGGAAACAGAAGAATAAGACTCTGCTAATTTATCCTTTTTAGTGGGGGCAACATTATTTGTCACCTTGCCACTTGGCTGTTCTTGCACTCTGGCATGCAGTCTCCAACTCTGTGTTTGCAACGCAGCGTGATGGTTGTGTGGTCTAGAGTTCCGTTAACAGCTGCCCATCACTGGCTGACTACTGAGGCAGGGTCCCAAGGAGGAGGACAAGAGTTGGAAGGCTGTCATCTGACAAATTGTTCCAAGGGAAAAAACATAAGCATATACAAGGTTCATCTTGAGAGACTCTGCAAATAATGAGAATGGAAATCAGAAATGTACGAATAACCCAAACAGCATATTTATTGCCTGTGCTCATCCTCTTCAGTTATCCCTCTGCAGTTATATTAAAAAAGAATTGTTAGTGTGTTCATGTTTTTAAACTTTTAGCGTCTCCACAAGAAAAGATCAGTAGTATATCTGCCTGAGGAAGTATCAGCACTTCCTGAAGCTGGACTCTCTCCCTTTGCAATATGGTGTTTTTTAACAGTGGAACGTGGCAATGTCAATATATTGTTTCCTGTTTTTCGTGATGTTTTTATCAATGTGTGTACCTAAAACCACAAAATCTAACACTGCAAATCTTATAATATTTAGTGTCATTTTCTTTTCCTCATAACCAACATTTGACATTTGGATTTGTCTAATTGTATGGCAATATCCATTTTCATGGATTTTTTTTCATAAAAGAAAATAATCTGCAACGAGAGATCATTAAAATGTGATATAAACCAACATAAAGAAACTCCAAATATAAAGTGTGTTGTTTCAAGTTACAGAAACAGCAGAAAACATCCCTTATGTTTTAAGCTGATGGGCTGATGTATGGAGATGATTTAGTGGGTTTTGATTGCGTTAGGTGGGCAGTTCTGAATACCAGAGATGTAACTCCACATGTAATTAATTTACGGGTAACTGTTAATGTTCTCTGATGTTCTGAAATATTCTCTATATAAAGTATTTTGACCCTAAAAGGAGGAGAGGAGGGGAGGGGAGGGGAGGGGAGGGGAGGGGAGGGGAGGGGAGGGGAGGGGAGGGGAGGGGAGGGGAGGAGGCCGCAGTCTCACAGGCCAGTTTCTACTTTGAATTTGTATATTTTTTTGCCAGTGTTGGTCTCAACGTGTTAAGCAAGATTCATCCAACTTTTCTGTAGGCTATTAATGGCAGTGCCTACATTAGGAAGGTACTTTCCTTATGCTTTCCCTGTACTGAATGAGAAAACATAGACCACACCAGAGGTCTCAGATGGATTTTCTCTCCCCAGTGGATGTGTAAACAGCACAAGGTTATTAGCTGTGATTTAGGAAAGTCTGTTTGGTACCTAAATTAATTTACATGAATTTGTCCCTAGAAAAGCTTGCATTTCATACCGTGTCACTACCTCATAGCAGCTAATTTAGAGCACAATACTGATATGCACCTTCTCCATAGCTAGACTCCAAACTAACATTGTAATAATGGGAACATTATTACTCAATATCAGCCTCAAGCTCTTAATTTCAATCAGAAATGACTGAACTCAACATGGCAATTTAGGTGCTTCAAAGGACATGTATTTATACACTTTTTTTAATCAGCATTTACTGTCTGAGAAGCTATGAGGCATAGATGTAAGTTCTTCCCCTTTTCTGTAGGGTTTGCAACAAATCTTCCATGTGTCAAAGGAAATCAATGGTACTCATGGACCTCACCAGGTTGTTGTGTCACTTGGTATGTTATTGAACATTTCTGCAGTGCTCTGAGCCTTTAAAGAGCATGAAAATGTAAATCAGAGTACGAACAAGTTTGGGGAGCTCTGAGGTTTCCATAACACTTGAAGAAACTTATAAACCATGAAAGAAAATTGTTCACAAAATTCATTTGAGAATATAGTTGTAATGGGATGCAGAAAACATTCATCCATGCATTGCTTAAACTGGTATCTTGCCTCTTGTCCCGAGAGCAACAAACTGAAACTAGGCAGCAAAAAGCCACTGCTGAAGTCAGAATTTAGCTAAAACATTAAAAAGGGAAAGGAAACAAGGATCCACTTCAGAAATAAAGAAATACAATGGGATTATTAGCAGCATCTCTATGATGAATTTTACGGTTATTAATCCACACTGGCTCATGGAAACTCCACTAGTAATTGTGGTCTTGCTGTGGTTGGTGATATATGCACTCAGCAGGACATCGTCCCTACCCAGAAAGTGAACACTGTAAGTAGACAGGAAAGACGTATTATATTCACATTTTCTAGATGGGTAACCAAGGCATGGAGAGATGAGATGACTTTTCCAAGGTCAGTACTAGAGCCCAGAACTTCTGCAGCACATTCAGATGTTTGGCAGGCTCTGAAGTTAAGTAAGACTTTATTTTCTTTCAAGATATGAGGCATAAAATACTTCAAAATACTGTTCCAATGCTTTCTAAAACTATCTGCTACTGTTACAGCACTTAATTACAATTATTGGTTACTTTCAGCTTCCAAGTTGAAAGGATTCTGCCTGTCTTTGAAGAAAAAACTGCTGATGAACTAGCTTTACATTTGAATTTTTTTTATACAAGTGACAATTTGCTAAGGCAGATAGACAGACAGACAAACTGATTAACTAACAGACAGGATCAGGTTATTCAGTCAGATCTTATTTCCCTGTTCTCTCCTAGGGGTGATTTTTTTCCCCTTTTCTTCTGTCCTCACACAAGGTCTTCTGCTTGAGATAGAATCATAGAATTAGAATCATAGAATCTCCTAGGTTGGAAGGGACCTTTCAGATCATCTAGTCCAAACACCAACCTAACTCTGACAAAAAACCTCGCTAAACCATATCTCTAAGCACTATGTCTATTGGTCTTTTAAATACCTCCAGGAATGGTGACTCAACCGCTTCCCTGGGCAGCCTGTTCCAATGCCTAATAACCCGTTCAGGGTAAACATTTTTCCTAATACCTAGTCTAAACCTACCCCAGCATAACTTGATGCCATTTCCTCTTGCCCTATTGCCTGTTACTTGGGAGAAGAGACTGACCACACCCTCGCTACACCCTCCTTTCAGGCAGTTCTAGAGAGCGAGAAGGTCTCCCCTCAGCCTCCTCTTCTCCAGGCTGAACACCCCCAGCTCTGTCAACCGCTCCTCACAGGACTTGTTCTCCAGACCCCTCACCACCTCTATTGCCCTTCTCTGGACATGCTTCAGCACCTCTATGTCTTTTTTTGTGGTGAGAGGCCCAAAACTGGACACTGTCCTTGAGGTGGGGCCTCACCAGTGCTCAGTACATGGGGACGATCATTTCCCTAGTTCTACTCACCACACAAAGTAAGTATATATGAAAATACAGATAGTATATTAGCATATAATAAAAAACTAAACCAGCATTCCCAAGCTATTTCTCCCAATATTTTTTTTTTAGTTCAGATAAAGACTGAACAGACAAATCAGAACTTGACAACTCAAGAGCTTTCTTTTATGTTTGTTGCTTGCCATACATACTCCTCTTCACATATTAGTCCTATTTTCAATATCTGGAGACATTACTAGTGGCTAGGTCTCCAGGTAACACTTTGGAAGACTTTATATTTCATATAAATTGTATGTCATATATTGTCATTCTCATTTTGATGTCTCAGACTTCACAGGTCATCTGAGTAGATGACATTGTTCAGGCAGCATAATCTTGCCTTTAATAGATTTCAAAGTTAACACTTTGTTATGATGTAGTTGCAGAAGTGGAAACAACAATTTAATTGTACCAATAATGCTAGCAAAAAAATGCCTTTCCTATATCCGTAATAGTGCATTTGGCTCGGCATGTGGCCCGGGAAAAACTTATGAAATGTCATTGATCTTTTTTCACTCACAAAAAAGGAAAGGAAAGAGTTTTTCATGTCAAAGGACACAGATTGGGAGAGAATGATGTGATACCCTTTGCACCATACTAATCTCACTACATTTGGTTTTCATCAGTAGCAGAACACTTTATGCTTCAAATTTGATAGACATTAGCATTATTGTCTTTTGGTCTCCACAATGGGCTTGAACTGGACTTTATTTGTGTATTGCCTTTTTTGACTTATGCTGCTTTTAAACAGGAAGTTTCTCAGAAGAGAAAAATTTACCCTATGCGCTGTTAACAGTAGCCAAGTATCTTGAATACCTAAGTCAAACAGACACTCAGCCATGTAGTACTCCCTGAACAAAAGGTTTGTATAAATTGGCTAGAAATAGAGAAAACAGGAGTTTACTCTTCTTTCCCATAAAAGCTGAATCAAGGTGCTCTTAAAAGAGTTATATTTAAAAAAAAAAAAAAAAAAAGTGTACATAGAGCAAATTCTCTCCAGGATTCAGCTTTGCACAGGTTGGAGGTTGAGTTCTTTCTGAAAACCTGGCTGTAAATAGGGAGTCCTGAATATTTGGTCTCTAAGACTTGGTCAAAGAAGTCACCGCCAATACTGGAAATATAACCCACTCTCCCCAGTTCTGCTTCACTGCTGCAGCCTCAAGAATCCCGGCAGCCTTCAAACCCAGGAACGCATCAACCTGTGTTTGTCATGTTTATTTAGGTAAGACCTTGAGATGGATTGAATATCTACACCTACTCTTGATCTCGGGGCATCTCACATCCTAGGAACAAACAGATAATGCAATTTATTTATTTATTTATTCCTTTATTTGGCATCTGAAGTGTTGTTAATCAATGGCATATGCATTTGAATTTGAATAGTTTGTTAACTTGCAATAAACTCACATGATTCTTCACGTTCCATAGTACAGAGCACACAGATCACTGGCTTTTCCTTACACAGACCTTCACTGAATTGAATTATTAAGTTCTGTTGACGTTCCATATAGACGTTTGCTTTACATCGTGCTACATATTTTCTCATTACATTTCCCTATGATTTATTTATGACAGGCCTATGCATATAAAATCTATGCTCTGAAGTTCACATTGCAATGACCGAACTGGCATTCCTGGAAAAGTTCACAGCGATGATTCACAAGTGATTCACTCTCAACAATGCCCTTTTCTCCTCTGAAGTGAGTCCTTGGTATCCTGTGTTTGCTTAGAGAGGCACTGACTTCTTAAATCTTCACCTTGTGATTTTTTAGGACTGTCTGTCTACAAGAAGTGCATAAGTGGTTACACAAGCATTTTAAAAGCTTGAATGCTGAAACATGCTCCAGCCTACTATTTACCTCTACTATTTATAAATGTATATAAATAAACACAAACAAATATAATATATCAAGACAGTTGTGAAGTATTTGTGTGTGTGTGTAAGTTCAAGCTGGACCTTTTAGGCTGTACGCAGCACTTGTCCAAGCAACTCAAAATATGCTGGATGTTGGCTTGCCCCTGCTCTAATTAAGCAAAAGAAATGACAGCCCAGCACAGACAGGTTATTATTTACCGGCTTGCTGAACACTTGCAAGTATTTTATCTGTGTGTCAGAGCTGTGTGTAAGTGTAGACAAAGCAGACAACTGTCTGGGCAGCACACTGCTGGGGGTATGAAAAAGCCAGGAATGTCTCCTCGTGCTGCACCTACAAGTCCATAAAGCTTAGCAGCATTTGTGGAGGAATTTGGATGGGTGTAAGGTCCCATGTGGAAAAGTGGGCAAAGCGTTTCAGAAAGCACGGAAAGAACAAACCATTGCTCCAGAGCTCTCAGATCTGCTTTCCACCCCAGCTCTTCATCCTGCTCCCCTCTCCTGAGATCCAGGCCCTGATCCTCAAGGGAAAGAAGTTTCACTTTTCTGCGGAGATGTGTTTAACTGACTGAATGTCACAGGTTTTCTATGGCAGGAGGTTTTCTATGGCAGGAGGTTTTCTATGGCAGGCTTTTGAAGGATATTCCGTCTCTGATGATACTGCTATATTTCTGACAGCTTTTATCTTTTTTGCTTCTCAGTGCATAAAACAAGTAAAGCAGATATGACTTGTCCATGTCACACAATGTTTTGGGTGAGGGAGAGCAGGAAGAAGAACAACTACTGGTACTGGAAGTGGACCATACAGCTCCTGTGTTGTTCAACTGCAGTACCTATGGCTGCATCTCATAAGCCAAAAGCAAATTTGTGACAAGGGCTGCAAGATAATCCGAATCACAGACAGGTAAAAACAAAAAGATTCAGACGTAGATGCTGAGGTTCCCTTAGCAACAACCATGGGTCTTTTCCAGCCCCATGGTATGATCCCGTGCTGGGATCCCAAGGACAGCACTTCCACCTCTGAATTCTTAACCATACATAGAGATCCTTTACTTTAGGGTCTTTGTGGTACATACATGTGTGCTACAGCTGCTGACCATGTTAGGATTTTGGTATGCACTTTGTTATATCATAAAATGGTAGGGTCACAGGAAAATTCAGGTTGGAAGGGACATCAGGAGATCATGTAGTCCAACCTCCTGCTCAAACCAGGGTCATCTGTGAAGTCAGTTCGGGTTATTCATAACTTTCTCAGGAAGACTGACAGTTTTGTTGGAAATCGTAATGGTGTCCATCTGATAAAAGATTAAAATGTAAGTTTCCAAGGCTATTCTTCTGCCTATGTTAGCTGCTTGAGCTACTGCTGGCATGGTTTCAAAACTTTGCTAGCCTTTTTGAATGTTTTCCCCCTTTATTTCCATACACACACTATACCAGAGGTCTTCCAGGTAATTTTTTTCCTATCTGATTTTTGTGTAAAACCACTGTGAAGAGACGATAGCCATGGTAATCCCACTCCATGATGTGATATATAGCCTATCATCTCAAATATTGTGTCTAAAAAAAAATAGAGGAAAGCCGTAAGTGGAAGAGTTCTACTGTTTGATTTTGTTCGATTGTTGGTTTTTGGTAAAGCATGTGGTAATTTAAGGCCTGGATAGAATTTCAGTATCAGAACTCCTGTGTAAAGTCAGAACTGTTTTGACTTCTCCCATTTTGTAAATGGTACCTCTAGATGAAGAGACAAGGTACACCTAAGATCTAAATGAATTAATACTCTTTTTTGATAGCTTAAAAGTGTTTGATAAATTAAAAGTGTTTGCTTACTAGTGGCATCCACAGCTCCTGGAGCACAATGCTGTGATTCCTAAAACAGAATTCAAAAGGTTCATAAAAAGGAAGAAGCTAGTAAGAAGTGCAAGTTGAGGGACAAATGTAGTTTAACTATCTCTTTTGTTAAAAAAATTACCGAGGACAGGGAGTACAGAATTCAATTTTTAGATTTTTAGATTTCTTTGTTACCTCAGATCTCAATTATTTCCAAGATTAGACACACAATTTCAGCTTAAGTTCTGCTCAGCAGTGGGTTGATGATAGATTGCATTTGGTGGGAAAAAGACAGAAACTCCTCGAAAATTTCTACATATCATTCACAGATTTGTTTTCTCTGTTTATCCATATTTAAATAAGAAAATAGATAAAGTCTCAACATTTAGTTTAATCTAATACTACAAACATATCTTATCTACAGGCTTTCACTATCTCTAACATTACAAAAGTTAAAGCTATTACATAATCCTGTGATGGATAAATAGGCTCCAGTTAATTCTTAATGTAACTCAGTTGACTTTGGTACGAGTTGCACTGGAGGTGAACTTGGCTGGACGTTTATAATGCAAACATAGTCTTGAAAAATTAAGTTTATAATGCAAACACTCTTGGGAGGTTGATTTGATACATAACCCCTCATAATATTTGATTAGGTTTTATTTCAAATGTGAATTTACTATGGTGTCATCTTTGCAATCTAGAACTGTTTCAAGGTTCAATAATTTTGTTTCATTGTGTAGCGATGCAGTCACCAGAAGATAAATAAATGCAAATAAGGGAAGCAATGAAGAGCCACGTATGTGATGTAAGAGATCAAACAAAGCGCCTGGGGGGTGAGCAAAAAAGAAAAGGAAAAAAAAAGCTATAATGTAAAGGAAAATAGAATAGAGTGAAGAGGTATATAAAGCCATTTTTCTGTCTTATTCACACCAACAGATGATTTTCCTTTGCATTATAACTTCAAAGGCCTTAATACATCCAGTTTTTTATTATTTTTTTTCTAAACTCAATTACTTCCATCATTTCTTTTGGGACATCTGTACTTACTTCATTAGAGCTCGCAGCTGAGACTTATTTTCTTGACATCTGGTCAGGTTATTTTTTCTTTATTTGTTTTTTTTTTGTTTATTCCCATATCTCACAGTTGTTCAAGGTTAACCTAACAATAGCATGGGATTAATCTCACCAAATTTCAGAGGTTTCCTTTACAATGGGCTACCCACTTGACGTCTGTGGAAATGAGAAGGTACTTTCAGAGTGTGATCTCTTTCTTCATGAAATAAGCATCATATAGAATCATAGAATCATAGCATTGTTAGGGTTGGAAGGGACATGTCCCACTAGATCAGGTTGCTCAGAGCCCTGTCCAGCCTGGCCTTAAAAAATTCCAGGGATGGGGCTTCCACCACCTCTCTGGGCAACTATGTTAGATGGATTGCCTTCCCTTCCAAAGGTACCTACTTCCACCACCGTTTTCATAGGATGAGATTCACTTGTACAGTATTTAGTGCCATTTGAGATGCCCTAGGATCCTAGCTGTTTTCCAGCTGTTATTCCAGAGAAGCATCAGTCTCCCACAAGTACTGAGTCATATTGGCCAATTGTGCATTAAATATCTCAGGTAGCATAACACACCTAGAACAGCATTAGAAAGTATCTGCAACCAATCACACATTATAGTTAAAAGTCCCATTTACATATTGCTCAGAAGCTATGATGATTGATTTCCCCTTGTATTGTTATTTTTGTGCTGGTTTTGAAAGCCACTGGTCACAGAAAAATAGAATATATTATCGTGGCTCAGATCTCAGAAAGGCTGAGTCACTTTGTGCAATCAACAAGAGAGTGAGATTCAGGTGTATAAACAGAGGCATTTAATGTCCTTTAAGGTTTCCTGGGTTATCTGGCCTGGAACTTCAGAAAGAGCTTCACTGCACATGTGCCAGAATGATATGAATGTCTCAGGTATGTTGCAGTAACCAAAAATTAACTAGACAACCATGCACAGGGCTCTACATCTCTCTACTAGGCCAAAACACCTCATTTATGGACCTTAATTAAGCACTTGAAGTTAGACGAGCTAAAATCAAACCAAGGTCAGAGCAAAAGCTCAGGTCTGGAAGAAACGGCTGGGGTGAGGGACGGAACAGTGAAAATCAGTGAATAATTAAGAGATAATGCTATATATCTGAAAGCTTTTCCAAATCCATGTCTACATAATAATAGTTTGTGCCCATTCTAGCCTACATCCACTGAAACCGAAAAGCATGACAATTCTGTTTCACTGAAGATGTAGCTCTAACTTTTTATTTTCTAAGAAATAGTAACTATCCCAGACTAATGCCTTCTCTCAAAATTGTTTAAAGCAATAGAAAAATTCTTTTAAACGGACAAACATAACTCAGATTTGAAGGCTTTTGCAACATCAGCAGATATTGTTACACTCCTTTCTATCCATCTTCACCGGAGCTCTCCATCAGCCACCTCTCTACCTTGCTGGCACAAGGGCGATCCAGACTCCATAGATGATTAAGAATTAGAATATGTTTGAAAGGAAATTGTCACTAGTAACCAGTAGAATTCTTAAAACATAAAAAAAAAAACCTGACAGTGGTAATCCTGGCAATGGCTGTGTGTTGGCACCAGCAGAGATCTGAGTTCATCTCATCCCCTTTTTGACTCTTGAAGCAAAACAGCCCTTGCTTTAGCTCTTGCCCTTCAAATCAATAGATTCAAGGAGAGCCCCAGCTGTCCTCAGGTGTTGTGGACTCTAACTAAACCAGCAATTCGCCCTAAAAACTGATGCAAGTGGAGATATAAGCAGAGACTGCCAAGGAGAAGGAATGATGGTTAAGGCACTTAAGGATTGAAAAAGTCAAACCAACACAGCTGCACATGCTCTGGTAGAAAGCCATAAAACACCAGTGCTTTATTCCTGTGGCAAAGTAGTAATGAGGGAAGAAAATGTCACCAGATGAAGCTACCACCAAAGGTGTCACAAGTAGGGAAAAGAGACTGGAAGGGATATTAACCCACATCTTCATTATGCTGTTAAGTGGTCCTTCTCAAATGACGCTTGTTTCTGTTTATAGATTGTTTTGTTCATTTCCAAATTCTAATCAACAGCACTGAACATTACATTTACAGCATCTTGTTTTTAAGTAGAATTTCTTGGTGTTCTTCCCCTGGAGAAGGTAGGTCTGTGTGTGTGTGTGCACGTGTGTATGTGTGCGTGTGCATGTACACACACACATGCATGTAAGTGTGCATGTTTTGGTGGTGTATATCCACAGGGAACAGGTTTTCTCAATATTTCTGAACACTTTCAATGTTGTCACACATATGGGACACACAAACACCATATAAAATTTCATAAAACAAGGCTATGAAAAAGGATAGCGTGTAGAATGAAGTATGATATGGTAGATAGTCCTTATTCAATGAGGAGTGAATTTAGGTCTAGCTACCAGATGGCAGAGCTGAACACAGAAAATCCATATGTGTGATGGCAGCTAGGGACAGCCGTTGACATACTTGCTTTTCCAGCCAAATGCCTCAGCAGATGCAGAGTTTTACACTTTAACATTACAATATGGCACTAAAACCCAGGAGAAGAGTTATATGCAGGAATCAAAGACAATTTAAAGGGACGCTGCTGAATTCTGCCCTCTTCCCATCACAGGTGGAGGACTGAAGGAGTGAAAGAAAGACTTTTTTTTTCTCCTTTTGCTCAAGTGCTAAGTTATTCATATTTTCTTTTCCTCATAATAGAAGAAGGGTAATAAGGAAAGAGAGAAAGGGATTGATGGTCAAATACAACAATTCTGTGTTTTGGTTTTTTTTCTTTTTTTCATTGTGCTGACATACTGTTTAAAATATGTCTAAGTCCCCTCTCTTTTAAATGATATAGACACTTAGGAGCCTAAGTGAGTAAATATGTATGGGATGAAGATTCTTAAATATCTTTCTGAAACTGAAAATCTAGCTTTTGTGTCACTTTGTATTTCATTATTTTTTATTATTATTATTATTATCATTATTATGCCATATAAAGAAAATAAAATTACCTTGTGTAATTAGTTCAGAAGACAAAAAGTCATACTAACTTGTGTATGAACCTACATTTCTTTGTGGAACAGATTTCTGTTAAATCCAAGAAGAGGGTCTTGTAGAGATCAAGGTTCACTTCCAAGCTCAGACACTGGTTTCCTGTGTGTCTTCGGAAAACTGTTTAGGCTGAAAACCTAGCATCATTTAAGGCCATAACAAGACTTCCATTTCTTTTAATAGGACTAGGATTTCACCTTTAATTTCTTTGTTCTCTGGTCCTTCCTCCCAGAATTTTTTCGCTTGTCTACTTAGATTATAAGCTTTTAAGGGTGTAGACTGTCTTCTGCTATGTGTATCTACTGAAGCTAATGTACCAGGCCTGAAGTCCTAGTTGGAGTGTTTAGGCACTATTTAAGCAATAATAAATAAAGAAAAAATAATAAATTATAATATCTCTGTAGTTCTAACTATGCTTTCAAGTGTTTTCATCTTGACTATAATTGTCATACATTTTACTATCAGTCCAAGATAGTCCAAACACTAGTTTATCTTTTTACTTTCTTATTTGTGCCACTCAATTTCTTGATCCCACTTAAAAAGTGTGTGTAAAATTAGACAAAATAAGTTTTTGACTATTAACCTTCAGACTTGGTTGGTCTAAGCAAATGGTTATTATTTTTTTCTTCAGCACAGCAAGAACTTGCTGTGAAAGACATACTGTACATGCTGGATTTTTAAGGGTGGATGAAAAAAAATGCAAATCAATCTACTGAGTTTTACAGAGTAAAAGGCTGAGAAGCTGGGAGCCATTTGTTTAGTTTTGGACATAGGTCAAATACAAAGGGCCACTGTGTGACTGGAATGCCTATTTCTCATTGCACTTTCATGCAAGGCAAGGAAGCACTAGAAAATGTTAAAAAATATTAGAAAAATGTTTTGCTTCGGAATTTTTCCTGTATACTAGAAGGTACCGGAAACCAGAAACTTACCTTGGTTTTACTGAGAGACATTTCTTAGGATGGATTTTCACTCACTGTACACTTGTACTTGTGGCCTATGTTGGCATTTTTTTTATGGACTGAAATTATCTTAAAAGGAAGCTGTTGCAAACATGAAGAAATTTTGAATTTTTAAGGACTTGATTACTCACTGAAAAGCTGAGAAAAGAGAATTTACAGACTGAAATATTTACATATGACCAGAGGAAATGGTTAACTGAGTGTTTCCCGCACTACTCTGTCTGGATACCAAGGCTAAATCACATTTCAGATTAAAAAAAAAAAAAAAAGGTACCTATTTCTCTATATTGATCACAAATAGGAGTCAAAATAGCTAGCTTGGCTGGATGTCTAAACTCTAGATGATGAAACTTAACCTAAGGGTCTTTTGGATCAGGTCATAAGATATTGCATTCTAGTGCCATAACATACCTTCAATTTTTAAACACAGTTTTCCATTGATTTTGAAGAGGAGCTCCTAAAGAAATCAATGTCATGCTATTGCCTTTGTGCATACACGTGCTCTTAACTAACAAAGTGAGGCTTATAAATCTGGAGAAGGCTCACCATACTAACAAAGCTTCTTATCAGGACCATACCTAAAACATGCCCATCCTCCACTTGAGAGAGATGTGCAGTCTGACTAAAAGACTTTATCTATCCTCAGTCTTATTATTTTAGGAAATTAGTTCCTTTATTAGCTTTTGGATTAAATAAATAAAGAGGATACAATTTCATTTTCAATACTGTCACAAGCCTTTCCACCAAAATGAAAAGGAAACAGTTTCTGATTTAAATATATCTAATATCCTGTAGCATCCCCCTCTGTGCCATATACCTGTGGAAATGCAGCAAACGCAATCCATACTGTTACCCTAGCATGATGCTAACTCTGGAAAGCACTTATGTGTGAGTTTAAATCCTGTTGGTTTTGTGGTCTCCTGGATAATGAGTGTTGTAAAATGTAAATTTCATATTATTTTTTTCCCTTTTACACAATTTATCAGATACAAGATAATAAGTACAGTACTAAAATCTGGGGAAAAAAAAAAGGGATAAAAGACATGCTATGAAAAATATGCACTTTTATGCTAAAAAAAAATATTAATTTCATGAAACGTGGTCACTTTCTACAGATATTTCTGCAAGGATTTTAGCTGTGTTTGGTTTTCTACTAAGTTTCTGGAAGGAATTTAGACTAAAATTAGAGATACATTTCAATGGGCTTTGATAGAGTACCTGAAGATTTACAAGGGTGAAAGCAGGAGAATGAAATACTGTCAGGATAACTAAGAAAGAGAACAGCAGAGTTATGTGGGAAACTATTCTGTTGTTATTGTGAGGTCAATTCAATAATAAGAAAGGATGAAAAAGAGTTTCTCAGAAATTGTTTAAGTCTAAGTGAGACAACAGAGTAGAGTTATGGCATCATGAAAACAAAATTACTTTTGATTTCAAGGCATTTAAAGGAGATACAGAATTTGTCCTGTTAAGCTCAAAAGAGCTAAGTAGGCTGCAAGCCACAGAAGAAATGGGGTCTATAAATATATTTCCCAATACAGTAAAGCCTGTATATAAAACAGTTCATTTGTACTACCGTATGAAATAGTGTAGCTTTTTGTTGTGTTCAGTGAGAGGTAGAGTAATACAGAATTGTTGGCTAAATAAATCGGTTTCTGTGTTAAGGTTCTTCTGCACACTTTGACTATTGGGATATACTGAAGAAGTTAAATTATACTTTTCTTCCTTTTTTGTTTAATGATATAATTTAATAAATTGGACACAAAAGTGACTGGATATGCTTTTTTTTTTTTTTTCTTTCATGTTCCCAGAGGCATACCAGTCAAGAACAATGTTTGATCCTAAATAAATTCCTCAGAAAGATAGAATATATTTTTAAACTAATTGGTGTTTGGCCAAAAAAAGTACCCTTTTATTTGTTCTACCAAGCAAATTATTCACATTTACAGACTGAAATAAAAAGTTAAATAAAGGACTCCTACAAGCAGATAATTTTCCTTCAGTCTGTTACAAGGACCCACATTTCTCCTTGAAAATGTCTGTACCAGACCTCTGGTTCCTCTATTAGTAAATCATTAATCCAAGCTAATAGCAGCAATACTATGAGTTTAATGGAAATCCCTTTTGTACTAAAGAATCAGTTTTGGTGAGAATGCAAGAATGTAATCCAAACAATAATACACACCCCTTTACCATTGCCATACGTGATCACTTCGTCAATATCACTGCAGCAAAAGTTTCACAAAGATTTTCTCCTACATTATTTCAAACAAATTTCACCAGCGGGCCTGAGGGCATCAAAAGACCAGAGGCTTGTGTTGAAGCATCCAAAACTCCAGAAACGAAACAAAACAAAACAAAGCACAACACCCACACATCAAACCTACTTTCTTTATCTGAGAATTATCTAAGTAGTTTCCAAGGCCAAGTGCAAGGGCACATGGGCTCATGGGCCAATGCAATCCCAAGCACAAATCCAGGTTGGATGGAAAATGGATAGAGAGCAGCCCTGAGGAGAAGGACTTGGGAGTGTCGGTGGATGAGAAGCTCAACATGTGCTCACAGCCCAGAAAGCCAACTGCACCCTGTGCTGCATCAAAAGAAGCCTGGACAGTGGGTTAAGAGAAGTGATTCTGCCCCTCTATTCTGCTCTGGTGAGACCCCACCTTGAGTACTGTGGGGTCTCACCAGAGCCCCCGCAACTCTGCGGCCCCCACCATAAGATGATCAGAGGGCTGGAGCACCTCTTCTATGAAGACAGGCTGAGAGAGTTGGGGTTGTTCAGCTTGGACAGAAGAAGGCTCCGAGGAGACCTTATAGTGGCCTTCCAGTACCTAAAGGGACTTACAGGAAAGATGGGGAGGGACTCTTTATCAGGGAGTGATATGATAGGACGCGGGGTAATAGCTTCAAACTGAAAGGGGGTAGATTTAGATTGGATATCAGGAAGAAATTCATTACTGTGAGGGTGGTGAGGCATTGGAACAGGTTGGCCAGAGAAGCTGTCAATGGTCCATCCCTGGAAGTGTTCAAGGCCAGGTCGTATGAGGCTTTGAGCAGCCTGGTCTGGTGGGAGGTGTCCCTGCCCATGGCAGGGGGATTGGAACTAGATGATCTTTAAAGTCCCTTCCAACCCGAACCATTGTGATTCTGTGATTCCAAAATGAAAGAAGGTAGATTTGATAGAGGAAGATATGAGGAAGAAATTTTTTACTGTGAGGGTGGTAAGTCACTGGAACAGGTTGCCCAGAGAAGTTGTGGCTGCCCCATCCCTGGAGGTGTTCAAGGCCAGGTTGGATGGGTCTTTGAGCAGCCTGGTCTGGTGGGAGGTGTCCCTGCCCATGGCAGGAGTGTTGGAACTAGATGATCTTCAAGTTCCTTTCCAATCTAAACCATTCTATGGTTCTATGAATCTATGATTTCATGATGAGTTAGAATTGCATTCTTACCTTCTTCCTGGGCTTGCTGTGTTACTCACTGATCAATATTACCTTATAAATACTTCATAATAGGAAGAAAAGCAACAAGAAAAGCAGGAAGAAAAGGGAAGGAAATAGAGGAGAGAAAAAGGGAGGCAGAGAAGGAAGGACTGAGATATATTAATTATTTCCAGTTATTTCATTTATTCATTCTGTGGGGACTGATTTTATATGTGAATAATACTTTGCAAGACTCACATTGACCATGAATTTTGTGTCTGATGTCCTAAAATCTGCTTTAGAGGAGGGATAGAGCATGAAAAAGATGCAAACCAAGAAGGATTTGGAAGGGTCATCAAAGGCTGTGGATACACTCTCTGAATAGCCAAGTGCAAGGACAAATCACCTGATTGATCTTATAAATATCATCTGATCGATCTTAAATAATCATTTGTATTCTGCCCAGCCCTGTATTGCATGTGTTGCTGGCCACATCTTGACAGCTGGACGTCTCTTGGTAGATTATAAATCCTCAGCAGCGATAAAAGGGATTTTTGATAAGGTAATAACTGACCTATCTGTGGACCTTCAATCATGTCCTCTGACAATGGACTACAAGGAGAATAAGATACTCCGAGATATTATGATTTTCCAAAATGACTTCATTAAACTGTCTTGGATTTCTGGCCTAAGGTCTTTGTAACAGGATTTTAAGTGACTTCTGGATGGTCATAGAAAATTACCTTTTTATAATTTCTGCTGGATGTCTACATTTACTGCAGTAAGGTTTAACTTAAGTGCAAATTTGGTTCTTTAAGCATTATGGAGACTGGGTGAGGGTTGTCTGGGTTAAATTCCAAGTTAAAGGAACCACTGCTTTCTCTATTTGCTAACTCCATGTAAAGACCCAGAAGGATTTTGGCGACAATGGCAGTCCAAATCAGCAGTAAGGAAAATAGTAGGAATTCAAGTCTCTTTACTTAGACTGTTCTCCTTGCCTAGGCTTTCCCTGCTTCAGTCTTAGGTCTGTTTGTTTAGCATGTCTCAAGAACAAAGGAAAAAACTTTGGAAAATAAAATGTCAGACTACAAGAAGAAAATTCAATTACTTGAGCCCTCAATCATGCCTACAAGTAAAAGAAAGCGGATCGATAGAGTTTGCTGTAATGTGGCCCATTAACTGTTTCTCCTTCACGCTGTATCTCTGTGAAGATTTCTATTTCCTGGAGATATGTGTAAGAATTCACTGTGTAATGTGGGGAACCAACAAGGAGCAAGAACAAGGTCAATAGGGCTGATCTGAGGAACTTTTCTTCGTATGAATTTTAATATTATTTTTTCACTTTCTAATGAGTGTATGGTTGTAAAAGATATACACAAAAACATTGATATGAACCTTGTAATGTATTTTCATAGCTCCTTTGACTTTCCTGACTGTCAAGGACAAAAAGTCTAGTCTGAAACCTTTCGCCATGTGGGCAACAGTTTCTCCTACAGACTTTTGTGACAATCCAAACAAATGAGCGAGAAGAAAAATGACCGAGGAGTGAGATGCTAGTGTCAAACTTGGGAAGTGTACTCGAGTCCTTGCTTCCTCCTAGACCTCCTGGTGAAGATCATTCAACCATTCATGGCCTAAGGTCCTTGTTTGCATTATGCAGGCATTCAAAGTTGTTTTTCTTGAGAAATGTATATAAAAGGCACTGTTGATTGTAAGGTAAGTTGATTTTTTATGGAGTACATTACTCAGAAGAGGTAACCTAATCCCAGACTCATTAGCTCGTCACTCCAATATGTTTAATTAGACTTGAAAAAAAGGTGACTTCTCAGTTTGGATAGACCACATGCTTTCAGAACGCAAGCTAAAGTAAACTAGCTTATATCTTGCTAGTTAACTTACCTGAGTATGCAACTGAACTTCTGATACCATATTAATGTATCAGATAAATCATAAGAAAGGGAACATATAAGGAGCACAGAGCAGCCCGGAACTATTGTGTGCTTTAGGAAAATATGCATTTTTGAAGCAAAATCTTTAAATAATGAAAAAATCACCTTAGCATTCTTGTATGCTTGTATGCTATTCCAATTGTTAATAATGCATCTTAATTAATGTGAAGTAATATTAATATTACTCTAATACTTAATATTATCTGATTAATATTAAGTGATATTAATTAAATTTAATTAAGGGTAATTACTAGTTAATGTACTGGTTAAACCTTCTAGAGTAGCTTTGATGTTTATGCTTACCGGTTTTTTTCCTACATATTTCTTTTCAAACATGAATGAACCTTTATCAGTTGTATCGTTCTGGAGGATCACATTTTTCTTCTCATCTATGACTCTCTCAGCTATGAGTGAATCCCATGCAAAAGTAAATGCAGAATACATTGCAATCAGTTCTCTGTGAAAAATATGCAATTCCTCGATCTTTTCTTTTCATTCCCAGTGACATTTAGTCCTTGTGCATTTTTTAACTGTTTGCGTAAGTTTATTTAAAAATAAATAAATAAATTAATAAAATTCCACAATTATAGTTGTTAGTGTTACTGGTATGATGTTTTACTATTAGAAATTATATTCCCCATAGCTTTAGGCATACATCAAGTAACTTATTTGGTACATAATCTAATAGATGAGAACTGGCTAATACTTTGTGAATACAGCATCACACCAACTTTAAGATTTCACTGAAAAATTGGCTATACATGGCAGCTAATCATACTTAATCTCTTGTTTCCATCTGTATTAAACCTCAAACTTTAGTGTTCTGAAACTACACAAGCTGTAAAGCTTTATTTCTACCTTTTCGTCTCACTTTTTCAATTATGTTTGTGTTTGTTATTTTTGCTCCCTGTCCATAGCCTAGAAATAATAGAAAAAAAGAGATTTTTGTGTTAGATGCAACATGTGGGGAGATAAAAAAAACCAAACAAAACCAGAACAGTAAATGCATAATTATAAGTCATAGTGAATGAGTGGAATTGCACAACGTTTCATCCTCTTTTCATTCAAAGTTTATTTACAGTTTCTGATGGGGGGGTAAAAAAAAAAATAAATCCTTTGCTCTGAACAACCCAGTCAAAATTGCTTCTATACTGAAATGCCCTAAGGCTGTCAAAAAGGACCTTGACTGGCATCTGGAATAAGCCATTATCTTGGCAATGGTTTGGCATATCCCAGGATGGTATGTATTAGCATATCCCTGGATAGTAGAGGTTATCATATGCCTTAGTAGCACAACTTGCAGATTTTGGATTGTGTTCATGAGAACAGATTTTTCCAACAAGTAACTTGCCAAAGGCTTGATATAAAAAGTACTTATGCCTAATGTCTGTCATTCCATCTATGCCAGTTCATTCTTCCTGGGCTGGACTGGATCCACCCTGGCACCCGAAACGGAGTAAACAAAGTCACCATCTACTGAAGACATTGATGTGACCTGTGTTATTTTTACAGGCAGTTGTCATAAGGATGGTGACTTTAAGTACCATGTAACGGTTGACCAGTAGTCTGAGATTGTCTGACATTTTTATAGACTTGTTCATCTCAAAAAAAGACTTTCAAATGCCTTACAAATTTGAATATATCATGAGATTGTCATGTCTGAGAAAGAACACGGCTGCTGGTAAGACTTCATTTAATCAATGGGTATAAATGCATTTTGAACTTTAAAGCATATATTCATATGCTCTAAAGCACTTACAGTCATAAACATAACTGGGAAGTAAATACCTATTTGACATTTCAAAACATACCATAATAATGAATTGACAAACCAAAGGAATTCTGCCTAGACTGTGAGAAATTTTATCTTTGTGGGAGAGTAATGGGTTGATAGAGAGACGGACAGACAAATCTATCTATTTCAGGGATTTTTAAATTATCGGAAATCTATCAGAATCTATTAGAAACTTTTAAATTTTTAATGTTCCTCAGAATGGAATGTCCTGGGGTCTGTCTATCTGTTTGCCCCAATTACAAAAGGTCTTTGTAGAGATCTTAAGGTTTTAGTCTTCTTCTAGGACTTTTTGGTAATCTAAATATAGAAAATAAATTGCATAAAGACAAAAAAAAAATATTGCCATATTACATTATGTTAATTCACAGAAAGTTTAGTGGAATTCTTCACGAAATAAAGTGCTGCACTACCTGAGGACAGCATCACAATTATCTCCCAAATAAGATGCATTCTGTTTTCTTCTGGTCTTTTATTACAGATTCAGTAAAAGTAAATGAGAGGTACATCTTACTTCTACAAATTTAGGCTAGTATAATTTACAGAGTATGACGGAAATTTTATCAGCTTCAGAATTCTAGAATGATCATGTACAGTTTGAAAGGGAAATACAATTAAAGTGGAACAAAATCATATGTTTTATCCGTGACTTCAGCACAGACAGGATTTTACCAATAGTATGTAATAAAAGCACAGATTAGATCATTGTTCAAACAGAAATCCCATGCATGCTTGTTGATTCCTTAGAGATTGGTATTCATAATCTCTTGACTCTGTTTCAATAAGGTTAGGGGTTTAGATCAGTATTTTTCCAGCTGCAGAAAGAAACCTTTGTGAACAGAATCTGATTGCCTGTAAGAGACTGCATGTTTTTCACCTACATGGTTTCCCTTTCCTTTCTTAGCTGCCTTTCATGTCAGTGCTCTCCAGAAGAAACAGCAAATTAATGATGTAAATTTGAGACTTATTTTGCTTTCCCAGACAGTATCTTGTCCTTTTACAGAGAGTCTATAAAATCAAATGTGGATAATGCATTTTTTTTTAATTTTTTTATTACTTCATCAGAAAGTTCTATTACTATTATCTTGATAATATTTTCCAATAAATGTTTTGACTGTTTAATTCTGTTTACAAACATTAAACTTAGAATTGGTCCATATTCTGTTAGGATATATATAATGTTTTAATTGGCGTAGTTTAGTGAATGATCTTGCAAAGTCTGTTCATTCTAACATCTTTGTTCACCCAAATATTTCTGTTAAGTTAATGGGAAACTCTCTTTTTGAGTGACCTTACAGAATAACTGTGATTAAAATGCTGGTGATGTTGAAGTCAATAATAAAATTTGTACTGGCTTCATTGAAAGCATGAGCTTGTACCGTGACTCCTGTATTTGTAGTTGATAAAAAATCCATGGGACCAAATTCTTGATGAGCATACAATGGAATAGCACCACCAACGTCAAGAGACCTCTATGGCTTTAAATGTTCTGGGGTCTAAAGCAAAATGCTGTACAGAAAATGTATAGAAATCCTGAAGTTCATAGGAGGGAAAATTCCCAACAACATTACCCGAGGCAAGTTGTCACAGTGCAAGACGGAGGTCTTAGTGACTTAGCTTCCCAGAGACTGGGAATCTGACCTGCTCTGCAAAGTTGCATTTTTACTGTTCAGTACAGAGTGCTGGTCGTTATACTGGCCCTGCTTGTCAGTGGCACACCCTTTACAGAGCCACAAGAGCTTCAGCGAATCCAGGCCATGTCAGAGAGAGAAACTGTGCTGCAACCAGTAGTCACAGTTATTTGACACTTTCCATTAATTTAGATCCTCTTCAGTTACTGTTATTTTTGAGACTTCCACCATTTAGCTGGAAAATTTTCATGCCAGATAGCTGTATCAGGGTTATTGGTATTTTTTAAATTAGGAAAGTAATTTTTAAAAACTTGCTGACTTACTTGTTTACCTGTACCATATTCCTATTATGTCTTCATGTACTTCCATAAAGTAATATTTTCCATAAAACAAGTGAAGCTATTGTTTGGAAGAACTGAGATGCTATTCCCATTTCCCTCTCCCATTTGCTACCAAATAATATCAATTAAAATGTTACGTGGCAGCAGTTCCCTGGTGAAAGAGACTCAAAAATGGGATTTATTTCATATAAAGCCATCTGAAAGTTTTATAAGGAGCCTAGATGACTAATTTTCATTAAACATCTAATTTAACTTCTAGGAGGCTATAGCTAAGAAAAGACTGTGTGATGTTATGCCCTTACTAAAAGTTTTAAACAGTTCCTTGAAATATTATTGAACTAATGAAGCTTTTGACCCCACTTCTCAATGGAAGATACAATGAATGCCTATCATGTTGCATATTTACTGACATCACACTCATCTGTTTAAAAACACCTGACTCGTCTTGGCAGAAGTGATGAAACTCCTCATTAAGCTGTTAAAAAAAAAAGAGAGAGAGAGAGAGAGAGAACTCTAATTAAGCAGCTTGATAAAAATTCTGACCCATAATAGATTAAATAAGCTTTCTGTTCAGCAATAATTCCTGGTACTAAGCGAGTCCACAGGGAGCAGGTATATCCAATACTGCAGTCTGATAAATAAATGCATTTACTGTTTGGAAACGCTTCAGGAGGAAGCCTGTTTCTTTTCCTTTCTCTTTATTATAACACATTCCAGAACCCACTGCAATTTTTGGCATGTGGAAAGAAACCACTGAAATCTGTGGTGCTGCTAATTCTTTGATAAGGTGACTGATAACTGCTTTTGATGAAGCAAATCTCTCAATTTGATTTTTTTTAATTCTTGGTAGTAATTTTTTTATTTTTTTTTCTTTTCTGAGGAAAAATGCCCCTTACTGATTACACAGGATTGTCTGAACAAAACACTTGAGATTTCATTGCTGGAGCTCCAGTCTAGGTCACGCAAATTGTATATATGAGAGTAATGCCATTAGCGGTAGGCAACTTGAACCATTCACCGTCAGTCAGGAAGACAGTTCTATGCTTCCCAGACAGTCATCCTAAAAAGTCTTTGAAGGACTGATCTTTGAGACAAACTACACCCAAGGACACACTTCTTCAGATCTGTATTTAAGCTCTGCAAAAGGAAACATGGCTGTACATTACCGGCAGGTGTTTTCAAAAGCAGGACAAAGGAAGCTGGTCTGCCAAAAGATGGGATAACTAGTGGTTTTCTGATTGTTATTTTTGACCTGGTGGGTTTTGACTGTACTTGTTAAGGGAAAGCCTTCACTGGTGATGTTTGCTAGCAGCCGTCTTGTATACTTAGTGGGAAGTTAGTTGGTGAGAAGTTGGTTCTCACAGAGCAGAATTTCTTCTTCTGTACATCCCATTTGAGGTGTAATGACCTTCAAGCTGATGGTATGGAAAATGCACAAGGTTATATCCCTGCTCTGAATTCTTTCTGTGATTAAATTGTTTGCCTCTCTGCTTCTCTGCTGTACTGCTGTGGATCTAATTTGCCCAGCATGAAGTCTTACAGAAAATATGAACAACAACAAAAAATCTGTTTGGGTTCCAGTGAAAGCAGAAACTTCCTAGCTTTCACCAGAATAAATAAAAAAAAAAAAAAGATATTTTAACATTCTTTCCCATTTGCAATTACTTTTTTATCCTCTTCACTGCTCACTTATGTCCACCTCCATCATAACAGCATGCTGAAGTTGAATCACAATCAAGAGCTACAGCGCATGAGTTCAACTACTGACAAAGATCGCTACAAGGAGTTATTTTACGTCAGAATACGTAAATCCAGAAAACGTAGATCCAGCTATACATTTCCCCTCCAAAACTGTAAATTAACTCATTACTAAATAAAAAAAAAAGAGAGAAGTTGATGTGTGGTGTCGTGGGGCCTTGACAGAGAATTGAGAGGACTTTTATAATCTACTTTCAATTCAAAATGAAAAGCTTTCTCAAACCGGGGACATGATACTTCAACTGGGTTGCTGCACTTGAAGTCAGTTTCTGAGCAGTATCTCAGTTGACTTAAAGCCTGGGGGCACCTTTCTTTGAGGATTATTGGTTGATTTACACAAAACTGTTCATCACTATGAATCAAAAATATAAACTGCATGTTGATTTCCTGTGGGCTGTTGTTTACAGGAATCACACACTTTTTTCAGGACAGAAATAATCTCTGAAACATGAATCCTTGCAAACTCTGGTTTATGTCTGTGAATAAGGAGTAAAGGAGCTTAGCTAATTTACACTTTTTAAACAGGTTATAAGGAAAAATCCGTTACCGCCCCCCTCCCCCCCCCACCACCTTTTTTATTTCTTTTAACATTCAGGCAACAATTGAGATTAAGTTTATTGTATGAGTTTTATGTAAGATTTTTAAAAAAATATGCAGGAAACTGATTTTTCCTGTAATTTGGGCAATGTTTTATTTACTCAGTACAAATATTCCCCTGAAATATAGAAAAGCAGAGAGCAAGAGCAATTTGCCAGTGTATAAGAGCTGAAAGTGAAATCAACCATTAACAACAATGAATCCAACCATGAAGAAAAAGTGATGGGGTGGTAGATATTTAGGGTAGGACTCATCTCACTTAATTTTATCTGTCTAAAAGTTAGGCATCAAATATAAGCTGTGATTCCAGACTTTCCCCGTACTCAGTGGAGAATAACAGTCACTGTAAGAAGGTGATTGATCTCCCCCCCATCTCAGATATTTTTTTGCTGATGAATTTCTTGTTCATGAATTTTGTTGTTCATCTGGAAGTGATATCCTTTCTCTGCTGACTACAGAAAGTGTCTTGGTGCTCAACTGCGTGCCTCACATTTAGATAGACAAAATTTAGAAGAGTGAATACCATACTTAGTGTTTGTTTTTTACTTGATACAGTGTTTAACTTGGATCCTTTTCCCTTTATTTAAATGTATATGTAACTTACTGGTTCAGACAGCACTTTAGCTGAAGTCTTGACTGTGGCTTTTTGAGTTTCCCCAACACTTTTGTACAAGCCATTTAATCAGAAACATCTCACTAACACTATATCCTTCAAGTGTCAAAGATGCCTTGGTTCTGTTTCATAACGTAAGGTTTGACTTTCTGTTACATCCCAGATTCCTTTTTTGCTAGGAATTTGATCACGAACATGTGCAGCTCTACCTGGTATCAAAAAGACTCTCAGAAAGGAAGAAATTCTTCTACTTCCACTTCTGATTTTTATGACATCAAGTGTAGAACTGTCTGCCACAAAATACAAGATACTGAGTGTGAAATAGAGATAACTGGAGTTTTCGTATGGAAGAGTGGTCCCTTGATGTTAAATATGATAATGTGAATGCAGTCAATGTCTCATTAATTATTCAAACCCCTTGCCAAATTTCTTACACCCTTTCTGCTTCTAGCTATTGCTAGATGACAAACCCTAGCTAGGTGGTCTGGCCTAGAATATTTTCATAAATATTTTAAACACAAAAAATGCACAATAAATGGCACTCATTATGCCATGGGTTTTGTATCTTAAATATTAAAAATAAAAACAACTGAGCAAATACGGTATTGCAGTTCATGGCAAAAGCCATCACCTAGATATTGGAGGAACGTTTTGTCCACTTGTGTTTTATAATGTCAGTCTTGGAACTTACTGCTTCTGATAATTTCAGTCCCTTTTCATCTTCCTCTGGAGCATTTGGAGCTAATACAGACTGATGAAGGAACTGGATAGATAAGCCATGATATCCTTTAGTACAACTCTGACTTTCAAAAATATTTTTGGAACAGTTCTTGTATTACAACAGAGGACCCACATTCAAAAAGCTGAGTAACAGGTTAAAAAACCTTCTTGTTTACTACTTAGAAATAATTAGGTCAGTAGTTCATCCTTAGCAATATATTGTAAGACAAGATACATATGCAAGATCAGGGGAAAGTTATGTTGGTGTTTTCTTACTCCATAAACAGGGTAAAAAAATCATTGTATAAATTTGTAGAATTGGTGGTGTCAGGAAGAATGGGAGAGCTACAAACACATTAGCTATTAATTGAACAATAACTTCATACCAGTCCTGTTGTGCTTTTCCTTTTGTGGCATGAACATCATTCGTCAACACCTCAACATTGGGTTTTGGATATCACCAAAGACATAGTCTTTCTTAGGATCAGACAACCATGCAAAATCACTCCAGGCGACTTTATGCTAAAAGCTCCTATTTCTTAATGAATATATGAACTATTTCAAATTTTCTAGCTGCATCCATTTTGAGGGTTTCTAAGATGTGTATCTTTGCCTACAAGATTACTCTTGCCATTTGTTCCCTAAAAATTGACAGCTCTTCACAAGAACTAGTGAAACAAAACAAACACAACAAAAATAACTGAACAGGTACTTTTACTTGAGAAGAATTCTTTCCTACCCCAAGTCTGTCAATTGATCTAACAAAGGGAACAAAAGAAATAACCATAAACCAAGCAATTGAGAAGCTTGTAAGTACAGAAAAAAGTTTGATCAATAGGAGAAATCTAATATATTTAACTGTACATTAGGAAAAGTATACACACACGCAAAAAGAGAAGCTGACACTGGGCACATTCTGCAGCCCTCTCTTAGTCTAGCAGAGAATAATACAGTATTTTGGGACAATGTAGCCAAACCATGAAGTGGATGTTAAATGTCTGTACCACCAGAACAGATATCACATGCCCGTGATAGCCAAAGTGAGAAGCTCCAGGAATGAAGGTAGTGAGAACAACAGCTTGCCTTGTGTTCCACATTTCCAGAGAGGATAAGGCTATTATGCTGCTGTTTCTGGCTTTAGCAGACCTCATTGCATATCTTTCTTAAAAGCCAGAACATAGTTAAACCCCACAGAAACCTCCAACGTCCAGTGTTGTAGTGCCAGAAAATAATCCACACTTGAGCAGGTTTCAAGCCACATGTAACTTTATAGAGTAAGGTTGACCATCCATGATGTAAAACAGTATCAAGGCAAGTTTCCCCTGACAGTGAAGTGAATTTATTTTCTAATTCCACAGAGAGTTTGCAGAACAGTGCCTCAGAACAAAGTAATCTGGTGCTTTTCATGGTTTGTCCAGTAATCAGCCATAGCCAGCATCTGATTTTCTAAGCGTCTGAATGACATGGTGGGACACGAGAGACAGACCTCCCTAACAGCATCACTTAAATGTACAACTCCAGACATCCACACTTAGACAATATGAGTGAGATTTCCATAAGCAATCTGCACTGACATTCTTCTGGGCCCCTTTGTGGCAGCATCATTGCATACTTTATGGTAAAAGTTTTGTTTGGTAACATACACAGGAATTACTGCAGAAATACGTTGTTTTCTGACTTGTCAGGTTGATCATCAAACTCAGGGCTCTTGATCAAACTTCGTTTCCTCTGTACTTGTTTCCACAACTGTCTAAACTTTAACATGGGAACTTCAGAAGGATCCTTGTACAGGTATATCTTTTGCTTGGGATTTTTTGTGTTGTTTTTGTTTGTTTGTTTGTTTGTTTGTTTGTTTTAGGCAACTTAGAGCAATATTCCTGTATTCCCTTGTCTAGGTGTAGACCTCTAGGCAGTGGTGCTATTACTTGCTTCATACAGATATGGAGAAGGGCTTGAAGTAGTGGGAAATGTAGAAATTGTTTGCTGTTATGTGTACATGTTCCTGGCTATTTTCCCCATATGCTGTTTCTGCACAGATGAATATGGTTTAGCCCTACTTTCCTCAGGCTTACCACATCTCACAGTGTCCAGAAGGGGACTCTACGGTACAGGGACTAATCCTGAGAGGTACAGAGAGTATCCCTTAACAGTGTAAGAACTCCTCATCTCCTAGTGACTTGCTCCCAGAAAGCAACTTACAGGACTGAGACTGGAAAACTCAGATGAACCAGAACAGCCATGAAATTAAAACAGGTCACCAGGCTAGAGCCTGGGATTGCCACAAGCCACTGTGTCGTCTTCCTCTTATCTGAGGACAAATAGTTTAAAGTTAAAAGGAAAGAAAGAAAATGGTGAGAAATAGGGTATTCTGAAATTTGAAATAATGAAGGTCTCACCAGATTTCTGCAGCCTCAAGGAAAAGCCATTTAGATTTAAGAGCTTACTTCAATCCAGGACAGAGCTAAGCTCTTAACCTCTCAGGTGAACCTTTCCCCTAACCCTCTAGAGCCCCCAGACAAACATAGATGGACCTTTCAGTTCCCTCAAATCAGATCCGCCTTTGCTTTTGCAATATTTGTTAAGATGAATAGGGTTCCCTTGCAATGCTGCGGCAGTGGTGAGGCGGCACATTTGTCAAACAGCAGATCTTGAGCTCCAAGCCTATCTGGATAGACGACAACAATTGTAGCTGTTGTTTAACGTATCTATTAAGGTAGTGCCTAAACGGCTTAGCCAGCCTGGGACTCTACCAAGGTCAGTGTTGTATATACTAAAGCACAAATAATAGTCCAACACATATACAATCTGTAACACTAAGGTAAATCAGGAGGGTAAGAAATCATGACTTATGAGGCAACATTAAACTGTGTGGTATCCAACTGAGTGACTCTTATCATGAAACCTTGGCCCTAATAAATACACTAGGGGATTAAAAACTGCACCCATGAAGTCTGGATAATATCTTTCCACTTAATGAGTCTGGCATCCAAACAAACTCTATAAGGTCATCTAACATCACCAGCATTAATGATGAAATCTCCCATAGCAGCTGCAATTCTCCAGACATCATATAAAGGCACTGAAAACTGTGTGTTGTGAGTCTACTGCACTTAGCACAATAGGGTGCTGCTGCACACAGGGACATCTGACAACAGTATTATTGGCAATTAGCTATTCTGTAGTAGCTTAAATAATTTCCTTATCTTATGTAAGATCATAACCACGTTATTCTTGCAAGGGTGGAAGCAGGAGATAACACAGACATTGTTTTAGGATATGCAATTTTAAATTATGGATGAAATATCCTGCTTGATTCAGCTGACATTCAGCCAAAATCCATGAGCTCACATTCTTCCATAATAACTATATTTACCACTACTAGAATGGAATTCAAATTATTCAGTGCGTAGCCCTAATAATAAACCTATATGACTAGGGGCTGCTTCTTCAACATTATTTCCACCTAATTTATAATCAAGATGTTCAATTAATAATTTCAGCATTTTATGCAGTGTTAAGTCAGCTGAAAAGCATGTGCTTTTTTTCCATTTTTCATTTTTTCACAATGCTGAGGAATGCATAATAACCCAACAGAACAAGGATGCCAGGAAAGCAACAATTATTAACAGACTAATGGGAAAAAGAAAAGGTTCAAAAAGAAAAGCTGGAAAGTTGATTGAGTTTCACAGAAAATGTAAATGCACTAAATGGTTTCAGAATAAAAGGCAGCAAAGTCTACAATGCATTTCCACGGGTATTACAGCCGCCTCATGAATGACAGGTGAGATGAGAATTTTCTTGGCAAAACAGCACTTCATTTCTCCTACATTCACTCACTTTGCACCGGCGTGACAACACCAAAGTAGTTGCAGGGGATGCCCAGATGCGAGGGACAACCAGATCATGGCAAACCATTCCTGCTTTGCTGGGAGCAGTGTTTCCTTTAGAATGCTGCAGATTTACTCACTAAATAAATACTGCACTAATTCAAATATGGCTCGGTTAGAGAGTGCTGTCTTGTAGTTTGGCTCCTCGGTGACTTTTGTGAGCAGGCTATAAAGTCATTGAAGGTTATGGAGAAGAGAAATGTTGAGATCTATGGCTTGCATCATATACCATTTTCATTTACATAGCTGTATTGACTCTTCTGACCTTTAAATGGACAAATCTATGAAATATACTGGTAGCTTCACTCAGAATAACCAAATTCAATTCCCTGTGTCCATAATCCCTGGCACTCAGTGTTATCCTTGTCAGAAAGGCCAAAGACTGAACAGATACCAAAGTAACTGCATATCATTGGTACATGTTTTTTCCTAAGCAGAAAGAGTACACATTATTGTGAATACTCGTGTATTTAATATTACTGTTGCATGTGCTGTATAAGTAGCATTAGAAGACTTTTCTGGAATCTTTCATCATAACTAAATATATTTAATAAATAATACAATGAAGTCTGCTGTGAAATTTTTTAGCCACACGTTTATGGCTGGATCAGGTTTCTTAAATGCTTCTATTCAATGGCCTTAGCACCTTGTTCAGTTTGCAATGGTGAGGTGGGGAAAAAATGAGATGTAGTCTACAGAATTTGAAAACTAAATTCAGTATATTCTTCTGTATGGCTTATATTCATCATTGTCAGTTTAATTAGAAAACATTCAATTTCTGTTAAGAATTTGTAGTTTAGGTTTTGTTATTTTCCATAACTGAGCAGTATTTCACTATTCAATATCATCAGTGCAGTTTTTTTTAATACTCTTTTCCCTTTGTTGATTATAAGTGTCTCGCTAAACTGCATCTGTAACAACTGAATGCTTTGCCATTGCAAAGAGCACTCCAAAATTCATAAAATTTAAATGTGGTTTCGCTCTTTTGTTTTCTGTAGAGTGCCAGGTTATTTATTCTCCAATATTATAGTACTGATGAATTTAGGAGTATTAGGCCTAGAATTAGGATCCCTTAGATATGTATATATATATTTTTAATTAGTCACCTACTCCTTCTGTGACTTGAGCAGGTCAATTAAATGATCATCGCAGGCTTCTAAAAATATGTAAGTAGTATTTTGATATCTCTGAAAGGGATTTAAAAGTTAAATAAATTAATAGTGAGGACTCTGGTGGAACTCCCACAGATACAAATCTTTGCTGCTTTGCACTGCATATTTTAACATTTTATGTCTATTTTCCATTGCTTTTTTAATAAAATCCTAAAAAACCCTTTTTTATGAAATACTTTCCTAGCTTGAGGTATGCTTCCCTTCTTACATCCTGCCAGGTGGGGTAAAGGCCTACTAACGGCTGACTTAAAATGTTTATTTTGGTAATGCCATAATGGTCAGTTTTGTCCTTTTATCTGTATTTCCTAGTATCTATACCCAACATACTTCATTTTGTGAGGCAGAATTCAATGCAGTTTACCACTGTTTGTGGACACTGTTCTCTGTACTGGAGATCTCAATTTTATTCTGTCTGTTTTCAGTGTTTTCTTTGTCTAAACTGAGAGTCATCTGGAGAGGAAAAATATTGCTTATCATTTATGCATAGAAACCACAGCCTAGACACCCATGGATATATTCTGCCTATGCTTACGACAGGACAATCTTGGAGGTCCACAGCTGTGGGTTTGCTCCAAGGGTCATTCACAGCCCTTTAGACCCTGAGATCCTTTTAACAGGAGGATCCACCTGAGACCTGTCCAGTTTTGCTGACTGGTGGCTGGTTTCTCCCAGTTACCAAGTTACTCATAGATTTTGAAGACAGAGGCTGGTATTGATTGTCAAATATATAAAGAACACATGCTTCATACTGCTGTAGGAGGCACTATGTAACAGGTGAGAAGATAATTATAGAGCTTCAGTTATCTCACCAGGTTTCTTCACCACATTCTCCTGCAATGTACAAACCCCTGTCAAGCACTTCTATTTCTTATAAATGAAAAGTCTAACACTGCTTCTGCGTACTTACAATACCAGACAGACTAACTGAATTTTCTTTTTTTTATTTATTTTTTTTTTCAATTGGTGGTGTCCTGGTTTGAGGACTTTATGTTCAGTAATTTTACTTCTTAACTAAGCCTCTTCTAACTGTCTGAAATTAACAGCATATTGCGCAGTAAAATGTTCATTCTCAGAGTGATAAGACCTATGTTTATAGTTCATGCCAAGGAATGGTACGCAGAGAGACTCCTGCTTATACTTATTGCTATAACAACCAAGGTCAGCTAGTTTCTTTATTTGCCCCGCTGGAGGGTTGGAAGCAGAAAAGCATAGAGGGGTCCCACCTGTATGGAGGAGTGAACAGGGCAGGTGACCCAAAACTGACCAACAGGGTATTCCATCCCATCTGCCACATGCTCAGCATAAAACCTGGGGGATCAAAGGGTCAGCATTTTTCTTCAGTGACCAACATCTGGGGACCCAGATGCCAGTTCATCTGCCTTTGATCCCGATCCGTAGGTTCCTAACTCCAGATCTGGAATACTGTTCCCACCTGTTGCTGAGTCCAGTCTGGGACTTCCCCAGTGTGTGCCAGTGATGTCATCCTGGGAGCTTGATACAGTTTTGTATGTATTGTGTCTATTTCATTACTTTATTTTATTATTAAAATTTCATTAAAGTAGTTTAGTTCCTTCTAAACTCATAAGTCGTTTTATCTCTCCTCCTCTCCTTGGAGTGAGAAGTGGGGGGGAGAGCATCTGTCGTCCATCATCAGACAGTCCGGCCCAAACCATGGCATGTGGCTATCAGAGACTATTTGCTCCAGTCAACAGCTTCTGGCCACTTTATAAACCCAACCAGACTGAGGATGAAGTAGCAATTTCACTAGGAAGCAAAGACCTCCAGTCAGGTTTTACCCACGCAAAAGGATTTAAGATTTCTGAATATTGTTCTGGCATATGGGCCTCATTGGGTCCCATTTTGAATCTCATTATGTTCTGGAACTTCTCATTTAATTAATTATGTCTGGCTTCAGCAAGTGGCTTGCTCTTAAAACTTAGGGACAGAACATTTTTTTGAAAATGGAGAACATTTTCCTGCCTATTTTTTTCCTTTTCTTCTCTCATAGAATTTTAATCATACCGTTACAAAGGGTTCTTTTGTTTGTTTACTTATTTTGCTGTTATTTAGAGTGTCTTCCAAAGTGTAACCCAAAACAATGTCCCACTGTAATAGATAGCTGAGGCTTATCACCTGCTTAGAGAATAGGTTTAGGTTAGAGTGAGAAGTTTCAAGCATCATGGCAATGTTGAAAATATGACTTCGATAGTGTTTTTAAACATTTTCGGGACTGTTAAGGCTTGCTGTGAAGAAATTAGATAACTAGAAGGAAAAATAAGAAGGTATTTTAAAAGAATGGATCTATAAAACCATAAACAAGAAGTACTCATGCCAATGATTACTTTTATATCCCTGGAAATCCCAGATATTCACTTTTCTGCTTCAACATTTGGCACCAGGTTTACAAAAGTGATGATTTCCCTATATAGGGCAAACCCTCAGCAATGCCCAGACAAGTGCCCCCTTGCATCTCATCCTGAGGACTAATCTCATTCCCAAGGCTTCCTTGCATTTTAATGAGGAATGAGTAACAGCCAGCACATTGAAGGAAGGAAGGATATTTTGTAGCTCATAGCTTCAAATGGTGTTTTTAATTTATTTCTTTTTTTGTCTCAAGGTCAGTTCACAACTTCCCAGCCATGTTGGTGTTTATCATAAAAATTCAAGCACTTTCTTCTTTTAGCAATAATACATACATATGTTTACAGGTTTATTAGGGTCACATCACACATCTTCCCCAACCCCATTCATCTAGTAAGGGGGTGAATTACTACACAAATTGCCAAACACGGCTTTATCCCTCCCACAGGAAGGGGGCATCATTCTGCCCAGGAGCTTGATATTTCTTCAGTGAAATTCACTCAGCAGGGAGGACAATCTTCTGCAGTAAAAGGAGAATTTTAATGGGTCCATTTTGTAGATAGACTTGACAAGAAAATACCCCCCGTTCCTTGCTTCCCATGGATCGATTTAGAAGTTTGGTGGAGCTTTTCATCCTTCAAGCTTCCTAAAGCTGCCTCTTTTTAATAAGATGCATTGAAAATGTCCTACCGCCCTAAAACGTTATACTAGGGCTGCTTAGATCTAGGGGAGGGAAATGCAGAGGGTTAATTTTCAGCTGCTGTCATGAGTGGCATTAAACATCAAAAGTGCTTTAAATTAACTTCTTCCTCAGAAGAAATATTTAACAATTGCTGATGTGATGTGTGCCTTGACATTTTGAAGGATTATTCAAAATCTTTTTGTGTTTAGGATAATGACTTTCAAAGCACTTACCATCCTGTGCCAGTCAAATGCAGCACTTTTGATTCATCACCACAGAGGTATTCATAATTAAGTGTGTTAAGATAATGGTAAGGTTGTGTGGCAAGCTGTAAAAAACTTGAGCTGAGGTCTCGCTACATCCCGAACTCACCTTGATGTTCCCCGTTATTATTCCGTTGCAAATAAGATCACACACACACATATATATATATGCCTTTTTTTCACTTCTATGTGCATTTTTTTGCTGTGCACTTGCTTCATACTATGTTGTAAGCCTAGACATGGCCCTTAGGTCTAAACTCTCTTAGTTCACAGGTTTATTTCATGTAAGCACCCAGGGAATGAGGTGTGTGATATCCCAGATGTGGAACTGTAGGGAAAACTAGCTGTACATACCCAACTACGGCTTTATTAATTGCTCGCTTAGTGACTGCTATGTCAGCTACATCCTACTGAGAGAAGCACTCACTAACTTGAATAGTCTCATTGACATAAACTGAGCCTGCCCACTTGGAAGACATTTTTACTGTTATTTTTGTTCCAGTTAGACGCTGTTCACCAAGCTCAGGGCCCTACAATGCCAAGCACAGGACCTCTGTGTGGCAGGAGATAGTCTTTGCTTCTCCAGCAGTTTGTATTTGAAAAGAGAGATGGATGAAAAGAGGGAGAAAATTAACAGTGTTTGCCACTTTACAGCAATAAATAATTAAGTTTTGAATTAACTGGAAAGTGAACTGAGACTTCTTCAATCAGTGTTTGCAAGTGGGGCAGAGGGGAATCTTTGGGGCCTTTGTTAGCTTCATTTTGCAGCCAGGTCACAGGATGCAGTAGGCAGCCCATGGCAGTGACACTGACTGAGGACTGTCTCCTGCTTCAAGAACATCTCTGTGTGATGCTGACACTTTGGGTAGGGCCCTGAATGAGAACAACTTCCTTGTTCCAAAAAAAGCTCAGAATCACTACCTTTCTGATAGACCTGCAACTACACATCATCCAGAAGCTTTAGGAAGACAGGGATTCACTCAGAATAGGTGACAGTGAGGAATATTACTAAGAGTTGACTCTCTTTCAGGATAGAAAGAAGATAATGGTGTCAAGTGAATCATCCTGAATTCCCCATGGAGCCAAATTAGTCTCAGAGTATTTAATTTGAAGGATGGGTTAATCTCAAGTGAAGTGAAGCTGAAAAGGCTACCACCAGAGTGTTGCTGACAGAGATGAAATCCAGACACATCAGAAATCTCCAATATTTTTCTGCCAGAAATGGAAAGAGTGATACCAGTTCCAGTTCCTACCACAAACAAAGCAGAAAGAAAAAGAGAATAAGCAGTCTTTTAAACCACTGTTTTAAAAGTTCCACATATTTGCAAAGAGGAAAAACACAAAAAAGTTATTCCATTTTGAAAAGTAACCAGTGTTGTACAAATAAGCATACGTCTATCTGTGCTTTTGTGCATAAAAGGCACATGGCAGATTAACAGAAACTGCCTTTTGTCAAAACCAAGGATGCTTTGGCCTGGCCTGAACATTCAGTCTTCCACTTACATGAACGCCTTTAGAAGCAGCAGTAAGTAAATTAAAAAAAAAAAAAAAGAAAAAGAAAAGAAAAGAAAAGAAAAGAAAAGAAAAGAAAAGAAAAGAAAAGAAAAGAAAAGAAAAGAAAAGAAAAGAAAAGAAAAGAAAAGAAAAGAAAAGAAAAGAAAAGAAAAGAAAAGAAAAGAAAAGAAAAGAGAAAAGAAAAGAAAAGAAAAGAAAAGAAAAGAAAAGAAAAGAAAAGAAAAGAAAAGAAAAGAAGAAAAAAGAAAAGAAAAGAAAAGAAAAGAAGAAAAAAGAAAAGAAAAGAAAAGAAAAGAAAAGAAAAGAAAAGAAAAGAAAAGAAAAGAAAAGAAAAGAAAAGAAAAGAAAAGAAAAGAAAAGAAAAAAGAAAAGAAAAGAAAAGAAAAGAAAAGAAAAGAAAAGAAAAGAAAAGAAAAGAAAAGAAAAGAAAAGAAAAGAAAAGAAAAGAAAAGAAAAGAAAAGAAAAGAAAAGAAAAGAAAAGAAAAGAAAAGAAAAGAAAAGAAAAGAAAAGAAAAGAAAAGAAAAGAAAAGAAAATGTTATTGGAAGAAATCAAGAAGTATCTAACAAAGAAAATTGAAAAAGAAATTATTTTGCAAGTACTTTTAAGTATTGAACGATTGATTGATAGTACATAGATTATTCAGATACTCTTGTACCTTGGACTAACAGTGTGGGCTTGCAGCCCAGAAGGCCAGTCACATCCTGGGCTGCATCAAAAGAGCAGTGGCCAGCAGATCCAGAGAGGTGATTCTACCCCTGTACTCCGCTGTCGTGAAACTCCACCTGGAGTACTGTGTCCAGCTGGAGCCCTCAGCACAAGAAGGACATGGACCCGTTGGAGCGGGTCCAGAGGAGGGCCACGAAGGTGATCAAAGGGCTGGAGCACCTCTTCTACAAAGACAGGCTGAGAGAGCTGGGGTTGTTCAGCCTGGAGAAGAGAAGGCTCCAGGGAGACCTCATAGCAGCCTTCCGGTATCTGAAGGGGGCCTACAAGAAAGCTGGGGAGGGGCTGTTTGCAAGGGCATGTAGCGATAGGACAAGGGGTGATGGTTTTAAACTAGGGCAGGGTAGGTTTAGATTAGACATTAGGAAGAAGTTCCTTACAATGAGGGTGGTGAGACACTGGAACAGGCTGCCCAGAGAGGTGGTGGAGGCCCCATCCCTGGAGATATTCAAGCCCAGGCTTGATGAGGCTCTGAGCAACTCGATCTAGTTCAAGATGTCCCTGCCTACTGCAGGGGGGTTGGACTAGATGACCTTTAAAGGTCCCTTCCAACCCAACGCATTCCATGATTCTATGATTCTATGACCTTTCATTTGTTTATTGGCTACTACACACAGACGTTAGGATAAAAGGATGGTAGCCTGCCTGGCTGAATTGATGTGCTGCCATTTATGAAATCCTTTTCTCTGTTTTCCTGTCTCTCTAAAGGTTTTATTTCAACAGCATAATACCCATTTTTCAACACCATAATACCCTTACCATGCTAAGTTCTGGAGACAATGTGCTGAGGACAATAAGCCTGTGGGAAGTGCTCATTCATGAAGACATTCCAGTTTGGTCTGTCGTGTGGCAGTCTACGTGAATGTAAGCACATTCTCTAATTTATAATAAATTCTCATGCTCAGATCCAGAACCGAGCATCATATTGTTATGACATATGCTTCATTCGAGAAAATTAAACTGAGCAAATGTGCTCTTCACCTCCAGGGCAGCAGCTTCAAATTCACGGCTAGTCAATAAGAACAGTAATGCTGAAGCCATATCATCATGGAACCCTACAAGATGTCCTGAAATGCCTTAGTTGTATTGTCTTCACTACTTCCAAGACTGCTAGCAACATAAACATCCTTTGACATTATCACTGAAGAATCCAAGGGCTGCATGTATTGGGTCTTGTCATATCAAGCCAAAATATCCATTGATTCCAGGAGAGCAGATGTGCCTCCCTGCCTCTTTCCTCCAGGCTAACATCTTAAAACTTTCAATAAAGGTTTAAGGACAGGGTTTACTGTGTGTATTTTCATTCTCCTTCTTTGCCCATACCTTCTATTTTACCCCCTTCATTTGGCTTATTAGAACCTCCCAAACAGCTGTGTTAATTTGGAAAGAGAAGAGCAGCTGCTGGACTTGAAACCATATGTTCAGTTCCAACGGATGCAAGTTGCTAGGAAAACTCAGCTAGCTGCTCCCAGGGCTCATTAGCCCCTCAAGGAATTCTCCAAAACAGAAGAAGATGAATGTAGAAATAATAAAAGGCTGGTGTTTTCCCCATTGCATTTCCTAACTTTTTTCTAGTTTTTACTCTTCATTGCCTCCTTTTTATCCAAAGGACTTTCTGCATTCATTTCTGCATCCTCAAAGATAGGGCATTATAAGAGTAGAAAATAAAGGACAGGTGTTATCCACTAATCTACAATTAGGAAAAAGTATTTGTTAATGGGAAATACTAATTTTCATTTAGTTATTACCAAATTCTTGGCCTCCATCCTTTGATAGGATAAATGGCTACTTGTGCTCTTTCTAATCTGAGTTCATGAAAACTTCACAGTGACTGCCTGTATGGATGATATTATTTTCCTCCGCTGTGAAAGTTAACTGTAGAAATCAAAAATCTAGCAAGTAAGCTTGTTGAAAAACAATGGGGAAATAAAAAAATTGTAATGGAAAATTGTGTTATCTTTAAGAGTGCACAGTTTATTCAAAATATTTTGCTGATGTCAGCTCTCATGACATAATAGTGTTTAATTAATTTTACAGGGCGATTTTATTTTTGTTAAGACATTTGTTATAAGTTACTCATTTTTCCCCCTGATTTTTACCTTAAAGTTGTCCTCTCTATCTGGAAATAGAAATAGCTATTTTTCCTTTGTTTTTGTTGCTCCCTAGAAAGTCATCACGGCATATGATCACATTTCCCTAGAGATTTTTTTGATTGTGGTACATATGGGCTAAATTTTCAATGAATGAATTTTAGGTGCACATTTAAGTGCAGTGAAGTAAAATTAGTAATAAAAACAATTGCATCAAATTTACCTATCCTTTGAGGGAAAGATTTTGCATTTGCAGTTAAACGTTTGCCCTAACTTTTGCCTTTTTGTTCATTGCTCCATAAGTTTTACTATTTTGATAAAGTTTACACTGTGCTTAGGTTGTTCTTTGTAGTCAGCTGAGCAGAAATCAAAGTTGAATAAAGCAAGCAGGATAGAAGAAAAAGTATATTTGTGCTTTACTGATTCTGAATGTCAAAGTCAATTAATAGTTTATTTTTCTTTCCATTTTTCTCCCCAAAATTTTTAATTTCCTCATGTGTCTGTGGCCAACTACTTTGCAGCTACTTCACTCATTTCAGTAAAGCTATAGCAGCTTATTGGTTTGTATGGACCCTAGAATAATAATCATTAAATTATTTGAGTTTTTTCAAGGGTGTGTAATTAAAAAATAAAAGTCCTGAAAACCCAGGAAATTGTATTTGGGTTCCTGGCTTCCAGTGATTAGAGATTTCTAAACCAAATCAGCACTTCAGTTTCACTGTTGGCACTACTTTCGAACACGATTTTACCAGGTAATACTTAAAAACTTACATTTGCATATCTTCATTTAGAATGTAATACATTTACCATAGTTTTGCATATCTGAAAATTAAGCACCTAAGCCGGGAAATGATAGTAATCTAAAATATATAAATCATTCTCTGTATCTCCCCCCTGAATTTAGAGTCTATATGAATAACTTTTCAGAGTAGACAGCAATTTCTGGATAGCTAAAATTAGTTGAAAAATCCTGCAATTTAGGTATCTCTAAGCACATAACTTTTAACCAAGAAAATATGTTTGTATACCTAATTCTTTGGTTTGCACTTACTCACAGATGCGCCACGATCATAGCTGGGTTGAATACACTGAGGCCTTTCTCTGTCTCTGGGTGTTTGGGATTCAGTAACTAGTTGCTCTTTCACATAAAATTTGTTCAGACCTCAAGGATGATGCTTCAGTAAGTCTAACATGTATTGACGAAACTGAGATCACCCCCCAAGCACTGCAAACACACTTCAACCATGCCTCTATTCAAATGGACACAGTATGGGGAATAGAAAAGAGGAGTTAGAGACTTGTGCATGCCTGCAGGACTATGATCTTACTGGTATCATGGAGACGTGCTGGAATGAATCCTATGACTGGATTGTTGGAATGGAAGGATACAGGCTCTTTAGGAAGGACAGGCAGGGAAGATGAGGAAGGGGCATCACCCTCGATGTCATTGACCAGGTGGAGTGCATAGAGCTTCACTTGGGGATGGAGGAAGAACCAACCAAGAGCTTTGGGTCAGGATTAAAGGGAGGGAAGGGACAGGTGACATTATAGTGGGGGTCTGCTACAGGTCAACTGACCAGGAAGACTGAGTCGATGAGGGCCTCTATAGACAAATAGGAGCAGCGTCATGATCACAAGACCTGGTCCTTACTGGGGAATTCAACCATCGCGATATCTGTTAGAAGGACAACACAGCATGGGCATAAGCAATCCAGGAGGTTCCTGGAATGTGTTGATGATAATTAACTTCTACAAGCGACAGAGGAGCCAATGAGGAGAGGTGCTATGCTGGACCTTGTTCTCACCAACAAGGAAGGACTGGCAGGGAATGTGAAGCTCAAGGAAACCTTGGCTGCATTGACCATGAAATGGTGGAGTTCAAGATCCACAGGGCCGTGTGAAGACACATAGCAAACTCACTACTCCGGACTTCAGGAGAGCAGACCTTGGCCTCTTCTGGGATGGGATAAAGCCCTGTATGGAAGAGGGACCCAACAAAGCTGGTTAATATTTTCCTACAGGAGAGATGGGGAGGGACTCTTTATCAGGGAGTGTAGTGATACGGTGAGGGGTAATGGTTTTAACTGAAAGGGTGGAGATTTAGATTAGATATTAGGAAGAAATTCCTTACTGTCAGGGTAGTGAGACACTGGAACAGTCTTCCCAGAGATGGTGAGGATCCCCCACCCCTGGAAGCGTTCAAGGTCAGTTTGGATGGAGCAACCTGGTCTAGTGGAAGGTGTCCCTGCCAATGGCAGAGGGGTTGGAACCAGATGATCTTTAATGTTGCTTCTAACCCAAACCATTCTAGTATTCTATGATTCCATGATTTATTTTTATCTAGAAATATGGAGAGACAGTTTCTTCTTGCATTATACTGGTCAGAGTACTCCTCATAGAGGAGGCTGGTATTCAGTTCTCTTCCTCCTGCCAAGGATAAGCCATATGCAGGATGGCATGTGCGCCACCTCTACAAGAGGAGCCCACAGGCAACCAATAAGTTTCTTTAATTATCAACTAGACCTGACAAGTTTCTGTTGCCCTGGCCTGGCTACATCACCACCAAACACACTGCTTCTGCTTTCCTTTTTGCTTTTGCTGTCAGAAATGGGTAAAAGCCCAGAAAAATGATCCAGCCAACTTGGTGTGTGTCTGATGTTTGTGGGCACCCATGCAAGGGTGGGGGTGATCTTGGTGGCCTATAGCATGGTGCACCCCAAGGTCACCCTGGCTTAATCCTCCAGTGCCTTCAGGGTTTTGTCCATGATGGAGGTTGCTGGGCTGGTGGCCGAGGTGGCATCAGGGTGGTCCATCCTTTCAGTACCTAAAGGGGACTGATAAGAAAGATGGGGACATACTTTTTAGCAAGGTCTGTAGCAACAGGACAAGGGTGAATGGTTTTAAACTAAAAGAGGGGAGATTCAGACTAGATTTAAGGAAGAAATTTTTTACAGTGATGGTGGTAAAACCCTGGCACATGTTGCCCAGAGAGGTGGTAGTTGACCCATCGCTGTAAACATCCAAGGTCAGTCTGGACAGGGCTCTGGGCAACCTAATCTAGTTGAAGATGTCCCTGCTCACTGCAGACGCACTTAGACTAGGTGACCTTTAAAGGTCCCTTCCAATCCAAACTATTCTATGATTCTATGTAGGACCACGGAGAGGTAACCAAGAATGAATCCTACCCAGCAGCCCAGTGATGTGAATCACCCTCAAGGAGGGAAAAGTTCTGGCCTAGTAATATAAGCATAAGATCATGCAAGAGCTGGGCAACAAGAGAGAAAACATCATTGCACTAACAAAAAACCTTGGTCTCATCATCAATCTCATCATGAGAGGACAAGCCTACACTACTCAGTGAATGCTTAGATATTTTTATTTGTGCAAAGGTGAAAGTGACCTTTTGGCCTTTGTGCATTGATAGTCTGTATTTAATGAGCACGAAAGGCAATCTTCTGAGCAAACAGTCCAAAGTGATTTAAAGAGGCAATACACCTAGAACAAATGCATGAAGGGTCTATATCGCTAAATCCATTGCAGTCAGGCATAGGGAAAATAGTCCTGCCCTATCTATGAATTAGGCTGTCACTTCTACATACTGCACAACTCACAATATAAGGAGATTTAGCAAAAATTTCAAAATCCTCGTAACCTTCTCGATCTCCAGCTAAGTGTCCCATTTCCAGCTTCTCTTTGAATAAAAAAAAAAAAAAAAAGGCAAATAAGTCTGTTAGCACTGGGATAATTTCTGATTAGTCTTGAGGCCATGTAGGACTTCTCAAGCTCAGCTATGAAGGTGGTATTGTTATTTCTTCTTTTTCTTCACTGTCACGCTCACAGACTCATTCAGTATGAGACTCATTCACATATGAAAGAGGAAAACCAAATTCCTTTAGCATGTTTCCAATTTATCTTTCCTGCAACCCTCCAAAAGAAAACCTGTGTAATGGGAAAGCAGCAGGGAATATGCTGTGAGTCTGTCTTTTGCATCGACAGTGCTGTCTTTCTTTGTTCAGTCATTGCCATTGTCTGTAGGTGGGTGCAAGTTGCCTCTTCTCTCATACAATTCTGCAACTCTTGTGGGAAGGACAGCCTTTTAGCTTGGGTTTTTTGTAGCATACATCACAAAAAGAACCTTGATAACAATCAAGGTTCCTCTGTGATGAAGAATTAACCTAGCCCTGTAATTTTACTATTAATAACTGGAGGGGTAGATTTGGGATGAACCATTCAGTGACAGAATATAATTTCTGTTTGCAGAATGAAAGGTCTCTAAAAAATAGTGGGAGATTAAGAAACTAAAATTGGATGCTTATTCCTCTTCCAAAAATGTGTTATGTTTTCAGAATTGAAGGGGACTGTTTGGGATTAACCTACAAGCCTAAAGCAAAGATGTGTGGAGGTAAATTTAACAGAGAGGTGATATGTTTAGTCTCTGGAGAAAAAGATAGAAATGATGGTTGTCATTTTTCCCTTATCTCCTTTGACAGAGAAAAGGTTCAGCAATTAAGGCCCAATGGAAAAAAAAAAAAAACAACAAAAAAAAAGAAAAAAAAAGAAGAAATGATAATTTAAAAAGCAGATGAAAAGAGGAGTAAAGAAAGCACCTCAGTGCATTTTCTTCTAATGATATAAATTTCAATTAACTGAATTGATAAATTAAGCTATAAAGCAATGCAAACATGCAGAAGAAAAATTCAAATAATTTTTTCTTCATGCTTCCAATTCTTTATAGTACATTACATCAGTTAATGGCAATTTGTATAATTTGTGTAATGACATAAATTGCCATAAACTTTCACAGTGAAATGTTGCAAAAATGATAAATCAGGGATAAAGTATGGAGGATCAGGTTCGTAGCTGCTGTAAATTCCATTAAAGTTATTGCAGGTACGCCAGTTTACACAAGCTCACAGCCCACTCCTACCCCACCACCCATAGGTGGTCAGGGAGGGAGCAAGGGGAGAATTGTACATGGCGTCATAAGGAATCAAAGGTGATTGTGAATAAGTTGCTGAAGATCCAAGATGGAAGAAAGACATGACAAGGAAAGTGTGATCTGGTGTGATCTGGTGATGGTGTAACCTATGACAGGACTGTGTCCTCCCTTTGCAGTGTATGCTGGTGTGACCCTGGTTCTCTCCAACAGAGACAGTTGTTCTTGCTCTGGCAGGAGGTTCAGAGATCCAGCAGGGACCTGGTTTTGATCCATCTCACTGACCACACCATGTGTGTCAGGTGTGCTGGCAATCAGAAGGAAGCACAACACCAACACTTGCACCAACCCTCACAGCAACTTCATTCTTTCAAATTAGCATTATCTCCCAACCCTGTTAGTCTGTCCCTAAGTGCTGAATCTGCTACACCTTCAGAAGCTGTGTCTCCACTGTTAGACAAGAGATGAGGACTGACTTCCAGCCAACTTTGCAGCCCATTCTTAATGTCACCCCATGCCTGATGAGGTGCACTATGCCTAGGTCATTCCTTTGGGCGTTGTGGTCATCCCATAGTCCTTTGCAGTGCCTGATGCTAAAACACACCATGCCACATGACACGAACACTGAGACATGGTCACAACGTATGACAGGCAATGTGTGCACAGTCATTCGTACCATATTCTAGCACAAAAAGTGCTATTTTTGGAGCCATGAAAGGAAGAAATGGGAATTCAATAGTTTCTCCCCTCTCTAAAGGTAACATGTGGGCCATTTATAAGGGGTAAGTGCCCAGTCAATTAAAACCCCGCTATTTAGTCGTAACTGTGGGCCTGCACTCACAATATGATCTAGCCATACTGACTATTCTTAAGTTGAGTAACCATTTTCATTCAGTTGCAATGCATCTGCTATGCATTTTTGTCACTATCTCTTCCTTGTTATGAAGAAAGTGGAAAAGTTTTGCAGGGATATTAAAATAATTCATTGGGGTCAGTACATCCTCATAAAAAATTGACTAAACTGTGCTTGGAGCACTGATTGGATGTAAACATCAACTGGGGAAGGAAGTTGGTAGTATTTTCCTAAAGGCTCAAAACAGTACGAATATGACACGATTGAAAAAAATTTAAAATGTAGCTTTTCAGAAAAAGTAAAAAGGAGTTTAGTAGAAAGACATTTTTTTTTTTTTTTCTGGAGTCTGGGATAATTTTCCAATGAAGTAGTTACGCACATGGTGAATTACCACACTGGGGTGGCCAAAGCAGTGAGTGTTTCAGGGTGTTCTTCAACACTAACTGAAAGAAGGGAACTCTCACAGCTCCAGAAATGTACATCTCAATAGCTCCCCTGACTCAATATTTGAAAGAACTTTAACAGTATTAGTTAATTCAGTCTCATAAACCCACTTGATTCAAAGCTTCTTGGCTTTCTTTACAGTAAGATCCAGTGTCCGTCAAATGAAGATCATTATCCTCATCCCCGTTCTTGAGCTGGAGAGATGAAGGTAAAGCCAAAATTGGTAAAGCTGACAGGAAGTTTTACCAAGCAGTACCTTGTCTTTTTCCATCAAGGCCTCCTTCCAAAGGAAAATGGGAATATGGGAACTGAAACCCTTTTGTGGAAACATTGGTTTTAAGATGGTGTCTTCCAAGAAAGTGTTCTTATAGCTAGGAAAAAGAGCTTCAAAGCAGGGACTTATGCCTGTAGCTCTTACACCATAGGAAAATGCCCCAAACATGCAAATACTGATAATGCAGCCAAAGCACTTGTCTGAATTGTCATGAATAATTTCGGAAAAAATAGATTCTTCTTAGTCTAAAGTAGGACCAGAGTAAAATGTTGGTCCCAACATAGTATACCTCTTGTAGACCTAGATATAGTCACAGAGCTTCTCTGCAAACCACAGAGAAAGTTTGTTACAGTCAAAACACATCAGAAGTAATAATATTGAAAAACAAACCCTGAGGGGGGGTAGGGAAGGTCATTCAATCTGAAAACAAATTATTTCGTATTTCGAATATCTTATTTGTTTAAGGGAAAAGATGTTTTTAGATTAATAATGTAATTTAAATGAAATAAATCAACCCCATCCCCCCAATTTTACTGAATCCACTAGATGAGTGTTTTCAGTTCCTTTCTTTTTCTTCTTTTTTTTTTTTTTTTGTCTGAGAGAGTTACAAAAATAAATGAGATGAAGAAATCCCCCAGTTTGATCAGGCATTAATTCCCACAGTCAGAAAAGACCAAGGGAGGCAGATTCTGACTTTAAAAAAAACCTGGAAAGTCTGGGTAAAATGGTGATATAACCACAAAAGCAAATGCTTGGAGGAAAATGTATAGAGAGTAAAGGAGGTCATGTGTATGGGATAGTAACACAAAACTTGTTTGTTCTAGTAGTTCAGAGATGATCCAGTTTCCGCTATTATAAAAGATAATTAGGAAAAACTGTCAAGTCTGCGGATTAATCCTGCATACATCTGCCTGGAGTTTGCTTTGAAACCTCTTGGATCTAGAAAGACAATCTTGTGTAATTAGCTGAGGCCACTATAATCCATAAAAACATCTGATCACATTGATTTTCAGTCAATCAGGCTCTATCTGTCAACAGCAATTCTAGAGATCATACGAGGGGTCTTACAAGTACAAAACTTAGCCCTCTAAGGTCATTTAAACTTTTCTTTGGCTTTTAAACACAAAACCATTTTCAGTCACCAGCTGCCGAGAGTTCCAAATATAATGAAAAAGTTATCAAAAGAAAGCACGTGAATGTCTATCTCTCTATATTCAAAGATGTAGACATATAGATATAAATATATACATAAGCTATTTTCATACCCATACACATTGCCATAGACATACATGACAAGTGATCTGTACATGTATGGGGGTTTTATTTGGTTAGGGTTTTATTATTTTTTTTTTTTTTTTCTTTGTATAGCAGAGGAAGCCAACAGTCCATTCAAACTCCTATTCTTCCTCCAACTGTGACGCATACCACAAATACCATAGGGTAACAAAAACTGTAATAATGCAGCTAATACAATGTGTAAGGCTTCGTGGGGAAGGGAATATTTTTGAGCCTGGATTATACACAGCTAGCCCCATTTGAGAACAGTTAGCAAGGAGCTGAAAATATATCACTACCGAAACTTTGTTTTCTGAGTTCTGTGATCTCCTTGGGTGCCCTAACCTGCTTATTTTTATACTACAGTCTACCTTTTAATTAGCTCTGTTAACTACCAATGTTGTTCCAGGATAGCTCTCCCCAAATTCATCTACCCTTACAATGTTGCTAGTTTTGATTTCTGTCATGTGAGCCACTGCTATTGGGAGGAAGGGACCTCAAATTTTTGGATCCTGGTGTAAAGAGGCAGAAGGCAAGGTACGCCATCCCCAGCTCTGCAGAAGTTCTTAAGTTTTCTTTCTTACTTAGGGTTTTGGAGAAACTTGAGTAGGGGAGGACTGACGCCTTCAAGCTGTCACGGGGATTGGTACTAAGATTGCTCTTTATCTCACCTAAGTTTGGCCATCTAAAAGTTATTTTCTAGTCAAAACTAATAATCTCCACTGTCTTTACACTGAATACAAAGGTGAGCTTCTTCAGAGGCAAAGTTAACCCAGCTGATTTTGATGGCTATTTTTTTATAGGGTGAATTATTCTCTAACTCTCTCCATTCAACACTAAATTAGGCTCAAGCCCCATCTAAAAACTTAAATTTGGCCTAATGTAATCACAGGTTTAGTGCTGAAAATCTGGGGGTGAAGGGTTACCTAGAAGGGACAAGGGAAAGACTGGAAATTTTCTTAGTATCATGTGGAAACCTATCCCTAAGTATTTCTTTTTGGCCAAAGACAGGTGACATCTATAAATGATATATTTTTACATACATTTATATGTGACATCAAGCTACCTCTTACCAAAAACCCTTCAGGCAGGATGCTCAGTGAGATGTGGAAAAAACCTGACAATATTCTGGTGAGACCAAAGGTCATGGCTGTTACAGGTAGATTTCAGTTTTGTGGAAACTACACTGTCCACTGCAAATGTAATTTTTATTCATAAATCTCTCAACTACCTCAACTGGGCAGAACCCTTTTTGTAATGACTTAAAAATATACATGGACTGGGTGACAAAATGAAGCATTCTAGGTATCCTAAAACCCATTAATGAGAAAATGGGAAGTTCTATAAAATATTTAACATTTTCCAGTAAAACTGAGACATAAGGATTTAGTTCCCCGGCAGGTCCGCAATGCACACTTTTCATTTGTGGACTGATATAGAAAAAAGTGTAATGTTCTTGAGAATCCCTAAATAAATGTCATAAAGGAGCAACACTGTGTAATTTCTGCGTTCTGCTTATGCAATGAAGTTTCATAACCTTGAATATCCTTCTCAGACTGAAGATCTGAAATTAAAATTAGCAGCATCTTCAGCAACCTTAAGACTCAGCACTAAGCTTGGCTGATAGAAGGTTTTTCTGCGGGATACAGTTGATGGGAGCAGTTTGGAAGAAACACTTTCTGTCTGGACTGTAGATTTCCTTAGGCTTGGAACTGGTGAAGTCAGTAGAAATGAATTGATATGTAAGAGAGCTGAGAGTCCTATATGGCTTGAAGCACTAGTTTTAAGCCAAAATTGAGATGACATGGGTAAGGGGGTTATGAATCACGATTCTAGTAGTCTGGTCTTTTTGCTACCAACTTGTTTTGCTGCTTTGAGGAAATTCTTTGACTTCTCTGTCACATAGCTTGTGGCTCATATATAACAATAAATTGGTCTCCTTCATGACTGGAAGGAAATGATTTCTGTTCCAGAGGGAAAGACAAATCCAATGATTCAGAATATTTTCAGTCTTGCTGAAAAGACGGAACTGTTGTATCTGGGGGGTTAGTTTCTTTTTCATCTATGTGGATAAGGGTACTTGATAAAAATCTACACCACTAACTCAAATACTGCTCCTTATCCTAAAACATACACTGTTTATACATTCAGGCCTCTAGACCCAAGATCATGGGAAAAATCTTCCCGTTTCTTCTTAAACCTTACTCAAGCCACAAATGCTGACAACTTTGAAAGATGATTTCTTTCTCTCAGAAAGTCTCTGACAACTTATTAGTGATTTATCTCTAAATTCTCCTGTACATAGTCTTTCTCCCTCCCTTTCTTTAATTTTCTGTCTTTCGTATACACCCTTTTGTAAATACCCCTAAAAAGGGGGAGAGAGGGGAAATTTCTATGCTATCATTTCCTAAACACATTTTTGATGGGTGCTGAACAATTGCCTTTTGACTCAATCATGAGTCCATGCTGGGACAGTTGACACCAAAAGAACTATTTATCTTTTCAGGGGAAACGCCAGGGCTTCTGTGCTGCCAAAATACCTCAAACTCCTCTTGACATAGTGAAGGTTCAAGTACAGCACAGATCGTTTCTTCTACATTAAAGCATTTGTTATAAAATAATGTTTATGAGGAAGGGCTCTTTTTCAAAACTCCTTGATTTCATAAGCCCAGAAAAGAATAAATATGAGTACGTGCATATGTGAACATAAACAACCAACGCTCACACAACCAGACAGCTCCTAAATTATATGTTTGCTTAGGGACACGCATGGCTACATGGCATGTAGCTTACCCAGGGCTTGTAAAGACTATGAAAACTGAGTAACATACTGTGTGACAGCAGAACAGAGCCCTGAGTGTTTAACTTCAGTATAGAAGTAATTATATTAAAGAAGGCATTAAATGCATGTTTGAACCAGGTTTGTGAAGGACTCGGGGTAAGTTTGCCTTTGTAAAAGGTTGCTTGCTTCATTAAAATCAGAATTCTGGCTTTGCCCTTGATTTGTTCCTTTTACAGTTTTAGTCTTTCATCATTTTTTTCCCCATTTAAATGACATGGTCTACTCAGGGCCATTGCAAATGTTAACAACAAAACCAGAATACAGAAAAGAAAAGTTAGGGGTTTTTTTTTGTTTGGTTGGTTGGGTTTTTTTAAAGAAAAAGACCTCAGCGAGTGACTTAGAAGCTCAAGCTTGTTGTGTGGGGACCAGATGATCCTCCAGGAATTTGAGACTATTGACATCCTTTCACTTTACACAGCTGTTTGTTTGTTTTGTTTTAAACACAGAAGTCTCTGACACTGTAAGCTTTAGGATTTCCTTCAAATTAGGAACTGAAAAAATCAGTGCAGAACTCATGGGTCCCAATTTATGTTGGAAGTTGTGCCATACTGGCTAATCCTAGGAATTTAGATAAAATCACAAGTGCCTGTCTATTGCTTGAGCTAAAAAGTGGTGTTATGATACATAACAGATAACAAAACCCCATTCTATGGAAAATATAAAGGGGATCTCAATGCATGACAAAGGCTGGGGATGGCAAGAAAACAATAACACTCCAGTGTCAATGCTCCCCATTCACTTCTGTTTTCTCCCTATTTTCTCAATTCAGTGCTATTTTCTCCCGAAAGAGGTGCAGGGAAGTCTGAGAGAAAACCAAGTACAGAACTTCTTTGGGTTTTGCTGATCTTAATTTCCCAGATAAATGGTATGCAGTAGCTTTCATTAGTCTTTCTGGGAGATATGAATAGCTGCATGAAGACAGTAAAAGATGATTCTGCTGCCCCGTAAGCATGTACTGAATAAGGTCCACACATGAAGTTGGAAGGTTATGGAACTTGTTTGATTTACGAAAAGAACGAGTATGTATTCATTCTGATCATGAGGAAGTAAATTGGAACTGCCTTTAGGCAAGTATGCAGAAGGGTGGAAAGGGGAAGCAACTCCTCTTCCTCTTCATCAGCAGCACATGAAATCCACATCATCATACTCTGGGTGTTGTTTTCCCCTGCAGTGACTCGCTCTTTAGGAGAAACTGTGTTCCTGAGAGTCTATCTGCCAAATCTTTGCACCTAGACATGATCAAGAATAGAAATTATAATAGAAAATAATACAGGAGAAAATCATGTAGATGAAAAAAGACATGTTACTTGTGTCTTATATGGCTTCCAGAAGAATGATATGTCTGTCTAGTTCCTGCCTAGACAGTTGATTAACAAACCCATAGGGGATGTCTAACAGACCAATAAGGACAGCCAGAACAGGCTTAACTACTGTTTTTCCAAAGGTGTAATCTTTGCTGCCTTGCTAGAGGCCTATGGACTGTTTAGGGAACAGTACAAAACAACTCTGTCAGCTGGAGAGTCGTACACAATTCAGAAAATAGGGTAATTCTGTCCCAATACTGAAAAAAAAAAAAAAAGAAAAAGAAAAAAGAAAAAAAAAAAAGACCTATTGATATAATGCCCCTCAGTATAAAGAAACCTTATCTGTTCATTAATAATTGTCATTTGTAGATCTGCACAAAATGACAGTTGTCTTAGGGATTGATATACAGATAAACACACCAGCAGTGCCTTTTTATCACTTTCAATGAAACAAGCCTTTCTCTGCTTCTTTTTAAACGACACTGGGGCTTGTGCCTGGCTTTAAAAATGTTGGATGATGACATTTTCTCGGCAGCTTTTTTTCAGAATTGCAACCACTGCTCATATAGAGAGGATCCTGGACAATGATAGATCAATACCTCGGTAACCCTAGAACCAAATTGCCCCAAAGAAATGCTAATCGAGATCCAAGCTTACATGATGCAGATCAGAAAGAAGTTGAGAAATCCATCAAAACTGATGAAAATGAAATACATATCCCGAAGGAGTCTGACATTCCTGCCATCTAGATTGTAGTACAGCATGATGACTGTAGAATATCCACTGTCCATTGCTAATTGCTAAGAAGAGGGGTTTTGGAATGCAGTTTATGTACAGATATAGACAGCACATGATAAATCATTTGGAATAAATTTTTCATTTTGCATGGATTAAAGCAACCTTAAGAGCAAAACAAACTCTAAAATACTAAGAACAGACAGGATAGGAAAATCATTCTTTCTTTCACTTCATCAAAGCAGAAGAGGTGTAATTCCACCCAAGACAATACTGATGCAAAGCCAGCTTTGAAAGGAAAAAATCAAGTCCTGAAAGTGAAATGATAGCAAGTTGCAGTGAAAGGAGCAAAATCAAAGAGGCAAAATATTTATCACTTTGTTGGGTTAGCTGTAGCAAAAGAATGTCTCTATAAAAGGCTTTATCACAAATACTTATATAGCCCTACTAATTCTCTAAATAACACAGAATCCTTAATATTTTAAATCACACAAAATCTGGAGAAGGGAAATGTTATTACTCCATCGAGAGTTCAGAAACTGAGGCAACGGCAAAGACATTATATGCCAGAATATGCCAGAAAAGAAGAAACTGAACTGAAGTCTCACAAATCCTAGAAATGTATCCTCAGAACTAAGTCATCCTTCTTTAATTGCCAACTGTTAGACTGGGGGCTTGATGCAAATTTTGGTAAATTCAGTAGATTAACACACATAAAGACAAACCACAACATTCATTGCCTTCAGTTGGCTTCAGTGTGGTTTCCAAATTCTTCAGCTCCAATAATAAAGGTTTGTTCATGGTCAGTTTCAAGTTTTCCTGATTTACTTGAAAACAGAGACATCCAAAAGTTGCTTGTAGACAACTCCACCAGTTCCCAGTCTCCATTAACCCTGCCTTCCCCTTCTTTCCCTCCAAGAAAAAGAAAAGGAAAAAAAGAAGAAAAAGGGAAGAGATAAAAAAAAAAAGGCCTTTAATTCCTTTTCCCACTGTGTGACCTTGCAGAGTTGCAGGAGTTAAATGGAGCACAGTTTGGGAACATCCATTGTTCTAATCACAGCTGCTCCAATACCATATTGTCAGTGAAATGGAAAAGAAATTAGCAGCTCATTTTGTGCGACGTGAACTTTCTCTCTCGCTCTCCTGCTTGATGAGAACACTCTCTTTGATAAATCAGCCATCATACCTTATTGCCATGCAGAGACTGGAAGTAAAAAAATGTCAACAACATTTTTTCCCCGAGTCTTCTGGAAGCAATCAAGTTTCACTGCTGCAAAGGTAATGCTTAATTTTCCATCGTCGTTTTTTTGGCATATAGAAAGTTAACAGAGGACATATCTTTTAAAGCTACAAAATTGATTGGACTTGCAACAGACGAGACGTCGGCAATGAATGAGATAAAGAGCGGATTCGGCACATTATTGCAAGAGAGGTTCCCATCGGTGCGTACCATTCACCGCCTTGTGCACAGACTTCAATTAGCAGTTAAGGATGTGTTGAAATATGTTGCAGGAATTAGTCATTTCAAAGTCTTGGTAGGGAAGCTAAACTATATAGTGTTTGCAGTCAGCCAAAAAAATAAAAAAAAGAAAGAAAGAAAAAAAAAATAGAGGGAAGAAGAAAGGAAAGAAGAGAAACTCAGCAAGAAGTAGCTGAATGGGCATATGTGGTATCATTGGAGCGTCTAAAGAGCAAGCCAGTAGTCAAGATGTGCTGAGTAGCCTGCAGTTCCAAGACAGTAAAGGCTGTTTTAAGGTCATAGAAATCACTACCTAAACACATCACATTTCCAAGAGACACTATGGATGAAAAAGTTATTTTCTCAAATAAACAGGGTGAAGCTCTTTTTAGATCTAAGCAAACATTGTTGGAAATTTACATACTTTAGAAGGGTTTTGTTTTCATAGATCACATCTTAAAATTCCGTTGCCATCCTGGTCACTCGTTCTATTGGATATTTACTTACTAATTAGCTGTGCAATTGAAGAACACGCTCATTAACAAAAATAAAAAAAAAGCTTTGGAAGAAACTGATAATTTCTCTAAAAGTTTTTTTCCATTGTCAGAAAAAAGTCAATAAAAAAGTATAGCCTGTAGAAAAAGATACAGCAGACTTAGAGAAAAGTCTTGTTATCTTAAATTATAAAGCCTGATATGCTCTGAGAAAGGTCCAAAGTGTGTGTATGTTTGTGTGGGTTTTTTTGTGTGTTTGCTTTTTCCCCCTTAAAAAGGGAATAGGGCCAAATTGTCAATAGATTGTGATTTGTTTTCTCTTTATTAAATTCTATTGACTTTTTCACAATGGGTTCACCCAAGCTGTACACTCATAGATGCCTGGGACAAAAAAAGATCATGAGAGGTCACTACACCGTTTTCCCGTCCCAAGGCTGGATCAGCTATATCTACACCATTGCTGACAGGTTTTTGGCTCAATTGTTTAGAAAAACCTCTAGCGCTTTTGTGTCTGTGACTTCCCTGGTCAATCCATCCAACCGCTTATTGTTTAAATACTCCTCCCACGCCTATTTCTAGTCTATATTCTCTCTTGCTACAGCTGAAGCCCTTCTGCTTTTTTTCGTAGATGTTTTAAACTAGGAGAGCAACATTTTCTTTTCCTTGTTAAAATGACTTTCAACAAGTATGGATGGCCTAAAGTGACCATGATAGAAAAGTTATTCCTAAGTCTGTGCAGGTGGTCCAGCCTGAAGAAAACTAAAGGATGTCAAAAAGAAATGCAATCATAATCAGTCATGAAAAAGTAACTGCTATGAAATTTATCAGTGTGATAACTTTTCTATAGAAGAGTTAAAATAACCTCTGCAAAGTTTTTTGAAGATATAAGTCTCTATTAAATTTGTAATGACTTAAAAAACTTACAGCTGAATCTTTTACATCTATAAAAAATTAAGATGGGCTTATGAGTATTACAGTCCATAAAACACTTGCACAAAGTTTAGAAAAAGGGATTTTAATCTATAGGCCTGATTCTGTCCTCAGATCTGCCAGGAAAAAAAAAAAAATAAAAAAAAATGAGGGGGAATTTCACATGAAACTAGTAGTGTAAGCAAGAAGTGAATCAGACCCTATGTCTCTACATAAAGAAGATTTAAGCTACTTAAAAGATTTACAGCAGACACTTGCACATCAATGTTATGAAGGCTTTTTAGCCACAAATATTAATGAACTCCTTTTGCTAAAACAGACGGACTATTGAACATCTGCAAATGGCAGCATGAAGTTTGAACCCTAGACAGTTCATTAAACCAGTTTGACCCAAAGCCAAATTGTTCAATACCAGCTTACAAAGGGTAAGAGAGACTTTCTGCCAGTTGGAAAACAAATGAATCTCAGCACTGCTTCTATAAAGATCAACGGTGACTTAAAAATAGCCTGAGGTTAATATTATAAATCTTTCTAAAAGAGATTTGAGTGCATATTCTTCATGCCAGCCTTGGATCAATCTCGCAAAGCGATATCCTTTCAGACGACACTGATACAAAATATCGGATGCTGTAAAAAGTGAGACTTATTAGCTCTCTAGACAAGTCATCTTTTCCTTTCCCACCAATGAAACAATCACCCAAGCATCTTGCACAAGGCCAGCCTACATCAGCCGGACACTGCTGCGGCAGCCTCCAGAGCTCTGGGTGGCCTGATAACTGAATATAGTTACACTATTACCACAAAATAAATACATAAAAATGGCGTATGGGAAGGCAAACAAATCATTGCAGACAGGAGCTTCCTCGGGCAGTGTGCAATGCTATGCAGAATGGATCTGAGCAGGAGTCAAGAGTCCATGCCCCCTCAGGGTGAACCTAGGAGTAACCTCACCTCAAAAAAATCCTCTGATCCAAATGGGGTCAATGTGCTCCAGCCAAATCACTCATTGTTGCTGCTTCCCAGGGAAAGGGACTACAGGGCTGTGTTGACAGAGTGAGGAGTGTAACTCAGAGGATGTGGAAATAAGGAGGTGTTGGCTATGTTAAAATCTCCTATTATGCCTGCATTTGGCCCACAGGACAAATAAACTATGCCAATTTTTCCTGCTCCTCAAGGGAAAACTGGCTTGGGCATTTCCAAGGCTATTTGCACAGGGAGGAGCACAGTTCTCTTTCTAGATTGTTTTTTTTTCTCAACCTCCTTTTATATGTAGAGATATTTCTGACAGTTTACGTTTGTGCCCCAATAATCCAATACTGATAATTTATTTCTAGATCTTCATGCAAATATACTTATTCCATCCATTTGTCTGTCTGTTGCAACAAGGTAAATACACATAGCTCTAACAGCAGAGATATTATGGGTGAATGATAAATGCTGCTTATGGTTGGTATGCAAGGAGTTTCAGCTCTGGTGTGCTACCCCACCCATCATCGTTATCTATGGTACAGCAGGATGTCTATTTATAGTGGATAATGCTCTACAGCTAGACCTCTTTATCATAATCTGGAAGTAAGAAATCATTTCTTGATGCCAGATTTGCTAATCTGAAACAGCAATAACCACCATTAATCAGAGGCCTGTTTCTCAAACTTCGGACACATCTGCCATCAGAGATGGCTGTGCAGCTCCCAGTGCTGTCCACAGGAGATGACCGCGGGAGTCTGAGAACTGAAGCAGCTCCCTAAGTTTCGTAACAGTGGGGAAATCTATGCAAAGCAAAGCAACATACTCTGGCATGAGAAGGTATTTGGGCTGTGCTGCCAATGTTGTGACATTAATTGCAAAAGTGAAGGGACATCACTCATTTTCAAGGTATTATAAGGATTTTTTTCTGTGTAATTTACTTATCTGAAAGTGGTAGAACTTTGTTGAACAGTATGCTACATGCTAGCATTTGCTTTCACCTGTAGCTCCTCTGGGCATTCCCAAGCGGAGTTGTATGGCTGAAGCCGCTAGGAGCATGAGGAATAGTCTCTACCACTCGTATTCTTTTCTATATGGGACAGACAATGTGGTTCTGCTCCACCATTAGAAGAAATAACATAAGAGCTCCAGTTTTAGTTTTTTTCAGACCCATTCTTGGCTTTCACACAAAAGCCCAAAGGCGATGAACCCTTGAGAGGCTGTCCAAGAGCAGAGGGTAAGAGGCTATGAAGAAGCTTAAGATATGCCATACTGGTTAGTGAGATGTGAAATGGACTGCTCTGCTTTGAGCGACCACTGAACAACTCAGTTCCTTCCTCTTCCTTAGGCACTTACACAGGACCAGCCGCAGTATAACCTGTGTGGTACAGTTCTTTCTTCCAGGACTTTTCCTCTTTCTGTCAGGTTCATTGGCAGTATTATACATATCTTATTATGCATATCTTAAATAAAGTTTGCTCTACACGTGGTCACAAAAAAGGTAGAGTTCACGCTTTCACCTCTACACACATATATTCAATGCCTTGCAGTTTTCTCATGAGGCCAGGTGAGTGTGCTGTCTGCATGGCGTTTCAGTGACGAAAGTACTAATATAAAGAAATATGACTCTTGTGAGATATGATGGACTGTGCTTTCTACCCCACAAGAAAAACATAGACATACAGTGTGCAGGACGCTGCAAAATGCACTAGCGTGGTTGTATACGTGAAAATAAACTCTAAATGCAACTTGAATTGTAGTGGTATAATTCAAGATGCAACCTGGTCATTGAACGTAAGCAAATGTATGTCCTGGAGGTCACAAAAGATCACTCTTAATCTCTTATGGTGATGCTCTTGGTAGCAGTAATGTTTTCTTAGGTTCCTTTAGTATGTTTATGAGTAAGTTTAGTGTTTATGAAAGTCATGGTCGTGTCAGCTTTGAAAACAATTTTGTGTACGCTGTGCAGAGAACAGAAGCAGATTAATGGCAAAGTCTTGTCTCACAGAGTGCCCCAGCCATGGCCTCCTAGTCAGCCCTTAAGTCATAGCCATGGACTACTCGGTTCTTGGCTTTTCTCCTGACAGTTTTTCTCCTGCGACTAAACTGCCACACATGGTCAGTTCAAAGGGAGCTTTGGGAAGTCTTGTCTGATGAAAACTATGTTAGATCAACAACTTTGTTTTGGATTTGATTGTTTATTTTTCTTTTCATTTGGAGAGAGCAGAACTGCAGAATGACAGAAAAAGCTTTACTTAGTGCACTGTTAAAAGACTTTGGGAAGAGTGGAAATGTTTACTTACCAAATTTTAGCATCTAGAAATGCTTTCAAGGATTCATCTCACAGATTAGGATGCTCAAATGCAGATTTTCATGACGAGTTAACTACAGCTGAAGGGAAGGGAGTATAAGCTCCCACTATAATCAATGAACACGAAGTCAATAGAGTTCATGAAATCTAAAGATTTATTCAGTTGGTCAAATGCAGAAATTAATTCCCTTTGGGATATGTCTGAACAAACTGTCATATATCTCCTCTATTTTTATAGAGGGAAATTATTCATTCCCTTTAAGATAGGTCTCCAAGACAGACCAGAGTAATGATTTATTGGTCATGCTGATTTCTTTTCAATAACTGGAAATCCCATGAAGTTTCTAGTCCAGTCCTGAGTTAGTTTTTAGACATTAGAGCTCATGCCAATAAATCTCAGAAGAAATGCATCCCCATATCCCTAGTCATGCAGAGGTGGTCTCTATGATAGCAGACAACAGGCTTTGTCTTAAATTCTTGTTACGTTTTCCAGCTATTTACAGTGCTACAGAGCACATTGGATCCACTCTTGGTCACTGAGGCCTCCCCACCAGAGCACCTCCTTTGTTCTCTGTGACACCTGGCTCATATCACAGAAACCAGACAACAGGAAAGACATGTCAGAGCAGATCAACTTGCCACAAGCCAGTGCCTTATTGGAGTCTGGGCCTAAAGAAGGGTAGGAATTTCCAGATACATTTTTCTTTGGCAAATATAGAGCCATCTAACCTGGTATCTTTATTAGGAAAGTGAAAACTTCAGTGGATTTTCCAGTTTTTGGGTATTTCAATATGAAACGATAGCCACAGTGGTAGTGCTACCTTTTACTTCAAAACTGATTTTTTATTTAGAAATGTAAATACATTGAAGAGTAAAACTTTAATGTTGAATTAACCAGGATTGGCCTTCAATGTTGGCCTTCTGCTCAGGTTTTAATTTGTGTTATTATTAATTATTATTATGGTTTCTTAGGTGGGATTTTCACTACTTTTGATTTCAGACGAACAAAAACTCAAGACCGTGCTTACCAAGTTCACTTCGAAACACTACAGCTGTCCACTGATTTTAAAGGCTTCCACGTTGGTGAGGTACCTTAAAGTTAGGAGGGATAATTCAGGCCAAATGCCAATCATATTTGTTAAATAATTTGTCTGAGATTTTCTCAGAGCACACCTGTAAGACGCAGCATTGAAATTGTGGCTGGCACAGATTCAGAGAAAAGGAATGAGATTTAACCCCTCTTTGTCTTACCTTCACTGTTTGCCTCCACCTTCCTCATTCCTGGCTGTGACTCCTGGGGTAGCTGAACTCCCTGTTGTCTAGATAGCTCCATCCATCATCTGAAATACTGGTGTATAGCAGGATTTTTCGTCTCCGATCTCCTGCCTATGTTTGCAATTAATAGCATCGCAAGAGTGGCAACAAGTAGTATTCCTACTTCGAAAACAAAATAAAGACAAATAAAATAATGTAAAATAAAATAATGTAAAATAAAATACCTCTTTAGTAAACAAAAATATCTTGAGTATTCTGAAAAGAATATATTTGTTTTCAGGGAGGTCAGACCCGACCAGGTTTTTAAAAAAATAAAAATATTCAATTTACAGTATGAAAAATAATACATTTAAAATTATAACTAATTTTTAAGCTAAAAAGCAAAAAAAAGAAGTTGAACGCATTTTTACATTATGTCAGCCAAATATTTTCACAGTGTAGAAGAAAGACTAGTGTAAGAGAGAGTACCAAAGAAACAATGAAGATTGGGATTGAGTGCAATCAGCTCCTGAATTGACAGGAGCTTTCTGTAAGCAAACAAATATACCAAATTCCGGAATACTTCAGCACACTAAATTACTCCTTCCTAGTATTATTTGTCTCTGTGTAAGTAGCAGTAGGTTTGAGCTTTCCTTTAAAGGCATCCCAGGAATTCTGTACGTGCCATCAATGCCTCCATGTAACCAGCCCATATTTGTACCAGATAGGAAAACAAGAATTGGGTACCTAATTGCCATAAGCCTCCTTTATAGTCCCACGTCCCACATACATTTACTCGACGTGGATGGACTTGTTCTAGTCTCAAAATAGACAACGAAATCCTGCATTTAGCTGTATGCAAAGAAACATTCATTAGCATTCATACAAAAAAAAAAAAAAAAAACAAAACAAAACAGGAGAAATGTGGGAGAGGAGAAAGAGAAATCTGCAGTATGACAATTCATATATCATAGAAGAAAAAAGACTCATGTCAAAGAAGTCTCCCAAAACTAACTTGCCTTGAGCTGACCATAAATAGAGAATGTTCCTATTTTCCACACCATTTCTTGAGGTATCTCTCATTTCACCCAAGGCCTGCAAATAGGTTTTTGTTGTTGGTTGTTGATTTGTAGGAGTCAGTGAGTTTTTTGTTTGATTTTTTTTGGGGTGTGTGGGGGTGTGTGTGTGTGTTTTGTAGAATGGCAATAGGGATTATTAAAGGATCTATTTCTGCACTTATTACAGATTTTAATCTACGGTTTATAGTAGCTTTTGTGCAGGTGAGTTGCAACTCAAGCTCCCAGGACATCAGCATTATAAACTGTATGGGACCCTGATTCCCCCCATTATATCTAATAGCCCTCAGATGCAACTGCTCCACTCATTTAAGCCCAGCATGATAAGTGCTCATACAAGGAGGAAGAGAAAGCAAAAAAGTCCATTTCTATTTGAGAGAGAAAGAGAGAAAATCAAACTTCCACAATAGTTATTAATGTTTGTCCCTGTAGAATAGAAATGGAAACATTTAAAAGAATGCTTGGGTGACTGAACAGCAACAAAACACTCAACTTTCAGGAATGCAATGCTCAGCTTTCACAGAATTACTCATTTCCTCTTAGATGGCAAAATGCAACTGCCATAAGCAGGAGTAATTATGTTGGAAAATTAGATTAGCTTACCACACTAGGAATCTCCATTGAACAGTACTAGTGCTCCGGCAAAGGATTCACTCTGTTGGAAGGAATGAAAGGTATCAGGGTTGCAAGAGACGTCATCCATTTATCATGGTATTTTCTTTGTAGTATACAATCAATGGCATTCTTGTGCTGAAGGCACAGGAATGGACTGCTTCATAGAATCATAGAATCATTTAGGTTGGAAAGACCCTTGGGATCACCGAGTCCAACCATCAACCCCACTCTACAAAGTTCTCCCCTGCACCATATCCCCTAACACCACATCCAAATGACTCTTCATGTCCTTCCTGGGTGACCCAGTGCAACCTCTGAACATTTTATGGTTTGGTTCCTCATGTCTGAAATGTGACCATTATCCAAAGCTGGCCAAAACAAAACAAAACAAACAGCACAGCTTCAGAGAATGTGGAATCATTTCAAATATTAATGAATATCCAGATAATTGACAATCCCATTGTTTTGATGGGTTTTATTCAATACTTTGATTTAAAAAATGCTTGTGGATATGTCTCTTCCGTGTTGACTTTTGGATCTTCGAGAAAATTAAGCCAAATGCAGAAAAAGACTGTTCAGAAGGTAACTAATTCAGTACAAGTTTCATGAAAGTAGACAGCTATATAAAGAGACAGACCAGTGAAAAGTGCCTTTGCAAAGGTAAAGCTGCAGTATGTGAGCCTTACTAAATACCAGAGAATCCACAAAGAAAGTGTGAACTAGGGAAAGATGTTTTCACTGGAGATTGAATATTCCTCCTTGCCAAAGTCAGCAGTCCATAAGAGGAACACTTATGGAAAATCAAAATTCATCAGTTTTGCAGACCATGGTATGACTTTATGCTCTTAACAGCCTAGTTATCTACAGATCTGGGGTGTCTCCATGCCCCACCCAGTGCCGTCTGAACCCACTCATGGCTCTGACAGGAGGCTTGATCTACGTAGTTTAACTGACATATATTCCAGTGATAGGTGAATGCTATGGGAGAGACTGGAACGTGAACATTGACTAGTGTCACTGTATAAAAGGTTGATCTTATTCACCAGTGTCTACGCAGAATGCAGTAATGCACAACGTGGTAGCCTTTATTTCATTGTCAAAATAATTAATGGGAAAAAAATTAGGTGTATGTGAAAAAGGCAGAAACTGTTAGCATAGCTCAGTGAGGTACGAAAAATCCCAGAGGCTCTATTCAAAACAGCAGTGGCTCTGGGGCATATTTTGCTTTTGCTGGTTTTTTTTTTTTTTTTTTTCTTACCTGATTTCGTGTAGAGAAGGAGAAGGGAAAGAAACTGGAGGACGAAAAAAAAAGTTAACCTCTTATTAACAACATTTGGAAAAACTATAAAATTTTTGGTTTGGACAAAAATTAAAAATGAAACCTTAGCTTCCAGAAAAGTTCCAGCAGCTAGATTTGCAACCTGTACTGACTGACTGTGATTGGGACCTAGAACACTAGAACAATAGAGGTGAAGTTCTTACTGTATGACTTTGGTCCTTCCACTAAGCCACCACCTTAATCTATTATAAATGTTATCATGCTTCTTGGATAATTTTATCTCAAATAACTGTTAAAACCACACACCAGTACTAAGAATCTTTTCTAAGTGGAATGAAGAGGTCATTCATTTTATTACTGAATCACATAAATAAGATTTTTTTTTTTTTAATGACTCACCTTTCAATTTTTTTTCTTCTGTCCCATTAAATTAATGGCTTATATGGCTTTTTTCTTGATATGTGCCCTGGCAGAGACCAGTTTTCTATGCAAGGATTAAGTATAAGGACATATTTTCGATCTTAAATTTTTGTAACTTTAGTAAATTCACCCTAGATAAATACAATGGGTACATTATGAGTATAATAATTCAAGGATATTTCATCTTCAGTAAAAATACATTAGTATTAACATTATATGTGCAGGTTTTAGGTCAGAGGCTTAGCTAAATCACTCCATTCACTTCTTGTTTGGGTTCTGTTGAGTTTTCACAGAGATTTGTAATTTAAACTAGCCCCATGCATTTTGGTACAGAACACATGACACTATGCAAAGGATTTACCCACATTAATTCATGATGGTTACAGCGCTCATGAGACGCGATTATGCCAGTCATTTCAAGTTCTTACTGATTAAATTATTACTGCCACACCAGTATTTATTCGGCAGGACTAAAAATCCATTGCTGCTCATCAGCTGACTGAAACACCCCTTCTGTCCTTCTGTCTGTAGCTAAAACAGCCTCAGCTGGTTGTCAGCCAGCCAGTAACATACACAAGAGGTAACCCCAATATCTGTAGCATTCCCATTAGTATATTCTCAAAAGACCGCAAGCCAGTAATCTAGCTTTCCTTAAGATACAAGTCCTTGGTGCTACTCATCAGGATCACTACTGTGAGGGAACAAAAATCAGGCACGTAATCTTCTGTAGACACACAGAAGACGGAAAAGCAGAACTCTTGTGTCTTCTTCTGGTGATCACTGTTGACTTGCTGTGTCACCTCAGGCATGTCATTTAGTGCCCAATTGTGAGTCTTCTAGGCATAAGAGTGAATACCAGTATTCCCACTGGTTTCAAAGAAACGGTCCATATCAGACTCTACTTACAGGACTCTTTTAGCAAAGTTGCGCTCTTGACTTCAGCAGAATCAAGTCAAAGTTGATTAACCTCTGACTCCTTCATTTTTTCCTTCTTAAGATGTAAACAATATTTGTGTTAGTTTTAGTGGAGTGCTATATGACTGAAAACATTTCTGCAAGAAAGGCATATGATCCCTACAAAAAGGTATTGTATATGCATTTCTATTTATACAGTATTATTTATAAATGCTTTAGCAAGTGGGTAACTTGCTTTGGGCTTTTTCTGAATAGAAGTTTCTATATAAATGCAAATTATTTATTTCTCATAGTAATATTTGTTTTTCAGGCAAGTTTATTTTCCCTTTGTTTCCTGGCTCTGAACACCCAACAGATTCCACTTCACCTGTATTTTATTTAAAGTTTGTTTCACTTATGCCCACAATCTCCTTGTTCTATAGAAGAAATTGCTTTCAATTACACATATATCACAGCACTTAAACATTAGTCTCACTTTCCTGTGGTTAATATTTCACCTTATATTCTAACATACATCAACATAAAATCAGCATAACAACTTTTATGAATCCCTTTATCATCAACACATTCCAAATGCTTATACAATTCACACTACAGATTCACATAGGAACTGGCTTAATAGCCCTTAAAGTTGCTATAATGTTCACATCCTTTCAATCATAGAATTATTGTTCATGTTTTCAGACAAGACCCTTTTTAGTCATTTTAGGTTATTATCTCATATTTCTTTACATCCCTCAAGCTGGATCTGCATCTCAATAAAGCTGGTGCAAACTGGTGTAAAACTGCTATTGTTTATAGAATTACTCCACACTTGCACCAGTGTAATTGAATCAAACTTACCTGGGTGTTGACAACACTTTGTGGGAGGAGGAGAGTGGGAAGGTGGAGGAGGGAACTGATTCTCCGTGGGATTTATATAGCTTTTAACCAGGTAACAAGCTTCCTTTGCTTTAATTTTAAAAAAAAAAATATTTGTTTTTTCTTACTGAAAACATCTTACTCGCAGACATTTTCCAGCCATGGGATGTCAAATAGAGTTGAAATTGTTTTACGCAGAGATTTTCATGCGTTGCGTTCACTCTCCTTCTCTGAGCACAGTTCAGTGGTTCTAAGGTCTGGGTCTCCCATCAGCTACACATGCACACCTCCTATTGAAGTCAATGGGAGTCGCATGCACATCTGCCAGGATAATCAAGTCCCAAGTTTAGTATCACCATCAATTTAAGACTTAATTTTATCATTTCCATAGGCCATCTGGGCTTTTTCCCTGTCAGAGTTTTCACAGTGACTTTGTCTTCCTATGTTTTCCTTCTACTTCTCTCTCATTTCGATAACTCATTCTCTTCTGAGGGGACTGCTTTTCCACATCTCACCTCTTCCTTCTCCCCAAACCAAACTTTATTCTCTCAGGCTATACAAAAGCCCTAGAAATAGCCACAAGTGAGGTGTGACAGAGAGACTGCTGAGACTTTTCTTCCTTTGTCAGTCATTGTTGGGTAGTATTCTGCTGTGTTTTTAATTAATGGCAATTATTAATTCATGAATTCATACTGCATTAGCACCTCGAAGCTCTATTATGAACCCCCATTGTGCTTATTAATGTACACCCACATAACAAGCTGTTAACTTCACATTTTGGAGCATTGTATGAATAAAAAATGCAATTACAACTGTGACTATATTAATGGCCTGATTCTTCATTCTTTTACACTGCGTATATGCTGGAATAGCTCAATGGGAGTGAAAAGAGAGAGACCAATACATCAATATGCTGGATTTATAAGTATGGTGGATGTTAGAGGATGTATTAACAGAGAATATGAGAGTTTTGCACTCCACGTATGCCACAGCAATGGTGTTCACCTTAAATACAGGAATATATATGCTCCCTGATTATCTCCCCAGAAGAAAAATCAGCCTCCATAAAAATTATCCACTGGAGCAGGACTGAGTTCTGAAGTCTTAACAGCAACTAATTGCAAATATATGAGGGTGTCAAGCTGTAGCAAGTTTACATATTTCCATGCTTTTTGTTGACCAAATGTTGTCTATGAATCCTTAAATATTTGCACAAATTTATTGAAGTCATTAAGATAACCCTGAAATAATGAAAATAAGACAGCAATATTCTTTGCCTAATATGTTATTAGGTAATTGGGAATCTGAATTATGTCTCAGGCCCACATTCATGCTCATTCTTGTCCCCTGCTGATTAGGAGAACGGTGTCCAAACCTTTTTTTTTTTTTTTTTTTTCCCTTTAGAGGAGACAAAGACGAGAAAGAGAAGGGGTTATCCCAAGGACAATTTTAACTGCAGAAAATCACACATATGAGGGACACTATAGGTCCCCTAAAATGATGTGTAATGATTTGTCATGGGAAATTGTCTTAGTCAGTGGTGTTGGATAGCAGTAAGAATCTTCCTAGATGGGGATGAGGGCAGTAGTTTAAATAAAAATGAAAATAATAAAAAGATATTTTAATCTACAATTCTCTGGTTAGACACCAGAAGGACAACTGCTTGAAATGAACATTAAACACTACTTTGGTCCTTCAGAAAGCTCACTTACACTCTTCTCCATATATTTAACCTGTACGAAGATTTGGCCCTTTCTATATAAGTTAGCTTTCCAAATTATATCTAGATACCCAAACCTCATTCTCTAGCAGTAACATCTTACTGCTATTAATACTTTGAAGAACCAGACCTCTGGAATTTAGATTCCTCTAAGAATAATTGTCCTTCAGAAAGGTCCGAGGATTATCATCTTAAAGTATATAAGAGGGTCTAAGAATAACATCTAGAACGTGCAATAAGTGCAGATAAAGTTTAGGATGAAAACGATGCATCTTCTGAAGGAAAGGATTTTTATAGGTAGTCAGCTTCCAAAGCTTCGCTCAAAATGATCTGTTTCCTTAAGAAATAAACGGTTCCAGTCACCTGAGAAACCTGGTCATAATTTATTCCGTTGGTGGTTCAAGCATAACCTTCTTTCTCTGCACTGCAGGAATATTAAGCTGGGGTACACAGAGTAAAACATACAGATGAAAAGGCTTTCTCTTCTTTGCTCAGGAATGCTTGGCACTGGCAATTTCAGCTCTTTTAAATTTGTATTCTGATTTGCTTTATTCTGGTGGAAATTGGAGATAATCTCTCTCACAAGGTCTTCTAGCATAACCTTTAAAAAAATCGTATTCTAATATCCAGCCAGCATTTTACTGTGGTGGTCTGTACTGGTTGGAGAACACCACCAATTTCTCTGTATTGTTATCTGACTCTAGGACTTAGATCACACATGCTGTTTTTCAGACATGCTGTTTTTCATAGTGGTGTAGTGTCACAGCTATCGTCAGACCTGAGAGCTCCTGTTGTCTTGCAAGCTGGAGGGTTTTGCATCCCTTGGTGTTCATTTTTCCTCCCCTCAAGCCCTAGCATGAGAAAAAAAAAAAGTGGGATGTACAGCATCACACTCCAGGCCAGAAGCATCTTTCGAGATGCCACTTACACCCCTCAGTTCTCCCACCTTTTCTGCTAGGTGAGTCCCTGAGATTTCTGCCACCAGATGGGAGCTGGGAAAGGGGATTCTGCACTCACACACATGCCACAGAAACCACAACCAACTTCACCACTCTTTCCTAACAGGTTTTTGTTGGTGTCCTCCCCCCCGCCCCCCCCATTCTTTCCCCCTTTTAGCTACAGCAGTAAGTGCATTAAAGAAGTACATTTAGGTCACTTTAGACCAGAACATTAAAACAAATGCTGATAGTTCAAGGTTAATAGATGCATAAAACAAAAGTAATTCCATGTCAAAGCTGAGATGACAGGTGATTTGACTTGAGACTGCCTTGCAATCACTCTTTTACATGTGCTCTGTACTGAGCCTGGCGGAAGGTGTTATGTTTCTGACATTTACTTGTCAGAAACGTATGACAATAGAAATTGTTTCTATCTCTGCTGGTCCCAGATGTTAACCTTCTAGCTTTATTTTGTAATTGGGGTTCCACGGAGCTTTAACATTTTCTATTGATTCAATAGAAGCGATAACATTTCCAATCATAAGAAGGCATTATAGAAATATCAGGCAATTCACATATCAAAATGTTTGATAGCTGGGCTCACCACATTAATTTCTGTCACCTTTGCTAGGAACCCTTTATCCTTTTTTTAATACTGAAGGACACCTGAGAGTAGTTTCTGTCACTTTTATTGTTCAATAAAGTAGACAAAAGTTTCAATTAACAACCAAGGAGCCTCTAGGAAATTGTGAATGAGAGTATATTTTATTCATTTTACTGTATTTCTTTTTTCTAATGTGCCAGCTGTGACTTCTAAGCCACATGCTTCACAGGGGAGAGAAAAAAAAAAAGAAGTTGATATAAGCTTATACAGTCTTAGGTCCATATTTTTAAAACAACTTTGTTTTAGCTGTAGGAGTCAGGTGTTACAAACATTTTGAAAATTCATCTCTGCCTCTGGATGCCAATAACTTAAAGACTGATATCATCCCTACCGTTCAATTCAGATGCAAAGAAAAAGAAGAATGAATGAAATACGTAGTGTATTATGTTAGGAATAAGATGCAAAGTATCCTTTGTAAAGCAATGCCTTACACTAGCATCCTATTTAAAAGCTTGAATGCTTTGTCTATATCTAGATATTTTGTGGCTGTGAAACAGCCAATGGCTGACCTGTTGGTCTCAGTGACATTTCTATGCCACACATGATCTCCTGCAGTCAACACTGGTAAGTCCATACAGGTAGGTGTCATGGCCAGAATGCCATTTTACCCTCAAAAAATCTGCTGTAGAAATATTCCCTTCAGGTTTTGAGGGACTAAACATTTGTCCTGGTCAGTCATTCCAGCAATCAGAGAGGTGTAATTGCAATATCCCGTCTGGTGACTTGTTGCTTGGACACATCCCGCTGTCGTACCCCTCTGGCTGAACAGTCGGTGAAGCATGGTGCAGTGCTCTCTCTCGGCAGCTCCGAAGTCCTCCTGACTTCACAACTTCCCCCAACACCTCCCCCTCCAAGGTGTCACAGCTGAAGGACAATGTCACAGCCCGGCTGAGTCTGAGTAACCAAGGGAACAGTTTTCACACAGTTTTAGGACCACGTCTGTTATCACTTATTTCAAAGGATGCACTGAAAAGAAAGACCAGTAAAGAGAGAACTGATTATTTCTATTTTGGAATCTCTGTTTATTTGTGGTTTTATTTTAAAGTCTGCACATATATTTTGTGACCGATATTAGAGCCTAAATCATTTTTTATATGTTTCCCTGAAGGTTATAAAACACCTCAATAACATTGTTCATTCCCTCTTTCTTCTCCCCTTCATCCCCAGCTTGTGAAAGAAGAGAATTCATATAAAATTTCAATCCATCTAAAAGCTACCAATGTATAAAACAGGATAACCATTCCACAATGTAATAAATATAAACACAGCTCAATAGACATCAGTGTCATGGAAACTATTGTTAAATTTCAGAAAGAAACATTCCTTATAACTGTATAAACTACCTGTCACAATGATTGCATAAGATAAGTGAAGAGCTGCATCTGGTCTTGGTTGTTTTATTTTCTCTTCATTCCCATAGCAAGACATACAAGTGCTGTGAAAGAGAAGTCTTGCCTTATGTTGAGAAGCCAAAGTGCCTTTCTTTTCCACCATTCTTTCCCCTTTTTAAACAGAGGCTCAATCTACTTATGTGTAAAGGGAGCTGTAAAGTCAGCTGGTTACCAGATAACAAGTGACTTCTAGCTGACCTGTTCTATAAGGACTTTCTTAATGATTTTGACCAAATGGACTCTCTTGTATACAAATTTTGTCTTGTCCATCAGACACAACGTGAACCATCAATTCCCTGAAACGGTGTTCACTCTCTCACAAACTGAAACTGATGGGCAAATGCTTTGTGGTTAAAGTGCAGATTAAGTCTTGAGGGTGAGGGATGCCTAGCCCTGTCACAGGTCTCTGCCAGGGTCAACATCATACAACATCAAGTGACAAATTCTGGGGTTAGGTTTGGGTGGTTTCAGTGTATGACTGGTGATTTCCAGGTGATATAGGGATCTCAGAAATCTCACACTATTTTTAAAGATTAAATGAGTCCGAATTGTTATTGAAGACATTAAAAAGTTATACTCATGACATAATTCTAAGTCTGATTTCGCAGTTTAAATACACGGATTTTTTTTGTACTGTTTTGTTCCATGAAACAGTCAAATTGAAAAAAAAAAAAGTACAACATTTTATGAATAACACTGAAAATACAAGAGGAAAGAATTTAAACTAAGAGTAAATAAGAACATCTTTTCGTTGGTATTTCATAATCCTTTTTCCCTTATGTGGCAGAAGTTTTTGTAAGTAGAATCTCATGTTTCACAGTCTTTCAGATGATAGTATCTTTCTTTTGTAAAAGCGGGGAAAAAAACCAAAATTACCTATTGACATTATTGTTGCTGTTGAAGTTCAGTCCTGCTTCTTGATGACAAACGTAACCCAAAGGAGAAAAATTAACAAGGGACACACTGCTTTGCTACTAAGGACTTCCAATAATGTCCTACTCAAGAAAAGGAGATGCAAGATCTGGTCTTATATATTTTGAGATGAATCAAACTTACAACCACATCAGACTTCTTAAGATACTGCTCTCTTTCTGTTATTCCACCTATTCAGGGTGCCCTAAATAGCTCAGGGGCATCATAGGGAAGGTTTGATAGAAGCAAAAGTGCCATCTTTGATGACAGAGCTCTGTGTTTCCTTTCTAGACTGCTTTCTGGCATTAAAATACCCTGTCCTATATATATTGTAATATCCAAAAAAAGAGAGTCACCATTTAAGCCTAGCTGAAGATACAGTGGTTGTAATTGTTTATCATGCAAGATATGAGGCCAGGATTTTTGAAAAAAAAAAACATTTGTTGCAATTTTCCTTTTATATAGATATATATATATCAAACTGACTTGGACCTTTGCATCTTAAGAGATAGCCATCTGCACAACAGAACATAATTTGACACACCTTCAGTAGAGAGGACAGCTTTTCAGTGGTTGCAGCTTTTGTATTTCACAAATATGTGGTTGTACAATATATATATCAAACTGATTGTCCAAAACCTGAATCATTTAAAAGTCACTATCAGTGGTTAAAGGTTTGGGTTATATTTCATGTTTTGTCTTGTTTGACTTTTAGGTTTTGTGACATTCATAAATAACCCAAGGTTACTTATTACCATGTGTTTCAACCTGCAAATTCAGGTTTGGTCCAGTCTGGGTTACTAAAATTGCCATCATAAAATTATTTCTGTAAAAGCAGTAAAGAACAAAGCAATGAAACTACAGCTAGGGAAAAAAAAAGCACCATCTAACTTCTGACAGAAAAAACAACCAAAAAAAATCATGAAAAGCTAGTTTTGTAAAAGACATATTTTTATGAAAATATTTTGGGGTATATTTTTTTAGTTATTGTTCAGTAACAAGTAACACAATAACAAAATTATTTTTCAGTAGAAAAAAATATTTAATACTTCACTGTTTTGTCAGAAAGACACACATTTTAAAACAATAGTTATAAATAAAATGTGTGAAATTTTCCTTTTTTTTGTTGTTTTTCCTGCAAAAGATAATTTTCCCACCTAGAACACACTGCTGTATGCCAAATTAGATCTCAAAATGAAGAAATAATATCTCATATACTCAAAACGCATGATATAAAATGCATTTGGATGTAAGATGGACTAGCAAGGACAATACAAGATAAAAAAATATGTAGGAAATATATAAAAATGACTCTAATGAGATCCAAGATTTAGGAGGAAGAAATTATCATCATCAGCCTCATACTCTTTCTTAGAAAGGAGGGATTTGGGTGTTGGAAGCTTGCTGTTATCTGCCCCAGACAAATCCATAAGGACTGCTGAAGAGTGTTTAGGGTGTATATAGCACCAAAGAAAAAGGATAGAAACTAGAAAGTGTACCTATTACAATTGTAACTCTATAGGGATCTAGTTGGCAGATATAACTGTGTGTGCTGTGTTGTATCACCCTGAGACCACTCACGCTCAAGCATCTTGCTAGGTATGGATGATGCCCAATAGGACACGCCACAGTGTGTTTGTCCATCACTAACTCTTCCAAAGATAGAATCAGAGTCATAGAATTGTCTAGGTTGGAAGGGATCTTTGAGATCATTGAGTCCAACCATCAACCTCACACTGACAAAACCACCATTAAACCATGTCCCTAAGCACCACGTCTACCCCTCTTAAATAACTCCAGGAATGGTGATTCAACCACTTCCCTGGGCAGCCTGTTCCAATGCTTGACAATCCTTTCATTGAAGAATTTTTTTCCTGATATCCAATCTAAACCTCCCCTGGCGCAACTTGAGGCCATTTGCTCTTGTCCTATTGCCTGTTACTTGGGAGAGGAGACCAACTGCCATCTCGCTACAACCTCAAGTAGTCGTAGAGAGCAATAACATCTCCCTTGAACCTCCTTTTCTCCAGACTAAACAATCCCAGTTTCCTGAGCTGTTTCTCATGAGACTTGTGCTCTAGATGTCTCACCAGTTTTGTTGCCCTTCTCTGGACAAGCTCCAGAACCCCAGTGTCTTTCTTGTAGTGAGAGGCTCAAAACTGAAAACAGTATTTGAGGTGGGGCCTCACCAGTGCCGAGTATGTGGGGACAATCACTTCCCTAGTCCTGCTGGCCATGTTATTCCTGATACAGGCCAGAATGTTGTTGGCTTTCTTGGCCACCTGGGCACACTGATGGCTCATATTCAGCCACAGAGGAGATGGCTCTGGTCATCAGGTCGCAGAAAGCTTGTGCTTGGAGAACACATTATTCTTCATGGCCCAGGACAGAATTTCCACATGCATTTCCCTGGGGTTAGTGGCATCACTGTTCAGCACAACAGCAGCACACAGAGAACATGCACATGCAAATAAGATGAGCCAAATGGTCAACATGCCATGGCTTGCAGCAGGGAAAACCAAAAAAGCTTTCTGCCTACCCGTGAGGAAGAGCTGGCTTTCCCAGTGAATGTCAATCCCCTCTGTGCATTCCACGTTTAAAATACTTCCTAAAACAGGTGTTGTGTGGGTGATCTGTTAACAAGGAGTAACTTTATTTAAAGAAATGCAAAACATTGGTGAAAAATGTACACAAAAAGTGAAACTCTAGAAATTACTGCCTCACTCCAGTGTCTCAGACACTTTAAAGATTATCCCTGCCAAAGAGAAGAGAAGAGAACAAAACAAATCAAGTGAGTCTGAGGGATTTTTTGCTTTTCTTCCTTCATTTTTTTTGCTGGAGATGTTGCATTTCTTGGCCTCAGTGATGTGTTTTGGGACTCTGTGCACAGATAGCCTCAGCACTTTCAAGTCTTGCTCCTAGGGTCGCAGTTACAGTTTTCTGTTATGGACAGTCAGCACTGCACAGGAGGAAGTAATTTCTCAGATAACCTGTGCAGATCCCATGGAGAGCTGTGACTATCAGGACTAAGACCTTGAATTTGATTTTGTATTCTTTAGAGAGCCAGTCCAGAGAGCAGAGCATTGGGGTCATATGTTTTCGGTTGCTAGAGGACTTTTTCTTAGTCAGGGGATTTTACTGAACCTTGTACTAAACTTTCATTTGAGAAATAGCTTTCCAAATGTCCTCTGCTATTCCGATAACTAGTTGGTGTTCTTTTCTTGCACTGACTCAGAAATATTACATGGTGACATGACAGACCAAACAATACCAAAAATATGTAGATAGGAGGTGAATTGTGTAATCATACAAGGCTGTACACAAGGAAGTAAAGGAAGTTCATACTGTGGGCAAGTGAACAGAACTATGGATGTCTCTTGATTGAGATGAGGACCAATACAGCCTCCTGTCTGTGTACAGGATTAATTTTAGGTATATAGAGGTTACTTTAAAATGAGTGGAATTATTTAAGTAATTAGCAAGTGGACATCATGTGCAGAATCAAGGTCTAATTGTTGTATATAAGTTTTTTAACATCATGCATTGATTTTATTACTGTTACAACACAAGCAAGGAAATGCCAGATTTGTCTGCTCTTAATTATGCAATCACATTCATCTACAAACCACTGCAGTTTTTGCCTCTAGTAGAAAAGTGGTATGTAATTAAGGATGATGTAACTTGTGCCTACACATGAAAAGATTTAATTATCTCCTTCTTTCCCTTTTCAAAACTAGTCTTATTTCATTTCTTCCCGTCTTTGATCCCTGGTCTTAGGTTAGCCATACCTCCAGTCTCCCACTCAAGTCTCTCTTACGCAAAAGCCTCTCCTTCTACCTCTAGTCCCAAGTTTTCTTACCTTTTTCAGGTTTTCTAGGTTTGTTCTCAGAAATATTTGCAGCGTCCTGACTGCCATTTTGAAAGAAACATAGCAACCAAGAAATCTGAACCAAACAGACTAAGCCATTGACATTTGGCAAACATATTAGCAAATAGAAGTGGGCTGAGGTAACGGGAAAATGCTCAGCCGCCTTGTTAATTGGCTTTGATATCTGCCCCCCTCCTGTAATAAGCTGTGGTTCTCCTTAATACCTACTGAGTTACACACATATAAGCATCTATATATGGTGATTACAGGAAATACTCTGCAGTCAGGTATTTCCGTAATTCAAACATAAAGCAGTCTACTTCAGGCACAATAACATACAGGAAAAAGTATGATTAGGGTTGCCGAGCAAACTAGCCTGCAACAGCAGATACTGATAGAGGATTTTGACACAAGCCTGTATTACCTTATAACATATTATCATTTCTTATGGTTCCAAGGTCAATGTCTCTTTCTCAAATAACATTTTGGACCTGTAATTGTTCATCTACATGCCAGCAATTATGGGAGAATTGATCAGCCAGTAATTAATGCTATGCTATTACACTTTTTAATTTGTAGATTATGCAGCTGCAAGCGTTCACACATTTTTAATTTGTATATTATACAGCCACAAATGTTTACAATGCCCTTTTTAATCTCCTTACACTACCAGTGCCATTATTCACTATAGATTAATGATACACCGAATGCTGAGGTTTATTTCATTTACCACTCTTACCAAGAGAGCTGTTAACATTACTGTGCTCTATTACTTAATGTCTTACTGCAGCTGCTAGTGAGCATTGGTTACCCTTTAAAATATTACCAGTCAGTTATTTTCTCTCTTTCTCCTTTTTTTTTTTTTTTTCTTTTTTTTTCCCTCCAACACTCTTGCTACTGACAATATGACTCTATGGTAATATTACACTTTATTTCCAAAATTTATTTCACGACTTTTGTTCCAAGGTGTTTCAATCTTTTGTTCCAAACAATGGTACCACTCCAGCCCTGTATGTTTTGCATTCCCCAGCCTGTTCTTCCTTATACTGTTCCTCTGTGTGAGTTCACTATCATGTTTTATATTATATCGTAAACTGGGCAGCTAGCCCATATCCTTACTTTAGGGAAACATCCCTGTTCAGGACAACATTTCAGCATGTCTTTAACTTGAAGCATATGCTCCAATCTACAGAGAACCTCTTGCTTGCATTGTTTGCTTGAATAGGACACTGTGAGAGTAATCATTCTTGCCACAGCTTCAATCTGGAGTCTACCAAAGCCAACAAGAACCTTGTCCTCGTCTATCAGACAAAGAGAATTCAGCGAAGTCACAATTTATTGCTAATATGGCAATGCTATTGCTTCCTCTTGTAAAATGATCTGTGACATACAAATGAAAGTCTTAAAATCTTTAACCATTTCAAATCATAAAAGCCTATTTCACCTTCCAGGCTCTTATTTCAAAGTACAAGCAAACTACATAGGTATATATTTATGTCTATATACACCAAACACTCAGTGTTGCTGCATTGTTATTTGCATTTTTCTTTAGGTGAAATATTCTGTTTTCCTCAAAACTATACCAAGTAAACCAGTTGTCTCTTTTCCATCTTCTTCTAGACAGAATTAAACATTTTCAAATTAAATATCAGGATAAAATGAATCTCAACTGATTCCTTGTTCCCATAAAAATAAAATACTTAAACCACTTCCATAAAAAGTCTCATCTTCAGAGCCTTGTGAAGTCCTCAAACAGTGATGAAAGGAAAAGTCAGAGGCCTGTTGCAAATCAGTGACCAACCAGACAGGTAATCACAAGCTGTCTTTAGATAACTTTGACCAGGTACTTCATTAGAAACATCCTGTAAAGTTTTTCACTTTTTTAAAAAATTAAAAATATCAAAATACCTTGGCTGACAACTTAAATATCTATTACTTTTTCAAAAGCCCATCCGGAAAGATGGAATACAGCCAAAAAATTAGCCTATTGAGGGAAGATACAGAACCTGATGAGCAGTTTCCCTAGAAATCACAGTGAATTATCAAAAGTAAAATACTGATTTTTAATCCACTTTATATGGCTCTTGAATTAAGTTTCCTCCACAACTATTTATTTTTTTTCCAGAAAGCAGATCCCTTTAACATGTAAACAAAAAAAAACCCCTAATTTTCTGTTGAAAAGCAGTTTTGAAGGGAAAAAAATTCAACCTGTCCTAGTCAATGCCATTATAGTGATTTACACCACTTGAAGATTAATACTTATTGCCACACTCATAGGGGCATTGCAAGGATTAATGTTTGCAACGTTTCACTGGAAAGCTAAAATGATCACACAATTATCTTTCACAAATGTTAAACAGTGGCACCTGAGATAACTCTTGTGTTACATACTATCCTAAGTTGAAAAGACTTCTGAAGGGTCTCAAATATTACTGTTTATAATTACAAAGTCTTCCAGAGGGTTCTTGCTAAAAAGCAGCTGAAGGAAAATGCAAACATCTGTACATAATATTACTTTAGTTTAAAATCTAAATAATCCCTGGGGAAAAAGATAAATTACTTTTAATATTTTTCATAAATGATTTATCTTTACAATTGATCTGAATTTTTTTTCTTGGGTAACAGAAGGTTTCTACAGGCAGACTGAAGTATGTTCTTCTGTCTCAAGCCCCATGAAAGTTTACTATAGTGTTTTCCATGCTTTCTGTTTGTGTCAAGCTCTTGAGCATGATCCCAGTTTCTTTCATTTACCTGGGGTCCTGGTCCCTTGACTGAAGAAAGTTGATAGATCAGTTCACAAAATACAATAACTGTTAATAAGAGACTTGGGTTTTAATTTCTTTGGGAAGTACTGAGCTTTTATATTTCTTATCCTGGAAAACATCTGTAATACTTTCAGAGAGAGGGCTGTTCTAAGAAAAGAAAGCTAATCCAGTACAGAAAAATTCATTGACACCACCAGCAGAAGGAAGAGTCTTTAAGGTAGATATGGAAAGCACAGTTTTGCTTCTTGCTGGCTGAGGGTACCCCTTGTGTGCTGTTTTGAGGTGGTTTGGCAGGAAAACAACACTTTTAAAGCCCAATTTGACGTTCCTTGCTGTCATTACTTGCAAACAGGGTTCTGGGCTCTATCTCCAAGTACCAGAGACCTAGCAGGTGAGTTTGCATTAACAACTGCATACTTATTCTCTCTTCTTTTTAACATGTTTTAAAAAAATAAGGACAAATTTGTTTTTTAGTGTCTCTGACTCTTATTTTCAAAATGACCTAACTTCCATTGGCTCTTCACCAAAGATACTGACTTGGATTTCTTTTTTCTACATGTAAGTAGTTCTTCTCTACCTAGAAAGGGAGTTTAGGAAATGCTCAGACCTGTCATTCTGGAGACATCATTCAGATAACTATAAAGATAATATTCCCCTCCTTTGTCCATGTGGCATCTCTATTTTTTTCCCAAATAACTTCCAGACAGGGAGCAAATTCTATGGAATTTCCCTGAGCCCTGCAAATTACTTTCTTCTCTTTCCCATGCCCCACATCTCTTTCACTACTGAGATTAAGGAGTTTATAAAATACAACTTGTTACAGCCATGAGGGATTACTACTATATATTATCACTCACAGCTCATTAACCCCGAAGCCCTGCTAACTAAGAAAATCCTCTCTAATGAGGTTTCCTTCAGTGCACTAAAGAACAAAAGGTCTCAAAGTTTTGCCTATTACCAATCTCCCTCAAATTATTTTCCCGTAATTAAAATGGAACTTTAAGGCCATTTAAATACAAACCTGAATTTCTTCTACTGAAGAAAATCCATGCCCACTCTTTTTCCATGCTTACAGAGGATATTCAAGCTCTTAAATAGAATGGGAATGCATTTCTAGTGGTTTCTGCCTTTTATCAAGTATAAAAAAAAAAATTAAAAAAATCCCACTTTTGAAATAAAGTATATGACTTCTGGGCATATTAGACCTAATCCAGTTTTGGTGTTAGCAGCCCCACCTTTCATTGACATTAATGTGAATCAAGCTAGTTTTCTCCCAGGTTAAATTAGGATTCTTTATCAAGAATTTAGAAAGCAACTGGACAACTTGTCAGGTATCCCAGTGATAAGTGTGATGGAAGAATCCAAATTAGATTGCCTTGACAGGAGGAGAAAAATAAATCTATTTACTATTATTTACATTATAGCAGTACTTAGGAGATCCAAAAGGGATTGAGAAACTCACTCTGAGACTTCTGTGAAAAAGAAAGTAGTATTACAAAATAAATCATAAGGGCATTAAATGTCCCAGATTCCAGCGTTACAAGGGTACATGAAAATTTCTCTTCCTTATGCTTTTAAAACAAAACAAAACAAAACAAAACACAACAAAACAAAACGAAACAAAACAAAACAAAAACAGCAACAACAAATCCTCAGTGGTATTTAGGTTTCTAGTTTCTGTCATTTGATGAACAACTTTTATGGTTTGAAGCCGGAGCATGCATCTCATGTGTTCAAGTGGTAAAGAAACAGAACAATAATTAAAAAGAAACAGTAATTGGTAGTCTCACAAAAAAGAAGGTATGTATAGATGGAGGTGCAATTCCTTTCAGATAACCAATTTTCAAGATTTTTTTTCAGGATTCTCTTAATTTTTCAGATTGGCAATATCAGTGCCCATACTTGTATACTTTAAATGCTAAACTAAGTAGTAAGTGCCTTCTGTACACTAGTTTCTTAAATTATTGTTTTGGTTACCCAATTTGTAATTCTGCTATTGTGCATTCAAATTCAGGTCCCAAATGAAATAAAGTGCAGTTATGTCACCAAAACCTCCAAGTTACTAGCTATTTGCTACCTAGTGAGTGACTCTAGTGATCTGAACACTCCATCCATTTTTATGTATTTAATATCAAAGACCAGCAGAAAAACTGTAAAAAGAAAGGTTGGTGAGATGGCTTCAAGTGTTTGATTGTTCAACCTGTTGCATGTGATACCTCTGTCACCTTTGTGTTCTTTCCAAAACGTCACTGTGGGAGTTTGAGATGATCTGTGTGCCAGGTGGCTGCTAGAAGGCTTATTCCTTAGACAAGGAACATTCTTTTTTAAATATGCACCTAATGAGATGTTTCTGACTTGGAGACAATGTTTGCTTACAGGCGAAAAAGTCCTTCACAACAGAAACAAGAGAGATTCTGGTATGTCATTGTCAGTGATGGCAGCTCTGTCGGGAGCTAAAGGAAAAGCAGCTCATGCCACAGGAAAACAGTAAGAAAAGAGAGAATGTTGATACCAATAACATCTGTACAAAAAGTTAAAGTGCTGATACGGAAACTAAGGTGATGTAGCCTATGTTACCGTGGGTCTGATACCTACAGATCCTCCCTACCTCTGTGAGTCATTGTGGCAACTGCAAGCAATTGCACAAACATTTCTCTTCATTAATGTTCTAAGTTTTCGTTTACATATCTGAAAGTGACTTTGTGTTCACCTCCTAAACCAGGAAGCCCTGTTGCCACCTTGGCTGCTGATAATACTCTCTACAGGAGCCAGACTTTAATTCTAGTTTCTTTCAGAGGTAAATGATGGGCAGCTAAAAATATGATGAATCATGGGCAGATGCCCTCAGCAGAACTTTCCTCAGTCAGGAACACTGAAACAAAACAAGCCAATGCTTTTACATATCAAATATACTTTCTTTACAAAGGACATCCACAGTGACTCGGATTAGTACAATTGCCCACCTCAGTAGTTAAAATGGGATGCTCTGAAGTCCTCGTTTCTATTTTTGTCTTTTCTAGTAATTTTGGTTGAATCATGCAATTGTTCTATTCCCACCTTTCCTCTCACTTTTTTCTGTGAGGTTTTTCCAGCAAAAATTGCCTTAAAATGAGCTTAGTAGAAAGATGCTTAGTGGATTAGGCAGCTGTAATGATAGATAATAACTACAACTGACTTTCTCTTTTCTTTTTTCATTCTTCTTTCTTTTTATGGAGAACTATTTTCATTTTCCTAAAATGGATTTTCATGGGTTGGGATCAAGTGACAGTGCTAAGTGGGCACTAAATGGAAGTTTTGCACAGTCTGAGTCTGATAGTACAATGACTCGTTATAAGATGCTCAATCTGCTTATAGCACTTTGGGGCTTCTTTTGCCTCACAGGATTGTTTTGTTTTGTTATGTTTTTAAAGAAGGCATGAAATATCCTTCTTCTCCTATGCTAAAGGCTCAGTTCAAATGCTTGAACAGGTTCTGTTGGCTTTACCTCCCTCAGAACAGTTAAGTTTGTTTTTTAACTTGTGAGATTTTCAAAATAAATTTAATTAATTAATGAATTAATTATTAAATCTTAACATTGCTAGACAACTGTGAAGAAAGAAAAAAAATGAAGCACACAAAACTTTTATAAGCCTGTGCTGCACAGCCAGAGTTTGGTTCTGCATCTACTGCCAAATCTTAAAACCAAGTAGTCATTCTGCTGAATCTGATGGGGGGTGGGCTGGACCGTCCAGGGGTACTTGCACGTCTGAAGCAGTGGCTGTCACACCCTCAGTTCCCACGGGCTTATCTGGACGATGAGACTAAGCAACTTGCATGAAATAGGATGGATCTTCCGTGCCCTAGATGCATGCAGCACTTTCGAGAAAGGGTACGCAGCAGATTTATCAGGTGAGCTAAAGAGAAGCCTCCATCCACTTGAGACCTGTGATAAGCCTCTCTCTGCTCGAACTAGCTTAAATGTACATTGCAGCAGGTTTTATTGTTAACTTCTCTTTGGCCTTCAACAAGTAGTCAATAGCCCTGCAGATTATATTCTCCTCTGCCATCCTGATTGCTGGAAGCATTCATCCAGAACTAAGCCACTACAGTAAACAGAGCAGGGTGAGGATTTTTCAACAACACACTTTTTCATCAGAAAAAGGTGATCCATCGAAACTGAAACCTTTCACAGGAAAGGGCTGGATTCATTGATTTTTGTGGTGGCAAAAAAAGTTGTGCATTTGCTGAAATGTTTTTTCTTGGAGCTGTTTGAAGCAAATGGTATTATCCATTTCAAAAAGTATTTGAGCAAATTTTAATGGAAGATTACCCTACCACAGATAATTTAATAATAAAAATGGAATATTTTAATTGATTTTGAAGAAAAAGGACTTTTTTTCCCTCATATTTTCAGTTTATGCCTTTTTTTTTTTTTAAGACCTTTATGCTATTTCAGGTTAAACCAAGTTATTTTTAATGGAATGGAGAAACAGTTTCCCATACACCTATGGAGAAGGCAACAAAGTGCTCAAGAAGATTTCAGTTTTCAGATCAGTGACTAGGGAAATCAAGTAGTAGAGAATCTTCATCAATACTATTGCTATACCCATCTTTTAGAGCATAAACATGGCTCTAGGTTGTTATTTCTGATAGTCCTGAAAAAAAAAAAAAACAAAAACGCAAACATATCATTGACATAAATATAATCTTGATAAACAATACGTGAGCTTTAATATAGAGGAAAAGTCATATCTGAATTTGCTGCTCCTCCAATGAAATGCCAAAAGAAAAACGTTACGTCATCATAATATACATCTACTGATTTGCCATGCAGTCAAAGGAGAACAATTGCCTGTTTAATTTTTGTTTCCTTGAGCTACTGAAGCCCAAATTTTTCAATGAACTTTTCAAATAAATTTCTGGGGAGGGCGGCACCAGAAGGTGTCATAAGCAGAAATAGGATTTGAAAAACCATGATGTCTTAAGATGAAAAATGGATCTGGGGGAGAAGAAAAAAACTCTTTGAATAAATACTTTCCTCATAAATTCATGGGAGTAGCATGAAACTGTATTGTCTAAACCAAAGGAAAGTAAACATTTGTGATACTCAGGAGTGGAAAGACTTTTTATGTCAGGCAATCTGCATGGGACAATGAGGACTTTGTTAAATTAAAGAATTAGATAAAAATATTAAAATACTAAGGCGTACAATGTAAAAGCACAACAAGCAGGAAAAAAAAAAAGCACAAGAACATGTGTCACTGTAAGGGACAAAAAAGACCTCTTTTACTTGCAGGGAAAAACAGCATATGCAGTTTGCCTGCCTCAGCAGAAACTAATATGAGGTGAAAGAAAGCGTAGAAAATGAAATGATCATAGCAAATTAATATGGACCTTCTGAGAAAGTGGATCAGGAAGCGTTTTTTGTAGATAATCGAGACCCACATAAAAACAGGCTGGAATACTGATGGTGAGCTTTTTGCAAACACCCCGGTGCTGAGTGAGATAGAAAATGTACAGCATGTTATCATCTAAAAAGGGCTTATGCCCTTTTTATATGGCTGCTTCATCCACTGAGGAAACCAGTCAAAAGATCAAAGGCTGCACTGGGTTTAGTTCTCCCCAAGAATCTGAAGCTGAGTGAAAAATAGAAGCAACCACAGAGTGTCAAAAAACATAGAGGATCTCAACTGAAATGTTCTGTTTTCTCCCCAAACACTAGTGTATTAGCTGAGCAGAGATAAAAGAAAAATCATTATAATCTTCATAATACTAGTTATGAATTAGAGACACATGAACTGCAAAGCAGGAGATTTCTTCTTAGGCTGAGGCTTGTATTTACAAGTGAAGGGAACAGAGGTTGCTTAGAATCAGGGATCAGGTTTCCCAGGAACAGTAGATGATGAATTATCAAAGGATGTAGAGATAATGTTGGCAATGGCATATAGCACTGGGGATTGAGATAAATGCATTGCTGCTCTGTCTGATACTGGAACCAATCTCCGAAAGATATACAGGATAGAATGAAAACGTTAAACCCAGGGTTTGCCTAATCACTTCAAACTTCAGTGAGTCCCTGTGTTCCTCTGATTAAGTTCTCTGCTGGAATCTCCGTCACTCGCCAACACAAATGCACAAATATGCACCTTACCAGTAACAACGAAGTCTGGCAGACGCAATGACTCCATGGGCCTTGAATTGTTTCACAGCAGAAAATAAATTCTGACTATGAATGAGAAATACTTTGTAATATACTGTTAGTAATATTATTCTTATGTGCACATGGAGCCAGTTTTCTGCTCTGAGCTTGGCTGGTAACGCAACTGATGACGCAGACCCTTTCTGAGGGGTACCTATGTTCCCTACCTGGCACTAAACACTCTGCAAGTGAATGTGAAAGCAGCTGTGATCATGACCGTCTTGGTCACGATACCAAGTGGACAAACTGGTCTTCAGACCCTCTGCAGTGTGAATGAAAGTGCTAGCTCCTCAAGGCCAGAAGAATTCAACCTTTGTGAACTGATCACGGAGATATTTTTTTCCCCCAACAGGGAAAATTTAATTCTTCTTCTTTTTTTCCATTTTGTTAAATGGAAAATGTAAAGGAGGGTTTTTCAAGTGGCACCCTTAAACAACCGAACGTTTCCCTCTATCCCTTGCATTATTTTCCCACCTCAATATACCATTATAAGGCTGATTGATTGATCTGCTACCCAGCTCCTGAGCAAATGGCTGCAATATAACCTCTATTGATGCTCAAGGAAGTGGAGAGCCCTGATCTAAATTAAACGTGAGGGTTTGGGTCATATCAACAGTAATCTATGGTAGCCTGAGCAGTGTACTGACTAGGCGAAGTCATGATTTAGTTGCTGCAGACTGCTTGGTTGAATCATGCTAGTTAAAAGAGAAAAGGGATGGTGACAAACCCAACCTGTAATTCCCATCAAACGAAACAACCTGAAGAGACATAGGATGATCTCAAGCAAAGCTACAATGAAGCATTTCAGATTTCTGACGTGCTGATGTTGTCTTGGACTCACCAATTCAGGTATGTGTCTGGCAGGGAGCACAGAGGAATGAGGGAGTATTTTTACTTCTCCCCCAAGATGTTAATAAAATAAAAAACCAGCAAACTCAAAAATCAGACTTCCTTTGCAATAGTTATCCTAAGTTGGGTATATCTCTCTTTCTGAAAGATTTTTTAACAAGTATATTAATTGACTTGTCTGCTAAAAAAAGGAAAAGAGCAACACTTTTTGCAAGGTTCTATCTACCTTTTTTTTTTTGTTTTCTTAATGTTTTTGTGGTCATTTTACTATCTATATTTTGTTATCATGAATGCTAGGGTACATCTATGTCAAATATTTGCTAGAAAGTTTGTGTCACAGTCGAAAGATTGTATACAAACTAACTTGGTATTTTCACATTATAACGCATATCCATCAATGAAAATCAGTTTATATTGCAAAATTTAATAAAGCAAAGTATTTCATTTACAGCAAGAATTGTATGGATTTTATCTGGTTACATGGTTTATTTTTGGTAGGTTTACTGATTAATACAATTAGGCCAACAGAAACATTTTATGTGTTTGTGTAGATTTTGCCAGCTTTTGTTTTTTTAGAAAGATAAGAAAAATTAAGTTTTTAAACATATTACTTATAAATATGTTTTTTAAAATCTCCTCTTATTTCATTAAAACTCCCTTGCTATCACTTACATAAGTAACAGTAAGGAAAAAATATTTTTTTTTTCTGTACTAGATTGAACAAAATATTTTCCCTGTCTGAATATTCCTTTAAATTTGCTGAGAAGGTGGAACAATAAGTACTTATTTTGAAATTTGCCAATTGGTTGAATAAATTGGAATAATTTTTTTTTTTTTTTTAAATGTTATCTAAAAGACCCTGTATTTTCTGTATCTTGATCCTCCCTCCCAAGGTTTAGGGGAATCAGACTGTGGATATAGAAACAAATCTTGTAAACTTGTCCCTACTGATAAAGTTATCAAGGTGTTTTGGGACCTTTGTTCTTTGCTGGCATGGCTGCATTGAAATGTATGGAATACTTGGATTTGTATCATGAAGGAAAAAAAGTTTTTTGACAATATCTATACAAGAGAAGCAAATTCCCATTCTTTGTCATTGTCCTTACTGGCAATGTTTTGTAATTCTTGTTTTGGCTTCAGGACTTATGCACAATTTTACTCTAACCAAAAACAAGTCAGAAAGGATGCAATGACACCCAAGAGTGCATTAGTGTAGAGAATGAGGAAATACAAGAGGTTCAGTGACTGAAATACCAAGGAAATATCTCCACGGAGGACACAGGAAGCTCGACCATGATCCCAGCTACTGAATGAGAATCTTAGGAGTCTCTCCTGTTTCATTGATTTTTTAATGTTTCATGTAGATAGCGAGTTGTTGTTCAAGGAAAATACACTACAGAGCAGATAGGCTTACTGAAGATAAGAAAATAGTTCAAACTTTTCAAAAGATCAATCAATGTGGATTGTTTTTGTTTGTTTGTCTTTGCTTTATTTTTACTTCAGATTTGCTACTTAAAGACAATGTGTTGCAAATGTTGCTAAATGAGAGTGACTTCGCATTAATGTACACTTCAGCTCACTATTAAAACACTCAGAGATGAATCAACAAAGAACTGAGGCTCTGAATTATGACAGCTTTCAGTGAACCTCATATTTGCCTAATCTCCTTGACATTATATATTTTTTCTAATAAAAAGTCTTGCATGGTTCAAGTTGTCCACAAATAGGTAGGCACAAAATTATCTACATCTGGAAATCACAAGCTACTAATTGTGGCAATTCATATACAACCCTCTTCAGCCCGGGAGCAATAAATTAAAATTTAAAGTATGAAAAATCTTGAACTGGAGCAAAATCTTGCCCTAGACTTGTCCAAATAAGTATTTTTAGGTTATGACTCCTGGATCGAGTCCCATAAGACAGATAAGTATAAGCTTTTAAGCAGACTCATTGTGCCCTGGGGCACAACTGAGGCCCCTGATGTTCAACTGAGGATGGGAAATATTTTTTGAAAAAACATACTTGGAGAATGAACTTGTATTTCAGGAACACTTCTAAACATACAGGAGTTATGGGGTCTGTGTTGCAGTTCTTTCAGTCTTTTCAGTCTTTCATGACACATCTTTATACAACTGTTTAAATAAGAACCGGAAACAGGGACTTGACCTTTACCTTTTCATATCCCATATGAATGTTCTAATAAAAAACATTTGCCATCCCTAGTACTTATAGTCCTTTTTTTTTCTCTCTTCCTGGCACAACAATTAAAAATGAAATTGGTCCAGAGAACTGAGATATTTTGTGATCTTTCAGAACTTGAAGATTGAGGGGGGACTTTATTAGACCATAAAATACACATTTGTTGTTGTCCTTGTAAAGGTGTAACACATAAATATAAAAAAAATTAACACACAGTATAAACTACTCTAAGTACCCCATGTTGATTAACAATGAAAGATCTCACCTTTTAAAATAATAGCAATGCCAGTTGTGGAATGTGAAGAGTGCTTTGAATTACAATGAATTGCTGAATGCATTAGCCACAATATCAAATGCAGTCAAATTAAAACGTTCCCTTCTGACATTTTCAATTAAACCCCATCAAGCCTCCAAACAACCTAGGAAAACTAAATAGACTGTGTGAGCTAATGGAAAAGGCAGCCTGACATCTTCTCCTTCCAAAAATTAGATTAAGCATCAATGCTGTTGCAAAAATCTGTACCAGAACATTAAACAATTAAGAGGTGGCATAACAATACTGACCAATGGTCCATCCACTCCTGCGTTGTACCGATTGCTTGTGACAGAGGCCAATACTGCATGCACCAGAGGAAGAAAGAAGAGTTATAATGGTAAGACCTTGTGATTTTAGGATGCTTTCCATTCAAGCACCTCTAAGTTAAATTTGGTTTTGGTGTTTATATGGTTCCCTTGACCTAGTATTGTACAATTTCTAATGCTTATGTGGACAAAACCCTTCTGAGATTGAGAAGTGTTATAAACCATTTTTCAGAACTGGGAAACATGAAACTGCATGGTTGATTCAAGGTGAGAGAAGCTTTCTGAAACAGGATTGGAAAGCTAACCCAGATAGTTTGAAGTTTCATTTAGGGCAAGTGAAATGAATCTTCCTTAGAAACTGCCTGGCAGAACTGTCGTATGGTCAAGGACTATAAAGCACATCTCTTGGACCTTGGAGAATGGAGGGCAAGGGTTGCTCCAGGAATGACCCATAGAAGATCTAAGGAGCGGATGACAATTGCACAAGGGTCTTAGCACATCTTTGTAGGTAGGACCTGGCAGGTGTTCCCTGGTGAGGTCAGCCTTAGCACGTCAAGCAAGAAAACTTCTTTCCACAGCCAGGGATTTGGTAAACTTGGTAACTTTTCAAGTAGCACAGCCCTGCTGCTTCCCAGGGACAGCCTCAGAATGCAAGCTGTGCCTGAATGGGTCTCTAAGTCACCTGACTCAAAAAGCCATCTCTAAATCTCTAAATAACCAAGGAACAGACCATTTCTCTCTCAGAATAAATATGCAAGAGAGAGCTGTAAGTCTTCTGTTCTCAAAGTGCAAAGGAAAATCACAGGCACTAGGCTGGGAGAAAAAGTCTCAGATTCTAGACCTCAGCTAGAACTGGTTTAAGGCAGACTATTGTCTTACAAGCATTTAGAATATTCCAATTTCTTCTATGCAAGCTGTAAGGAAAATCAGCTCTTAGTTTTTAGGTGCTGATCTGTAGTATATAGTGTGCAAATAATCTAGGAATAGGCAAGATATATATCACAGGTTTTATTTGCAAAGATTTTACTCGTAGAAGTATTTTGGTAAAGATTCAGTTTCTTTGCTTAACTTTTAGAGCTGCATCTGCCCTGAAATAAAGCCAGAGAGGTATTCGTAAATGCATGAAAGAAGTTTACCTGTCTAGTTTTTGTATGGTTTGTGTTAGTCCTCTTTGTCACTCTACTACTTCTTTGTGACTTCAGACAGTCCCGTCGTCTCAACGAAAGCAAATCTCAAATGTGTTGTAGATCAGGTAAAAGGTGAAAGTTTAGCTGATCCAAATTAATTCTGAATTAATCTGGGACATAAATAAAGAAAGGAATGAGTCCATGACACCTCTTTACTGAAGTTCCCAAAGGCTTTTAAAAATATAGGAAAATGGATGGAAACACCTTTAAAATAAGTGCTGCTATGTTTCAGTTTGAACCTTTATTCTTATAACATTTAGTATTTTTGAGTTCCATTTCTTTCTGTTCACCTGCTTCATTTTCATGCTATCTTTTTCCATTAAGCTCACACAGTGTCTGACTATGATGAGGACAAAGTTCTGGCACTGTTGTATTTGTAAAAGAAACATGCACACACAGCTAATAAGATTTACAGCTCAGAAGCATAATAAATCAATGCAGAATTGAGTGAGTTGTATTAGGGGAAAGTGAAAATAAGATTTCTCGTTCTGAAATGGATCAAAAGACCACCTGAGAATTGGGTATTGCCTGAGAACTGGGGTATAGTACCTGTTCTTTCTCTTACCCTTTTTCTGCATTGCCAAAGTAGACTTTAACGTCTGGGTTTATTCCTTCTAATTAAAAAAGAGCAATTGAGTGATACCTAAGTGAGGAAACAAGTAAGATTTTAAAAAGTAAAATTAAAAGACAAAAAGGATTTTGAAAAAGATTTTTTTTTCTTTGTGTGATCAGCCTAGTCAAGCAAAATTTCCTAAAACAAAAAAACCCAACTATTACTTAGAGAAATTCTAAGAAGACAGTTGCAATTATTTTTTATGACGTATTCATAAGTCTTAGTTAGACATCATTTTTAAAGATGAAAAGTGTGAATATCAGGGACAACATCACACTGACTATAACAGTCATCAGAGAAGACAGAATCATAAAGGCCTTAAGAGTCTAGATTTCAGTCTTTGGAAGCACTGAATATACATAAATGTGTATTATGTCTAGGTCTTTATGTCGACAATATATTGAACTTACTTTTCTTGAAGTTTAGTTTGTGGCTAAATTAATCATAGACAAGTCTTCTGATCACAGTCAGAATCCCATGCTGCTAAAAAGCTGTGTATAAAAACTCAATTAGCCTAAACTCAGTGGGAGACATAAAAGTTAAGAGAGGAAACGTTAGTATACACTAGTGAAGTTGCTTGATTAGTTTCACACAAAAGGTTGGTAGATATCCAGGAAGATCAAGTCTTCTGACTGATAGTTGAGTCCCTGTTGGCATTATTACTTCTGATTTTCCTTAGACCAAAAAGCTAATCTTTGAAGGAGTCCAGGAAAAAAGAAAAGCAAACACTTTCGTTGTTCAGCAAATTACCAGGCTAGGTACTTTGACTCAGATTTCCAAAGGGACTTGATTGTCTGAACCTTACTGAAGGTGGGATTTAGGTACTTTACTTGTAACCGAAAATCCTGCTTTCACAAAAAAGATCTAACTAACAGCAACTGCACTCTCAGCAAAGTACCACCTCATACCCACTATGAATCTAGGACTTAGATACTGTCAACTGTCAAAGACTGGTGGATGAGTAGATAAATTAATCCACCCATCCATCATTTCATACGGTTGTTTCCAAAGCAATCTATCATCTAATAGATTTAATAATAAGTCTCACAACATTTTCTACCTGTAATACTGGGTTGTGTCATATTTCTAACTACTTTTTTTGGTTCCCTTTAGATGGATGTGCTACAGAATAGATCAGACCACACTTCTGGCCTGTCAGATAGTATTAATTTATGATGTTCTCTCATCCTTTCCTGGTGCTTTGGATCAAACAAAGGCACTGTTTAAATAAATATAATATAATGTAATGCAATTAAACATTTTCCCATAGCTGTTAAGATCAAGGCAACTAATAATTACCTGATGCAACAATTTTAAAACCCACGACAGACATTTATATAGTTTAGTGATTACTGTCATAATGTTAAGCTATTGAGCCTGGATCTGCTCACATTATTCAGTTAAGAACGTAAAACCAGCAGAGGTAAGATCAGCAGAAATCAGCCCATCACCATTATTAATTCAATAGAAATATTTATGGGTTTGCAAGGCTGGAAGGAACAATTATAGTCTAATCTCATATTCCTTCTCCTGAACAAAACCCATAAAATTCACCTAGCAATTCCAGCACTCATCTCAATATCTTTTGATTGAAAACAACCACTGCAATTTTACAGGTCCCAGTTTATGAAGACAGGGCAACATCCTCTCCAAGGAAATGAGAGCTGAAGCACTGACCTGAGTAGAAAGCCACACAGGAGGCCTGAGAGCTGCACTCAGATTTCTTAAAAAAAAAACAAAACAGTGTTTTAGACATGTACTTTTTTACCCCTAAACTACAATAGCACACTTAAATCATCATTCCCGTTTAGTACAGATGTAAATTTTGTAGCTATAAAAGTTATTATAATGGTAAAATTTTGAAGAAGCAGTGTGGTATATCAGACAGATACGCACTTTCTCTCTCTACTTCATGGTCTTTTTCTGCAAAGATGATAACTTCCCTTGCAAAATGTATTGAGATCTAGACATGAAACACAGGCTTATCTTTGTTCTAGATCAGATTAGAAATAGAATTATTTTGCCTAAGAAATTAAAAAATAAAAACATCACCACCAACAACACTCTTTACAGAAAGAGAGTTATGCTAGTTATCCATATAAGCAGGGTAACCCCCAAACCTATTGCAAACTTTCCTCCAAAAATACAAACCTTTTCATGGAAAAAATGCTTGTGTGAGCACAGACATACACACACAATGCACACATACCTGAAAGAACACAAATAAACGGTTTTTTTTATGTGGAAGGTGTCTTGAATCCAAGAAGAGATTTCTAGCCAGAAAGAATTTTGAAAATGTTTCATAACAAATTGATCCTGGAGTTATTGTGAGAAACCGTAAATTCCTCTAGACTTTTATATAATCTAATGATTTAGACATTCAACAGGAATATCCTTTTTAATCTCTCTGTGATTCCTGGTTTTCTATAGAGGTGTTTTACAGACTCCCAAACTCTTTGTTATTCTAAAATGAGGCCTTTTGTCCTGTGATTTGTATCGTAAAAGTTCCAGAAAGCCTCATTTTCCATGTGAAAAAAAACAGCCAACCAACCAAACAAATAAAAGCCACTGCACTTTTCGCACCACAAAATCTAAGGGTTTGGTTAGCTCAATAATTACTCTCTTTTGAAATGCTAACTCAAAGGATTATCTCACCTCTTTTACCCAGGGTAGCTGCACTGATTCACTGCAATTTCTTTTTTTGCAAATGAAAACAGACTTGGCCTGACAGGTGTTTTTTTCTGTTGTATTCAATTTAGTGACCCATTCCTGCTCCAGATGAACCTTGCTATCCCTGTGAAGATCTGCATATGGCCAGGAAAAACTGTATTTTAAGTTGCATCATAACAAGATGGCTAAAGACACAAAGTGGTGACATACGACCCACCTGCAGACATGCCCATCCAGGTCCCCGTTTCTCCCTTTGAGGTTTACATGCAATCTTCAAGTGCCATGGTGAAAAGAAACCCAAACCACTGAATGCCAAAACACTAGCAGGATATTTTTAAGGCTGATTTAATGTAATTCAGTTTTTCACTGAGAGGGTTAGCCTGTCCCAACAGCCATGCGACTCTAAAGGAATCGCAGAAAGAAAATACGTGATGATGGAGGCTGGAAGCAGAGCAGGGGTCCCTGCCTCCCTCCTTGGGCCTCCTGCTCCCTCCCCACTGTAGCACAGCCCGGAGGTTCTGCACCAGTTGCCGGCCAGATGTTCAAGACTGCATCCCTACTGGAAGGTTGTGACAAAGCCCTCGAGAGTTGAATGACAACAATCTGTCAAAAAAGCATCATCATTTTTTTTTTTTCACATTCCATTATTCTGCACCTTATGTCACTGTTTTTAGTTCCTAAATTACCCGTTGTTTATTTCTGTTCATTCCTTCATCAGTATTTTTTAATTTTAATGACATTCCACTGCTGAGACTGTTTTTCAGAGTGTTGTCTCTGCATTCCCCAACCCGAGCCAGTGAGGAAGGAGGGGAGAAGAAGAGAAGGAGAGGCAGGGAGGGAGGGAAGGCAAGGATGTATCAATTACTCAGAAAGATCCAGAGGTTCAAGATGTGATGACACCAACAGTAGGAAGTATGATAAATGTTCTGATTTACATCCAACTCCCATTAGATAGTTTCAGGAAATTATGATAAAGTGATTATTTACAAGGAAAACCTTTACAACTTAATTAAATCAGACCAAGTTTCTGATTTGAGAGGAGAAAATAGATGTAATAAATAGGCCTTTTTTTTTTTCCCCACTCTGATCAATGGCAATGTTTTTTATGCTTCTCAATCCCCTGTGCAATTTCTCATCTATACAGAAGTTACCAAGATGGTATAACCAGGACCAAAGGGCAGTTAGGCATCAAGGGGTTTCTGGGGGGCTTTCATTACAGTTCTGACTTGAGAGAAGTCCCAGTATATTGCTCGAGGCACAGAGGTACCGTAATGGTCTTCTGTTCTGGTGAGATATGACATGCCTGGGTAAGAGGAAGACTCCTTCAAGGAGGGGCAGGAAGACTTTCGTTGTAGGCAGTGGGTATTACAACAAAAAGGGAAAATAAATAAATAAATAAAGAAAGAAAGAAAGAAAGAAAGAAAGAAAGAAAGAAAGAAAGAAAGAAAGAAAGAAAGAAAGAAAGAAAGAAAGAAAGAAAGAAAAAAGGAAAGGATCAGCTTAGTTTTGTTGTCTCTTTGCTGTTCTTGTCCTGATTTGCTCAGTAGTCTCCTGCGTTTAGGACACAATTAGCTGAGTTAGGTCTCTCCCCTTGATACAGTTAGGTGGGATCAGCAAAGACCATAAGTACTCATAAGTATTACACAGAGAAAAACATCTCCTGTGAGTTATCCTCACGTGTAGCATTCAATCCCTCATGGATATGCCAGAGCTCAGATTTCTCAATTTTCCAGATACACTAGAAAATCTGCCATTTCTCTTTCTTTACTAGAAGACTATTGGGGAAGATTCCAGGAAACAAAAATAAGGACAATAATTTCATTTATGTTACGAGGCTAAGCTTGCAGAACCCTGGATTACACACCCTTCTACAAACCTGTTACACATGTGAAAAAAAATGCAGGTCACAAATCAGTCTCCATGGTCTCCGTGGCTTCATCCTTCCACAATTGCTGTTGTGTGGCCAGCATTTCTCCTTCAGGAGCTGTTGCTCAAAGTGCTCTGACTCATTTTCTTACCCCTTATGTAGCTTTAGGAACTGGGCTGAGATATCTCAGTTAAGGACCAGTAGCTTTTGCCTTTAAAGTTAATAAAGGGAGAGAGACAGCAATTGTAGAGAATAATTGCATTCTGGAAACACCTTCATCACTGAGCGGCTTGAGAAGGGGCCTCAAGTTGGAAAGTCTTCTGGAGGTACCTCATTTCAGCACCAGAAGTGGGATGGGACCAGTGTTGGCTTTATAGCCTAGAGGTTTGTATGTGCAATTTGGGACAGCCAGCCCATGGCAGCTGGGGCTATGAACCAGGGGCAGGAGGAAGGCTTCCCTGCAGACCACGCTGCAAGTGAGCAACGTTGTCGACTCCAAATAGCCTGTCTCAAGAGATAGGGGAGTTCATAGATCAAACCTCTCTCTTTATAGTGCAGGATTCTAGTTACAAATAATGGGATTTAGGAAACAGAGGTGTGATGAGGCAGAACTAAATAGCCTTTGTGAAGCATTACTGAGGAAGAAAGTTGCTGCAAGTAGTCATTAAATAGGAGAGATTAACAGTGGTGAGCTGCTGTAGTTCCCAGCGCGGTGCCTTTTCTTTCAAGTTTGTGAAACTGAGGAGGGAGTTGCAGTATTCCCTTCTCGTCTTCTGCAATATGCAGGTGGTCCTTTGTCCTGCGTTTGGGGGTCAGCATGTTTAATGCTGCTTAGTAGCATTACCCCATCACTTAACGAAGGGAATGGGAATGTGTAAAATGCTCAGGCAAACAGCTGAAATTATTTTGGAAAGGACAGAAGGTAAATATGTCATTTACTGTCTGGACAGGACACAGGCTGACATCCATAGACTGACAGAAGTGCTGGAGAATCTCTAATAACCACAAATGGCTCCTGACTCATTTCCTCTCTACAGCCAGCAGACTGTTGAAGCTACAAATGAAGGGGAAGTGAAATTGTAAACGTGATGCACAGTGATCTATGATCATGATAAGTAAGAACATCAGAAATCCTTGAAAAAAGAAAGAAACCCCCTATGGGACTATTATGCCTGCTCCTTTTGTTTACCTCTTCTTGAATTTCCTATTATTTTCAGCTATCATTACATATCAGAGGCCTCTTCAACCTGTGACCGACCTTTTGAGTTAGAAAGTGGATAAAGCAAACTGCTGAAAAACTATGAATTAAATACGTAGATTGGGGGAATAAATACAGAATGGGTATATTTTTTTTAGTATACGTATATAACTATATATCTCCAAAACTGATCATCTGTGAAAGCTTCTGAGAAATGGAAGGAAACAAAGTATCTGGATTTTGCTCTTTGCATCCTAGCTGGTCTTCTGCACCTCAGCTCTAGGGATAGCTCTTAACCATGAAAATGAGGTTGCATTAATTTCACTCTGGGATCAACCAGGGGAAGGACACAGCATATTAGTCGTCAGGGCTGGGTTCTCTTTTATATTCATCCGCATGCATTAACCTTCATCTTATTTGTTGAGTTAGGCTGCTTTTTGTATATCATGAATAATTTCATTAAGCATTAAGAATTTACCCACACTGTATCTTTGGTGTTTTTTTTTTATTTTATTTTTTTAAATATTTACAATTTGTAATGCATAATAAATATGTAATAGGCAGGGTATGATTTCTCAGGGTTTACTATTATCTAAGTCTGTCATGTCCTATAACCTTTCTTGGCTTATACAATATTCAGCGCTTTAATGCAGCGTCAGTGCTGTTATCGCGGGTTGATGGCAAGAGGACAGCCATCTTGACACTCTCCACTCACTAATCACGTCTATTTTGATTTGATTAGCATATAAATGCTTCTGGATTTATGCAATATCAGTAGAAATGTGTTAAAAATACTTGTCAGTGTCCTTATTTTGAGAGTTAGAATCAGAAAATCTTGGAGGCCGGAGGATCCTCTGGTTGCATGTGTTGCCAGATTTCTGGCGCTAAATAATTCAATGATACATAGATGATTCTAGGCAGTATTCAGTGATGCAGATTTAATCCCTTGTTTTTTTTTTTTTGAAGGAATTGCCTTTGATTCTAGAAAGGAACAAAGCAAAGGGTGGCTGGGGGTGATTTATACATTTTAAAGAATGAATGGGAACTGCATACTGTCAAAATGAGAAATTGAATCCAAGTTCTCAACAATTCTCACTCAGAAGAATATTAGAAATATATATATTGAGTTGACTTTTCTTTTGCAAGCCACTACAAGTGGAACCCAGTAACAACATATCAAAGACTACTTTAACAACAGCAGCAACAAGGTAGTCTGCTTTGCAAGAGACAGCAAACCAGTTCTGATGAAACTACTGAATTTATGATGCAAAGTTAAAACCATAGAATCATAAGGTTGGAAGGGACCTCTGGAGATCATCTAGTCCAACCCCCTGCCAGAGCAGGGTCATCTAGAGCAGGTTGCACAGGAATGCATCCAGGCGGGTTTTGAATGTCTCCAGACATGGAGAATCCACCACCTCTCTGGGCAGCCTGTGCCAGGGCTCTGCCACCCTCAAAGGAAAGAGGTTCCTCCTCATGCTTAGGTGGAACTTCCTATGCTCAAGTTTGTGCCCATTACCTCTTGTCCTGTCCCCGGGCACCACTGAAAAAATCCTGGCCCCATCCTCCTGACACCCACCCTTGAAGTATTTATAAGTGTTGATAAGGTCCCCCCTCAGCTGTCTTTTTTCCAGAGTGAAAGGACCCAAATCCCTCAGCCCTTCTTCATAAGAGAGGTGTTCCAATCCCCTCATCATCTTGGTAGCTCTCTGCTGCACCCTCTCCAGCAGTTCCCTGTCCCTCTTGAACCGCGGAGCCCAGAACTGGGAAGTTGTCTGTATCTGACTCAATCCCATAGAAAGCCACGATGCACATTCATGTTCAAATGATCATCAAGCCCTTAAGAAGGTCCTTAGTCATGTGATTTAAGAAGAACAATAATCTAACTGAAGCCAATTGGACTGCAAATTATGTAAGCTTAAATACATTGCTAAATAAGGACCGAAGTGTACTTCATCCTTAATATTATCTTTGGTTTATATATTGAAACATATTTTGCAATAAATGTGAGAGGAATAATTTCTTTTCTGAAATACTTATTTTGGCATCATATGCTGTTGAAAATACATACTGGAGAGACTTTACAGTCTAACACAACTTTAAAAAGTGCATTGATTACTTTATTGTTTTTTTTAAGAAATGGCAGAAAAATCAGGAAGAAAGTTCTGAGAATCCTTCTAACCAACATAAATGAGCCGTCTGGGAACACGAAATAAGTAATAAACTTGGATAAAGCAGCCTTGAAATGGATGAGTATGTAACCCTTAAGAAAGAAGAAAGAGCAACAAAAAGTAAAAAGGATATAATGAATTTAAGACAGACCGTAACAACTTTGAAATTTAGTTGAGAAGATCATGTAGGAAACCATTTTAAGAATGAACAGAATTCAAGAGAACAACTCTTCTGAAAAGAACTAATTATAAGACTAATAAGACTAGTTGTAAAGAGATGAAGGAATACAGTGAGAAAATCTAGAAAATCTAGAAAAAAATGCCCCAACTGTTGAAGGAATTAGTGATTTTTAGCCTAAAGAAAAGAAAACAGAATAGTGGTGAAAAAAGTGGACAATGAAGGTCAGAATCAACATGCAAATGAAAACACCAATATGTAGGTAATCTACAGACAGATACTTTCATGCAAGCTAAGTATATAGACACCCAATATACTCATCTGCACTTTAGTTTTTTCTAGGCTATAGTGGCTGTTTTTGATTGATCTCCAAAGCCCAGCTCAGTTGCCTAATTACAAATACCTAGTGCCATTCGTAAAGTCCTGGTGTACATGGCTTTTCTTCTATCTGCTGCCCCACAGAGAGGAGGTCTATCAAAGGCTTGTACCATACCTGCCAGTCCCAGGTGGACACTGCAGATACTCTAGAGCACTCTGAGTGGTAACAGAACCTATATTTAAGCAAACAGAATTGAACCCATGGAGCTTATCATGGAGCTTATGACACATAGCCCACAGGAAAACACTGTATTTGAGTTTGTGTGTCTTAATCTACAAACTGAAACTCACAGTCTTCATTAAATAAACAGATGACTTCTGTAAAAATAAAGGAGCAGCATGACGGCAGTAGAAGTGAAGCTGCAGCATAAGGATTTAGGTTAAGCAGTAGAAAAAGCTAATTGTGAAGACGGTGAAATACCAGAATAGTGGTGAATGGCTGGGAACGTCTATCTGTGGAAGATTTGGATAACATACTGGATACACTTTTGTTGGGAATGACATTAGAATACCTAATCTTCCTTAGGCAAGACAATAGATTAGACGACCTCTTTAGATCCCTTCTACTCCTTTGTTTCCATGTTGTTATCGGATGAAGTACTCAGACAAAAAATTCAAAATATCTTTTTTCTCTACATGAAAAGTTTTTTTTTGGAAAAAAGAAAAACCTCCTCAGAAATGTTGGAATGTTTTGTTTTGACATTTTCAGTCAAAACAAAATGCTTCCAGATTCCCAGATCAAAATATTTAATTTTGGTGTGTTAAATTAAATGTGAATGTTTCATTTGGAGTCGGTTCAACAGTAAACTGCATCTGGTTACAGTACTGTGGTGCCTTATGGGAACCAGAATTAGAGTGCCAAATGCCCTCAGTCGTCAATATAAAGCATGCTTCCTTACTGGACTATCTCCTTCATGATGCCTGATAGTAATATGTTTCACATAATATACTGTATGACTAAGCCAAAATCATAGAGCCTCTCTTTGTGATATGCTTCAGCCAACCAGTCTATTCATGAGAAACTCTAGACTTCGAAGGTAAAAACAATACACGAAAAATGACAGGAAAAGCCCACACTTAATGGAAAAAGTTACTTCAATTTTTCTTTTTACAGAAAATACAGAAAAGCAGGCCTAATTTTAAAAATCAATTTTTATGGCAAATCATAAGAAAATAAGCTATTTTTAAAACTACAGGCAGGTTTAGGTATTGTTGATGGCACTGAACCAGTTCTTTTCCTGACATCCGTGCAGACCAGTAATTTTTACTTTTTTTTTTCATTTTATTTCAGATTTTCAGGGTCTCTTTGACCCTGTCTTTCTCTGTCGAACAAAGACTGCCAGAAGCAAAACCGGAGAAAAACAAGTAACTGCCAGAGCTCCTTGATGCCTTCACTGAATTGTGTACTGAATTCCACAGTTAAGGTCTCCAAAGGGATTTAGATACCTAAACCCATGTGAAAACATGGACTTTAGTCTATTAAAGACTCTTTTAGCATAGATCTGCCGCCTTCACTCATTACTTTCTGCCTCAGGACCTGGAGGGAGTGTTGTCATCAATGTGTGCTAACATCTGGCCCTGAGTAATTGACATTAGGGTAGGAAGTGACAAACAAACACAACTAGAGCTTCTCAGAATATTCATTGCAAATAATTTATGCAACTAATTTAGCCCCCTCCCTTTCTTTTTCTGCTTGAGGAATCTGCAAGGGTAGAATGTGACCTTTATGGATTAGTGTCTTTGCACTTGCTCATTGAGCAGTTTGTGTGAACAATTTTGAGCCTATGGATTTCTCGCAAGCTGCTGGCTATGAATGTCCACTAATCCTGATTCAGTGTTTATGCCATATGATTGGTCACCTCTGCCACCTATTTTTAATTTTTTTTTTTTTTCCCTTCCCCTGCTTGTTGCCTAATTGGTTGACCCCTGTGTTATAAATAGCAGGTAAAACTGAACAAATCACAGAGGCTTTGCATCTGCGGGGAAAAGGGATGAAATAGCAGGAAATAAATTGGTGTAGGGATTTTAGAACATTTTGAAATGTCTATTTGCACTAGAAAGATCAGTGTATTTGCCTAGATACATAGATGTGAGCTGTAAAAAGAGTTCTGTTCCTTCACCACCTGACAGAATGAGATAGACAGCTCTTTAGCATGCTTTGCATCCAATTCTTACCTGTCACATTTCTCTGAAGCCATCACATGTATAGGCAATGCTGTTGGGAGACATTTTGTTCCCACTCATTATGCAGACAGCAAGCTCTTTTGGGACCTACCTTCTCTCTTGCCATGCATACGTACCCCACCCTGCATAAGAGGATCCTGACCTCAGCTGAAATTTCTACCTGTTTTAGTGACAAACTGAGAATAAGAACAACAGATAGCCTGGTTCCTCTGCAGTTGTGCTTATTTGCCTCTCACCAATATACTCTGATTCATAAACAAAAGCTCCTCCTACTTCTTAAGTAAACACAAATAATGATATATAGATCTAGATCTAGATCTAGATCTAGATAGATATTTTATATATATTTATTTATATTTATATATATATATGTGTTAAAAATAACCAAAAATTGATATATTCTGGGAAATACTAGGAGGAAGTATGTAAGTATAAGCTGAATGAACTCTTGTTTAAAACTATATTTGACCAAATACATTTGAAGGAAAAACATTTTCTTTCTTTGCCCAGTTTTAATGAGGACATGAAGGCACTGGAGCCTGTGTAACTCAACAGTCCATAAAACCAGTGAAGAATAAGGACTGTCAGCTATTACCAACTCTCTGTGGGCCCAGTTGAACCAGTGCTCTGCAGGGAAAAGACAAGGGAGCTTATTACCTATCCCCTGAGCCATCCATGCTTCCCTAGAGAGGCTTTTTGACATCAGGGGCTTAACTGAAACATATGAATTAGGGTGGAAATTGAAAGTATTCAAATATAAATTAATTTATACGCAAGGGTTATTCATGCCAACTAGCAATAAATATGCTGGAAGTAAAAAAGGCTAATTTGAATGAATATGAGCGGGCAAAAAGCAATCAAGGGCAAGAAAGAGGCATATGCAAAGTATAAAACATCAGATAGAGGAGACAGGACTGAAAAGATTACAGTAGAAAATTAATGTAAAGAAAATGGGAGCTCTGTGAAAATGTGGGGACCATCTTTCCATGTCTTGGTGTTAAACTGTGTTGCCAGACCTTCCTCATTCTTCTGGGACCTCCAAGATCTGAATACAGTCACACAAAAAGAAAACTAGGGTTTCACCCCAGATTCTTGTGGATATTTATCTAAAATATTAATTTGGAAGAAATGGCCTCCTAGACCTTGTCGCTAGTTATGAGATGAAAGTGTGATTGGTGCAAGGAGAGCAATGAGAAAGTTTGTGAGGAGGCAATGCAAAGACCCATCCAAAAATCTACTAGCAAATCCTATCAATTTACTCCATCGGTGCCGTACAAGTCTGGTTCGCATCCCACCTGACACTTTTTGTGTACAGGCATGATGGTTTCACTGGCCGTATTGCCTTTTGTATGCTAAAGACACCACCAATGTCTCTGCTGTAGAGCTGACCATTATGGTTTGTCTGTAAACGATTCTGGGTCCAGGGGCCCGCAGCAGATTTTACAATGACAACAATGTGAAATGTCTGTCATTGCACAGGAGCAGAACAAGAAGATGCAGCTTTCACTACTTTGCCTGGTTTCATCCCAGGGTAACTAGTTACTTGTTTTCATGAGTAGTAAATTTAACACAGAAAAAGAAAAAAAGAACAAGAATACGAAATTTAATCGGAGTTCAGGAACAAGGTGGAGAGAAGCTAGGGATAAAATTAAAAGTATTTTGCCTTTACTAGGGTAAATAATCTATGACCTTGTATGAGCTGAAGGGCTGAAAAATACCTTTTTTCACTGCCCTTTAAAAACAGCAACTGAAAATATTTCTATTCATATCAGTTCATCTTTTAAGAAAGCACAACAACTATTTTTTGGGCCTAAACTGCTTGTCTGTGTCTGATTAATTAACCTAGAGGCTTCCTGATATTCCCCACAGATTTTGTCCCTGGCTTTGATTAATTTAATTAAAGATCGCCAGCCTTGACTCACCCAAGGGGCACCGTGTCTAACATGAGGAATAAAAGTTTTTTTGAAGAAGTAATAGGAACAGCTGATGAACACAGAATGCAGAGTAATTTTCCTGTGTTTTAGAGGTGGTTTTGAATAATCTGCTGTAGAACCCAAGTGTCCTGTATTCGAGCAGATGTGCAATTACAGAAAAACACAGAAGGTGGAAAGTAAAGAAGTTATCAAGAAATGCCTGGATAAGTAGACAAAATGTCATTGTTAATTGCTCTACCTCCAGCATAAATTCAACATATCAGATCCCAGCTTTTTCCATAGTTTCAGACACTAGTCAGAATGTGATGGTCTGGTCACATGAGGATCTACTCCAATTCACGGTGGAGAAGCCTTTCTAGGAAATATAAATTTACTGGATGCACCTTGAACTGAATCAGAAGACCTGTGATTTATTCTTGGCACTGCTACTGTCCTGCTGCATGACTTTAAGTTTAGTTTTTTTTCCCTTTCTGTGCTTTCTCTTTTACCAATTATCTCCTTCTTTACTCAGATTGACCCTTATGATGTGTTTTTGTAGGTTGCCATGTTGCACTAGGAGGCCCTTTTCTTGCTTGGGGAGGGTAGTGAGTTATTGCTTCACGATTCCCAAACTTTGCTTCTTTCCAGAATTATATGCATGGTAAGATTTGGTTCACAGCAACAGACTTGATGCTAACAGCGAGACGAGAGCTACATCTTCGACTCTGCATCCAAACAACTGTAGTCTGCTCATCAAGGAGGTTAAAGTAACCAAGCCCTCCAAAAAACCGATGGCATTTTCAAAGGTACAAGGGTAGCAACCTTCAAAGGGTCATCTCCCTTTTTTCAGGTAGTCCCAGGAACTATTTTTGCATCAGCCAGGCTACTTCTGACTCACTGTGAGTCCCCACTGTGGTGGTTTCTAGCCAGCGACACCACAGACTGTGTTTGACTTACACTGGCTGGCAGGCTCTGGGAGAGCTCTCAAGGTGCCTGACACACTCTGCTGTGCTTGGCTTTTATTAGTCCTTTACTTTCATCCTTATTTTTACCTCTTTTCTTCCCCTTGCTTCCCGGCTCTGTTTTCAGAGAAGCAAATGATGATGTAATGGAAGCAAATTGTTCAAAGTCCATCTGAACACTGCATGTTAATTTTAGGACTGTTAGCCACACGCTTACATGTCTGGCTTTCTGAGGAGGGCTTGAGCTGTGCAGTGAACGAGTCCAGACACATTTTTATTCAGTTCTCTCGCTGCTTCCTGCCAGGAGGCTCAGGAGGGCTGAGGACTCATGCTGTGGTTCCCACCCCAGCCCAACTCTGTGCCCATTTCAGCTGGCCTCCTGTATCAGCCTACCTGCACCTGTGTTTTCCTGGTTTTGGAGAAGAGTGTGAGTGTAGTCAGCCAAATGCTGGCACTGAGGAGGTCACGATTTCGTTAGTCTTAATCAATGAAGCTTTAATAAGCATGCTTTTCTGTCTTTGCCTCACTCCTGCAGCTTAGCTCTGCAGGCAGCAGCTCACACCATGCCTTTGGATACCCTGCCATGTAAGTGGGTCATGGATTTTTCCTCTTCCCCTCCAGAAGAAGTTGCAGTGAAGATGCTCTGAAGAGACATGCAATATTCCAGCTGTGTGGAGTGAACACAGAGAGAGAAACGAGCTATAAAATAATCCCATACCTGTGTTTTTGAGGTTAAGTTCAATCCACTCTCTAATTTCCTACACACTTCCCAAGGGTAAGTATGTTTTACACATTTAAGGGGACCCCTTTCAAAGAGGCTTTCCCTCATTACTATTCCTTCCTTTTACTCTTTTAAAATTTGAATAAGGAAAGAAGGCCTACTGATTTCTCCTTTTGTTTTCACCAAGATATCATTGAATAAACGTGGAGATGCACTCCAAAAACATCCACAGGCACTGCTGACAAATTAAACCATGAAAACAGTTCTATCCAGTTCCCGTAGTCCTGATCCCCATCTTGCACATGCTGCGCAAAGCCTGTTGAATTCCCTATCGGCACATGCTTCTCCTTTGGACTCCTGACCAACAGGGTTCATCCCTGAAGCCAGCTAGTTTCAAGAAAGCAGCTGCCGCCCCAAAGAAGAAACAGAGCAAATAAGAGTATTTGTCCAACTGTAAAATGCATAGCACTGTCTGCTTTCTCTACTAACTTCAGTAACAGCAGCAGGGATAAAGAAATTAAATCACTCTGCCCTGCCTTCCCCTCCCCTTTCTATTCCCACCCTTCCCCTCATATCTCTGGCAGATGAAATAGAGGACAAATCTGTCATTAAATATTTGTAAATGCTCAGTTATCTGATGGCAGCTGTTTTCTAACTGGATTGGGATGCAGAGCACAGATGCTTGGAGGAATTACATCAGTTTTTTGGGTTTTGGTTGTTCAAGGTTTTTTTGTTGTTTTTTTTTGGTTGGTTGGTTGCTTTTTTTTCTTCTCTCAGCATAATCCTCCCTTCCTCTTTTCTTCTCTAGGAAAAAGAAAAAAAGAGGAAACTTTGATGTGACATACTGCTCACTACACAGTTGTCTTTTCCTCCCAACAATCCCTCAGAGTAGGTAATCATTGCTTTTTGCTTTGATGAGTGTTAACTAACCAACTGGTCATTACCACCAGGTAAATGAGTAGTTAGGAAAGGGGCGGACTTGGTAATATTGACTTGGTACTGTGGTTTGCAGTGAATTTCAAGAAACTGAGATTCCGTCACACAAGTTCTTATAATGAAATTTAAGTAATCAGTCCCATAATTTCTCCTATTAGTTTTAGCTAGACTAGAAAAGGTCAATGCCCTGGCAAGCAATGATTCGCAAATAACAGGTGCAGCCAGTTTCTATTATACTGCCATGGGACGCTGCTCTGTCACTTTTATTTACTGAATCAATCCACCAATGTCCAGCAGGAGAACAACAGTTAAATGGCCATTAATTGTAGGCTGATGTGCAGATGAAACAAATCTCCAAAGGGACCGTAAACCTTTGTTCTTTAGCCTCCTCCAGCTCACGCAATGGGATTAGCAGTAAATCACTCAATGCTTCATCTTCTTATTAAAAATTTACAATACTGATCATCCCAGGTGACTTACATGCAATCAGGGCATCATTTTCTTTTTTCTTTTTTTTTTTTTTTTTTTAATTTTCAGTGCAGTCATTGAGGACTTCTGTGATGAAACAAACAATTAACACACAGAAGCTAGTAACATGCATGGTGCATCTCTGATTGCCTTGTTTGGTGTTTCAGGGGTAGGAATTGTGAAAGGTTGTTTTAGAAAAGTATTTCCAGAAACTAAATTTTAAATCCTTTTATTACAGCCTTTTATTTGTTTAGTTTCATTCATACTGTGCCTCCTGATCTGCAGAGCTAAGGATGTGTATTCAGTCTTCAGAAACAGGAATGACTGAATTATTGGAAGTTGCTGCAATAGCAGTTCAAATGCCTTCCAGAGATCTCCCCAAAGCAAAGGCCTTTCACCCACCCTGTGTATCCTAGACAAATTAATGAGTCCTTACAATGACCACAATCTTGGAGGGGTTTGGATTTGAGCCTTGGAAGTATGGTATAGCGCATTGCATCGATACAGAAACAGCATTCCCAAATAGAAACTGAGAGGTAGTGAGCAGATATGATACCCCTGCTTGCTTCCTGGGCTAGAACAGAGAGAAAGAAATGGAAACTGTGGTACATGGGACCTCAGGGGCTTTATTTAATTATCCTTATTGAGACAGTTAAATTTGCAAAACAAGAAGAGGTGCCTATCTGAGTGTGGCAGGCACCACTGACAAACACAATATATCAAAGCAGAAAGAGCAACCCCATAATGTACTATATTTCTAGGTAACCACACAGCTGAAACAATCAACTAAATTCCCCATCTCCCTTACCTAGTGTATCATCCCTAATGATGCTTGTTTCTTCAGCAATCTTTCCAAAGAGAAGCATTTTGAATTAGGCCCTCATCCAAAGCTCAGTGTAATCAAGAAAACTAGCACCAGTATATTAACCTAAGACTAATATGTATACAGAGAAATAACCTTCTTATTCCTGCCTTTTCTCCTATCTGTGCTGCCACAATCCTGTGAAAAGAGCTTGTGTTATGTTTGTTTATCATAACCACTACCACTGTTTTTCTGGAAGCACTTTTTTTTTTTTTATATGCATGATCTGTATTCTCTAACTTTGTATATTCTTATACTAAAGCACTCACTATTTAATTAGGTACAAACTTTGTGTGATTCAGATAATATTGTGTGCCTCATTTTCTCTCATGTTTACGTAGTAATTTATGAAAATCAGTAATATCTCCAAATACTCTTTCTACAGCCTTCAGTTTGAAGATTGGAGCAACAGCTCTTCAGCTTGACCCTTTTGTTCCTTGATTTTAGAAATCTACTTCTCAGAGAGCTTACGAGCTCAGAGAAAGCTCTGTCACCTCTGGTTTAAGCTGAGAGTTTCTATCTCTTTGCTGCAGCTGGTCAGCTGAACCTTCATACATACTCTCCAAAGTCACCTGTCTCAGGTCCTCTAGATCCTTTATGAAAATGTGAATCTATGCAGAGTCCACCTACATGCATTCACCAATGTTTTCCTGCTGTTGGTAGCTGTTGCTAAGTTTTGTTCTTAATCCAGTCACTGTGTGGTTTATTGATACTTCAGCATTTCATCAGTTTGAAATGATGTGATAAGTCACTTGAGAACAGATCCTGAGGTCTGGCTCTAACTTTCTCTGCAGCCAAATGGAAACAGATAGCAAACCACGTTTCCGGATACCCTTTTTTCTCTACGTCTGCCTTCCTGCAAAATGAGGAGAGAAATATATCTCTGCTTGTCAAGTGTATTTTAAGAAATGTGCAAAACTCTAACGACAGGCTCACAAGCACCCAGAAGAGTTAAAAATCTGATTTAGAAATAAGGGTTTCCTACTGATTCCAATAATTTTAAATGGATAGTTAAGGAAGTTGATACATTCTTGACAAGTCATTGTTCTAGACACCCGACAACTTTTCAAAAAAGGTTGAAAGACATCTTGTGTTTACATATAAACACACATATTTACATTTTGGTAAATGGGAAAGCAAACCCTAAGCTTTCTTATTAACTTGATCTGAATTTAAAAATGGATGATACTAAGAATCTTTCCCATAACAAGATTCATTATATGAAACAAACTCAAACACAAATACACTATCAATCTCTAGCAACCACCAAGTCCAAGAATAAAATTAGCTTAAGTATAACAAAGAAAAAGCCAGGCACTCTCATGAGTTTCACAGAACGGAAAAACATAAGCTAAGGAGAGTTGAAGTACAGTTTTTCTCTTGATGTGAAATAAAAGCAGTAATATTGTTTACAGTTTTAATTGAAATCATTTCATATTGATGATGTTGAAGCAATATATTTACAAAATATTAAATATCTACTAAAATTTAAATGTGGCATACATCAGAATAGATTTTTAATGCACATTAAAAATAAATTACTCAAAACTAGAAATGAATGCATTTGTTCTGCCAAAAGGAAACATTCATATGACTAAAAAAAGATGTGAGTTTCAGTGAAGGCACCTTTTCTTCTAACTGAACGTGGGTTGCACCAGTGTAGAAATCTGTCTGACCTGCTCATTCTATGATTTCTTTCTGGTCAAAGAAGAAAAAGAGGTTCTTATATCGCGATATTCATCTCATCTTAAAGTGGCCATCTAAATTATGTCTCAAAAGAGTCTAAATTGTGCCCCAAAATTGAATGTTCATGGACTATAAATAGAGCTGTAAGTGACTTTCTCAGAGCTAGCTAAGCTGGATACTTTAGTTACATGAAATCCTTTGAAGCTGCTAAGTTTAATAATTTTCCAACCTGAGATGTTCCATCATAATGTCTGGAGTTGCCAATTGTGTCTGAGGTCCCAAGAAGAAGCTATTAAAGAATTATAAAACCATAGAAATGTAAGCTGTGAGGTACCTCTGGAGGTCCCGTTTTGAACCTTTTGCTCATAGCAGGAATGTTGCCATCACCGTATGAGGTCATACATGGCATTCCCTGGGTGTATGATGAAAACCTTCAAGGATAGAGAGCAAGAAACCTCTCAGTATAACTTGATCCAGTGGTTTTCTACCTTCCTGATAAAGTAGATTTTCCAGACATCCAGCCTGCCCTCCACTCCCAGAAAACAAGCAAGCAAGCAAGTGAATAAGTAGATAGATAGATAGATAGATAGATAGATAGATAGATAGATAGATAGATAGATGGATGGATGGATGGATAGGTAAATTTGGCTCTTGTGATTGTTGTTTCTTGCTTAATTTTTGCCACAATAAAGTTTGGCTTTGTCAACACAGCTTCAGCAGCTGTAGCTGCTACAGTTTTGCCCCTGCCAAAGTGCCATAGGATGGATTTCTACCAATAGGCAGAAACAGAGATGTCAAGGCATGACAGCACATTACAAGAAGTATCACAAGTAGCAAACTCGTTGCACTTTATTCTATCTCTCCTTCCACCCCATTCTTCCACTATTTTCTTTTTTTAATACATTTGATTCCTTTTCTCTTAAGTGTCAAGTGTGCAATTATCCTTGAGTATCCTTACAACTATGGCACAACAAATGTCATATTTTTTTATATACTATTTCCATATATTACCACGATTTCCATAACCAACACATAGTAGTCATCAGCTTTGATATTATCTTGGCCGTGGGGGACATGGATATGTTTCCTTGGTCTGTAGTAGAGTTCCCAGGTGACCTTAGGAAAACCAGATGAACTACCTTTGTCTCCCATCTCCCTACGTGAAATAAGAACAATCAGTTTGACCTACTAAAGCAACTATAAGGTTAAACTTTTTGATAGCTATACTTCTGCTTAAGTAGGATTTTGTTTGGTTGATTTTCATTTGATAGGTGGATTCATTAAAAAAAACTTTAGAAATCGTTCTTCTGATCAAACATATTTTTATGACATTTCATACAGTTAGCTAGTGCTTAAAAAATAGAAAAGGATAATAATGATTAATTATACTTCATTGCTAATTTCCACTCTCCTGTAGCTGTATGTAGCGCTTTGCCGAGACACAAGAAAGCCAGGCCCCTAGTCTCTGGCAGTTCCCTTCTGAATTGGACAGATAACATGACAAATAATTACTTTCTAACAACAACTTTTTCTCCTGGGCATCTCTTTGTATTTTTCAGTATTGGCACCCATTAAGAAGTGAGGCATAGTTGTTCTCTAAAGCTTGGATCACACAAAGCAGCTAAGGCAGGTTTGGGAGGATCCTCTTCTCTTGGAAATTCTTGTGTCATTGTCACACACAGTACATGAAACATCCATCAACTTCACATCAGAAACAATATTCTCCTTCTTTGAAAAGCTGGTCCTAAGGGTTTGCAGCATGTGTCCCAGAAGACTAATGATGAGTGCTGTTGTTTGATTGATAGAGACTAGCTTTTTTCTTGAAATCATACATGACCAGCCACAGAAGCACAAAAAATCCAGCACTGCTCAGGCACTGAGACACAGGCAGAAAGGACCAGTTTTGATTTTCAAAAGGGGTGACATACAAAAGGGGGGAGAGAAAACAGGGGCACTCAGTACAGCAGGGGTGGTCATACTTTGCCCAAATACTTTGAGGATGGTATTGGTAAATTGCCAAGAGCCGAAGGGCTGCATTGAATTTGCATTAAATGGAGCAGATGGCATCAGCTGCCCTCAACTTTAATGTTAAAATGTGGCCTACAGAGCAAATCTGTACAAAACTTTTCTAATTAAATCTGAAACAACATGCCTCATCTATTCCCCAGTAGCACAGCCTTTCTGGTGGCATTTCTGCAATTCTGCTTCTAGCCCCAGCCAAGACAGACAATGGCAGAAGTGCAGAGAAATGAAAAACAAGAAGACACACAGACATACGGTTTTATCCAAAACATTTTTTGAAACACCAGATGATAATGAATGGACTAGAATTAACCTCCATCAATCTTTACAAGGTATCACTCTTTGTAACAAAAATGTTTTATTGTATTTATTAAATGTGAGCTTCTGGACAAACCAGGCAGCGGTAACAGTGGAGTCTGGTTGGAGGTAGAACAAGGGAGAACCGTGTTTCAAATCAACTCCAACAATGACTAGGTAAACTCAGAGAAGCCAGTTAAGGTGAACACTTTCAAATTTGCTTGTTTTACCACACATAAAATGAAATAATCCGGAATAGCCAATAAACCATGCTTTAGCTGTATTCATGCACTTCATTGACAGACTGCGTGAACATTTCCCAAAAGAATTAAACAGATGACACCATAAATAATTCCATTACACCAACAATTTCTGACAACAGATGTTAATCCACTCTCCACAGTGGAATTCAATAGCAGGTAATGGTGTTTAGCATTTATGAAACCTACACAATTTTATTTCTTAGGATCAACTTTTCAGAATATTTGCTTTACCTATTTATTTCATTTTCAAGTAAATATATACTTTCCTCATCCCTGCCTTTCATAAGAAATAAGGAGATAAAATTATGTATCTGTGTTAAGTATTATTATTAATAATAATTATTGGGCATATATGAATTAATCGTTAACTTGAATTTTAAGTCATGACCAGATTTCTGCATCTACTGAGGTTACTTCTAAACACATATTTGAAAAATAAAATGAGGTGAAATGAATAACTAAGCAAAAGTAAAATCTGTTTACATTCAATGGCTTTCTGCAGGAACACTCGAGACAAATATTCCCTTGGTGGAATTCCACCAACTTCAGGATTAAATAAGGCCATTTTTTGTTTCCTCTGTGAAAGAGATAGGAAGAATACGTGTCTTTTTTAGTTTATAAATAAGTACATGAATTTACTGGTCAATAAGGTAATTGAGTGAGGAAAGAAGAAAAAAGGTTGTGAATAACAAAAATTGATTTTTTACACATAGATTCCTGAAATAATATTAACTATTTGTGCACTGTACTTTATTTCTGTCATAAGTTCGCCTCATCTAATGCACAGTAAGAGTGAATAAGATACCGTTGATTAAAAAAACCAACCAAACAAAAAAAACCACAAACACAACAACAACAAAAAAAACAACCAAAAAAAACCCAAAAGCAAAACCTAAAACTTCTTCTGGAAGATAGAAAAGCAACACAGAAATAAGAAAAGGCGATAAACAGAAGTGGGCATCCAGTTCAAGCTGCTCTTTCTGCTGCTTCCCTGTCTCAGTGCAGGTAACTTCCATGTTAGTGCTAGTGTGTGACAGAAGAAGAGGAGCAACAATTTTGCCAGAGGTAAGAATGGATCAGGTACTGCTGAGCCTCCTCCTCTTCCTTCCTTCCCACTAGAAGCACTGGGAGTATCTGCTCATCTACCAAATTTGTCAAGGGTACCATGTAATTCGCCAGGTAAGACCATGGGGGAGAGGAAGGAGAAACGCTGCCCTGGAGAACTGGGGCAAAAAATCGAGAAGCCACCTGTGGTTCTAACAGCTGGTTTGATCATAATTTGATCAAACCACCTCCAACAAAACCACCTCCAACACAGCCGTGAACTTTTGGGAACTAGTATCTTAAGGGACAGGGCAGCAGCTGGAAAAAGCTTTTCAGAATTCTGATTTCAGACAGGAGTAGAAGTTTTGTGAGCTCTGATATGCTCACAGTTTTGTACTGATTTAATTACTCAGGCACAAATAAATGTGATTCTTAGTCTAGAGTTTCACCAGCAGCATATCATATAGTGGAAATAAGGCATTTCAGTAGAAAAGTGGGATGTGTAAAAACTTGATATCTCATGAAGTGAAACATTTTAGGAATATTTTATTTTAGTATCAAATCCAGTGTAATTAACATGGTGCTTCTTCTACTGTAAGCTTGATCACAATCTTATAGATAGTATGACGAAATGACGCAATGGGTTATTTTATTCAATTCTTTATTTAGAAACTGTTTGTTGTATTTCCACCTTTCCTATGGTCTATTGGTTGCTTTGGCATGAAAATTACAGTTTTGCTTTGAGTTCTTCTGAAGGGAGGAAAATGAAGTTAAAAGTCTTCTGAGTTCAAGCAATGTGCCTTATGAGCCAAACAGTAATGGGTGAAATTCAAGCTGGTGAATAATTTATTGGCAGCAGCATCCAGAAAACAAGTGTGAAAACAGTTACAGAGGTTAGTTTTTAGAACAAATGATAGAGAATGGGCTTTAAAGATAAGTTTGAAGGCACAAGGTGGAAGAAAAAAAAAAAGCGATGCAGACAAAGGGATCTGAAGAGGAAATTTAGCACTGTGTGCATAGCAGGTTACAGTTAAACAAAAGAATTATTTGAAGGAAAAATAACAATCATTTTGGATGTCAGATCATTGCAAACACAAGGCAAAACTTGAAAAGAGAATTATTGATTGTGAATTTTCTGACATTTTTTCTTTGCACATAAAAGTTCATATGAGAAAAAAAACCAAACACCTCTTTCACAGAAGAAAACCTGGTTTAATGAAAAAAAAGGTTTTATAATTTTTCAAAAGAAATTTTCAAAATTTTCAGTGAAAAATGTCAGGTTTGTGTTTCCAAACAAGCTGTCATTTTACATGCAAGTGCTCTGTATTTGTCCTTTAACAGGATAAAGTATATCTCTATTAACAATTATGCTGGGAGGTGGTGGAGGCTGCTTTCTGATGACAGTGGGAAGAGGTTTGGGCTGAGTCCTTCCAGAACCCATCCCATGCGTCCCAATACACGAAAGTGTTCTGTGTGTTTGCTGTACTCTGAGTCCTGTATCTTTCTGCCTAACCATAATTTCCTGAGTAAACCACATGAGATATACTATTATAATTTCAATTAATCATGAAAGTGCTTGTAAAGGGCCAGAAGAATCACAAAATGGGATTATTTCTGGAATGGTCTGTATCACACTGTTAATATGTCTTTCTCTCCACTGGTGGTAGTGGAAGCCTAAAGAAACTATGCTCTTCTGCTAGGTGTCATTATGACAATAACTGGGGTGATATAGCATTGTTATCTTTGGGAAATTTGACCAGAAGTCTTACAAACAGAATTAATAACTGGAATTTTGACCCAGTTCTGCGTCTTCATCTCTGAGGACCCAAATGGAGTGCAAACAACTGAAGAGACGGATGACTTCAAAATCAATTTATAAATTTATTAACCAAAATGAAAATTGTTAGCAATGTTCGAAAATCATCCCATCAGCTATCCAATAAGAGGTGAGGTTTGTCAGGCCAACTGGAGTTAGCTCTACACACAGGTAACAGCACTTTATGTCATGAAGACTCAACTGTTTGCGGGCTAATCAGAAATGAATGGAAGCTCAGGTACCCTAGTGTGACCGTCAGCACCTCATCTGTGCATCTTAGCAGTGATTGGGATCAGGCCTTTATTTATTTATTTCTTTGTTTACTTACTTACGTTATTCAAAAAGCATTGTGATATTGGTCACATATCTCATTTCATACTGAAGTATTTCTAACCGCTATTTACAGATCCAGATGAATGGCCAGGCACTGTGAAATCCTTCCCACTAACATGGCATTATTGCTGGTTTATTTCTCATTTTTATATTAGTACGAAATCCAGTAAACATCATCATTTTACTGGAAGGAAAAGAGAGAATCAGCAAAGCGTAAGTTTTCAGTGCAAGATATAGAAAGCAAAATACAGTGCAGTGCTGTAAAGGAACATAAAGCACCTGTGACAGAGATTTAACAGTCCAGGTATTATTGTTGGACAAAGATATACCGGGTCTCAAGTTGATTGGTTATTTACATGCCGTTGCTCCATGTTCTGTATCTTTTATTGCCCAGACAATTTTTCATTTACATGCAGAAAACATTTAGCTCACTTGCTTTGTTTTATGAAAACAATCTTTCAGCATCTTTCTTTTTACTTGCAAGTCAATGACTTCGATATGAACTCTCAGATGGTCTGCATTGTTTGTGTCCCTTGGAAACTAAAACCAACATGGAATTTTCGTATATTTCTCAGACATCTTCCAGGAACCTTCACCTCTAGGTAAATCCAGAGCACAGTTGCATCTCCACAAGATTAATCAAGGATCTTATTAAGCCAAGTCCCATGTCACAGCTGTGGTCCTGTGGCATTAAGTAGGTCATCCCATGAGGCCAAAGTTAGGAACTGGCATCCAAAATCTGGCACTTGATTCTGTTTCTTTCTCTGAAGCATTCACAATACCTAGAAAGCAAAATCTGAGGAGGTCATACAAAGGTTATGTACTTAACTCCCATTGAAGCTGAGCTCTTAAGTTCTTAGAAATGAACTTCAACATCTATATGTATAGATTTGGATGTACAACTGAATATGTGTGGTGGAACTTTCAAAGGGAAAGGGGATTGAGAAGCACAAATCCTCAAGAAAGTTTGTCTGTTGCAACCTTTAAATCTTAGGGTGTTTAAGTATTTTACTCCTACTTGTTAAGCTCTTTATCTTGGATTGGGGTTCATGGCACTCAACTTTGGCCTTCTAAGACTTTTTTTGCCTCTTCTTAAGTAACCAGAGAGACTCCTTCTGTGCTTATTCAGTGGAGAGAAAGCAGCACCTCCACAAGATAATTCATCCTATCCCACTTTAGCATGAGATACATTACCCTGTGAAGGTGCCATATTTTCTCCTTTGTCTACAGAGGAAGCTTGGATTACTGACTAAATAAGATAAGACTAAACTTTAAACTCTTATGTGGATAAATTTAGCTGAGATGAAAGCTCCAATCCATTCTTGCTAAATTCAGATTAGTTCTTTAAGCTTAGCGTGGAAACTCACAAAGCTTCGCCCTAAAAGGTAAATTGCATATTCAATCAATGAAACACTCTTGTGTTTTTTCCTTGCTTTTTTTTTTTTTCTGTGCATAAACAAAACATTTTGAAGCCAGTTAAGAACAAAATTTGTTAAGTACAGGTGTTTCTGTAATTGTGATAAAGAGTGAAAATGCACTGCATTCAATGGCCCTAAAGAGTCATACATCTACCCAGGTGACCTTGGGGTAGTGAAGTTAAAAATCATTTTACTGCCTCCAACAGCGCAAAATGTCTGGTTGCTGGTGAGAGGTAGGCACAAACCCCAAATCTCATGGCAAAGAGTTTAAGTGAAGACTGATACCATTTGTAAAACTGGGGTGTGAGGTACCAGTTTTGATGCACTTAGGAATAATAGATGGAGTTTTTTCTTACCTGTGAAATAATATTTCTCAGATATACACAGATACCTCTGAGTTTACACATGGCTGTAGACAGAAGTGCTATCTTCTATCATGCCAAATAGTAAGGTCAGACTGCATAAAGAAACCTTCAGCTGAGCAAGCCTTCCTTTGGAATTTTTTTTGTTTTATTTCAGACCTGAAAAAAGACCTCCTCTTTCTTCCAGTTACACTGTTTTTCTTGCCTGGAATCTTCTCAAGTCACCGAAAACTGCCCTCTACAAAACCAAAAACAAACAACAACAAAAACAACAACAACAACAACAAAAAAAACAACAACAAAAAAAACCCCAAACTCGCAGAATTCGCATCTGGGTTTTAACAAAGCACAAATCCTTATTGCCAGACAAAAGGAAACTCAGACACTACAGCCCATAATCTCGAATAAAGCATCCAAAATGAAGACGATTTTCTTGAAAGATTAACCCAATTCATTTTGGGTTAAGAGCTGGGAGGAAACAAAAGGGTCCAAAGTCAATTCTATTAACTTGATCAGAGCTACACTGGGATTGTGTCTCAAGATCATTATCTTACAAGACACGGATGTCAATCTCATTATGTAACCCAGCGTGTCTAGCACTTTCCTGTATAAATATACTTAATAGATATAGTTTTGACCTTTTGCTGTAAAATTAATAAAAAAGAGATCGGCCTCAGTGTGCCAAGAGGCTTTTCTCAGTCCCATTAAAGGATGATTTTTTGTGTAAATAAATACATTTCAGCACACAAAAGAAGAAAAATGTTTTCTGAAGAAATGACCTGAGTTTCTCCTCCTCCATATATTATCTCTGCACCATTTTATTTCAGAAAAAAAAAGAAAATCTTCCTATTCCAGAGGGTTATCTGTCTATACTCATGTCTGTCTCCTCATATCCATATTCCACTAGACTGTTAATACTTTAAAGTTTCAACTGTACCTCAGAGACGGCTATATTTGACACAGGAATTTTGTTGTACTACAAGGACTGTCCCACAGAGTATGGAGCCCTGGGGAATTTCGAACCTTTGATTTATCTGCACTTTTATAGATCATCCTCATAGTATTTGAGAGTGATGGGCAATTCAGGATTCATCTATGCACACTATGGCTTATGCAGTGACTTGAACAACTCCCTTGAGACAGAGTGTAAATAATATCCCTTGCCCATGCAGAAATAAATGGGCTTTTGCTGCTCTGCCCCACAGAAGTCAGATGGGCAGGGGAAAAACTGTAAAAGAGCTGCAAGGAGGAGGAAGAGGAGTAAACCTCGACTCCTTCCTTCACCTTATTATGTATTTACTATGGCTGAGGTTTTATCATTTGACCAGGAGGGTGGCAAATGTAAGAAAGGAAGGTCTGATCTTGAGAAGGTATATTCCAGTATTATTTCTTTCTTAGGGCCATCCTTTAATGCACACTCAACTTACACCTTTGGGAACCCAAGGGAAAGGCACTGCAATGTTGCTGACAGCAAGGAAACGCAAAAACGTTTTTGCTCTGCTTAGGTTGGTAATGGTAGTGAAAAATCAAATACGATTTAATAAGGACATTTTTCCTTGGTTAACAAGTCCATCAGCTGGCATGCAAGGACATCAAGAGTGGGTCTGTGGAGGATAAGGTATCATCCTGGCATAAGCACTGTTTGGTGCCCTTCCTATACTGTGACACCCGTAGCGCACTCCAACTTTGCAGAAAGATTACAATTGATTTATTCAAGCCTAAGAGGAGAATTAGACCCACGTTTTAAAAATAATGATACTTAATCGTAATGTCACTTCAGACCATGCACATTGCCTTACTGGTGCCAGTTATTAACAAGTTATTTATATAAAAAAGGAAAGCAGTTCAGAGCAGACAAATCTCTGAGCTGATGAAGCAGCACAGAGAAAAATAACGGGTTACCCCTTACCTCGGTCCCCAGTTCTCACAGGATTTCCTGTGATGCAGACATGTTATCGTACAGCAGCACTCCCAGTGAAAATCAAGGTCCCAGGGAGCTGGACAGAAACTGAACTTACTGAATCTGTAGAATTAGATTTTCATTACCATATTGAAAATTTCACACTATCCATGTTTCCTTATTGCAATAAAAAACACAAGGTTGATTCTTGACACAAAGAAACTAAAGATGCCATTGCTTACATTAGTTCTCTACTGGAGTCGCCAGTGGCTTCCACTAAGCCACCTCTTTTTATAATTGGAGTAAAAGAAAGCAGCATCCACCTATCTGCACCTTTCCATGCAAACACCACCAAGGCTCACGCAAGGTTCTGGTCTCACAGCAAGGTGCTGAGAACAGCAGATAATGGTGGAAAACATCTTCAGATAGAGATAAACTTCCATAATGCCACTGACCTCAGAGTAATTCCTGTGTTAAAACAAAAACCAAACCAAACCAACAAACAAAAAAATCCCAAAGAATGAACAGCGCTAAAAAAATTTAAGAATCAAATGTTCTCTTTGTATCTGGCTTCAAGTTCTGTTCACTCACATCAATGAAATTTGTGCATCCCTCAGCTGAATCCCAAATTTTCACCTTGTAACTTCTGATACTCATTGAAATATTGAAGAGCTCTTTTCTATCTTATGAGTACCAAAATTTTCCAAGCACTTAATAAAATAAAATATAAAATAAAAATAAGATAGAATGCACAATAAGAATAATAAAAAAACACAGGCAAACAAGCCAGATCAAATCTATTACTATCTATCAGGAGAACAGCTGTCTATCAAAGCTCAGTCTCCCTATCTGACCACAATCAAATAAACAAGACAGCCAAGCGCCTCCAGGGCAGGGGCTCTGAGGAGAAGAGGAATGTCTGCAGAGTCTGGAGCTGAAAGGTTGCAATTCTGCTAAGGATGTCAATCAGCCTTTGGTCATTCTTCGACGCAGGAAGGGAAAAAATGCTGTTTCACACAGGTGAACATTAGTCCAAAGTAAAAATGTGGCTGGAGGATTTTTCTTTCTTCTTTTTTTTTTTTTTTTCTTTTGATAACACAAATGAACAGTCTACTGGAAGAGAAGTTCAACAGGGAGGGACAAAACAGGCTGAATGTTTATTTGAAACAGGTTTTGCTTCTTGAAAAACCATATTCCTTTCCCATTGGAGCCAATCTTTTTCTATTTAAGTTTAATGAAAGATTTCAGTGAATGCGTATCTATATATAGTCAAAGCAGAGATGCATGTGCTCTGGTAAAGCTGACCTAGAGGGCCTTAGAGCTGGGAGAAGCTTCCACTTTTCCTTTTGCCCCACCCCCCCACCCCCCCCCAACAAAGTTTCCATAATTTGCATTGCTTTCATATAAACGATCTACACTTGTCAGTCTGCTGTGTTTATCTTTTGGGGCTGATGACCACTGCGTTAAAGGATCATCTCTTGGATTCTGAAAAATAAGTGGTGTTTGTTTCAGCTATAAATTTTTGTTTGACCATTTCGACTTCCAGGAAAATCACAACATTGTGCACCTGTCAAGGTTAAAGTTCATTTAACAAAAAATCTGTGTGGCTAATATAAAACTTGTAGAACAAACAATTTTATCAATCATCAAGTTGGACGGTCTTGCTGTTTTGGTGGTATTATGATCAGAGCATTCCTCTCTTTCTTCCTCCTTCTTATTTCGCTTCAGATGACTCTAAAAATCTTAGCTTGTTTTGCTTTACTTGTGAACTCTATGGCACAGCCAGACGCATGCGTTGGTTTCATTTAGCCATGTAATTGCTCATCTTGTTTGCAAATGTTGCTAAATACATGATTAGGCATAAACTGCAGTAGTATACTCAATACATTCAGACAAATTTTATTATTGCATTCCTTATCTCAAATGCTCACAGGCGAAAACTCCACTTACCCAGTTCACAGTTGTCCAATTTTTTCTGCAAGCTTTTCGTTATCAGACTTCCAGCGCTGAAGGCAGAAACATTTATGGCTGTGAGGTTAAAGTTTGGACCTACAATATATCCTGGACAGTTGGTCACCAAGCTTGCACACAGCCTGTAAAACACGAACACGGGTGTCTGCTATGTTTGATTTTATTTACGGTTTCATGCATCAGTTTTAAAGCATGGGTGGGGGGCGGGAGATCAGCTCACAGACCTGGATGTTTTGGATAGGTCATTTCTTATGAGAAAGGAAACCTGGGCTGTACTCTGCACTGATTTCCAGGACAGAACACTTTATCTCAACCACAATGCACCCACAAGCAGTGTCAGAATATGGCCCTAGACCGTCTCTAGCTTTATACTGGACTTGATGTTGTGCAACACCAGGCCCTCTCCCATGAATCTAAAGGTACCCACAGCACAGAAGACTTATTGTTTGGACTCCCATCCATGGGTGCTAAGGAAGACATCAACTGAGTGCATGCAATATGGTGTACATCTCATACCAAATGTTTATAGTGGAAAGAGAGAAGAAGGAAATCGTAAAAGTCCTATAGTTTCATCTTTAGTAAATCTGTATTTGTGCCTTGTTTTCAATTGAGAAGTTGGAGGTGTCTTAACCAATAAATCACCTGCCTTGACCCTCGTATCAACAATAGTAGTTCAGTGAACTGAGATAAAAAAATCAGGCCTGCTGCCTCAGATTTCTGAAAACAAGCAGGAAGCGAATAAACATTGAGAAATGCCTTCATCCATTTTTGTTTTGAAGCTCACTTATTTTTATTTACATTTGAAGAAACAAGTATTTTACAAAGACAAGGCTGTTGACTGCACAGTTAGAATATTAGCCAGGGATAGTTCTCACTGGTATGAGATCCATTTCACACCAAAGGTTATGATCTTCACATCTGCTTAGTAGGAAAAGACCTGGATCTGTGCATTTACTGATGTTTTAGCATCAGTGGACAGAGCCAGAACTTATAGGGACACTTTTCTAGGGAGCTTCGGGGACTTCAGAGAAAGAGACCAGCTCTTCATAAAATGAGCCAGGTGTAATATATTCAGGAAATCTTTTTCTAAAGCAAATCTATACAGAAATCTAGATGGTTAGTGCAACATGTTGTGCTAAATAGGTGTATTATCTAAACTTAAGTGGGACAAATGCTTCCTCTTATCATTATGTCTTCACTCTAAAACCATTGTTCATTAATTAAGGTCCAAATAGTGTTGACATAAAACAGTCAGCACCATTTGTCCTGGCATCCAAGACTTAATTCCAGCATATCTGATTTCTAAAGAACTTTATAGATATACCAACAAAACCTATAGGTATGAAATCACATGACCAAGAAATAAATACATTTCAATGAATCTGGCAAACTAAAATTACCATGCTTTGCTCTATTCTGACCATTGTTTAGAGTAATTAAATCCTGTGCCTTCTGGAGCGTTGGGCTTGTCATGGAAGAGAAGTCAGACAAATTGGCTGCTTTTGATATAAAGGCAATTATTATTTATTGAGGCTGCTGAACAAAGATTACTCAGTAGCAATGTAGCTAACACTTTGCCTACCTTGACACTACCTGGAATGTTTAAATGTAAGTACACACTATTTTTCTGTATCCTGTGCTGTTTTGTTAAGTCACAGAAAGAATTGCTGATGACCACATTCTTACGCTATCCAACTCCTGTCCAAAAAATTTGTCTCAAATAAAGGCCACCTTTCATATTCCCAGCAGTTCAATGTCAGATCTGCAATAATTTGGAATGTTTATCATTCTCACTTCTATTTCTGTAAGCTGTGTTTAACACTTCTATTATTGACATTTACATGTTGCAATTGAGTATCCGTATACGTATATAGTATCATAGAATGATTTGGGTTGGAAGGGACCTTAAAGATCATCTAGTTCCAATGCCCCTGCCATGGGCACAGACACCTACCACTAGACCAGGTTACTCAAAGCCCCATCCAGCCTGGTCTTGAACACCTCCAGGGATGGGGCATCCACAGCTTCTCTGGGCAACCTGTTCTACTGCCTCACCACCCTCACAGTAAAGAATTTTTTCCTAATATCTAATCTAAATGTCCCCTCCTTCAGTTTAAAACTGCTACCCTTTGTCCTATTGTTACATTCCCTGATGAAGATGTATGTATGTGTCAGTATATATATCATATATATAGATGTTTAGATGTATATATGATGTATGTGTCGGTATATATGTCATATATATATGTATATACATATATATATATATGAGGGAATTGGAAATTGCTGTGATGGGAGTATTTAGGAGACTGATCAATCAAGCCATTTTAAACTTTAAGACAGAACTCTACTAGATTGATGTTCATTAGCAATACATATTATTTTAGTGGTTTGTTTCTACTCGTTAACAATTATTATCACTGCATATTCAACACAGTCAGTGCTTGGCAATCAATCCTAAATTAAGTACGAGTACACAGTGCCATGAAGCTCATGCCATGCAGCTAGTGCTGATGGCTATGGTCCTTGATGGTCTTAATTGATGAGGTCAAAGTGATCAGGGTCTCTTACAAGGGATCCCTATCAATATCTCTGATCTCTTGTCCTGTTATAAAGTATTTGGATTTCTAGACAATGCCTTCAGCTATTGACTACTTGCTTCCCAAAGATGCGAGAGGGGCTTCCCAGGCTGATACAGATACCTTCCCCTATTGTTTGGCTGGGATATTTTTTGTCCCTCATTGAGCTGCTACTTCTTTTCCGTCTGTGAAAGCAGTCTTTTCACAGCTCTTGAGGTTGTGCTGCTTCAATGATCAATGATTGCCCATCAGTTAGTTGTTTGCAGTTCTGGGTCCTCTGGTTTTGACCCATGTCCGCACCTTCAAGGCCTTTGCTGCTGTTCCACATTTAAACTGACATGATAACAGGAAAAATCTGGTACTTTGCTCAGGTTAACTCAACAAGTTCTTACCGCAAGCTGAGATGAAGTCCAAGAGGCCAGGACTGGGGCCTGCCACTGTTAGCAGAAGGTTTATGTTCTGTTACTAGCACTGGTTATACTACTTTTATGCACCATTAGGTACAAAAATGCTTATGCTGTTATGCTATATTAGTGTGCTTATGTTTTGTTTCAAAACAAATAACAAACTTTGAAGATAAGAGGCTCTAATTTTAGGTCTACCTGATACACCTTTTTCAGCTTGATCCTGAGAGCTCTTATCTCTTCTCTAATCTGGAGATCTTCTCTAATCTTGCTTGTTTTATATGACTGGAACGAGTTCTTGGAGAAACGTAGAGACTTGCTGAAAGGACTCAGGTGTCTGCCAAAGCTGTCCTCAGTTCACATTTAGAGAGACAGAAATATCCCTTTCAGGAAGTATGAGTGTATTTTGCCCCACACCGAATTAATTCTTCTGAAAGCAGAGGAATGATATAAGAAATGTCCCCATAAATAGTAGTGTCTTGAATTCTCCTGCTTCACCACAACACCTTAGAAAACATTAAATGGGATTTCTTTCTTTAACCTCAGAGGTAAATGCAATCTATACCACCTAAACAACAAAATTCTGTCAACATCATGGTCTACAACTAATTGCTAAAATATCAAAATCCAGATTCTGAACCCAGGTGTCTTACATCACAGTCCCTACCTTAAGCACAAATCTTTATGTTAAAATAAAAATTCCTTATGGAAGCTCTATTCAGACTACTATAGCCTAGTGCGAGAGGATAGATTTAATGACCGTGTATTTTCCGATCAAATGTATACAGATGAAAATAGCCCAGCCATCTGCAATAGTTGTGCACAAAGTTTGCTCTGTTTTAATGGAAGAAGGGCTTCATGAGCCTCTGCAAAAGAGTGAAAAAGCGGTTGAGCCCTTGGAGGGGAGCGGGAAAGACGGGGCCACAGGAATGTAGAAATTTGGTTTTGGTCTTGTTTCTCCAGTGAGATAATATTTGGTACAAGATATCAGGCAAGTGTCTGAAGTTCAAGATAATAACCCGGTTAGCTCTCCAGACTCGTCAAAATTTTCAGTGTTAGCTGCACAAAACTGACGAAGTTTTTGTGAACATGGTTTAGTGTGAAAAGAATACATTTCATTATTTGACTTGTCAGTGTTATTCATGAGGTTATGTTTTTCTCAATTCTGTTTTCTTACATTGAGAATATTTGTGTGGTTTTTTATTTTATTTTATTTTCCCTGCACAATTGTAACAGATATGAACTTTTGATAGAGCTGGGCAAACTGTGCTTTTAAATACTCTACTAATATTTGCTTTAATTTTTAAAACAAGTTCTTAGTGACTAGGTTAGCCCCCACTCTGTGTTTGCTTTCTGCAGTTATTTTAGTTAATGAGTTTGCTGGCTGGGATGTTCCTGCGAACAGCTAATTTTAGACAACTATTAAAAAATACTAACAGAAGGTGAATTTCACAAAATGCTGCTATTTGCAATGGAAGTCTGGTTTTAAGAGTTGTGGTTTGCTCATCCAATCAGAAAAACATATCATATGATTTATGTGTCTGCTCACACCATCTTGAATTTCAGATTTTAAATTTTATGTACTTACAACCATCTGCTCACAAGCTAAATTCACACCATGGTTTTAGCGGAGAAAATACATATATTTGGTAAACAGTTTTGAATAGTTGATGAAGGGAGGGAAAATGCCATCTGATTGTACAATTTCTTCAGCAGGACTTGGAGGTCACCTTCGTTTTCCTGCTTTCTCAGTTTGTAGTGTAATGTTTTGATCATTTCTCTTAGTTTGATCTAGATAGTTTCATTCGTTCTGTAGGACTCGGAGTTCACAGTTCCTGAATGACTACAGTTTCACTTTCAGGGAATTAGTGGCTGGATGCTAGATTTTCCCTAGTTTTATATTTCGTTGTCCAAATGACTAATCACTGCCTTTGGACACAGCCTCTTCTGGAAGTAGCCTGAACTTGCTGTTCAGGAAAAGAGTAAAGATTTAGGAGTTAAACACTCTGGAGAACTATTTCATGCAGTCTTAAGGCTTTGCAGCAAGTCGTGGAGGACCACCCAGTTTCCAGCCGCTCCTCCAGCAGGGAAAGGACAGGGAGGTCAGAAGAGTGAGTGTGGGACAAAGAATTGCTGGGCAGCCCTGGTGCTTCTCTGGTTGTCCATGTTGAAAGAGGAGCAGCTGAAACAGCAGATGAGGCTGCTGAGGGCCCACCACCACTCCCCATAAGTGCCACACACCTCTTTTCTGCAGCTTTGGCATGCCTTTCTCTTGACATGACTCATCCCTCACGGCAGTATGCTGTGTTAAGCAGGAAGCTACTTGGTTTGTGCCTATTGGAAGCCCTAGCTCCAAGTAGAAGCATTTTTTTTCTAGGCACTTATGGGCTTTATGGCAAAACATGGAAAAATATCATCAGCTGCATTGTTAATATTGTAGGTATAATTCCTGTTGTTGTATTCAGACATACCTCTCTGGGTATATTGTGAAGTGCCTCAAGATCCTGGTCTTCTACCTGTCTAGATCACGATCCTGTTGAAGGACATGAGATCTGCTATCCAGTGTGCATACCCAGGTTTACTTTGTGAATGAACAAGATTAGAGAACAAGGAAGTGGTTTGGACTCTTAACCTATAGATAATGTGAACCTAAATATAGACAATATGAATCTATTGACAAGCTCTAAGTTACAACTCCAGCGAGACGTGATTACAGAAAACATCCATTCTGAAACATGATTTCTGAGGTTCTGCTGAAGTTGAGACCTACAGAAAGCCTTTAATTTAGGTGTATTTGATAGTGTGAGGAAGCTTCAGGGTAGAAAGAGCATTGTAATGGCAGGGAACAGGGAGAAGAAAACTATTGCCAGAAAACGTGGAAGGATTCAGTGACCTTCTCACCTTATTTTCATGTTTGTGCTGCAATTACCTAGTCTCAGAGAGGGGAGGGTAGAGAAATCCTGACAGCTCTAAATATCATAAAATCCCTAATGCAAGATTCTGAAGAACACCTGGAAAAGTCCGGGGAATATAAAACTGAAGAATGAGTAAAGAGGAACTTATTGTAGCTTATTGGAGGCCCTTCATTACCAGTGAGAGACACAGACAAAAAGTAGTGACTTCTGTGCATATACCCAGAGGTACCCCGTGTACAGAAGTACACAGTGTACACAGGAACTTATGTCAGAAGTACCCAACTCTCTCCTTTCCACACAGAAAGAGGCAGAGAAACACCTATACTCATAGATGAGCAGACATCCCCTGGCCCTTATTTTACACCAATGTCCCGTGGCATTTACAAATTCTTCTCTTCACAGCGGTCCAGAAACACTTCTCCTCAGATGTACAGAAATATCTACACTAGTAGAGAAACACATGCACGAAACACCAGATCGCACCCACACTTATAAACATTGCACCATGCAGATGGGTGTATGGCTCATCATACACAGGCATCGGTGGTGAGCTACCCACAGCTACAGAAATATTTAGAGCTCACATCGTATAGATGTGACCACTTTCTGCATTCAAAGGCAGCACAAAGGAGTCCAATAACACAACACACACACTAGGATGGTCGGTCACAGCGCTGGATGGCCACGAGGCCATGAGAGTGGGCCGTGGCTCTCTGCTACATGGTCCATGGGGGGTACGCACTAAGAGGACACTCTGGTCTTACTAGTATGAAAGAGTTCCTCGCATTTAATCCTGTCAGACATAAAGGATGCAGACAAGAAGCACAGAGAAGGAAGCTTTACGGTGCCCAAAATTAGTTTCAATTCCCTGCAACGCTGTTCCTCCTTTTGTATTCTCTGCCAGAATGCAGCCAGTTTGTCAAGGTTCAAAAATTTTAACACAGTGTCTACAGCGTCTTATGAGCATGTGCTTCAGGGAATGCAAGCTCAGTACAGTTATAGAATCACAGAATCATAGAATGCTTAGAATTGGAAGGTAACTTAAAGATCATCCAGTCTCAACCCCGTGCCCTGGGCAGGGACACCTCCCACCAGCCCAGGTTGCTCCAAGCCCCGTCCAACCTGGCCTTGAACCCCGCCAGGGATGGGGCAGCCGCAGCTTCTCTGGGCAACCTGGGCCAGGGGCTCACCACCCTCACAGCAAAGAATTTCTTCCTAATAGCTGGTCTAAATATGGGGTATTCATAACGTATTTCAGAGTGGCATCCTTCATGAACTTGCTATGTCTTTAAACGTCCTAACTGAAGTAGCTTTTAACTCAGTTTGTCCTTGTCTGTGCTCGCTGCTGAGCTTGTTCAGAGCTGCCGCATTTCAGCAGATTGCAAAAGGAAACAGCAAGGATACCTGTCCAGGTTTTGTACGGTAGGCAAAACTATTCCCTTTCTTCCCATAAATTTAAACACCATCTTTACCCATAGCCCAGCAAAACCTTTACCTGTATTTCCAGTTTGATTTGAGACAGAAAATCTTGGGAAATATTAAATTGACTAGAAAAAGAAAAGAGAATGTTCTGGTATTTGCACCTCTGAAATGATCACATTGTTACATATAAACAACATTCATTTATAACCTGTATTTGTTTGTGTCTGCTGTTTTAAATAGCCCTTTTCACCAGGGCTGTGTGATGTTTTCCCTGTTGTATGGTTAGTAGGTCTGATAAATTAACAGCCATGCCCAGCATCAGAAAGGAGATTGGTAGCAGAGGTGCAATTTTAATCTGACTTTATCTGTGTCACATGCCTTAACTGCAAGAAAGCCCTTCTCCGCTGTCTAACAAGCAGTATATATATGGTAATAAACCATGCCAGGATGTGCTGGCAGCATGCGAACAAACTCTTCCCTCAAACATTTGTCACATGGCTTTTCTTTGTTTTAGGGGTATGATCACACATAGATCAAGGTGAAGGAGTGCAACACTTTAGAGAGGGACACACTAGTACTGCCCAAAGAAAGATGCGCTGTAATTCAGAGGACTTTAATTCTGCTCCTGGTTCTGCTGCTGAGCTGGGAAAGTCACTCCACATCAGACCGCTGATCCCAGCTTCCCACGGAAAGCTCTTTAAGCTCCACCGATGGCAAGTATTATTGTCAGATCTACTTAAGACTGATGTCATTACTTAAGCAAAAGCCTTTTCCTCGTCAAAGGGGTGGGAATGTAATTTTACAGCAAACTCTACCGACTTACAGGTTGTCACCCTTGCTGCTGCACAGCTCCGTGCTCAGTGCTCTGACCAGGCGGCGCAGAGCTCCACGGGTCTCATGGGGCAGCGGGGGGTGGCAGAAATGTTACACCACGGTCCTGGCCTGGGAGGTGATCCCAGTGTTCCTGCCATTTTCTGTCATTTTCTGTATTCCCAAAGCTAATGATTTACACTACATAGAGAGTATGAATGAACCCTGGGGTTTTGTATCCACAGCGAGAACAGCATAGCACGTCCAGGGAAAGAAGGTGCCATTAACCATGGTAGAAGCAGATGCAGCTTTATCCAGAGGACCTATGACAAAAGGTACGTTGGACCCCTGAAGCTTGAGGATATACGATTTCATCCCTCAGCCCTTGCTTGGTCTCCCACAGATGTTCAGATAAATGCAGGGAATATGAGCCAGACATGATTGTAAATAGGAAAAAAAAAGTGTAAAAGAAGCACACTGCAAGCCTTTCCTTTGTGAAAGATATGTAGGGGTGTGCACGCCTGCAGCTAAAAAAGGTAACTGTCTTCTTCAGTCATTCGGAGAGAATATGAGTGTGTGAGGGGATCAGGTCCTCATCACAGTCTCAGAGGATGAAGAGGGGGTCTGTAGAAGCCAGTGTGAATTGTAAGCCACACACAGATTTTGGATTTCTGATCCCTCATTTGTTGGATTTACTCTCTGTCAGTCCCAGATTCATCTTTAGAACTCACAGACACTTGTCACATGTGTCCCCTAAAGATGACGGAGCCACTGAGAACCATAGATTTGCTGCTGCAATTAGGGAGAAAAACTCCTAGCAATGGTTCATGTGAAACAACCATGACAAAATGCTCTGATACAGCTGTGCATTAGGGCGTAAATGTACATGAAACAGAGCATCTCAGGAGGCATAATTGGTACCAAGGACTCAATTAAATCACCACAATAAACTTCAGACACTCAAAGCCTTAACAAAAGAAGTTATCTTTTAAGGAAGAATTTTTGCACAGGCTCGGTCCTACCTTCAAAGGGATTGGGACAGCGGGAGTTGACCATATGGTGACATTTCTGGTATTCTGGTCTTTTCTGCTACTCAGAAGCTCCACATGGATCATACCCTAATTGTCTTTTTGTCTATAGGACATTCTTTTCCTTGATTGTGAACTCAGTGAATGCGCAGGCAATCCAATACAGAGGGTAACCTGATTTTATACACCACAGGATGGACAGAAAATAACAAGCCAAAATGCAGCTCTCTGTTCAGCCAAACTCTCCCTCCACAATGCCCTCTCTGTAGAATTTTCCTCTCACTAAAATATTTTCCCATCTAGACATGTGCAATTCCCATGTGCAACTCCCAGCGCTGTCAAAATGTGCCAGGCACATCAGTGCTGAGCTGATCAGTCGGGAGAGCCAATTCCAAAGGTCAGGCCTCTTATTTCATACCTAACGCTGCTGATGTGGCTGATCAGTTCAAGGATATATACAGAAAAGAGACAGAGAAGAATGGCTTCTTAGGGAATTCAAGACCTGACTTATAGACAGCAAATTGTCCAGATAAAGCAAGTAAGTTTGTTAGCACTTGGGATGTCATGTGCAAGTTGCTTTATAACTTCTTAAATAAAACATTAAAAGCCACAAGTTTGGGGGAGTTTATTCTGATTTTTTGTTTGTTTGGTTAGTTTTGGTTTGGGTTTGTGGGTTTTTTTTTTTTGTTTGTGTTTTTTTTTGGTTTTTTTTTTTTTTTTTTTTTTTTTTTTTTTGTGAAAGAACCTGAAGATGTTATTCTATGAAGTTTCTCAAGGTTTTGCAGGGCTTCTTCTATGGTTCTGTAGACTTAATTCAGCCTCCACTGCTAGCATGGACATTACTATGAAAGAAGGAGATAACAGAGTGCAGGTGTAGGATGCCGCAGTAAGTAAGCAGGAGGGAGGTCCAGAAAGGAAGCATGTGTATGAAGTTCCTATCTTGTTACATGGATCTCCCTGCACTTGACCAGCTGTCCTGGTTCCGGTGGGGATAGGGTTAACTTTTCCTGGTATTCCATGCCATGTGAGCCACGCCCACCCTGAGCTGCCGGGGGAGGGGGCAGGAAGTTGCTGCTTAAAAGCGGGCTGGGGCGTCCCGGGTCCGGCCGGTCGGCGAGCGGCGGGGAGCGGCGGTCCCGTAATCGCGTTTGTATATTCCCCTGTCCGTGTTGTTGTTGTTTGCCTGTTCCCTTTGCTGTTCTGTTAAACTGCCTTTGTCCCAACCCAAGAGTCTTGCCTTTTCTTACGATCCTTCCTGTGTTAGGAAGGCACGTGCGAGCGGCACGTGGTTCTTTGTTGCCATCTGAGGCTAAACCACGACAGTCCTTTTTGGCGCCCAACGTGGGGCTTGAAGGGTTGAGATAACGACAGAATCCAACTAGAACGTGGAAAAAACGGTTTTGGTTTTTTTTTTTTTCTTGTATGCATTTATTTTATTAGGTAAGTAGTCACTGGTCATCATGTTGCTTGGTTTGTTCTCATGGCTGTGTTACATAAATTCCTATATGGCTTATGTACTCCCTGCGATGCTGTTTACCATGTCTGGAAGAGGGATGAGGATTATCATTCTGCTGTCCTGTGCGATATCTGTTTATGATATGATAACATCACTGTTCAGACGGTTATTTTGGGGTGTTTATGTGGTTTTGTTGTCCTGTCCGTACATTGGACACAGTCTCTCAGAATTTGTTAATAGTTTCCCCAGCCCTTTTGCCTCCCTTTTCTCCTTCGGGTCAGGTATGACAGCTTTTGAGAATCTTGAATATCCTTGGGATACTCAAACTAGTGTGTTCCTAGTGCTATGTCTCCTGAATACGTTCCAGGTCTTGTTTAGGGTTAAGCGACTATTTAAGACTACCACCCGGAGATCTGCTCCGAGGCTGGATAGTCAGGGGTGGCATGGCATGTGGGAGAGCATGGGCAGGTACCTAGAGAACTACTCGCCTCCAATGGTCTGGGACTTCACCCCTGAACAATTACAGGACCCTGATAAAGTGGTAGAATATTTGAAGGGAAAATGTTGTGGCTATTCTAGAGAGGCACAACTCACCGCGCTGTGCTGGGCCCTGGCCAGTATCTACCAGGCACTGCTCAGAATCATGCAGCACCCTCAAGGGGAAGAGATGGAAACCAGACCGGCGGCCCCTGCGGCTGCTGCAGCCCCTGCGGCGGCCCCTGCGGCTGCTGCAGCCCCTGCGGCGGCCCCTGCGGCTGCTGCAGCCCCTGCGGCGGCCCCTGCGGCTATTGCAACCCCCGTGGTAGCCACTGCCACTGAACCAGAGAACCAACCCGTGCCGGTATCAGTTGCCCCCATACAGAAGAAGAAGTACACAAAGAAATCAGTTCGCTTAGTAAGAGATGATGATGAACCAGGGCCATCACGAGAGCAGGAGGAAGAGGCAGAACCAGAGATAATTACTCGATCCCTATCCTTGAGTGAGCTGCGGGATATGCGAAAAGATTTCAGCCGACTTTCAGGCGAGCACATTGTCACCTGGCTGCTCCGGTGCTGGGATAATGGGGCCAGTAGCCTGGAATTAGAGGGTAGGGAGGCCAGGCAGCTGGGATCCCTGTCTAGGGAAGGCGGCATTGACAAGGCGATTGGGAAAAAGACCCAAGCCCTCAGCCTCTGGAAACGACTCCTGTTAGGCGTGAGGGAGAGGTACCCCTTCAGTGAGGATGTTGTATGTCAGCCAAGCAAGTGGACTACCATGGAAAGAGGTATCCAGTACCTGAGAGAATTAGCCGTGCGGGAGATGATTTACTATGACTTGGACAATGCCGACTTACCCACAGACCCTGATGAGGTGCGATGCACAAGGCCCATGTGGCGGAAGTTTGTACGGAGCGCACCATCGTCATATGCCAACTCCCTGGCAGTAATGGAATGGAAAGGTGAAGAGGGACCAACGGTGGATAAGGTGGCTGGCCGGCTCCGGCGATATGAAGAAAGTCTCTCTTCCCCCCTTGTCTCAGCTGTGGAGAAACTGTCACGGAAGGTCCAGCAACTTGAAGAGAATATGTTCTACTCCCCACCTGCACGGGCCAGCATCTCAGCTATTAGAAGCAGGCATTTCCCCACTCAAGAGAGAGTACAGAGGGTACACACCACGAGGCACCCTGTGGTTCTACCTGCGGGACCACGGAGAGGACATGAGGAAGTGGGATGGACGACCTACTTCGATCCTGCGGACACGGGTACAGGAGTTGCAAGGAAGGACAACCACAAAAGGGGATCCCTCCAGGAAAAGTGCCGCCCCAGTTTCCAGTGGGCCGTTCCCCAGACAAAGCAGAAGGCCTGATCTTGCTTCTGATCCTCTTGAAGGAACTTCCAAGTCATTTATGCAAGAAGTGAGTAATGGATACTATGATGAGTATTAGGGGGGCCCTGCCTCCGGCCAGGTGGAGGAAAGGGACAACCGGGTTTATTGGACGGTGTGGATTCGATGGCCTGGCACATCAGACCCACAGGAGTATAAGGCTCTAGTGGACACGGGCGCGCAGTGTACTTTAATACCATCAAGCTATAGAGGGGCAGAACCCATTTGTATTTCTGGGGTGACAGGGGGATCCCAAGAGTTGACTGTACTGGAGGCAGAAGTGAGCCTAACTGGGAATGAGTGGCAAAAGCATCCCATTGTGACTGGCCCAGAGGCTCCATGCATCCTTGGTATAGATTACCTCAGGAGAGGGTATTTTAAGGACCCAAAAGGGTACCGCTGGGCCTTTGGCATAGCTGCTTTGGAGACAGAGGAAGTTAAACAGTTGTCTGCCTTGCCTGGTCTCTCGGAGGATTCTTCTGTTGTGGGGTTGTTGAGGGTCAAAGAACAACAGGTGCCGATTGCTACCACAACGGTGCATCGGCGGCAGTATCGCACTAACCGAGACTCTCTGATTCCCATCCATGAGCTGATTCGTCAACTAGAGGTTCAAGGAGTGATCAGCAAGACTCGCTCACCCTTTAACAGTCCCATATGGCCGGTGCGAAAATCTAATGGAGAGTGGAGGCTAACTGTAGACTATCGTGGTCTGAATGAAGTCACACCACCGCTGAGTGCTGCCGTGCCGGACATGCTAGAACTGCAGTACGAACTGGAGTCCAAGGCAGCCAAGTGGTATGCCACGATTGATATAGCGAATGCATTCTTCTCAATCCCTTTGGCAGCAGAGTGCAGGCCACAGTTTGCTTTCACTTGGAGGGGCGTCCAATACACCTGGAATCGACTGCCCCAGGGGTGGAAACACAGCCCCACCATTTGCCATGGACTGATCCAGACTGCACTGGAACAGGGTGAAGCTCCAGAACATCTGCAGTACATTGATGACATCATTGTATGGGGAAACACAGCAGAAGAAGTTTTTGAGAAAGGGAGTAAAATAGTCCAAATCCTTCTGAATGCTGGTTTTGCTATAAAGCGAAGTAAGGTCAAGGGACCTGCGCAGGAGATCCAGTTTTTAGGAATAAAATGGCAAGATGGACGCCGTCAGATTCCAATGGATGTGATCAACAAAATAGCAGCTATGTCTCCACCAACTAGTAAAAAGGAAACACAGGCTTTCTTAGGTATTGTGGGTTTTTGGAGAATGCATATCCCAGATTACAGTCAAATTGTAAGCCCTCTGTATCAAGTAACCCGGAAGAAGAATGATTTTAAATGGGGTCCTGAGCAACGACAAGCTTTTGAACAAATCAAACAGGAAATAGTCCATGCAGTGGCCCTGGGGCCAGTCCGGGCAGGACAAGATGTTAAAAATGTGCTCTATACCGCAGCCGGGGAGAACGGCCCTACCTGGAGCCTCTGGCAGAAAGCACCAGGGGAGACTCGAGGTCGACCCCTAGGGTTTTGGAGTCGTGGATACAGAGGATCCGAAGCCCGCTACACTCCAACAGAAAAAGAGATATTGGCAGCATATGAAGGGGTTCGAGCTGCTTCGGAAGTAGTTGGCACAGAAGCACAGCTCCTCTTAGCACCTCGACTGCCGGTGCTGGGTTGGATGTTTAAAGAAAGGGTCCCCACCACACATCATGCAACCGATGCTACATGGAGTAAGTGGATTGCACTGATCACGCAGCGAACTCGAATGGGAACCCCCAGTCGCCCAGGAATTCTGGAAGTGATCATGGACTGGCCAGAAGGCAAGGATTTCGGAATGTCACCAGAGGAGGAGGTGACGCGTGCAGAAGAGGCCCCACCATATAATAAACTGCCAGAAAATGAGAAGAAATATGCCCTGTTCACTGATGGGTCCTGCCGTATTGTGGGAAAGCATCGAAAGTGGAAGGCTGCTGTGTGGAGTCCTACACGACGGGTTGCAGAAGCCAGTGAGGGACAGGGTGAATCGAGCCAGTTTGCAGAGGTGAAGGCTATTCAGCTGGCTTTGGACATTGCTGAGCGAGAAAAATGGCCAGTACTTTATCTCTACACTGACTCATGGATGGTGGCAAATGCTCTGTGGGGGTGGTTACAGCAGTGGAAGCAGGGCAACTGGCAGCGCAGAGGCAAACCCATCTGGGCTGCTGAACTGTGGAAAGATATTGCTGCCCGGATAGAGAATCTGGTTGTGAAAGTACGCCATGTAGATGCCCATGTACCGAAGAATCGGGCCACGGAGGAACATCAGAACAACCAGCAGGTGGATCGGGCCGCTAGGATTGAAGTGGCTCAAGTGGATCTGGACTGGCAACATAAGGGTGAACTATTCATAGCTCGGTGGGCCCATGACTCCTCAGGCCATCAAGGGAGAGATGCGACATATAGATGGGCTCGTGACCGAGGGGTGGACTTGACCATGGACACTATTGCACAGGTCATCCATGAATGTGAGACATGCGCTGCGATCAAACAAGCCAAGCGTTTGAAGCCTCTTTGGTATGGAGGGCGATGGCTGAAATACAAATATGGGGAGGCCTGGCAGATTGATTATATCACACTGCCACAAACCCGTCAAGGCAAGCGCTATGTGCTCACAATGGTGGAAGCAACCACTGGATGGCTGGAAACATACCCTGTGCCCCATGCCACTGCCCGGAACACTATCCTGGGCCTTGAGAAGCAAGTCCTGTGGCGACATGGTACCCCAGAGAGAATTGAGTCGGACAACGGGACTCATTTCCGAAACAGCCTCATAGACACCTGGGCCAAAGAGCATGGTATCGAGTGGGTGTATCACATCCCCTATCACGCACCAGCCTCTGGGAAGATAGAACGATACAATGGACTGTTAAAAACTACACTGAGAGCAATGGGTGGTGGGACTTTCAAACACTGGGATACACATTTAGCAAAAGCTACCTGGCTAGTTAACACCAGGGGATCTAACAATCGGGCTGGCCCTGCCCAATCAAAACTTCCACGTACTGTAGAAGGGGATAAAGTCCCCGTAGTGCTTATGAAGAATATGCTAGGGAAGACAGTCTGGGTTAGTCCTGCCTCAGGCAAAGGCAAACCCATCCGTGGGATTGCTTTTGCCCAAGGACCTGGGTGCACTTGGTGGGTGATGCGGCAGGATGGGGAAGTCCGATGTGTACCTCATGGGGATCTGATTTTGGGCGAGAATAGCCAATGAATCAGATTGTGTGCTGTTAATTGATAAGTAACACTGTCACTGTATGTCCTCATTGCTATAATTGATATCAGTTGTACTACAAGTAAGGCACAGGGATGATGGGATAAGAACTGATCTCAGCAGCTGGCGCCCAGCAGTTTCCTCAAGATCTACATCTTCAGCCCACGGACTGCGTGCATGAGCCACACCGGGTGCACCAGTCACAAGCTCCGAAAAATACAGCATGCAACAGACCAGCACCACCCAGCATCTCAGCTGCCCTGAGAGACTGTTCTAACAAATGGAGCCCAAAGCCGTGGATTAAAAGAACTCAACGGACACTTTGGAGGGATGACCCATAAACTAAGGGCATTATATGTGTGTATATATATATATAACAGGGGAAAGTGGTGGCAGTTCATTGGAACCTGCTGGGCATGGCATAGATGGTATGGAATAAGGGGTGGATAATGTCCTGGTTCCGGTGGGGATAGGGTTAACTTTTCCTGGTATTCCATGCCATGTGAGCCACGCCCACCCTGAGCTGCCGGGGGAGGGGGCAGGAAGTTGCTGCTTAAAAGCGGGCTGGGGCGTCCCGGGTCCGGCCGGTCGGCGAGCGGCGGGGAGCGGCGGTCCCGTAATCGCGTTTGTATATTCCCCTGTCCGTGTTGTTGTTGTTTGCCTGTTCCCTTTGCTGTTCTGTTAAACTGCCTTTGTCCCAACCCAAGAGTCTTGCCTTTTCTTACGATCCTTCCTGTGTTAGGAAGGCACGTGCGAGCGGCACGTGGTTCTTTGTTGCCATCTGAGGCTAAACCACGACACCAGCCATGCGTTGATCAGTGCAGAGGAGATGAAGGAGCTGCTTGTCCACCCACCTGGTTTGCTAACAGGAACACAGCAAGCACAGACCACCGCTGACTCCAGATGTAGGGGCATTTTATGGAACAGAACTCAAGTGTTATAGAAGAACCCATTTATTTCAAGTCCTACAGGAGCAGTCAAAGTTTTGCCTTAGCTGATACCCTCAGTAACGCTCAAACAAACAGCCACAGGCTCTCAGGTTCGCTGGAGTTCTCTTACTGCTTGTCCGGCTCTTTAGCTATCATTCAAACTTACTGTGCAAATCTGGGAGGTGTAAAGCTTATTCTCAATTTTTACTTAAGATGGTGACTTTCTGTTCCCTTCCAAGAAGAACTAGATGTACATTTTATATGCAAAGTTTTCACTGCATATATAAAACCTAGGATAAATTTCATGGCTCAGGACTCAGTGAAGGTAGAGGTAAAGAGAATAAAAATTGAAAAAAAAAACAACAAAGAAAAAGATAAATACTTAAACTTTGGCATAGTGGAAATCTCTCCTCTTACATACAATTTTATTTTCTATTCATGTTTCCTCCCCTTCTGCACTTATACTTGCTCATTTTGTGCAGTGCAAATACGTAGCAAATATCCAGCTCTTAATACATTTTCCCTTGGGGTGATGGCAAATAAATGCATGAATTAACATATATGTGAATTTCTGTCTCAGGGGTTTAGCAGAACTTTTGAAAAATGACAAGCTGGAGTTTTTCAAGTCATCTTTGTATAATTTGAACATTACTTTTTGTGTTTGTGTGTGTGCCATAGCATTCTTTGCCATCTTCTGAAACAAGCTTATGCCTTTGAAAGTTTTGTGGAGATGGGTGGAGAGTTTCACCGACTTTTTTTTAATAACTCCAAATTGAAAAGGAAGACCTCATAAATTTAAAATTGTCCATTAAGCAAGCTTACTGGATCTTGGGGAAACCTTACTCACTTCTCAACAAGCATAAAGATAATTTCCTCAGGGTGCCTGGGAGAACAGAATTTGAATGGCACTTGAGCACCTTCTCTGTTTCATGTAGAGGCCATATTTTAATTTTAAAACCAGGCCACTGCAGCAAACACAGTTTCTGGAAGATTCTTATCGCAACACCAGTTCAAATGGAAATGGCATATTGTAGAAATCCATATGCACAAATTCTTACACACAGTGAGCATCAGCACACATGTACACAAACATGTAATTAAAATGTCCCTTCTTGAGCAGTAGTCAGTTGAGTGTTGTCTTAGTAAAGGAAAGTGAACTTCAAGGCCAGGAAAAGAATAAGCTGTTCAATGAGCTTGTGTGTTTGACAGCCTTGGAACCTTCACCTAACTTAGTTCACGTGTGAGACGTGGCCTAATGCTGAGCGTTGGCACAGTAGTTGAACTTTGCTGCTACCATAAAGCAGCACAGCTGAACTGTGATACCTCACTGAGATGTCAGTGTTCCAGGGGATTAATTTAGTCCCCAGTACAAAGCAATCTGCATTATCATCCTCTAGCTTACTTTACATTAACTTTCCATACAGAGAATACACTAGATTTTGGAGTCATACTTAAATCTTTCAGTCTTCAATCACATTTTATCACTTCAAAAGCAAAGAAAGAAGCAAGCAAACAAACCTAAAACCCCTCGGTGATATTAGTCTTGATAATCAGAACAAAACAGTATAAAAATAAAAAAAAAAATACAAGCCATTCTTTTTTTGTGTGATTAATTTGCCTTTAAACTAAATGTGCAATGAAAGATAGTTTGTATCTGATCATTAGGAGAGTAGGAAAAACACATTCTGTCCACCTGACTGTAAAGGTCTTGATACATCAGTGGAGAAATTTTAATTTTCTTTTTATTTTTTTTTCATTCCATCTTATAACTGTACTTTCCTAACTTTTAATACTCTTGCAAAGACTTGAAGACGTTTTTTGACATCCACACTCTTACTGCTTTTCTTTTAGCTACTGAAATCATAAAGTGGATGGAAAAAGACAATAAAAAAGTCCCAAGCCCCAGACACTCACTGACACTGAGACACAAGCTATGCTACCAAGCCATATACCATATGACACATGAAAGGCCTGGACAATACTGCACAGACAAGGTCAGGTTGGGTTTATATGGAAGAAGTTAATTACAAATGAGAGAAGAAGTCCTTAGGGTCTCTGTAACTGTGGAGGATTTTCTGTTCCCTTGTCAGAGAGTTTAGCAGAGTTTTCTGCCTTTGCCTGTCTTATCACATTGTTTGAAGCTGAATTATAGTCATGCTCTGAAAATCAGCACTTAACTCCAGCAAATCTCAGCCTAATGCAAGACAGTTTCCTCGCTACTGTCCTCAAACAACCATGTACCTACTGCTGCTCTTCATGTAGCTTAGCTGTTGCCTTCAGCAGGCACGTCACATGTGTGAATACTCAGAAACTGTCTAAATTTCAATCCATGTACAACATCTCTCTTGCAACTGCCATCAAATAAAAATCATGATGCTTTTCTGAGGGAGAGAATGACATTTTACCATCAGCACTTCAAATTAGTGTTCCGTGGTTTCTCTGTGCTTGCTTACCTGGCACGGATGACAGGAAAGCTGTTCCAATGCCTCCTGCTCCCATAATAATATTTGGTGCTTCATGACTGCTTTTTATGCCTCAGATTTTAGGAGGTCCTACAGGAATGTATAGAAAAAGACTTTGCTTTTTAAAAGTTTTTGGATATGGACCTATAATTATTAAACCATAAAAAAACCTCATGGAACTGTGTTTAGGCTTATTGTTATCTAGCCTTTCAGAATACAAACAGCTCTGGGAAGGTCCTCTTTTGTGCAGCTGGTGAACTTACCAGAAAGGAGTTCTGTTTTTCTGGTTCCTATCATGCAGGAGGAAATCTCACAACAGTGAACAAAACTTAATGTAGCTGGAAATAAAAACCTAGATGGTGATGATAGTTCTTGTTAGCATCTAGCATCCTACACAAAGTTCTTTACTAACTTTAGAAAGTAAGAAAAGATGTGAGTAATGAGGATGGAATTATGTTCGAAACTCAGAGCAGAAATCATAGAATCATAGAATCATCTTGATTGGAAGGGACATTTAAGATCATCGCGTTAACCATTGACCTAGCACTGACAAAACCACCACTAAACCATGTCCCTAAGCACCATGTCTATCTGTCTTTTAAATACCTCCAGGGAGGTATTTATGAGGCTAGAGTTTATCCCGTATGGGCAGCACTGCAGAAAGGTTGAGGTTCCTGAGCTAAACAAGGAAGTTCAAAATTCAGCTATGTTCCTCGCACAGACAATAACTTCTCTGTGGTCCAGACTTGCATAACACCTTACACAGCTCTTCATCAATGGTTAAAGTTTCCTCTCAAACCAGTTTTACCCAAAGCCTGAGACTGTAGATTTATCCATGTCATAGCACAAGCGCAACAAAGGGCTGAGTACAGAGAAAGCAACTCACACAGCAAAACAGCAACAACAATTTTAACAAAAACAAGCAAAAAATCTGCATCCCTTATTTCCTGGCTTTGCATTTTGCAACTCCTGGCAACATCTTTCCAGTTTAGATGATCTAAATATTCTCCAAATGGAATATCACCCTCTGTCCTGCAGAGGGACACAACAGAGAGCTGCTTCTCAGAGACACTGCAGTGAATATAGTCGACTAATTTCATCATGGACAAAGCTGCTTTGCTGCCACAGAACTTACATTATGACTCCTTTTGCATATTTTGCTTTACCCTTTGCATACTTTATTATTACCCCAGCAGTCCCATAGCTTCCTATGCGCAGGTCTGTTGCTCAGGGACCAAAGGCAAGGCACAATAGCTGGTCAGACCAGATTACATCAGATTGGATGACCTGAAAAAAAATGATAGGAATCTGTTATTACACCATGTCCACACTGGCACACAGCACAGTTTCAGTGCGTGACATGTAAATGCATATTTTATCATGTCCTGTGTTATGTGTGTAAATGTCTTACAGAGCTGGTGACATCTGTGCCATGCTCTCATAGCCTGTGCCTCTGTACACGATCTTGCTTGGCTGGTGCTGTGTTTCATTATGTACTGTCTTGCCGAGCTGCTGATGTGTTTTATTAAATCAACATTATTTGAGTTCCCCAGACCTGTGGAGAGGATCTTCAACTGTCTGTTGAAACTTGAATTGTTTGCCGTGTGTTAGATCTAGCTAAACAATCTCATTCCTTTTGCTTTTGTTCTCATAAAGCAGAATGACAGAGGGGAAACGCTAAGCTTAGGAACTTGGCAGAGGGGCGGGGGGCGGGGGGGGGAAGGGGAGAAAAGAAAAAAAAAAAAAAAAAGGAAAGCCTCAGGAGTCCAGCAGTCCAGGACTTTCTGGGTTTGATGCTGCATAACTGGGAAAATACAGAAATCATCAGTGGAAACAGAGCAGGGACCTTTGAAGCAGGACTATGTTTGTGAACAGGTAACAAGCTTTTACTGCATGAAAAAGTGACGTTGCCATAGGGGTTGAACAGAACCTGGCCTCATCAAACGTGCTAGTTTGACAGTTTTGAGAGCTTCGCTGTGCCAATCCTGTCAAACCGGAGCAGGAGCAGAAGAATAGGCAAAACTTGTGAGCTAATAGTTAACACACTGGTGTTCAGAGTCCCGCATGGCAATTTCAAATCGTCCCTCCTTAGATGTTTTGCATCAGGGTTTTGCTGCCTAAATTCTTTCTTTTCTGATCTCTGTGACCTACACATGTACCTCTTTCCTCTCGAGGCTCACATGATCACGGGCTGAAGCAAGTAAGAACTGCCCAGCACTGAGGAGGGAAATTATGTCTGTAGCTACTGCAGACTGAAAGATAAGAGTTAAAGTCTGATTAGTGACCAATTAGAAATAAGTAGTGCAAAAGATGCAATGTGGTACCATCAGCACCAGCCCACTCTCTGAATAATCCAAACAATTAGATTAGAAATACTGGCAAGATGACACTTTTAGAGCTTCACCTCAGCTCAGCTTTTACCTGAACTGAGACTTGTATCTCCATGACTGGGAAAAATAAGGTATGCAGCAATTTATCAAGTTTGCATTGTGATTACTGCAGTTGATACTTGTCTGATCATCAAGGGCTGCGTCCTCTCCTTGCCACCAATACGCCATTTTTTTCCCATTTGCAAGTCCTTTATTTGGAAACTACATCAGATGTGAGTTTAAAGGATAGGAGATGGTGAGGGCAAATCAAATTTATGTTTTGAGACTCCTCTTTAAGCTAAATTATCCCTTACCAGCAGCTGCTGATTCTCAAGATTCCTGCCAAAAACAACTGGCTGTTTCCTGTGTCGGGGGCCATTCTCAACTGCAGTAGCAACACCTGCCTGTGCATGGTAAGAAGAGCAGCTCATCTCCTTGTTTCAGCCCATCAAGAATGCACTTGTCTGAGCTGTTCTCACTGAATCAGCCTCTCCTCGACTCCTATAGGGAAAGGATATTCAGTCAGCTGGACCATGCTGAATGAACAGGTGCGCCATCAAAATATTTGTACTCTGGGACAAAAAGTGATCTTTTTATGTCCTAGTGTTTAAATCAAATGAGAAATTAGAAGCACAGCTTTGACAGAGTACGTGCCAGTATGATGCTTGCACCAGTGTGACGGTAACTGTATTGCTGCGTTAGTACAACTGGCAGAATTTTTTTCGCAGTGCTTGAAGCCACAGACCCTGTAGTCCACATGGTGATGCCTGACACTTCATTAATAGCAAGAAAATGCTATCACTTCTGATATGATTTCCCTCTACAGTAATTTGCATTAAAATACATTGGTATGTGTTTTACATTGGTGTGTATAGCAACACAGAGCATAATAGGACACTCTGTTTTGCCTGTTTATCTCCCACTCTTCTCTCAGTATTACCCACAGAGATATCTTATAAATACCTGGATAAGGCTAAGATCTAGGACTTTTTCTTGACTCTTCATTATGTTACTGACATATTTGGCTTCATTTGCTGTAGTTACAAACAGATCACAGCAATTCCCTAGTATCCCCCATAGATCCGTGATGAGTTAATAGACATTTGCAAAGTTCTCTGGGATACTTGTCTGAGAAACACTCTGAAGAGTACATCTAGGTGCATATGAACAAAGTTTTACACTTCTATTCGAGTTTGAACATTTAGCACACTTTTATCAAAGGACTGATAATTTATATTTTCGGACAATCAGCTGATGAAGACCTGTGCATTAAACGAACAACCAAAGCTGACTTAACCAGAGAAGTTCTGGATCATCTTCTGGAAGCCCTTGTCTGTCTTCATCTAACATAGAGGCAGACTGATAAAATTGATTTTTAACTTCCTAGAAAGTGGTAAAGTTAGATGGGATGTAACATGGAGATAGAAAACTTGCATATGCAAAGCTGGGACAAAGAAGCGGTGATTTCCAAGGAGAGGTTTGAAAACAGTCTTTACAGTCTGATTTACACAGAAATTGGAGTATTCATGATGTTTGTTGCTAAAATGAATTGAGTATTTTATGTAATATTTTCGTGAAAGGAGAAAGGGAAAATATTTTCAAAGAAGTTTCAATATCTTATATTTTATTTTACGTGGGAGCTGGTCAGGGTACTGTAATATCGTTATTAACATTGGGGGGAAATGAAGAGTATTTACATGGAAAATAAATAAATAACAGTTTATTTATATAATTATAGTACGGTGAAATAATTAGTGATAAATTTCTTACATGAATTGTACCTGTCATTAAAAAAGCAGCAGTCTCAAATATCATCATTTTTTGACAAAGCCATTTCCTGAAAGAGGGGAAAAATGATTAAAAACTTCAATTCACAAAGTGACTTTTATTTTGACAATAAATAACATACAAGTCACATTGTAAAATGAGACCCTTAATCATTTTCTGCCATGTTATTTGTCAAAATATAGACAGGAAAAAATGATCACTCATAAATAAAAGGTAACTTTCTTTTGCCATTTGCAGGGTGGGGGAGTAAATGCAGTGTTTGCTGAAGTTCTTAGAGGAGAAGGAGAGGGAAATAAATGGCTGAAGTTTGGAGAAGAAAAAAACAACTCTAATAAACTCAGTCTGATCAACCATATTGAGTAGTCAAAAATTCATTCTTTGTGGAACCTGTGGGGAAAAATAGCATCTTTATTGGAATATTAACACTGAAAGGCTTGAAAGCATCAGAGAGGGAAGGAACTTTTCAAAGCCCTACCCTAATTGCCTATGATGTATAATCTCAGCCTAATTTGATGCTAATTGGATTTCCCAATGTCATTGTCCAAATGGCATTTTTTTAGCTGCTTTCAGCGATTGGATGAAATCACAAAAAAGCTTTCATGCTGAACATTTATTTCCAAAAGGCATGAGTGGGTAGAAAACAGTATTATACAAATCAGAACAAAGAATGGGGATGTTTCATTACTATTTTGGAAATTTATACGTAGGATTTGGATTTTTTTATGATAAATTTTAGGACTAAGGACAGCATCTTGTAACTGAAACACTATCCGGCTGATTTCTATAAGGTTTGGTAATTGTGGCAACTACAGCCTTAACCTTTTGCACCTTTTACATACTCTTTCATGAAAAAGTAGAAAGAAGTTGGCAGTAAAACAATTTTTGTTTAGTTTTTGGGCAATGGATTACATCTTGCATGTAGCACGAAATCAGCATCAGTTAAAAATGTCTAGCAATTTACAGTAAATGATCACAACTCTGTTCCCCAGTTTACAAGTTTTAGTGTCCCAAAAAATGTAATTCTTGCCATGAATATGACTGGAAGCTCAAAAACTTCAACTTCAGCAGCGCACAACCAGTAGTAGTGCTGGTCTGAATTCACCATTTTGGTATGTTTCATTCATTGCACATACTAAATCAGTCCCTCCAAAATATATTGTCAGGAGCAAAAAAATCATCAAGAGAAGAGACCTTTTTCCTTAATCATTTGGTCTTTTACATATACCTGCATTAGAAGAACAAAAAAAAAAAAAAAAAAAAAAAGAAGAAAGAAAAAAAAGGCAATTAAATAAAAAAAAGGGGGAGAAGATGCCTGCTTAAGAATTTGTTTTATTACTGAAAATTACACACGGAATTTACCTAGAAAGGAAAACACAAGGCAGGAGACGACAGGTCACAGAGGCAGGGAGAAAGGAATACACAGAAGTTTATAGAGTCACTAGTCCAAAGAGCTTGGAGTATCATGCAAATATAAATTAATAACACTATCCATTGTACGGGTTTTTTCCTTCTTGAAAAAACATACAGAAATATTAACTACATAGTACTCACTAAACACTTATGAAGTAGATTATTAGTTTGGGTGCATTTTACAGGTAGCCAGTTTCAGTTTGTACAAGGAGGAAAATACTTGAACTTCTGACAAAAATGCATAAATTCACAGATTCTCATCTGTGTTCACTCAGTTCTGGCAATGCTGCTGAAGATATCAGTTTTAGCTGAAACTGTCTGAATTAATAAGGATTTTACTGTTGGTTGAAATGTTATCAGGATTTCATGTAGTGTCATAACAGCACTATAGGACAGACTTGGTTATGCTTTTTGTAGAGTAAGGTGAGAACTAAGCAGGGAATCAAAATCAGCACAGAAGCAGCCCAGTGACAGAGCCGGAGATACAACACCAGTGTCCTGAAATTATGTTTTCAGTTGTTCAGGTCCAAAGTAGCTGTTTCACAACAGATAAAACATTGAAGTTACACCTAAACTAACATGTGGGGAAATGCCTGATGAAGGGTGAAGACAGCTGGTTGGTAATACCTCAGTGCTGAAGGTGACAGGCATTCTGTCACAGATTTCAGTTGGGCCAGTAGATGCTTATGCATCATATAGTACATATTACTACAGTATTTTTTTTATTTCAGTGGTTACTATCTCTATTTATATGTTCTATGTCAGTATATGAAGAAAACTCTTTGACCAAAGGAGAGGTGCAAGAACAGACTTGATTTCAAGTCTTTCAACTGGCATGGACTTCAGGAAGTCTTTTTGCAGTACCTGTATCACTTAAGGAACAGCAGAGTCTACATAGTAGGTGTATTGTTTTCTCTGTTCAGAGTTCTGTAAAGGAAACCCTTACTTCCATCCCAACTTTCATAAGGGAAGAAAAAGACCAAGTTGAGAAGTGAGCACCTCACTTCTATCTCAGAGTTTAGGTCCAAGGTGTTTCTAATTGAATTTGGTGAACCTGTGTCCTTTGAAACAACTTACAAGAAGCGGACATTATGTTTAACCCCAGATGAAGCAACAGGACTAGGAAAGCTTTCTCCATTTCTACTGCTACCTTATTCAGTGAATCTTGAAGACTCAGGGAATATGCATCTCCCCAAGGAGAGTTTCACCTGGGTAGGTTAATTACACTGCCCACAATGAGCCTATGATAATCAGCTCCTTTCGAAAGTAGTCCCCCTCCAGGGTGGGCCAACAGGCCTTTGACACTTAGATTTGGATGATGAATCCATAAAGACTAATGAGTCATGCAGGCTGGGGCTCAAGTCTGTTATTCCTCTCTAATAGCTCTTGGGCATTTTGTTTTCATTGCAGGTGAACTTAAGCAACAAGCGTGTTTTTGTTTGCCTAGCAAGGAAAATGCATCTGCTAAAGATGTGCGCATCTTTTTTAAGTGTGTCAATTTATATGCAAAATAGGTTTAGCACTTGTGCCCATGGGCAGCTGCCAACACAGCCCTTAGAATCTCAGGTCTGGACAGCCAGACCACAGATTCTTCCTTCTTCTTCCTCTGTTTGTTTCCCTCTTTTTTTCCCCCATCCCTTCTGAACTGATTTGGAAAATAATACTCCCAGTTTTACCCAGCAATATTTAAACCTCTTCCCGTGCAGATGGTTTTATAGAGGTCTGAATAGAAATGATTTGAGACCTCTCAGAACAGCCATAGTCTATCATAAAGAGCAGCAGAAGATACCTAAGATTTTGCATAATGCAGCACACTTGGCATTCTTAGAGAAAAAGAAGCCAAGTCTTGTCTCAGCACTGAGAAATTCTTTGTCTTAATGTGATAAAGATTGGTCCCTTTGGGTCAAGGTAGTGGCACATTAAGTGGGAAAGAGTACAACCTACCTTCTGCCCATCTATATTTAACCTGTCCTACAAATGATAAGAAGATTTTATTCTTCTCTATTCTCACTTTTTTCTCCTTTCTTCTCAAACACTGAATTCATCATTTAAATGTTAAAAAGAGAAACCAGATGTTACAGTTATTAACTTTTGGAATCAACTATAATCTTCCTATTAAATCCTTCCATCCAGGTACAGGCAATTATTTGCTCGATCTAAAGGTGCAGAAAATGTAGACACACAGGGTTTCAGAAAGTCCAGTTTAATAAGACAGGTGGGTAACTAATAATGTGGAAAATTACCTGCAGATTGAGGATATTGGGAATGACTAATGGCCAAAACTAAGCGAGTAAATTAGTTGCAAAATGATACCATTTGCAGTAGTTCTGTGAGTAGGGGACTGGATGGCACAGTGGCATGTGGCAGTGATCTGAGCTTGAATATGGCCCAAACTCATGAAAATATGCCATCAACTTAGGATCTTTAATTTTTTCTATTTTTTAAAAATATTTTTTAAAAATTATTATTATTCTTTCCAAGTACTATGTGCTATTTATGTAAGGTTTAATAGCATAGGCACAGGAGCCTAGTTAGCTTTGTAAAGTTTAACAACAAAGTTGTCATCAAGGTCAAATGCATTGAAACTGAGACTTCAGTTTGCTTTACAAGCCAAACAGAGCTCAGATAAGCAAAACACTTGGTTCATTGGGGAAAATTCTGAAATGCAGAGAAGGGAGAATTTCAAAGATCTTTTTTCCCCCTAATTTAAGACGTTCCATAATTTTCTGATTCCAAAAGGCACTCCAATGTTGACTTCAGTGGGACCGTTTATGTACTCAGAATTAGCCACACGTCCAAGTCTGTGGGGGTGTTAAGTATCTACCCCAAAATACAGGATTCGACAGTCTGATCATGTCAAATATCCAAATGATTTTAGCAAGAGATTAGCCCATGAAGGGGCATCTGGATTGATTCCCTTGAAAATTATCTTCTCCAAAAACCTTAGTACTTCCATGTTTCTTATTACTTAGAGATCTAAACACATCCCAGATTAATGTATTTTTTAAATTCATTGTAAAGAAAGATCTATTACCTCTTGACTGTAAAGGGAGAATTACAGAAGAGAGAGTGAGCAACATCCTTAAGATCACAAAGGAATCTAGTGGCAGAAGTAAGAAATGAATCTGCATATCTGTCTATCCAATCTTAGAATTGCCCACCTCTCTGAGATACAAATTACATACTATTTCTGATGGGGCTAGTAACATGATGAATGATTTTTATAGCACCAGCTGTGATGGCCCTCATTCTCAGGGAATATTTTTAATTGTAATATAGTGATGTAATAATGACAGTTTTCTACTTTTTCCGCTATAACCATACCCTGTTACCTTTATTGACAGCCAGGAGTACTGAGAATATCCTGAGAACTATGTATAAGAATTGAAAACACCGAAACATGTCTCCAATATTTTTAAGTTCCCCAAAACTTTTTTCTTTAATATTATTTGCAAATGGAACCAGGCTGAGTTTACAGTTTTCTTTAATTTTTTAGTATTATTGCAGTTTCTCTGGAAGATCTGTTTTCATAAATCTGAATGGTAGAAAAAACATGCACTCTGAAATTTACATGCATCTTCCAGAGAAATCCGCCCTCTGGAATTTGACTAGAACAGCAAACACTCACACACATATGCACATTACTATACACATACCTGCACATTCTTGTGTAGACCTCTGAGTCACAGGAATGCAAGATGAATCTTACCCTATGCAAAAAAATTCTAGAAAAAGTTATTTTCTAAGAAAAGTGAAGTTAAGAAATTAAAATTGCTTGTAATCATTTAGGAAAGAAGATACTAATATTAACACTAGTAATAGAAACAATACTTTCAGTTATCTCCTCTACCAGTTGGAGTTGCGCTTTAAGTATTTCTCACCTTCTCCCATTGCTGAAAATGACCTCCCCCTCTGATTTACCCTCTGTGCTCCTCATGTGGACACTCCTTAAGGACCTACTCTAGCAGACTTAGCAGAGATCCACTCTTTAAACTGGTTAATATTTAAACACAACTCAAGTGATATCTCCAGGGCCCAAACTATATTCTGCAAAGCCTTACTGTTAGCTTCAAAAGACAGAGATCATTGATGCAGAAGAATGGAAGCCTGCAGTGGCAAGGACCGGTAGGAGGAAGAGACTTGCCCCAAAGCCAGAGGTACCCTTGCAGAACTGCTTCATCACTTTGCAAACCTAAGAGGAAAGACCAGTCACATCAGGAGACATGCTGGAGCTGAGTAAGGCAGCCTGATTTGCTCCCTGTATAAACACCAGTGCAACTAAGAACAGGCAATGGGTCATAGTAGTAGGCAACTCTCTTCTGAGAAGTACAGGGGCACCCAATTGCTGATCTGACGCACTCCCTAGACAGGTGTGCTTCTTGCCAGGGGCTCAAATCAAGGATGTCAGTGAGAGACTACCAAGTCTTGCACAGTCCTCTTGACTATTATTTACTGCTGCTCTTTCACTTGGGCACCAGCGATACCTCCAGGAGCAGCCTAAGGATGGTTACACTCAAAGCAGCCATAGGTCGACGATTTGATATCCAAGTGGAGACCAGAGACAAGAGGTATGCCTCAGGTGCTGGTATTGGGATTGGTGCAGTTTAACATCTTTGTTGGTGACATGGATGATGGGATCGAGTGCACCATCACCAAGTTTTCCAACAACACCAAGCTGTGTGGTGCGGTCTTAATGCTGGAAGCAAGGGATGCCATCCAGAGGGACCTGGACAAGTTTGAGAGGGGGGCCTGTGCAAATCTCATGAAGACCAACAAGATTAAGTGCAAGAATCTGCACATGAATCAGAGCAATCCCAAGCACAAATAGAGGCTGTGAGGAGAATGGATTGAGAGCAGCCCTGAGGAGAAGGACTTGGGGATGTTGGTTGATGAAAAGCTCAACATGACCCAGTAATGTGCACTCTCAGACCAGAAAGTCAGCTGCATCCTGGGCTGCATCAAAAGAAGGTCAGCAGGTCGAGGGAGGTGATTCTGCCCCTCTACTCTGCTCTCGTGAGACCCCATCTGGAGTACTGGGGTACCAGCTTTTGAGGCCGCCAACATAACAAGGACATGGACTTGTTGAAGCGAGGCCAGAGAAGGGACATGAAGATGATCAGAGGTCTGCAGCACCTCTCCTATGACGATAGGCTGAGAGTCGGGGTTGTTCAGCCTGGAGAAGAGAAGGCTCTGGGGACACCTTACAGCAGCCTTCCAGTACCTAAAAGGGGGCCTACGGGAAAGATGGGGAGGGACTGTTCATGAGGGAATGTAATGATAGGATGACATGTATTGTTTTTAAACTGAAAAAGGGTAGAATTAGGTTAGATAATAGGAAGACATTCCTTATTGTGTGGTTGGTGAGGCACTGGAGCAGGCTGCTCAGAGAAGCTGTGGATGCCCCATCCCTGGAAGTGTTCAAGGCCAAGCTGGATGGGGTTTTGAGCAACCTGGTCTAATGGGGGGTGACCCTGCCTGTGGCAGGGGGGTTGGAACGAGATGATCTTCAAGGTTCCTTCCAACTCCAACCATTCTATGATTCTATGATAATTTCTCAGGATCTCTCATAGGAAAGGCCACAAGCAATAATACTAAAATACAGTTCTCAGGGGCTGAACTTCCCACACAGACTCTCATCTGTCTTCAGGTGGAGATCGTCTCTGTGTTCTTACCTTTCTCTCTAATCCTCTGCCTTTCTTTTTGTCACAAAATGTCTTTGAGATTGACCTCTTACTCGTTATATTTTGGTTTTTTTCCTACAGAACATCTGTGTTTTTCTGTATATAGAGGTGCCACAAGAAAAGTGGTCAATTTGATTTCATAACTAGCGGTAAGGGAAGCAAAGTCCTATAGCTTTCAGCTTTCCAGGACCTGAAAGTGTGATTAAAATCTTTTGACTAAGTGGAATTTATAAAAAAAAGGAACAACATATCCAAAGACTGAGACAAGTTTTAAAACCTCAAAGAAGGAATTGTTAACTACACTGGTGAGTAGTACCTATAGAACACAGAAATATAACTCTACTGTACCTATAAAAATATTTTCTTCATGTTTTGAAGTTGTAAATGTATTGGAGGCACATTTTCAAGAAATTATTGGCACAAAATTAGTCAGATTTCCACTGGAAGACTTTCCATTGAAGTAAATTGTTATTGATCTAGTGACTACAGAGTGACTATAATCATTTACATTAGCATGGTCAAATCAGTTGTATGTGGTAACACAGGTCATGTCTGCCTGGCCTACTTGTTTTCCTTGATGAATGAAAGAAAAAAAAAAAAAAGTATTTCAGCTAAATGAAGGCAACTGGATCAGCCAGCCTACTTTTATACCTGGCACTGCCCAACACAGACAACTGAAATAATGTTATTAAAAATGGGAAGAAAATGTCTCTTTGTACTGTAAAAGGTACAGGTTGCTGAGCTGAACAGGTCCTATTTATCAGCGAGAGCAGGACAGGACTTGTGTGCTCCACAGGGAACAGATGTTGAAGCTGTGACAGAAAGGGTGGCTGCCCATGGGGAGATAGTGTATGAATCAGAGGATCCCAAAATTTTGGGATTCAGAGCAGTCAAAATTGGGCTAACAGACTAGTGACCTAGCTGGCAGTTGCCAAAATTCTTGTTGCAATTTCCCAGAGGAATTGTAAATACTGTGGTTTCGGTTAGCTTGGTTGTCGGGATTTGCATCATGTACATGTTTGGATGCAAACCATGACCATGAAACCAGCTAGACAATTTTTATCTGAATCAGTTAAATGAACATGTTCCTGGTTCCATCTGAGCTTTCCTGGGACCAAATTCATCCTGCAGTGGGTTGGCTCCACTCTTCCGGGCAGTGCTGCAGCTGTGGGTAGAAACAAAATAGAAATGGCCTTTCTCCCCTTTAAAGATGTAAAACAGGGACAAAGGCACTTGTAATACATACATTTTATAGAAGTCATTGCTTCTATCCTCTCACCTCCCATAACCCTTCTTGACATCAACAAAAATTATTAGTTTTGTTCTTCAGTGTCATGCCTCTTGGTTTACCTCTAATTGAAATGGAGGCGTTCTGAGTGGCAAAATCAGTTACAAATCTCTTCAGTTGCCCCTTTTGTATAATTTGTCATGGGATTCAGAGCTTCTGAGCTTGGATCATTTAGTTCTCAGGAGTCTTTAATACTTGATCACATTTTGTGGTGGGACGGTACTTGGTATACTCGGTAGAATATGAAGATAACTGAAAATTTATTTACTGTATCAAATGCTGATGTTGCCAGAAGAGTGGTTTGAGATGAGGATTACCTTTCACAGCAAATTAGCTGCAAGGAGCAACTTAATTTGAAGGAACTGTAGACAAGAAAGAAAGAAAGAAAGAAAGAAAGAAAGAAAGAAAGAAAGAAAGAAAGAAAGAAAGAAAGAAAGAAAGAAAGAAAGAAAGAAAGAAAGAAAGAAAGAGAAAGAAAGAAAGAAAGGAAAAAAGTAAAACCCTGTAGGTATTCAATAAAAAGGTGCTTGAGCTGTCCTGTTTAAAGGAGTTCTTTCATCATGAACAAGGAAAAAGATGCTTTAATAAGAAGTAAATTTATTAAAATCTTTTGATCAGGGTAGAAAATTCTCAGTAAAACTTACCTTCATAAGGGGTTACCTTCCGAACCAGGAAATTATCGTATTTGCTTCTTTAGGAAATAGCACATAACCGCAAGTCTGTGATGCACACCCTATGGTCACTGTGGATATGATTTAAAGCCAGTGGAAGTAGCCATGATGTAATTTTGTCTTTGTTAACCACATTTCTCTATGAAGTATGAATTTATCTACCTACCTGCAACTTTGGTACCATTGTTCCTCACTCTTTTTTTCAGTTACTAGTATCAGAGACAATTTTTCTTGGAGACTGGGAACATCAAGGTGAATTTAAAGGCCTATTTCTGTTTTAGTCTGTATGTAAAGAAACTGGGCATAATACCCGATCTGTCATGAATTCTTTGTGTAAGTTTGATCAGATCATTTAGGTACATCACTTGATGATCACGTGGTACCAGTAGGAGCTGGGCATATTTGTATATCTTAAAGCATCTGGGCCTTTAGGCTTTACTACCTAGTAGAAATTAAAGTCTTAATTCATTTTGCTGGCATCAGAGGCATAGTGGTATATTTAAAAATGTAGAGAAGGTTTCAAATATGCATATATCACTGTGATAAAAGAAATCCCTGATCTGTAAATGAAAGTATCGTTTAGCATTTGTTCTTTTTTTTTTCTTTTTTTTTTTTTTCCCCAGCATTGCCCATGAGTAATAACATAATGGCTATGCCATTATTTAACAGAGCACAGAATAGTTCAGTAAACTTAAGAAATGTTAACGTTCACCTGCATTAAGAATAAAATAGTTACTTTTGCTTTTGGGACTGGACACGCAGTACATCTGGGAGTAATGTTGATTCCCCATATATCTGAAACTGTAGTGGTAACCTACGCTTAAGTATCTTCTTCCGATGAAGTCCCATGTCCAGAATAACTTCAATTTGAACATTTCATCTAGGTTACACCACTCAGAGGTTCAGGTATGTCTTTCACACTGAAGCCTTTGGAGAAAATAAACAAAGGGACGCAAAGCCCAAGAACAACTTGCTGTTGCAAAGCACAGAATCACAGACTCATGGAATGGTTTGGGTTGGAAGGGACCTTCAAAGGTCATCCAGTCCTACTCCCTGCCATGGGCAGGGACATCTTCAACTAGATCAGATTGTTCAATGCCCGGTCGAACCTGACCTTGAAACCTTCCAAGTGCTCAGGCATACATGACTTCTCTGAGTAACCTGTTCCAGTGTCTCACCACCCTCATCTTCCTCCTTAAACACAATCTAAATCTACCCTCTTGCAATTTGAAACCATTGTCCCAAGTCCTGTCACTACAGGCCTGGTAAAAATGAAAGTATATCTTTCCTATAAGCCCCCTTTAAGTACTGAAAGGCTGCTATAAGCTTTCCTAGGAGATTTCTCTTCTCCAGGATGAACAATCCCAACTCTCTCATCCTGCCTTCACAGGAGAGGTGCTCCAGCTCTCTGATCATTTTTGTGACCATCCTCTGGACCTGCTCCAACAGGTCTTTCTTGTACTGGGAACTCCAGAGCTGGACGCAGTACTCCAGGTAGCAGTCTCTCACCAGAGCGGACTAGAGGGGCAGAATTACCTCCCTCACCTTGCTGGCCGCACTTTTTTTGATTCAGCCCAGGATATGGTTGGCTTTCTGGGCTGCAAGTGCACGTTGTTAGCTTATATCTGCCTTCATTACCTCACCTAAAAGCACCAATTTTTGCAGGGGAGTCAATACGTTCATTGTATGCAGTTAAACATATAATGCAATTTATTATCAAATGAAGATTAATTGTTACAAACTTCTTATGTATATATATAAAAAAATACTAATATATATGTGTATATCTATGTATACTTGTCCAGAAAATGACACTTCTTATATGAATATATCTTTGAAAAAGAATATGTTATTTAGACTATTTTGTTTCCTTCCGTTTCCTTCCATTTCCTCACTTAGCTTTTATTTTTTGTCCTTCTAAACCAGCGTTTATCACTTTCCCAAGTAATGGCTGAGCAGCAAAAATGGGGAAAGGCAGCACTGCTGGTTTTGTTTGTTAACTCAACTATCTTTTTGAATTCACAGTGTGTAGGTACAGTTTAAACATTTCCCATATAGCATTACAGAGTGAAATGGCAGAGGGAGGGAAAACAGGCAGACGTCCCCTAGAGAGGAGTGATATTGAGAATAACTGGGAAAGAGCCATCTTCTTCATGCTAAGACTCCCAAAGTAATTCCATGGAAAAAAAAAAAAAAAAAAAAGGTAAATATTTGCTGTAAGTTTTGTTGTATGCTGCAGGAGTCTAAAGCTATCACTTTTTACAGATTTAATATTTATTTCTTTGTTATTTTATTTTTTTTTACAAAAAAAGACCCCAAAACATATTATTCCTCGAAGCTAAGATTGCAGACCAAGTTTAACTTTGGATCTAACGAAACAGTCACTGATGGCAGAAAAAAAAAGGTACACTAGTCTATGAGGGAAGGAGGGAAGCAAATTCTTTCTCCGCCATATTTCCAGTAACAAGTACAGGGCCAGACATTAAAACGCAAAGCATTCTTGGGAACTTCCTGTGCATTGGAAATTGGGTAAGGATGTTGGACTCCATAATGAAAGGAATGAGTTGTATGACTTATGCCATTCCATCCTAAAATCATAGAATCACAGAATGGTTTGGGTTGGAAGGGACCTTAAAGATCACCTTGTTCCAACATCCCTGCCATGGGCAGGGACACCCCCCACTAGACCAGGCTGCTCAAAGCCCCATCCAGCCTGGCCTTGGACGCCTCCAGGGATGGGGCACTGACAACTTCCCTGGGCAACCTGTTCCAGTGACTTACCACCCAGACAATGAAAAAATTTCTTCCTGATATCTAATCTAAATCTACCTTCTTCCAGTTTGAAGCCATTACCCCCCACCCTATCGCTACACTCGCTTATAAAGAGTCTCTCCCCACCTTTCCTGTAGGCCCCCTTTAACTACTGGAATGCTACTATAAAGGTCTCCCCAGAGCCTTCTCTTCTCCAGGCTGAAGAGCCCCAACTCTCTCAGCCTGTCCTCATACAAGAGATGCGCCAGTCCTCTGATCCTTTTTGTGGCCCTCCTCTGGACCTGCTCCAACAGGTCCACGTCCTTCTTATGCTGAGGACTCCAGAGCTGGATGCAGTACTCCAGATGGGGTCTCACGAGAGTCGAGTAGAGGGGCAGAATCACCTCCCTTCACCAGCTGGCCATGCTTCTTTCTCACCTCCAAGCATGGTTCAAACTTCTCTAGTCCTAATGACACACAGAATGACAGAAAATTGCTCTGAGGAGAATACAAATTAGTCGTACTGCCCAGTAACTTTTCAAAAGGCAAAATCAAATATATTTTTCATTCTTGCTAGTTATATGTGTAACATTTAGAAAACTCCAGCAGTGAAGCCCTAACCCTGTGGAAGAAATGTAATATAAAGTATCTTTTTCAAAAGGCCTTCTTAGTTTTCATTCTTTTTTTTTTTGTTTTTTTTTTTCTTTTTCTTCTATCTGGCCATATCTAGTGGGTATAAAGAGAGCAGATTATTTGCTTCCTGTTTGCATATTTAAAATATTTGAAGGTTTTTATCAGGTTCCACATCACTGTGTTCTTTAACATAAACTTTGCTCTTTTCTTACTGATCGTGCTTCCTAGACATTTGATCATCCTTGTTCCTTTTGAATCCTCAGCAGGTGCCTTCAGGCAGTTTTATGCCCACTTTGATGCAATAGAAGTGCAACTTAAAAGAAGCTCAGGCTCTCCCATATATCTTTATATCTTTTAGGATAATAAATAATAATGATCCATATTCACATAGCACTTTGCTTTTGCAAGATACTCTACAAACATTAATTAATTAGTCCTCATGGCTCTCCTGTGTGATAGCAGTAATAAAGCTTTGCATGAATATGACACCTTTGAGCTAAGCTTCTTAGATAATTTTAAAAATATTAATGAATATCCAGTGCAAAATAGGTGGTAAATAGTATTGTACACAATTTACGTGTGTCACAACTGGGACCAAGGACTTTTTGGATCAGGGTTCCAGACCTGATATCCTTCTCAGGCTTGTGCACTGTTAGCTGTCGGCATATATCCTAAGAGTTTAGGCTGTACATCATTTTCTTTAACCGCTCTAACCACATTTTCTCTAACCATACTTTGCATGGCAAGGATGATAATGTACAGGAAGGTTTTCCTCCTCCAACATCTATTCTGTAGATGTATAGGCTTTAGGAGCAGTTTGAACCATCTAGATCATCCAGCAAATTAGTTTAACCACTTCACTAAGTCAATAATATAACAAGGTAGGAGAAAATTCTGCTAATAACACATACATATATTTAGCAATAAAATAATTATAAAATGCTTTTCTATGGCTGTGTAAAAAGTAATAGTGATGCATATATATATATATGTGTATATATATATAATATAACAAAAACTTTTTAAAGGCAAGAAGAAATTTTTTAATAAAGAAACTTTATATACCCATTAGAAAATCACCAACTTACACTCACACTTTATGTACTTTTTTCCTACTTATTATTTGGATCTGTCAAGCAATTGCATGGCTTGGTATATAGTCTTAGGCGGAGGCTTCAGTGAAAAAAAAAAAAAAAGACTAAAAATACCTCAACATCTCAATGCATAACACAGTAAGCTCTTTTTAGGTCTGTGCAAAGAAAAATGAAATATTTGGGAAAATGACAAGAAAGCATAGAAAACCCATGACAATTCTCACAATAAACTCCTGGAAGATAGTTCAGAAGAGCTGCTGAAATTGTCCCAGAGCTACTGGAATGTTTTCAGACACTGTGATACTGACAGCAGTTGGAAATGTATATGAAATATTTGGGAGGAATATTTAGATGACAGTGAGAGCTTAACTGAAGGGACAGTACTGTTAAACATTCTCCAAATAAAAGGACATTTAATAGAAACCTTTTTCCCTGGATTTTTTTAATACTCATTCAGAGAAGTGTCCACTTTCCTTTGTCTTATGTGATTTTATTACTGTCAACATCTAATTAGTTTTAATTTTTTAGAATAAATGAATTCCTCCTTTAATGCCACGTATTATTCTGTAAAAGTGAACATGCATAGGTAGCTCATGAAGAACAAGATCTGCTGGTAAGTGCTGCTTATATGCAGTAATTTTTGCTGTTCTTCATTTACCTTTCAGCACAAAAAATGAGAGGTGGAGAGAAAAAGCAAGAGAAACCTAGCAAAGACAATAGGCTAGATGGATCTTTTCTGGTCTTATTCTGTAAGATATTTATCTTTTTTTACAGGGAATGGAGGAAGATTGTGCTACAATTCAGGATCATCTACAAAAGAAAAGAGAAGAAGAAAATTAAAAAATAAAAAGTTGAAAGTAAGTTGAAATAGCAAAACCTATGCTTCAAAATAAATTCTCGCCATTCTCCTTCAGAACTAAGTTAACATTAAACAAGAACAACTCCTGTGGTATTATTTGCCTGTCATTTCCTGGTAAATCAGTGTCATTACCATTGATTTTTCAGAGGAGAGATTAAAAGAGGTTTAGTTAGGAGAGTAAGACAGGAGTATATATTATCCAAGCCAATGTAGCTCTGGGTCTCAAAGATGACATTTCCCTCTCTGCTTCATTAACTTGCATAGCTTGTTGAGCTTTAGCTGTTTCTAATTAATTCTTTTACTGGCTTTTTTGAATGTGTATCATCTCTGGCAAACCATATAAAATGAAGAAATCTCTCTAAGGTTTTACCCTTTTAATTATTATTTTTATTGCTTAAATGAAGCTCCGGAATTGCAAATGTTGACATTTTAGTTGATTCTAGTCATTAGAGTTTTCAAAGGAGGAAAAAGGGGGAAAAGGCTAAGGAGAGGAGGGGGCAGTGGAGATAAAATAATAAATAAATAAATAAATGAAATCACAAACTGAGCAGGATGCTCAGCAAATGCTGTGGAAAATGGAAAATAAACAGGTTTGTCAAAAGTGACCTCCATGATGGTTTTGCCCTTTTAAATACTAACAAGGAAGGAAGCATCATTAGAGGCAATTCCTCTCTGTCTTGTACACAGGCTGACAAGTAAATGAATGGAGTTTTGCACTCCTGCTTGTCATTTTGTTTTATTTGGATAGAGCGTAGCTAGCAAGTGCAGAGAGTACACGTATATACATAAATATACCTTCACACACAGTCATTCACACTTTTAAATAATGAGCATGAAAACACATGGTAGAACATGTCTGGCTTTTTTGGCAAAAAAACCCAAAAACAAAAACAAAAAAAAATCACAAAAAACAAACTGACAAACAAACCCACAAACCTAATCAAAGCACATCTGATAGAATGAGTTTGTATTTTGTAAAGCATGTGTCAGAAAATTTTTAATGGATTCACACTTGGCTAATGCAATGCTCTGTCAACTAGTCCATTTGCTTGATAGATCACCTTGCTGATTTCTTAGTTGATACTCTAAGAAAGAGGGACATTTAGCTCTGTTGTAAGGAGAACATTAAACCAGAGTAAGCTGAATAATGATAAGCCAGGAAGTGAACCTGGAATGAATTTTCAGACTAGATATAAGAAAGACATTTTTTTACAGTGATGGTGGTGAAATACCGGGAGAGATTGCCCAGAGAGGTGGTAGATGCGCCATCCCTGGAAATATTCAAGGTCAGGTTGGATGGGGCTCTGAGCAACCTGATCTAGTTGAAGGTGTCCCTGCTTATTGTGGTGGAGTTGGACTAGATGACTTTAAAGGTCCCTTCCAGCCCAAACTTTCTATGATTCTATGATGTGTCAGCTATTACCTGACCGCCTGTTCTACCGCTTATCCCTCACTTATGTAAGGTTGGTTGTTTCCCCCCACCCTCTTATTGTTAATAAAACAAACAAACAAAATTAAAGTCTTCTCTAAAAGAAATTGTCGCTGTTTAAAGCAGTTCTATCACTGTCTCAGACTCTTTCATTACTGCTACACTGATGACCATAAAGTCATGCTAAAATCTCTCAACAAGACTCATCCACCAGAAGGACAGGAAGAAAAAGCAGGAGGCCAGATACAGCCAAGAAGGAGATTCACGGGCAGCCAAGAGTGAAGCTGAAGGGACAAGACAAGCATTTCCTTATCCTGTAACCCAGAGCATCTGCCATATTAGATAACACCACCGAGTTTATTTCACTTCCAGATTCTTCCAAAGATCAGTGAAGACTTTTTGCAAGCAATCAACTCAGTGAGGCCTGGCTGGAGATAAAAGGAATTTGTTTACAAAACCATCAGTTATATGCATGGTGAAAACATGGGATGTCTATCTAATACATAAAGGAGAAACAGTATTTTTCAAAGAAATTTGTTCCTGAAACCAACCAGAAGTGGACAGATTCCCTCTGGAAATGTACTTTTAATTTGCAATTTTGTACATCTATTGCCATTAGGTAAAACTGGCTTTCTCATGAATACACCAAGTGGCCTTTTTTGACTATGGCTGGAATAGAATCCAAAAGCCATGTTCATAAATATTTATAAAAATATTCATCTTAATGCAAATTCTGAGGCCAAATCTTTTGGCACACTTATCCAGTCAGGGAAGGGAATAAATAAAAGACAACTTTGACCAACCTAAAATGATCAATGTGGGGTCAAATGGATGCTTTGGTAAAGGATTGCATGCAATCATGTCTAAATGTAGTTATATTATCATTCTATTATGAGGATAAAAAAACACAATAAAAGTAGTTTTATTTATTAAAATTGATTGCATCTGAGAAAATCGTGGATGGCTAATGCATCCTTCAAAACAGAAATGGCTCCACTACCTATTGCTTTGTTGGCATTTCAAATGCTACTAAGAATCTGACTCTTGGTTTGGAAGACCACTGAGCACCGTGCTTTGGGCAAAGAAAGCTCTAAAGAAACCTTTGTAGAAGAGAATTATTGTCTCAGCTTTAATAGTAATAAACACCTTTGATGGGATCACCTTCCTTAAATTTACCCACCTTGCTTAAATTTATCCATGCTTACACTTAAGCATGTAGTTTGTCTCTGTTAATGGAGGGATTAGACACCTCCAAAAATGCAATTAATCCCAGCTTTGTTAGCTGCTTATTTTAGGATGGTGTGACCTACACTTTGGGATTGGCCTCTCTTTCTGTGTAACAGAAAGTGACCGTGAAAGTGAGAGACCATTGGTTACTTTTACCAGCAGTGAAGCTGGAGGTTATCTTTAAGTGAACAAGTGATCAATTCTTTGAGGCAATGCCATTGGGTGGATCACATTTCAGGAGCTGTCTGTGTGTCTGAGTGTAAAGGTGAAATACAAGGAGCAAATGAGTCACATATAGGAGCCGTCACCACCTCAGAGGTTCAACCAGCAAAGAGAAAAGGAAAACTGAAAAACGATAGGAGAGGCAAAAGGCCGTACTGGGGGGAATTCTTCAGTCGCTGAGCATGTATGGGCTTCTATGAGCTACCATAGATGTACACAGCATGGCTTCTATCTCCAAGGGGCCCCACGTTGCTGTTATGTATAAATGAAAATATTTTTTTTACTTTTAGCAACAACACATACTTAAACTATTTTCTGATTTTGTGTTAATTACATTACGACTCACACTGTGTCTTGTAACCCAAACAGAAGAGGTACTTATGCCAGAAACTAAAAAAATATCAATCTATTTCTTGTTCCACAGCAAGATTTTGGGTGGACCAATTACTTGGGGTTCTTTTGAAGATACATAGAATTATGAAGTTCAAGAAAAGTTAAATCCTAAAACATGTGGGCAATTTAAGTCTTACTCCAGGCCTCCAGTGTGGGGAAAATATAGCATTTCTCTTTCCCTTGAGGTACTGGCACAGTACAGGATGATTAGATACTCTGACAGGATTAAAATGGGAAGGATGTAACATTCCTGGTCCTGAAACACTTAAACATTTTTTGATTTAAGTGGTTCATTTTTATCTCTTCTTAAGCCACCTTTGCCAAAATCAGGACTATATGCACCAATTGTATGGATTTCCAGCATGTACACCTGTGATACCCTAGAAAAGGTACAATACCACATATGTGGAAACGAACAAGGACACCTGCTTATATAGTATTTTACAGTAAATTTCCACAGCTTAAAGAAAGTGTGGGAGGGTCATGGTAATGCAACTATAATAATGTCACAATGGGTCAAAATGAAATTCCATTTCTACTATATATTGCCTCTGATTTTGGCCAGAAAGGATACCTTAAATTTTATGGAAAAAATACAAAAAAAAGAACAAATATGAAATATTTTTTCATCAAAACTGTCCCTCCAGCAAAATGAATGTGGGAACCTCCTGTGCCAGAGATTGAAACTGATCATCAGATTCAATAGCCAAGTGGAAAACTGAACCTCTAACATTACAGAAGCCAGTAATCTGATTTGATTTAGAAAGCCCATGGGTCCAATTCTGCTTCTATGGAGAGCAATATGAATCTGGAGTGACTTCAGATTCTGATTTGTATAAAGCCAAACAGATTTTTGACCTTATGAAAAGAAAAATCAGGAAGACAATTTGTCATTAAACAAATAAAACAACCTGAACCGTTTGAGTTCAGAAGTAACTTTTCATCTTGCTTCTATACCTTTCTTTAAAATGGGTTAGGCATCTTACCTTCCAAGTGTGCTTCCCGACTCTTGGTTTTATTGCAGTGTTGTATTTTTTCCCTAATCATTTGGCTGGCTTTGTACAATTGAGCTATAATGTGTGCAGTTGACCTTTCTTCATTTAAATGCTAATAGAGATCTTAGGAAAGGTGCTACCATACAAAAGGCCAACTAATTGTAATAGACTTACGACCTTTTGTTTGTTGAGCTGGTCAAACAAAGAAAGGGTTAATTAAAACTTATACAAAATGTTTACAGCCCAGGAGAAAAGGTCTGTGTGCTACATGTTAGGCTACCAGCAAAAGTGCAATTCCGGAGGTAACTATCCACTATGTACTTGCAACAGTAAAACAGTCGTCTTCTCTAACTGAATTAATTGCTATTGAAAAGAGTTAAGGATTAGTTACAAGAACAGCTCATTCAGGGCACTCATTCAGCCTTGCTGGTTGTCTGTGGGCGCATATGGACCAGAAAGCACTTTATCCAGTAACGTGGCAGCTGATAAAGGGTAGAGATGGAAAAGACTTGCACTAATTCAAGCAACAAAAAGATAGGTTTTTTCTTTGACTATATAGGTTTCCTTTCGAATTGGGTATATGGGGCAAGGCTTTAGTAGCAGCGTGGCTGCAGGACTGGCCTCTGTCAGAAGAGGTGAAGGGCTGCCCTGTGCCAGGCACGGCCTTTTCCAGCCAGCTCCACAGGATACTCACCACAGGCTACAGCTGAGCCCATCAGCTAAGTTTGTGGTGCCTCTGTGAAGGCGTATTTAAGAAAGGGCATAAAATGCAACACAGGCAGAGGAGGAAGGGGAAAAGAGCGAGAAATAGGAGAGGGAACACCAAGGCCAGAGGAGGAGGTGCTCCATGGTGGAGCAGATATGGTCTGCAGCTCTTGGAGGACCCACGCTGGAGCAGCGGAAAACCATGAGGAGGAAGGACCAAGTGACAGAAATTGCTACGTACTGACCAACCACCCCTCTGCTCCACTTGTGTCCTGTCTGAAGGGGCTGAATGTAACCTGCTGTGACAGCAGAGGGAGAGAAGTCTGTTTAGAAAAAGTGAAGTTGAGTCTGGGAAAGGGGGCAGAAAATTGTTTTCCCTAAGTATTTTAATGTGTCTTCCTCTTTTGTTGTTGTTTTTGTTTCCCAATACCCAAATCAGTAATTAAATATTTATATTAATAGTCAACAAATGTTATTAATTCCCTCAAGTCGAGTCTGTTCTGCCCGTGACAGTAACTGATAAGTGATCTCCCTGCCTTTATCTTGACCCATGGGTTTTCCCACTCTCTTTCTCCCCATTTTTCCCCCTTAGGGAGTGAGGGAACAGCTGTGTGGGTACTTGGCTGACAGTCTAGGCCAGCCCACACCACCTTTATAAATTATAGAAAGAAATAGGCAACTCTAGAGTGCAACAAAACTGATCCTAAAAAAAGCTTTTTAGATCAGATGAATCAGCCTTTTAAGAAATTTATAGTGTGGGGGGATTCTAGGCAAGATTGGTCAACCTATCCTCAGGTTTCGCCAGTTATTCTGTGTCAGCCCATAGTTTTGTGGACAAACACGTCAGGAAAAGTAATCAAAGAGTGCATCACGTCCAATGTTTTATCTGTTTTCTGTGTTTTTATTATAGTTAAGCAATCAAACAGCTCTCTACAAAAAAATTCCCCGTCTTGCTACTGTTGTATAGGTTATTTACATCTTTATTTGTGCTTCAAAATCTTTTATTGCATTGTGATGAAAAATAGTGACAACATAATCTGCATTAAGGAACAGGAAGATGGGGAGAGGTGGGATTACAAAACAAATTTTGTCAGGGTTTATGGTTGACCTCTATCAAAGTTTGCATATTTCTGTTGATGTTTAGGGATATATTATAGGTAAATGTTACTAGATAAGTTATCTAGTCTTCTGATAAAACTGATAATCTCAGGCTCATTAATTTAATCCTTATGAATAATTACTTCTTCTGCAAAATACAGACTGATATGTCTATCCTGAATCTCAGCAAATAAATTCTTGAAAATCATTGCCCTGTAGTCACAAATGATAATACAATAATTTGGGGTGATCCAGGAGAGAAGAACAACAGCAGTTATATTCACCATGGGCTACTATGGTGCATAAGAAACCTGGTGTTTGAAGAGAAGTCTCTAGTCTCTGGAGCACTGTGGATCTCTGATAACAGGTCTTTCTCAGGCTATAGATTGTCTTTTTAAAATATGCCTGAAAAGAAAAGTGTGGAGAATCGTAACACTGACTTGGTATTTCAGGGACTTGCTTGTGAACACAGAAAATTTCACGACCTGATTTTTTGGAAGCAGATGAGTCACATACACTATGAGGCTTAAACAGTTCAGGTCATTTGCAATTCACAGTGCCTGTAGTTTAAAATTAGCGTGGGTTTTCGATAGCCTTTAATATTCATAATCTGACCCAGTATTGAAATGTTCTTTAGAAAGATAGAGATTTAAGGGAAAATAATGTGAAGTGATATCAGGAGAATTTGCAAAGTAGCTTTAATAGACTAATTCCAAGTACATTAGCTGCATTTCTGATCAGAAAATATTGAAATGTATCTAGCTTACCTTGAGATTCTGGGCTAGTTATTTTATTTCTATAATTACCAACAGTGATTCAGCATATATTTCAAATACCTTAGGTCTTGGATAGATTTCCTCCACTATGCTTTCAAAATCATACAGAAAAAAGGAGAAAAACAGCATCAAGAAGAAAAGTGAGATTTTTTTATTATTTTTTTTTTCCATGTCAGGTGGGTGTTTAAAGAAAAAGGGATACTTTTTAACCAGGTAGGATAAAATATTAAAGTTTAAAAGATAAAATATTAAAGCTGGGAGCTCCAAAAAGGGGGCACATTGTGCAGCGAGCCAGTTGTGGGTTGTGACACTTGCTCCTGATTTCTGAGAAGAGGTCTGAGATCATCAATATATTGAAAAGGGGAAGAGAATTTGTGTGAAAGATGTCACTCAAATGCCTGCTTACTACAGAATTTTCCACAGAGCAAATTTTCAGGACTTAAAAGCAATAGGAAGCTAAATGGCTTTTGTGATTGTTTGGTGAAGCAAAGATTACAGGTATTGAGTTATCAGACATAAAGGGTGGAATGACTTCATGATTCACTGAAACTTTCCACTTTCTTAGGGAGCTTTACTCTTGATTAGGTAATCTGTTGGTTTACGCTTTCACTCAAATGGAAACAGGCTTGTGATATGAGTCTACCAGTCAGAATAAATCTTTGTTGGACTGCTGTAGAAACAGAAGATTCATTAGGAAACTAGCAGCTTCCTTAATATGATGTGTTCAACTCTCACACCTTAGCCTTCATTTAGCTGGTACTCGAAGTGCCTTTGTGGGCAGTTAGGGTCAGAAAAACACTTGACAAACTTTACCTATTCCTGACTTACATTCATTTTTCTTCATAACTATATGATCTGTTATTCTCCACAGCAACTTTCACCTGAAGATCTCACAGTTCTTTACTTTCTGCAGTTGAGATCAACTTCTTGGGAAACATATGTTGTCCCTTCATTTGTTCAGTAAATAAAATGTAGTCAGCATGACCAGATACTTGCCTTTCAAGAAATACTGTGTCATAGAAGGTCAAAATAAATGATTATAGCAGTCTTGAACATGTACACTATGCCTCTTGCAGCACAGGTTTTATTGTGAGAGATAAGAAGACTTTGAGAGACACAAATAAAAATAATTCGATGTGCATTTTAAACCAGCAACTGTGCTAACTTCACTGAAGGTGTGCTGAAATAGTATCACTTTGGGAGTCAGACCAACAGTAATACACCTTCTTAACTTGCAGTCATGCTTAAGGGATGAGTAGCTTCTGTCAGCTGGTTTTAGTTGTATTTGTTTCTTTTTCGTTGTGTCAATTTTTAATTCATAAATGTAAGGTAGTTCTATTTAGCAGTCCTGTGAAATCAAATAAAACGTGATGATTTCTTCGCTTGGAATGAAACCTTATGCCTTTATCTAAGAAGACAGATTTTGTTCCACTGACATGAAAAACAAAGCCAGATTTCAGAATGTCACTGGTTTACCTTTGATGTTCCATTCTCCAAAATGTCAGGCACTACTTGTACTTCTTTTGGGTCACAAAAGAACTTTTGAGGCAATTTAGAGACATTCAGGGCACACGTTTGAGTGCTATCGGAAAAGTCAGTAGCAGTTAGTTACCCACCAGGAAATTCCTTGACTGTGGATCAGGAGTCATGTTCTTTATGATATTTGACCACATAGAGATTAAAGCTCCAATGACCTGATCATCTGTAACAAGCACCTTTATAACTGACTGCTCCTCAGGCTTTTTTTTTTTTTTTTTTTTTCTGGAAGATCCATGAGCAAATCGGGATATTTTAACTGATTTGCAATTTCCTACTATTTATGTCGTCCATTCTATACACATTTTACATGGAAATAGCTTTGTTGCAAGAAAGTACATTTGCATTTTGAAAATGAAATCTACCTATGTAAAGTTTAGAAAGCACTGATTCATACCAACCACCTAAATATTGCCTGATAATTCTCATTATGACCCTGTGACTATGTCCATTTACACTAGATGAATACCTGATCCAACTGTTTTGTTTGTTAAGCAAAAGAAGTGTGAGGATTTTATTTCATAATTTTCTTCCTTGAAGTCCACAGTATATTAATATGGATATTTAATAGCAATCAAATTGTTGGCACTAACCACAGGGAGCTGGTATCACTGTCTTTGCTTGGTAGGCAGTTATTTTGACCGCACAAACAACAGGAGCGCAGAAAAAGTACAGCAAAGAGATCAGAAATGGTGGTGAGGTTTTCATTTTAACTGAAAGCAAACCAGAAGGACTCCAAAAGTGGTGGCAGACTCTGAATGAATAGAAGAGTAAACAAAAAAACAAACAAACAAAAGACTAAAAGATTCCCTTTTGACAGAGAAAATTATTTTTGCCAGGGCTGATACTCTTTAACTTTGGGCACAGAGATTAAGTCAGTGGTGGCCAACCTCTGACATATGAGAGCACGTGTTTGAGCTGTTTCCAGATGCTTCAGAATATGGATGAATTGTTCAGGAACACAGAATAGCTGTGTGTAAGGAAGGTAGAATTCTGTGGCTACAGTTTCAAGGAAATTATATATATATATTTTTATATATATATATCTCTATGTGCCATACATAGACAATAAAATAATACTCTGAAATCTAATCAGTAAAGATGGATCTTGCTAACATTTAGAAATGTCATACTTTGTTGATATCAATGGTACAAGTTGCTTATCTATAGATCTCTTGTAAAAAGCTTGCTTTTGTTACAACTTGTTAGAAATAGCCAATATATTCACAATGAGAGGAGAACAGTCCATTCCTGGAGGACTATATCCCATAGCTGAAGGAGACTGTGGTACTTCAACACTTGTCGCCCTCTTCCCATCTTTGCCTTTGACATCTTTTACTGCTATGGTCTCCTCCCAGGATGTCTGTCTACACTGGCAAATTTGGCAGTCTGAAGAAACATTCTTGAGCACTGGAACTCAGTTAGTCATACTGTGAAATGGTCACAGCGGTCTACACCAAGATTTTGAAACAAACCTATTAGCACTTTCCCAAAGAATTCTTGATCATGGCTCAAGACTTGGCACCAGCCAAGGACCAGTTGCAAAAGTCAATTCAGAAACAGACACCCCAGTTTGAAGGGAAAGGGAATTTAATAGCTTGGATGTGGCACTCTGTGACAGTTATTCTTACTGACAGATATATTTCCAAGCATGGTTGTCTTTGATGCAGAAAAGAAAATGTAAGGCAATTAGATATAAAGTAAAAAGCTCTTTATAGTAACTATGATCCAGGACTGACCAGTGTGATCTAATTTTTAATCTGGAGAGTAATTTAGAATTGGAGTTCTCTTCAAATCTAAATTGTCCTATGTTTAATCTACTAGAATAGATGTAGTCATAGACCCCACCAGGTCTTCTCTATTCTCTATTCCAGCTTTCCAGGAGAGCAAGAGGTTGTCCTGTTCTTCCTCCAGACTCCTTCTCTAAACCCTTCCAGAGTTGTGCAGACAGATATGATCCTGCTTGGGTGAAGATGAGACAGGATGGGCCTGAGATCTTTACAAGCATACTGGGCTTTTTTTTCCAGGATTTTTGTACCTGGTCAAATGTTTTTGTTGTTTGTCTTTTTTTTCCACATTTCTGGGCAGAAGCAAACTGTGGCCAGAGAGGTGATTCTTATAAGAAATTCATTCTGCTAAAGCCATTTAATACAAACATACCTAAAAGAAATTTGGGAATTTTTGTGCTTGTATTTTGACCGGGTTACAGCACAGCTAAAACTTGCAGAGAGTTGCTGTCAGTTCCTTTGTGCAATTATCTTTCTCATCTATTTCCTTAGTGACCTGCTTTGTTTGAAGAAACTTAGCAAAACTCCTGGCTATTGGAAATAAAGGAAGTAAAAAATACCTGTGTGCTTCTGTGATGGTTGGTAAGGGAAGAAGAAAGTCTCTCACTCCAGTCTGTCTTATCACAATGAATCCCAAGAGCTAAGGAACAGAATGGAAAACAGTGCTCATGTTTGATTTTTCCATTAGCAATCTCCAAATACACACTCTGGAGTGAAGGCCTGAACTGCAATTGTGTATGTAAGAATACTCAAAGAATTAGTAGCATTGATCGCAGAGGGCAATAAAGCTTTCAGTTCAGTATTTCAATGGGTTTTTAGCTCATAGGCCAGCTCATTTTCTTTAAATTGTGGCAATTAATTTATAACCTAGTTAAAGAAATGGCAAGATCTGCATATCAACACATTGTTGTTTTGGAATACACTTTACTCTTTCAAGGAAAATAATACCTCTTTGTGGTTTGTATTGCAGTTAAGGGAAATTCCTGCAACTTTTTATGTAACCTTCTAACTGTAGATGTCAAAGTACGCTACATAAAATAGCAAAGTTTTTTTCATAAATATATCCACAACTAAGACCATAAGCAAAAATATTTAAAGCTTAACATGGAGATATTTTCATTCATAGAATCATAGCATAATTAAGGTTAGATGGGACTTCTGGAGTTCATCTTGCCCAAAACCCCCCACTCAAAGCAGGACCAACTTCAAATTTACCTTAGGTTGCTGAAGGTCTTGTTTTGTTTTCTTCTTTTGATTTCCTTGTTTCTTCATTTCACCCTTCTATCCCATTCTTCAAATACTTCTTTTTCTTTTCTCCCAGCTCTAATTTAAATTTTACATTTTTTTCCTTATCTTTTCCTCTGTAATTTTTTTTCTGCTTCTTTTTCTGTTTCCTCATTTTTCAAATGGCCCTTCATCTCCTTCCCTTCCTTCACCAATATTTCCTTTCTCCTGCCTTCCTTGATTTCCTGTCTAATGCTTCTGCCTCTTTTTCCTTCCTTGAAATTATTTTTTCTTATTTTTTCTGTCTTTCACTCCTTTATTCTACAGTACTGCTCTGACAGTCTTGTCCCATAATTGTCTCCTCTTCAAATAGTTTAAAGGATTTGTAAGGCAACAAATATTTTTAATGATTGTGACTCTCACAGAAGTTAGTAAAGGACAAATATTTTACCCTAAATCTTCATATCCACTTCACACTCTTCCTCTCTTTGCATTTGCTACAGTCACAGTCACAATTTTCCCTTGCTGCTTCATAAAAGATGTGGGGGAAGTTCACCACTGATCAGATTATATAGTTACAATCTCTATAACATAACAGGAGCCATTTGAACCATGCATCCAAACAGTCTAGTGGTAAATTTATGAAGTGCTTGTATATGCACAAAGAATGGGTATAATAGGACATATTTCATCTCCCTGAATAACCTCCCATTTTCGGATAATGACTGGTCCTCCATAGCTGAAAAATATATTTAAATCAACAATAATTAATAGCCATGGTTAGATGCATCCATTACATCAACACATTTTTGAATCTGTTGGTACTTCCATTTTCCACAATTTACAGCAGCAACGACTTCTTCAGTGCCTTGCTGAAAAACTAGTTCTTTCGCTTTTAACCTTTGCCTGACAATTTCTCTTGTTCTTGTATTCTGAGAAATAATGAATTATCACTCTCTATTCAGTTTTTCTGCATTAATTAAGTCATGGAACTCCATGCCACAGGATCTTGTCAAATCTGAATGTCTGTATGGTTTCAAGGGGAAACTGGACAAGGTCATTGAGGATAATTACATCTGTAGAACCCATCTCCACCTCAAAAAACACTGAGCTGCAATTATTGCAGGCTCAGGAAGTAGCGAGAGAAGTATCACATACACTAACCTTGATCTTATACTCATTACTGGACATCTATTTTTGGCCAAAGACAGGATATTGTCTAAGATGAGCTTGATCTTACGTTCTTATCCATGATTTCATGTGTCCGTTATCATTCTTCAAACATACTATTCAAATTTTTAGCTAGTTTTTTGACAGGGCATCATTTTGACATCCCCTTCTCTATCACAGAAGGCATCTTCATGAAAAGAGCCTTGTATAAACTTGAGAGAAGGGGACAGTGTGTTAATTATCGAATGGCAATCTATGGGATCACCTAGCCTAATTGAGATATACAGTCCTTTGTTAAGTGGGTCAGCCACGGGTCAAGAGAACAGGTGGTTGAGCACAATTTCATAACAGCCTGTTTAATATTTGGCTCTGAAATTTCCCTGAAGTTGTCGGGGAGGAGGGACAGGATCATTATCAAAGATTGTTTGGAGAGGCAGAATCTATACTGGTGGGGAAACTGCTAATTACCATCTAATCTTTCCAATTTGGTCAGCAATAAAATTTAAATAAGATTGGCAAGTAGCAGGATGGCTTTCAGAGGCTGCCCCCACCACTGTTCCTGTCCCCATAGCCTGACGTCAGTTGCAAAGCTTCAGTCTGGATGTTCTTCTACTGCTTCATAAATTATGACTGTTTAGTTGTGCATAATTACAAGGCACTGGATTGAATGGGATTAAGGCTGAAATTGTCAGTTTTCTAAACACATTATCAAATCTTGGAATTTGGATCAATATGTGTAGCTATTTTTTTTTTTAATTCACAAACAGTTATGTCCATTCCCAAAGTATTTGCATTATCATATTATACTTTATAAATTATGTAGGATTTATGAAAAGCCCCTAAACTGGCCACTGAAAACTCTTGGCAGCATGAATTCTAAATGTCAGCATGCAATATGGGCAGCATGGATTTACAATTAGCCACTCCTTCATCATGCAGCCATTTCAAATGTATGCAATGCTTTGTACCACACACTCAGATAAGATGTTAGGTGATGTGCATGTGCAAATGAATGCAGCTAAAAGTATATGTAACATTTACTAAAGATGTTATTACCCATGTTTATTTATTCCTCAATTGATTTTATTTTAAAATACAATAAAACCAGCTCTTACTAGCAATGACAATGTCATGTTAGATTCTGTGATGTGGTAAGAACAGACAATGCTATACGATTGGCAGAAGAGTAGTAGCCATATGTATCCAAACCATGTTCAAAATCAAAACAGTAGAAAATGTGCTTTTCCTTCATAACAATAGTGGAAATCCAACCACAATTTTATTTTCAGATTTCTTTGAATTAGAAATAAGTAAAGATTTTTTTTTTTAAGTTTTAGAGAAAGGTATCAAAACACTTGACACAATGGTGACTCATTCCGAATTTCATTCTAATAAAGTTCATAGCCTTAAACTCATCTAAGAAGTCTACACTTCTATGTCTACACTAAGACTGACACTTAGGTGGTAGTAGGAATATAATTAACAACCATAGTTCAAACAGGAGAGGAAAACTCTTCCTTCCTCCCTTCCTTCCTTCCTTCCTCCCTCCCTCCCTCCCTCCCTCCCTCCCTCCCTTCCTTCCTTCCTTCCTTCCTTCCTTCCTTCCTTCCTTCCTTCCTTCCTTCCTTCCTTCCTTCCTTCCTTCCTTCCTTCCTTCCTTCCTTCCTTCCTTCCTTCCTTCCTTCCTTCCTTCCTTCTTCCCTCCCTCCCTCATTTTTTGTTTTGTGGCTTTTTTTTCTTGTTGAGTTGAGAAGCAGACATGGGAAGGTAACAAACCTTGCCGAAACTCTTAAATCAACGTTATAATTTCCATTTTAGTACCTTACTTTGAACATCATTTTTCTAGATTAATCTTACACCAGTAATTTAGAGTGATGCATTTATTCAAGTTTTGTTTGTATGATCATAGGGAGTTTTCACAGAATATTTGGATGAACAATTTATTTTTATAGTCTGAAAAAAACCTCATGTTTTGTTGCAGGGATCCCAAAATATTCAGGTCTTCAAATAAATGCTCCTGATGAGTGCCTCCATTTTTGTTTCATCCAAGAAGCTTCAGTGTTGTTCCTAATCTGGTTTCATGGAATGAATTTGTAGAAAATTCCTTATTCAATGATAACAGCAGGAAGAGGGCTGATGCAGTTGGTATTCCATTAGAGAGGCATCCTGCTATGAGTCAGCAAGTGAAAGAGCTAGGGCATTCATTAATGGAGTTGTCATGCTAAAGGATGATTATCTGCCAAATTTCTGGCAAGGCCAGGGAGGTCCTTTAAAAGAAAGTCACAGGACAGGTAGCCATTTATTTTCTCTGTGGTTTTAGTGTACTATGTGGTTGGGTTCATCATTCTCAGTTTTATCTTTTGAAAAATTAAGTGCAATTGATGCTTTCCTGCATTCTAAGAGGGGGAAAAAAAAAAAAAAAAAAGAGGAAAAGAATGCTAAGAAAGTGGGGGGGCGGAGGGGGATGGGCGGGGAAGGAACCCTACAGTATCATGGAGAAGAACATAATTTCCACTACTTTTATCTTGATTTTTACATCTGATAGAGATTAAGCCTGCATGGGAAATAAGGAAAGCAAAATCAGTGGTCTGCTATAAAAGATTCCAGCTTTTTTTACGGAAATCGTTTTACAAATCTACGAGGAAGGATTCTAAAACATGACCAATTTTTTTCAGTTACCTTTATTTCTCAGTGTCTATGAAGAACATATAGTTCAAAAGGAGCTTCCTTAAAATATTCTGAAAGACGATATCCAAAATCTGAACTGCTAGATGGATTGAGAGTGATAACTTCAAACTTTCAAAAATGCTGAACATATGATCATGCTATTTCTGTTATAACGGTATAATGCCAACTGACTTACATGCCGGGGCTTTGTTCTCTAAAAATAAAAAGTATTTATTATTATTATAGTGTTAATATTTGTCAGTCTTAATATCTATAGATATATACTCAATAAATAACAAAAAGCCAAGAGGAAGAAAAAAGCTGAACTAATGTAGAACTCTCTTAAACATCTCTTACTAAACATAATATAATGAAAACAAATGGACATTTTGATTAAATAGATATCATTAATGCAGCATGTTATGATCTGAACTCAGAGTTTAATTATCTAATTAAGAGCAAAGGAAAATCATTAAGGTCTACAGAATCAAATAATTCATTTTAGGGGAGAAACAGAGGAAAAAAGCAGTCCCCTTAATTGCAAACTGTCATCAGCATGTAGCACCTAGTAGTAAATCTTGCTGCAAGATGTCATGCCTAGCTATATTGTACAGCAGGTGGTGGATGAATCAGACCAGCTTCGGGAAGAATTGCTGAGGAAAGGAGTGTCATTAATAGGTAGAGCTCCAGACTGGGAATAAGGTATCCTGAGTCCTATAAACAGTACTCTGTCTGACATTTGGCAAATCACTCGGCATAAATTGGCTTACCTGTAGAAGAATCACATGCCATTCGAGCCCTTGAAGACCTTAGGTAGGTTTTCTGGTCTGCTGCTGAAAGAAGTTGCCAGATGAGGGCAAGGAACTTCCCTAAAGTAATCTCAGACTGGATGAAAGCAAAGAACAGGATCCATGCACTACCATTCGCCCAGGTACCAGCATAATGTAGTTTGGGAATACATTACATGGACATATAACATACCAAGGAGTCACAGATTTTGCATTCAGTGCAGGCCTATTTTTGTAGTAGGAATACTGATTCTTTGCAATCTTTCCTCTCAAGTATGCCTAGATAGTATATCACTTGAACACTGTTCCCTTATTAACTTTGGAGCCATACACACTCTTTATTCTTTCTGTGGAAATAGATGTACTGGAGGAAGGTGAAATGACCATATGTTGAAGTATGATTGGATTAATTTACCCCCTGAGAATAGCTTCTGGGATTTTTTGGTGATGTTTACAAGAGGCAGGCAGATAATGATGTCACTGCAGATTTCCCCCCATAAGTTCATTGATTAACAAAGATACCCAAACCTTCATGGTGGCCCTAATGAGAAGGGATGGGACATTAAATCAATGGGGTTCTTTTTGCTTTTAAGGGTCCTGAAAAACAAAAATGTTTGTTTTATTGATAGTTTATTTTCAGGGTGCAAATAAAAAGAAGCCAATTATAAAGTTCAGTAATGTAGAGAGAACATTACTGTTTCTAATGCCTCTGCAGCACAAGAGATAGGTCCAGTTTCTAAATTGTGAGGATCTAGTTTCCAGTTATGGATGCAACCTACTTTTCTGAATCTGAAATGTATGTATCCCCTACCATCTCCCATTATTCTGCACACTAAATTGCAATTATGATGATGAACTGCAAGACATAATGAGGAAACATCCAGTATAGGGAAATCTGACCACATCTACAAAATGTGGAGCCAAAAAAAGGGGGTTTGTGGTCATTCTCTCTTTTCCAGTCACTCCTTAATCTACAGTTTAGATATAACTAGTAAATATATCATGTCAGCTGCTATGAAGGAATTCAGGGTAAACACAACACATTATGCTGAGGTGTCAAATAATGGGTAAGAGAAAAGAAAAATTTAAAACTTGATTCAGAAGATGACAGGTATAATGAATGAAGATAAGAGACTAGAGAATAACTTTTTTTAAATAATAGCTCAACAGGAGACCACTGAAGTGAAAACAGCTGCTGAGACTATTACATAGAAAACAGCTTGAAGCAGCTACAGCTGCATATATTTGTTACTAGGGAAGGATTTCAAATGTATGGAAAAGTCCATCCAGAGAACAGTTGGGGACAGATGTAGCCAAGGCAAAGCTGGATCTGCAGAGGGAATTGGAGAGTCTGGTTTGTTTCAGAAGCTGAGATTTAAATAGCAGAAGTTTGTATGAATGGTCCATTATCTGGACTGAATAATGAGCCATGGCTTTGGGGGCAGGGAATTTGCTGCCTGAGTATCTGAAACCAGGTGTTGCTGGTTTTTTCTGTGGCTAGTACCATCTGTTCTGTGCCCAACAGAACACTTCAGCCCAAATCATTTATTTTACGGCTGTGGATGCAAAGGTGAGTGATGCCCTATGGAAGGCAATTGTAACATGGCATGGTGGGAGTACAGAGCATGACTGTGGATGAATATTCAGACAGATTTGGAGTGCAGAGACCTATTATAAAAGCATCAGACTATATGGCCCACTTTCTCTCTATATGAAACCTCTGCAGGTGACTGGACCCTGCACTCCCAACCTGCTACTAAGTTCTGTTTGTTGACTAGCGAGCTGGCAAATGCAAACTGGGAAAGCTTGTGCCAGGTCTTTGCAGATGTTTGTGAGCTGCTGCTGATTCATCTTCAGGATGTACCACCTGCCTGTGACAGTGGTTTGGAGCATGGATTCATGAGGAAGGGAGAATGTAGAGCACAGGGAGATTTTTTTTTATTTTTTCATCCACTTCTCGGCATTCTTGTTCCCATCATTCTCTGTCACCGGAAATATGGAACACAAAGAGGTATTTTATATGCAATGAGTGCCTTTGCTTATATCCCATTCATATCAATCAACAATTTCCATGAATTTCTTGGGAGCTTCTCCGTTTTTTTCATTAGGACACAGAAGCACTCATTGCAGCTTTATGCACTACAGTTTACAGCTGCACCCAGCAGGAATGTTGTACAGCTGGTCCGGCATATAACTTCCTAACTTCCCACTGCTGACAACCTCATTTCCTCATACTCAATCAGTTTAGCTCCTCCAACCTCTCTTCAAGCAATAATAGATAAAACCTTAGAATAAGGGGAGCTGTTATAAGTAACTAACAAGCCAGAATTATATCCAAACTTTACCATGTTTGCCATTTTAAAATTTTCCAAAGGTAAGAAACAAATAGACAAGATAGCCTTCTCATATCAGGTACTCCTACAAACAGGTATTTGGTAATTAAATATGTTCTTAAGATTTTTACAGCTGCTAGAATGGATATTAGAGGCAAATTTATTACATTTAATTTATGGAGTGTGGAAGTGGCTGGCCAGATGAGGAACCAGGAGACTCTGAAGACATGAAGGTAGAAGTAGTGTATTTCCAAGGTGTTGTGCTTTTTGGTTTGTTGTTTGTTGTTTTGTTTGGTTTTTTTTTTTTTTTTTTATTGGACACAGGGTTATCATCTCTTCAGGCTCCCAGATTTGCAACAGGTACTTTGAAGGTGTGTAGCATCACCTTCATAGCTCTCACTGCTTCTAGCAACTCTGTGCTTCAGTGAAGGGTTTTCAAGTATGGAAAACCTTCTGGGATCCCAGATTTCTTCAAGCATATCTGGAAGTTTAGGCTGAAAATTTTATTGAGTTATTGTCTCCTAGGTCTTGAGGACTTTCAAGGTCCTGATTCCATAGCAAGAACATTAGGAATTTGAAGAACTAAATTCTTGAGATGTGCTTATTAGTGATCACAAAATTTAGTTAGGAATAAGCTTCTGTGGCTTCAAGACTGTCTTTAAGACAGAAATTAGGACCATCGAGCACTCAGAGTTTCAGACGCACCTAAGGTAAAAATTTAGAGAGACATGAATATCTTGCCTCCAGGGAAGAAGTCATTGACCTTGAGGCCTCAGGTTCTTCAGTGGCCACCCATGTATCATGAATCAGCTAAAGTCCACAGTGTTTAACTGCTTTCTACCATTAATTCTCACTGTAATTCTTCATTTCCCAGAAGGTTTAGTCCTGAAGTCATATTTAAAAACATTAGCACTTTCCGATTTGGACTACTATGCGATTCAAAGCAAATAAATATCATTTCCCCTTTAAAGGAAGAAACAGAAATCCTGTAACAGTACAGTGTATTTAGGTTTAAAGTCTGTGTGAAGACTCTCAGTTGTAATCTGTAGATTTTTCCTATTCCAGGCAAGTCTTAGGAATTTTTAAAATAATGTTTTAGTAATCAGGATGAAACAAAGCATACTTAAGTGCAATTAATTTTTTTCCTTTACACACTTCTCCATACACACAGAAATAATCATTAGTTACACACTAATTCCCATATCTTGAATTCTGTTAACATAAGTATTTCCATCTCCTGATTCATTTTCTTGTTGAGGTATTTACATCATTACTTTTGTTGTTTACATTATTCTGCTTAGTGTCTGCCTAAAATTTATAGAATCTTACCCGTCACTAGATTTTAAACTTGGATCATGAAAACTCTCAGTGCTAAGGTATTTGGTCTTGAAACAACTTACAAGACTGTTATCTGTGGAGCCAAAAAGAGATCATTTTCAGATGATGAAGCATAGTTAAATACTGCAATAACTATTTTCCATGTTCTTGGGAGGAAAGCAAGAAAGAGTCAGCTGATTCTGCAACCAGTGAAATTACCCTGTATAACAGAGATGGCAATAAGCATTCAAGGCCAGACTTGACAAAGCTCTGGGCAATCTGATCTGCTTACTGCAGGGGGGTTAAACTCGATGACCTTTCAAGGTCCCTTCCAACCCAACACATCCTATGATTCTATGGTCTGTTGGAAGTGGTTTTGTACAATCTCAGAATCATAGAATAGTTTGAGTTGGAAGGGATCTTAAAGATCATCTAGTTCCAAACCCCCTGCCATGGGCAGGGACACCTCCCACTAGCCCAGGTTGCTCTGAGCCCCATCCAACTCAGTCTTGAACACCCCCAGGGATGAGGCAGCCACAACTTCCCTGGGTAACATATTCCAGTGCCTCACCACCCCCACAGTAAAGAATCTCTCCCTAATATCTAATCTAAATCTACCCTCTTTCAATTTAAAAATGTTACCCCTTGTCCTATTGTTACATTGCCTGATAAAGAGTCCCTCCCCATCTTTTCTGTAGGCCCCCTTCAGGTACTGGAAGGCCGTTATAAGGTCTCCCCGGAGCCTTCTCTTCTTCAAGCTGAACAGCCCCAGCTCTCTCAGCTTGTCTTCATAGGAGAGGTGCTCCAACCGTCTGACCATCTTCATGGCCCTTCTCTGGGCCTGCTCCAACAGGTCCGTGTCCTTCCTGTGCTGAGGATTCCAAAGCTGGACACAGTACTCCAGGTGGGGTCTCACCAGAGCAGAGTGGAGGGGCAGAATCACCTCCCTCAACCTGCTGGCCACAATTCTTTTGATGCAGCCCAGGATGCAGTTGTTTTTCTGGTCTGTGAGCACACATTGCTGGCTCATGTTGAGCTTCTCATCCACCAACACCCCCAGGTCCTCCTCCTCAGGGCTGCCCTTCGACCATTCTCCACCCAGCCTGTATTAGTGCTTTGTAAGGCTAAAAAAGAAAAAAAAATGGTGACTTATGGTGCTTATGAAATCCTGATCCTTGAAGACTTTTAAAAACAAGTTTGATAAACATCCCTTAAGAGTTGTCTGGCCATATGGTTTGACCTTAGACCTGAAAGAGCAACTAGGTAAGATAAAACTCTATCGTTCTATGTAAATAAGACATAGAATCATAGAATCTTCATGGTTGGAAAGGACCTTTGAGATCATCGAGTCCAACAATACACACACACACACACAAAAAAAAAACAAACAACCCACAACAAAAAAAACCAACCTACAATCTCTGCCTTTCAGAGCATGCCCTGAAGTGCCAAACCTAGACGTTTCTTAAATACCTCTAGGGATGATGATTCAACCACCTCCCTGGGCAGGCAGTTCCAGTGCCTGACCACTCTTTCAGTAAAGTAATTCTTCCTAATATCTAATCTAAACCTCCCCTGCCGCAACTTCAGTCTTTCCTCTGGTCCTGTCATTATTCACCTGGGAGAAGAGGCCATCCTGACTGTTGTGAATTTACTTTGGCTATCTATGGTACTGTCAACTACCAGCTTACTGAAGCCCTTGTACCAACACAACATTATGCTCTGGGGTCTATTGCATTTTGAAAATTGTGTTTATTCTATTAAGCTGTACAGAATGAAAGAAAAGAAAAAAATAAACTCAGCAAACTTTCAACAGAGCCTGCTTACACACAAAGCAGAAATCATCGTGCAGAGTTATTAAGAAACATAGAAAACATCATCTTCTGGAAAACACTATGCCTTGAATTGTTGAATAACTCTACATTTTAATGTGCAAATTTGTTCCTTGGCTTTTTGTTGAAAGGATCAAACCATTTGGCATTTTGTCTGAGACATAAATGCATTACGAAGATGCAGTATAATTTATTAAAATGTATAAAGCGAACAAAGAATAGGATTAATTTTCTTCTTTTTTAATTCCAGGGGCACCACTAGGGCATTTAATATGGGTTAAACCAGATTCAAAGAGCTTTTCATTAGACATTTAACATAAATGACTAAGAGCTTAATCAGCACATACCATTTAAATGCATTGAATGGAGGAATTGGACTGTACATTGCATTATAATTTATAGAGTTTTGTTTTTGATTACATAAGGGAAATACATTTTTTTATGCCTTAAAAGCATTCTTTTGTGATGTCAAAAAAAATGTATAGTATTATTGTTCAGAAAATGGTGTTTCAATTTGGTAGCGAAGCCTGAAGTCACCCAAGTGGAAAAGATAACTAGCAAATTCCTCAAAGTCCTGTAGTTTGTGGGTTTTCTCTTCAAAACGTCCTTTTCTTCTGGGCCTGATAATGAACATTGCCTCTTCTTTCCACCCTATGTTGCTTGTACATTCTTTTTAACGGCTTTAAAAAAATAGACTTGTGAATACTTCTGGAATGCAGTTTAAACAGAATTAGAGAGAGCATCACTATGCTGGGCTTGAAGCATGGAAGCAGAGCAATGCTGAAAACATGTTTTGTTTCCTTTTTTCAATCATTTAGTGATAGTATAAAAGTAATTCAGTCCCCACTTAAACAATACCTGGGGTAACTCAGTGTGTATCATCTGTTCCATCAGAGATGATTATAGGAAATTAAAGTGCTGCAGAGGCAAAAGTGGCTCCCATTTTAAGGAACTTTATCAAAGTGTTAAGGAAGGATAATATTCTAAAGAGCTTACTTTTTAGTTTCTGTTTGCCTTCAGCAATACTGTCTATTACAATCTCTCTTCAAATTGCAGTTAGTTTCCTTTCTAACAAAAGGCATTGTTTTTTCCCCTCTCTTCTCTTATATCTTTGCAGGAGACAATAAAGTATCTCTTCTTATCCAGAAACACTGAGAGCTCTTATCAGCAGAAAGGTAAGAAAAAGGAAATATCTCAGCAATGGAGATTTTTTTTGTACTGTGTTTTATTTTTTTTAGTAGGTCAGCAAAAGAAAAAAGAAGTTGCATTTTCTGAGATGCTATCCCTTATTGTTAGAAGGAGAGCCTGAAATCAAGATAAAGCTCCTATTCTCTGAGAATGCAGTCACCCTAAAATGCATACCTCCATCTCACACTGGCGTTTTCTTTTTTCTTTCTCTCTTTTCTTTTTCTGACTTTCTTTCTTTTCCTATGTCAACATCTTCATGTTCATTTTTTCCTAATAAAATAATTTTAATGTGAATTTTATTATTGTGGGGTTTTTTTCCTCCTGACAGATCCTATCTTTAGTGCTGGAAAAACAGGAGCAAAACCAGACTTTGAGAAATTAAAGATCTATTTATGCATATACATACACACACAAATATGCATACATATAACTCTACATTTGCATAATTTTATATATTGTTTAAACATATACATATAAATATATGTGTAAGTTTATATATGTAGGTACATATATTTGATATACCTTTCTTTGTATGTGCATAAGGATATAACGAAGCTCTTAGAAGCTGGAATTCAGCTCTCATTATGGAAGCTAGTGGTGTAACGCTCTCAGTGTCATCTATTTACCTATATTTAAGGCAGCAATGAATTAAGTAACATGATTGACATCTGCCTGGTGTTGCTCCTTCTTTCTCTCATTCTCTCTCCAGTCAGAGTTGTACGTGTCAAGAATATTTCATCATTTTGGTAGTCTTTAATTTTTGTCCTATGAAATATTTACCCAAACTGAGATAGATGGTGGGGCAAAATCAGTTAGTATGACCTGAGCACCGAACATGGTAAAATCTGTGCAGGTTTTTAAATCATGCCACAGTCTGTTCCATTCTCTCAATTTGTTCACTAAGAAATCTTCGTCTTTTGCACAGATGCCACAGTGGACGAAGTGTGCAGTTCCACATCTTGCTTAGTCCTACCCAAGCATGGGACGGTGCTGAGGAGGACAACTGTATACTTTTTCCCCTCCACCAGTAAATATTGCTCTTCCTTCTTTGCACTGGGACTGGGAGTACCAGGGCAGCAGGCAAGTCAGGTCAGCTTGCTGAACTGATGGACAATTTCTGCCTTTTTTGCCTCCCCAACCCACAAGTAATAATTGTGTATCAGATCAAGACTACGTTCACCTACTAACTGATGTATAAAAGTTAGTTATCAATAACTGAACTAATTATGATAAGGACTCTTTTAAATCATTGGAAATAATTACTTCTAGATGAAGTTTCTGTGGGCGTATTGTCCCCTGAGTACCCAGACCCCTGAACTAGTAGACAGGGGCGAGGAGCAGAATGAAGCCCCTGTAATCCAAAGGGAGATGGTGAGAGACCTGTTCCAACACCCTCCGTCTGAGGGTTCTGAGGGAGTTGTTGGAAGTGCTCGTCGAGCCACTTTGCATCATGTACAGCAGTCCTGGCAAACTGGGGAGGTCCCAGTTGACTGGCATCTAGCAAACGTGATGCCCATCCACAAGAAGGGCCACAAGGATGATCCAGGGAACTACAGGCCTGTCAGTCTGACCTCGGTGACTGGAAAGGTCATGGAACAGATCATGCTGAGTGCCATTATATGGCACATGAAGGACAACGAGGTGATCAGGCCCAGTCAGCATGGGTTCATAAAGGCAGGTCCTGATTGACAAACCTGATCTCCTTCTATGACAAAGTGACTGGCTTGGTGGATAAGAGAAAGACTGTGGATGTTGTTTACCTAAACTTTACTAAGGCCACACAGTTTCCCACAGCATCCTCCTGGAGAAACTGACTACCCATGGCTTGGGTGGGAGTACTCTATGCTGGGTTAAAAACTGGCTGGAAGGCCAATCTCTCACCCAGAGAGTGGTGGTGAATGGAGTTAAATCCAGCTGGTGGCTGGTCACAAGTAGTGTCCCCCAGGGCTTGATATTGGGGTCAGTTCTTTTTAACATCTTTATCAATGATCTGGATGAGGGGATTGAGTGCACACTCAGGAAGTTTGCAGATGACACCAAGTTAGGTGGGAGTGTTGACCTGCTTGAGGGTAGAAAGGTGTTGCAGAGGGATCTGGATAGGCTGAATCGATGGGCAGAGGCCAGTGGTATGAGGTTCAACAAGGACAAGTGCCGGGTCCTGCATTTGTGTCACAACAACCCCATGCAGCGTTACAAGTTTGGGGAAGAGTGGCTGGAAATCTGCCTGGCAGAAAAGGACGTGGGAGTGTTGGCCGACAGCTGGCTGAATATGAGCCAGCAGTGTGCCCAGGTGGCCAAGAAGGCCAACAGCATCCTGGCCTGTATCAGGAACAGTGTGGTCAGTAGGACTAGGGAAGCGATCCTCCCCATGTACTCAGCACTGGTGAGGCCTCACCTGCATCCAGTTTTGGGTCATCCACCACAAAAAAGACATTGAGGGACTGGAGCGTGTCCAGAGAAGGGCAATGAAGCTGGTGAGGGGTCTGGAGAGCAAGTCTTACGAGGAGTGGCTGAGGGAGCTGGGGTTGTTTAGCCTGGAGAAAAGGAGGCTGAGAGGAGACCTTATCATTCTCTACAACTCCCTGAAAGGAGCGTGTAAAGAGGTGGGAGTCAGTCTCTTCTCCCACGTAACAGGCAATAGGACAAGAGGGAACGTCCTAAAGGAGGTTTAGACTGGATATTAGGAAAAATTTTTACACTGAAAAGTTTATCAACCATTGGAACAGGCTGCCAAGGGAAGTGGCTGAGGCACCATCCCTGGAGGTATTTAAAAAAACGGTAGACATAGTGCTTAGAGATATGGTTTAGTGATGTTTTTTGTCAGAGTTAGGTTGATGGGTGGACTAGATGATCTGAAAAGTCCCTTCCAACCTAGGAGATTCTATGATTCTATGACCCTATGATTCTATGATCCTATGGTTCTATTTCAGACACTTGTCCTGCAGTAAGAGTACTTGCTTTTCAGAAGTAGCAGTTTTCACCCGTTGTTTTGAAGGGATGACTCCCCCAGAGTTAGGTGTCTAAGCTAGGGTACACAAATCCCACCTGTAGTCTTTCTTTACAGCCAGTACTCAGTGACTAAATCATCCTCACTGAAATTATCAGGATAATGGTTAAATCTGTTCACAGAATCCCAGTTATCACTTCACTAAGGAACAGCTAAGAAGGGGGAAAATGTGAAAGAAAACACGTAGCTTTAAATATCTAAATAAAAATCTTCTCTGCTAGAACACTCAAAAAAGCCTGGAATCGAATTAAAGTACTAATGCTTTCTTTCTAGATTTCAGCTTAGAATGTGTGTAAACAAAAGCTACTACACACCTTAAGATGCTAAGGGTGTCCTGGAGAGATTGGTGGGAGCCACCCAGCAGCTAATATGTGCTGGGAGTTGAGAGGGAAATGCCTAAACTCTCATTGAGAAAGGCCTGATGTGTTCATCTGTCTACACCTACTTCTCTTAGCTTCATTGATGCATTAACTGGTGTAGTAGATGGGACATAACAGAAGCAAAGTCCCCTGCTGAGACACCTCGAATAGGTCTTACTTATATAAACCTTTGCTGGCTTCTCTGGTTCCCTTTCAGCATACAAATACTCAGGCCTTCACCCTATACACAGTCAACAGACAGAGGCTCACTACAAAAATCAGGTCCTGGAAATCTGATAGCCTTCAGAAGTGTTCAGTTTCTCCAGTGGCAAGCTTTAGCAAGCTCCCTAAGTTATCTGAATAACATCTAAATCAAAGGCAATCCATTTCAAAGCGATGACAAAAGTAATCTGATTATTTTGGTTTTATCAATACATAAGCATATAAAAATAGGCTAATTATGGAAGTAAATGTTTGTATGATCAAGTGAATAGTTAGAAAATAATTAAAAATAAAAAGAGATGTTTAAAAGCTACCTGTGCCATTGGCAAATCTGATTATATTGGTTTATCAATTGGAAGACATTTGATGGAGAAACTTGGTACAGGGTTCTTTGAAGTCGTCAGGGCTAATGTCAGTGAGTATTGGAGAGCACACCTCACAATGAACATGAACACCTTTTGTATTCATCAACCAGTCACCTTCTCAACTGTCTGGTTTTCATATGGCTTTTGTGATCCTATGCCTTCACGTGAGCTTGTCTCCAAGGGATGCGTCCTATACAATCCCTCCTGCATGCATAAACACAGACACCAGCAAACACACACACACACGTGTATAGACATACACATAGGGGATGCAGGGGTGGCCTCTGTGAGGAGAGGTTGGGGTTGCCTTGTGCCAGACACAGCTCCATCTCGTTCCAGCCGGCTCCACTACGGCGCCACCCGCAGGGCACAGCTGAGCCTGTCAGCGAGGCTGGTTGTGCATCTAGGAAAAAATATAGAATCATAGAACCATAGAACCATGTGTTGTGTTGGAAGGGACCTTTAAAGGTCATCTAGTCCAACCCCCCTGCAGTAAGCAGGGACATCTTCAACTAGATCATACCTAAGAAAGCACAAAGATACCAGATTGGCAGACTGAGGAGAAAAAAAAAAAAAAATAAGTGAAAAAAAGACATTTTGAACACCAAGAAGGAGACGGAGGAGGGGGAAGAGGTGCTCCAGGCACCATGGCAGAGATTCTCCTGCAGGCTGTGGGACAGGACTCTGCTGGAGCAGATCTCTACACTAAGCCTGTGGAGGACTCCACACTGGAGCATGTGGATATTATCATAGAATCATAGAATGGTTTAAGTTGGAAGGGACCTTAAAGATCATCTCATTACAACCCCCCTGCAGGGACACCTTCCAGTAGACCAGGTTGCTCAAAGCCCTATCCAGCCTAGTACTGAACACCTCCAGGGATGGAGCATCCACAGCTTCTCTGGGGAACCTGTGCCAGTGACACACCACCCTCATGGTGAAAAAATTAGATACATAATCTAAATCTATCCTCTTCCAGTTTCAAGCCATTACCCCTTGTTGTATCCTTACATGCTCCTGAAGGAGACTATAGCGTGTGGGAAGGATCCACCCTGGAGCAGGGATCAAGTGTGAGAAGGAAGGAGCACCAGCAGTGAGAAACTGCCGTGTATGGACCATAACCATCCCCAGTGCCCCGTATGGCTTGAGGGAAGTGTGTAGAGGGGCTCAGAGCAAAGGAGTGAAGTTGAGCCTAGAAAAAGGTGTGTTGGGAAGAGAAGCATTATTTTAATTTTTTGCCATCATTTCTTACTATTTGTCTATTTTAATTGGCAATAGATTAAATCCATTTTCCCCAAGCAGAGTATGTTTTACCTGTGATGGTAATTGGTAAGTTATCTCCCTGTCTTTATCTTGACCCACAAGCTTTTTCATTACATTTTTCCCCCCAGTTCCACAGAGGAGGAGGGTGAGAGAGAGCAGCTGGGTGGGCATTTGGCAGCTGGCCAAGGTCAGCTCACTATAAAGACATACAAAAGTTTGTCTGTCACCTATTGAAATATATCATGCTCCTTAAGATTAGATGACCAGCTTACACAAATTTGCCTAAGGATTCAGAGCACCCAGAGCTGGTATTCACTTCAGGGACATTAGAAGTTGTGAGATAATTCTGAAAATAACACCATTTCCAGTAAATTCCTTGAGAGTTTGAGCAGAAACTTAATTCCATGCAAATGTGTTGCAAAATTTGACCTTCTGGTAATAAAGGGTGTTCTGCTAGTGAAAAGCAATAACATATTTTTAAAGAATAAAAATAAATTATAAAAATATTCTTGTAACGTGACTAAGCCTAAGAACACTTGTTTTCAACTCACCAATAAAACAAAAATTGTCAAAACTATTCAGGTTTTAGCTGATTATGATGCTACTCATCATTGTTTACTATAATTTATGCATTTGGTTTTGGCTGTTTTTTTTTTTTTTTTTTTTAATGGGCACACATCAAGTGTTTGTGTGTGTGTGCACATTTGTGTCTTTACTTGGTTCATAGTTGATTTTTACACTTGTCTTGATACATTATCAAGGAATCTTTTTATAAATATCTTCTTTGTTTCTCCTAAGCACAATATTAGTAAGGTTTTTTTTTTCATTAAGTTCACTTTTATGCATTAAAAGGGGAGGGGGGACCCACCACATTTTGTGATTTCAAAATGATTTTTCCCTTTTCTGCATATTTTTTCTTGCTCATCACTTAGATTTTTTTCACTCCCATGTTGCTATTTTGTCAGTAATGACAATATGGAAATCCATACATATTGGTATTCCAATAGAGATTTGCCTACCCAAACAGAAGCAAAAAATTATGTGAATACAAATGTATTAACTGCAAAGATAAATCACAACCTGCAGGCAACTTGAATAAGCTGAGGAAAGAGAGGAAAACATGTGGGGTGGGGAGTGCAGCTTGAAACCAGCTGGAGTCGGAAGATGGAACATCACACACAGAAATCAGGAAACATTTATAAGCGTAACTTTTTAGTATCACACAAGCAGAAAATGCAGAGTGATTGGAAAGTAAGCAGGCCCACAACCACACTGCAATGGAGAAGTTTTATCGTCTTTGGAAATCATCTGTGCTCATTGTCAGGCTTTTTACAACTCTACCTTGGTTTGGGGGTCTTTTTCTTTCTTCTTCTCCTTCTTCTTCTTCTTCTTATAAAAAAGTTTAAAAAATATGAACTTAGGAAAAGCCAATTTCATGTGCTGTTAATTTAATTCCCAACATAAAACCTTACTTCTTCTGATGGAAAATGAAATTACCCTTTCTACATCCGTTTTATCTGTCAATTAAATTCTTTTTTCTCCCCTTTCCTCCCCTCAAAGAAAAAAGAACATGCACATTATTGGTTATATTTTCTGTGCTTGCAACAAAATGAAAATGGGAAGAGGTGGCATTAACTACAGTAAGTACACAAAACCTGCTTGATTATCATGTAAAGATGCTGGAATGACAACCCTGGAGACTTTGAATCTCCTTTGTGAGGTTGTAGATGTCTAGGTTAATTTTCATTTTCCATTTGTCCTGGTATTGCATGGCAAAGCAGTTTTAATAATGGGACTCTTAACAGCGTTAACTATTAACCTTTCTATTTCGTGGTATCTTAAAGAAATGCCTTTTGGAGGCAGCTTTCTCTGCCTGAATCTCTATCTGAATAAAGATAGGAAAATGAAATGCATCTTTTGGGCAGAAAGAAAGGACATTCACTGAGATCCATTCTGTATGATTAATTTCAGGATGATATTTGTCTCTGCTTCATGTTGTCATTATTTGACAGTTATGAAAAAAATCACCTTCTTTGGTCTTGCTTAGTTATTATTTGTATTACCTTAAAGCCAATTGGAAAATAGTATTTGAAAAAAAAAATCCGCTTTTCAAAATTGAAAAGGAAAAAAAAAAATGGACACAGTTTTATTTGTTGAGTGAAGACAAAAATACCTTCCAGGACGAAAACAAAACAAAATTGATCCTTTTAATTTTTCAACAGCTGTGCTGAAAAGAGAAGAAAGCAGATGCCATTTTTTGAGTAATAGAAAACCCTGTAGCTCGACCACAACAGTTTGTCTTGCATATGAAGATATGAAGTATTCTAATCTTTATGTGGGGCAAAGACACCACAGGTAAACTAACTATAAGGCACTTTTGCTTTGCAGATATTTTGCAGCTATGACGGTGACTAGCAGAGTACTAGTGTTTGGGTGCTGAGGGGCACCTCCTGGTGAACCTTTTCATTGCAACTTAAGATGTTACCACAACCCAACCTAGCCACCATCCCCCTCTGCTTACCCCTACAGAGTGGGTGGCAGAAGCACCCGCTTTTCACTGCTCCAGTTGAAAGTTAAGTTGCACTAAATTACATGAGTGGATTTAACTGAGAGCTGAAATGCTGAGGTGCAGCTAGATTTTTCTTTTCTATTATGTTTTAGTGGTAGAATAGCTTAGAGGCTGTGAGCCCAGAGGGCTGAGCACATCTATATCTTAAAACCTCTGCAACCAGATTTGCCAGAGGAGATCTACTATCTGCTCTCTCAGAAAAATTTTCAAGCAGGATATTCTATTCCGCTGCCCTTTGTCTTCATTGACTTTGAGAAGAAGTACAAGTGACTGCTAAATACTTTCTGCTTACACCTGTAAGAGATTGGGCAAGTTTAGTGCTAAGTGCTGTATATTGCTCAGGGATGCAGTGAGGGGCATTTCCTGGGTGGGCTTCCTCTTACTTGGAGAGTCTTTGCATTGCTGAATGTATCTGAGGGTCCAAATAAATAATACTGAACTTTATGTCCAATGGCATAAACTTATGCCAAGAGAACAGGTTCAGTTCTGCCACAGCAGAGGCATCTGAGGCATGATTCTCCTCTCACTTGCATCTGTAAAAATCAAGTACAATTCTGTTAAAGTCAAAACTAGAATTATACCAGAGGAAAGTTGAAGTGATTGAGAGAAAAATCAAGCCCACAGCCCATAAAGTGCAAGTATAAACAGCGTCACATTTTTTTGAACTTGACTACCTACACCTGGAAGGCATTCAGAGCATGCACTTGCAGTTATTTGTTACTCCTGGAATGATTAAAGTAAATCACATTGTTTGATATGAAAAATATGTTGTACACACACTTCTATTTTTCTCACTGCTCTGCCCTCCATGCTGCATTTTGTAGCGTAATCAAAATGCAAAATACATTTTGAAAAATTAAATGAGAGACACATGTGTGAATCATGAGGTTTATTTGCATGTTTGGCCCTTCAATTCATTAGGGATTTTAGTTTTTCCAGGAGGGAAACTGTCACATTTGCATATTCTTAGACAGGCATGCAAATATTAGTCAGAAACTATAGTTTATTCAATGCATTACAAGCTCCTGGGCTGCCAAACAGTAATTTCAGTTCTTGAGTAATATACGTTTTTGGAAACCTGGCATAATAACACTGCATTATAGTATTGCCCACTAGGACCACTTATGATTTTGTCAGGTTTTCCATTATCAAGCCTTACATTCTGGGCCACGTACATTGTATGCCAGCCGTATAAATTTGTTATCTGACATGCACGGTCTCAATCCCAGAGCAAATTTCTTTTGCAAATTTCAGAAAGCCAAATCACAGAAGTTTATTCAGAAGTTCCAGCTGGACCAAAGGAGACAGAGCACCAAAAGAAAGAAAACCAACTAGTATAAGTCCTTTTTGTCCATTTTTGTGTGTCTGCAATGTAATGTGTTGCAGGGCTTTGCTACTGCAGATGCAAATATGTACCTCAAAGAATTTACAAAATGAAAATACACTGCCAGTACTAATTGTCAATTGGAAGGCAGTGTCTGCATTCTATCTGGAAAGTGCGCTGTACTGTTTTAAATACCCTTGTTTGGCATAAATTTGTGAATTGGTGTAACTGAACTGGGGTTACTCCAGTGTGTACTGAAGAAAATAGTTTACATCAGCTGAGTTCCCTTCTCCTTCTCCTCCATCTCAAGTGAAGGCTATTATAACTGTTAAAAATTCCCATGGGTAAATTCAGGCCTGGTTAGAGACAAGGTCATTGCTAAGGTCAAGAATCCACCGGAGCAAAAATAGCTTACCAGGTTGATATAAGTCCCAAAGGTTTCTGTAGCCAGTGTCAGAGGAACAGTGTGATTAGTATCACATGAAGCTACCTTTGGCTTTCAGCCTGGATGCCCTAGGACATACTTACATTTATTTAGGCTGGTCTTAGGTCTGGATGGGGCTTAAACTCATGCTTCTAGCTTTTTCAGCAAGCAAAGAAGCTTAAAACCTTTATAATGAAAAACTGAACTCACAGCTGATGAAGATGGATATCCTTATAGAAATACATTGGGGGAACATATCGACTGAACCATAGGCACTGAATTAACCAATAAAATCTTCCAACTAATAATAAAGCGTGGAAAAAGTTGAACTGTGTGTAAATTGTTCTTGCTCTTTGGACTAAAATATTAAGGAAGACAATATTTGGTACAAAACATGACAGGAGCTTTGCACTCCATGCAACTATTCTAATCTCATTTTAACTACACCGTTTGGGGAACTGGGACCAGAAGATTGCTCTCATTCACAAAATTTATGTAATACATTGACATAAAAGCAATTCTGTACTTTTTGAGCTCTAGTTATTCTATCAGGAAGGCTGTACCAAAGCTCTTGGCATGCCTAAAGGGGACAAAAATTGATAGCTCATGGACATCAGATACGTGTTTGAAAAAAGAGGTGTTTTGTCCTAGCAGGAGAATAATAAAATGTTCCTGCTTTTCATACACCATAACTTCTATCCATTAAGAATGCATAAGGTTCTTAGTATGCAGAGGGGCTATGCATGTGGAAATCTGCTCTTTTCTAAATCTGCATTGATATGATAGATTGTAAACTCTTTGAAGGGACTGTTACAGTCTATAATGTTCATGATCCGTGGATTTAGGACTTCTGAATGCACAGTGTCAGAGTACTGTAATGATCCATTATGCTGTATCAATGATAAGTAGACTATGGGCTGATTGTATATATTTGAACTATGCCTTACAATCCATAGCGTGGTTCTTTGAGGATTTGTTAAAGGCACTAGAGGGTCAGTGCACTTTGACATGACTCCGAAGAGGAACTAAGAACTTGCCAAAATTTCACTACATTAAGGGCATGATCATACCGTCATGATTCTGGCATAGTCCAAACACTGCTTACACTGCAAAAGAAGCTCGCTTGGGAAATTATCTTGTCCTAGGAACAGCAAAACAGATCTCAGCATAAAGTAATGGCTCAAGAATTTTCTTAGAGTCTTGGGAGAGTCTTACAGCTCACACTGATTTCTGTGCTGCAATGGCTAGACAGATATCGAAGCCTCATTTACCTAATGTATGTCAGTGCTTCATAGACTATGTACTTTTTGCCAGGGATCAAGAAAGGTATGCGAAAGAGTCTGGATCTAAGGATTTCTCTTTTCCTTTATTTTATATAATTAGTGTAGTAGTACCCCATATCACAGTTCTCTGAAAATAATTGCTGGGCTGAATTTGCATAAACTACAATAACAGAAGTTTTAGAGCGACAGTATGGTCTATTGAATATTACTCATTGTCCTGGTTCCAGCGGGGATAGGGTTAATTTTTCCTGGTATTCCATGCCATGTGAGCCATGCCTACCCTGAGCTGCCGGGGGAGGGGGCAGGAAGTCGCCGCTTGGGCGGGCTGGGGCGTCCCGGGTCCGGTCGGGGAGCGGCGGGGAGCGGCAGTCCCGTAATCGTGTTTGTATATGCCTCTATCCGTGTTATTGTTGTTGTTTGCTTGTTCCCTTTGCTGTTCTGTTAAACTGCCTTTGTCTCAACCAAAGAGTCTTGCCTTTTCTTCCGATTCTTCCTGTATCGGGAAGGCCCGAGCGAGCGGCACGTGGCTCTTTGTTGCCATCTGAGGCCAAACCACGACAGTCCTTTTTGGCGCCCAACGTGGGGCTCGAAGGGTTGAGGTAACGACAGAATCCAACTAGAACGTGGAAAAACGGATTTTTTTGTATGCATTTATTTTATTAGGTAAATAGTCGCTGGTCACCATGTTGCTTGGTTTGTTCTCATGGCTGTGTTATATAAATTCCTATATGGCTTATGTACTCCCTGCGATGCTGTTTACCGTGTCTGGAAGAGGGGTGAGCGTTATCATTCTGCTGTCCTGTGCGATAGCTGTTTATGATATGATAACATCACTGTTCAGACAGCTATTTTGGGGTGTTTATGTGGTTTTGCTGTCCTGTCCGTACATTGGGCACCGTCTCTCAGAATTCATTAATAATTACACCCAGTCTGTGGGGGAAATGGGGGGGGCATTTTCCCCAGCTCTTTTGCCTCCCTTTTCTCCTTCGGGTCAGGTATGACAACTTCAGAGAATTTTGAATATCCTTGGGATACTCAAACCAGCATGTTCCTAGTGTTATGTCTCCTGAATACATTCCAGATCTTGTTTAGGGTTAAGTGACTATTTAAGACTACCACCCGGAGATCTGCTCCGAGGTTGGATAGTCAGGGGTGGCAGGGCATGTGGGAGAGCATGGGCAGGTACCTAGAGAACTACTCGCCTCCAATGGTCTGGGACTTCACCCCTGAACAATTACAGGACCCTGATAAAGTGGTAGAATATTTGAAGGGAAAATGCTGTGGCTATTCTAGAGAGGCACAACTCACCGCGCTGTGCTGGGCCCTGGCCCGTATCTACCAGGCACTGCTCAGAATTATGCAGCACCCTCAGGGGGAAGAGATGGAAACCAGACCAGCAGCCCCTGCGGCTGCTGCAACCCCTGCGACGGACACTGTGGCTACTGCAGCCCCTGCGGCAGCCACTGCAGCTACTGCAACCCCTGCGACGGACACTGCGGCTACTGCAACCCCTGCGACAGACTGTGCGGCTACTCCAACCCCAGCGGCAGCCACTGCAGTTACTCCAACCCCTGTGGCAGCCACTGCCACTGAACCAGGGAACCAACCCGTGCCGGTATCAGTTGCCCCCATACAGAAGAAGAAGTACACAAAGAAATCAGTTCGCTTAGTAAGAGATGATGATGAACCAGGGTCATCACGAGAGCAGGAGGAAGAGGCAGAACCAGAGATAATTACTCGATCCCTATCCTTGAGTGAGTTGTGGGATATGCAAAAAGATTTTAGCCGACTTTCAGGCGAGCACATTTTCACCTGGCTGCTCTGGTGCTGGGATAACGGGGCCAGTAGCCTGGAATTAGAGGGTAGGGAGGCCAGGCAGCTGGGATCCCTGTCTAGGGAAGGTGGCATTGACAAGGCAATTGGGAAAAAGACCCAAGCCCTCAGCCTCTGGAAACGACTCCTGTTAGGCGTGAGGGAGAGGTACCCCTTCAGTGAGGATGTTGTATGTCAGCCAAGCAAGTGGACTACCATGGAAAGAGGTATCCAGTACCTGAGAGAATTAGCCGTGCGGGAGATGATTTATTATGACTTGGACAATGCAGACTTACCCACAGACCCTGATGAGGTGCAATGCACAAGGCCCATGTGGCGGAAGTTTGTACGGAGCGCACCATCGTCATATGCCAACTCCCTGGCAGTAATGGAATGGAAAGGTGAAGAGGGACCAACGGTGGATAAGGTGGCTGGCCGGCTCCGGCGATATGAAGAAAGTCTCTCTTCCCCCCTTGTCTCAGCTGTGGAGAAACTGTCACGGAAGGTCCAGCAACTTGAAGAGAATATCTCCTACTCCCCACCTGCACGGGCCAGTGTCTCAGCTATTAGAAGCAGGCATTTCCCCACTCAAGAGAGAGAGTACAGAGGGTACACACCACGAGGCACCCTGTGGTTCTACCTGCGGGACCACGGAAAGGACATGAGGAAGTGGGATGGACAACCTACTTCGATCCTGCGGACACGGGTACAGGAGTTGCAAGGAAGGACAACCACAAAAGGGGATCCCTCCAGGAAAAGTGCCGCCCCAGTTTCCAGTGGGCCGTTCCCCAGACAAAGCAGAAGGCCTGATCTTGCTTCTGATCCTCTTGAGGGAACTTCCAAGTCATTTATGCAAGAAGTGAGTAATGGATACTATGACCAGTATTAGAGGGGCCCTGCCTCCGGCCAGGTGGAGGAAAGGGACAACCGGGTTTATTGGACGGTGTGGATTCGATGGCCTGGCACATCAGACCCACAGGAGTATAAGGCTCTAGTGGACACGGGTGCACAGTGTACTTTAATACCATCAAGCTATAGAGGGGCAGAACCCATTTGTATTTCTGGGGTGACAGGGGGAACCCAAGAGCTGACTGTACTGGAGGCGGAAGTGAGCCTAACTGGGAATGAGTGGCAAAAGCATCCCATTGTGACTGGCCCAGAGGCTCCATGCATCCTTGGCATAGATTACCTCAGGAGAGGGTATTTTAAGGACCCAAAAGGGTACCGCTGGGCCTTTGGCATAGCTGCCTTGGAGATGGAGGAAGTTAAACAGTTGTCTACCTTGCCTGGTCTCTCGGAGGATTCTTCTGTTGTGGGGTTGTTGAGGGTCGAAGAACAACAGGTGCCGATTGCTACCACAACGGTGCATCGGCGGCAGTATCGCACTAACCGAGACTCTCTGATTCCCATCCATAAGCTGATTCGTCAACTAGAGGTTCAAGGAGTGATCAGCAAGACTCGCTCACCTTTTAACAGTCCCATATGGCCGGTGCGAAAATCTAATGGAGTGTGGAGGCTAACTGTAGACTACCGTGGCCTGAATGAAGTCACGCCACCGCTGAGTGCTGCCATGCCAGACATGCTAGAACTCCAATACGAACTGGAGTCCAAGGCAGCCAAGTGGTATGCCACGACTGATACAGCGAATGCATTCTTCTCAATCCGTTTGGCAGCAGAGTGCAGGCGACAGTTTGCTTTCACTTGGAGGGGCGTCCAATACACCTGGAATCGACTGCCCCAGGGGTGGAAACACAGCCCCACCATTTGCCATGGACTGATCCAGACTGCACTGGAACAGGGTGAAGCTCCAGAACATCTGCAGTACATTGATGACATCATTGCATGGGGAAACACAGCAGAAGAAGTTTTTGAGAAAGGGGGTAAAATAGTCCGAATCCTTCTGAAAGCTGGTTTTGCCATAAAATGAAGTAAGGTCAAGGGACCTGCGCGGGAGATCCAGTTTTTAGGAATAAAATGGCAAGATGGATGCCATCAGATCCCAATGGATGTGATCAACAAAATAGCAGCTATGTCTCCACCAACTAGTAAAAAGGAAACAAGCTTTCTTAGGCATTGTGGGTTTTTGGAGAATGCATATCCCAGATTACAGTCAAATTGTAAGCCCTCTGTATCAAGTAACCCGGAAGAAGAATGATTTTAAATGGGGTCCTGAGCAACGACAAGCTTTTGAACAAATCAAACAGGAAATAGTCCATGCAGTGGCCCTGGGGCCAGTCTGGGCAGGACAAGATGTTAAAAATGTGCTCCACACCGCAGCCGGGGAGAACGGCCCTACCTGGAGCCTCTGGCAGAAAGCACCAGGGGAGACTCGAGGTCGACCCCTAGCATTTTGGAGTCGGGGATACAGAGGATCCAAAGCCCGCTCCACTCCAACAGAAAAAGAGATATTGGCAGCATATGAAGGGGTTCGAGCTGCTTCGGAAGTAGTTGGTACAGAAGCACAGCTCCTCTTAGCACCTCGACTGCCGGTGCTGGGCTGGATGTTCAAAGAAAGGGTCCCCACCACACATCATGCAACTGATGCTACATGGAGTAAGTGGATTGCACTGATCATGCAGTGAACTCGAATGGGAAACCCCAGTCACCCAGGAATTCTGGAAGTGATCATGGACTGGCCAGAAGGCAAGGATTTCGGAATGTCACCAGAGGAGGAGGTGACGCGTGCAGAAGAGGCCCCACCATACAATAAACTGCCAGAAAATGAGAAGAAATATGCCCTGTTCACTGATGGGTCCTGCCGGATTGTGGGAAAGCATCGAAAGTGGAAGGCTGCTGTGTGGAGTCCTACACGACAGGTTGCAGAAGCCAGTGAAGGACAAGGTGAATCAAGTCGGTTTGCAGAGGTGAAAGCCATTCAGCTGGCTTTGGACATTGCTGAGCGAGAAAAATGGCCAGTACTTTATCTCTACACTGACTCATGGATGGTGGCAAATGCTCTCTGGGGGTGGTTACAGCAGTGGAAGCAGGGCAACTGGCAGCGCAGAGGCAAACCCATCTGGGCTGCTGAACTATGGCAAGATATTGCTGCCCGGATAGAGAATCTGGTTGTGAAAGTACGCCATGTAGATGCCCATGTACCGAAGAATCGGGCCACGGAGGAACATCAGAACAACCAGCAGGTGGATCGAGCCGCTAGGATTGAAGTGGCTCAGGTGGATCTGGACTGGCAACATAAGGGTCAACTATTCATAGCTCGGTGGGCCCATGACTCCTCAGGGCATGAAGGGAGAGATGCGACATATAGATGGGCGCGTGACCGAGGGGTGGACTTGACCATGGACACTATTGCACAGGTCATCCATGAATGTGAGACATGCGCTGCAATCAAACAAACCAAGCGTTTGAAGCCTCTTTGGTATGGAGGGCGATGGCTGAAATACAAATATGGGGAGGCCTGCCAGATTGATGATATCACACTGCCACAAACACGTCAAGGCAAGCGCTATATGCTCACTATGGTGGAAGCAACCACCAGATGGCTGGAAACATACCCTGTGCCCCATGCCACTGCCCGGGACACTATCCTGGGCCTTGAACAGCAAGTCCTGTGGTGACACGGTACCCCAGAGAGAACTGAGTCGGACAACGGGACTCATTTCCGAAACAGCCTCATAGACACCTGGGCCAAAGAGCATGGTATCGAGTGGGTATATCACATCCCCTATCACGCACCAGCCTCTGGGAAGATAGAACGATACAGTGGATTGTTAAAAACTACACTGAGAGCAATGGGTGGTGGGACTTCGAAACACTGGGATACACATTTAGCAAAAGCTACCTGGCTAGTTAACACCAGGGGATCTAACAATCGGGCTGGCCCTGCCCAATCAAAACTTCCACGTACTGTAGAAGGGGATAAAGTCCCCGTAGTGCACATGAAGAATATGCTAGGGAAGACAGTCTGGGTTAGTCCTGCCTCAGGCAAAGGCAAACCCATCCGTGGGATTGCTTTTGCCCAAGGACCTGGGTGCACTTGGTGGGTGATGCGGCACGATGGGGAAGTCCGATGTGTACCTCATGGGGATCTCATTTTGGGCGAGAATAGCCAATGAATCAAATTGTGTGTTGTTAATTGCTAAGTAACACTGTCACTGTATGTCCTCATTGCTATAATTGCTATCAGTTGTACTACAAGTAAGGCACAGGGGTGATGGGATAAGAACTGACCTCAGCAGCTGGCGCCCAGCAACTTCCTCAAGATCTACATCTTCAGCCCACGGACTGTGAGCATGAGCCACACCAGGTGCACCAGTCACAAGCTCCGAAAAATACAGCATGCAACAGACCAGCACCACACAGCATCTCAGCTGCCCTGAGAGACTGTTCTAACAGATGGAGCCCAAAGCCATGGATTAAAGAACTCAACGGACACTTTGGAGGGATGGCCCACAAACTAAGGGCATTATATCTGCATGAATATATATGTGTATATATATATATAACAGGGGAAAGTGGTGGCAGTTCATTGGAACCTGCTGGGCATGGCATAGATGGTATGGAATAAGGGGTGGATAATGTCCTGGTTCCGGCGGGGATAGGGTTAATTTTCCCTGGTATTCCGTGCCATGTGAGCCATGCCCACCCTGAGCTGCCGGGGGAGGGGGCAGGAAATTGTTGTTGTTTGCTTGTTCCCTTTGCTGTTCTGTTAAACTGCCTTTGTCTCAACCCAAGAGTCTTGCCTTTTCCTTCTGATTCTTCCTGTAGCTGCACGTGGTTCTTTGTTGCCCTCTGAGGCTAAACCACGACACTTACCACCGTATTTTAGTTGCAGCCCTGATTCTGCTCTTCATCCAGATGATGACCGCAGGCTACTCGTTGTTTCCCCTTCTGTTCCTGTCTTTTCTTATTTTTTATACTTTTATATTGTTTGTGAAGAGCTCATCACAGCATGGTTTGTCACTAACTACTGTGTAGACAGTGTCTTCCAGAAAAGAGATCCTGGATGAGACATTTAAACCCTGTTGTAATAGAAATAGAAGTAAGACAGGGTATTTTATATACTTACAAGAACATAATTGTCTATTCATACAAGGAGAAAATATTACCCATGATCCCAAATCCCATCTTTTCTCAAGGTAACTTAGTAGCAGAATGTTGCCATCAAATATATTCTCCCTCCCTTGTTCTTCTGCAGTGGATTTATTCTGATCACATGTGCAAGTTGAGAAATATACAAAAAACCAGCCCTTTCATTAAGATTAGAAAGCTGCAGCCCTTAAATCATGCATTTATGCAATTTTTAACTGTTTTTAACTAGCACAAAATGGCTCATTGGAATTATGCAAGTATAGATCATTTTAATTTGAATCATTGTGGAATCATAAAGGACTCCGTTCTTTAATTTTGTGCCTTCAAGTCAGCCACTTTGATTAAAAAATAATAAAGCATGAGAGCTGGAGGGTCCTTGCAGGTTCTTCCAGCTATCATGGATCCCTGATCTTTGGTACTAATTCTCCTCATTAATATTAATAAAGGGCTGATAGGCCATCACAAAGCATAGTACAAAAACCATGCAATTAATTGCTTGTAGTGTTTTTATGCTTATTTTGCACAATGAGAAGCGATGCCTCAGGAGTCTAAATATCAGTTAATCAATAATATCAAATCCACTGAAAATGAGCCCTTCAAGTCCCTTTTTCATAAATCTTCCCCAATTTTCAGCAGGATTAAAACCAATTACATGTTGTTTGTTTTTAAATTAAAAAAAAAAAAAAAGAAAAAGAGAGAGAGAAAGAAAAGGCAATACAGATTTGCATATGCCCCCCCAGCTTCTCCTTTCAGCACGGCAGTTTTTAATAGGTAAAATGCTGGGGTTTAGATTCCTTTTCTCCTCCACTTCTAGATAAACGCCAAAGCGATCACAGGAAGTTAGACTTGAGCACTATCAATAAAGTCTTCACAACAGGTTCCTGCAAATTTGGAGATACTAGCTGTGTTGAGTTGTATGGCATCCCTTAACTGCACAAGATTACCCATGTTATTTTGGCCAGCAAAGCCTTCCAGAAAACTAAGAACTCCTCTTCCATCCTGAACTGATCCACACAGACATTTGGTCAGAGCGTGAATGAGAGTCAAGGTGATGTTCCTTCTTTCGTTTTTCTCAGACCAGATGTGCAGCAGGGTGAAAAACAGAGTCCCATTCACCTCACCACATCTCATCCCAGCTGTTACACACAAAGGCAAATTGCTGTCACTGCAGAACAAAAAGGGAAATGGTTAGTGTTTTGTTTCCTTTTTTGTTTGTTTTTAAATACAAGTATGATAATAGGCTAAGTTTTTGTATTGGGGATAGCTCAGATCATTAAAATAACAAAATGTCACCTTGTGAAGATGAATGTCAAAAACACGTCTTTCTTGTCATTTGTATTCAAGTGGGCATTTATGGCCATTGTGCCTACTGGTATAGATGACGTTTAAAGTATAATTTGCTGGGACAAAGACTGAATCCCTAAAAGAAATTTTTTGTTGCTTTTTTGTTGTTGATTTGCTGTTGCATGGTGATATAGAAAATGGATTTGGAAAGAGGCAGGGCAGTGACTATTTCAGATTGCAACGTTGTGGGGTCTACAGCAAAGGGTTGCTCTGGTTCATACGGTTCACAATAATTGGTTAAATCCTGCAGCTATTCCTCTGGGCTTTTTACAGCTGGGTGAAATATTTTTAGCAAGAGAAAAAGTACATTTTTATGCACACCTCTACCTGTATTGTTCTATCAACAAGTATGAATTTATAAGGTCAAGTCTCATCTTTCAAGTAGTCTTCATATACACATGCACACATGAAAGAAAATGGTTTTAGGAAATGTCAGAATACTTTATATCAACATTTTCAGAATGAACTAGAATGTTTCATTTCAAAATGTCATTTTCATTTTGAAATTGATCTTTTTAAAGGGTAAGAAAAGAAAAAGAGAAAAAAAAGGCTTAAATAACTTGAAAATGAAACACATTTTCCAATTTGAATGAAACTTCCTGGTGTACAAACCCAAACCCATTGATTTATTTCTTTTCTCTTTGTTACTGAACTCCAAAGTCTAATATTCTCACAGGTTGAGTTTTTTACTCATATTCCAAACCAATGGTCAACTAAAAGTACGTTTTCTGTTTCCTCTGTGCTTGCACACCAGACGTATTGTCAGGTGTAGCTTGCATATCTGACTGATGCAGACATGGCTACTTGAGTGTGTAGTTCCTGCCCCTGATCTGTTTAGAGGCATGATAGGTACTGTAAATTAATACATAATGAAATTTTGTCCAAGGAAGATCTGTATCAGTGGAAAGACTGCAATTTTTCCCTTGTTAAGGAAAATCCACAGCAAGGCAGAAAACTCCAAGCATTTCAACACGGGGAGCCATATGGAGTTTCTTCTGATTTTTTTTTCTTTTTTTTTTTTCTTGGGATCTAGAATGTTTAGATTCTACCTGATTTGTGAGAGGATCAGGCAGCTCCATCCCAGGCATCCCTTCTAACCAGCAGGTTGTCAACAGCCGAGAGCTAACTACACATTACTATCTCTTTCTGGTTCACTGTGTGTTCTGATGAGGTCATGAACATGAAATTCTTTTTGCAATTGTTAATATGTAAAGAATGTTTTTACAAGACTGACATAGGATCCAATATTACAAAAAAATATAAGAGAAGATAGTGTAGAGAATAAAAGGCAGATCAGTCTGACATTGATTCTAATTAAAAATAGAGACAACATTAGCTAAAAATTAACTGCAAGCTTTTTGCCTTGTGAATCTACTTACCCGTTAAAAATCCTGGGCTGAAATGTAACATCTGAGACAAGTTCTGATTCAGACCATTGTCTCTTGATGCATCTGATTTTAACAGCCTGAGCAAGCCAGGCAAACAATTCCTTCTCTCTCTCACACTCACTTGCAAACTCTGTCATTAACTTACCCAGTTATTATAAAGGACTTTCCACTGATCTAAATTCTGACTTAGATGTGTCATTCATCATATCCTAAAAATGTACCAACAAAGAATTAGAAGCTAAAAATATTACTGATAGCAATTAGTGCAGTTTTATGCAAGGTGGGTCTTGAAAAACATTTCCTATTTTTGACAAAATAAAGGTCTAGTTTTTCAAATTTGGAGTGTTCCAGCACATGCAGTTTTAGTATCCCATGATATTTTAGTGAAAAAAATAATGAACACTTAAAAATCAAATAAAAAAGATAAGTTCAAACTACCTGGATATACATGTGTCACAGAGTTTTTTTCTCCTTAAATGCCTATGTAGTCTCTCTTTTTCGTATGCTCAAATTAAAAATAAGAAAGGAAAGGAGCGCTGGTGTGGTATGATTCGTCATGCCTATGTATGGGAAAGCCAATCTAAACAGTTTGTTTTCACCAAAGAACAACTCCTGGTCTCTCATCTCTTTCCCTTGCGCATTATGGTTGGACTTGGATGCTCTTGAAGGTCTTGTCCAACGCAAATGATTCTATTATTCAGGGATTTTATTTTTGATCGAAGCTCATTCTTCCCCTGGCTCCCTCGTTTGTTGTGTACACCTTACACAGATTCAGGCATTCATTTGATTCTTCTCTGGGATGATTCAGTTCACTTATGTTGTAGTAAGACTATTCAGTTTATTGTCAAATGTTTCAAATAAGTGTGAGTGACAGACAAAGAAAAGGGGAGGGAGGAAGTCATCTCCTTTTCAGCCGTAGTGAGTCATTTAATTAGGTTTATGTCATAACACAGTACTTCAACCTAATTTTTTTTTTTTTCCCTGTGTTATAGTTCAATAGCATATTCTGGCCTTCAAAATAGTGAAATTATTTACTTTATCTAAAATCAATGTCTGTACTAGAATACACCTTATAAAAAAAACAAAAACAAAAACGAAAACCATAAAATTTCAAGGTACAGGAAGCCAGACTATACAAGCAAATAATCCCGGTCAAACTGGATCCCTATGAAACTCAAGTCAGTCTCGAAGGAGCCTCCAGAGGCAGTTCATTGCTGAACAGGGGTATATCCAGTTGATTTCCAAATAGAAAGGATGAATTTCCCCAAGATAGCATCTCCAAGGCTTTCACCAAACCATTGGACAAAAAATTATTTATTCTTCCACCCCTAGCACAAAGATGGGACAGACACCTACAGCTACACAGATCTCTTCAGATCCTGCAGTGAAATCCCCAGATGCCATTAAGTCAAAGTCTACAAAAATTATAGTGCAGTGATGAATGAAGAAAACTCTCCCAAATCCCGAGGCAGAGCTTTAACAGAGAAAAAAGCCTTCTTTGCCATCGGCAGGTTTGCCCAACCTTATTTTGAAGATTTTCCCATCATTAATTTAAAGGTATTAAATGAAGAAAGATCAGCAGAATTAGCAATAAAATGCACTAGCAGTTGCTGAAGCTGTGATTCACAGTCTGGTATGCTAGTTGAACAATTGTGATAGTATTTTAAGGAAGGAATCACAACCTATCTGTGATTTAATCCATGCTTCTCCCTTCTTTAAACAGTTATTTAAATACGAATTAATGATTAAACTCGTATTTCTTGAGGATTAAAAGCATCTATATGCATATTTGTCAAAATTAGCATAAAACCAGTTGGAAATTATGAACAAAGTGCTGTTAAGTGACTGTATGCAACTGTACTCCAGAGTTCCACTTGCAGCTAAAATCACTCACTATTTCTGTTGGGTATCCCATCTGTTTTACACCTATAAGCTGATAGGGAAGAACATGAAGTCTCTCGGTGGTCAGTGCTGATGGTCATACATATCTTGTATGTTCAGCTATCGAAATACCACGGGGTAGGGAGAAGGTGTAAATTACTCAGAAGCTGTCTGGTTGGTGGTGCATGCTTGAAACAGCTGTACGGGCTCCTGAACAAAGCGCAGCAGTTGTAGTGAGAAAACTATTAGCATATGCATGAATAAGTGGGTGTGAAAATGCTGGCTATCAACATGCAGTGTGTACTGTATTCCAGCTGAGTAGGTGTAAAAAACATCCTCTTGACACAGAAGTGTGAATTTCAGGGAGACAAGCCTGATGAAAGCCAACGATTTGTATTTGTTTCATTTGTTTAGATAAAGGGCCGTGTACTTCTCTGGTGTTATTCTGTTATCATTAGATGAATTTTTCCCTACTTTAAGTCAAACAAAGCAAGCCACTGAACAGCAGTAAAGTAATTGAATGGCAACTGGGTAGGATTGAGAATCACAACAGGTTTTGAACTAGCTCTTTGAGGCGGCAGATGTAACTTTCTTAGGGGCAATACTCATCAGAACTTCAGTGCCTTCACCAGGCTACACAGAGTTCATGGCCCAGACTTCTGTATGTCTCTTTATTGTATGTGCCTGTTAAGACTACCACTAAAAATCAAAAGAGAAACTGAGCCATTCCTTTGCTGGAGAGCATAAAACCTGTCCACTGAAAAAGGACACTTGAAAATCCTGCTCCTGGGCACTTGAGGGCATTTCACATTTCAGCCATTCACAATTTATATTTATTTGAAAAATTGTGTTGCTCGGCAGTCTTTTCTAATAGCAATATAATGGTATTGCAGCTGGAATTTAATGGTACACTATTACACTTCAGGGCAACTACAGCACAAGTGTATCAATTCTGGGATGAGTCAATGGTGAAAGAGCAATATTGAGGTCGTATTTTTCCTCTTTCTGTACATCAGTGGGACAGAGGTATAGAACTTTTGGCAGAAATGTAAAAGATTATTTTTCAGTGATCTAGTTTTATTCCAGACAAATTTCTGTATCTGTTACTTGAAGCTTTGCAGTACTACCTCGTTCTATTCTCTGACAGGATCTGTCACAGTGATATCAGAAGGGTTATCAACAAAGCAATAAATGGCATGATCATCAACCTCATTTGTCTTTCTTTTTAATATAACTTTTCAACATTCCTTGAAATTTTTTTTCTATCATAGTGACACGTGTTGCAGAAAGATGTAAGACATCTGTTGGTTCACAGTCATACTTTTAATCTAGAATTTGAGAAAATGTCATCTCTTTTGTTATTAAACCGTGGTTTTGCATCTGATGGACATGTGAGTTTTAAAATGGGATCAAACCAGACATATTCCATGTTTTTCTGCACAGGTTCTTGCTTACTAACTCATTTAGGGAGAAAAGGCATCAGACCATAAAACTGGCCATGCTAGATCAGAACAGAGGTTCACCTAGGCCAATATCCCCTTTCCACTACTTCCTAGCAGTTGATAACTGGAGTAAACCAGAATAATGGGCCACTCTGTAGTACCTTTTTGTAGTGTACTCTTACAGTCTTCAGTGGCTTGTGTCTTGGAAACTTCTTGAACTAGAGGCTGCATGTTTGTATTTAGCAGCCTTAGTTGGATTTCACTTTCAACCCAGATAAACATTAAACTGTTAGACTACAAAATCAGCAAATACACTTTTTCTGCATTTTGCATCTATCTGCCAATCTCTATATATAAACATTTGTATATGTAGCTGTAGATATAAATAAATCACAGTGATCATGAGATGATCGAATTTCTGATTCTTGGAGAAACAAGGAGAGGGGTTAGTAAAACTGCCACCTTAGACTTCCAGAGGGCAAACTTTGACGTGTTTAGAAGACTGCTGGACAAAATCCCTTGGGAGGCTGCCCTGAAGGATATAGGAGCCCAGGAAGGCTGGACATACTTCAGGAGAGAAGTCTTAAAGGCACAGGAGCAGGCTGTCCCCATGTGCCCAAAAAACAAGTAGGTGGGGAAGGAGACCGGCCTGACTAAATAGGGACCGTTGGCTGGACCTCAAGAACAAAAGGAGAGTCTATGACCTTTGGAAGAGGGGACAGGTCTCTCAAGAAGACTATAAGGATATGGCAAAGCTACACAGGGAGAAAATTAGGAGAGCCAAAGCGCAGTTAGAGCTCAACCTAGCTACAGCTGTTAAGGATAACAAAAAATGTTTCTATAAATTCATTAACAACAAAAGGAGGATTAAGGAAAATCTCTCTCCCTTATTGGATGCAGAGGGAAACATAGTCACAAAGGATGAGGAAAAGGCTGAGGTGCTCAATGCCTCCTTTGCCTCAGTCTTTAGCAGTGGAACTAAGTGTTCCCTGGGCACCTGGCCTTGTGAGCTAGGAGACAGGGAGGGGAAGCTGAACGAGGTCATCACAATTAAAGAGGAAGTGATCAGTGACCTGCTACACCGCCTGGATGCACACAAGTCTATGGGACCAGATGGGTTACATCCAAGAGTGCTGAAAGAGTTGGCAGACGTGCTCGTCAAGTCACTTTACAATATCTACCTGAAGTCATGGCTAACTGGGGAGGTCCCAATGGACTGGAGAGTAGCAAATGTAGCGCCCATCAACGAAAAAGGCAGAAAGGAGGATCCAGGAAACTATAGACCTGTCAGTCCGACCTTGGTAGCAGGGAAGGTTATGGAGCAGATCATCTTGAGTGCCATTACAAGTCATATAATGGACAAGCAGGGGATCAGGCCTAGTCAGCATGGGTTTATGAAAGGCAGGTCCTGCCTGACAAAACTGATCTCCTTCTATGACAAGATGACTCGATTATTGGATGAGGGAAAGGCTGTGGACATTGTCTACCTAGACTTTCGAAAAGCATTTGCTACTGTCCCCCCTAGAATTCTCATGGAAAAATTGGCGGCTCATGGTCTGTATGAGCCTACAATCTGCTGGATCAAGCACTGGCTGGATGGGCGGTCCCAAAGAGTGGTGGTCAATGGAGTTAAATCCAGCTGGCAGCTGGTCACAAGTGGTGTCCCTCAGGGCTCGGTGTTGGGACCATTTCTGTTTAACATCTTTATTGATGCCCTTGATAAGGACATAGAGTGTATCATCAGCAAGTTTGCAGATGACACCAAGATAAGCGGGAGTGTTGATCTACATGAGGATAGGGAGGCTCTACAGAGAGACTTGGATAGATTGGATTGATGGGCCAATGCTAATGGAATGAGCTTCAACAAGGCCAAGTGCCAGGTCCTGCACTTGGGCCACAACAACCCCATGCATCGCTACAGGCTTGGGGAAGTGTGGCTGGAGAGCTGCCTGGCAGAAAAGGACCTGGGGGTTCTAATTGACAAGCGGCTGAACATGAGCGAGCAGTGTGCCCAGGTGACCAAGAAAGCCAATGCCATCCTGGCTTGTATTAGAAATAGGGTGACCAGCAGAAGGAGAGAGGTGATTGTCCCCCTGTACTCAGCACTGGTGAGGCCACACTTTGAGTATTGTGCCCAGTTTTGGGCACCTCAATATGAGAGAGACATCAAGGTGCTGGAGCGAGTGCAGAGGAGGGCAACGAAGCTGGTGAAGGGCCTGGAGAATAAATCTTACGAGGAGCGATTGAAGGAGCTGGGACTGCTTAGTTTGAGGAAGAGGAGGCTGAGGGGAGACCTCATCACTCTCTAGAACTACTTGAAAGGACACTGTAGAGAGGTTGGTGCTGGTCTCTTCTCACAGGTAATTAGTGATAGAAGAAGAGGGAAAGGGTTCGAGCTGCAGCAGGGTAGGTTTAAGCTGGACATTAGGAAAAAATTCTTCACAGAAAGATTGGCTAGACACTGGAATAGGCTGCCCAGGGAGGTGGTGGAGTCTCCATCCCTGGATGTGTTTAAGACTCGTTTAGAAGTGGTGTTAAGGGATATGGTGTAAGGGAGAACTTTGTAGAGTGGGGTTGATGGTTGGACTCGATGATCCCAAGGGTCTTTTCCAACCTAAATGATTCTATGATTCTATGATTCTATGAAATATATTTATATATGAAAGTGAACAGGGTTGCATGGTATTGCCATTGCTGTATTAGGCACATTACTAGAGAAATTAAAAGGAACGACAAAAGCTTAAGCCAACTTCACACCCAAGAGGATCACAAATCTCTACAGGGGTGATAGACTAAATTACCTTGCAGTGATCTGCATGTAGTCATTCAACTTGGGAAAGCAGTCATCATGGATTCAGAGATACATGGAGAGGACATTCTTTTGCATTCTAGAGATTAAAATCCTTATCGAAGTGAGTGAAGATCTTCGGCGACTGTCAAGATCATTTATAATTAATTTCATTTTTAAGACCTATCACTGGATAGCATAAATAAACAACATTATGAACAGATAAAACAATTTAAACTTTTTCATTTATAGCAGAATACTAGAGTGAAGGTCTGTTTTATTTCCTTTTCACCCTGCAAAACTTGCTGACTAATGGCTGAGCTTCAAAGATGGGTATATGCAGATACCTGGACTATAGATAATTAATGGTATTTCCCTGGTTTGTCCTAGTAAATTTGTTTTTTGTTGGTACAAGCCCACAGGCTTTGTATTGACCTGACAGCACAGGGTCTCTGAACTGAGTACATAACTCACATCTGTGTAATGAACAATAGCTTTTTATGTTATTTGGGACTGGTAGAGGCTATAGTGCACTTTCAAACTTCAGGTGGGAACCCATAAAGAGGGAGCAGATCGTACAAAGAAAATGTGAGGAGAAAAAAGAATTACGCTAGTGGACTGAAAACTGAGGAAAAGGAATCTCCCGCCATGAACATCATACAGTTCTCTGCATCGGGACACTGCTGACTTGTTACTCCATCTCATGCATTTTTTTTGTGAGGACTGAAGCTTTCAACATTGTGTGCCAGAGGCACATTGGAAAGGTAAATATAAAAGCAAAGAGAACTAGTAATTTTTCTGAATAACAATTTTAGCTGAAAAAGTTTTTTTTGTGTTAATTTCCACTATGTGTATTGGTACTGGAATTAATAAGAAAAAAAAGATCAGGTTTTTATTAGTCTGTTAAATGTTAATTAAACTAACAATAAAGACTTAGCTCCAAATACAAGAGATAGTGTTCCCTTTTGCATCAACATTTTCAGTGTAATGCCATCAAGATGTAAAAGTTCGTATCTGTTGAAAGTAGGATGGAAATTATAAGCAGTTTTCTCCAATTCATATGTGAATGACAGTACTGAAAGGCATACATAAACTCACTTCTTTTGGTCACATTTACCTGCAAAACTGCCCCTAAAACTATACTTTGTTCTGTATTCAACTCCATGGATAGCTAGTAGGTGAGCTGTGAGTACTTCTAACAATTGAGACACCTGATGGTAGTGGGAATAAGAATCCTTATTTATCATAGAAGAAGGGCGCAGGATCAGGGCCAGATTAGAGAATCACAGAATCACAAAATCACAGAATGGAGGAGGTTTGAAGGGACCTTTGGAGATCACCTAGACCAACCCCCCTGCCAAAGCAGGATTACCTAGGGCAGGTTGCACAGGAACGCACCCAGGCAGTTTTTTGATATCTCCAGAGAAGGAGACTCCACAACCTCTCTCGGCAGCCCGTTCCAGTGCTCTGGCACCCTCAAAGTAAAGAAGTTTTTCTTCACATTGAGATGGAATTTCCTGTGTTCCAGCTTGTCCCCATTACCCCTTGTCCTGTCGCTGGGCAGCACTGAAAAGAGTCTGGCCCCATTGTGTTGACAACCGCCCTTTAGATATTTATAAGCATTGATGAGATCCCCTCTCAGTCTTCTCTTCTCCAGGCTAAACAGACCCAGGTGTGTCAGCCTTTCCTCATAAGAGAAGTGCTCCATTCCCTCAGTCATCTTCATAGCCCTCTGATGGACTCTCTACCATAGTTCCCTGTCCTTCTTGAATTGGTGAACCCAGAACTGGACACAGTACTCCAGATGTTGCCTCACCAGGACACAGTAGATGGGGAGTATCATAGAATCATAGAACTGTTTGAGTTGGGAGGGGCCTTGAAGATCATCTAGTTCCAACCCCTAGATGACCTCCCTCGACCTGCTGACCATGCTTGTTTTAATGAACCTCAGGAATCCATTGGCCTCCTTGGCCACAAGGGCACATTGCTGGCTCATAGTCAACTTGTTGTCCACCAGAACTCACATGTCTGTCTCTGCAGAGCCACTTTCCAGCAGGTCAACCCCTAACCTGTACTGGTGCATGATTTTATTCATCCCTAGGTGTAGCACCCTACACTTGCCCTTGTTGAACTTCATTAGATTCCACTCTGCCCAACTCTCTAGCCTGTCCGGGTCTCGCTGTGTGGTGTCACAGCCTTCTGCTGTGTCAGCCACTCCTCCCAATTTCATATCATCAGCAAACTTGCTGAGGGTGCACACTGTCCCCTCATCCAGGTTATTGATGAATACATTGAACAAGACCAGAGCCAGTACTCACCCCTGGGGAACACCACTTATTACACACCTCCAGCTGGACACTGTGCCACTGATCACAACCCTCTGAGCTCTGTCATTCAGCCAGTTCTCAATCAATGTCACTGTCCACTCATTTAACCCACACTTCCTAAGCTTACCTATAAGGATGTTACAGGAGACTGGGTCAAAAGCCTTTCTGTAGTCAAGGTCGACAACGTCCACTGCTCTTTCCTCATCCACTCATCCAGTATGCCATCATAGAAGGCTTCTAGATTGGTGAAGCATGATTTTCCTTTATTGAATCCATGTTGACCACTCCAGATAACCTCGGCTTCCTGTACATGCTTAGAGATGACTTGGAGAATTAGACCAGGTTGCTCAAATCTCCACTTGAGATTTGAAGAATTGTAAATATGTATAGGTAGGCCAAGTTGTCTGCCTCTGCCACAGTAGTCAAATGAAAAAACAGAACTTTAGGTCCTTTTAAGTTTATACTAAAAAATAAAGTTTTCTATGCCTTTAGAGAAGCTGAAGTTGCTAAGAAGTGTTGGTTGAGGATCACTGTCTTGGACATAAAGCTCAGTTTAAGGACATAATTTCCTTTTGGAATTTGGTTTCTTGTATATTATGAACTAACAAGAACTATAAATGACTACTGTATGTACTAATTAGAAAAATATATTAGTAGTTATAAAAACCAACTATAATAACTTTAACAAGAAAGTAGATCTGGATGTGAAAAACTGTAAGATTCCTATGGGTAGGATATAAATTCCATACTGTGCCTTAGCCAGGGTTTATGAAGGATAGCTGGGAGAAGAAGAGGAATACAACAGTGAAGGAGAACTTTTAAAGCTCAGACCAAAACCTGTTAATGAGAAGACAATCCAGGAGATACCGCACGGCCTTGGAAAAGAGTGTTTCATCAAAGAGTAATCTTTTGATCTGCCACAAATCTCAGTTCTTAGTCCCGGAGAAATCTGTTGAGTATAAACTAAAATGAAGCAAAGCAAAATAAAGCAAAGCAAAATGAAATGAAATTACATTACATTAAATTGCATTCAATTAATAAAAAATAAAATAGAACGCACACATAAAGAGTGAAATATCTAAGAATTTCTAATTTTTGCCACAATGATCCCCCTCTCCTTTTTTCAAATGTCATCCCTAATTCTGCAGTGTATCATGCCATCACAAAGACATCCATTTAATCAAATGCTTTCTGCACCTGGGACACTTCTAGTCAATATATAGTAAACAACCAATGTGTTCCAATCTAAAGTAGGGACACTATGTTTCAGAGAGATCCATTGATCTCAAATGGCAGAGTTAGTCTTCTTTTGTGAAAAGAATCTTTCAAATAAAGCTACTTGAGTGTTTGAAGGTGTGCATACTTTGATGTTTCAAAGCCTCAATTATTTAGGTACCACAGAGCTGAGCATTGTGTATCTGCCAAAGTCTCGTTTAAAAAGCTCAGATGGCTAAGATGTCATGTTCTGTTCAAAGTCTTCTGGTGACTGAAATTAAGAGAAAAACCCTTTCATTTTAGTGACTCCTAAGGCTCTCTCAGCATCCACTCTGTTGTGCTTCAGCATGACACCATTAAATGCTTGCTTGCAATTTGAGTACATTGTCAACAGAGCAGATGGATTCTAACTAAGGAAGTGGTATTTATGCTGATAGGCTGTGGTAAAAGCAAAACAAACAAACAAAAAACCCCACAGCTTCTGGAATCTCTTATTAAAGGGATAGAAATCAAGTGCCTGGCTGAAAAGCAGTTGTCCGCATACCATTGTCTTTAATAATTAATTCAGTCTTTGTCTCCAGGATTGTGTAAAGGCAGGTGTTCACCTCTCCTTAATTTACTAAAGTTGAGGAGAGAGTAATTCTGTCAATGACGCACCGTGCTGCTTTCTCTTATTACTAACCTGTTATTGATTATATCTATGTAGATTCTTGAGCTAAGTTGCGTTATGATAGTTCAGCAAGTCAGCATGATCTGGGCCACTGAGGAAAATGTGATATCCAGACAGCAATGAGATCACCTTTTAAACAAAATGGTTGAATAGAAATAGGTGGTTGAGAGAGGCAAGGAAGGATTTACAGGTGGGGTAGTGGGTGTGAAAACACAGGCTGAACCCAACTTTAAGCTCATAACTGAGGTATTTAGGCTAGAATACTTTAGATAAATTACTCTCTGCTCCCTCTTTAGATGTTGGAAAGCTACAGGATCCTCCAGGGTGATTCAGATCTAAGCAGAGTAAATTGCCACTTCAGGAAGTATATTTTTCTCTTTTGATTGCATAAATAGACTAAGCTACTAAGTAAATGGTCTTAGCTAAGAGCCTAAAATTCAATGGAATTAATCTTTGCCTTTCTTCTTGTTCATGATATGTGTTCCCTGATTAAAAGGGGGAAATAATATGAAGGAAGAAGTAAAATACAGGTGGAAGAGTTAAAGGTATAACAGGTGAAGAGATAGTAGACTTAAGTCCTTTATATACCAGTGTAACTTACAATTGAGCCCAACTCTGAGTCTTGGGCAAAAGATGGAATCAGCTCTGAAAAGACAGATTATTCTTTTGCTGCCTGTTACAGGATTTTTGGTATCTTTCTTTGAGGTACCTTGTGAACAGCCACTAGATGGACCACCAGCTTGAAACAGCACAGAAGTCCCTGTAGTGCAGTGAAGTGCTGTAGGCCAGCAAGTTGTCCTCTCCTGCTGTGACATCTCCATTCCACTTTCACACACAGGACCCTTCACTTTCTTGATTTGTGAGTGTGGACATGTGGGTGGAAAACCAAGGTTTAAGGCATGAACAGGTAGAGTATTGCACCTTTTCAGTTGGACCCAGATGTACCAAAAGATAGGTCTGTGTGTTAAAGAAAAGAAGCTGAGAGTCTTACATAAGTCAATTTGCCACAAGCGATGCTAAGATGAGTCTCTTGAAGTAGTCTTTTGTTCGGTCTACTCAGATGTTGGTACTAATTGCAAAAAAGCACTACCTGCCGGCATTTTGTGAAGTGCTTATCTTCTGTTCTACTATGTAAATACAAACTGAGAGAAGAGTAGTGTCTACAGGCACAGAATTTAGCCCCAAAACTGCCATTGTGTTGTTATTACATCAAGTTTTCTTGCAATAAAAAGAGCTTTCAGCTTCAGGCACATTAGGGCATGGGTAAACAAGAGCTGAGTGTGGAGGTTGTTAATGGAGGTGACTTAAGCCAATTGAGAGTTGCAGGATTCAGTATGGACACCCGAGGAGTTAGAAGCCTGATACTAGGGACTGTAAGCTTCCCTGCAACTCTAGAATGAACTCTTTTTATTTCATTATTTCACCACCATCTTAATCTAGAAGATATCTCCCATGAAAAATGCAAACTTTTATCCATGCTGACTATTATGTGCTTAGATTTGGTTTGGGTAGGAAGAAAAAATTCTGGTGGTTTTGTTTGGTTTTTTATTATTTTTAATGAAAATATATACCTTGCAAAATGTAACCACGTTTTTCTACCTTTTTTCATTCAGAGGCACCCAGGCAAATTGGTTTGATTCACTTTCTTTTCTTTATTTGAAAACTAAAAGATTAAGGAACTCACCCAGTAAATTACAATTTTCCTTCCTTTATTTTAAGGCCAAGACCTCTTAAGTTTTCTGTTCAGAAAGCCCCTAAGAGTATTTAATCACATGACTTTGAGAAAATTTGACACTTTGATCACTCTTCTGTCCCTACACAGAGTTTTCTCAGTTAAGTGAGAAGTTACCTGGAGAAAGGAAGGTAACATAGTTGTTTAGACTATGTTTAATTTGTTTGAATTTCTCAGTTTAACTAGCTATAAAGAATTCACTTCTACTTTAAAACACAAGTTGGGGAGTTTAATTAAATTGACTTCTTCCTGATGTGGAAGGAAGGAAGAGGTATCGTGACTATGACTTTTTTGAAATCTCAGCCAGTATACTGTGGATGCCAATGAGGAAGACAGATGGACACTGCAAGTTCCTCCAAGTCCTTATAATGAGAAACTGTATTAATTATCAGAGTTCTGTATAGCACAAACAGGGAGGTAGTCACACCATTACGAAGGAAGTTAGATGCCCTGCCTAAACTGGGTGCATCAAATTCCTCATTTCAGCGCACCTCCCTATAATAATATCAAATTGAGAATGGAGATAAATTTGTTGTCTCTAAGGAGAAAAGAAAATAAAAATTCATATATTTGTCAGTGAGATAAAGCTGCAGGTCAATATAATTTTTAATAATTTTTTAGCTGCAGCTTTAAAATATTAGTGAGAGAAAAAGAGACGGAACTGATTTGAAAGATAAAAGAAAGGGGAAAATCATAGGAAATAATAATACTGAAAAAATCTAAAGCCAGCTAGTAAGCTAAAGTGACTTTAATTTTTCTGGTTTATTAAAACATATTCAAGTCTTTGATGGTCTATGAAATCTGGTATCCCATCAATTACAATCTCAAAAGATTTCTGAAATATTTTTTAAGCGAGAAGTAAGTAAATTATGGGTTTGTCTTTTAAAGTGTGTTTTATTATGTCATTACTTCAAATAATGTCAGTAACTCGGTACCAGTTTGAATGGTTATGGAACATTTGTAATTCAAGGGGGTGTGATTATCAGTGTATATTCTGGTATAAAAAAGACTTTAGCCAGATTACTTTTTATCGGCTCATGAATTTAGATGCAGTTCCTTTAGCTCCATAATGCAGCTGTCTGGGGGTAGATATATGCAGTCCTCCAGATTGGCTGCCATTGAAAACTTGTAGTGTGAAACTTGATAGTTTGTATTGGGAAAAAACTCTACTGGTTCATGGGTAAAGACACTTTGAAGCAAAAGAAAGAAAAAAAAAAGAAAAGACAGGAAAAAATAATAATGAAAGTCAGCCAGCCATTTCACAGCTGAGATCTGTTTCTGCAACTCATCCTGTGGACAAAATGTGCTGGTCAATCACCTGAGCCATTCAGTAGATTTAATGCATGTTTTAGCTTCTTCCTCCAACAAACAAAACCTGTACTGTATCTGACATGAAACCATTAATTTAAACGCCAAATTCATTCTTTATACTTAATGTATTTGCATTTAGATTCTAAAACCATTTGCAAAGTGGAGACGGGGGGCAAAAGCAAAGGTTGGCAAAATTCATAGTGCCAGCAGTTTTCCATCCATTGAAGATTAAATGCAGCACATTCTGTATACACCTTCATGACTATCACACACAGCAAATAATTCAGCAACTTCAAATGATTTAATTGGCAAGCTGCATGGGTCTAAAAACAGCCAGCGGAATAATGCAGAAATTACTCATGTGAACTTGGTCAAATGGTTTTCAAAAGATGACAAAAAAGCCTTCTTATGAAAGAAGACACAAGTCACCCTTCTGGTTAATGCAGATTAGCCTGTGGCTAATATTACGTGTACATTTCTTTCAGCACATAGCTGAATATAGTCACAGCATACTGACTGATTTGTGGGAGTAGGACTTTTTCAGCTGAACCCTGTGAGTAAAAGACTCCTTTAATAGACACAGATGAAGATTAGTAAGTAAAGGGCATAGTTTAGGAAAAAAAAATACTAGGATTTATTTCAGCAAAGTAAATAAGTTTAAGAAATATGAGAGTGCTATGAGGGGAGACACAGAAAGTTTTAATGACCAGACCCTGCTGCTGTATGATATTAAGAATATTGGCTACATTCACAGGAGATTTTGGGAACTGAGATCCTCAGTATTCTGGGACTTGGGTTGGACGTGACTTCAGGTCAGTAAGGGCTTCAAAGCTTTGATTTTTTTTAAATAAAAAGAAAGAAAGAACTAGACACGGAAGTTATTCTTTTCGTTCCCAACATGGGTGGAAGAAGTTGTAAAAGAGCTCATTAGTTCACGTTCCCACAGAAAGGCAGAACTGGTTTTATATGTTGTAGTGCAGGAATACAGAGGGGGGAGTGAATCTGTAGTTAGTATTAATACTGAGTGTAAAGTGTTTAACAGTATTGGGATGGCCACCATTTTTTGATAAGTGGAATAATATATATTGAGAAGAGCTGACTCATTGAGGTCAAACTTGTGAACTGACATCTTGGTTTCTCTTGGGAGGTCCCAATGTGCATCACAGAAAACTTTGTAATTCATCCCCCTGCTGTTAAATGTTGTTGAATTTACTTAAAAAACGAGCTGTGTGTCATTTATTTTGTCTCAGGTGAGTATACAATTGTGCTGATGCTGAGTGCTTGGAATATTTTAACTACAACTTGCAAGGATCTACAGAATTCGTTGATGTCCAGCTAAACATAGCAGTGATGATTCTTAAGATAATGGTAATAGGAATCAAGAGAAGAAGGTTTGGGGTTTTTTTGGTTTTTTTTGTTTTTGTTTTTTAATTAGTGTGGAAAAGGTACAAAAGTTGTAAGCAAGAATGAACCTGACTTATCAGAAACCCAAGGGAAAGAGTAGTTTGGATGAAGCCCTTAGATGGTGCAATAACTGCAGGGGTGCTTTGTCCCTATTCCTTGTCCTCTAAAACCCTTTTTGTAACAGCAGTAAAAGAACTAATGCAAACCAGGGTGTAGTTTATGTGTTGTTGGTACAGCATTTTGCGAATTTAAAGTGCTATGTAAGTGCCATTATTAGTATTATCAGGTGAGTTTCTCCTTGCATAAAAGAGAAAAATTGCATCAATATAACTGCTGTGTCCTGAGTCTCTGGAACTTTTTAATTAATACACTAAGACTGAAGCTTAAGATAAAGTATTGGGATCTTTATTGAGTATACATACCTTTGCTGGTGGTCTAGTCACATTTCTTGGCATGTTTACAATCCCTTAGCATACACATCTTCAGTCTGATGTGTCTCAACCTTTCTTTTTTCCTTTTTATTTTTTTTTTAGTAGATTTCCTGTTCAGAAAGTATTTGATTAATTTGAATGCAGGCTTAAGTGTAAGCATCCACTGATATCTCATTGCCACCAGTGAAATTAGGCATTTTCCTAAAATTTAGGAGTTTGCTGGGGAGGAATGATTTACAAAACATAGCATCCGACTTCTATAAAAATGAAGCAAAATAATATCAAAATACAATTCCATATTCATTAATTATATTCACTTGCAAGTAACAAAAATGTAAATTAATGTAATATAAAATCAAACTACTGATTGCTACTGAACAACTACTGAAGCTAAGAGCTTCTGTACAACTACTGAAGCTAAGAGCTCCTTTGATGAGGTACTAGAACATGGGCATGCACATATAATCTCCCTAGTAAGTACTAGCTCAAATTCTGACTGTTTTCAGGTGAGCTTCCTTTTTGGTGGTTTGGGGTTTTTTTTTGGTGTATGTGTATGGGTATTTTTTTGTTTCTTTCTTTTATTGTTACTCAAGTGATGGATTGACTGAAGCACAATAAAGTCAAGTGATTTGCCCAGGCTTGCCTTCCAGTGAACACAGGTGTGAACCTATTAGATGAGCAACTCTAGGTAGTTTTATTCATTAAACATCAAATATGCCCCTTCATTTTGTTAAATGCTCTGTGTAGCTAGAGATGAATGACAACAAGGAGCAACTGAGTCACAGCATGGATTGGCAGCGGGCATCAATCATTATTCTGGCAAAGATCGTCAGGAACATATCACTTTGTAGTAAATCTGGCAGTTTTGAATGGGATTATTTCAGATTAATTTACCAATAACTGTCATGCCTAAAATCTCGGCACAATAAGAATTTGTCACTAGTGCCAGTCACACACTTTGTCCGAACCTCAATTCACATCGCCCCATGGATAGTGTTGACCTATACTAATACCCCAAACAGACTGACAAGGCTTCAGGACTGAGGAAGAACAAATGGTGCAAAATACCAAGAACGAGATTGGAGTCTGCCTGTCATTTAGGGAAAGGACAAAGTGTTTTGTACTAGAGATCCACTATTTCACTGGGTCATTCACCCCACAGTACTGAAAATAGTTGAATACAGCAAGAAAAAGCAATCATTTCAAATGCCGATTAGTGCAACAGTACCTGCTGATTGAGGGGACAAGTACTTATACACATCAATCTATGGTAATAACAGGGTCCAGGGTCTTGTTATCACCATATTTGAGCACTGGTGGGAGCTAGGGAAATATAAGAGATTTAGTCACAAAGGGAATAAATGTAACTTCTGAGGTCATATAGAAAGTTTCGGTAAAAATAGAATTTGAAATCTCTTTGCTGCTGCCATGCTAGAGTAGCATTAACCAGTAGATACACTCCAGAAAAGGGCAGACCTTTTATGCAGACATTCAGTACAACTTTCAGCTTCAAGTAAGACAGCTGCTGAAGATGAAGGAATGGAGTTTATTCATCACTGAAGTAGCTGGCGTATAAATTAACTGGCTTTAGGCCAGCCTTACAAACCATAGTAAATATAGAAAATAAGAATGGGACCTATAGAAAAAAGAAAGGGAACAATATGTTATGGCTATTGGGAGACACTATTTCCAAGACACTGTGCCTGAATCAAGACACTGTCGAGGTCCTGGGGTGATAAAGGATCCATGCTACCCAGTTTCTGCCAGACATGCCTAACCATATCAGCTGATTTTCCATTAACTTCACCTTGTCAATGAGGCCATAGGGTTCTTCTCTTCTAGGTCCTACAATAACATGATACCAACCCTAAGCTACAACACTGTATGGACTGACTAGACTGTAGCAAAAGTTTTTAGGGTAAAGGAAAGTCAGTTGTGTATGAAAAGTACTGAAAGAGAAGTTTCCTTTTGAAGCTCCAATGATGGAGAGAGCTGATGGGGATCACAGACTCACAGATTTCCACCATCAACAGAAAAACCCTCCTAAAATGACCTATGGGCCATTAGGTAGCAGTGGAAACATTACTGATGTTATTCATCCTACCTAACTTGGTGGTTCACTAAGGAAACAAGGAAGGAAGTGTGTTTTTTCTAGATTTCCTTTATAACAAATGGCAAAACCAGCATCATCAGAGACCAATTCACTTATAAGGGTCTAAGGTTTTGAGGCACAGTGGAAATCTCATACTAGAATGTGTTTATATATTTGCATATAAGTCGATATTTCTACTAAGGATAACAAAATGCTTCTGGAAAAAAATGTGTAAATAAGACCTACGGTCCATCCAAATAGTGTCAGAAGCATTTTATAGATCAACAAGGAGATGCAGGAATGTGTCCTCTCAAAGACACACCAATAAGACAGACACAAGCTCAGAAACAAGAATTCTGAAGACCCGAGTCCCTATCCCAGGGCAGTAATCATCAGGTTTCCCTGAATTCTTGATATACAATAAGACCTGGTTGTATTTTAATCTAAAAATTTCAACTTTCAGGAAGAGTTGATAATCCTGTTTTGGTTTTGTTTTTTTTTTTTCCCCCTGACAGGGAGCTATTCTCAAAATTTGTCTTAACAGTATTTAGCTTAGCAAAACATACAACAAAAAAGGAAATAAAGAAAAATTATTTTGGACTGATATAACAGTTTTTGTTTTGTGTTCAGTAGCATCTAATGCAGTTGGGTTATAATGTATGTTCTGGTTTTTCTGGATGCCATGGGAAAGTAGACAGTAAATAATAATTTACTAACTTTAGAATTATTCAATGTATTGTTTTCATATTCGCACTGTGATAATTTATTAATACATTATACAAGAAAGTCTTTTTCAGTAACATGAAAGGAGATGTGTTAGCTTATTCCTGTTGGTCATTTATTCAAGATATTGGAAGTAGTCATTTTTTGTTTGCTGGGGGTGTTTTAAATGCAATTTGTGAAAGAAGACGTGACATGAAAGGAGAAAATGACAACACTAAGGATCAATACGCTGCATTAATAATAAGTAGAACTCTTTTTTTTTTTTTTTTAATTATTTATCTGACATCTTCAAATGAGTATGCAAGTGCATCCACAAAGACCTATGTTATTGACCACCTGGTATGCAAAATTGATTGTGGGACTAGACTGGAGTTCTTCTGTGCCCCATAAACCTCAGTCCTCCTAGGACATTTATACTTTTCCTGGGAAGGTGGTGTAAAGGATTCATATATCATTAGGGAGCAGCAAAAGCAGGCTGCTGAGTAGGGGAAGGTAAGCCAGGAACTGAGGCTGACAGCAAGAAGAGCTTATCTAGTGATGGTACCCAGGGCCAGCCACAGGCAGCAATTCCCAGACAAGTGCATAGCCATGAAACAGGTCTGAGGCCAAGCCAGGAAACCCAGACAGCAGGTCAGGGTCAGCATCAGTGAGGACTGGGGCATAGGCATGCCCGCGGTGTAGCTTGGACAAGGACCAAGAGCTCAGACAACAATAGCTCCCAAGCCATAGGATGGAGGCCCCAGGTGAGTCTTCTCACAGCTTCTTCTCAAAATGAAGTACCTAACAAATCAATGTTCCCTAGTAAAAGTTTATTCAGCAATAGATCCTTAGATTGTATATGTGCCACATTAGTATGTATTGCAGTAAATTATAAGTTCCTCTGTCAGGTGGCAATGGAAAACATTAGTGTCTACAGAAAAAGAAAAAAATAAACAGAAAGCAGTTCTGCACATCTGAGATAAACAGAGACTTACTCTAGTTGTTTCATTTCCTATTGTACTGATTGCATTGATTGACAAGTATCACGTCGGCTCACATAGAGCTGAGAGATAAAACAGTAGAAAGGAAAAAGACAACAAATGTTCATTTCACAGTTTTGGGATGTGGACACTGTGCCACAGAAACTTGTCTCCCTCAACACTTGGGTATCTGGTTACAAACAAGAACACTGTCTTTCTGGGTGAACAGTCTTCCATTTTAAAATTGATTCCAGCTCACTTCAAACAAAACACTTGCCTGAGATTGTGGAAAAGTTTCAGCAATATGTACTGTAAATACTTCAAATAGAATGATTCCCTCCAGGCCTAAATAGTAATATTTTTTAATTGGCTGCAGAAAGCATGATTAATCTAGAGATTTGGAGATGAAGGAACATAGGCATCAAAAATAACATTATCAGTCTGGAGCACAAGATTGTTGGAAATCCGAGGAGATTATCTTTCTGGTTGGATCCAAGATAACCATGAAGTCAAGTAGTAGTCATAGTGATGATGTGTATATGGATATTATAAAATAAGATTCATTAAATTGGATCCTGATACCTGAGTGATGGATAAGGCAACCTTCTCTAAAATTCCTGGGTTTATTTTGGGATGTTGTTGGCAGGTGGTCACAAGCATGGAGGCCTGGCACGTGAAGCAGTGACAAAGTGAAGCTGTTGTTTTGCATCATTACATTGTTTGGAGGTGAAAAGTGGCTACAGGAGGTGTTGTCTTTCATCAGGTGAAGTGATCATGATCATGATGTACCTCTCATGGAAGCTCTCAGTGAGAGGGCAGAGGAGCTCTGCTGCCGGCTCACTAGTTCTCTGTGCAGGACACATTTGATGGTCCCTGCACAAAGGAATTTCATTCACTAATAGCGATGATTAAATGGACTTGCTTTTAAATCAAGATCTCCATTGAATAGTATTCTGCTAAGTCACACTAGCCAATGTTTCATTCTTGTCCCTCTGGATCCATGGCTCTTGCTGTTCAATGCCTTCAGTTCAGCTGGAGAGACATATAGAATGGTCACAGGTGCCGTTTTGTGTTTATACATTTAAGCCATTTTCCTCACAGATATGGAATTTAATCCATAGAAGCTAGGATCTAAACTAAGCCCATATGTTTCAGTTTCTGTACCGGTGCTGTAATGGCTAAAAGTTATGTTAAATGCTTCCTACGCCGTCTTGCCCTCCTCTTCCTCAAATAACAGAGTATCAGTAAATGGCATCTCAAGGGAATACTATACATGACTAATTACAGAAAGCTAGTTTATACCCTGGAGACCATGCTCCCAGAGATGGCTTGTTCAAAGAATTGCTCAGATACTTAAAAAGATGGGTATTTTCAAACATGCTGCTGTCCTCAGTGTCTCTGCTTTTTTCCTGACACAATTGTAACTCCCATTAAATACTCATCTTTCCTAATACAGTGGAAATACAATGACTAATTTCCTGTTGTACTAGACACCTCAATCTATTTTGAGATCTAATCCCCATTCTACTTACTTCACTTCTGGGAAACATCCCTCAAGATTTTTTTAAAGAACAGAAAGAAAATAAAATCTTTACAGGCAGTTACACAGTCGATGCTCCTTATACAGTGAGGTTACGCGTTTACAAAAGATTTAGTACCAAATTCCCCCTCTTCCTTAGGGTATACTGAGACCTAAAACTGCCACCATTAAGAAAAGATTGTGTAATGTTATGAAACTGTTTTCCTTTTTAGTGTTTGTTGTTGGAATTATTCTAGTTTATGTGGGAGCTGGAGAGCAAGAGAAATAGAGAAACAGAGGCAGATGGTCAGAAGATGCAGGCAGGCACAGCGGCACATTTCCATGGCCTAGATACTTATCTGTGGGACACAGGGGTTCCAGTCTCTTTTGTAATGAATTATAATTATGTGTAGGCTGCTTTCCTGTGGGAATGAGGCAACATGATCAATTGGTCTGTAGGTATATCTGGGTCTCCCGTAATACCTTTCTAAGCTTCTTGACTGTTTGAAACCCAGTGGGGCTGAGAAGTGAGGGTCTCAAGATAATTATGTACTCATAGATTTGAAAAATAATAAGAACAGAGAAAGCATATGAGAAATTTGCAGTAGCTAGCTAGAACACAAGCATATTTTTATCTTGTCAGGTCTTCATTGTGGAAGTCAAATACAACTCTTCTCACAATCAAAGCAATTCAAAGTCCTAGTCTTCTCAAATACCAATAAACCATCAAGGCAGATGGCTTCAGCATCAGCTAAAAAAAAAGTAAGTAGCAGAACTTCCTGGCTTTGCAAATGCTAACATTGAATGGCAAGAATGCACAAATAGAGTGCACAAAGCTCAAGGCTACTTACATTGATATTGTTACTAAGAAGCATAAACCACTACAAATTATTAAAAGCAGGACAAGAAGAAATAATATTAACAATAAATGTGGAGATAACAGAAAATTCTAACATAATTCAGTAAAAAGTCAATCAACAAAAGACTCGCAAATCCTTTGGAAACCAGACTGCTTTAACTCTAGTTCTTGTAGCTGTCACTGGTGGAGCCTCACTGTTTTCCTTTCCTGATACTGTTCTTAACTTTCGGTCCATTTCTTTTCAATTGTTTTGTGCTTTTGTAGCACAGAAAGCTATGAAAGCTCTGAAATAGCCAATTATGGAATAACCTGTAAATTGGTGTAGTTTCTTCCTAATTAAAGTCATGATCCTGAGAGCCTGAAGTCATGGATAAGTCATGACACTTTCAAGAGCGGACATGTAAATGCTGTTATCTGGTCCAAAGTGCACTTTGAATGCTTTTCATGTTCTTCTTCAAACTGGCAATGGCAACTATATTCTTTCCTTTTTCCGTTTAAAATAAATTTCAGTTCTGGATGATACACATGGTATGAGAGATCCTTAGTTTCTTTTCTAAGTAATGTGTCAAATATTTTGAGGGCTTTGGATGTGGAAGGTATAATGTGTATTTATGTATGTTTTTCTGTATGTACATATAGACATCTCTGTGGAGAAAGGTCTAAGCACTAAAAGATTCTGAAGTGTGAGAGTTAAGATTTCCTATGAAACCAGTAGTTTGTCTCATTTTACAGTAGGAGTTTGACTGTGGCCACTATGGAAAAAAGTCTTTCCTGTTCCTGACATGAGACTTTTCAAATGGGAAAAATATTATTTCGTCTCCTTAAAATAGCCAAATACACATGCACTCAGATGTGTTGTCACCTCAAATTCATAGTGAGAAAGTGTCCTTCAGGGTTATTGTATATGCTAGGGTATGGAAGAATCCCAATCCTGATTTTAGTGGTAATTCCATGCTTTCTTTTTCTTTTTTTTTTTTTGTTGTTCTTCTTCTTTTATTTTTCTTTTTATTTTCTTTTTCTTTTTTTTTTCTTTTTCTTCTTCTTTTTCTTCTTCTTTTTTGTGTTCTTTTCTTTTTAATTTTTTTCTTTTTCTTTTTCTTTTTCTTTTTTTATTTTTTCTTTTATTTTTTCTTTTCTTTTCCTTTTCTTTTTCTCTTTCTTTTTCTTTTTCTTATTATTTTTATTTTTATTATTTTTATTATTTTTATTTTTCTATTGGTACATAAGGAACTGCATAATGTTTCTTTTTTTGAATAATCCACACTATATTAAAAAAATAATAAAATATTCACTGTACAGTGTGTCATTTTCATCTAATGCACTAGTTTTAGTGTTATGTCTACATAACATATATATTTATATACATATATATACAAATACATACATTCATATAAATGTAATACCAAACACACACACATATCACACAGACATATGTGGATTCCATATAGGCATCCTCATGCATGCATTAAGACTACATCTCCAAAAATGAGAATCTTCTTTCTTTCTTTTCTAAAAATTTACTTTTAAATTTCAGGTTGTTCCCTACTGTGAAGGAGAATGGGAAAGTAGAAAACAGTGAATTTAATTTTAAACATGGAGAAAGAAAAACAACTGGTTAATGTTTAGAAAAAAACATAACCCAACAAATTAATCTTTTTAGGTCTCTAGATTTGAGAGGCTGCTGGTTATACTGATAGAGGGAAGAGCTCATTATACAGGGAACACATATGGTGTCCTTAAAATATAGCTCCTGAAATACATTATTTTATGAACCATTATTTACTGCGTATGCAATAAGCTTTTATTATTTATGGTCAGGTAGTTTTTAATTGGAAGTGGGCTGGGTGCCTTCCAAAGGGGTTGGTACCATTTGCAATGAGTCTTTGATAATCAAAGAACACATATTTAATTATATGCTAGTATTTTGTGTATCTTTAACGGGGGATCTGGGGAGGAGTTAATCAGCATTCGGTGGGGTAACCCACTGAAATGTCCTTAGCATCCCATTCTGCAGAAGCACCTCTCTTTTGCAATAGAATGAGTGATTTATATTTCTTGTGCTCCTCTTTTTTAGGCTGCCAAATTTTGTAGGCTACAGACTGATGATAATAATAATAAATAATAAATAATAAAATAATAATAATAATAATAATAATAATAATAATAATAATAATAATAATAATAATAATAATAATAATAATAATAATAATACCTGAATCAAATTGCTGATATAATTTTGGACTTCATCGTCAGAGTTTTCTTTTAACACTGGATTTTTTTCTCTCTCTTCTTTTCTGCAACACACAGCAAAGAGTACTCTTTAATATACTTACTGCTCAGAAAAACCTTCCTGCCTCTGTTAATAGTCCAGCCTTATTTCTTGTTCAGTGACAGATATTATTATTTTTTTCTTTTTTTGCTTAAAATGAAGTGTGTGCTTTCTCTCAATCATGTTTGGCTGTCACAGACTCAAAGGCTTCCACTCAAAGGGGAATTATGCACATTTATGCACATTGCAATAAGGAAAGGCAGTAAAAGAAAATGCAAAGGAGAGAGAGAGACAGACAGAAAAGCCGAGAGGTGTATCTCAAAAGGGTCTTAAGCCTGATCAGTGTGTAGTCTCTAAGTTTTTCTGCAGTGTCCTTTACCTTTACCTAAAGTATTTGCACATCGTAACCCATCAGAGTTAGAACAGGGATCTCAAGAGAGCTGAAGCTCCTGTGATAGGGCATTTGGGAGGGACTGCAATCTTCCACTCACTATATTTAGAGACTGCACATTCGGTTTGCACCTGGGACCTATCACTGAGAGGGACCATGAAAAGTTATTTGAATTCTCTAAACAGTCCTCAAAACTAAGAGGAAGAAGAAACTTTTGGAATAAGGATCCCCATTTCACAGGGAGAAACCTGATCCACCCTTTTTATCATTCCTCTATTGAGACTTTCCAGGCCAATGTAATTTTTTATGAATATTTATCAAGATTCTAGTTTTAAACATACTGATGAGAAATTTCTAAAATCTCACGTCAAAACATAATCCCATAAATTTCACTGCCTCATTCTCCATCAAATACATATATGCCTTTCAATTTAGAGCTGATTAAATTATTGAAGTATTGACTCGTCTCCTTTCCCTTTTGCCTAAAACTGGGTGCCTGAGTTCATTGCTCAACCACACGTAGTGTCTTATATTCTGTGCTACATACTGCCATGACTTGTTCTGTGCAGCTGGCACAGAAATTTCAGTTTCAGGGCCAAGAGAGATTAAAACTTTTATAGCTTCCTCAATTTAGTTTAAGACTAGAGACACGAAGAGCTTTGAAGTACTAAAAATCATACCTGACAGCAAGAAAGTTTAACACAGATACTCACATGCGTGCACACACACAGTAAATATATATGGATGGTCGGAGTTTTATGGTGATCCCCTGAGGAGCAGATTAGAAAGAATTCTTTTTGTTTGCCGCAATGAAAAGGCAATAATAGGCTGTTTGCCTTATGCTAGCGTTTCCCCTCTCCCTCCTTCTCTTCACCCTCAAACCTAATGCGTCGTTCAGAAATGCCCATCAGTCCTGTAAGAATATAACAGAATTATTCATTACTTCACTAGATGCCCCAAAGATTGAAAAATAGTTGTTACATACCAAGAGATGATTGTGCACTGAAAGATTAATAGGCGTAAGGATTCACCAGCTGTCCACTCTATTCAGACAGAAGCAAAAAAATATATGTAAATCATTTCGGCTGCTGGCACAAGATGTTGTACAATATTTGCCCGGTGCGGGGGTCACCACAATAAAAAATGCTCAGCTTCATTTAGGCCTTAGTACCTTCCTACCTAAGGCTGTGCCGTGATAGACAGTATCGTTAGTGCCTGAGCTCCAAGAGCTGACTTGCTCAGGGGCTCACACCTTTAGCACTTCATGCAAATGAACCTCTTTCTATGCAACTGACCCTCTATGTGGAAAAGTTTAAATAGAAATGCTTTCGAACCATAAATTAAAGCAAGACTCCCTCCATCCTAGTCCCATATTGCTCTGTCTCCCTCCATGTCTGGAAATGGAAACTTTAAATTACTCCATATAAATCTGTTTTTCAGTTGTTTTGTGTTATAGCACAGTAGAGCTTTCTTTGCAATAGCAGAGGGGTTTGGGGGGATTTTTTTGTTTTGTTTGTTTTTTATCAGCAAAATCAACTCTATTCAGAGCTTCAAAATCAGTATTACAAAGATTACTAACAAAGTAATATAAGAGAGTATGAAGAGATGCGTGAGGAGAGAATAATGGGGATTTTTGGAGGACAGAAAAGAGAGTATCAATGACGTAAATGCACAAAATTATTATTTGGTTGTTATGAATGATAGGTATTTTGGTCGTACTTCCAAAGTCCATATGCTGTTTTGTCCCCTTTTGGACTAATTTCTTTACATAAACACCAAGAGACATGTTTATATAAAATTTAAACCTCATGTATTCACCACATATAAAGTATCCCCTACAAGAGATACAGGAGGTAAGACTGTAATTTTGCACACCATATGATCAGTAAAGAGAAAAATAGGTGCTGCTAGAGTGATCCAATGGAGGTACCCCTTCTTCCCTTCCTACAGGGGTAAGTTAATATTTAGTTTACTACAGAGGTGAATATTAATTTTAAAAGATGACTCAGTTAGGATACCAATAGTTAAAAAACAAGGAAGAAGAAATATCTCTCATACACATACAAGTTACTAAGGGAACTGAGTAGAGGATATCGGAATCCTTGTTTTCCAAGGTGGTAACTCATGTAACAGGCTTTCTCTAGAGTGACAGAGATATAGTAACTGGTGGCAAAGCAGTAGAGAAAAACATGGAGTTTACGCTGTTGGAACTCCAGGCTGTACACAAAAAGGTTCTTTTTCCTTACATCAAAATCTTACTTTGGAGGAGAATTCACTGGATGAAGTATATTTTCACATCTAGAAATGCATTATGCATAGTTAGCAAGTGTGAAAGCTGGAAATTGTTAATCTCGGCAAAGGAGGAGGAAGAGTGAAAAGAAATGTTTGATATCTTTAAGGGCTCTTCAAGCTGATTATCTAACTTATTCCAAGAAAGATTAGAGGACGGCTTGCCCAGAGGTAGAATTTGTAATAGACCAAAACGTTTTCTCGACAATAGACTTCTCTATAAACATGACCTCTAATGTGTTTATACGTTTGCTAACCAAAAAAAGTAATCAAAGTTAACCAGCTGCTGATAGTGTTATTGTTCCTGAACTCCATGGCTTGCAAATCAGAGGAAAAGACATAGGGATTAAATACACCTGGAAGATGATCATTGCTGAAGCTGAGTTTAAGGAATTTCAGTCTTTAAGGTCCACCATAGAAACATGACCTCACTCTGATTGCCTAGTTGGGACAGCTGCTTGACAATTGCCAGCCTATCCGAAACACTCTGCTAATGACAAAAAATATTATTACTGTTCTAGCCAGGCTTGGTATATCGCTATATTGAATTACAAAAGCTAACCAGTTAATTCTTTGACCTCAACTCAAAGGGGCTGTAGTTCAAACTCAGTTCTATCGAACTCAATGGGAATTTTGTGATTGCCTATTTTTTGCTTGGCTGTTTTTTTTTGAGATCAAAAAGATCTCTCAGGCTTAAAATGTCTGAAAGCAAAATCCCCTACATTATCACTGTCACTGTTTTAGCAAGTACCTTAGGTATTAAAAAGAACAAATACAGAACTGTGTGAGAGAGCTAATGGTGTTGAATAGAAAAGTATCCATGAACTAACAGTAGATTACAGCAGGAAACCGATTCCTTCTTGTTTTTACTTTTCAGACTTAATTTTGGACAGTGCAAGGGTTTGGAGTTTTCTTCTGAGAAAAAAGCATTTGTGCTGGATATACCTACATACTCATCACATTTGTGCCTTTGGCCTGTTGCTAGCCATGATTCTGACCAGCACAGTCTAAGAATAATTATTAGCCTAATTTTTGCCAGTCAGTCGATTATAGTCAGTAAACTAGATAGCCTTACTGTTGAACTCTTATTCAACTTCACGTCACATAGGACTCAGACCTCAGATGGAGCTGTAAATCTTCAGTGACCTCAGACCTCAGGTTCTAGATTATTTTAAGTGGATCATCTTTGGCACTGCATATAAAAGTTGCCTTTTAGGAAAATACTGGTTATGTTGATACTTCCCAGTAAGGGTAGGCATTAAGAACACCCTCAAGAGCAGATGTGTCTGCCTCTTGTATTGCAGACAGCCTGAAGTTTACATACCTTCCTACCCATACAAGTTCCCCCATGCCCAAGCCCACATATCACTAGTACATGGCTGAGGCTCTTCAAGGCATAACAAGGTGAGCTTTCCTACGCAAAGCCACCGTGTCTCTCCTCAGCCACCTTTTGGCTGAGCTCACGTGTCTTTCTCTGCTTCTTTGCAGATGACTCTGAAGACCAACCTACATTCTTGAGCTAGAGTGACAGCTTTAGTTTAAGTATATTTGTCCCTGACTATGTCCCTTAAGAAAGACACCTTAAGGCAAGGTCTCCCCATATCTCCTCCCCTCCCACCATTTGCAGGGAGCCCAGAGGATGTTCACCAGCAGCTGTGTGGACAGAAGACATGAGGAAGGGTGAGTACAGTGAAATCAGGGCCCCTCTGGGGGCTTCTTTCTCAGCCTACTGGAGGCACAGCAATAGCTCTCTGCTTCCGCTTCTCTGCTCACGTAACGAGGAGATGATATTTCCTTGCCTTGCAGGGGTTTCACAAAGCTTAATTCATCAGTGGTCTGTGAGAGACCACTGTGAGGGAGTTTTTGCAGGGATGAGTACCTCAGAATGGCCTAAATAATTTATCCCTTGCTTTTTCTTTTACCCAGTAGGCTTCTTTTTAAAATGCTTCCAGCCCTTTAAAGTTTGGGATCGCACTGTACTTGCAGAAAGAAAAAAAAATTACAAAGAAAAATGCATAATGTATGATAATGTTGAAAGTAGCAAGAATTAAAGTAAATGGTCTGATATAAAAAGGGTTTCAAACAGGATTAATAATTCTGCAATTTGTTATACAAAGTCAATTTTTCCACTTCCAAAGCTAAGTTGCCTGGTGGGGTTTATTGGCTCACTCATTATTAGGTATATATCACTTTTATTGTTTCACATTTTTATGTGTTTATAAAAAAAAAAAAAAGAGACATCATTCATGAATAAAACATTTTTGCTCTAAGCTGCCATATATGAAAGTTGGTCTGAGAGCCTATATCCTCTTTTATTGAAAAAGGGAAATACATTATATATTTATATATTTTTTATATGTTTTTAATATATATTTATATATTTATTTATATATTTATACATTTATATATTTATATATTTATGGGACAGGCTATGTTGTGTGGTTCTGTGTGTTTGTATGCATATGAACATACATATGCATATGTATATATGGTAATATGGTAATATGTATATGCATCTATTGTGTATCCCATTACCATGTATATACACAGAAATCTTTGAAAAAAGACCTAGTGGTACTAAGAACATTTTTTTCTTCTTTCTGATAAGCCTTCCAATGCCTGCCCTCTTCTGCTCAATCTGACCTATTCTGGACGGCATCTTTCATAAATGTCAGTTTCCTTTCCCCCGTCTCCTATCCATCAGGTTTCTCAGCTGACCATATCCTCTCTGCTAAACCCTGGTTCCTCTCCTAATCTGTGGCAGAATGGCTCCTGTCCAAATGTCACCTTACAACACTAGACATGATTGAGCATCCAGGCGGCAGCCAATGTACTGCTACAGATGATGTGAGGAAATGTTAGCTTGATAGATAATAGTTTTATTTTTGGTCTTCTTAATCACTCTGCACCTGGTAGGAGTTTTAGATGAACAGATAAGTAGTATCAAGAGACAGATAGAAGTTGATGGGGAACATTTTTATGTATGAATGAATTTATTTATTTATTTAGACTATTTGGGTGAGCGGGTTTTGGAGGAGGAGTTTTTTGGAGTTTTTTTTTTTTAACTATTGTTATTATTACAGCTTATGAAAGTTAATTTTCTGTCAGCAAATTTGGGCTGGAGTTTTAGAGTTGATAAAAACAGAAATTGAAAAGCCCAACAAACATCATTCAGTTGATTTGAGAGAACTCACTGTTATAAAAGCAATTTTAAAAAATGGAGTTTCTAATGAGAGCTCAGCCTTTGACCTTAAGACTCTGTCCTCTTTAGTGGTGAGAGGTAAATTACATTTGCTAACTTCATCTATGACACGGCACAAATAACTCCATAAATGGTCCATAATTGTGCCGTGATTATATGGTTATTGCAGCACATTGTCAACAAAATGATCACCCTGAGGCCCCATAGCTCCAGTGTATGGCACATGGTAATTAGCTGAAAAAGGACTAGGATCTAAGGGGCTCTGGAGGAACTCCTTCAGCAAGCACACAGGGCAATTAGCATGTTGAATGGACATCTCCAAAGCCAGCAACAATGGAGAGTGGAGCAGGGAATACATTTTCAAAAACGTGAGGCACAAACTTAATAGAGGACTCAAAGAATTGCAAGGGGAGAGAAAGAAAAGTAGAATAAAGTCATAGTCCAGCGTCTCACAGCAAAAGTTTCCATGCTAACTTGTGCACTTATCATCAGACAAACATCACATCAAGGCCAAGGAGGACTTTGTCCTGTTTAGGAACCGACTCTCTTTTATTCTTGAAATTATTAGTTGTTGCAGTCTCAAACAGAGACAGCTCTAAAGTAGAGCTCATAAATTTTAAGGGAGCTGTGAGACAAAGACTGCATGATGCGTACTGTTATGTTTCCAGTCTATTTGGAAATATTTGGGCTGTCCAGCCACCGGACCAGTCAGAGAGAGAGAGAGATACTGTAGTGTGCTGGTGGCTAAGCCCAGGACCATAAGTGTTCTCAGATTTGGCCATACTGCACTCCTGTATCTCCACTATAGACTGAACTTTGAAAGCCTCTAAGATCTCTATCTTAGTGAAAGCCAAAAATTATTTTTACTCAGCTGAAGTCATATGATTAGGAGGGCAAATATAACGTGGCCTACTCTACCATTACAAATCACTACCAGGCTTTCCCCAGCACAGTGCAGTTTGTTTGAGTCCCACCTGCAGCTAGGTTAACCATGCAGATAGGAAGCATGTGGGCCATGGGCTTTGTTGCACTTTGTCCTAATCTCAGCCCTGCTTGAGCACAGACCGTGTTTCCAGGGTTGTTGTCTTTTTTCCTTTTCCAAATGTCTTAATTAAGCAGTGAGGGTACCCAAGTTGAAAGGGGAAAAGCACTGGTGTTATTGCTTTCTCCAAAGAACAGGCTGGTATCTTGTCAGAAGTAGAACATTTTTTACATCTGGGAGAGCCCTATAGCTGCCTTTAAACACCTTATATGTCTGGAAGTATGCTGCTCAAATTGTGCCTTTCTCTTAGCGATTAGCTCTCTGATTGGGCTGCTGGCTCTTTTTCTGACTTCAATGTCATTGTATACAATCCAGAAATTTTAGACTCTTAATCGGTCTGAGTATTTCTTACCTGTCTGAAGTTAGATGTTAATTCTTCCAGGTCTCTTTTGTGGATTTAATTATAAATGGTTTGGTTAAGGTCATGTGGAAAGGCTCTTGCAGAGCAAAGACCTGAACCCAGGACTGCAGTGTCCCAAATTCCTTCCCTAACCACTGACTCATCCTTCCTCCCACACACCATCCCTTACCCCTTGCTGCTCTTGGCATGGCTTCTTCTTGTCCTTATGCCAAGGGAAGAGGACACATGGAGGAGAGCCAAGTATACCAGACCCATGCCACTCAAAAAACACTCTTGCAACAGGGGGGCATTTACAGCTACTCCTTTCAGGCAGATTTTTGGTTGCTTTTCCTTCCCTCATTAGCACAAAGCAGCTGGAGTTGAGGCCTTGGCTTGACCCCAAAGTATGGTCTGTGTGAGACTACCGCCAGAAGTGAACTGCTTGATTGCTCACTGCAGTGAATGATTACCTGGTTGTTGTATATTTTTGTTTGCCTGTTATTCAAATGAGTTGAAGTTAAACTTTGACTGGACAAACTACTCCCAGGCTGTGCAAGTTTTCACCACCAAATTCATCAAACCCTCCTAAAGAAATCTTTTTCTACAAAATGGGAATCTCCAACAGGATTGTAACTTGCACAAGTTAAAATACTGAAAGCCAAATTCATCCCTGTAGTTCATCCACTGACTTCAGCATAGAGCTACAGCAAAGATGAATTGGTCTGGAATGTATATGTTGAATATTTAATGCAAATACAACATGCCATAAGTGCATGTCCTGCAGGTAAAATGCAATTATTCTAATTACACTGCAATTACTGTACAGCTACAGAGTAAATTACCTGATTATTTGCATTCTGTGCTATAAAATGTTCTAATTCAGTCTCCAAATCCATGCAAACCTGTTTCCCTTGCATAAGAGCTCCAGGTATTTTGGTTAGCAGGCATTGCCCTGTCACGACGAGATGCAGTTCTAGGGTACTGACCCATTTTTCCCCCCCTTATTTTCACATCTCAGTGTCCCCTTCCACTTACCTGTTGGCGGCTACGTCTTATTTGTTAGATAGAGAGAGACATTCACAACATTTGCCTCAGCAATGGGCAGGAGTGGTGTTGTTGCTAATGCATCTATACCGCAAGCCAGTATGGTTGTAGCACGCTGTGGTGCATATTGTGGTTGCAGCAGACCAGTGTTTGGAGGCGCTAACTCCATTTCATCATATAGATGGCTGAAACAGGCACACAGGAGAACGGATTAGCACCACAGCAGAAGTGATAAGGCTACCAGTGATGGAGAAAAATCGTAGCAGACAAAATGAGAGGCCACCTGGAAGAAATGTGGAATCATAGAAACGTTGATTAAAAGGGAACTCCGGAGGTCATCACTTCTAACCTTCTGCTTGAAAACCACACCGGGTGAGGTCAGACATAGCTTTCCCTAGCCAAGTGCTGGAAAATTCCAAAGATGGAGTGTTCATAACCTCTCTGTGCAACCTGTTTCGGTGCTGCATTACTCTCCTGTGGAAAGGTCTTTTCCTAGTACCCAACCTGAACCTCCCAAAGTGCAACGTTTCCCTACTGTCCTCCATTGCATTGCCTACCACTATTGAGAAAATATTGTCTCTTTCATCTTTGAAACTATCCCTAAAATACTTGAAGGCAAATTTAAGGAGTAGAGGATTAGACTATCACCAGTAGGGGAGTGGCAGGCAGAACAATGTATAAAAAAAGATCACTTTCTCGATTCCCTGCGCATATATAATATCAAGATAGAGTACACCTATGTAGATTATACATACACATGCTGTAGTCTGGAAGATACAGTACAAGTTGAAGAGGCTCCAGAGTCCAATTTCTGCTGTGGCACTAGCTGATGGTGATTTTGATCAAGTCACTTCTTCATATAACAGGGGTAATGAGGGAAACTTTCTCTATAAGCTACTTTGAGACATAATAATGAGGAGAGTTAGGTAAGAACAAGGTCATATAATAACTGTTGTTATTAAATACTATTATGTGTTATATATAGTACACACAAAAATAACACATGTCTGAGAAATCTATCACCAGAAGTCAATAAATTCCTCTTTTTTTTTTTTTTTATTTTATTCTCAGAATGAGTAAAATGATCACTGTTTATTGTGCAGGTATCATGGATTCCCTTCACCCACCTCTTTCTCTCTGTCTGGGAAACTCTCTGAGGCTTTGTTTTCTACACTCTGCAGCAAAGGCAATTCAATTAGGACATCAAGCCAGCCTGAAACTGAGGTCTCTAAGGTGCACTGGAGACAATCTTTTAAGATGACCAGTCCTGCTGAAATGAATGTCTTATTAATTTGGGAACACGGTGGTTCTTCCTGACCCTTTGGACCCTGCTTTTTATTGATCAAAGTATGTAGGCATTTTTTCCTTGGGCAGATACTTGAACATGAAGGCAGTTTCCTAAGGCAGGCTTACTTTTATTGGAAAGATGATGTAAACTGTAAAATCATAATCAAAATGATAATTCACATACTAAAATCCAAAGAGTTATAGGGTGGTGGGTTTTCATATTTGATATGAAATATGAACTATATGTGTTTATCCTATGGTCTATACTTAAAAAATAAATTTAATTAGTTTTTCAAAGTAAGCTGCTTTTTTTTTTTCTTTTTTTTTTTTTAATATTTCAAAGGGATCTAGTCCAAGCTACAGTATCTCTGGTAAGTTTCTAGAAATTTCTGAAATCATTCATGCTATAGAAATAGAATTTTGACATGAAATTATAGGCAATGTAGGTGACATTAGCACTAAATGAGGTTTCCCATCACTTTATGTTACAAAAAAGTTCTATCTTCACGATTTCAGTAGTATCAGTAGGATACTATTTTCACCAACTCAGATTTTCCTTTTTTTTTTTTTCCCTTCGATGTTACTTGTGTCTGACATATTTTTTTTTTTTTTACATGAAATTTCAGGTAAAATGATTTAGCCATTTCTATCAACAAGGTAAAATGAGAAAAATTAGGCTACTCTTGGCCATATTAAAAAAAAAAAAAAAAGCAAAATAATACTAATTTAATATGTGTGTATTTGAGAAGCCCTGGACCCTCTACAATTTATAGCACAATACTACATTTAACAGTGTAATTATGATTGTGTCAAGGGTACTCTCTTCATATTACTCCAAAGGTGATTGATGCACAGGCCTTTCATTTCCCACATGGTCAGTACACACTGACAGCAATTGTTAGCAATTATTTTCTGAAGTTTTTGTCTGTCCCCTGCATACTCCACCCCTTACAACTCCCCCGTGCCAACTGTCTGATGCATCGTATTCCTGAATTTTCTTACTAGACCTGCAAAGATTAAGCAGGACTTGCTATGCAATTATTCTCTTTGGCCTTCTGTAACATTTCTGGTAGGACTAAAGGCAAGCAAAATATCTGATATGAACAAGTGTTTGGTAAAGAAAAGGCACATCTTCGTGTAATAAGTACTTGTCACATAGCACCTTTAGGAAGCAGTAAAAGAATAGTTCATTAATGACTCCACTGAGTTTTTATTTTTTTAACGTTACTCCAAAATATTTCTAAATGCACGTTGTCATGTGTAAGATGGGGTAAATTATTATAATGGGCCAAGAGAAACCTGTACATGAGGTAACATACACTTATCAATTTTCAAAGCGTAGGTAAGAGGCTAGAGGAAGTGTATTTTCTTGTAACAAAAGCCACAAGTTGCTCTGAAATATTTGCACCTTAACCCCTGAAGCTGAAGATGAGCTGTTCTCTGGCAGAGCATCCCATTCTCATATGCATATGCTGTTCAAAGGTTTCAGAAAACTCAGAATGTGTGAAACACACACATTTTATAGTTAAGTAAGCATCTGAAAACATTTCAGATGAATTTCAGTGGTCTGGAACTAGGTGCAAATACTGCACAAAATTAGATTTAGTCCCAGCAAATAGCAGCCAAAGATTAGCCTTACAATTTATTACACCTGGTTTTAAACATCACACTTAGAAATGTGAGGCCTACCTCTTTAGTTTTCCATTTTACAGTTCTGTAATATGAAGGCTGATCTATTCACGAATTCTCAGATCAAACAGTGTCTCTTCGTTGATCTGAAAAAGGTTAAACTAGACCTTAAACAGGTGCTTACTGCTTCCTTTTTTTTTCACATATTTTGTCGAATATCTGTGTTTATAGTGAGGTGATGGGAGGAGTTACCATAAATCTTCCCACATCCTTCTTTCCAAGTTGATTCACAATTTATGTTCATTTCCCTCTAATGAGATGATTAGAGCTGAATCAGATCAGATTTAATCTGCAGTTAAACTGTGAAGCTATTTTTCCCCCAAAATGAGTCTGTAAAAGCAACATCAAGCTTAAACTGCTATGTGTGATTTTTTCCTTCCCTTTTTTTTTTTTTAACTTCAATATTTCACAACTGCAAAACAAGGCATCTATTTGAGCATGGTAAATACTGACATCTGGTTTGCAGCTACTTGTAAACTACACCAGTTGAACTAGAACTGTGTAAACATACTATTCAGATAGACAGAGAGATGTTCAAACATGAGTTAAATTTCTCAGAGATCCTCTTGAAATTTTATTTACTGACATTTCACAGACCTCTCGGATTTGATAATAAAACACCTTGTGCCATGTTAGATATAAAGTAACTATTGTAATCCAGCCAAGATCACTAGAGGCCACACTCTTTTTATGGCCAATAGATGGCAAATGTGTGCTAGTATTAGTTACCTTTCTGTGGAATATATTAAATTTTAGATATTCCTACCTCTTGATTTATCATATGTGGGTTAGTCACATGTTTAAGTCAAGTACTCTCATCTGAGGACTCCACTACTGATGTTCACCTCTTGCTTCTCTGTTTCACCCCTATTAATCAAAGGGTTCATGCCAAATTAGCACAACAGTCACACCTGCCTGTAAACCTTAATTTAGGAACAGAACAGATATTGTTGACTAATTTCACATAGCTTTAGCAAATGGTGAAGATCTCCCCTTCAAGACAAGATTTTCACCCATGACTTGTAAATGAAATAGCCAGGGACTATTGCAATAGTAAGTATATGCACACACACAATTGTTGTTAAAGTCTGTTTGATCTGCGGGGAATAATGAGTCTCCTATGCTTTATGCACACAGATTACTATAGTCAACAATCCACAAAGGGAGGGTGCATATCGGAACCACTACCCTTTCAGAGCAAGGAACAGATTTTACCATCATTCTGAAGCAAGACTTGCACTCACAGTATGACACACTAATAGCTTTAAAAGCACAATGACTACATTGTTCAGGCGACTCATAAAACCTGGCCATCAAACCACAATCCCTTGAGTCCATGTGAATTCTCCATAGTATAAAATGCCAGTGTATGAGTCCTTGCTAGAACAACTGATTGCAAGGTCATAGCCTTAGAAATCAAGGTCTTCACAAATGAACGTCTAATCAAATAACCCAAAGTAACTATATTTAATGCTGTCCTCTTTGCAGCTTTTCAATCATATTGTATTTAGAAGCATATAGAACTTGTATACCGTACAGTCTGCTTATCTATAGCTTACCCAGTGAAATATTATTAGTTTTCATATCTGTAACTTTTATTGTTTTATCTTTGACAAACTCTGAAATAGTACACTAGTGACATTTTTAAAAATTAGCCTTCTGCGTTTAAAGACCACTCATCATTTTCATCTATCATTGTTCTGGAAATGTCACATTGATTTTATCCTCTTCGCAATAAATGGTAACATCCAAAAAAACAAATAATAGTCTGACACTTCAAAATCAGCTGCCAGTCTTAGATAGAGCAAAAATAAATAAAAGGACAATTTCCTTGAAGGACAGGAGAGGAAAAAAAAAAAAGTGTAAGAGTGAGAGAGAAGGAAAGCTTTATGTCTTTCTGGCAATACTGACAACAACCAAAACAGCAGGAATCAGAACTAGTTTTTTTTTTCCTGTCCCACCAATGTTATATGAATAGTAATTGTGATGCTGATCAATGAAAATGCTTGCAAACATGTCTTAAGAATGTTAGTTTAAAGTCTTTCCATGTATGAACTAATACACTGAAAAAGGAAATAGGAAACAAAGATAAAAAAGAAGACTCCATTTCCCTTCTTCCAATACCAGCAGTGTGTTAAGAAAAAAGACACCTCTAACTGGAACTCTGGCCTTACCAAATCTTGCGGGATTTTTGCCAGCGACCTCACTATCTCCAGCAGGTCACACACAATGACAGCAAGAGTGGCAGTCTGAGAAGATGGGGTTGAACCAAGCAGTTGTCCAGAAACTTGTCTTTCACCGAGCCTCAATGAAGTTAATGCAAGATTATCTTCGGTGGCATTGGATTGTGGATCAGCTACCTGTACCCGCATCCACACAGGTAGAGGAACGGGGAAGTAGGGAGGTGGGGGCCAAAAATGAACAAAGGAAAGAGTTGGGTGTCCAGACCTATGCTGATGATAATGGTAGAAGTGTCTAAAGGGTTCCAAAATTGCTGGCTCATGTTGAGCTTCTCATCCACCAGTACCGCTAAATCCTTCTCCTCAGGGCTGCTTTCAAGCCATTCTCTGCTTAGCTTGTATTTGTGCTTGGAATTTCCCTGACCCATGTGCCCACTTCTCAAGCCTGTCCAGGTCCCTCTAGATAGCGTCCCTTCCCTCCTGTGTGTCAACACCAGTTTTACACAGCTTGGTGCCATCAGCAAACTTGTTGAGGGTGCACTCAATCCCACTGTCCATGTCACCAACAAAGATGTTAAACAGCACCAGTCCCAATACCAACCCCTGAGAAAGTCCACTCATCACTGGTCTCCACTTGAACATCAAGCCATTCACTGCAACACTTTGATTGTGACCATCCAGCCAATTCCTTATCTACTGAGAGATCCATCTGTCAAATCCATGTTTCTCCAATTTAGAGACAAGGATGTAACGCGGGACAGTGTCAAATGCTTTGCATAATTCCAGGTAGATGATGTCAGTTGCTCTTCCCTTATCTACCAATGCTGTAATCCTGTTGTAGAAGGCCACCAAATTTATCAGTCATGATTTAATCAGTCATGATTAGTGAAGCCATGTTGGCTGTCACTAATTACCTCATTATTTTCCATGTGCCTTAGCAGAGTTTCCAGGATGATCTGCTCCATGATCTTGCTGGACACAGAGGTGAGACGGACTCACCTGTAGTTTCCTGGGTCTTCCTTTTTTCCCTTTGTGAAAATGGGCGTTATGTTTTCCCATTTCCAGTCAGTGGGAACTTCACTGGGCTGCCACAACTTCTCAAATATGATTGAAAGTGGCTTAGCAACTTCATTCACCAGTTCCCTCAGGACCTGTGGATGTATCTCATCAGGTCCCACGGATTCATGCACCTTCAGGTTCCTTAGATGGTCTCAGACCTGATCCTGTCCTACAGTGGACATTTCTTCATTCTTCCAGTCCCTGCCTTTGCCTTCTGTGACTTGGGTGGTGTGGTTAGAGCCATTGCTGATGAAGATTGAGGCAAAAAAGTAGAGTACCTCAGCGTTTTCCATATTCCAGGTAACCAGGTCTCCAATTTCTTTCCAGAGAGGACCCACATTTTCTCTAGTCTTCCTTGTATCACTGACATACCTGTAGATGCCTTTCTTGTTTTTCTTGAAGTCCCTGGCCAGATTTAATTCTATCAGGGCTTCAGCTTTCTTAACTTGATCCCTGGCTGCTCGGACAATTCCTCTGTATTCCTCCCAAGCTACCTGTCCTTGGTTCCAACTTCTGTACACCTCCTTTTTCTGTTTGAGTTTGTCTAGGAGCTCCTTGTTCTTCCATGCAGGCCTTCTGGTGGTTTTGCCTGACTTCCACTTTGTTGCGTTGCATTGCACCCAAGCTTGGAGGAGGTGATCCTTGAATATTAAGGAGATTTCTTGGGCCCCTCTTCCCTCTAGGTCTTCCCTCCAGGTCTCTGCTCTAACAAGCAGATCCCTGAAGAGGCCAAGGTCTGCTCTCCTGAAGTCCAGAGTAGTGAGTTTGCTATGTGTCTTCACACGGCCCTACGGATCTTGAACTCCACCATTTCATGGTCACTGCAGCCAAGGTTTCCTTGAGCTTCACGTTCCCTGCCAGCCCCTCCTTGTTGGTGAGAACAAGGTCCAGCATAGGACCTCTCCTCATTGACTCCTCTGTCACTTGTAGAAGTTAATTATCATCAACACATTCCAGGAACCTCCTGGATTGCTTATGCCCTGCTGTGTTGTCCTTCCAACAGATATTGGGGTGGTTGAAGTCCCCCATGAGGACCAGGACTTCTGAACGTGAGATTGCCCCTGTGTGTCTATAGAGGCCTTCATCTGCTCAGTCTCCCTGGTCAGGTGGCCTGTAGCAGATCCCTGCAATAATGTGACCTGTCCCTGCCCTCCCTTTAATCCCAACCAACAAACTCTGCGTCAGCTCTTCATCCATCCCCAGGTGGAGCTCCATGTCCTCCAGCTGGGTGGGCGACACCCCCTCCTCATCTCCCCTGCCCATCCTTCCTGAAGAGCCTGTATCTTCCATTCCAATACTCCAGTCATAGGAACCATGTCATATTTCTTTCCCCAGTACAAGGCTTCCTCTTGTTTCTAACAGGGCCCACTGTTATTCTCCTCAATGTCTTTTTGTCCCCTCACAATATATCACATTGCTCAATGTGACAATTTGCCTCTTCAGCAAAAGAATCTAATTTTTCCATCTTTCTTAGCTCCCACCCAGTCCCCTATTTGTTGTAAATCAGGCAAAGAGCAGCTTAAGCATTAGTTAATTCAATATTATAAATGCTGGTGGGTTATCAGATCTGAAAACTTTTTGGGAAAGAGAAAAGAGGAAGAGGAAACAGTTAAACATGCAGACAATATGATCAAATCTGCTTTCTTTTCTCAGTAAACTTGGGAACAATTTCCACTCAGAAACAAATATGATTTCAATTTAGCATTTCATCCTTACTCAGCAAAGCATGTAAACACCCACTTAATTTTAAGCAAGTGCTTAAATCCTATTCCAGTGGCACTTAATCAAGCACTAAAGTTAAGTATGTGTTTAAATGCTTTGATGATTTGAAGCCTAAACAATAAGCAAAGTAATGACTTACTAAGATTACACTGTGCCAGGAAATAATGCTTATTGAAGAAGGGACACTATGGTACACCACAAGCCATGTCATGGTGAAAGGACAGACTTTGGATTGCTTGTGTGATTTTTCTATAGCCTTTCACCTTCATTAAAACAAAGTAACACAACAGAAAGGAAAAATATCCTTGAGAAAAATTCAAAGCTATAAATAAATAATGAGGCATACAATATTTCAATCTATAATCACAATTTATGGAGGTAGAGGAGACTATGTTCATCTGTCATGTACATGAACAATAAGGCCATGTCATGAACAATGAGCTTATAAAATAGGTTCATAACAGAAACAAAGCCTTAATGTACATATTATTAAGATTAGGATATAACACTGCAAGGTTCTTCTTTTTTTTTTTTTTATTTTCTTAAATTGAGCATTGCGTGTATAACAAAGAGACGTTTTATCTACTTCACCAATAATGGAATGAGTTTTTAAATGTTCTTATGTGGAAAGAATATTTGGACAAGTATATGAAGGTAGCAGAAATAGTTTTGCCTCCTACACAGTTCAGTAGTGAAACAGTTAATTTTAAAATCCAAATATATTTTATATTCATGAGAAAACACCTGTATGGGGCATGCTTGTATCTGCAGGACAGTAACACCTTGAGTGATTTAGTATCAATCCTTAAGTTATAGCTTGAGGATATTGAAGAAACAAACATATTATATTCTTGAAAATGAGAATTTCTAAAGTACTGAATAAAGGATAAGAACACTTATAAAACAGAACATAAACATTCAGGTTCAGGGCATAAGATAGTGAGTAACTGGAAGGGTTAGAATGAATTTATTTGGTTTGACTATTCCACAAACCTTTACTACGGAATGTCTTGCCCTCCTAAAATCACCAGTGGTCGACACAGATGGGCTACGTAAACTATTAGACAGAGGCCTGTAAAATGGGGATAACAATATTCTTCTTCCCAAACTATTTGATGTCTTCAGACGAGGAGTACCAAAACGATACACTACAGTCCAATCTGAATAGCATGAAAATTTTGCTATACATATCTAGATGTGTGTAATGCTCCCTGCGTTCCTGTGAGAAAATCAGACTATCTGTATTATAGTATGTATCCTATTATTCTTCCATTCTCTCAGGAAAGATGTGAAGCACAACCGCTTTTGAACTTAGCAATGTTAAAAGTCTGAAAAATCTTCTCAATGAAAGGGCATTAAAAAGTTTCACATCAGCATTTAATTTAAAAAGAAAAAAACGAAACAAAAAACAACAAGTTTACAAAAAAAATAGTAATCCTGGTATGAACGCGGTCACTAAGGCATAGACTGTCTTTTCCTTTAGTTTTAGTTTTATATTGCACTCACAAGAACTGAGGTCTCATATTTGAGGCCAGCAGATGCTAGCATAATAATTAATGTTAAAAAATTATAAGCATTTGAAACTGTCAGGCATCCTGTCTGCATGCTTTTTCCCTTCATACATAACTGATATTCATAGAGGAAGCAAACAAAGCTTAAGAACTATCAGGTTTCTTCTTGAATATCTCACAGAGGCTTGAACTTCATAAAGGAATTATCTTAATCATATCGTCAAAGGAAAGGGCTTGAAATATGATCGCAGATGAAAACTGTGATGGAGGCAAGTGTAGCATAAATTTCTTGGCTCTCAAGCCTTGGAAATTACAGCCATGACTCCATATCTCAGGCGCTGGAAGGAATAATAATTACAATTTGGCAATTTATCAAGGTGAGGGTTCCATTGGAGGGAACATCGTATTCAATTTGGGACCTGAAATTACACAACTAGTGGGATATTAAATAACAGCACAAAGCAGGAAAGACATGCAAGGAAAGGGAGGGAATCAACATGAAGTAAAGGTGAAGAACTCATAAAAAGTTAGCAGGTCAACTTCCTTGTTTTCCAGTTATTATCTTAGGGTTCTTCAGTAGAAAAGTCTTTGTAGCATGCCAACCTAAGTAGTTGCAGAAGCATTAGCTGAAGATCCAACCTGGAAAAGTACAATCGCACTGCTGATACTTCCCTTTCTAGACTGACACATGGGTTTTCTGGGTATACCTGCTGCATCTGTCTCAGGCTTTCTCTCAGCTGTATTGTAACAGAATATTTAATTAATTGTTTGAAAGGAATTATAACTTAAGTAGCTGTAGAGTCAAAATTAGATACGTGATTAAGAGCATGCTTTCCCTGTTGCAAGAAAAAAGGACAGTTAATTACTGCCTCTTGGTTAACATGCACAACCTGATTTCTGTTTCATGGAAAATATGAAGTCAGATAACATAGATTCCCTTATATCTGCTTTTTCGGCTGTCATTTGCAAGAGAGAAGGAATATAGACATGGCCTATAACCTGCAGAATCTATCTCCTCTAGCAGATAATTTTCATGCAGACTCATTGCTTTAGTTACCCCTTATATCAAAGGGAAAGGACTCAGTACTTTTAGGATTTCCTAGGGAATTGGAGAATCCCCTGAGCAACCTATTCAAAGTGAATTTGGAGTTAGTAGGAAATTGGACTAGATGACCTCCTGAGGTCTCTTCCAACCTAAAGCGTTCAGTGATTCTATTCATCTGGTCTGCCCTAGATATCTGCTTTAGGATATGGTGAATCTCATTATTGAAGTGTACATTTCCATTGGTTATAGAAGGAACCTGGTGTGCCCAGCTCAGATACAGGCATCTTCACTGGTTATCTTAATCTCATATCATGAGTCAAGAGGAGTGCAACAATTTGTTTGGGTACGCTGAGACACTGCTTATGTGAACATAAAGAACATATAAACGTGCACGTTCCTCAGTCTGCAAAACTGTATAAGGAAAACAAGCCTACATTATGCGTTGCCTTTTTTAGTGTAGGTTGATTTAGGAAATGGGTGTCTTCTTTACAATGGCCAGTAATTTGATGTTTCAGTGGTATAGATATCTTGTGAAAGACTCATGTTAAATAAGCTAATAATCAATTAAACTAATTTGAATTGCATGTTATATATGTGACATTGGATCATCTAGAGAAGAATGCCTTAAAGCCCAGCAGTGGATAGCTGAACCAGAGGCAGGAATGACACAGTGAATTTATCTTTGCATTAATACATTTAGTTCACAAATTTCCTGCATATTTGTTTAGTCTCAAGGATATTCAATGCAATTCCCAGACTGATACATGAATTACTGCAAAAATGTTTAGGCAGTGTCATGCTTTATGAACCAGACCCCTGGGCTGTTCAGTATGGGTTAAACCAAGGACAGACTGTTTTTCATGACAAAGATATTAAGGTATCTATTATGAACCCCTGACCATCAAATTACTCACTGTTTGTCATACCATTTTTAATTTACACGGTGCAAGGGGCTTAAATGTCAGCATCTCTGTTATAACTTAGACTCCAGTGTCTTTAATTAATGTTTCATGTTCATGTTATGGTTATTTAGAATTTGCTGAAACCCCAAGAGTCATAAATTTCTTTTACAGGTCTTTGTGGTATGAACTTTAACAAAACAGCTATAAAGAGGTAATAGGAATGAACAGTACATCACATAAAGCAGAGCAAAGAAGGAGGAAAGGTGGGAATAAACTCCAGATAGATTAAAAGATTTCACCTTTTTTAGACTGGGGTTTGTTATTTTTTTGTTGTTATTTTCTTCAGAAGCAGGGAGGTGGAGGGTAAATAAGAAGTAAATTGTGCATAGAAATTTTCACATAGTTTTTTTTTTTTTTTATTCACGCTAGGATTAAATTAATATTTCTTACAAACATTTAGCTAACTAAATCAGAAAGGAGTGAGTCTTGCATGCAATATTCCTGTGTTTATTAACCTGATGTGCTTCATGAATGTGTGGAGTCCTTCAGTTGGTCATACAACCATTTGTAAGAATTTGGTCATACATCTATAAAGAACAAGATGATCATGAGGATAGGGAAATTCACTCTGTTGGTTTTCATCTGTGAATGTGTAGGCACATTACAGAGCTAGAATAAACTTGTGACTCTGAAAAAGTCAACAAAGCAATATAAGTGGTAGTTGAGGACACCCTTAGCTTCCAAATGTGTCCTCCTTAGGTCAAAATAACCCTCTGCTCTTCATAGTAGTTCAGATCACATCTTGCTTTCTTATGGATCACACTAGTAATCAGTAAAAGCTTAAGCAGGAAACTATAGTCAGGAATAAGTTATATATTTAACATACAAGAAATTATAAATGGACTTAAGAATATAAAAGAGATGTTATGATTGTATAGCTAGAGTAAATTGAAAAGTGCAACTGTATGGCTAAGAAATGTAATAGCAAAACTGTATCAGATTGGATATATTGTCTTATCAGCAAGGAAGATGCTTTCTTGTCAAGAGTAAGGTAGAAAAAAAAGGGGGAATATTGGCAGAGCTACCTAAGGTCCAGTGCTTGATTATGAGAACTGTTTGAGAGACATTCGAAAAGCTGCACAGGTTTTCTGCTGACACAGAAAGCAGAGATGGAATTACATTTGCCAAAAATTGCAGAGATTTCTTTGTCTCCAATGAAATAGCAAAGTGGCTCTGAACCACCCTGTGGCTCAAGAGTGTGGTAAGTCTCATAATAAATGTGTAATACAGAAAAAGAGCTGGAATAAACTGTGTTATATATTTGTCAAAATCATGTATGTACTTTAAAAATCTCTAGGTTGTCTTAAGAATAAAGATGAAGAAATGCTGTGCTACCCCAGGCTAACCTGCTTTGGTAAAACTGTGGGAAAGAAGCTGAAATAAAAGAACAGACTGAACAAAAGGCCACACACAGTCATTATCCATCAATGTTATTGTGAATTCTCAGTGTCTTCAAGAGCACTCAGAATACACAGAAGTCATTTGAAGAACTAGCAGCACTCCTCCCACCAGCTCTGTCCATCTTGACCTCGCTGCAGCTCAAAGGCTGAAAAACAATCTGTAACTTTAGCCTAGTTTGCATGTTTAACTGTGAATACAGATGTGTGAAATATTACAGTTATATAAATAGGGCTTCTTGTGGCTATTATGCTGAAAGTAAACATTTATGTCATAACTGAAATGGTGCAATCTAATATGATACAACACAACAGTCAAGAAAACTCTCTGAGCTCATGAACTGTTCTATGGCAAAGTGCCAAGAAAAATCTGAATTCAGAAGGAGATTAACTTCTCACTTTCACCCCAGAAATGGTAAACAACTAATTATCTGCATTGCAGATTTGACCTGGATTTGATACTGGTTCTGACTAGATGAAGAAACCTACAGGCTGTTGTTATGTCCAAATCCATAAACATTTGGACCTCATTTTTGGATACTCTGAGACCACCACCACCAGTTATACTGTACTGTAGTACTGTAGGTCTAAACTGAAAGGACCTGCTATCTGGGGCTTGGCGCATCTCAGCTGAGGTGGAGATTTCCTCCATGTGCATTTTCATAGAACCATAGAATCATAGAATGGTTTGGGTTGGAAGGGACCTTAAATATCACCTAGTTCCAACCCCCCTGCAAAGGCCAGTGACACCACTCACTAGACCAGGTTGCTCAAAGCCCCGTCCAACCTGGCCTTGAACACCTCCAGGGATGGGGCATCCACAACTTGTAAAGCAACCTGTTCCAGTGCCTCACCAACCTCACAGTAAAGGATTTCTTCCTAATATCCAATCTAAATCTCCTCTCTTTCATCTTAAAACCATCATCTTTTGTCCTATCGCTACACTCCCTGATAAGGAGTCCCTCCCCATCTTTCCTGTAGACCCCCTTTAAGTACTGGAAGGCTGCTATAAGGTTTCCCTGGAGCCTTCTGTTCACCAGGCTGAGAAACCCCAACTCTCTCAGCCTGTCTTCATAGGAGAGAGGCTCCAGCCCTCTGATCATCTTCGTGGCCCTATTCTGCACCCACTCCAACAGCCATGTCCTTCCTATGTTGGGGGCTCCAGAGCTGGACACAGTATTCCAGGTGGGGTCTCATGAGAGTGGAGTAGAGGGGCAGAATCACCTCCCTTGACCTGCTGACTTTTCACTCTCTGCTGACAATTTAGTATCTCTGAATGCTGTTACTGGCAGAATTCCCATTGCAGCAACTGGGGATACCACACTCTACCTGGAACCACAGTTCAGGTATACAAGTTTCCCTTCTTTCTTGGATCTGTGTGCAACAGTAGATGCTTGGAGGAGTGGAATAGGAGATCAGATCAGAGAAGGAGGTACGCCATAGGTTCTTGCCTCATATAGGAGGAAGCCTCCTGTCTCTCACATGTCTGGGAGGGATAATGTTGCAGACAGGAAAAATATTGTTAGTTGCCTTCTTCCACATCAGACTGGAAGGAACTTTGTTAGCCACTTTGTCCTCAGAATAGAAAAGAGAAAACAAACACCGGTGAGATCAGCCTTTGTTTTCAAATCAGAAGACCAAATGTTCAGAAGTTTGAAGACCAACTTCTAAAACTTCCTCACAACTAAGGGAAGGCACGTTAGAGATTTCCAATACTTTGGCTACAGAGGAGATGTAACCTTTGTCTTGGCTGTCTTTAGGGAACAGTATAGACAGATGTGAATCAAATATGCATTGTAGATATAACGTGATGTAGCTGGTATTTGATAAGAAGAAATGTAAACCTTGTTTCATAAGATCTGCATAATCCGAGTTTCTTCATGAATTTTAGGGTACAGTTTCAATGATGAAAAACACTTCCTCCCTTAGGTACAAGTACCCATGTCGTGTTTAGTCTTAAATACAATATTTTGGTGCTTTTATAATAGGAAAGCCCTACCTGAAAGTTGAGAAAGGAGGCAAAGACAATGTGTGTTGTGTCTTTATAGAAGTATAAGCAAACCAGAAATGTATTTGGTACAGTTTTGATATTGCTTGAACTTTCTGTTTTGAAGGGAAGCAGAAAGTAATATTGTCATTGCTGTTTCTCTGCCACAATGTTCTTTATACATGATTAACATGATAAACATGACGGAATCTGGTGCGTTGTTTATAATTTGCATTTTATTTTCCACTCACTGCCTTTCATTCCAGAGGGCACTTGAAAGCTCGGAGATTTGTTCTTTATTTATTTAAGCTCCTGAAAATATATATGAAGCCCTCAAAAATTTCTGGGGGTAGCGTCACAAGTCATATACCACAGGCAGAAATGAAAGTTTCAGGGAATGGGCTTTGGTAAACAATCTGCTGAGGTCTATGGGCATAACTCCAGTCACTCTAGTCCTGTTACATCAATATACACCAATGAGGAATATGATTCATACAAGTCAACTTTGCATGGCTGCTGGTTGTAAACCACGCCGCTGAAGTCAATGCAGTTTCTCTAGAGTAAAGTCAATCTGCAATTAGTAATTTAAAATTGCATTAGAGTTTTTGCAGATGTCAAAATACTGCGCTCTGACCCTAGCTCTGATACATTTGCTATAAAGACTCTTATCCTCTTCCTATCACCAGTTACTGCCTAGAGATTTTTGGAAATCTTTGTAGTTCTCCGGCTCAAATTATGTTGTGAATATCCCACTGTGGATTGCTTTCTTTTGTTGTCTGTGCAAGTATTTTGGTACAAGTTTGAGTTAGTGACAAACAGAACCATCCACTTAGCTCTCCCCTTCTTCTAGTCAACTGCAAAAGCATTCGGCTTCCCTTATATTGACTTTCCTGCCAACAGTTTCCACTAACTTCTCATTCCCCCCCCACTCAACATGACAAAACCTGGAGTATTTCCCCTTAACCATGTTTTTTCAGGCAACAAACTGAAAATACTCTCCAGATTCTATTGGACAAAGAGTCCAGTCATGAAGAGTTGTGAACAAACTCCAAAGGGCTGGAGTGCTACCTATAGAGGCATCTGAGTATTCATTCATAAGCACAATTACTCAGTAATGGGACTCACTGCTTGTTCAAAATTTGGAGAGTGGAGGACAAATGGAGAAATGAGAAAAAACTAAATCAAAAGAGTGGCATGGGGGAAAGAGGAAGGGGGGGCGGAGATATACTGCCATTTAAAAACCAAAATATACACCCTCCCCACTGAACAATTTAAATCCCAATCCTGATGTACAGATAGGGGGAAAAAAGAATAAAGAAAAAAAAAAAAAGAAGAAGAAAAAAGGATTTATTTTATTCTCTTCAGAATACTTCAGTACCAAAAACATTTCCAGAGACTGCTACCATGTCTCAAGGGATTGCAAATGCCCTCTGTCATCATTCCCACCCATTGAAATGTACATTAGACACTACAGACAGAAAACTGGGGCAAGGCAAAAATGAAACAAAACAAAACCAAAGCACAGCCCATCAAAGAAAAGACGCTTTTTCCTTTTTTCTTCTTTTTTCTTTCTGGAGTTCAAAGGAATGATGTGTCCCTAAAACAAACCAATTTTCTCTCCCTACATGCACCGCACACAGGCACACTTGCACACACACACTCACACAGGCTTCTGGTTTCGTTGTAGGCATCTACTTTCTGCATAACCATTTCTGTAAGTAAACAAGCTGCTCCGACTGCAGCATAAAATGAGCTTAATAACAACTGAGATCAAAATGAGCCAAGATGGTAGGGGAGAATAGTGGGGGATCATTCCTAAGACTGTTTGCCCCTGAAGGGAGAATTATTATTATGACCTTGTACCACCGAGTGGGCATGTGCTCCTAGCTGGATCAAATGTAGACCTTGGCAAAGTTCTCTGCCTGGGAATGTGGTTGCAGTATCTAGTTTTCAACGCTACTGGAAGTGTTGCTATGGGCACTGAGGCACAGGAGCCAAATACAGGGGAAGGGAAATAATGAAAAATGCTGATTAGGAGCTCAGAGAAAGGAATGGAACATTTGTGCTCAACAATAAAATGTAATGCTCTGTTAATCTGTTTTTTGGCTGTCTGTACTCCATAGGCTTTTTAATATACTTTTTGTATATTACTATATAGGTTATTTAATACACTTTTACTCTATGTGGTATTTAATATCCTCCTTTATTCCCTGTTTAGCTATCTAAACCCTTCTTAAAAAGCCCTAGTCCTTTCAAATGCATTTTGATTGAGTCTAGTGTGAACTCACGCCCTAGGAAACCCCCATACTAACTGCTTGAGAGAGCATATATTAATTAGCACTCTTAGATATGCTAGAGACAGAAGAAAATGTTTCTTCCTATGACAGTTTTCTTTTACGTCATCCACCCCAGTATCCTTCTCCCTTTTCCCACTGATCAATGACAGTTCATGCCTATGATATATTCTCAGTGATGCCCAGTACACTGTGAAGTTAAAAAAAAAAAAAAGCAACAACAAAAAAACCCAAACAAAAAGACAAAGCTTTCTGATTTCTACCACTTTCTATTTTTTACTTAGCCATTTGTGACATTGGGACATTATTCTCACTCCCAGATTTTTGACACTGAAAAAAAAGGATATAGGAAATGGCCTCAAGTTGCATTAGGAGAGGTTTAGATTAGATATTGTGAACATTTCTTCACTAGAAAGGTTGTCAAGCATTGTAACAGGCTACCCAGGAAAGTGGTTGAGTCATCATCCCTGGAGGTATTTAAAAGATGTGTAGATGTGGTGCTTATGGACAGAGTCTAGTGGTGGTTAATGGCTGGACTCGATGATCTCAAAGGTCGTTTCCAACCTAAACAATTCTATGGTTCTATGACATGAAAATGTTGCTGAGTCTACAGTTGTTTAATTGTTCAAAGAACAGAGGAGTCTTTTGAAACTGAATATCATCTTTTTAATCAGAAGTAGTATGCACTTGCCATTACGTTTTTTGTTTTTCTTCCACCCTGTAAAACTTTAAGCTGTGACAGAGTCAATTTTTTTTAATTTTTTTTTTCTCCCTGAACATATCCCAAGTGAAGTATAAGCACTGCTCTCAACAAAACAACAGATATTTACCCAATAATATCTGGCCAGTAATTTTAAATAACTTGAGTAATATTACTTATTTTATATAAATACACACCCACTATCATACATATGTACATATGTGTATAAGACACAAAGACAACACAACATGGTGTTAGGAATCCTCATTTCTCATTAAGTGTTCTTCATTCAGCTCAAGCGAAATCCTCATTGCAGTATAAGTTTAGTTTTCAGTAAACAAAGAAAAACCAGTGAGAACAGCTGGATTCATGCCTATCTATATCACTAGGAATGGAAGGAATGTCACTTCTTGCTCAGTGATATTTTATATTAAATGAGACAATCTTGGAAAATGATGTTAGATGTATATTTTGTGAGAGTTTTAAGTTAAATTCTCCTAATGTTTTTTCCACTCTGACATATTTCAGTTATAACATGCTGACTAGAATGGGACCACAGATCCATTAACATGCGGATCTATGTGAATTTCTCCCACTTCTCCTGAGCTGCGGAACTGGTCCAGTGGCGTTTTGGGCTTGCGTACATTGTACTGGAAAATGATTCTCTTAAATTATACCAGAATCAGACCTTTATATATAAGGGAGGGCAGAACAGAAGCAGGTGAAGCAAGAAGAAGCTGGGAACGGGCAGAGGGATGGAAGTCTCTCTCATTCTTCTGAGCAGATGCATTTGTGTGGAAACTGAAATAATAACCTGTTTATCTAATCTGGCCTTGGAAACATGCAGTGCTGTAGATTATGCGTGAAGACAGAGCCTGATACTTTTCCAAAGGACTGGGATTGTTTTAGCTATTCAGCATGCACAGGGCCATATTGAGAACACTTAAAACCCTATTCTTCTCAAATGTTGAACCAGCCTCCCTCCACACCCACCTTCACCGGCAAGGGGAGACAGGGGAAGGGACAGAGGGGAAGGCAAGACGCATAAATGCCCTGCGATGTCACTGTCGGGTGGTGCCGCTTTAATGTCCCTACTCAAAGCTCTTGATATGATTTAGAATAGCAGTTGTTAAGAGCAGAAGGAGCTGCTGGCACGAATGGCAACCCTCTCAGCCAGCCGCGCTTTCCAACTGTCCTGAATATTAAAAAAAAAAAAAAAAAATGAGGAGGGGGAAGAGGGACTGAAAGAGAGAGAAAGAGAGACTCAAAGAACAAGCTTACTGAAGAGCAGTGGCTGCAGCTCACTCGGAGGAATTCCATTAAATGAACTCATCCGTCATCTTGCCTTTTATTGATGAGTGGCATTGCTTGGCGGCAAGTGACATGGCAGAACAAATAGCATTGGAGCCCTGGCTTCCTCTTCCATTGCACACAGAGACACACAGGCCCCAAAACAATGAGTCATTACTTATTACATCCATTATTAACTCAGCTCAGGCTCATTAGGCATGGAAATTGAGGAGGGGAAAAAAAAAACCACAACCCAAACCAGGAGCTAAGTAACACCGAATACCCACACATTTAGGAGAAGGGTGTGGTGAAAGGGGGAGACAGAAGGGCAGTTAAAATCTGCTACTCAACATTTGTGACATTGTCAAATCCTAAGGGTCATGGGTAGTTGATCATATGTTTTCCTTTTTCTGACATGATTGCATTGAGGACTGTGCTTTAAAGCAGCAAGGCCAAAAGAACAAGAATGTAAGAACTACATCATTAACTACTGCAAGACCTTCAGAATAAAGTTTGTCAAGAGTGATAGGGTTTTATTAGAGGAATCTCAGGTGGACACAATAAAAAAGGAAATATGAAAAATGGAGCTACTAGAATAATAAACCAAGTCAAAGGCAAGCATTTATTCGGTGAGGGGAGTGAACTGGAATTCCTGTGTGTCTCCCTGTCTGTGGCATTGGATTAATTTCATTTAATGCTGTCTAAGAGTTAGATACCTATCTAGCCTAAACTAGTGCCTTGTCCAAATTTCCTTTACGGTCAAGGGAGGACAATAAATATGCTGCTGGATGATTCATCCAATCATAAAATAAATATGTCTAAAACAGATTAAATTAACTGCTATATGGAGATGTTGATATCTCTCCTTTTACTTTTAAGGAATACTAGATGACTATCTTTGATGGAGCATATAACTTGTAGATAGCTAAAGTTAAGTGAAGTGAGTCTGACTATAGGTGTCTTAAGTCATGTTTTGACTATGATGGCAACTGCTTTCTGAATCTGTCTGAAAACAAGTTTGTTTTTTTTTTCTTTTCCTTAACTCCTCAGGTCTAGAAACGTTTCCTAAATGTGTCCATTCACTTTAAAAAGGAAAAAAACAAACAAACAAACAAAAACAAACAAACAAAAAACAACGAAGGTTTCCAGGAAAAAAGTAAGGTGGAACCACCACTGACCCAATGGAAGATGGATAAAATACAGATAGAACTAAGATGGTATTAAGTGCATCTGAAAAAAACCCAAGAGGTGTGTGGACCCACTCAAATGAAATGAGACAACAGCGCAGCAATTCCAGTAAAAGCAAGACTGTCTGAATCAGTTTAGTCACCAGCAGTTAAACCGAAAATTGTTCTGAATGTCTGCACCAGATTCGATCCAATTCAAGTTTAAATTTCTCTGAAACTTCAGTTAATTCTGTTAACCCTTCTTGGCTAGATTTCACCTTTTCTTTTTCACTGCCCATTGGTTTAAGGATGAGATAAAAGAAAAGAGATTACTGAAGCACTGAGAAAGATTGTTGATATTCCAAGGGTTGGCCAAAGTTGGAGAGGAAGTCTTGAAAATTCTCAAGAGAGTCCCATCAGCCTGTGAAGAAAATGGAGACTGGTGGCAGTCCATGTGGTCCTCACCTCCAAGCGTAGAGTTACAGATTGATTTCCAAACCTCTGCGGTACTTTCTAAAACTATTGACCACAAGACAGAGATTAAGTTTCACATTGTGAATGCATTTAAAAGAAATGAAATTAAAATTTAGAGGAAATAGCTATATTTTCAGTATAATCAACAGAAATAGCTAATATAGACAGGTATTTCCAAACTGGCCAACATCTTTTGTTGCACTCAAAGACTTGCTATATGTGTTACCTTGTGTAACTCCTGATTTACAGCCACTGATAACAGGAGGTGGATAGATTGAGAAGAACTTGCTCATTTATCTCCTCTAGAGTTTTGCTGGGAACCGGCAGTAGTAGGGAGTAGAGTAAGATTCCTTCCAAGTTCATCTTGGCAAGAAAATGTGTATTAAAGTCTCTTCCGCTAATTAATTATGAAAAGAAGCACAAAAGAAAGTTGTGTTGCTTGACAGCTGCCCTGAGTATCTTGGTGTCAGAGTTGGTTAGCACATGGCACTGATCATATTCTTTCAGCTCAGATGCGTAAGTTGCAGTTAGCTTGTGCAAGAGTTAATGGAACTGGAAAACAGGAAAATGTGTCCTCCTTCATATGGGAATTCAGCTGATGTTTCCCTGTATTTTTTTCCATCACTCTAAAGACGCACTTTACGTGTTCACAGGGTTTTTTTTTTAAACTTTTTTTTTGTTAAACTGAATGGAAGGCATGTCACCCATTTTCTTCTCTTTTCTCTTTCTTACCATTTTAATGTTTTCTGTTCTTTATGAAAAATAATCCCAATAATGGAAAGCATAAGAAATCGAAGTTTCACAGACAGGACATAAATCTTTATTTGGTGTGCTGAATTGTGATGTGTTTCTTTCACACATACAACAAAGAAATGATTCTTATATCAAAAATATTTTAAATAAATATTTTTAATACATATATACATATGCACTAAGAATAAATTTTGCTTCTAATCTCAGAAAGAACAATTTCTTAGAGAAATTATTTCAGAGTAGAAATAACAAGGAAAGGAGACATAATTGCACCAGATGATAGACCCAGTCAAATGTCCACATTTATTCTACCCTTTGAGGTACAGAGAGGAAATATAAGATTCATACCCTGTATTTTTGCATCTGTGGCAACCATGAGAGTAGATGAAATCATCTATAATGTTTTGCCAATGATTCAGAATGTATTAAAAACAAGAAAAAAAAAATAGGTACGTTCATATGGTTTATTTTTCTCCAATTAATTCTAAAGCATCTGCTTTGAATGTTAAAAAGCGTTCTCTTTGTAAATATATAACTATTAAAAAGAAAAATCGTAGTTAGTCTTAGCAAGCTACTAACCTTCCCAAAATCTATGAGAAGAGCATGAGTTCATTTAGAAGTTCAAGAGCTTCAGATCTCTTCAAGTGAACAAGTTTCTCTGGAAGCTCAGGCGACATCTCTAACACTAATCTCATTTGCCACCTCTGGAACCTACTGTGGGAAATCATTGCTCATAACTTACAGCACCACAGCACAATCCACGGGAGCCTTATGTAGTTGCTCTGGATGATCATCCTCTCTCATTCAGAGTACTTTGTCTCTGAGGATCCAGTCTTGCAATAAGCTTTAATTATTCATCAGCTTTCACTTCAGCTGAGCCCATTCCAGGGCCAGGTCTAGGGATGGGAATCATTTCACCTTGTGTTAAGTGTCTGTAGAGTAGAAACGGAAGGGAGTCCATATTTCAGTCTCTCTTTCCATTAATAAAGAGAAATAGGAACATTTAGGGCACAATTCAATGACCTATTTTTGACTTGCACCTTAGGATTAGATGAATTGTGCCTTAAACGTGCTTGATTCTCCATCGATTACAGAGCCTCAAGTGACTGGCTTAGATGTCAACAGCTACATTTGGGCAGATGAATCTCACCCAGGAGGTTTACATTTTATTTAATGATTTTGCATTAAGGCACCAGAGACAAGACTCACAGGAAAATGCAGTCAAAGAAAGATCATTTTCCCCTGCTTGTGGTACAGTGATATTTTGTGCTAATGTTGTGCAACTGTTGTTCAACATTCGCTTCTTTGCAAGTGTTGCAGTAGCGAGGAGGCTGGAGGTGTAGTGTCAGCCTGTCTCAATTCCATCAGCAGCTGCCATAGCGGGAGAAATCCTAATTCGGAACAATATGCCAGTAGATGAGGTTAGCTCAGCAGCAGCAGCTAAAAGACAGATGTAAAATCAGTAGCTGATGATTTTACATCAGAGGAGTGAATGTAAAATCAATGAGAAGTTTTAAAGTGGGGAATGGCCTAAATTTAACAAGGGAAATTAAGTCAACGTTTATTTTGGTAAATGGAAAGGTTTTCCCTCCCTCAGACTAAGACTATGATTAGCAGAGTGCTAGAAACTAAGAACAGAAGCTTGCTCTAAGCACAGTTTCCTTGTATCAAAAACGCAATCTGCATTTCACTGAATGTTCGCTGATTCAAACAGTTTCAAATAATATAGACAGAAGAAAATATGTAGTAGTAGTTGAAAATGATGTGGCGTTAGGTGAAGGAAATGGACAGAGATGGTGAAAATAAGATATAACATTTTCCAAAGAGAATGAAAATTTTTTCTGAATTTTTATTTTTCTTTATTTAAGTACATTATCAGGCTTCATTTGTAAAAATTGTCTTTTGTCCTTAAAATGTTTAAGCTCTTTCTTTCCCTGTCCCTTCTGTCTTTTTTTTCTTCCACATAGTCCTTCTTCCTGCGGTGGGGAAGGAGGGTGAAATAAGGAAGAAGAAAAAAAGGAGCAACAAAACAAAAATAAAAGAGAAAACCATTGTAATGGAGAAGAAACATTACAGCACAATTCTTTCCCTTTCTTCTTTTTCTTTTCCAACTTTGCTTGAAAAAAAAAAGAGTGAAAAATTGAAATAAGCCACCTTCTAATAGAAAGGATTTTGAACTTGAACTTCTGTTAGGTCTATTGTTGCTCAGTAAAGGTTAAGCACATGCTAAACTTTAATCATGTACTCCCAAGGAAGTCTCAATGAAACATTCATGTTCATACAGAAAGGACCTTGAAAGTTTTGGAATTAAAATGTTTGCACATATATTTCTGAGTAAGCCAGTACTTAAGTGTTTTGGTGCATGGGCTCCCCTTCATAACGTTTAAGATTCTGTGCTGAAACCTCTGTTATATAAAACACCCCTCTCTGAACCCTTTCCCAGAGATTTATGTATGCCTGCGTATCAGTCCCTTTCTAAGATGCGTGATCAGACGTGAGCTGGTGGATTACAGTTTAGGTGTTTGCAGTGCTGTGACTTTTCCACTGATCAGCTCATCTCTTTCCACAGTCTGAAAAAGTCTAATTTGTGAAAATGTCTTATCCCCTCATGTGTTTTAATATTGCCCTTTAACTCAGAAAATATTGAATGCATATGTTCACAAACATTCAAATATATATATGCACCTGTATAAATGTACATACATATGTGCATCTCAGTTGTCAATGTGGTATTTGCCTGCACTGTGGCTATTAGAAGCCAAAGAGGCTTCTCTTCTAAGAGTTATTTTTCATTTTGCCTATCCTTGTTTAATGTTTTTCAACACTTAATTCTAAGGGAAAATGCTTCCTACTGTTACTGCAGTTTTCTTGCAGTACCTGACAGAAAGTTTCAACTCACCCACATTGTTTTAAAACTAGAAGATTAAATTAAATTGACCATTTTCACTCAGTTCAGAGCCAGGCTAGAAAAATACACACTTTTCTAAAAGGCGGTTGGCTCTGGGTGAAATAAATAAACTTCTGGAAATATCGGCTTGAATATTTCTCTCTTGCCTATCTGTTTCTGTGCCAACTTCTGTCTTCACTCTCCTATAACTACACACATGCGTAGCTTGTAGATAGCAAAAGGAAAGATTAGTCCCTCCGTTTACACAGTTGCAATATTTTCTGACTCTTGGAACAGGGAAAGGTAGTGATTTCTTACCAGTGGCTTTCTAGTAAAGATGGGACCCATATTAGTATCCATTTTAAAAGTAAAGCATATAAAGAAGTATTTTGAGATTCTTCTGGATAAAAATTACTAAGTTCCAAATCCTGGAGCTTTTTTAATTAATTCTATGTGGAATCTACAGCAGTGGATGAACTATACGCTGTAATATTGAGATTTTGCATGAGATACAATATTTTGAGCCACCAGGAATATTAAAAAAGTTTCTTAAGAAAATGTTTTTAACTAATTTCATATATTGAAAATATTAAAAGGAGAGTAAGGTGAGTTAAATGTATCATGTTATACAAAAGAGACAATAAAGAATACATGACAAATACAAGACTGTTTTCAAAACTTTATAATGTAGCCATTCATAACCTATAGTATGATGAAATGTCATTCAAGGTCTCCCTTTTATTAAAACCTCCATATATAGTCATATAAAGCACATACGTTGTCTGGCAAGTGTTATCAATTAATTTGTTCCCTATCTAGACTTACATTTCTTCCCCAGAATGAAAATAAGATGATCTCTCTAACTGACAATTTTAAGATTCAGATTTTGGATGCAAGCTTTTAATTGCTATGACAGCAACGCGTTTACTATGTCTAAAGATATGCAAACTGCTTTATGAGTAACTTGATAGTCTACTATGTGTTTGTTTGTAATCTTATTTTGTTAGGGGCTGATCCAGAGCTCTTTGAAGTCCGTGGAAATTTTTTCATTGACTTCAAAGGGTTTTTGGCTCAGACCCTTATCCTTAAATACTGAATAGATTAACAACTGATTTTTGAATAGTTTGCAATGCCAAAAGGAAAGGGAAAAAAGCCAGCATTTACAAAATTATATATCTGGCAAATACTATTTGTCCATCTTCTATTAATATGTGTATTAATACTAAAACAGTACCACAATGGCATATGTACACCATTGGGCTGCCAGAACAGTGTAGGAGAAAAACAGTGCTCTACATACGGAAATATTTAATGATATCCTTGTATTTTACACACAGCTTCACCTAAGCCTCTTCCAAGAGCGAGGCCACTGGAGTATTCAAGGATGCACAACCATTTCCTAGGCAGAAGTTCTTTCCCAGATGTTCAGTTTGACCTGGGGCAACTCAATCAAAATCTGTAAGGTTTCCAACATTTCTAGTGGGGATTTATTTTTAAAAATGTGGCATATGGATTTTTCTGGCAATAATGAAATATAGCTGTGCACACTCCATTAAATAAAATGAGACTGTAATCCTTAAAACTGTGTGAGTAACTGGAATTGGAAAGCTGGGAGCTGGGAAAAAGGAAAAAGGTTCAAGGTGAAGAAGGGGAATAGCTTCAGGAAGGACATTTGAAGAGGTGACCCAAGCAGAATATGGAATGAACAATATGGAAAACATGGACTCAAAAGACATGTAGTCATTCTGAAAGGATGGGTAGATCATTGTATAATTAACTCAGAAAAAAAAAACAGATAAAAAAATGGGGAGCGACTTAATAAAATTATTTCAATACGTAGATTTTTTTTAATGTTTTCTATAGAATTCTCTCTGTATCTCAACCTCTTGCTGCTTAACAGCCTAAAAATGCTGCTTTTGGTAATTAACTGTCTTGCTTTGCACTACAGCAGTTTTGAGACTTTCAAAGCAGGAAAAGAGGCTTACGGAACTCTACCTCCATAAATTCAGTTGCAGTTTCAGAAATCTTGAAACATCAATGGACAAAGCGGAGAGAAAAATGACTCAGTAAAATATTCCTGGGCTTTCTTGTAGAGATAGGGCCTGGCCCTTTATTTTGTGAGGCCTTTCACCCCGACACAAACTGGGAATGTTAGGATTCACTAGAAGTTTTGCCCCAACTACGCTCCAGGATGCCTAATCACAAATTAAGCAACATCACGCAGAACCACGTTTTCTGTGTGAGCCCCCTGGAGCTCAGCAGAGCCATCCTTTCCAGGCACAGTCCTCTGCCTCACTTTGATCCCTTTGTTTTTCCAGAAAATGTCCCCAAGGACTCTTTTCCCCTCCCTACTTCTTTTAAGCTTCAAAATACTTTGTCTCTCTTTTTTATATATTAGGACAGTATTTCCTCTTTCAGTGTGTTCTATTTAAACTTACATTTAGGAGACATTTCTACAGTGATCTCTGCAAGAGCATCATGACCCTCTCCCTTATGAACAAATGACCAAGTACCTGTAATGGCTTCATGCACCTGCATTGCTGTCTGTGTACGTGCTAAATAACTCCTTTCCCTCTACTTAATAGATATAAGCATTACTGAGTGCAGTTGGCACTTAGTAATAATAAATAACAATAACAATAATATCAATTTAATTCCATATAATGGAATAATTTGCTGCCTAATCACGGTAATAAAGGGAGTCCATTATGCCACCAAAATGGTTTGCTAAACATGAGCCTTTCTACCCAGTAACTCGAGCAGCTGCTGCCGAGGTCTTGTCATATTGCAGAAGCACTTGGCTGGCCAAAACTTCCTGGTGCAGAGACATCAGTCTCACTCCCCGTTGGCTGCTGAGCTTGCTCTACAGACAGCCAGCATTGCTGTCAGCTTCGCGTCTCTGATGGACAATGGAATTCAGTAACGATGCACTTGAGCAACGTATTGCTTTTTGCATGAGCACTGGGTTGCACTGTCAGCGGAGGTTGTGGGAGCTGGTAGTTTTGGTAGGAAACTAACAAATCTGAAGCCGTTAGGAATATGAAAGGAAATTAATGTTGCCTTCTTCATTGCCTGTAAAATTCAAATGCAGAGAACTAGCGCTGTACTTTCCTCTGTTCTTTCCCTTGCCTAAAGAGATACTGTGTAAATGGTAAGAGATGTATAAGAAAATATCAAAAAGGCAAAGTATTTGAGAATCTTGTTCAGTGCAAAAGAGCAGAGACAGTAAGACTCATTCTTGTAATGACCTAGACTGAAAAATTTAACTTTAGGCACATTTTAAGCACCTAACTCTATCATAATGACTCACAAACCCCTATCCTAACTGCTGAGGCATCACAGTATTCACAGGCACCTCCATTTTTTGCTGCAAGACTTACTGAGCACCTAAAAACTCCATTACTGCACGTACCCAAAGCCACCGCCTTGACAGAGGCAAGCAGCCCAGCAGCTGTTTTCACATAAGTCTGCGTAGAATTGCATTTCTGGGTGTCCTTTTACCTGCCTCTCCCAGGGACCCGAACGCACAGGGACGGTGCTGGATTTTGTGCAAAGGGCAGCAGCTCCTGTTCAGAAATGTGGTGGGAGGGTGTGTAACACTGATGACAGCAGCTGGTTTTCACCTTGTGTTTTACACAGATGTCCTCCTTCATGTCAGGCATCTCCAACTTACACTTGCCACAAGTCATGAGAATGCCTTAACTGTTAGCCTTAATATAATTCTGCTTTACTGTCTTTATGGTCACTGAATTACCTATTTTTTTTATTCCCTTTTTTTATGTTTAAGGAAAAAAAAAATAGTACAAGGTAAAGTACAGTGTAGATGGGCATCGATCCAAGTATATGTTATTCTGTTACAGTGATATAACTTCTATGTCTCTCCCAAGTGTGAGAGTGTTTCTAGAAGATCACACACGAGCACTTATCATCAGGTATACTGTAAATTCAAACCCCATCTTATTTAATGATAGTTTGCTTATATTATCAAGTCTTACATACACATAAAAGATACAAGACTGAATATCTCAGTATAAAAAGAGAGTTAATAAGACCCAGGTTGGCATAGTTAAGGTGTGGAGAGAAAAGCTAGGAACACAAGCGTGGGACCTGTTGCACAGTATTTTCTAGGCTCAGTGGTAAAGTCGGTTAGAAGAAATACTCAGGAGACAGCTTTACTCATCCTTGGCCTTGAAACGGGGTGACATATAGCTAAATGTGAGGTCAGCCACCTCGCATCGTTCGGTTGGTGGCTGTGCAAGGCGGCATGCCTTAAGGACTGCAGCCCAAGGGTTCACCTTGGCTGGGGTGGTCTTCGGGCTTGGGTGTCTTACCCAGTTGTGGAGGCTGCTGCTCCCTTTCTTTCACAGTAAACCAGCACGTTTCTTAATGTTAGTTTTACAATTCCGGCTTCTAAAACATGTTCTCAATATTAATTTCCCGAAGAATAATTTTTCATCAAGTGATTTACAGAGTGAAAATGATTCTCGAAGAAAGTGGCTGGAAAGCATGAACGGAAAGACAAGTAGCATCGGGTGTTCCCAAAGGGGTTTGTAGGGAAAGTGGAAATGCGAAAGTTAACTTGCTGTGATAAATTTGACTCACAACTAGGAAGCTGTGGAGAGCTCTGCAGCTGAGTCTAAGCCACAACTTGCCCACATGCATAATTTTTTATTTTTTTTTTTATTTTGCCAGTTTATCTTTAAGCTTAGAGAAAGTCAGAACCCAATGTTTACAGTGCCCAGTAACCTGATGTGGGCTGATGGACAGACTTACACATAACAGCAGTAACAGGTTGAAGTAAATAACTGTCATCCTTAACCATACACATCTGCAAATCCTAAGAGTGCTTTGCCTTTACAAGTATAGTTGAACCTTACGGTAAACGCTATATTGTCTGTTTAATGGACTTCACTGTTCCCAGTAATTCACGCTTTGGGTTTAAATGTATTTGATCATGGTTGAGCTGAATGCTTTTTTTTTCTCCAATTTTTTTTTTCTGTATAATTCAAAGGTCTTTGGGAAGCTGGGATCTTTTCTTGATTTAATTAAGAGGGATCATATATTTTCTTTCTATGGTATTTCCCTTTCAGCTCAGTTTTGCTAAATCATAAACTTAACTCCATTAGATCTAGTGATATGCAAATGAGTCCTTTAAAAATCCACCCCCTAAGCTCCAGAGACATGTGGGGTGTATTACACGTAGAAATCAGAGCCTCTGGGGTTCATCTGTTGTTAGTCCTGTCACAAGTGACATCCTTGAATGCACACTGGTGTCTTCTCCCCCCTCCCCTCCCTTAAAGTACTTACTTGCAGATTGTAGCATTTTGAGGCTTTGAAGTGTCACCTACAACTAAACTGCCACCCACACTTTCCTCTATTTAGGTCAGAGTCACTTCAAACTAGAAAGAAAAAACGCCACACATGCACAGACACACACACAAACAAAACTGATGCAGAGAAAATCAAATAATGAGGTGCAGCCACCCAAGGCTGGTGTGAAAATCAACATATGGGGAATTATTGCGAGCATCGGGCTCTGCTTCAAATGGGCTTGTTTTGCCTGGAACCCTGAGATGAGCTGAAAAAGGCAGAGTCGGTTGCTTTGCTAATCGCTGAGCTACCTGCAGAGAAACAGGCAACCATAAAAAGAAACAAAACAATAGAGAAACAGATACAGAGAGAGCCTCTGCTGAATGGTGTAGGATGGGCTAGCTGGCACCTTCAAGAGCTTTTCTAAAACTGCAGGTTAAAAATACCTTCTGTAGCAGTCATTACAAAAGCTAGACCTTGGGTTTTGGATGCTCCTCTGTTGCTCAGGCACCTGCATGGAGACCTTTCCAACACCATCACAGAGAGGGGTAGATGTGACTCCAAAGCTGTGGGTTGCCCACTGCCAAGACTGAAGGTTTTGGTGGACCTCTGCTTTAAGTGTTGAAGTAGCAGGTAAAGCTAACAGGAGGACTGTTCTTGTGGATTGGTAGTCCAGAGAACTCAAAGGATGTCGCTTGAGGGGATGTAGGTTTTAGCCAGAAGTGCTTGGGGGAAAAAAGAAAAAAAAATAGGGGGGTGGGGTGCGGTGTAAAAGTTAAAGAAATTTTAAAATTCTTAAATCACTCAACAAATAAATTACAGAATTGTACCTACTTTCTCAGCAGTGTACAGCAATGTGACAGCAAAAAAAGACACTGTCCAAAACATGTGGGTGGGTTCAGTTCGTAGAGCTCTAATCTTTGGTTGGTGTCTAAGACTGGTAAGATGAGACACTCTTGGAAGATGCCCATCTCTCTCCTTACACTTAGACAATCTCATTTACTTTCGATAAATTAAATCAAATCCTCTTGAAAAGGAAAGAAAATACTCATTTAGCGTTATTGGTTTGATTCATATTTTTGTGGGTTTTTGGGCTACATTATAATATGTAGTATCCGTAGATTCGTTATATTGTAATGGTTAACATTGGACATCTTCTGTTAGAAAGCTTTGCCTTTAACAAAATTAAGAAATGTGACAATGTAAAGAGGTGTTGGGGATTCAGATTTCATTTTTTTCCCCCAGAAAAAAGGAGTAACATATTTCTCTGTATGTCTGTATGTGAACAAAGTACGTGTCAAAGCTCGGCAGAAAACTGAATTTCAAAAATGTCAGAATTTCCAGGAGGAGGGACATTCTTTATCCTTGTGGAGAAAACAGAGGATTTGAACTTAAACCCGACAAGAAGGACAAGAAAATAAGACAAAGTGAAATAATGGCCTTTATCTTAGAGACACTAAAACCCTCTTTTAACTCCCATGGAAATTGATGTGTCTTTGGCATCCAAATAGAAGTAAAACGTTAAAATAGCATTGCAAATCCAGACTACTTACCTAAAAGCAAACAGATAAATTCCAAGATGAACTGAAGGCTTGTCCACATTAGCATTTCAGTTCTGTCTGTGAGTGTACCTTTTCAGTGAAACTTCTGATGTTCCCATTCCAAATATACATAAACAAGATGGCGCACTCCCAAAGACCACCAATGCCCTCCTGCCATGGTTTAACCCCAGCTGGCAACCAGAACCATGCAGCAATTTTCCCACCTCTCCCTTTTACCCCCAAGAAGAAGGGGGAAGAAAGGGAAAAAAGAGGGGAAAGAGAGGAAAAAAAAACCTCCTGAGTTCACATAAGTACCGTTTAATAGAAACAATAACAAAAAAGGAAAAATAACAATAATAATAACAATAATAATAATGACAATAATAATAATGTGTCTCTCTCACCTCCTGGTGAATTGGCACCATTCCAGGCAGTGATCATGGATTCCCGCCCCCTAGCTAACCCCCCATTTACATATGGAGCGTGACCTCTATGGTATGGAATGTTCCATGGGCCATTCCATCATTCTGTCTCTACTTCTATGGGAAGCTGAAAAAAGTCCTTTAATAGTGTAAATAACACTTAGCAACAACTAAAACCAATAGGTATTATTGACATTCCTTTCACAGCAAACAGTCGAGAGAAAAATTAACTCTTTCCCAGCTGAAACCAGGACAACTCCAGGTGCCCATAGGTATATGGTCTGCAGAACCACACTAAGGTGCTCCCCTGAAATGTACATAATATGGACATGCTTGTCCAGCCATTGGTTAAAAAAGCCTTACCTCCAGTGATGAAGGTAAATACCTAAAGATTGGTGGGATCATATTCCTGAGAAACACGAGGTGGTAAAATGTGACTGCGTTTGTGTGTGTGTGTGTATGTAATACAGTTATAACCATGCCAGCATAGAAAATATTGCCAGTACTAAGATACTACAGAGACCTTAGCACCACATCGTACTGTGGTGAATATTTCTTTTTTTTGTTCCGCTCTAGTTTTATACCCTTCTTAAACCACATTATTGAGACTGGTTCCCATATCCCCTAGTAGTGATTAGTCAGTCATGAGTGAGAAAGTTTCAAAAGAAATTGTGTATATATACAATAAAATAATTTTTCATCTTTACAGCTGTAATAAAAGCAGGAAACAAAGAGAAAGGAAAACAAAAACCAGTCAAACAAAGAAATTAAATAAAAACAATGAATGCTACTAAAAGGAGAAATAAAAGACAAACGTAGCAATGTCAGGTCAGGATTCAGATAGAGCCTTCAAATCATACAGGAAATGTGAAAAGCATTCAGCACCAGTATTCAACCCACAATATGCATAAAACAAAAAGATATTAATCCCTGGATGATGTACATCTCTCACCCAAGGCAGACTCAAGCTAACTAGAGAAGTCAAGCACTTATCATGAAAATTACATAAAGGATTATAAGACCAACATCCCAATCATTCTTAGAGAGGAAACACAAACTATAAAATCCTTAATGCCAGTTATTTAGTGAGGTGTAGGCTTCATCTTCTCTCTTATCTTCTTCTTTTCTTTCAGCTTGATAAAGATAAGTCGTCTAAACAATAGAAATACCTTCTGTGCTGCACCAGTTCCATCCAAAATCTATCCGCGTAATAATGTGGTTTGAAAAACCATCACAGAAGTTCACTGAAAATATTACTGAACATACACCCCAGAGAGACAATATGGCTTATGGTTCACATAAGGGAGATGAAAATCAAGCTAAAATACAGGCTAAGTGACATGCCCGGGGCCTCACTGGTATTTTGTGGCAGACCACAGCTGTGAACCGAGGCTAACGTTCTGATCAGTACTTGACTACACAGACTTTGATTTAAATAGTGTTAGTTACAGCAGAGGTAGCTGTAAATCCTCAACTTGCAGCCAGGAAAGTGGAGCAGAGAGGGAGGAAGTGATTTGCATATAAGTAAATTTGTGGAAGACCTGGCAATTAAACGTATAATTTCTAAGACTGAAAGCAGTGTCTTAATCACAAGACCAAGCTTTCTAAGCAGCAGGGAACTTTTTTTTTTTTTTTTGCTTATGTTCTACTCCCAGATAAGTGCTATTCAGCAAGAAGTTGTGTGACATTATCAATCTGGAATGTGCAGAAGCTAAAGTTTGCCACACACTTAGCAGGAATTTACACAATGGTAGATTATTGCCAGAATCAGTTGAAAAATTCAATTTGGACGACACCTATGGCAACATCCAAGTTCACTGGTATTAAAAAAGGTTTGAATTCAGCATTAGTAAACCAAGAGCAAATAAGGGCTTGCAAGAGAAAATATTTATCAACTCATTCCCTGGAAAGTCTTTGAAGGCTTTTATTTTTTGTCTTTGCTTTTTTCTTTGTTGTTTTTGTTGATTTTTTTTTTTCTGTTACATCTTTAAGTACTCCTGAAAGCTTGCCTCTGGCGCAGCTTCTACACAGGGGAGAACATCCCTTATTCCTTCAGCTTTGAAGCTGTAAAGTCACAGCACCCTTCTTCAACTATGTGGTTTCCTTAAATGGGCTTGAAACATACGCTGTTCTGAAAACTTAGTCCAGGTAAGAAACAGCCAGCAACTCTAAAACAAACAAGCATTTTTGTGTCAGAAGAATATAAAAACGTTAAATCTTTTCATACAGAAAAAAGAGAAGGCGTAAGTCCTTTAACTCAGTAACCTAAACCTCACTAAACCTCATAGAAGAAGTAGTCTTTGTTGACTTTCCTTGATGTGTTTTCATAACTTGTTTTAACATTTTCTGTTCACCAATGTTCCTAAAAATTGGTTTTCAAACTGTCTTACACCGTAGTTTTTCCTCACATCATTCTTTCATTCAGTTTTTGATAGGCCATTCAGGCAGCTGTTTATATCATCTCATTTATTCTCTGGGGAAAAGGCTTTCAACCATTCTTCCAGATATAAATAGTGCACAGAGAGATGGTGAAACTGATTTAGACACAATGAACGTAAAATATTACAGAACACTCTCACTTCCACTACAGTGCCAGATATACAAAAATATTAGTACTCCACTCAAGTTGCTGCCTAACTCTTGGCTTCCTCCAGTCACACACATGATTCCCAAACTTGTTTCAGGCCCATTTGAAGTCTTTGCCTTCTCTATTGCTTATAAACTCTTCTGGGATTTACAGAGTAGACATTCCTCATTCTAGGTCATTACAGGACTTGGTCTGATGGATACATTCAGAGTACGCCTAACAGATCAGGCATTTCAGAAGACATAACTAAAGGGAAGTACGCTGACAAGAATCCTTTTGAAATCCATAGTTTGCCTACTGGTTCAGGAAACAGGAGATTTGAGATTGATTTCTGCCTTTTTCAAGGAGGAACTTAAAGGCTGCTTCTTACTTACAGGTTTTTTGATGCTGGAGGTGGGTATGGGTGTAGTCTAAATTAGGTACATTAAAACTGTCCATTTTGCATGCCATTGCTAAGAAAATATGTGTTAACATTATTCTTCAGTTTACTACTTCAGCATTTAAGTGGAGGTGCAGAGCTTTAAATTGCAATGCTTTTACCTCTGGTTTAAACTTATAATTCTAAAAGCAGACAGGCCTAGAATGAAAATCATCTTTGTGTCATATGAATGCCTCATCATTAGGATACAGGTCTTTTTCTCTTTTTTGTTGCTCCTTGCCTGAAGCCCACTCTCCTCCCCAGATTTCATGAGAGTGGTGCCCCAGCACAAAGAAAATAGCTGTCATGGCTGTGATGGCCCAGGGCTTGAATGATAGGTGCTACGATAATGAGCACTATGGTGCCTAAGATCCTTTGTGTCTCGCTTACTGAAAAGGGATATTACTTATCTCTGACAAAGTGTGTTCGTTAGGAGATCTCAGAACTTTTCCATGGAAGTCAATAACATTGTTTTACAGGTAAGACAGTAAGTGAATTATTCAACTATAAAGTGGCTAAACTGAGAATAAAACCAAATGCTAAGCTATACTTTTAACAGACAGATGGACAATCTACCCAGCTCAGCCTCATGTATATTTGGAAAACAACTAGTGTCTGTTCTGAACATTTTTTCATCAAGTGAAGTTTTGTTATTGAGATATGAGCCTTACCATTTCAAAGCTTAAGACCTCCTCTCTGCTTCTTTGCTTCTTACTTTGTTCCTTTCATGGATGTGGTGGCTAGACGCCAGGTGCCCATCAGGCCACTCTATCACCCTCCTCGGTAGGACAGTGAGGCAAGAAAAGATGGAGGAAAAAACCTTATGAGTCAATATAAAGGCTGTTTAACAAAGCAAAAGCAAAGGCCACACCTTGAATCAAAGGAAAACAGAAGATTTATTCTCTAAATCAGCAGGCAATGTCCAGTCACTTCCAGGGAAGTAGGGCTTCAGTACGCATAGTGGTTGCTCTGGAAGGCAAATGTCATAAGAACAAATGTCCCCCTCCTCCTCCTTTCTCTTATTTTTTCTTGCTGAGTAGACATCATGTGGTATGGAATATCCCTTTGGTCAGTTTGGGTCAGCTGTCCTCTCCCAAGATCTTGCCCCAACCCACCTACTAGTGAGGGGGAAATGTTGGAGAGACAGCCTTGATTCTGTGTGACAATTGCTTAGCAGTAGCCAAAACACTTGTGTGTTATCAACACCTTTCTAGCTACCCATACAAAGCACACCACTATGAGTGCTGCTATGGGTAAAATTAACTCCATCTCAGCCAGACCACATACAGTGGAATACATGAAGAAGGTACTCAGATGATAGATGGCATTACTAATGTGTTGTCCAAGTGGATATGTGATACACCAAAATATACTTTCAGAGTGATGAACATAAGCCACTTGGGTAGGCTTTTAAATAAAATTAATAATTAACCTTTCTATGAAAACTCCATAGGTTTCATACAAAAACCCAAAAACATTCTTTAAGCCCAATTTTTTGGACCTACCATAGCAGGAAAGAAAAGGCTTGTGTGGTGAAGTACAAAGTATATTTGAAACCAGTACATCATTAGGTCAAAATGCAGAGCTACCTTGAAAAAAATCCATAGTTAAGTATTGTCTGCTCCTCTCCATTTCTTTTATGCTGCCTGCCTCCTTTTCTTCCCCCCAGCTGCTCCACAAACTCAGTCTTTTTTGCGGGGTATATTGGAAAATAAATTAGTTGGATTTGTGCTATCAGGGAATCTGTCATTAGGGTGATATTTGTCTTTTTCTTCTTCCCTTGTGGTTTCTATCAAAGGTTCAAGCATGTGGGTTATATCTCTCTTTATCTCTATTGTGTCTTAACTTAGAAGGGAAAGAAAACAGGAAAGATATTTTATCTCCTTATGTACCATGTAAGGATCAGTTGCATTGAGGTAGCACCCATATCTCTCTGCTGTTTCACTTGTCCACAAATTGTTTGAGCCAACTGGCCAAACTGAAACAAAAAGCGAGAATGTGATTTAGATAAGATTTCTTCTGTGTTACTGAATTATTGAAAGTCTGGGTAACAGTGCTGGTTTGTGCTGTCTCTGTTCTGCTTTGAGTTTATTTTAGGTATGATTTTCTATAATATTTAGAAAAGTAAAAAAAAAAAAGCAGGAAAGAGTCACTTTAGCAGTGAGCAATGAACTATTTGATGCAATTTTTTCTTCAATTTAATGTATAAATGTGTTTCTTTATTACTAATATGAATATAGGATTACCTTGAAATCTCAGATTAGTTCAGAAAAACTTGAATGGTCAACAAAACATATATGCTTCTTACCACGCATATATCTTCATCTTGTAAAATGCAGTGAAAAATTTCGCAATATAAAGTTTTACCTAGAATTTCAAAGACCTTCTTGGGCCCGTCAGTCTTTGACTTCTCTGAATGGAGTAAGTTAGGATTTCTTATTATCCTCGCCAAATCCAGAGGCTATGGAAAGAACAAAACCAACAACAAATCATCCAGAAACAAATACACCAGTTCACATGGCTCAAGTCTTGTAAATTTGATCAGAGCACAAACCAGCTTTTAGGGAGCAAGTCTAGTGTGGTGTGAGGGCCTTTTTCTTTATCTCCCCTCCCCCCCCCCCAAAAAAAAAAAGGCTCTGTATTTTGCATTAAATCTATGTTGTACCAAAGCACTTCCTTTGCTATGTGCCCATGGAGAGCTTTGTGTGCTCTGATTTGACCAAATACTTAAGCACTTTTTGAAATAAATGTTATGATTATTGAGCATTAAATGTGATATGGGTGAAGCCAGTTGCATTTAGTGGTGCTTTTCACGTTGCCAAATGCGAAATGTGTCTGACCCCTTTAGATATGCAACATACTTCCCATAAACTTGCATTTTGCATGCTGTAACGTCCAAATTTTCTGCTTCATCTTCCTCCCACCCCCAATTTTGCATTTAAATGGACAAAGAAGCAATTACTTGCTTGGGCAAAGAAAGAAAAGTAAAAGAACACAGCCTACATTCGAATGTTTAACACTGGTGCTAATTCTGAGTACTCTATTCTTGGATGATTTGCTTTCTGGCTATAGAAAGCAACCAGTAAGAAAGGGCAAGATTGTGAACGAGACAGAGGCGAAAACATAGCCAAAGATGACTTAAGTGGTGATAAAAATACAGTGGCTGGGACAGATGTCTGAATTATTCATTTCTTTTGATACCATAAACACAGCACGGGGCAAGCTGTAATATACGTCTTGGAGGTCACATAGATAATGAAATCAGTTGTTTATTTCAATAAAAATCATAGGAAGGGGTTTTGATTAAATAATAAGGATGTGTTAACCATGATTTCTTTGAATACTTTTAAAGTCATTGTAGGGGAGCACGGAGGAAATCTCTTTTTCACTGGGAAACGTGGCATTTTCTCTGTAAAGGGGTTTTGCATTGTGATACAGTTCTTTAATTACCTATTTTGATATAAAAACACTACCACTTTCAAAACCTGAGGTATGTCAAAATGTGAGGCAGCTCCTGTGATTCTATGGTAACCAGTGCCATTTCCCAGTTTTCCCCTTGCATTACTTGCTTATTCTCATATGCCACTTATATTGTAAACTCCTTGGGGCATGAACAGTCTTTTTATTGTCTGTATAGAAGTCAAGCAAGGTTTGAGTGATTTAATTTGATCCAGTAGACGTGACTACATCTTCTTATTATCAGCACATGGTGGAAGTGGTCTGTCCCAGAGCATGATCTGGATCCTACGGGATGAGCTCAGTTCAAACATTACATTAATCTGCGCCCATGTCTGATACATCTGTTGGTGTAAAGTTGCATGGTATGAAAATATTTTCTGACACTAGCTGTATTTAAACTGATCAGCTGCCTAATACTTTGACATGTCTCAGGTTTGAGACATCCTGTCAATACAGAGGGATTGTGTTAGTGTGTCACTGATGTAGGAGAAGTTGCTTTACTGTGATACCACCGAGATCTTTAATTCCTACCAGATAAGCGATAACAGAGTTCGTAAAGTACATGAGTTTTCCAATGGAATTTGAGTGCTTAAGCACCTTAGGGTTCTTTTTTGTTTGTTTGCTTTTGTTTTTTGGGGGGCAGAGGGAACGCGTTCTGAGAATGCACCCTGTCGTTGAACTTACATATAATATGCCCACAGGAAGAAAGAACTGGAAATTTATTTACTGCTTTTTTATCATCATGTTTTCAGACCAGGCCTACACAGAAATGCAGTTGTGCTAACTTAGACCAAAGCTAATTTAGCCCAGCATCTTGCATATGACAACAGCCAAAAGCAGAGGTGTAGAGTAAGAACAAGGTGTGTATAGAAATAGTTGCCAGAATATTGTCCCAGGCTGAATTCTAGTCCATTTTTGTTAATTTTTATTGTGGACCATCCTACAAAAAGCAGTGCATTGCCTCCATTTCTGCCGGGCTACCCAGGTCTATGGGCCGACCACATAAAACACACTGAACAAGCTTCCCAAGGCACTGGATGGACATCAAGAAATACGAGATCTTCCTCAAAAATGCAGAAGATACTGTTTTCCTCAGATGTTGATGAAAACTAGTAAAAAATTTCTTGTAGTCTGAATCAAGAGTCATTAATTTGGGGAACAGCAAAGCCAGAAAACCTGAAGTTTTCTTTCACCAAGTTTTTTTTCACCAAGAATTCCTCCTGAGTCTTGACTGCCACGAAGATATTTTTACAGCCCATTCTCATGGTCGTTTTCGCCACCTGGCTCTTGAATATCCCTGTAGCATGCTGGCTGCTTCTGTAGGTAGTCTACTCTGTTGTCTATTGGTTTCCCTTGTAAAAGAACATTTACAAATGTGCAAAGATGTGGATAGAACAAAAAAGGTTCTGGTCATACATATTTAAAAGTGAAGTTGTACGAGGCTTCAACTTAGAAGATAACATTGTATATTTATTTATCTTTTTAAAGCATTGTTGTAGTTCCTGGAGCTCTCCTTGACATCTTATCTATCACAGTGCTTCCACTGAATATTCTAACACTGTGCCGCTTTTAATCTTCAGATGTAAACAAAAGCTTATTTTTTTCATACCACCATCACAACCTGACAAAAGAAGAGGCTGAATATTGATTTATTTGCTCAAAGAAACTGTCCAAAGATAATTCAAAATACCTCCCGACCTACTAAATATCCATTACATGTCGTGTTCTTTTTTTCTTTTCTTATTTGGATTCTCACAGACCATAATTGTAGGGAGCATACTCCAGGAGCTAAAAGCCGCAACTTCACTTCATGATTGTAACTTTTTGCTTTGCACTAGGCACTGTAAAGGGAAGAAAGATAAATCAGTGGTACAGTGCACTCTCACCTTGAATACTATGTTCCATTTTGGTCAACTCGACATGGCAGGAATAGAAAAGTCTTGAGAACAGCAATGAAAATGACTAAGGTTTCCAGATGAGGAGAGATTAAAAACCCAGAAACTATTTAGGTCTTGGTTTCCCTAGTCCTCACTTCCATCTGTAATTCACCTGGCATTATGAGAGATTAACCAGAGCTGGCTGAGGCCATGTCAGGACTACTGACATTGTTTATCTGCAGAAGAATTTCCGAGTCCCTTATCACTGCATATCTACATGTCTACTCTTCCCTTGATGAAGTGAAGCCAGTGGCACAAGTGTATATTTAAGGGCAGCAGGACTGTGTCCTCAATCTGGGCAGCGTGAGGAGAGAGGAAGAGAAAATGTTTTCTTTTAGATTACAAATTACTTGGGTAAGATATTTTTATTATGATATATGTGTACAATGACTAGAAGAGTGTACTCCAACGATTCCAAAATATAAATGTGAAATATGAAGAAAGACAGAGCTGGCAGTGAAGCTTATAAATAATAAGTGACATGGAAAAAGCCTATTAGGAGTGCTCTTAATTTAGTTCTGTCCTAATTATACTATTAGGGTAAATGTCACCAGATGATGCATTTATATAGAATTCCAAATTCTTTTTCATGGAATACACAACAATTATTTATCCAGAAAACATATTTTATCCTATAATTAACCCTATACTTTGGAAGTTCTATAGGTGTCAGGAGAGTTTACTATCTTTCTTTGTTCAACTTTTGTGGCAAAGTTCATTCTGGGAACTGGTGGTTAGATAAAAGAATTGTCAGAATACTTTTTGACCACCTCTGTTCCAGGTTTGTGGTACCCATATCAATTAAACAACTCATTATTTAAAATAACTTTCCATGTCACTGATTGGCAAGTCCAAGATGCTAGGTATTTCTCAACAGAGGGACATAATGAAAAGATTAATGGCCAAAATAACTAAAGAACTAGTAATATATCATTAAAAAAATGAAATTACTTGATTTTCAGCTCTGACCCACTGTACCTAAAAAGTCAGTGTCAAAAGCTTTAATTACCCTTTTTGTAAAATGGATGGTGTATGCTTCCTCCAGAAATATGCAGATAAGAGAAGAACATCAAAATTCATAACTGCTCAGATTTTTCAGAAATACTCATCATTTTTTAGGGAAAGAAAATGTTACCATCTGGCCTCTGTGGGTAGAGATCAAACACAGAGCTGAAATGCTGCAGTTTGTTACCATTCATCAAGGAGCAGAGGTAACCTCACTAAGGGCTTCACTCTTAGCCTTTCATAAACAACATGCCAGGTAAGTTAGGATTTTTTGAAAAACAAAACAAAGCAAAACAGCACAAACCAGCACAAAACAAAACTAAAAAGACCCAGAAACTTTCCTCAGTGAAATAAGTTTAAGTTGATTTTTTCGTTTGCTTTGTTTCTGCACAGGGTTATGAGCACTCATTTGATCTGAAGCTCAGGTGAAAAATATTAATGTCATCAGATGTTGTTATTTGATTCTGAAGCTGATCTTTTACATACCCAAATTGAAAATGAGGTGTTTTGAAAGCAGGCAATGGGTGCTGAGTACTTCAAAAGCCTTGCCCTGAGCACCTGAGAAAAAGACCTCTTTGTTACAGGTCTTTCTGGTGTTTCACGTCTGTGGTAGGTAATGTCACGGGACTGTCCTTTGTCATTCTGCATTAATGGTGCCTGTCAGGCACAGAGCACTAATACCTTACAGTCAGACTTGTGACCGGCACATCTATCTTACAGATGGCACCTGAGTTTGCCCGTATACATTCTGAACAGGTTTTTTTGAATCTCTAACGAAAAGCTTTTTACAGGAGCTTGGCATGCGGCTCCTGTTGCTAATCCCATCCTTCAGACTCAAAAATCATCTTTCTTGCATGGTAAGAGAAGTTAAAAAAAAAAAAAAAAAGAACTCACCTGGGAATCTAGGCAGCCACGACTACATCATTTGTCTGCCTTCAGCAATCCAAAAATCCAGATTTTAATATCTGCTAATGGGCTAAGAACACGCAAACTTTCATCTTTGTCAAGTCCTGAGCAGTCACTGTTTGATAAAGCACTGGAAAAAGCCCTTAGGTGCTATTGAGGCCAATGGATAAAAAAGTGTATTTAAATGTATTTCCACTATGTGTAGCTGGGATCAAGGCTTGCTCGTACCTCCTACAGGTCTCTGGTGCAGACTTGCTGGGTAAAGGAAAAGATCCCTGCCCAGAACTTTCCGCAGACAAGCAGAGAAGAGAGAGGAATGGCATTACTGAATCCCTAGTCTCTAATGATACAGCCTAGTGCATGGAAAGAACTCCTAATAGCACGTCATCAACTACTAGGGAAAAAAAAAAGTGTATATATATGTTATTAAGTCAGAGTATTTTGACCTCAGGGCAATCCTGTTCCAGAATCTTTTGTGGAGTCCTGTTTATAGAGAACAGCAAAAGCCTACTCTAGAAAGCTCAGAGGCACTATAAAAGACTATTTTACCAGTAATTTCTCATTATCAAATTCTCAGAGAGTAATGGAATAGAAATTTATAAAGTGAACAATGCAAACTATACAAATGGAGAAAGAAAGGCAAGCAAGCTCATGTTAAAAAAAAAACCACAAAATTGATAAAAATATAATTTCCTATTTTCAGGAATTAATAAACTATGATATTTTGAAAGAAGAATCCATTTGTCTTAATAATTTTACAAAAAATATTTATCAATTTTTCAACAATGAGAAAATTGAGTAGTCACTTGGCCATCTTAAATTTCACTGCCTCAACTTCTTCTGCCAAACTAGTTTATATTTTTCAGAACTTACTGTCTTCTCCCTGGTCTAAACTCCTTAGGACTATAATTGTCATTGGGGCTTACTCAGCTTCTTTATTCTTCTTATATTAATAACTCAACTTCTTCCTTTAAACCAAGGTAATTTGGTGTAATTATTCCACAACCACTACGTCCATTTTATGATTCTTAGTAGATGAGTAGATGAATATATTAACAGATTAGTAGATTATCATAAACATTTAGAGTACAATTTCACCTAAAGATATTAGCTATTACATGCAGGAATCTCTTTACTTTTCAAATTTAAGAACTATTTCTGATTTCTTTTTAAACTGTATTTAAAGGAAAGTGTTTATGCTGATCTTAGACCCAGACATCACATAAATGAAAAATGTGAGCAAATTTTTCAGAAACTTTGTAAAACTCAATCTAGAAATAGTGGGGTTTTTTTGTTTGATTGGTTTGCTTTTTTTAGCTAGATAAAGTTCATCCCTCTGTATTAAGGAAAAGAAATAAAAGAAAAAGCAAAACAAAACAAAACAAAACAAAACTTTTTCTCATCTCCAACTGAATCTTTTACTGAAATGTACTCTTTGCTACTAATGTTAATCCATATGATACAGTCTTAACCAGATTAATGTCAGAGACACTACCATCTTTTTCCTCCCCCATTATAGGATCATAATCTGTTTTAGTCAGTTAAAGATCCAAACCCTCCTGCAGTAGATCTTAAGCAATCAGTTTTAAATGTGTCACGTCAGATTGGCCTTTTGCTACATTAACTTTAAACTAGAATGAATTACTCTACTTATACCTGTCCTGGCCTAATCTAATTTTACCAGTCTCCCTATGCGTTATTACCTTTGGACAGCAGCTGGTCTCTTCAGTGACTGTCCATTAGTATCTCTGAACATGAGATAACTCCACTGTCCTGATGAAGGGCAATGAAGAAATATGTGTCACAGAGGCTAATTTGGTGTGCCTAAATTATATGAAATACAGGTGAAATTTTCCTTGTAACATGATTTAAAGCAAACAACTAACTTTGCTGGCTTGGTAACACCTACCATTGCTAAATACATGTTTATGACCAACATGAAACTCTGACTTTGTGTGCAGTAAGCCCAACTCTCATTCTCATCCCATACAATGTCTCCCGGTAAATCAGTCTCAGGAAATCCCTTTTCAAAGACAAGTATTTTACTTTGTTTCATGATCATATTAATATTTGTAGAAGGAGATTAGTCAGAGACCTGGTCCATCTTATTGGCTTTCTCCAGTTTCTTGGTAATGGTTAGTAAAAAATAACAGAAACATGGGCATTTTCTTCCTTTCTCTTGTGAAATTATGTTCAATTGGGTAATATCCCATGACTACGAGTGGCGTTTTTTCCTTTTTTTTCCTTTTTTTTTCTTTTTTTCTCTTAGATTTAAATTTCAAAGGTTCTAACTTGGTGCTGTTACATGATCAGAAAAACAGATACAAGTTTGGAAGGGAACCCTGCGTTTCATCTCGAACAACCTCCTCCTCGAAGCAGGGGCAACTTGCAAGTCAGTCTGTGCAGAGTTCTTTCTAGTCAACTTTTGAAACTTCCATGTTATCCCCTATCCAAGATGTGCATATTTATAATTTCCTCAGTCTCTGGTTGGTTCTGCATTCTGTGAAGGATTTAGGACACCCACTTTTGGGCATCAGTAATTCATATTAATCTAAGGTGAAACATGAAGGCTATCCCATTTCTCCTATTTTTTTAATTCATTAAAGATAAAATTAAACAGTACCTGGTATCTTAAATAGAACTCCAGTCAGAAACCACTTAGGTTAGAAGGGGCCTTTAAAGGCCGTCTAGTCCAACCTCCTTGCGATGAGCAGGGACATTTTGAAGTAGATCAGTTGCTCAGAGCCCCATCCAACCTGATCTTGGACGTTTCCAGGGATGGGGCATCTACCACTCCTCTGGGCAACTTGTGTCAGTGTTTCACCACCCTCATTGTAAAAATTTTATTCCACATATCTAGTCTAAATCTACCCTCTTTTAGTTTAAAAAAAGCCTTTTGTCCTATTGCTACAGGGCCTGCTAAAAAGTTTGTCCCCATCTTTCCTGTAGGCCCCTTTTAAGTACTGAAAGGTGGCAACCATGTGTCCCCAGAGCCTTCTCTTCTCCAGGCTGAACAACTGCAAATCTCTCATCCTGTCCTTGTAGGAGAGGTGCTCCATCTGTCTGCTCATCAATGTGGCCCTCCTCCGGTCCTGCTCCAACAAGTCCGTGTTCTTCCTGTGCTGAGTGCTCCAGAGCTGGATGCAGTCCAGGTCCCTCTGGATGGCATCTCTTCCCTCAGGCAAGTCAGATGCACCACTCAGGTTGGTGTCAATGGCAAACTTGCTGAGGGTGCACTCAATCCCACTGTCTATGTCATTGATGAAGATATTAAACTGTTCTCGTCACAATAAGGACCCCTGAGGGACACCACTTGTCACTGATAAGTGACAACCACTTATGTCGTGGATGACTTGAGGATTAAATCTCATCTTTCAGTCTACCTCTTAATTTTCCAGTGTTGTTTTCATGACTTCTTGTGACAGAATAACACACACAGTGTAATGAGTTTGCCACAGCCATAAAGTTTATTGACAGACTTTTATCTCAAAACATTGATGTTTATGTGAGTAGATCGATGGATCACAGATGTTCACAGATGACCTAGCCAGTGGCATTATTCAATACAAAACAAAAATACTTTTCATCAGCCTGCAGCTTCTGCAAATTTGCATCTCTTCAATCCTTTCATTTTTGTCAGAGTGACTAAAATATTGATGTCCCCAACAGAAACAGTACTAACAGATTAAATAATATAGCAAAATTAAGTTTAAAATCTTTGAGGTCTAGGAAAGATGCTCTGGAATAGATCACCTAGGAAGGCTATGGAGCCTTCATCCTTACCAGGACTGAGGCTATTAGACAAATGTAGATTGATAGTAAACCAGATAGCATGAGCACTCAATCTGATTGCAAATCTAGCCCACAGAGAATCCCACCAGTTCTAATATCTGTGAGAAAATGAAAAGTTAATATTTACCATGTTGTACCAATGGAAAATATTGCGAGTGGTCTTTCAGTAAGTATGAACATTGAAGTCATGATGTTAACAATACCATTAGAATCACTGAATTATTCTTTTATCAGTTCTGAACTTAGGCTTGGAGATAATAAATAGTGAAAGATATTCATAAAGCTATTTTTATCCCCTGAAGACTTTAGTGACTTATTATAATCAGAGGTAGAAAGTTATTTGCAGAGGTGATTCATGCAGACTATCTTCAATTCTTGCTGGAAATTACCCTCAAAATTTCCAAAAGATTCTTTGTTGCCCATAACAAGAACATCTGAGGTAGGTGTGTGCTGTCCGGGATGTTCTTTTGTTACTATGAAAGGGCAAATATGAACACCTCAGACTTCACCAAACCGTTTCATTATTGAAAACTGGGCTGAAATCTTTTTCACAGCTCTATTTTTAGCCTTAGATAAAACATAGAAGTCCAGACATACAGAATAAGCAAGAAATCTATTAAAAACAAAAAAAGAAAAAAAGAAAAAGAAAAAGAAAAAAAGAAAAAGAAAAAGAAAAAAAGAAAAAGAAAAAAATGTGTCAGGCTTGTTAAGCATATCTTGATTGTTTAAAATGAGTTTTATTTTATCCATGACCATCAGCATTAAGAAAATCATGTCATCATTTAACTAGTCTTCTGATAATTGTGTTTGAAAACCAAGGGAATTCATGCAATGATGATAATAATAAATGCTTTACCTCATGCATACAGTTAATTTTTTCTTCTACTGCATTCCTGAGTTCACAAGACTGACCCTTTCTTCGAAATAATTATTCACCAGTGTCATCAGAGAGAAAAAAAACCAACAACAAACGAACAAGCAACCTTCCTTTTAATTATGTTTTCTTGGGTTTATGTCCATATTTACAGAGGATAAAGGACTTCTCTATCAAGACACCAAAAATGGATGGCAAAGCAGGAACATAATCTTCACTGTGTTAGTGACACTTTAGTTGCATAAGCATCCACTCACTATACTTCAGAGTGTTGCTGAAGAATTTTATTTTCAGGCTTTGGAGAAGTTAAATTCATAGGAATTTAAAAGAGTACTTTCACTCAAGAATGAGTCCTTTCCAATTGTCCTTTTCAGAGAAACAGACATTTTAGTATGGCAATTAGCTAGTTTACTTAACTGAGAAGCAAATATTCCTGTGATCACTCAGGCTAACAGTGAAAGCAAGCAAGAACAAATTCGTACTCTAATGACTGCAGATGGCAATACCATTCTACATCTCATCTCTTAGCATCGTAAATTCTGTTACTAATACCCTTATATGTCCATTTTAGACTTGGGGATTATTTTTTTTAATGTTACTCCACATTTGCCACTTGTGTTAGTAATTAAAAGTCTCCAGAGAAGACTAAAGTTAGTCTGAGTTCTTGTTGTGCCTCTGAGTTTCATAGTTATAACTTGCTACGCTCATGGCTTTTTATGCAAGTCCCAATGCTTTAGGCACTGCCATAGCAATGTTACTACTCTTCCTTTTGGGGAAGCAAGGGCAGAAGGGTATCTCATTTATACCCTGGGAGCTGACTATATGTCAAGTCAGGCTTGAAAGCAGCAACCTGGAGCACAGAAGCTACAGATGCTTCCTGGGACAGGTTTCTTGGCTTTCCAGCGTGGGGTCAATTACAGTAGCAATTACATCACAGCTTTAGCCAAAATCCTCCTTTTGGCATTGAGACAAATCACCTGCTGGTGTCCACTACAGGCAGCTAGATTCAGCTCCAAAAAAATTCAGTGTAATTTGGGTGAGGACAGGATGCAAGCTCAAAACAGCATGAAAAGTATTACACCTGAACTCTGTGACAGGTCAATGCACTATCTGCTCTGATCTGCTCAACAGGTCTCCTCATCATTTTTAGTGCATGCCCTAGTGTGGCTAAAATGCTTTATTCCCACTTTCCAGGAGCAAACCTAATTCTCCAACGGGGGAGAAGAGATTGTTAGAGGGAATGTGTCACGAGTAAAATGCAACCAGCCAGATGGCACACGGCTCTGGGTCAAGAGAAGGACAAATCTGCAGCTCTCCCAAGGTGATAGTTGGAAGAAACTGAGCTTCATGAGGTGTAATGCTCCTCCCAGCTCTCTGGCCTATAGGACAGATATATGTCACAATATATTTCATGACATCACAAAGGGCTCAAGCCTCTACACTTTGGGGTAGATTTGAACATAGCAGGCAATAGAAAAATTGAGACTAAAATTGTCACCACAGCTCCTGAGAGGAAAGGAAAGGCTCTACATATGACTGTACTCCACTTTGTAACTGTTTAAGGAAAAAAGCAATTAGGAGGATCAATTAACTCAATGAAAGCCTAATGAAACATCTACTGAGGGGCAAGAAAATCACAGTGGTTTTAATGTTTGCTTCATCTCTTTTCACATGAGGATTGTCCAGGAATACCAATCCTTACACAAGGTTGATCAAGAACAAAATCAGATAAGATCCGCGCAGAAATGCTAGACCTCACACTTTGAAGGAATCTTAGCAGCTTGAATGGCTACTGCAGGTCAGCTTCTCATCTCAGTCTGCCAGGGACTTCTGGCTGTGTCCTTACTCCCCCACCCCCGTTTAATGTGCTAAGACAGGTACACTAAGATGGCTCTGGGAGGAGAAAAACTAAGGTTGTCATGTTTCTTTTTTTCAATCTTATTGGTTTAACATGGAGAAACATCCTTATAGAAAAGCTGACTGTGCTCTCTTAAGTAGCTTGCTGCTACCAGCAGGAATGCCTCCCTTTCTCTGTCCTCCTCCCACTAACCAGGATATGCAGCCCTGTACAGTTCTTTATTCCAGCACTGGTTTGTGGGGTACACTTCAACTGACCAGCTAAGCAGAAAATGAAGACATCAAAATAATAATTAAAAAAAATCACATAACTTTCTGCTTGCTTAGGAAGCTGAACTGTCTCATAAGTGTTGGGAGGGGTAAGGCACATGCCAGACAGCTCAAGAGTAGGGACAGAACCATGCCAGGAGGAGTTAGAAAACACAAATAAATGTCATCCTATCAGTACTGTAATTGGTCTTTGTGCATTTTCATTGGCATTAGTCTTGGGACACACCTTCTCTACACTTTGATTTTACAGTACAGAAAGACTGGGGAGGGAGGAAGGGCACAGGACGTGGAGAGAAAAGAAGCAAACTCATCAGTTTGAGGATAGACTTTGAGTAATTGCTAGAATCCCACAGACCACGGAACTCAGTGGAGAAGGCTAGGTTTTGAGTTAAGGCTACCCCAGACCTACTGGCGAGCAAGGCCTTCATTACAAGTTAAGGCATGGCCTGCGTCCACCCTTGGAGCACAGAGGGACCTGTATGCTCAAGTACTTGTATCATGGCTTAAAGGGCTACTAAGCAGAGTTCCTCCAAAAAGGAACTCAAAATTGATACCTATTGTAGTATTTTCACCTCTTTTTTTCTGGGAAGAGACCCTCTGTCCATCAGGTACTCAAGCCCCTCAAGTGATGTGCAATTGCCACTTAAGCAGAAACCACGTTGCTTGCTGTCTTTGCTTATAAAATCTTTGAGAGCTTTATGACACCTGAGCAGAGCTGCCCAAGGACTGAGCAGCTCTATGACCTCTCCTTGTCACAATCCAGCTGTACCTACATAATACTTCTCAAACAAGCACCTTCTTTACAGCAGGCAGAAATGGATCATCAAGCAAGATTAAAAGCCTGGTCAGAGAAAAGTGACTTTCTTTCATCTCAGCGAAGGTTTCAGCTGCTCTTAAACCCCTAATTGCTGGGCCTTCACACTCCACTTCCTAGACTGAAGCATGATGTGGACTCTTTATTTATTTATCTCCCCCCACCAGTCTTCCACAGACAATACAGTGGTTCTTTTTTTCATGAAGTAAGAACATTTGGCAGCACTGCAGGTGCATTTTGTCCAGTATCTCTGCTATTGCAGGCAGGAGCTAAATGGGTGATTAGGGATGCACAAATCTCAAGAGATTCAGAAATTTATTTCTGACAGGCACCCAGGAGTGCTCTTGTTTACATACTATCCAAATACACTAGTCAAAACCTCTTGTATATTCATCTCTTCTACTGCAGTGTCCTATTTGAAGACAGTAGCCAAAATTCATTCATAAGAAAGTTTCTCTGACTTCCTTCTGCTTGCTTTAAAGTCCTTGGGCTCTGGGAGTGCTAAGTCAGAATGGGTTTGGTTAGGTTATGTGATTCTGTGTGATTCTGTGATTCTTACGACTCAGCATTTGAATTGAGACATCCCAGGCTCATTGTACCATGACATGAGACAGGTTAGACTACATTTGCTTTTCTGTTTAGATCCAGTGATTTGAATGGTATCATACAGCAATATATAAGCAAGGCAAGTAAGAAATAAAAAAGCTATCAGATACAGAAGTTTCTCTTTGAAAGGTTATTTCTGTGTCCGAAAGCTTATGTGTTTTACCAGCTAGAACACTCAGTCTAAAACTGATGTCTCTTCCCTTCTTCCTGTCTGGGTTCTGTTATACCCAGGGATCAGCATTGTTTTTCCATGAACAGACAAGGTACTTTGCCTATTGGAAGGGTGACTGGGCTATCTAATCTAAAAGGGAAAAAAAGTTGGTTATTATTAGACAGCACTCCAGGAATATAAGAACAGTATAGTGGTACAGAAACACAAGTATAGCCCCACAATCCGTGGGCAATCATATTTGCACAACAAAGTGTTTAAATAAGCAAGCCCTGCTAAGTGCTATGCAAATACAGCTAATTTGCTTCTGGAACAGAGCTGATAGATTCATATGGTGGGGTAGCATGATTTAGATGATTTCAACAGCTTGAGGTTTTCTGTATCTCAGGACCCTGTGAGATGGATATATTCTGAGTTGTTTTATCTCATTTTCTTCCTAGAAATCAACCCTGTAAATAGGGTGTATTGTAGTCTGGCTGGGGGCTTCATTTAATCTTTCCTGGCTTTGCAAAACAGCAGCTTGTAAAACTTCTACTTTTTTCGATTAAAGCAGAACTAATATAAAACATCATTTCCTTCTGGTTTTCAGTCTCAGGTTAAATTAAAAAAATAAAGATCCAGCAGACAAAAACAAGAGAAGATTTAAAAATTTACATAAGCAATATTTTCAGAGATTAAAAAAAAAAGTTCATTATGAACCTTGGGCAAAGGTTTGAGTGGTTTCTTATTTGATCAGAACCTATTTGTTTATCCCTAACTTTAACCATATGGGAACAGTTTTATGGAGCAGGCTCATAAAATGAAAATGACAGAGCGCACAGCTCAATCTGAGTCTGCTTGGGCTGTAAATATCTTGTTATCACCAGCTCTGATGCTCTAAACCTTAACTCCTGGATTAGCATAGTCAGTGCTGTGCTCTTGCAGACTATAAAGGTAGTTCAGCCTGAAGATCCAGAAATGGAGAATGCTAAAACCACACATTGATACAGAAAATGTCAGCATTGTAAAGCAAAGGGTAATATAAAGGTGGTCAGCATGACCTTTCTTTCAGGAAGAGGAAAGAGAAAGAAAGCAAGAAAGGAAAGAAAGCAAGAAAGGAAAGAAAGAAAGGAAGAAAGAAAGGAAGGAAAGAAAGGAAGGAAGGAAGGAAGGAGGGAAGGAAGGAAGGAGGGAAGGAAGGAAGGAAGGAAGGAAGGAAGGAAGGAAGGAAGGAAGGAAGGAAGGAAGGAAGGAAGGAAGGAAGGAAGGAAGGAGGGAAGGAAGGAAGGAAGGAAGGAAGGAAGGAAGGAAGGAAGGAAGGAAGGAAGGAAGGAAGGAAGGAAGGAAGGAAGGAGGGAAGGAAGGAAGGAAGGAAGGAAGGAAGGAAGGAAGGAAGGAAGGAAGGAAGGAAGGAAGGAAGGAAGGAAGGAAGGAAGGAAGGAAGGAAGGAAGGAAGGAAGGAAGAAAACGAAAGAAAGAGGGAAAGAGGGAAAGAGGGAAAGAGGGAAAGAGGGAAAGAGGGAAAGAGGGAAGGGAAGGGAAGGGAAGGGAAGGGAAGGGAAGGGAAGGGAAGGGAAGGGAAGGGAAGGGAAGGGAAGGGAAGGGAAGGGAAGGGAAGGGAAGGGAAGGGAAGGGAAGGGAAGGGAAGGGAAGGGAAGGGAAGGGAAGGGAAGGGAAGGGAAGGGAAGGGAAGGGAAGGGAAGGGAAGGGAAGGGAAGGGAAGGGAAGGGAAGGGAAGGGAAGGGAAGGGAAGGGAAGGGAAGGGAAGGGAAGGGAAGGGAAGGGAAGGGAAGGGAAGGGAAGGGAAGGGAAGGGAAGGGAAGGGAAGGGAAGGGAGAAAGAAAACTCCCATGAAATACACAAAGTTTACAGTAAAGTCAATTCAGACACATGGTAAGTGAGAAAACTCAGTCCCAAACAAGCAACGTGACTTGCCCAGGCAACAGAACAGATCAGTATGAGAGCAAAGCAAATCTGGTTTCTGAAATAAATTTGTAATTTGATTTTTTTGCTTTCTCTTACTGACCACTTCCACAGCACACAGTTGCAGATCTCTTGTGGCATGGCAGCTCTTACTTGTTCTAACACTTATATTGTGTTAGCTTTAAGAAAGAAAGAATTAAAAAAAAAACAAAAAACCAAAAAACCGAAAACATCTCTCAGTTCTGCTACCTGGAGGGATGCAAACAGTCCTCACTCACCCGGTTCCAGAGGATGCCTATTGGCTCAGTTCAGTGGTGCGATATCAGCTTCAGGCGGTCATCTGATAAAATTCCCCAAGGTTTATGAGCCTCAAAACACTTATGCATCTGATCCAGATAGCTTCCAGTGGCTCTGCACCACTGGGCTGCTAAGAAGAGTTAAAATTTGGCCCTAACTGATGTTATACCTGCTTCCATCAGTGCCTAGTTACACATCAGATTGATTGTAAAGCTTTATTGTTTTATAAGTCTCTGCTTGGTCTGTTACCAAGTCACATTAACAATCTGTTAATGGTTTTCATTATTCCCTAAGCATCCACAATAGGTGTCTACGACCTGGAAACAGTCCTTAGAGGGGAGAAGAATAATGGCGGTAATTGTGTTGATCTGTTCCTCAAGTGACATTTCTGATGTACTGGCACTGAGACTTCTGAACGTGGTTTCTGCTCCCTGAACAGTGACTGGCCCATAAACAAAGGGATCTTAAGGAAATGTAAAAGCACATTGTGACAATTCAGGGCACAGAGATTCAATTCACTCCTGCCAGTGCTTAACTTCAAAGAAAGAAGGGAAAAAGTTAAGGAAAATGCAAGCCTATCTGGAACTGCTTCCTAAAAGTAAACCCTCATCCATCTTTAATGGAAATAGTGGAAGTAAACAGGATAGCTTTAGTCATTTAAATGTAAATTTGGCAAGTCACTGCAGAAGCTACGAGGAAAAATCCTGTCTTAACTACTTGATGAGACTTTGTAAATCCAATCTATAGTTTCTTGGTAAAGGAAGTTGGCGCTAAATAATGATTAGGACATTAGCCAGCAACTGTGAAACACAACCCATGTTCCATGTTCGCAGCTTCACCACTGACCTGCAATCTGACGTTGATCAAATAAACTCATTCATCTGTTTTCTACTCATCTTTTATTTCATTGAAAAATAAGGTTTTGGTACTGTTGGTTGTTGCCTTCATATGTGTTCAGACAGCAGGAATAAACATTTGAGGACAGTTTCACCTGATGCTTTTGAGCACATCTGTGCTTGAAGATAAAATAAAACTACACTTCTGTGATTAGAAAGATTTAGAGAATTCATTCTCTGATCAGTTGTTCTTATGGAAAAAGATGAATTTTTCCTCAGCCTCCAGCATGTTATGTAAGCAGATATAGTTACTATAAGCTGGACTTTATCACTGGTAAATGTATTAAAAATACATTTAAAAAAATGTATATTTGACATTACTGAAACAAATCTTTCTTTATGTATCAAAAGAAAACCCCAGTGCTAACCTATTTGTTTGATAATGGAACTAATGGGACTTGCTATGAATAAACAAGGAATGTCACAGAAAATCTAACCTTATGGTAATGTGAACAAGCAATTTAGATAATTCAGGAAAAAATCACTTTAGAAGTGTGGGATTCATTCCCAACCAAAAATTTCTCCCTTATGTATGTATACAATCCATTTACGGTGCTGGGCTATACACCTCTCCTCCCCTCTCCCTGAAAGCCACCAGCGGTGACTACTGAAAACAAAAAGAGAGGCACCATAGACTTCAAAGAGTCAGGTCAGACTTTTGCCAGGTTGAAACATGTTTCTGTCTAAGGTGGTTTTAACATACTTCCACTCATGGCAGGGTATTTTTGACACAGATAATAGAAATTTGGAGACTGTTCAACTTTCTGTAAGCCTGCAACCGTCTTTCACAGGCTGTCCAGGTCAGGTCCAAATAACTATAAGGGTCCAAAGCCAAAAAACCACTAGAAATTATTTGCTTTGAAAATATGGCATGTACAAACCTAAATTTCAGATACTAAATGACCATCTGTAATTCTAACAATTTAAGTCACCCAGTACTGCCCATAGAGGTGGTGGAGGCCCCATCCCTGGAGACATTTATGGCCAGGCTTGATGAGGGTCTGAGCAACCTGATCTAGTTGAAGATGTCCCTGCTTACTGCAGGGGGGCTGGACTAGATGACCTTTAGAGGTCCTTTCCAACCCAACACATTCTGTGACGATTCTATGATTCTCTGAAGTCCTCAGGTAAACCTGACTGTTATTGTTCCCATACTGACAGAAATAAGTTTTTTAGACCTCATGTCTAAGTACCATCAGCATCCAAAAATAATATGGTCATCACTTGTGGAAATCTCTGTTCTGTTGTTTTCCTGAATCTCATGCTAAAGGACCATTTTTTTCCGTGTAAGTCATCACACACCCCACTGCCTAATTGGAGATCATGGATCCCATGATAAGAGTAAAGGACTGAAAAATAATTGGCTATTGCAATGCTCAGCTTTGAAGTCCCTAAATTCAATTTTGCATTCACACTTAAGAACTGCACTGGACTAGTTTACCCACAGCAGGAATTTTTCTTTTTAAAGACTTATTTATTCATTTTTAAAATTATTTTAAGCAGGTTTGAAGAGGCTTAACTTTTGTTAGTAAATACTCACATGTCATTCATTTGAACTGGTCTGAACCGACCAGACCTAAAGCTGATGATGAATCCCTAAATGTAGAGTATACGTGGCTGTACATTTATGGCCCTGATTATTCATCTTCTTCTGCATCTAATAACTTGCATTAAAGTATGAGAGTGTGAAATACCATTAAATAAGAATGACACAAGTGTAAAAGTCAATACAAAGCAGTGATGAACAGAGAATCAAGCATATATTTATTACAATTATTCTCAGTTTTATATATGATAATAATTTGTTCAATAGATTTGTAACTGTTAATACTTTGAATTTTTTTTTAAAGAAAGTTTCCCAAAAGACTAACATGTTTAACTCCTGAAACTGTAGTGAAAGTATCAATTTACAGTGAGGTTCAGTATTGTTCTGGGTATCCCAGGGTATATTTCCCTAACTCCTTGATTTTTAGGGGGCTATATGGCAATAAGTAGGAAATAAAACACCTGCTGAACAAGAAAGCAGATTTTTTTTCATTTAATGTTGTGGTGATAGCTCTGAATCTTCCTTTTTTTCTTTTCATAAAGCATTTAAATGATGCTGTATATATTTATTCAACTGCTGTTGAGGGGGAAAAGAAAAAAAGCAGAAAATGAAGAAACCTTGCTACATAAAAGAAGGAAACAAAATATAATCTTTTACTTTGAATTTGTTTGGCAGTAGCTTATAAAATCTCTGGGTTATGTGAAGCTTTTAATCCATCACCCAGAGCCGAAGTTTCTCATTGAAAACACATTTTATTGAATTGCATTTAAATTATTTAGCTATTTTTATAGGCATAAGGTGATCAAATACATAATGTATTTTGATGCTCCCCAAAATGCCCCGATGTATGCTGGCTTTTGCTAATTAAATTCAGACCAGTCCTAGAGGGGCAGGAGAAAAAAAAACAAAACAGTAAAAAAAAAGAAAAAGTCTGATGCGCTTTTTTATTGCTTCATTTTTTGTTTCTCTTTCTCTCTTTCTTTCTCTCTTTCTTTCTCTCTTTCTTTCTTTCTTTCTTTCTTTCTTTCTTTCTTTCTTTCTTTCTTTCTTTCTTTCTTTCTTTCTTTCTTTCTTTCTTTCTTTCTTTCTTTCTTTCTTTCTTTCTTTCTTTCTTTCTTTCTTCACAGGAAAAATAAAGGTCAGCTGTTAATTAGTAGTTTTCTGAAAGTATCCATTAATATTACATAAATTACTGCCTCAAAATCCAATTAGAATCCTGGGCCATATTGAAACTAAATAGATCATTTAATTTTCAGGCCACAATATGAAATGAGGTCTAGGGAAGAAATCAATACTGGTTCAGTAAGGAAATATCAAGAGGGGTGGGGGCGGGGGGTGTATACTGGCATAACATAGTAATCTCGCCTTTATGAGAACCTGGATATATCAGATAGATGTGTATTTAAACGTACAGCAAAGCTGACTTTAAAACAATAGGAAAATACCTGTCTCTTCACTTGCCTATGTTTCTTATTCTATGAGGTCTTGCATTCCTTCTGCTCTCTTCCCCCCTGCCTTGTTTTTATTCTTTTAGCTGTCTTAACGTCTTATTCTAATTTGAGAAAGCTGAATGTTAGCAGCTTTTGATTAAAGGATGACATGACCATAAAATCAGAGTTTTGAAGTGGAAAACTATGGACAGATAGAAAAAAATAATAGGCTTTTTTTTTTTTTTTTGATTGTTTATTCAAAGTGGAGGTTATATAGTTTGACCATGAACAACTAAATGAAATAGTGGATAGACCTTGATTCTATTAAGCTAAGGATTGTGATTCACTGGTCTTTGAATAGTTCCAAATTTTAAGTTTCTTGAGTATTTCTGAAGAGGTGGAATTGAGTTGGGTTTTTTAATGGCTCTTAAGCTTTGTAGGACATTTGGAGAGCCAGTGCAATGACTTTCTTTTAGCAAGAAGTACCCTTCTCTGTACCATAATGAACAATAATTGATCAATACAGCATGGAAATATGTTTTTGTTATTATTAGCTTCTCCTGTGGGAGGATAAAATGAGTGCAAGTACTTCTACAAAGACCATTAGGTAAATGGACTAGAAGTATCAACTGTTAGATTGAATGTGTAACTCCAGAGCCTGGAGAAGTCGAGTTTCTAAGCAACTAAATTTGGTAGATGGCATCACACCCACTTACACAACAAAAAGGACCTAGAAAACAAATTGTTCAGAACCAAGTTGCATTAGCAGGTCAAGCAGCTAGTGACATATGAGTAGGGAGATGGAAAAGGGGGTAGTAATCATCAAGAGAGAAGGGGGTTGAAGAATTCTGCAAATAGAAATTTCTGGTATTTCTAGAGACTAATGGTGGAGCATCATAGAATAATAGAATCATAGAACGATATGGGTTGGAAGGGATCTTAAAGATTATCTAGTTGCAACTCCCCTGTCATGGGCTGGGACACCTCCCACTAGACCTGTTTGCTCAAACCGCATCCAGTGTGGCCTTGAGCCCTTCCAGGGATGGGGTATACACAACTTCTCTGGGCAGCCAGGACCAGTGCCTCACCAACCTCACAATAAAGAATTTCTTCTTAGTATCTAATCTAAATTTCCCCTCTTTCAGTTTAAAACCATTACCCCTCATCCTATCACTATAGGCCTTGATAAATAGTCCCTCCCTGTCTCTCCAGTAGGCCTCCTTTAAGTACTGGAAGGGGCTATAAGGTCTCCCTGGAGCCTTCTCTTCTCCAGGCTCTAGAATGACCTCTCTCAGCCTGTCTTCATAGGAGAGCTGCTCCAGGCCTCTGATCACCTTCATGGTCCTTCTCTGGACCCACTCCAACAGGTCCATGTCCTTCTTATGTTGGGGGCTCCAGAGCTGGACACAGTACTCCAGGTGGGATCTCATCAGAATGGAGTAAAGGGGCAGAATCACCTCCGTTGACCTGCTGGCCACACTCCTTTTGATGCAGCCCAGGATGCAGTTGGTCTTCTGGGCTGTGAGCACATGTTGCTGGCTCAAGTTGAGCTTTTAATCAACTAACATCCCCAAGGCCTTCTCCTCAGTCCAAGTCCTTTCTCCTTCCAGCCTGTATTTTCACTTGTGATTGCCCCAACCCATGCGCAGGACACTGCATTTGGCCTTGTTGAATTTCATGAGTTTTGCACACACAACCACTTCTCAAGACTGTCTAGGTCCCTCTGGATAGCATCCCTTCCCTCCATCATGTCAACCATTCCACACAGCTTGCTGTTATCTGCAAACTTGCTAAGGGTGCACTCAATCACACTGCCCATGTCGCCGACAAAGATGTTAAACTGTGCCAGTCCTGATACCGACCGGTCTCCACTTGGACATCTAGCCACTGATCTCATGAGTGAGACCATCCAGCCAATTCCTTATCTGCTTAGTGGTCCATTCGTGAAGGGGATCTCCGCAGAACTCATGTGGTCAAATGGAAAATTATTTAAATGCATCTTCGGATGGCTGCTGGGCCCCAGCACTAAACAAACCCAATCTAAAAGTTTTGATCAAAATAACTATGGAATATAAACACTGTTAAAAGAGAAGACTTGTAACGTTAAAAAGTTAAAATCTATGTGTGTGAACTGGTGTGAACCAGTTAGGAAGGATGGATTTAGCAAAAGAAAATAAACACTGACAATCTCTGTCAAAAATGGTACTATGTGTTCCTTATTAAGTTATGCTTCAGAAGAAAAATGACCAGGTGAAGAAAGAATATAATGTAAGGTGATTTTAGAAATAAATTTCTGGTTTGCTAAGTTGTGTATGATACAATGGTTTGGATGTTGTTCTTGCAAAAGGTTTGGTGATTTACCCTGGGGTGTAGATATGGGTGGAAAGGAGAATCTGTGAATCTTTGTTAAGTCCTGTCATCTTAAAAGTTGGCAAGTTATCAGAGCTGGTTACTCAGGAATCAAAGTATCAATATAAAAGGGGAATGTAAATAACAAAGAATACATAAATTCTTGTCCCTTGATCACAAAATCAAAATAGAGGGAACACAGGTTAGTGTTATTAATCTCTTTGCTGTCTTCTGCTACCTCAGTCTTCACAGGGATGGGAAGACCGGTAACATTTCAGTGGACAAAGGTTGGAATACTGTAAATTCTGGTTAGAAATCGGGAAAAAAAGTTTCATGATGAAGATGATCAAACATAGGAACAAGCTGCTCAGAAAACCTTTGGATTTTCCATGTTTGGAGTTATTCAGAACTCAATTGGACACGGCCCTCAGCAACCTGATTTTGATAGACTTTGGTTTAGGGGAGTGGTGAGGTTGGACCAGAAACTTCCAGACGTCCTTTCCAATGTATTTATTCTAAGATTTTTGATTCTCTAATTAGGACAGTAACAGACATAGCAGCGGTAGGATCTTGGATAAGAAACACAAGGAAATGAAAATTTTCATTCATGCAAATAATTTTGCCTTAGCTTTGCTTGATGAAGACTGATTGCAAGATTGCAAAATTGGAATTTTAAAGCAATTCTTATAACCTATTTATGAAGGACATAGTTGACAGAGAGGGAGAAGTGGTGTAATTTTTTTCTGAATCATCAAGATTTTGGAATTAAATTGCTTTGAATCACTGCGTGTGATGTTAGAGTCATGTAGGTTGGAAGGGATCTCTGAATTATATCTAGTCCAACCTCATGTTCTAGCAGATAAAGCAAAAGAAGTGATAGCTGATATGTCTTACTGATCAAAAACATTTGTACAAATAATAGTCATTGTATGAATTAGTAGATGGGAATTGTAGAATATAATACAGCAAAGGCAAACCTTTTCAATACATATTTCCCTTCTACATTTGTGAAAAGCTGAAAAATGTAGTCACATCATATGATGGCATGCTTTCAGCTCAAAAAAATAGCTAAGTAACATGTTAAACTACTACTACTAAAGTTTGATATATTTGCATTAACATATCCAACAGTTTGCACCAAAGAATTTTAAAAGAACTGTCGAAGACCATCTCTGAGTTCTCTATGTCAGTTTTCAAAAAATTTTGGAACACTGGAGATAATACGGAGAACAGGATGCTGATATTTTCAAAAAGGTGAACAGGAAACCTGAATAACTATATATTTAGCAAAGAGTCACTCATTTTATGTAAAGTATATCCCGTCTAACTAATGTGACATCTTCATTTGAGAGGAGCATATGTTAAATTAATTAATAAAACAGTGCTGGTACAGTGCTTTTAAATATCTGTGAGGCATTTGATATAGGGTTATACAATATTTGATTAAGTAATTAAAAAGTTAGAATCAGTACAATAAATAAGTTTAAAAGAATGAGCAGATGCATTTTATTGTAAATAGTTTTGTTTGCAGTCAGATCCTATGTCATTTATTATGTTTATCATGAGTGAAAAACCTGAAGCCTCAAGACTTCAATTAGAGAAAAGTTGAGTAGCCTTGAGTAGCGTTGAGAAGCTCAGGGGTGATCTTATCCATGCGTATGAATACCTGGTGGGAGTCTGTAAAGAAGACAGAGCCTGACTCCTGTCAGTGGTACCAAGTGACAGGTCAAGAGCCACTGGGCATAAAGTGAAAAAAACTGAGAAATTTCCTTTAAACATCAGCAAAATACATATTTTATATCAATCAAGAACTGGAACGAATTCCCCAGGTTTCCAGAGATGGTGTTCAGTCTCCATTGCTGGAAATATGAAAAACCCAGCTAGACAATGTCCTGAGAAACCTGTTCTATTTGACCAGGCCTAAACAGGGAATTGGCCTAGATGAGTTCCACACATGCTTTCAAATCTCAGATATTCTGCGATTCTGCAAAGTCTTAATCAAGTCTGATGATAAGACAAAGATAAGTCAGTACTAAAGAACTACAGGACTACAGATCAGCTAGGCAAAAATAAACATAACTGTTTTAATATACAGTCGAAGATAAAAATTGCCATCAAAGGATGAGCAAAGTGCATCACGGGGTGTGCATTTCAATGGGGTGAAATCCTCTTGGCGACCAATCACCAGTGGTGTCCCTCAGGGCTCAGTTTTGGGGCCAGTTTTGTTTAATTTCTTTATCAATGATCTGGATGAGGGGATTGAGTGCACCCTCAGTAAATTTGCAGATGACACCAAGCTAGGTGGGAGTGTTGATCTGCTTGAGGGTAGGAAGGCTCTACAGAGGGACCTGGACAGACTGGATCCATGGGCCAAGGGCAACTGTATGAGGTTTAATAAGGCCAAGTGCCGGATCCTGCATTTTGGTCACAACAACCCCAAGCAATGCTACAGGCTTGGGGAAGAGTGGCTGGAAAGCTGCCCAGCAGAAAAGGATCTGGGGGTGCTGGTGGACGGCCAGCTTAACATGAGCCAGCAGTGTGCCCAGGTGGCCAAGAAGGCCAACAGCATCCTGGCTTGTATCAGGAATAGCGTGGCCAGCAGGAGCAGGGAAGTGATGGTGCCTCTGTACTCGGCACTGGTGAGGCCTCACCTCAAGTACTGGGTTCAATTCTGGGCCCCTCTGTACAAGAGGGACATTGAGGTGCTGGAGCGTGTCCAGAGGAGAGTGACCAGGCTGGTGAGGGGTCTGGAGACCAGGTCATATGAGGAGAGGATGAGGGAGCCGGGCCTGTTTAGCTTGGAGAAAAGGAGGCCGAGGGGAGACCTCATTGCCCTCTACAACTACCTGAAAGGAGGTTGTAGAAAGGTGGGTGTTGGCCTCTTCTCCCAGGTGAATAGTGACAGGAACCAGAGGAAATGGTCTGAAGCTGCAGCAGGGGGGGTTTAGATTAGATATGAGGAAGAATTACTTTACTGAAAGAGTGGGAAGGCACTGGAACAGCCTGCCCAGGGAGGTGGTTGAGTCACCATCCCTAGAAATATTTAAGAAACATCTAGATGTGGCACTTCAGGGCATGCTCTGAAGGGCAGAGATTGTAGGTTGGTTTTTTGTGGGTTTTTTGTTTGTTTGTTTGTTTTTGATTTGTGTATTGTTGGACTCGATGATCTCAAAGGTCCTTTCCAACCATGAAGATTCTATTCTATGATTCTATTCTATGATCATACTTCCCTGTCTCAGAAAGAAACAACTCTGAAAAAATTTGGGGGTCATGGTGGCTAACCAATGAAAATAAATCTCAGTACCATCATAGGGACCAGTAGCAAAGGGAACCCATACAAAACCTAGCCCAGATAAACAGGAAGATCTGGAGAAGGAGGACAAAGCTTAGATGATCTTCACGTTTAGCAAAGCATATGGATAAGACCTTGAAGAAGAATGAGAGAGCCAAATCACATTAATGGTTTCCCCTTACAGATGGGGTCTTTGTTCTGGATTATGTTGTGCCTCATTCCTTTGCTCTGCAGCCTTGCGGGATGGCATATGGCCCTACGTGTTTTATATCAGACATAGTCTATTTAATCTTTTCAGTAACAATTAAGTTTCTGTCTTAGCTGGTTCACAGATTATTATATCAGAACTATTAAACTGGTGGGTTGTTTTTCTTCCACCTCAGTTTAGCTATTTTTTTGTTGTTGTTTAAAACAAACACTTGTCTCTGTGGTGCAGCACATACCAATATAGCACAGAATTACAATGTACTTCCAGCCAAAATCAGTTTATTGTCTATTTCAGTAGTTTTCTTATGGTAGCAATTATTCTCTGTAAGCCTGCAAGCAAGCAGCAGAAATCTGAAATCATCAAAGAGTTTTTATCTGCAGCAATTTCAAAAATGGCAGGTAGCTGATAGTTTAAACTTTAGTTCTCCGCAGTAGAGTAATGTGAGAACTGGAGAATGCCATCTGCCTTCAACAGCTAGTTTTAAATGTTCAGGAATCAGGGTTGTGTTGCCATTGTTCATATGTGCTTGTTAAATCAAGCTGGCATGGCACAGCAAAAAAATGTGTTACCATAGCAAAAAGTGATGGATGAACCCCATTGATTTCAGGGTCACGAGTGGGTTGGAGAGGAACGTTCTCAGCTCTAGCAAGTGGACCTTTTGTATTGTACTCACAACAACTCTCTATTAAATCATAGGAAGGCTCCTTGGAAGTGTATTTCATAGTGCCCTTATTTAACATGATATAATATTTCTAATACACGCTCATAAGAATAACAGATTTTGTATAAGTATAGTAACAGAATTACAGTGGGTTTAATGCAGTGAAAAAAAAACAAACAAAGGAAAATCCCAAACCCATCTTCTCCTAAACTCCCAGAACTGGGGTTGAGACTTTGTAATCCATAGCACCATTGTGATTTTGGAGGGGTAACATGAAACATTCTATTGTACCATTATTATATTTCTATCAGTGATGACCGAGTCCCTTTCATGAACGTGAGAATAAAATCAAATCCCAGACCCAAAAAAATGAACTGGAAGTCTAAAAGGAGACTCTTCAGAGTATTTCCATCCTGAAAAGAAATGAAATCAGTGCTGGTATTGAGCTATAACTTTTTTAATCTGTTTCTGAAGCATCAGAAATAGAAGCATCACAATATATAAGACAGGTACCTGCACTATGCAGTGTTAATCAGACCCCTTTATTACAGGACCTGCTAATGTGCTCAACTTCTTACTGCACCCCAGTCCCTGTCTCTGACTGGGACAGATCAACAGAAATATTGGGATGTTTTTGCCTTTTGTCTTTGCTACGTCCAACAGACGACTTGCTGAGAACACCTGGTCAGACCCCCTGACATTTCAGAGCATTTAAAGATTTGAAACCTCTTGATTTCTCCCAGTATTTGTTCACAGCACAGAAGAAATTCAACTTAATGCTATGATCTAGGTTAAGTCACCAGGATAAAACTGGAATATATAAATGCAAATTAACAGCCTGTGTAGCCTGTGAAAAACATAGAACAAAATTTTGCTTTGTTTTCATTTGTTTGCTTGTTTTTAATTTAAACTGTTTCTTTTAAAAGAGAACAGATTTTTTTTTGATTTTTTTTTTCTGAATCTGATTGTTTTCTTGTTCTCTCATTCTTGTAACAATTTTTAAATAAATTCTGTAGATTTTTTCTTTTGAATTTCTATTTTGAGAAGAATTTTTAAATTTTACCTGAAACCAAGTAACACATTTTATATTTAAAAATAGATACTCCAGTTGGAATTCTCGATTCAAATAATAATAATAATAAAAAAAACAAACAACAAACAAACAAACAAAATAACCAACAAAATTTTTCAGTGTAAAACCTGATACTGATTAATTATTCATACTTCAAAATAAGTTTCCCATGGTTAAGGAAGTGTTCTGCACAAAAATTATCAACCTTGTCCAAAAATTGTGTGGCTCATTTAGAAATAGAAGATAACACAAAGAACCCCAAAATGATTTAACAAAATTAGGTGAAAGGACTAATGGTTATCTTCTGATGAAAAGGAAATAATGTAGAATAGAAGGCGCAAACTGAATTGCTGCTATTCTTTGCTGGGGTCTAAAGATGGGAGGAGGGAAGAATCCTACCTATTTGGATGAATGCCTCAACAGAAAGAAGTGCTTAGAAAGATTTCAGCTGTAGAAGCCATACAACAACAGGAAAGAAAAACTTACCTGGATTAATGTGTTCTATTTTGGTTACCTGGTGAGACAAAAACATGATATTGCAGAAAGAAAATGTCTTTAGACTAAAGGAATGTAAAGAAAGCTTTCTTCTCAAAATAGCTGCATTATATGTACCGTTGAATATTTGAATGAATGATGTACAGAAATGAGTATAAAGCTCTCATTTTTCTTTCTTATAATGGAAAGACAGGGAAATATTAAGCAAAATTCAAAGGCAACTGATTTAAAACTGTTTAAAAAATTATGGAACTCATTTCCACCACATACTACTTAGTGCAAACATTTTTATAGGGATAGTATAAATATCTGCATTTATATTAAAGAGTATCATATAGGAGTTAACTTGATTTTGAGCAAAATAGAAACTATATCTGCTTGAAATCAGTAAAACCTGTCCCCACAAGGACAAAGTTTTAGTATTTCTGAGAAAATGTAAAATTTACTTTTTCAAACCTAACTTTACTTGAAAAAGAGAAGAAACACAACATCTAAGGTCATGTTCACCATAAATTTTATATATAAATGGAGGGAGAAAGAGAGAGACCCAGCAGCAAAATATCCATGAAATTGTTACCAATAATATTGTCACGAACATTCTTTCAAACTTCCAGTTTTTTGTTTTGCAACAGGGAAAAAGAAAGATTGAACTTTTTCATATGGTTTCCATTATTTTCAGTTTCAGAAGTGTTAGAAATATAGCAACAAACATTACCTCCTGTCAAGTTCTCTTTCAGGAGCAGATGACAGCAGAAAGTCAGGAAGAAGCAACCAGCAAATAAAACACACACAAAAAAAAACTTCCCTAAACTTTCTTAAATAGCATAAAAACTTGAGTTCAATTCAGTATTTGGAAAATGTTTTTAACCTAATTGTTGTTTCCTGCTGTTATCCCCATAACCTGAAAAAAATGTGATTCCATGCCCCCCTCCAAAAACATCTGAAACCCATCTCCCTTTATGATTCACCCAAAACTTCCCTCATTACAATTCTGTTTCCTTTCTTTATACAATACTTTTTATCATATGCTGGAGGGTGATGGTTTAAAAGTTGTGCCTAAGGGTTGAATTACTTAGACTCCCTTGAGCCACAGGTTCAAATTGTGGCAGGGTTGACTCAATTCTGCCTCCTTTCAAGGGAAAGAAATTTAATTCCGTGCAGGTCATTCTGTGAGAGTCTTTCAGGGAAGAGCAAAATTGTAACTAATATCCAGCCTGCTTTCTGGAAATGTTAAAGCCTTCTAACGGAAGGAAGTTTTCCACAGCATCTTTCACTGGTATTTCCTCTTCTGGCACTTTGGTGCTGCACCTTCACCGGTGCTGTTCACTTAGCAATCACACTCCACTAAGGGCTGCATAAATCTGGCGTGGTTATATAGGACGAGATAAACACTGCCTTTAATTACAGCCCTGACTTGTCTATCTGATTTGTTAAAGTTTTACTAACACTCACTGTTTCCTAAAATTTTAACGTGGCTCTACTTTCAAAGCTCGAAAAGGAGAGACAAAGTCAATCATTGAAAATCTTACCTTTAATTATAAGAAAACCAAGAGGTTTCTTCTTGCACACTTGCAACTGTGAAGTATGCACACCTCAAGGGGTCAGCAACAGAATGACAAATAAGGGCAGCCTCAAACCTATCATTTTAACACTGTATGGTTTTCAGCAGTCTTTCATGGTTTGTAAATGCTTTGGGCTGGCAGCTCTGTGGAGTGATGACAAGGATGCAATCAGCAGCAGAAGGTAGCCCAGGTTGTAAAAGGTGTTGGCATCCTGTAGGAAGAAAATCATCACAGAGCCAGGCAGCTTAGGAAGCAAAGTTAGTGCTTAAACTTGACTGGCATTTCCCATATCTGGACTCTCTTTCCAACTGGTAACAATATTGCCAGTTCTCAAAAGTTCAGGCAGGAATTTTCCGTGCTGGCAGCCGGTGTCAGGCAGATACTGCATGGAAAATACCACAATAAACGGTCATATCATTTCTGAAAACAAACTTAGGGGAAAAAAACCCAAGGTTTTTTCTCACTTGTAAAAAAAAGTCTCATAAAAGTATTTTCTGAGAAGCATCCTGACCTTTTCTTATTAGAAAGATTTGAAATTTTACAGATCATCTTCTCATCATTTGTGTGAAAATTTGCCTAATTTTGCTTGATCCATTGAAACATTACTTTCAGAAGTTCAGCAAAAACATGCTAGGGCTTGATAGCCCCACTAATTGATAATTAACTTACAAAAAATATACTTTATCTTCTTATAGAATTCCCGTTTTCAGGAGTAGAGTTGCCTCATCCCCTGAAACCTCTAAATATTCTGTCTTGGGGTAACAGAGCTGAAGAAAATTTCCCTGGAGCCACAACCTCCAGTGACCAGTGACCAGACCTGACCTTTTCTGTGCAAGGGGAAAGAGGATATAGCTTAAGGCAAATTCAGAGTGGTGAAGTTCAGGGATCGGGTTAAAAAAGTAAATGTAAGGGATAACTGAAAAAACACACCATATGTCTATGGCATATATCATTTGTGACAGATAGACAATCTTACCTCTCTGTAGGAAGGGCGGCAGCCACCTACGCTGTTTTCATACATTCTGCAGCCTAATTGGGGGATACACTTCCCAGGAGCGCAAATAAATTGTTTTTGGAGGAAATTGCCCTTTCTGGTGCCTGAGGTTGACTCCCCGCCACCATCTTCCTGAAGGCCCCATGCCTTTATTCTGGTATATCAGGTTTAATATACATAAGCATAGAGAAATTCTTTCATGCTCACCAGAGAAGATGACTCCCTCAGCAAGTGAATACTCTTTTCTCAGCACCTCCTGAAGCCCACTTCTGGCCTCCTCTTCTAGTTAATGATTCAGGATTGACTTACATACAGCGAGTCGAGGCGAGTGGGAAGAAAGATGGTACCACACGTAGCCTTCCTCTGCCTTCAGAGTCTACTGTGTGGCCCACTAGGTTGTGTGTACTTCTGCTGAGTATAACTTGGTTCTTTGTTCAACAAAACAGTGCCAGAGGCATAGAGGGCAAATGTTGGGCTACGGTAGTAAATTACTTCCCTAGAAAAGACTTATTATTTTAATATTATATCTTAATATTTTTGGTTAGTAAATCTGCAATTATTAATAGATTATGTTTGTGCATGTCTACATGTGTTTGTGTCAGTTGTAACGCTATTTTTGGTAAACACAATAACTTCAACCCATAAGCCAACATTTTAGAAAGTTGTTTCTGCTCTGCTGTGAGAACTGTGCCCATATATGACTGTTTTTGGTACTCATTCAAATGTTTTAAACCCAACAGATGTCCTTTTTTTGTGAGCATAGGAAATGGAGAAAATAAATAGACTGTTTAATACGAGCCGAATCTATTTTAAAATACAATTAGATTGGGGGGAAAAAATCCAGAATAAACATTTAAAAGGCTTGGTAATAGTGTTCAGTACCTTTTTTTCTCTAGATTATTCAGTGATTTTTCCCCAGCCTCAACCAAGGGAAAGTTAAAAACAACCGATGGCAGTTTCATGGTTCCCAATTCAGAAGTGTGTGGCTATGGTCCAGTCATGAGGTGTGCACGTCCCTGCACTGTGCTAGCTAGCTATCCAAAAGCACAGAGACCAAAACCTAAAGACCAAAGAGTGTTTCAGTTTTGAGACATGATGTCTTAAAGTCGAAATTCAGGCATATTTTCAGGGTGTTAGTAAAAGGTCTTGCTTTTTCTGTTTCTACTTGTGGGTAGAAAGCTTCAGCTGCTATAGCTACTACAGTAACATCTCTCATCAGTTTATAATTTACCTTAACCTCTTGGGAGGCTATGAGAAGCAAGATATAACTTAAACAGTAAATCGCCCTCCTTGGCTTCCAGAAAAAGTGAGGATCACACAGTTGTCTTCAAGCTAATGTTCAAAACTGATCATTGATTTTTCAGTTAGTTGTCTCATTAATTATATCCAGCTTCAAATTAACCTATTATAATATTTTACTCTTAAATTTTGAAATATGGAGAATGTAGAAAGTATACTCAAGTGCAAAGCAGAACTCTTTTAGGAAGGGGAGAGAAAGACGAGTGTGCAAGGTATTGGGCTACATCAGAAGACTCAGATCTTCCTAAGCACAGAGCTTCAAGTGAATAATCAACTTTCTGATAATTGTTTTCTCTTTCTGCTTTATTGTCAATTACAATTAAAAGCCAGAAAATGACAATTAGCCTTTCTTTAGTTCCATGTGTACTAGCTCACCATACAAGAATTGTGGGATGGAAGATCAGAAAAGGATTTGGAGACTTCTGAGATTTAAGCTACCTATGCTGATAAATCCCTTTCCTGTTTATATTCTGTTGATATTTTCCACAGTACCACACAGGTAGAGGAGAAACGAATATGACGAATTCTTTTTTTATCTTTACAGTTAGCCACTATAATGTCCCTCCAGCACTATAAGTAAAAAGACAGAGGATAATACTATTCTTCCAGTATCCTAATGAGAACTGAGAATCCCTGCATTCCCTCAGCTAGTTCTTTTAGCCAGCAGCTATTGCAATATGCCTATAAGGAGAAACTCAAATAGACAGAGCAGAAACTCAAAGAGGGAAAGATACATAGAAAATATCTCATCACCATCCAATTTCAGGGAAACAATTTAAAGATAACTAGCTTGTAAGTGATTGGGGTTGTACTGCTTTTAACTGCAGCCACCTGTTTCCAAAAGAAGAAGAATGGGTTCTTGGCTAAAGCTTGGCTAAAACAATATCCAGCTAAAGTTGGATATATTCGCTCTGTTCCTAGAAGTGCTACAGGCTTCCTGCAGGACCTCATAGCATTCCTTACACTTCCTGGGAATTCTTTTCTTCATCTCTGTCCACTTACATGCTGTCATTCATTAATGAGAAGCTTTCTAATGTACGGCAAGTAGAAAAGTAATTTTTGATAGTACAGCAAAGTGATGGCAAATGTCATGCATGAATCAGGGCTTCAGAATCCAACCAGGGCATCAGAATCCATGAAGACAGTGGTGGGTTTTTTTAATGATAAAAACACTACCTCTTACCTTATGGAATGGAGATGATTCTGAATTAGCGAGGTAGTTTTGTAATAGTAAACTGAGGCATACACACCCTAGCACATATTTGTACTTTTTAGAGTATGCTTTATACTCATTTATTTATACTCCTGAAATACAATATATCTATTAGAAAGAAACCATCAAGCCATGACTTAGTTCCTGTCTCTGGCATTTTAGGGGGCTCTGGAGCAGGTCACTTAATTTCTCTGAGCTATTCTTTTCCTCCCCTGCCTTTTCTCACTGACAAAGTTCTCTGGGCCACAGTTTCTCTTTTACAGTGGCCTTTCATATTTTCTTTAGTCTCAAACTCCTCTCTAGTTTGATAGATCTGTCAGTATGAAGATGTTGTACTGAATAACAGCGGCGGCGATGTTAGGTTCCTCTATCCTTGACAAAATTTAAAAAATCCTTGCGGGTTCCATAGGGGAGGGATGATGGAAGGAATTGTGATTTCATACACTTATTTATTCATTCTTTCATTCACTCACAGATATTACTGACTAGTTTCAGTCTATACCCTGGAGTTCCAACACATGTTCTTAACAGATGTTTCATTATCTGATCTTTTGTTATATTCATCCAAACTGCCACAACAGTAGCCCACCTTTTATCTCCTTCTACCCCAAACTAAAAAAAAATAAATAAAGTCTTCATAATCATAGATAGTGTCAGGTTATTCTGACGCAGAAATCACTCCCTCCAAGGGCAATTACAACTAGCTCTTATCTTTACAAAATCTACTGTATGAGCTTAGTGACTTCAGATGCAATGTGTTCTGATTTCTGAATGCTCAGACTTGATTTTCAGGAAAACAGAGATTAGTTTCAGAATAGTTATGTCTTGTCTTGCTTTCTGGCCCTAAAAAGGAGTAAACCAAGTTGTTTTAAAAGTGTGTTTAAATACTGTGGAGTAAACAGTTATTCAGTTTGCTTCATGGATCTTACTTTAATAGGATCCATAGTTTCTCACATATAACCCATGCATCACCCTTCAGGAGCAGAACATTGTGATTCAGAATGGTGTAGGTTAGACAGGAACTTTGTCCCCTTGATATTTTTTTTTCTGATTCAACCCCCTCCCTACCACTAGTATTGTGTTGAGATCATTGGTTATCTGAGCATGCACAGCACTGAAAGGTGACAGTATGAAAACAAAGTTATTTGTAGGTGATCCACATTCTCCTTGAATCTTACTGGTCCTACAACAGCATCTACTTTTATGTTGAAGTACCTTCATTTATTCACCTAACTTTGAAAACATTTGTTTAAGTGATTTTTCTGTATTGACTTAGCAAATTAACAGCAGAGAAGACAGTTCTTTGCTTTGCCCATCAAAGTACTAATCAGGGATAGGGCATCTACCACCTCTCTGGGCAACTTGTTCCATTGTTTCACCACCCTTATTGTAAAAAGTTTGTTCCTTGTATCTAATTTAAATCTACCCTCGGTTGTTTAAAACCACTACCTACCACTTGTCCTATCGCAATAGGTCCTGCTAAAATGTTTGTCCCCATCTTTCCTGTAGGCCCACTTTAAGTACTGGAAGACTGCTAGAAGGTGTGCCTGGAGCCTTCTCTTCTCCAAGCTGAACAACCACAACACTCTCAGCCTTTCTTCACAGGAGAGGTGCTCCAGCCCTTGGATCATCTTTGTGACCCTTGTTCCAACAAGTCCATGTCCTTCTTATGTTGGGGGCTCCAGAGCTGGACACAGTACTGTTGGTGGGGACTCACCAAGTAGAGGGGAGCAGAGGTGGAGTAGAGGGGCAGAATCACCTCAACCTGCTGACCACACTTCTTTTGATGCAGCCCAGGATACAGCTGACCTTCTGGGCTACAAGTGCACATTTCCAGCTCACATTGATCTTCTCATCCACCAGTACTCCATAACCTTCTCAGCAAGACTACTCTCAATCCCTTCGTCCCCCAGCCTATATTGATACTGGGGATTGCCCTGCACTTGGCCTTGTTGAACCTCATGAGCTTCGCGCGGGCCCACTTCTCGACCCTGTCCAGATCCCTCTGGATGGCATCCTGTCCCTCAGGTGTGTCAACCGAACCACTCAGCTTGGGTCATCAGCAAACTTGCTAAGGGTGCACTCAATCCCACTATGTCATTGATTTTTATTTTTTTTTTTTAATTTACATTAGCATACAAAACTTACTTTGAGCCAAAAGGCAAAGATTACTTCTATCTGAATTGTCAAATATGAAATAGAATCATGAGGGTACCAAAACAACAAAGAAAAAAAAATTAAGAATATAATGAAACTTTTAAATTATATGTGTTTGGAAAAGTGTTAATAAAAAAATGATGAATTTTACATTAAAATGTTCAATAAAAATACATCAAAGTCTGTCAGAACATTTCTGGATTTTAGCTGAGATTTTTCGGGAACATATTCTTGGTTTCTATAGGAATTGTACAAATGTTTTTAATTAAAAAATGAAAATACTAAAAAAATTTGTTTCTTTTTCCTAAATATCTATGGGACATATATATAAGCATCGCCAATATTAATTTCCCTTAGAACTTGTTTTCTCTAGACCAATTTTATTTGCCATTTGGCCTACATTTTACTTGTTCATGTTCACAGTCTCTTATAACAAAGGACATTTATTTCTCATGAAAGGCATGAACTACAGCAAACAATTTCTGTAACAGATATTCACTAAATTTGAGAGCTTATATTTGCGATGTCCATAGCTCCCAAAGCCACATAAGGTACATTATACTTTCCAGAAGAGAGACACAGGATGACAACCTCTTTGACAAACCAAACTTGAATCAAAGTTTCAAGTTGCAGTCCCTAATTTGAGGCACTTCCATTTCTGAATGTTCAGCTAGAGGAACTTAAGGCAGAAGAAATCAAGAAAAAGCTGTACAGCTTTTGCACAATTCTGGGTCAAAATCCTGCCATCTCTTGAAATACAAAATCTGTATTAAATGAAGAAGATGCTTCAATTGATGCTATATTATGCTAAAAAATGATCATGTGTAGTATATATTCAAATCTTCTGTGCACTTATGATTTCTGTTAAATTAAAAGTATGTAGATTCACAGAAATAAAGTCCTCCCCAAGAGTATACAGAGAATGTAGTCATTTTGTGTCTGGTGTTGCTAAGGTAAATGTTGATTTTATGTTGATGGCTCTAAGCAAGCAGTGATTTCTCTGTTTTTATACAGACATCCTTCATTAGATAAGGCTCATTTGAGAAATTTGGAAGTTTTTTTGATTTTTAAATCTCCCTTGACAGGTCCATAACCTAACGCAAATGTGGTTGCTATCATCTTAGCTAGCACATCAGGTTGGACCCAAGATTTTCCATTAAGAGAAAAGTTGCTGATGTTCAAAGCACTAACACCTCTTACTCTGCAAAGATGGACTTATATGGGTTATAGAAACATCTTGAATTATTGATGATACTCAACAAACATTCTAGTTGGAGCGCTAGCAAACATTTTGTTGATTTCCATAGTCACTAGATAGTGAATTGCATTTAGATGCCAGACTTTTAATTTGTGATTTTTGTGCCTGTTGAAAAAGTAAGTTTTTAGGCATGCTCTATTTGTAATATTTTTTTTTTTTTTAAATGATTGTAAGAGTGATATATTACTTTGTAGGGAAGAATGTAGTTGTGTTTGTGATATGAGTGGTTGTAGGTATTAGTGTGTTCCTCTTGTGATATTGCCAGTAAGGAAAGAAAGAAGGGGGATCGATTCTTACCACTCATGAATGTGCCTTGTTGTGTGAGAATCAAAACATTTTGGTGTCATTCACTGGTATTGGACTGTCATTGCTTATAATTATTAATTCAAGAGAGAATTCTCCAGAAGTTCTTAATCATATATATTTTTTCTACTGACAGAAGACAAAACTGTAGGTGTAAATATGCATCTAGCAACCACCAAAAAAGATCTGATTCAAGATAAGGTTTCCACCATGGAATTCCATTTTTTCTTATTATGATGCTGTATGAAAGGGAAGTTGTGTTAAACATAATTTCATTTTTAGTTTTATACTTTTTCGTGACTACTCTGTGATGTACAGTCACCTCACAACTGCTGAGAGATTATTCTCTATCATGTTACATTATAATAGTATTTTGCAGAGGCATTAATTTCTACTTGGACTGAAGTGGTAAAGCACAGATGACAGAAGATTCTGTCATTATACACTCAGGAACATCTGCAATACAAGCCTGAAGATGTGTGCTACTGCAGAAATTATTATATGATGCTTATATTTTGGAGAATGCCTATTATATAAGACACCTAAGATAGCTTCTCTCCTCGGCCTATAGTTTCAAGAACAATTCCAGTCAGCTGAAAAATTGAAGTTTTTTCCTGTCTTAGTATATTTCCTGGTAGGACTGAACCTCACTCCCCTACCCCAAACTGGACATTTGTGACAACAAAAATAACTTGGTACAGAGATAAAGACACAGCAAATTTCACCACATACTACAAGGCTGATATGAGTTGGCTTCTAATCTCATTGGCAATGGTTCAAGAGAGGAGTAAGTTTATACAGGACAAAGGAATTTCCTGATGTATCCTCCACATAATAGAAACTAACACTGTAAGTTTTGACCCTCTCTGAGACCTCAGTTTCTGTTATTATGTAGAAGACTCTAGTACCTGTACACAGCGTTCTCAAAGGAAAACGGCAAACAAAACCCTTTAAAAATATGAAAATAAATAAATACTGATCCTATCAGCTGTTTGGCTTTTTTTTTTTTTTTTTATTTTCCTACAAAGAAAACACTGATCTAGCATGACATGATAAAAAAGTCCTTTAAGTTGAATGGATTCTGGCTGTCTTGAATGAAGGCTGGCAGGGAATACGCTATCCAGACTGTGGCAGATGGCATCTGTTTTGTTTGCTTGCTTGGGTTTGCTGTATGTTTCTGAGTGTTACACTATGTTCTGTGCTGTTCTGCTAAAAGGGTGAGCAGCAGAAGGAGGAGGGTTGCTTTTTCACTTTCTGGTGGCTCCTACTATCTAGAGCTGGTGAAATATCAGACCTTCTCTAACAGCGGTGGATTATGATCTACTGCAATGTTGCTTTGAAGAGCTGGTTGGAAAAAGCAGAGAGTGTAGCATCCAGCTGTCAAGGATCTTGAAGCACAAACAGAGATAACGAAGGTTCCTAGGAAGAAAAGAAAGCAGGCAAACATGTTTCAGAGTATTAAAATCTCGGAAGTAGTAAAAGCAGCCAGATGGAGAGCAAGACTGAAGAAAAGGACATAGCTCAAAAGCACTTTCAAGCTCAATTCCTCAGAAGGACTAAGCTTTTTTTTTTTTTTTTTTTTAATATATATTTTAAATTAAAAAGGTGCATTGCTGTAGTTCGATAACATTTAAACCCTGGGATTTATTGTCACCTGACATATTGAAGACACAAAAAGGTCTATTCAGAGAGGAACAAGAATGAATTCATGAAAGATGGACTCCATCTATGGGTGAATCAATACACTATACTTTGATCTAGATGTGAACAGCGTCTACTGAAAATCACTTTTTTTTTTCTTAATCAAAAATTAATTACACAGCTGGCAACAGAAAAATCTCTTTGCTAGGGAGTCTTGTGACAGTTTTTGGTGTATGTACTGATTCTGTGCTAGGAGTCCTCCGGAGACTAAAAAGGCTCACTTAGTAAAGGAGATGAACCACACAGCCTGTACTCACCATGGTTTATTTCTAAAAAAGAATGCCTCACCACATGTGCTGGCAATTTATGTGACAAGGAAGGAGGTCAAAGAATGAGGGAACAACAGAGGGAAGAAAAATGTATGGTTTTCCAAGACAGACCACCTTCTGCATCACCTTTGTCATTTTTGACCAGCTTACAGTCTTACAGTTGTTTCAAGAGCTTAGATCTTCCATAATGGCTGACCACAACAGGATGCATGCCCTGGAGGCCAAGCAGACTGCACAAAAGTTCTCCACTGTGGAGAGGACAAAGGTGGCAGGGTAGTTGACTGTTAGATCCAGTGCTAACATCCCTCACGTGTTTCTTAGAAATGGGGTGCTTTTCTTGCATGTGCAAAGGAACAGTCTTTGGCGCAGCTCTTTGAGTCAACAGAGTGCTGACAGAGGGTTGCCTGACCAAGAATGACAAAAGGATGCCTTGTTCTTCTGCCAGTATTTGGAGAGTAATCTGTTCATGTAAGGAGCAGCATCCTTTGAAAGGAGGACAAGCTTTCCAAACATTGTCAAGAGAAGTAATAGAGAAAAGAGATACAGGCAGGACCTTTAATCCAGATAGATTTCCTAGGGCCTCTAAATAGGGGAAGACACTTTCCAGTGAGACCTCCATCGTACCTGCAATCACTAGCGCATGCCCTTAAATTCAATTTGGATCCAGATAGTACCCAGGATGCAACTGCCACTGCCACAGAAACTGTTGGTGAAGGTGATAGCCTTGGAATTTGCCCATAGCCTTTGTCCCTCACCCTCAGGAAACATAAAGGTGGCTGATCTTTCTGCTGTGTGGATTAGAAACAATTCAGCCATTTTCCTATCAACCCTGTAGAACTTTGTAGGCAATAAGTCATATTGCCTTTACTTTCTGACATCCACACTTGTTTTCGGAGGTACTTACACTTTTTCTCTGGTGATGAACCCATGACAGAAGAATCACCCATGCCAGCCAATTGCTCCTTTCCAGACACAGGTCAACATCTCCTCTGTAATGATGATTCCTTTGAGAGAGAAACTGAGAGGAACATCTAATTTTTTTTTTTTTTAAGAAAGTACACTTCGGGGAAAAAATATTTTTATAGGAGATGATTGTTTTTCTTCTTAAGTAGTAAGAATGCAGCTGGCTATTACGTAGACATGACAGACTGATAGAAATGGAGATGGCATTTTCTGAGTAGTATCTGAAGTAATATGATAAGTTTTTCCACCTTACTTCAATATCCTTCGTACTGTACAGTGACCTTCCCATGCAATTTCTGTGTCCTTATCTTCTCTTTGATAAGAGGTTGGATGGTCTTATATTTAATTCATTTATCCAGAATTCTGTAGATCTATATTGACTGATTGTCTCTGCTGAGAACGGTTGGTATTTCTCAAGACAGTTGATATGATCACTGTTTTCCACAATTTTACGTCAATAAGACAGTGATAATCCTTTCTTACGTCACAGAGAACCATGACTACAAAATCAACAACCTTTGAATGATGTTCATGCATGATAATCTTGAGTGGCATGGAGTTGAGACTTTTTGTCTCTCAGAGACCATGGTTGATGTGGTAGGAATAAAATGTGGTTATTACAGCAGGAGTGTTAGATCCAACCAGTGACCAAAGGATCAGAGGTTTCATACCCTGAGAAACACATGTTTTTCTAATGTCCCTGTATACTAATAAATGCTTTAAAAGCATTATTTCCAGGTTCCTCAGAACAGTTACCTCATTTTGAATATGGAAACAGCTGATTCTTTTACTTATTCATTAATTTTATTTTTTGTTCATTTGTCCCTATTAAATGTTTCTTCTTTTGTTCTTCAGGAAAAAGCCTTGTTTGCCTCCCGCACTCCTGAGTTTTAATTACTGCTGGCTTGATTGTCAGAAAAATAGGACAGAAGGGTTGTTTTGTTTTTTTTTTTTAAAGTAAATGAGCTGCTTCCTCTTCATCCTTACTGACACAATGCAGCCAGCTATTAACAGGCTTTTTCTGTGTATAAGCACAAGTGAAAGGGAGCGAGGGAGAGACAGGGAGCCAGAGAGGGAGCGCTTCAACATTTGATAATAAAATGTAGAGCTTGAAAGAATAATCACAAGAAAAGAAGAAAAGAAAAAAATAGGAATTATATGAAAAGGGAAAGTTAATTGGTATAGAAAACTAAATTCAATATTTGCTTGTGGACTGCCTTAATGGTTTAATAACTGCCAATTTTGTACACAGGCTCTGTGCAGTTGTAATAAGAATTTCATCCCCAGCTCTTACAGGGAAAAGATAAGCAAGCAAATATAGTGTGGCCACTGAATGCCCTAGTACTGTGTTTTATTATGTTTACTTTATAATCCCATCATCCCCATGCCACCAGCATGCTTGAGGGGTAGTGGAGGCAGCAGTCGGCACTCCCTGTTGGCTCCCTGTCTTTCACTGCTACCCTAAGGTACTTAAGAATGACAGTATAAAGAATTTCTGTGCAGATGAGCCTGTAGATTTGGGGAATTGGCTGCTTATAGACAGGGACTCTTTTGGTAGACTTAATTCCTTTAGCAAGGGTGAAGAACCATCTGTGGGGATTCTTGTCATGTATAAGGAAGTTAGTCATGCTCTCTGCGGAGTTGAGTTTCTTGAATTTTAATGAAACCCATGTCAATCTGTCGCTTCTATACCCCTGTGTTGAAACCAGTGGTCAGCTAGTCAACAATCACAACAGTAAATCACAGCAGATAAGTCATGCAGGACAGCAATAAAGAATTTACAGTTGTGTCTTTTCCATTTTCTTTTCCTTCTTTCTTCCTTCTCTGTTTCCCTCCTTCTCTGTTTCCTTCCTTCCTTCCTTCCTTCCTTCCTTCCTTCCTTCCTTCCTTCCTTCCTTCCTTCCTTCCTTCCTTCCTTCCTTCCTTCCTTCCTTCCTTCCTTCCTTCCTTCCTTCCTTCCCTCCTTCCCTCCTTCCCTCCTTCCTTCCTTCCTTCCTTCCCTCCTTCCTTCCTTCCTTCCTTCCTTCCTTCCTTCCTTCCTTCCTTCCTTCCTTCCTTCCTTCCTTCCTTCCCTCCCTCCTTCCTTCCTTCCTTCCTTTCTTTCCTTCCTTTCTTTCTTCCTTTCTTTCTTTCCTTTCTTGCTTTCTTTCCTTCGATTCTCCCTGCCTGGCCTTGTCATGCCTTGCTTTTCCTTCCCACCCCTTTCATTTTCTGTTTCATTTTCTGTTTCATTTTCCCTTTCATTTCCTTCCTTCCTTCCTCTGCCTTTTCTGCCTCTTCCCTGGTCTTTCTTCCTTTCCTTTTTGCCTTCTGCCTGCCTTCCTTCTTCACGAAAAATACTCTAAAAGTGTACAAAATGACCATTTTTTTTTTTTTTTGTCTTAGAGTGAGAGGTATTTCAGAAGGTGAGGAGAGGAAAGATGAAAATACTTTGCAATTTGGGGAGATTTTATCTTTCTTGATCCATTATACTTTTTATTGGTCATTTACTTTCCATGCCCTTGATTTCCCCCAGTGACTGAAACACAGAAACTGAGTTTTACTTTCCTAATTTTAAAATTGATGTATGTAGATATAATATGAGCATGAAAATTAATAAATCCATAAAAAAGCATGTGTTAGGAAAGAGATCGCTGTAAATCAGTGTAATAGAGCAATCTGTTAGTCTCCCAAGTTCTAAGGCCTATGTACATGAAACAGTTAAAAGAATTCTAATGAGAGAGTTTTCAGACTCCAACATATACACCACTATACACAATAGGCTACAAAATATATACTACATGTGTCAAACCTAAGATTCATGTTAGAAGAGTGAAAGATGCTAGAAGATTAGAGGGTGAGAAACCATGTACATGACCGTTGTCCTGGGTCCTTCCACTAATGGATTGTTAGCTGAATAAAGTTCCCATATTGCAAGGTAAAATGGTCTCTCAATAGAACTTAATCAGCTTGGACATAACATTGTACTCATGGGATTATATGTTCTTGAACCAACCTGGTTTTAACCTGGATTGTCCAGATCTCCAGAAGAGGAGTGTGTGATTGTTCAAATCTGTTCATTTTGAAATAATTTTTAATATGCCTTTCAGATGGCAGGTATTAATCTACTGCTCCTTTTGGGAAAGTTAATTTCGGTCCTTTGTTTGTTCTGATGTTGAGCTTGTACTCTGAAATAGCTAGAAAAATTTGGCTGAGTGTTTAAAGTTCATGTTATTTTTCTATAACTTGAAAGCATGCAGTTTATCAGAAGCTGTTGATATTTTGTAAGATTAACAGAAGTCTCCTAGAAGACATAGCTATCATTCTTTCATCAAGTTTTTTTAAAATCTAAAAGTCTGTCCTGTAGAAAAATCTATTTTGTTTTTTCCAAACTGGTGTCAAATGTCAAAATATTAGAACTTTCCATGCAACCAAGTTATTAATTTTCTTTATTAGGAAATGTTAGGTTTTGTTTCCTCTTGTTAACGTCAACTATAACATTTTCTTATATTAAATGCTTTATGCAAAACATCGTGAATGTTTCGCCCTCACATTTCCTTAATTTGCCTCTTTGAATTTTACACATACCTAAACAAAACTCTAAATATTGCAAGTACATAAAAATGTGTACTTCAACATTTTGAGAAGTGATGATACTAAGTTATAAGGTAAAGGAGACATCCACTTAAAATACATTTTGAAGCTCAGTCAGTTCTTTTTACTGTTCTTATGGAACACAATAGCAAAACTTTTATTTCCTCATCATTATTTGTCGCTCTGATTTCTTTCATAAGTCCATGAAGAAGAAAGAACACTTAGATTAGGATCTTCATTTAATTGTTATCAGCCTTTTTTTTTGAGGAATTTAACTGATGTTTCACTCTGAGAAGTCAGACACTAAATACTTTTTTTGTTTTGATGTTCTGAGGGCTATGGTATAGTAGTCACCATGCTGAGTCTGGCACAGATATGAGAGTACGTTGAATCGGATTGTGTTATCTCACTCATCTACTTAAGACCCCAGGAACTGAGTTCTGATCTAAGCTATTTCTCTAGAACACAGCAAAAGTGCATGAAGTAAAGTGAGCAACTCAATGAAGCAAACCTTTCAGAATGCAAACAATTTATCCCATCCCTAGCTGCTGTCTCAGAGTGTCTAAGATGAACCAAGTGAAATGCCATATTTTTATATGACTATTGGTGAATGAGGTGAATCCATTGGTACTGAACATGTAGCTTTGCTATTAATGAGACTAGCTGTCAGGCTGAAATATCTTCATCATCAAAGTCCTTTTCTATGAAATTTCTGCCTTTCTCTTACACAGGATAAAGCTCAGAGTATTTCAGACAGATAGGGTGTTCATTTGAACTTTCATTCGGGGTGCTCAGATGCTGTTGATGATGGTTTTCACTTTAGTATGTAGAAAAAGTAGGTTGAAGTCTCATATAACAAGATACTATTGAATGTAAACTTTCTGGGAAGCACTGAGGCAATGACCAAAGACCCAATGTATTTGCCATGGGTATGTTCACATGCTGTAATGCATTTGCTGCTGAAACACATTTCCCAGACAGGAATTAGAAATGCTTTTATTCTGACCCACATTACCATTTCTTTTTCTTCAATACCAACTCTGTCAATAATTTTTCTTCATTCCTGTTTAGTCAGTTAAAAACTGCAGCTTTTTTGCCTGAGTATTCAGATTGCTTCTGATTTTATAGCCATAAACCAGTCTACTTTACATAGCTTTTGTTGGTTGCATCCTGCCTTCACGTGTTTATTTCTTATGCTTAGTACTGCATTTTCTGATCTCTAGTTAACCACTGTCAAAACTGATCAAGAATTTCTCCCCTTCCTCAGGGTAATTAATAGGGAAATTTCTTTCTTCTTTTATTTTGGAAATGTTTGTAAAAACTAATGAAGCATGTTTTGCTAAATAGAAGTTGTTGAACTTTTACAGCTGACATTTATGGTACCTTAGTGAGAAAGACTTAGGCATGGAGGAAAAAATAATGCATAGATGGTCCTCACTAAAGGAATCACAAAAATTACATGGATTTGTATTGTTTATTTTTTAATTGCATTGCTTGCAAATCTTGAGGAAAAGTACACTTATGTTACTGATCAATTAAGACTAGTGCACTCAGTCTTGTATTTAGAGTACTTCTATCCTGAACATCTCCATTTTCTACAATTTAACTTGCATCCAGAACAGAGGAATTGAAATTATGTCATTACACTGGGTTAGGAAAAGCAATGAACAAACATAATCTGAACCTTTCATTTGTGATAGGAACTATTGTTAAATGTCTTTGCCTAGATTATGGTACTTCAAAAGAAAGGTTAGGTCAAATTTACGCATGTGAACAAAAAATAACACAGAATGAAAAAGAGGAATTTCCCTCTGAAGCTGTAGGAAAGGGAAATCTTTAACTCTTATGCATCATAAGCCTTTGTTGCCTGGCTTTTTGTTCCTATTGTCATTATGATCTCTTTTTGACAATAGTTGCCTTACTGAATTCATCACTTTGTTCAGAAGTATAAGGCTTAACTCTCAGTGTTTTCACTCTCTTCTTTTGTCATTCTTTTGTTCCTTCCATATAGATTAGTAATCTAGTTTGACTATAGCCTCATTCTAGTGAATGAAATAGACTGGAAGGAAAAGATGACATTCAAATCACACAGTGATGCTGACGGACTCTGCACTTAACTTTTAGACTCCTAAACCCAGGATCAGTACTCGAGTTAGATACTGAAGTTCCTAGTGTGATATGTAAGAAGATGTAAATATCTCACGATGACGTTTTCAGTGCTGTGCGTCTGAACAGGGTACAGCAACGTTTAAGAACACATCTGAAATTCTGCCTCTGTCTTGGACTGAAGGTCTTACCTCTAGACTGAGCTAGGTGGCTCTGCAAGGCTGGCATTCGGAACCTCAAATCAGATCCAGACTTATTTCACTTTTGACTAAGTGCATGGAAGTGGGCCTATTTGACTTTCCTGTAATAGTTACTGACAAGAGCCTGTATGCCGAAAGAGGTACACCTCAGGTTTCTAGATGCTTTACCCAAAGGAGTAGTAAATTAGTGATGACTCTGTTTATTATATCCTTCAGATGGAAAATTCTTACCCTTCTTGCGTGTTTTTTTTTTCCTTTAACCACACTGGGAATGTTATTTGAGATGATGATGGTGTTAACAACTTATTTATGGAATATTTCTTTCTCTGGCGGATAGTGTTTTGACAGTATTCAATTGATGCTGCTGAAATGGAGGATGGTTAGATTCAACTGTTTTTGACTTGCATCAGATAGTATTTCTTTGACAATTCCAATCTTGAACTCCATATTTCCACTGTTAAACAGTGAGTAGTCTTCTAGCATGTCTGAATTAGTTCAAAGAAGGTAGCAGAAGATGGATAGAATGAAAGGTAAGTTTTTATTGCACAGCATTGGCTGAGAAAATTCTACTGTCAGGTGAACTCTTTCTTCTTCTAAAATTTAAGTTTTCTTCAGCTACATGCTAGAGCACGAAGGGAAGGACAGATGGAATTGGGACTTCACGGGACAGAACAAATACACATCTGATTAAGAGCAATCCCAAATATATACTTCTGATTTCAAAATGAATATTCACATGAAAGGTAGTATTCAGAATAGATGTAGGTAAGAAATACTAGTTTAAATACAAATAAAATTAAAAAAAATAAATTCACAAATAAAACTAGAAGTACAATTTGGCTAAGCAGGTGTAAGAAGGAAGGTGGCCTGGAAAGGAACACTGAACCACAGATTTCCCAACAGACCATACTCTCTGTGTAGACTTGTGCACATATGTTTTCTTTGTGCTCCCAAGAAGAACAAGCTATTTATTATTAGGTATCTAAATATAAATTTTTGCTATCACACTGAATAGCCCAATATGAGAATACACTTTCCAATTTTGATTGAAGTGCTAGAAGAAAAATACGGGATGGAGATAAGTTTGCAAATTACAGCAAGGTGTGACATTGTGCAACTTGGAACTGTCAACCTCCAGCTCAAATTTTTTATTTATCATAGGAAATGTATTTTGCAATATTCATTCATTTTGTTTTGGGGTCATTGACATTGTGCTGCCTTTGCACAGGTGTGATGGGGAGTTGATGGGCTGTACATCAGTTTCATTAGGACTGAAGAACTTAATACTGAAGACTTAATGCCTCTGCAAGAAAAAAAACCACTGTAAAGCTCCAAAAAGCAGTGTTTATAAGTTTTCAAATAGAAGCTGAGAAACACCAATAAAGTTTGGATTCAGCTCAAGTGCACCATCAACCTCAGCCAGCTTCCTAGTATTTTTATTTATTTATTTATTTATGATCCATTTGTCTAGTACCACTGAAAGATCTATAGCGAAAATTAGTGGGGCAAAATGTAGATTCAATTGCACTTTGTACAATAGGAGCAAATAATTCCTGTTCTCATTATTTGGATCAATAATTTGCTAAACCAGTATTAACAAGAGCAACAACTTTACTAGGTTAAGAGGGTTTTGTACTGAGTAATGACTGCCTGGAGAAGCAAAGAACAGAGGGAGTAAATCCTAGCAGCCTTTTACTATTGAGGTAGCACATGCAAGTGAATCAATAGTGGCTGGTAAGGTAGTGCTGTAAAGATGCTTTATTGGTTTGACTAAGTAGGTTGGCAGGGAAGCTGCTGCAAGTATCAGTACAAACAATCAAATCTGGTCCAAACAAAGAGCTGAAACCCAAGAGCCTTCGCTTTCTTGGAAGCACTAAAAATAATGTTTTGGTCGTAAGAGCCTACGTCATTCAACCTGGCCTTGTGTCAAGTTTGTGAACTGTCTAGACAGGTCAAACATTTTCTTTTAGTCACGGAAGATACCTTACCTCAGCCATTTGCAAACAAGTTTCTCACAGGAGGCTAGTAACTAGCTACATGCACACTAGAGTCCATTGCAGAAGATAAGCACTGAAGAGCTCAGTTTTGATTTGCGACAGCCTAGATCTCTTCCTACCCACCTCTGCACATCTACCTGGGGCAGCTAAGGGAAGTCTCAGTGCGAAGCTCCCTTTGTAGCCAGAGAGACTTCTCCAAGGGGTGCTTCAGTCTTGCTTAGATCTGCCTGGCTCTGAACCAGAGTATCTCTCTCCATTTTCTGCACAGGGAGCCTACGGAGACCAGGGTCCCAAAAGTTAAATCCTTCGCTTAGGTACCTAAATATAGAAAGGCTGAATCTAAGTCCACAAGTGCACAGTGAGTTAGTAGCTTTTCAGCAAAGAGGCCATAACTTATTAAAGGATGCTACTTTGATGCTTCCTTTTTTTTTTTTTTTAACATACATCAATTACAGTTTCACCCAACAGAAATTTGTTGACATATATGAGTTTCAACTTTGTTTTCAAGAAATTACAATCTGCTACCATCCTTTCAGCATCATTAGCTTTACCCATGCCTGGGGCACAAGAAATCTTAAAAGTGCTTTATTAATACTTTCTTAAATGTATTTTATTAGTAGTAGCATTCATTGTAATAATAATAAACAACATTACTATGCACATATAAGAAGAGTTAAATAAACAGCTTTAAGTCTGTTCATGCCCTTGGCATGGACAAAGATAATGGTGTTTACTGCTATTGTTAATTATTAGTAGTAATATTTGTATTTGTATTCGTACTGCGGTGGTGCTTAAGAAAGAGCTGCAGTGACAGACCAGGATTTCGTTTAACTATGTATTGTGTAAATATAGGACCTTCTTCAAATAATCTACAAGCCAAGTATAAAACAGAGCTAGCGAATACACACAAATATACATCTTTGTGTACACATATACATGCAGGGGTTTTTTTTTTGTTTATTTTTCTGTGTGTGTACGAAAGAATGTAAATGTACTTTCTATGCGTGAGACTACAACAGAACAAGGTATTGCACTAAACACCTAAACAGAATAAACAAGGACAGAATCTTAGATTTGTTTGATTCTAAAACTTGCAGCAAACAAGGATATTGAGAAAATTCCCTGAAATTCACAGGAACTGTGCCAAATGAGATTTACATAAGTATCCTTCAAACTGCATTTGGTTTGTTTCTACCCAAAATCAAAACCAGGAAAGATCAGACCCTCTTTAGAGCCAAATGTGGGATGAAATCTCATTGCAAAAGCTTTCTCAGGAAAATAGGATCAGAGACTACCCATCACCAACTCTTCTGCTTCGCAACATTGTTGATACTAAGACATATGTTAAATGTTTTAGGGATTTCAGTCCTCGGTGTTTTGTTTTTCCCTTTTGACAGTCAAATGACCTCTAGTCACAAGATGTTGGGCTGATAGCTAGATGCATAACTAACTACAATTCACAGTTTTGTTTCTGTAAAGTTAGAGATCTGGACAGATTTTAAATCAATTATTATTTTGAGAAGAAAAGAATGTGAAAGAATGATTTTAGCTATGTCTGGCTTCTACCAGGATTTCTGAAAGAAAGCAGAAAGGGAGGGAAAGCAAAAAGGTTCTACATTTTCTTCTAAGTCTCTGATGGCAAACATATATCCCCCAACTGAAAACCGGGGGGTCATTGTTTAGCCTGGATATATCACTGTAAATGACACATGCAAGTTATGAGCAAAACTAACTTTGACTTCTTCTAACGTCGGGAAACAAAGACATTTCCAGAGACTTCAGGCAGCGTGAAGTGGCTGTAGAAAGTGTCTGGATGCCTCTTGCAAAATCCTTCATTACACGACAAAACCAGAAGCCCTTCTGTCTCTGTGATCATTGCACTGGTGTCGGCTATTTGGGTTTGAAGATTATCTAACAACAGAGTCTCAGTTATATACATAAAATATAGCGCTGACTATGGATTAGAGAGGGGCTGCCAAGTACAGCATTCAAACACCTGGCGATATTGATTTTACACTTTTCCTGTGATTCTACATCATGTTCCTTTAGTTTCTGGCAATCTCTATAACTTTTATACTGACATAAATTGTGATAAAAAAGGAATCAACTAATCCCTCTTTCCCCTCCAGAAATAGTTAGGAAAGCTCTACAGCACCATTAATATTTTTGTTAATGTAGGTGAACTCAAGGGGGGCAAAAGTATGGTGAAAGTTAAATCTAACCTCTTAGTGTGTTGTTATTGTTTCTGTGTTGACTTCAGATTTGCTACCCTAGTAACAAACATAAGAATATAAACATTTATTCATCTGGAAAATCCCCTTTATTATATGATTGGTATGGCTATCTTTTGTTTTAAAATGCATCCAACCAAGACCATCCTCAAGAAAGGACATGGCATATACCCTTTTACTAATGGTGCTCCTGCACTTAATGAACATCCGATACTTTGTATAGTGAAATAGTAGTACGAAGTGGATGCAGTCCTCTGAAAACCTCCATGTTTTACACTGTGGTAGATGGAAGGACAACTGCCCTTAAGGATGCCTATATTTTCAAAATTCACAAAGTCATGGAGTTGCTTTCATGCTATTTGGAGAAGGAGTATGGAGGGTTTGTGTTTTGTTGTTTGGTTTTTTTCTTTTGCTTTTGAGTCCTGCAAAGTGACATGTATCCTTGTAGTTCCCTTGCTGATGAATCAGTGAAGGTGACAGTGCTGTCTTAGATTCAAAACTCTAGTGTGAAGCCAAAGATATAGCAGGATACCCAGAATTCTGAAAAAAACCCATCTGTTAAATTCTGAATGGTGCTGCTTGAATTACTAGGTTAGAAAGAACAAAGCCAATATTTTGTCTATCTCTATCATCAGTGGAGGGTTTTGGAGTATTGCCCAAAGGGGAGTTGTGATAATACTGTTTTTCATTTTACATGCATATCTGTGTAGTATATCACAGTACCATGGTAATAAATGCACTTGCTGTCCACTTCTTCCTTAAATTTAATTTTCAACTGTTCTGGTAAGTACTTTGTACAAGAGCTGTGAAGACTAGAGTCCAGTAACAAAGTTGATATTAAAGAACAAAGTTGATATTAAAGAAATTTAGAAGGGAGGAATAATTAAAAAAAATAATCCCACAAACAAAACAGGCAGGAGTGACAAAGAGAAAGACTTTCACGGGACTGGAACAGGACGTAGTGCTTTGTCTGTGCTTAATTAGAAAATTAACAGTGTCACCAAGAGCTTGAAGTGCACAGCTAAGCTTTTTAGTAGTCTTTCAATATACCTACATTGCTTGGATCATAGGGTTCTTCAGGGCAAATTAGCACTGTTTATTTAAGCAAATCATCTGTCTGCTCCCATGGGGACCTCTACCTCTTTGACTTCAGCACCCAAGTACCACACAGATCATCATATATCACTTCCAGGGGCTGAGAAGAATTTTAATAGCTATAATGTTTTGTTTCAATTCTTGAACATGCACTGATGAGTTTCACAGTTGCAAACCATATGACATGAGAGACAGCAGTGGCAGCTTTGAATTTTGAAGGTCTTAAGTTCCCAAGAAGGTGCTTTATAAGTAACTTTTAATGAGTTGCGTAAAGTAAGCTTTCCAACATAAGCATTCTTGAGATTAATTCTGGGAGGTGTTCCAGTGAATAAGTAAAAGAAAGGGTTGCTCTTGTAAAATACTTTCTTAGGATTCTGCTACTGCTACTGTAACCAAATCAAAGGAAGAAAAACTAGGCATTTAGGAAGAGTTATTATATATCCTTTCAGTGGAAATTACTTATGGAGGGTATCAATAAATAAGCATTAACCTACTATCTTTAAAAAAAAGATCTTTTGGGGGAAATCTTTTATTTTCTCCAAAATATTTGGATAGCGAAGACTGAAAAGTGAATTGGAAAAGACCTCTGAAGATCTTTAGACAGGGAAAAAATGCAACATATGAAGTCAGACAACTCAGTTCAAGCCAAAGAGTTCAAAGTTGCTAGCTAAGTAGTTTAAAAGCCATCTGTGACGGAACAGTTGGGTTTGTCTAAAAAGTGCTAGGGAATCATCCAGAAAACAGACATCTTGGAGGAATTCTTTGTGAAATCCACAAAACTCCCACTGATAGCCATCTTGTTGGCTTAAGTTTTATAAAGGTCAATGAATGTGGAAAAAAAAGAGTGTGAAAAATCTAAATGTCTTGGAATTCATCAAATTTCTGAGCATATATATAGCTGGTTAGAGAAAGTGTAATTTTAAACATGGATAGGCATAGATTTGTCTAAAATCAGGGAAGAGATATTTATTGATGCTGCTTTGTCTCTGATAGTGCCATAGGCATTGCCAGAGAGTCTCTAATAACTAGCAAGACAGTAACCACAGGACAAAAAAAAGTGATTTGGCACAGACAAATCTAAAGTGTTATTCTCAAGATGTAAATAATATGTTACTCAAAGGGAATGGCTCCCAAACAGAATTGTGCATGCCTGTGGGGACCACACTTTGCCAAAAACAAGCAGGTTAAAGAACACTGGTTAGAAATGCATGAGTTTTCCAAAATTAAGATATCTGCCTAGTGCTTGAGTCTGGTTTCATTTCCTTGAGTGGGGCATTGCCTTGAAAACAAAGGTAATACAAGAATTGACAAGGAAGTCATAATAATAGATTCCAGAAAAGGAATGAACTGGAAGTTGGTATTTCACTGCCATTGGAGAAGACAAGATGCTCTTTTTTATAATAATATTGCTAGTTTTAAACTGAGCTTTAATTAAACTACTTTGCATTCCTCATAGCTTGTGTTTGCATTCCTGACAGACTTAAAGTAAAGCACATTTTTAATTTTGCAATTGCTGCACTTGCTTTTCGCTCTCAGTTGACCTCATCATTTGTTAGCAGCCTACATGGCCTTAATAGTTGAAACGTGAAGTAATTTTTTCAGAATAGACGAGTAATTGCCACTGTAATAGGAAAAAATAATGTGCAGGTTTTTTGCAAGGGGTGATCAAACGCTCAGATTTAGAAGATAGGAGCTGGTTACCTCTCCAAGATCTTTAAATATTTAGATCATAACAACATGGAAGATGATAGGGCTTAAAGGGTGTCAAGAGTTCAACTACCCGTATACCCCTCCTCTAAGGCAGTATTAAGTACCCCATTCCAGATAGATGTTCATCTAACATGTTCTTTAAAGCTTTCATTCATAGAGATACTGCAACTTCCCTAGGCTATATTTTCCAGTGCGATAAGAACACTAGATAAAAGCAAAGTGAATGTATTAACTTTCATTGGGCATACACAGGTTATGTTTTTGCTAGCTGGGCTCTTTGTAGTTTAACAAGAAGTTGTGCTGGATGGATTCTAATTAGATCCATAGGCCCCTCGTGGGTTCATTTTGAAATCTTGTTACCCAACTTCAGTTTCCTGATTAAGCTCCAAAAGAAAGGGATGCCAGAAGTCTGCCAAGTAGGGTGCCAAGCCACCAACAAGACCTTAAGCACTAAGACTATTGCATTGTGGGAGCTCACAAGTCATGAGAAATGAGATAATGTGAGATATCTGCAGCAAGGTCATGGTGCCACAATCTCATTTCCAAAAATGACTTTCTCATAGGAACCATCGCTGCCAGGGTTGAAAGAGTGGAACTGGGTTGAAAAAGTGTTGTGGATTCAAAGACGACTGAGTGCAATTTGCTTTCTCTTCTTTGGCTTTTATTTTGGGTTTGTTTGGTTTTTTTGGGGGGGTTGTTTTTGTTTTTCTTTATAATATATTATTTATTTTATTTTATTTTCACTGCTGTTTTTAATTTGTTGCCTTAGAGAATTCTCTCCTCAATTCAGCCACAAAATATGTAGAGATTAAGGGAAAGAAAGTGCACCTTTCTTCAGAGAATAGCATGAAAGGAGGCATACATCATCCAGATGATTCAAGTTTGTGAGGTGAAAGTATTTTTATTCTCTAAGAACAGATTTATTTTCCTGTTTATGTAATAAACAGGGAAGGGAAGGGAAGGGAAGGGAAGGGAAGGGAAGGGAAGGGAAGGGAAGGGAAGGGAAGGGAAGGGAAGGGAAGGGAAGGGAAGGGAAGGGAAGGGAAGGGAAGGGAAGGGAAGGGAAGGGAAGGGAAGGGAAGGGAAGGGAAGGGAAGGGAAGGGGAAAACTACTGCCAGGCCTGGAAGGGTTCATTTTAGGGATCAGGTTGTGGTTAATTTTTTGATTTGCATCTATTTCCAATTAGAGTGATAGATCTTAACTTATTTTACATGCTTCATTTTTGCAAGAACTTAAATCACTGTTTATATGACTTTGTTCCTAAGTTAACGTAGACATTAATTCCATAACCCATACTTGAAAAAAGATCAGACTAGCCTTAGGAATTCCCAAAGTGCAGCTCAAGGGTCCCAAAAGAATAATTTAATTGCAGCCATATAATTAAACATAAAACTACAAGACACACCTTAGATGAAGTTTATGTAGCCTTTAGCCTGTTATACCCCTAGTTCAGTGGCATTTAATGAACAAAAGTTTTGCAATCTAATTAATGGTCTCTCCAAGCTATAATATCTTCAATTGCTGAACAAAGACATTTCTATGTCTTTTTGTTTGTTTTGTTTTGTTTTATCTGGAAAATATATTTTTGAGGCATTCACAGAATTATGTCATAATAAAAAATTTGTGGATGAAGAATCAAATTTTGATCAATTTTAATAGTGGAAATCCTCTATGTTTATCTGTCATGTTTTTTAATACTGACACTGAAACAGTTGCTATCTGCTACAAGGGTAAATAAAAAAAGATCCTGAAACCTCACTGTAAGTCAAATATGAATTGTCTTATGTGAAAATGACTTTATTCCACTTTGTCATCATACTTTTTCTTCAGTTATTTTTGTGACATTCGCTTTTGATTTAATTATTCATATCCATTGCCATACTTGTAAGGAAAGTCATATCAGTAGCACAAAAAAAATCATAAAACAGAGAACTTGAAAAAGGGAAATAATCTATTAACAGGATTTTAAAAGAAGTTAAAGGCAATTGCAGGTGGAAGTTCAAAATAGTAGCAGTGGAAAGACAAAGGGAAAAAAAGCTCAACTGGTAGGAAATGGACAAAACACAGAAATGCAAGGTCTATTGGAATGAAAGAGAAAGTATTATGAGCTAAAATCATGTAACTATTAGTCATGAGGAGCAAAAGAAAACTACAGACGTAGCTACAGATTTTTGTGTGTGTTATAATAGTTTGTACATAAATATCTAGTGATTCTGATGTTAGCACTACATCAAGTCAGCTTTCAGACATTTTTTCTCCTTGGTCCCACTGACTCCACCTCATTTAAGGATCACTTATGCCTCACAGTTTTTTGCACCCACATGCCCTTCTCCACCACAGCCTGACTAGATCTCAATGAATTCTCTCCATGTTCCTCCTGATTAACTCTAGGAATGAAACCAGGCCATGAAAGATACCCACTGCCTCAGGTTCCTGCTTGACCCAGCATGGACAATTCAGACTGACATTTCAAGCAGAAGCTGCTCAATAATGTTGTCATGGCCACATATACAACCATTTGTGCTCCCACTCTGGAACCACATGTTTGCTAACATTGGCTTTGATTCCTACTTGATTTCCCATATTATTTATATAGAATTTTGTATATAAATATTTAGTCTAACACAATTTAGTTCTTCACTGAATCCTGTGACTGTAATTTCACTGAATCAATGATGAAGTGAAAGCTGTATGATGTAATAGAGTGCAGATAATATCCCGATATGAAATATCACGAGTAAAGCAAACACAATATTTCTGTAAAACATAATGAATAAAAACAGTGACTCATCAACTGATTAAAATGGAGACCTCCTGCCAAGGAAGAGTTTGTGTCTATGTAGCCAGCAAGGAACTGGATTGTCATGTTAGCTGTCCCATTAGCTTTAGAGAAAATGATATCTTGCAAAATACGAAAAAAAGAATTGCAAAGATGAGAGAATCACATACTAAAAGCTTCAAAACTGGTTTCACAAGACATGACTTCTGGTGAATTCTGGCGGACCCAATGTAATGACTTTGCCATGACAAAGAATAGCCATTTATCAGAGCAATAATCCCCCTCTCACCCTCTTCCCCCACCCCGCCTTCCCCCAGCAGTTATTTTCAGTCATACTTTAGCAGAAAAGAGAGAGAAAAGCCTCCTTATTGCATGTGGTCTCCTTTAATTTCTTTCTTTACATAGCAAACTGTTCAGTGCCTTTTTAGGCAAGCCTTGTGCCCTGTTAGACTTTCTAGACCTTGATGTTCCCTTGACTAACAAGCCTGTAACCTGTAAAGCCAAATGAGACAGGAGAGCACACAAAGAGAGAGACCCGTGCTTGAGCAGTGACTCCATCAGTCTCTTATTAGAAACTGGAGGACAGATCCCGGTCTTCTTCATGCTTCTGTAAGAGTAGTAGCTCCAGAGATTTCACTCAAACTGCAGTGGTGTAAATCCAGATGAGAATTTGTTCCTCTGTCACAGCAGCTCTAAACTTAATAGAATTGTGAAGATTGAGGGGTTAAAGTAATGAGTTCCTCAACAGTTCACCTCTTACTGCCAAGGATTCATTAAGCTTGTACTGGTCGTCTTAGACAGTCACCTCTAAAGTCTCTGACTTTCTGGTGAGGATACAGTCAATCTTCACTGTAATGTCCTCAAAACTTATATCTCTGAAATGTGCTTTCATTAGATTGCTCTACAAATCACCCCTTTAAGACCAATTCTAAATATGCTTTCTGAACTGTAGAGTGATTAGTGCTGAATGCAGTACTTTGGGTGAGGTCCTAACGAAATACACTGTATTTCCTTAACAATAATGAGTTGAAGGCTTTAATATAAGGGGTTTTTTATTATTAAAATAACTCTCATATCTCTCTCCAGGTCAATATGCTGTAGTACCTTCCCATTAAGCAGATATTATGTCCTTTTATTACATTCTCCGAGACTCATTATTCTGCATTTATCTGCATTGAATTTGCTATCTATTAGCTCAAGTACTTAAATGATCTAAATCCTTCCCTACCTGACTGTATTGTTTCTTACGGATGACCTTTCCTCCCAATTTAGTATCATCTGCACACCAGAAATTTTTAGTTTAAATAATATGCTCTGAGTCATTTAGGTACTGAAAAAGCTGTGGTTCCAACACTGATCCCTGTGGTGCCCCTGACACAAGTAACTTTGCCGCAGCTTAAAAGCATAACTCAAAATGTGCGATCTCACCAGCCGCAGTTTAACTACATGGCATTCTCACTTTGAACGAACAGTAAAGCCTTATTTAGTATGTATCTAATTTTTATAAAGAGTGTTCTGGCTTTCTTTAAAACAGATGATTAACATTTCTAAAAGGCTTCAGGGCATGTCCACACTCTGGCTGCAAAAAACCTGGTGCTTGTTAAGCACTGAGTGGCAGCTGGGGATGTCCACCTCGATGCAGAGCAGGTGAGCTCCAGCCACTCCAGCCACTTCAGCTGCCTCTGTACGATACCATGTTTAAGACCTACCAAAAGCTTCGTCACGCCATTTCTTGAGTGTATCCATGCTGCTCCTGGGGATGAATTTGTAATTCTTTTGAGTCTGTCTTTAAAAGCAAGATGAACGAGCAAGATGAACGAAGGATAACCCCTGCCCAGCTCACTGCTGCACATGGTCAGTGCTGGTTTCATAAAATCATAGAATCATAGAGTTGTTTTGGTTAGAAGTGACCTTTTAAGATCATCGAGTCCAACCTTTAACCAAACACTGCCAAAACTACCACTAAACTATGTCCCTAAGCATCACAGCTATCTGTCTTTTAAATACTTCCAGGAATGGTGATTCCACTACTTCCCTGGGCAGCCTCTTCCGATGTTTGACAGCCCTTTCTGTGAAGGATTTTTTTCTAACATCCAATCTAAACTTCCCCTAGTGTAACTTGAGGCCATTTCCTCTTTTCCTATTGCTTGTTACCTGGGAGGAGAGACCAATTCCCAACTCTCTACCCCCTCCTTTCAGGCAGTTCTAGAGAGCGAGAGGGTCTCCCCTCAGCCTCCTTTTCTCCAGGCTGAACACCCCCATCTCCCTCAGCTGCTCCTCAGAAGACTTGTGCTCCAGACCCCCAAATATCACTCCTTCACACAGGGTGGCTGTGCCATGTTAGCTATAGAAGGAATGTAATGCTAGGATGAAAGCTAGGATGCTGACAGTGCAGTCAGCAATCTATACGAACTACCCACGAGGAAGACCAAGGCTGAGAGCTTCAAACTGCTTTACTTTTAGCACCTGGTTGAGGTACGTAAAGACGAGCAGCCTTTGTCTTCTCTGATGGTCAGAGGGGAAGACAGGCCTTTTCAGAAGGCACCTGTGGCATGGGCGCCCGTCGCCGTGACTTTATATGTTCCTAAACTTCACAAATTAAGCAAAAAAAGTAAAATCTTGAAGTTAGGCAGGCAAAATATTTCTCTATTTCAGTGTCATTTGGGAGAGATACGGTGCATATTGGTGCAATGCAGGCACGCATTCCTAGTGTGCCTGTGAAGACTACAGCAAAACCAAGGTAGTGTCCTCTGTCACAGGCTAATTGAGCTATGTTGAGCTCTGTGTTTTCATAGTTAGAGCTCTCTAGAAAGAGAGCTTACCTGCGTGTCTCTGAATTAACTTTCAGTAGAGAAATATTAAAAGCTTCTGCTTTGTGATTTGGCACAAGTACATTTGCCAGAATAGGTGAGAAAATGCACTAATATCCAGCTTTAGGGATAGAAAGGTAGAGGTCTGGGTTGAAAGGCTCACTCCCGGGTTTTTGGCAGACATGAGCCCTGTGCCTTGCTCAGACTCCCACCCTGCCTCCCCAGGGATGTCGGATGGACTCCTTCCTCCTGCGTGTTGGGACTTTCCTCTCCTGCTGTGACCCACTCAAAGCTCACTTCTTACCACTGGCTTCCCTTAGCTCTCCTCTGCTTGGGGTTATGGACTCTGATTACTGTACTCCAAGGGGCCAAGTTGTGCCTGAGGCTTTTCTTACCCTTGGGTATGGGTTACTCCACAGAAAAGTGTGCTCGACGTGGCTGGGAGTTACAGCCCTCTCTGAGAACAGACAGTTGCATATACAGCCAAGCTTTACGTTTTCCTTGAAAAGGAGAGGGAAGGAGAAAATCAACTAAAATATTTTGAGAGCTGTATTTTACTTTAGTAATTGAAATGTTCCTCAGCTCCAAAACTTGTGCTGATATTTTCCACTTACTGTATTTTTTTCTTCCTGCTGAAAAATAGGTTGCTATGACTGAGTAGATTTTCTTTTTCCTAACAGCAGAAAAAGAACCAATTGCGTATGCACAATTTCAAGTTATTTAAATTCCATCGCCCCAAAAAGTGATTATTTTCTTTCCCTATGAGGCGTTCCAACGAATTTCATGCAGTCAAGGCAGGCTTAGCTACTTCTTTCTTTGGCTTTTTCACTTCTTTCTGTTCCCCCAGGATGTTCTACGATGATTATTTCTTTCTGTCTTTATTTTCTCTCTCCTTTCTTCCTTTTTTTTTTTCTTTTTTTTTTTTGTTTGTTTGTTTGTTACAACTCCTTTCCCTGAGGGAGACTGCAGCAGTAATGCTGAGGCACTACTAAATGCAGTAAGGAAAAATCATCGGTATTTGATGGCATCACAGTACTAGCATGTTGGAGAACATGTTATCATGTTACTGATGTGGCATGAAACAGCAACAAAACATACTTCAGAAATCTGCATGTTTTTGTTTGATTTTATTAATTTAAAAGCTGATCTCTTTTGTGCAAAACCTGTCAGACTGTTTCAGATGAAAAGAAAAGACAGGAGCCGATAGGTCTCATGGGACAGATATTTAGAGCCTTTTGACATCTCAGTATTTCAAATATGTAATGTTTTGAAAATGCTTAATCCTGAATTTATAAAGCTATAGAGAATTAAGTCTTCCGCCCATTCACAACATAGGTCATAGATATCAGTGATAGCACACCAGAATATTTCCGGATGAGGAGGGCCCACCCATGCAGATGGCAGAATATTTCATATTTCATGTCGGCTTACACTCCCATTTTTCTTTTGAGAATGCATGAAAAAGGACATATTTCATTCACATTTTTCTGACACAGGCTCTGTCCATTAGAAAGTTAGTGAAAGTAATAAACTTACTTCATTTAAAGAACTTTGAAGGTATCATATGGCAGCAGATTTCAGGAGGTTAATTGCCACTGATACTTCTCACAGATATCTAACAGCAGCTTAGCTTCTTCTCTGTTATAATCACTCTTAGTCACTCATATTCACAGCTCTGTATCTCATCTTCTTTCTCTCTTCCTTCTTTCATGTGGAAAAGTATTGAGGGAGTTCAGCCTGTTTGATTAAAAAAAAATATTAAAAGACCTGAAGAAATATGAAAACTTAAAAATGAGTTTTTCTGAGGTTTTGGTTGTTTCAGTCACTCTAGTTAAGGAAGCAGATAGACAAAAAGACCAGTACATTTTCCTTCCTTATTCCTTAATTTTCCCCCAAAATGCCTCCTTTTTTTGATTTTTTTTTTTTCCGTTGCATTTTGGTGGCGGTTTAGGTTCAGAATACTTCCGTCCTATCACTAGACTGAGTGAGGAAATGGATAGCTTTTCATAGCCCTGGAAATAACTATTTGGTTTGTGCTATCATAGATGTCCATAGTCACACAGCTGTGCTGTTCCCCAATGAACTCAGAGGTGCAGATACCCACATCTCAGCTGGAAAAGGAAAGGCCACAAGCTTACCCACCCCAATAGTTTTACTGATCTAACTTGAAAGCACGAACACCAGAAATATTTTAGGGACAAGTAATTCAAACAATAATGGAAATATAATTGGGATTTTTTTTTTCCCAAATTAAATATCTTCTGATTTTATTTTCCATCCCCATTGCTATTTAAAATAATTATTAAATAAAATTTGTTAACATTGTCAATCAATTTTTTGTCAAACTATAGTTTGACAATCAATAGTTTGTCAAACTATTTTTTAATGACAAGTGTTTATGTTTTTAAGGAATTTGCAGTTAAGCAGCCAACCTTGGGAGAGAAAAAAAAACCAAACCAAAACAAACAAAACCCAACTTTTTGATTCATTGGGCTGAAGATTAAGGATTTGAACTTTGTTATTAACTGAGCTAGACATTCATACACTTTATACTGCAGTTACCAATGAGACCTGAATCTCGTTTTGAACTTTTAGTGACTAAATCTTGGTGCCAGAAGAAGACAGGAGTCAGCCTTTTGACAGTTACAGATAAAGATGGGGAAAAAAAAATAAAGAAAATGTTACCAATATTTTCTTTCATCTTTCATCTAAATACAACAACAAAAATTATTTTTTTTCCCTCCAAAAATAGCTCTTGCTATTCCACTCATATTTTGATGAAACACTTAACTGAACTGTCAAATACCAGAAAACTCCTTTTCCTGGGAAAAATGAGACCAGTTTTCTGTGCAAAATGTAATATAAGTTCCTCGTATCTGACACCTAAATGAAAACTTGATGAAGTCAGTGAATATGAAGTTATTAATATTCAGAATCTGGTTTTCGAATACCAGCATTTCTCTGCCCCTGTAATAATACAGATTGTATAGCACTAGTGGGTAGGAGTCCTGGGTTTCATAGCCTAAGGAAAGTTGTTCTTCCAGCAATTCCACCTCAGAAGCCCAAACTAGACTTGAAAGCAGTGTTTCCTTCTCATCCAAATTAGTATCTGTGTAGTTTTGCATGCATGACTTAAAGGTCCAAAAGGAAGTCTGAATTTATAGCCAGGGATTTTAGCTAAGAAGGGGAACTCTGCTTCCTGGAGGACTCGCAACTATTCACTTAACTGAGTAATCGCTGGATGAAAATAAGGATAAATTTGGGTGTGAATGAGGGTCTAGACCCACCACTTCTCTTGGCATTCCCGCCCACTGCACACTTTTCTAATTACACAGCTGGAACCACATGTTCACAGCATCCGTAGGTCTTTCCCACCCAGCTGCACGCCAACCTCTCTACCAAGGAAAAGTGCATTACAGCTTCTTCAGCATACCTCAGGCCCTGCTACTACCTCTGTATTTTGTGGTGAAGTAACTGCCATTTCGAACACCTTTTAATCAACCCTAGTTCACCTCTGGGACACAGCTCAGGTGATTATTCTATAGACATCACATAATATATAGTTATATACCACATAGTAGGCAGCACCACCATCGTAGCTGGAAAGATTAAGTCAAAGCCTGAGCACACTAAGCTTGCCAGGATGCTCTGAAGACTTAGCAATTTCAGTGATAAATTTCCATAAATAGGAAATAAGTACCTAAGCACTCAATTCAGTAAAGACAGACATGCTGCTGAGGATCTTTCTAAAATAACCCTAATTACCTGGGAATCTTCCTCCTATACATAGGGTGTCTCAGGTGTCTAAGCAGTTTAAGTGTTACCTTTCTAACTTAGTTCCCTGAATGTAGGAACTGAAATTCCACAAAAACGTCACTTTAAATGCCTGGATGGTTAGCTGAATGCCTGCCTAAGTATCTCAAGCAGACATTTAGGTGCCTAGACACATACGTAGCTGTCTTTAGACACTAAAATTTGGGGAAATGCTTCTTGCTGGTAAGGGGTACTGAAGAGAGATATAGAAAGACTAAGTATCTTCCTATATCTGACTTTGACGTTGAGTCCCTTTAAATTTTACTTTGGGGAGGGAGAATTCTCGCTCTCTGTAAATGAAATTAACATCCTGCAACCTATAAACAGGTGCAACGGATATTATTTACTCCCTGTCTTTTTTTGCAACTGTAGAAAGACCTGATTCAGATCTGGTCTGAGGACTCATTTTAATAAACCCAGTGTGATTTTAAATTGGTTGAGGTGTTGATTTTATCCCTCCTGTGAAGTATCTTGCTGCAGAGAATGGGAGTTTTAACATGACGTGTTCTGAGATTAAGTAATATATCTTTTCAAATTTTCTTTGTTTTGTGCTTTGAGTGAGCTTTATCTGTATCTAATGGATGCAAAAGACGCTATTAGTTCAGAAGCTATTAACTCAGACAGAAAAATTCTATGTGATTTTTCTTACTAACAGCCAATATTTATGGATTCTGTTGGGCCATATGGACAGTAGTCACCAGTCTTTCACATAGAGGGAATTTATGGTTTCTAACCTGTGTTTTCCCTTCCACAGAAAATATGGAAAAGTATAGGATTGACCACAGCTTATTGCACCATTTGTGGCATATAAGCAAGAAATGTGACATAAAGAGAAACAAAAACCAACAAGCCAAATAAAGAAAATAATCTTCCTTTCAATGTAATTTTTCACGGCTGAAACATCTAAATTTAGGAGGAGGATGACTTTTGGAGAGTAACTGTGTTATGAACATCACGTCATACTATTGCACAGATGGGCAGATAGATGAACTACGTGTTGTGATGACGGAGAAAAGAAGTAGTCATTTGGGAAACAGGATGCAGTAGAGATATGGTGTTGTTGAGGGGTTGAAAAATTTAAAGTTGCACTGATACATATATTCATATAAAGGGTGAGAGGGAGGTTTCAAGCTAATATGAAAAATTTCTAGCTCCTGTTGCTGACGGTTGGTTGGTAAAGGTAGGTAGGATCTTCTCCTAAGGAGACTATGGAGACATTACAGAATCAAAAGTGTCAAGTAACGGATGGGTTCCTGAAAGCGTAATCAGCACAACAGCCACAACGTGGCAAGCTACTATGTGTAGGTCTATGTTAACACAGTGCCACTGAAGAATGTCTCCTACCTTGTGAAGCTTCCATAAAGATTTCATTACTTTGGTGTCACTTGACAACTCTGACATGACATAAATCAGATGACTATCAAAATTTATCTCCCATTTCCATCTTATATTTATTCATTGCTTTGCTTCTGTTTAGGACACATATCTCGGTTTGTAAAAGAACTAGTTTCAAGATCATCACCAGAAAAAAATCTAGTAGACATTGACAGGTTTGGATCAGAATTTAAGATTTCCTGACAAGGAAAATCCTGCACTCCTAGGTGTTGCGATATTAGAGCAGTTCCTGAGAACTGGCAGGATTCTGGCACTTGAGCAGTTAAGTCAGCCCAACACAGGCTAAGTTACCCACCAAGGTAAAATGTAAAATAAAATGCATTGAAACACATCTCATCAGCACTCAATATTATTTATGGAGAGTGCCTGGGCATTCCGGCGGGTAATACTTCTGTTGTTTGTTTAAGTAAAATAACTAATTTGTCTCTTTAATAAGAACATTATAGATATCCTGTGAATTTGTATGTCAGCAGCACTTTGAAAAGATGGTGTGTGCATAGACAGACTGACTGAGAATAAACTACTGAAAGCTTTACTCTGTAGCTAGAAAGATGAACCTGAGGGTAAAATATTTCAGAACTATTCTGACAACAATGCAAGTTTATGAAATGCTTGTGTTGGGAGAAAAAAGGATTATAATAATACTCTGCACATGAGTTGCACTTTTCACCTGGGAAACCTAAAGTATTTTTCAGACATCAGCACTCTCAAGAGGAAGGTCTTGTGTTATTCTACAGATGGATGAACCAAAGTACAGGGGCATCTATCACCTTTCCAGCTCCCTCTGGAGTAAAGAAGACTTTTCCACTGGGCAGTAAATGATGCCCTATGTTCTAAACTGATTTTTAAAAAAGAAAGAAAGGAAAAGAAAGAGAGGAAGAAAAAGAGAGAAAACGTCTTTTAGAGTTTAAATGAACTATCAGAGTTGGTGTGGATTTGTTGCAATTTAGGGATACTAATTTTAATAGAAATAGTTGAAAACTTTTGCAGGTTTTAACTTACTTGATCTTGATTTTTTCTAAGCTCTTAAAGCAACATGCAACCTTTTCCTGTGCTACTGTTCTTCTTGTTGTGAGGGTAGTTTCTCTATTAAGTGTTTTTTGAAGCACTCTATAAACAGGAATAGAGGTCCTGATTCCGGACAACTTTCTCCCACCTACTACTCTAAATAGAAGCTACTTTGTTTTTTATGTTATTATTAAAGGACCTTTTATTAATTTCAAATAATACAAGATTTTAACTTGTGAAAAAAGTAAACTACTAACCAGGCAACTTCTATTCATTCCTTAGGTTTAATCATTCTGGCAAGAGATTAATAATATATTACGTTATCAGAAGAATGCAACTGTAGATTGTAAAATCAGATAAACCAGGAGACACGCCCACTAAAAATATATGCTTTGAACCCATATTTCATGAAGTAGTTATGGAAGTTCCATTAGCACAGGCATTTGATCAAGTGTATTAAGAAGTGTATAATCATACTACTAACTCTTTGCCTTGTTCCCATCTGCTTTCATGATTTGTTGTAAAGTTTGATTTATGGACAATATTGCATCTGTGGAAGTCTGAAGATTTGAACTCCATATTTTTTGTAATGTTTGGATTTTTGTTTGTCTGCTTGCTTGTTTTTAGGAATGAACAGGACAAGATCCACATCAAACAGAGCCTTGGGTTGAAACTTCTCTAGGAGGAACTGATCCATAACTACTGAAGTAATAATGCCAAGCAACACCGAAGGACTTTTGTATGTTTGTAAACCACCTAAATTAAGGAAACCCAGATCAGCTTAGTCAAACACATCAGATAATATGACTGAGAAGAAATCATCCTCTGCGAGGGAAGATATTCTTTACCTTGATCCTACCAGCTCAGAAGCTGCTTTAAGGGGATTCCTGGCTTAAAACATACTCTGTGCAGTCTCTTTGGTGTCACTCAGAAGGTCTCTCTATCATAACCTCTGAAGTTTGCTTTCTAGGTTTGTTCCTTGCTTAGAAGAGGGATCTCACCTCCCTCTGAAGTCTCTCAGTCTGAAGTCACTTATCAGGTTCTCATCTGCCAGTTTCCCTGTCACCTCTTCACCTCCAAGCATGTACAAACACACCTGCATAGAGAACTGTAGTCATGACTGAGAAAATACTTAGCAAATTTTCTTAAGTCCTATCACTGTCCTAGAATAGTGGAGCACACGCAGTGCAGCGTATATTCAGTTAGTCCAACAAACTGGGATGGATCAGAGTTGAGGAACACGTGCTGCACAGGCAGTCAGTGCATGCAGAGACATCACTGGAGTAGCTCAGAGGAGGTACCCATACTGCAGTTACTGTAATTTCTTTCACAGAGATGAAATGTCTACAAGAACAATGAAAGTGTTAAGAATAATTAGAAAATAATTTATTCTAATGGTTCCTTGCAAAAGCACATGAAGAGGGTGAAACCACAATACAAAGAATGAGATTAAGGTCACATCTGCCATGATGATGTAAAGTTTTAGCAAGGCAATGCATTTACATGAAAATTCCTTCCCCAGGTTTGTGGTAGTACCATCTCAGACGCACAAAAAAAGGGGGAAGAGTCCTCTACAGTTACAAACTTTATATGGAGTTACTTATGATGTTATTCACCATATTTAGATTTATGATGAAAGCTTCAGGTTTCAATATAACTATTGCGTAACTTTAATTGCAAACAGAAGCTCAGTCGGATCACGTGCAACATGGTGTCCTGTGAGCTGAGGGTGTCCTGGGGAATGTGGCACATGAGGAATCCCCTTGAAGGCCTGGCAGCCAGGGCCCAACACACCTGGGGACAGGTGTGTTGGCCTGTGCGTTGCCCTGTCTTGGTGGAGCCTGTGGCCAGGCTGGGCAGGGCTGTGGAGAGCTGGAGACCAACATCCAATGGTCTTGCTGGGGAAGGGACTGATGCCTCCTAAAATAGGGTCCTGGACTGTGGACAAACAGTAAGGCCCATGGGTGCTTCAGGGTCTTGATGGCAGGGATGATCCCTCTGTGGGTCAGAGTTTTTCCAGGTTGGGACGAAACCTCTCAATCTTATTGAGAGACATGGTGATCACCTACCCCCACCACACCTCTGTTTCACAGCCAAAATGTGACGATGTAATCTGTTAAGTCTTTCCCTGAAGTTGAAAGAGGAAAAGTTATACAGAAAAGAAAGTGAAAATGTTTCAGAATCAGTGTGGACCAATATATAACCATAGTTAAACTGCTTCATTTTCACGAGTTTTTACTTTGATTCATTTATCCATTTTTGATGCCAGTGAGGGAGAGCAAGAGTGGCTCCCTACTCTTCTCTCTCTGAAATTAAAAGGCAGTAAATTTTAAACCAATAAAAGCAAATGTTGTTTTGTTTTCTTTGCTTTTTTTTTTTAATGTAGCTGATAGTCAACCTGAATAATTCACTGTCAGACAAGGTCACTAAAGGCAACTGCAATATCAGGATTTTAGAAAAGGTCTGAGTAATTTTATGGCCAGTAATAACAGTTTTGCCATTACAGAAGCTAAAAATATGTTGGAAAGGTCACCAGTCTTTGTGCTTCAGGGTCTGGATGATCACCCGTGGGGTCAGGACAAAACTCAGTATTGCAGTGTGCACACCCACACATACATCTACATGCACACACGACTCTCAGAAATACTCACTAATAGTTTTTAATAGGTGATGATATGCTACCAGAGAAATGCCCTGTCTTAATTTTCAGCTGGTGAGTATACTCATCTTGTCAGCAGAGGGCTTCCCACGGCTTCTAGTTTTCATAGGAAGAGGCACTCAGATACTTCAACATACAAATACTATATCATGCATCTTTTTCAACAGTGATTCAGATCTCCTTTTATATCAGAGTCCACCTGAGACAACTGATAATGGACTTTGCTTTACTGGGTTTGATCTCTCTTCTCTTCCATCCTAAGGCAGCTGCTGACCTCTTCTTCCCTTGCCTGCATAAAAGATGTCCTTAGTACCAGCTCAGTGCACAGGATCATGGTGTAGGGGCCTCTACTCTCCCCCTGCAGAGATGAGTACAAACACAGCAGAGTTTTCTCACTTGACACAGTGCCTCACTAGTGAGGCCCACTATACCTGCGAGGAACCATTTTGTTATTGTGCTGTTGGCAGATTGTGCTGTTAGCAGCACATTTCTTGCCTTAGATATCGAATGAAACCTGAGGTTTGAGCCGAGAGGGAAGAGCCAAAGCTTAATCTGACCAAACGGAAAAGAAAAAGCTATTCAAGTGTGTGTGAAGCTTCAGTGGAATCTCTTATAACAGGCAACGTTCATCCTCGTCAAGTGATCAAGCCTCTTGTAGTTTATGAAGGAATATCCAGAATACAATGTTCTTGTGCAATCAAATCTGTGTGCAATCAAATCAAAGTTCTTTGAACTATTTAAGGCCGATTAGATGACTCAGCTCATATTTGGTGGAAGGTAGCTTAGACTTATTACTCATACCTAAATTCATTACTTGCTACATGGGCTATAGTGCTATGAATGTCAAACTGTCAGACTTCAGGAAATCAGTTATGACTTCTTGGTATTGTGAGCTTCTTGAATACCTCAGTCCCATTTTATGTGATATTTTACTGGCTTCCTACAGAATATCAAGACAAGTATGAGAGGGAGACACTCAGTGTGACTGATCTCAGCCTCCTACGGGGATGTTCACTTTTCCAGCCTGGTCATTAGCTTACACCACATTGTAAACTGTAACTGGGTGCAAAAGAGGGGGAAATTTGTACACTTTTTTTCAGATACCGACTAAAATTGAAGCATGAACATGACTGAAAAATGAAGGGAGATAAATTACAGTTATAGAAAAGGCGTCTCTTTTACTTATATGTTTATTTATTTGCTTATCAAAAGATGAGGATCTTTAAATTGAAAAATTCCAACGAGTAGTCATTGTTTCTCAGTCTCCAGACACCTTTGGACAGATGTGTTACTGACAGATGCACAGTATTTTAATTAACATAAAGGCAACTCAGTCATATTTAATAGCCTGTGATAAACAAGAACTTGATCTAGACCACATAATCATCCCTTCTATCTTTATCCTATGGTTTGTCTATGATTTTATCTAATATTTCCCTGTTCAAAACAAGCTTTTTAAACTCAACATTATTCACATACATACATGCATAGCACAGCAAATATTCAATAGAAAGTGAATATTTTGCAATAGGGGAAGAAGAGAGAAAATAGGAAAAAAACCACAATACAGATAGATCCTCCTCACATCATTTCACATACTCAAAGAAGGTGCTCAGGAGAGAGCGCAAGGAAAGAAATGTAGCATAACAATCTGTGTAGGAAGGAATGGAACAACAATAAAATGTCTGTTAAAGAACTGGGGGAGCCTCAGAACTCACAAAGGACACTAAAATGACTGAGTAAGGTACTCTCCTGTCTTGTTTTATTCCATTTGAAAGTAAGGGGTATTTATTACATTGATGAGTCTGCAACATGTTTCTTTGGACTGATTCATGAGTTGCATTTTGCTGTATGTAGAAAACAAACAGAAAAAATGACCTTCTGCCTACTCTATTTTCCTGTGATATATTTGAGAATAAGATTAGCTGAAACATCATAGGCATAATATCTTAGAAAGTAAAAGTGTTTTTTCTCAATACAAAGCACAGGTATTGCTAGAAGGACTAGGTCAAGGAGACTGAAAGGCTACTATCCATCTGCCTAAACCCAGTGGAGAATCAACATCTGAATGGGACCTCCTCGGTCCTCTTTGTAGTCAGTGAAGAGAAAATGGGACAAGGAGAGCAACGTTCCTCCCTTCCTAAAACCAGTGTCTTCTCCCAAATAACTCTTTTTTCTTCTTCTTCTTTTTTTTTTTTTTTTTTCTTTAATGGATTCAGCCTTATACATCAGCTATGTAGATGTCTGCAGCTGGTTTAATCACATTTGGAATGTAACACATTTTATTTTCTGTGCTGAATAATCATGGTTTGTGTGTGTCTGCGTCAAATATATACATTCCCTTTCTGTCCATCAGCAACATATTTTTATACAATTGGTTGATTTCCTCCAAATTCGACAGAAAAATAAAGGTTTCAAAGACATTCTGTCATACACTGCTACAATGCTGTTTATATTGGGAAAACATACAGCCTGAAAAGACACTGTTGTCATACTTCCCTTAGTGAAACCCTCAGATGCTCACACTTTATTAAACATCAGAGAATTCACACAGTGAAAGTAAGGGAGAGAGAAAGAAGAAAAGCTGGAAGCAGGTATTTATTAGCTTTGGTACTCTCTGAACTAATTATTTAAACATTGTGATTGTCTTTGACAGGGTTTAATGGCAGAGTACCTACACCCTTTTAAAAGAAGCTGCCAAACTCATAATTGATACATAAGATTCAAAGATCCGATTTCTAAAGAATCTTTTAAATTTGGAAGTGGTGTCTTCTTGTCGGGATTGCAGCACTGATAACAAGGACTACTTTTTGTTACGTATCATTTCTATATACAGAAAACTTAATTCTCCAGGACCATCTATCTGACATGCTTCCACTGTGAAGTGTGGTTTTTGAATGCAGAAGCACAGCAAAGGTCTTTTCACTTAAGAAAGAGAGAAAGAAAAATTCTCAGATGCGATATACAACATTTCTTGGGCTCTCTTAGATGATCTTTTTAAAAGGAAATGCAACATGAAATACAGCCCTTAGTCGTGTGTTCCTGTATGGAATGCACATGTGTCCGTCACATGTCATCAGGTGAACTATCCTGTGGTGTGACTTGTACCTCAGAGCTTAAAGAATACATTCTATATGTTACATGTTAAAATCGGTTATACCAAAGTGAGGATCCAGCTCAAAAACACAGCATTTTTTAAGCCTGTTCAAGGAAAATACTATAGTCTAAGTTGCAATCAAATCTCTCGGAGGGATTAGGCAGACACCATTTTAATTTATCCATTCCAGGATTCGGTGCCAAGAGCGCTACAAAGATGAAAATAAAGAAACTGCCGACTGTGCATTTTTGTTGTTGGAGCTGCTGCGGCAGCAGTCTCAGAAAAAGGAGGGAACTGCTGTGCTACCTCGATCCCACACATACTGAAAGCCCATAAGAAGCTGGATTCTCACATCCTTTTGCCAAATAACTGCATAGCAGCTGAAATCCACCAAGTGCAGCTTTGTATAAAGAAAAGAAGAAAAAGAGAAAGACAGAAAAAGTAGCAGATGTTTGGAATAGTGACTGTACTGCAGATTACTCTAGTGCGGGGGGTCTAAAGAATGGAGCTAGCTATTTTTGGAGTACCTTGCAAGAAGTAAATAATGATGTAGCTGTCTGTAAAGCCCGACGTGGGTCTCTATATTTGTAAATGCTTCCTTCTTCTTTGTAGGCACAGATTGATTTTTTGCAAATGCAATGTTAAAGTTCAAATGGCAAAACACATTTGGAAGCTACCTTTAACCAGTTCTGCCGAGACGAGCAGACTAAGGTGTCCTTGTTAGATCCTGGCAGCTGTTAAAAGACTAAGACTCTCACCTGGCATCAGCTACGATCCAAACCAGGACTTTGCAGTTTTTGTCATTCTTCAGTTCCTCTGCAAAATAGGTGCAGTCTGCTTCCAGACTGCTCGGATGATATATCACACCAACCTGACATTCATTTTGCACTTGCATTATTGATGTAAATCTACAGTAAAGAGCTGGGGCCATGGTCATTAGAGTGGCCGAGTGCATGATAAAATCTATTTTGGGTGATAGCAAGGTATTTGGAAGCTACTGAGACAGCTGGCTTGTTATCTCTCTTTGGACTAGCCTTACTATGTTTAATGAATGGTAAGCCTGTTGTTAAGGTGACACGAAATTGGTTATGCTGCTTATTCAACGCGCCACAGTAACGTTTTTCCACATGGGGAAACATACAATTACAACAAAAATGACCATGATTAGCAACTTAAAGCAGGAAGCACAATTTGCATACAAATATATTTTCCCATGTCTGCTGGTTCTGAAGGCCGCTTTTAACAAAATACTTGCACGTATCTATAACTTGAAGTACAGAGGTAATCCCCTCAATTGTGTCCATCAATATTCCTGTAGCTGTTCACTTGATTGGGTGATCCTCTGGAGATCAGAATTTCCATCTGATCCCACTGAAGTCAGGAAACTGGTTGCCTGTAAGTCATTTCTGTCTTAAACTAATCAGCTGAACTTTTGCCAAGGAAACCATAAGGTTTATAGCTACAATTCCATGATCCTATAAATCTTTTTAGTAATTAGGCAGGAATTAAGTAACTATGGTATATCAATATTTGCATGTGTTATCTATCATTTCCTTCCTACAATATTAGTTACTGTTCCAGAATATTAAATTTTTGTAGTCTTATTGAAATTTATTTTTTTACAGGATGGTTTGCTTTAAAACTTATTCAGTCACTTCTGTATGTTCAGTTCCTGCACCTCACATGAAAAGCGTGGATGTATGATATGTGTATGTGTACCTATTTGCATACACACATATATTTATTTATGTTTATGTATATACATAAAAATGTTCCAAAACAAAGCAACCTAAAAAAAAAAAAACATATCCCTCAATAACTTAAAAAATGCTGAGAGAAGAAAATGACTTAAATAAAATGAAACTTGCAAAAGTGCAAGCAGCTGCCATAAGTGTTCTGCAATAATTCATATATTTTATTGTTCTGTTTTGTTTTTTAGATAATTAGTTGGTGGCAAAGGAATAATCATGTTGCATGAAACATTGTGAATTTAATTTCACAATGAAAGCTGTACACTGTATCTACTGTGAGTTAAAAGGACAAACAAAATCTGTTAAAGGGCCAGACTCAAAAGAAATTTCATGCCAACAGTACACTGCTTTATATTTTCTTTTCTATCACAATGTTGGTCTAATTTTTTTTCCAGTTTCAAAAGCAGCAATGCAAAACCTTTATTTCTGTTTATTTAAATGTTAATTTTAAAGCTCTCTCTAACATCACTTTGATGAGTGAAATGATCAGGGAATGAACTATCATTCTGAAAGAAATCTATTTCAGTAGAACTCATGATCACATAATAAATACTTCTATTGCTTTCAGTGGGACTATTCCCTTGAGAATTAAAGTTAAGTTCTTGTGCACATTTCCAGGTTCAGACCCTTCATTGTTCTGAAGGAATGAATAGCATCCTGCTGATGGAAAAGAACTACAAAATAAATAAATAAATAAATCTGTTATTTACAGGTAATAATGCAAAGACAAACAAAAAGCACATTCACACACAAGAGAACCGCACGGAGTCCTAGATGATAACAGCGAAGTTGAATTTTCACTTTCCTTTCTTTTCCCATTTGTGGCTTCAGCAGTAACTGTAGCCTTTCTATCTTGATGTCACCAGCATTTCAAATAACACCTATCAGCAGGCAGTTCATAGTGAGCTGCACAAAGAAAGTAGTTTCAAAGTTGTGCTAAAACCCCACCAGCTTCTGAAGCACATTTGTTTTGTTAAGTGATGATGTATGCTCAGGCGATAAGGATCTCACACCCAGGGAGGCAGCTTCAACAGACAGTTGTCATGGTGTTATTTTCTATGGATGGCTTGCTTGTTCAAGTTAAAATGTCATGTCTCTGTAGTTTTAAGGGAGGGCAGGGGGCATGTGTCTGACCAATATGCTGCAGCAGGGTGGAAGTCTCATTTGCCTGAAGCCTAAGATGCATGCTGTTAACTCTTCAAATATCACCGCAGCCTCCAAGACGCAGGAAATTCCCGTGTGCTTGCTGTGAACACTCTAGAGTAGAGCCATCTCTCAGTTTGCAGAGTTTGGGTGGTTTCCTTAGACACTTCTCTTCTTGGCAGAGGAACACTGGCTTAGAAACCGGTCCATCCTTTTCTTGACCAAGGGACTGTATATTTATTCCATTCTTGAATAAAAAACAAGCCTAAGAAGATGCTCACAAAAATATTTTTTATCATGCCTGATTCCAATACCGCTCATAATCGCTGTTTGGCGTAATTTACGTTTACACATAAATGACCGCTCTGCTGAAGCAGAGTGGTCACAATTTGCAGGTGCAAAAATCATGATGTTGGGTCTCAAAACCAGTACCTTTCTTCAGAGATCTTTTGCTCAAATTGGTTGACTCATCCCAGATGGTTTTCCTCTAGCTAACATGTAGTCAGCGAAGTGAAATGATCCACCAGCAGCTCAACAGCTTGCAAAGAATCACCAGATTGCAATCTTCGTTATGTGACTTTCTTGCATAACCTGATTAGATCCGTATCAGGAGAAAAGACAACATGGTTTTGGGAGGGGACAAGGAAAAACAAGAAGCACAAACCAACCCTTTTTTTTTCTTTTGTGAACCTTTCTCGTTTGAAAAAAAAAAAAAAATCACCTTCCTTGTGATTTATAGAATCATACACTAGTTTGGGCTGGAAGAGACCTTTAAAGGTCATCTAGTCCAACTCCCCTGCCATGAGCAGGGACATCTTCAACTAGACCAGGCTGCTCCAAGCCCCGTCCAACTCGGCCTTGAACACCTCCAGGGATGGGGCATCCACAACTTCCCTGGGCAACCTGTTCCGGGGTCTCACCACCCTCACAGGAAAGAATTTCTTCCTGATATCCAATCTAAACCTACCCTCTTTCAGTTTAAAACCATTACCTCTTGTCCTACTGCTGCAGGCCCTATTAAAAGTTTGTCCCCATCTTTCTTATAAGCCCTCTTTAAGTATTGAAAGGCTGCAATAATGTCTCCTCCCCAGAGCCTTCTTTTCTCCAGTCTGAACAACCCCAACTTTCTCAGCCTTTCTTCACAGGAGAGGTGCTCCATCCCTCTGATCACTTTTGTGGCCCTCCTCTGGACTCACTCAAACAAGTCCATGTCTTTCTTGTCCAGGGCTTCCGATAGCTGAAATACAACAGAAGTATTTAGATACCCACCAGTGCAAAGAGGTGTCTCCTTGGGTTTTCCAATGCACTTGAGCACAAATAGATTCAAATCAACAGTTAGACAGGTGAGCACGTTGGAAAGTCTCCCCTGCTTGTTTTAGACACCTAACCAGCTTCCGTATCTGCCCCCAAAGTCCAGAAATAAAGACAGACATCTACTGAAGTCTGCCAAATCAAGCCAACTAATTCCTACCCAGAGCAAGGTTGCCCCTTTCTCTTACACATCAGTATTTTAAACACAGTTCCCCTTATTGGAATTCTGTATATAAAAATGCATGGTTTACATCCCTTATTTGGGTATTACAGAGCTCTTGCTATTAAAACAAATAATTGATACATCTAACTGGTTTCAGCAGGGAAGAAAGGAGTAGGTGGTCTCATTAAGAACCCTTGTTTCACAAGGAAAGCATTTCTCATTGTCTTTACCCAGTGATATAAATGACCTTTGCCATGGAATTGATGAATGTATAAATCTTTCATAATATATTTTAATGTCCTGCTGGTAGTAATTTTTATTATAAGACAAAACAAAACAAAACAAAAAGATTTGCAAACAAGAAATCTATTATTAAAAACATATGATCCTTGCACTTTTATGAACAAGAATTTGATTTTTTTTTTATTCTCTATATCTTATGCAATAATAGAAGCTCAAGTTTTCTTTCTTTTTTTTTTAATTATCCAAACAGCAGTCTATCTCCTTGTCCCACATAGACTTATATCTCCAAATGAAGATGTTATACTGACTCTTCACTCAGATGTGTCTGCCAATCACCCTCCCCACCCCAAAATAAAATCAGAAGCTTCCACAATCTTCAAACAGTTCTGTCGTGAAAAGTTGCAGGAGTTGCATGTGCTGGTGCATTTTATTTTCTGGAATTTTTCAGTCTGCATGTCAAATTGCAGCAGAAACAAAGTACTGTCCTGGCTATGATTCCGGAGACTTTAATCTATAACACTGTGCTCTGAACAAAGCTAGCAGGCTTAGGCCAGCAGTCATGCCTCGGCTCTTGTCTACTCCAACATTCACGGAAGAAATGAGAGATCTGATTTAAGGCATGTTTTATTTTTCATCTGAATTAATTCAAGCCTATATCTCTAATCTCCCTGGTGAGTTGATTCATTGGTCTTTTTTATTCAGTTGTGCTGTGCCACAATGCCAAAAAGAAAGCCAGATTTGTTGGGTCAGAGACAGAGCATGTGTAGGCAACATAAAATTTAGGACACTGGAGTAGAAAGTCCTGGATTCTGATTATTGCATAAAGGTGTATTTATCCAAATATTAGTGGACTGCTCTGTGCTTGCCAGCTGTGTGCTATACCTAAGTAACTTCACAGAACAGGAGAAGAGATACCTCAAACTGGTATCAAGTGCCCTCAACACACGTAACATTGAGAAACCTGAATCTCAGTTCTTGACTTCACGGATCTAGCCAAAAGGAAAAGGCTGAAGATAAGGAGGAGTCTGCAGTCTCGTACCTTAGTTTCTTGGTGAGTAGTTAAGGAACATGTTGCCTGCTACATCCAGAACCCCTGCCCTGAAAAAAAGTTAGGAGCACAAGCAGAGGATGCAATTGCCTCACCTTTTATAGAATAACTTCACAGGCAGAATCCAGGGACTCAAGTTGAAACCCAATGATGTGATGTAAAAATTGAGCTTAACTGAGTGCCCATTGATTGGGCCAACAGGAGCAGAAAGATGGGACAAACCCTGTCTCCCCTAAGTTAGTCAGAGGTGAATCCCATCTGCTCTGTCTCAGCAATACTGCTGTTCAAGTCCCTTTGTGTCAAGAGGATTATAAATCCCACCATCTCTCGTGATTCCCAGGGTAAACAAGAATTATTTTAGATGGGGAACTGGTAAGATAGGCAGTATCTTCTCATTCTTTTGAAGTTTTGTCACTGAGAGGCAGATAATTTATACATTATAAAATTGGAGAACAACTATTGCTCTTAAGTAATGTTAGTCTGTAGTTAGAATACTACAATACAACTAGAATAGAGAATGTAGTTAGGTAGGGGTTAATTTACAACTCAGAAACCCTGTAATTATTAATTAATTTAGTTTATTTATTTATCTATGTAAAGCTTGCTTACTTTTCCCTTGGGTATAAATATCTTGGTTTTATTTCTTTCATTTTCATCATCTCTTCTGCCTGTTCAATGATCATTTATTGGAAAGTGAGCCAAAATACTTAGAACCAGACCTTATATTTACCCATTCTTGCTGCATATGATACTGTTCCTACTTTTGCTGCTCTCTTTTTTATTTATGTGATTGAAGAGCTTTTTTGTTATTTGTTTTAATATACTTTGAAAGGCCTAACTCAGCTTGGCTGTTGGCAATTCTTACATTATTTCTACACTTCGTGACCTCTGAGGTGTACCTTTATTTGCTGATCAATCTTTTTTTTCCCTCGATTTCTCGTAGGCTTTATGCTTACTCTTAATGTCCTTTTTGAGGTGGCTATACATCCAAATACATTTGGAAACCTTTCCTGAAAGTTTTGTTCTCACTTGCTTGATGTGCAAGTTTCAGATAACTTTTCACTGCTGACTTAAAGAGTTTGGAGGAATCTGTCACACTGCAAGCCCCTGAACTCTTTGCTTCCATTGACTTCACTTGTTGTTCCTGTAATTTGTCAAAGTTTTCCCTTTTGAAATTGAGTAACCCAGCTGAAGACCTGCTTTTGCTTATTTTCGATTTAATTCATATTCAATCAACTTATGACTGCTGACTTCAAGGGTATTTCAATATTATTATTATTTTCAGTAAGTGCACAGGATTAGAGCAGTGTTTGGCAGGCTAGTTGAAGCAGGAGCAGTAATTCCAGCTGGGCATCTGGAAATCAATGTCATGTCCCTTGTGCATGTGGTGATCAACACTACTTCATATGTTTGTCAGATGTTTGTATTTGTGGAAATCATTGAAATTACTGTACAATTGCCACAAAGTCTTGGCATGTAGGTGGTATCTATGTGTTTATGATGCTGCTGGTTGATTATAAATAGACACAAAGAATGATACAATCTGGATACAGAGGATGATATGGATCTTCCATTCATGATTTGCAGTTATATTGTACATGTGCGTATTCAACACAGTAAGAATAAATGGGGTTTAAGGCAAGTTACATAGAGTAAAGGTGCAAGAATTCAAAAGGTTTATAGTCCCCAACCCTGCGCTACATTATATATATGTATATTTCTCTGCCTTATCTTTTCTTGTTCAGGATTTTCTATGGTTATGTTGACCTTGTATGGTATAACATTAGAAGTATGTTGTGAAGAGGGAAGGACTGTAACTTGATGCACTGTGATCTATTATGGTCTTGAGACTGTGTGTCCACATTTTGGTTTTACTGTCAATGAACTCTGTGCCAGCTGCCAATTGCACACGCTGCACACGCATACAGAGTGCACTTTTGAAGGACCTTGTAGGTGATGGGCTTCAGATGGTGTCCTGCTGTGTGTCTTCGTCTTCGGTTGCATTGAGAGGGAAACAATCTTGCCTACACCAGCTGTGCACTAGAGTTTAGTTTCATAAGACTCCCAGTATAGATGCAAGGCAAATTCACATCAAAAAGAATCTCTCCTTTGCACTAAATCACTAACGTAGTCATAATCTGTGCCTTTGCCTTCCTAATCAAATTCATCAGTAAGATGGGGTTCATCTAGCTGCTGATGTTTTCATTTTACATAGCTGAGACAAACATCTGAAATTCTCGATATAGTCTGTGGACTTCTTTTTCCATCTTACTTATATCCTCAGTTTCCTGCTATGCTCATGTCCACTTACATCTCTAGCTCTAAGAAATATTCTAACTTTATTTAAGTATCTATTTGAACTTTCTGAACATAACACATGCCCTGAAACTTCTGCAGCAAGTCATTTCCACACTCACCTTTGCTGTTGTCATGTCCATTGCTATTTCAGACACCATTACCAGTTTTTCTTTCTTTCTTTTCCATGCTTTTAAAGGCAGAAGAATGTCAACAAACAGAATTCCCCCTTCTAAGCTTATGGTTCAACTGCCCATAAGCTGGTTGAGAAGCTGGCCTCGCCTTGGAGTTGCAAGGCTGCTGCCTACTGACTGCATGGTGCCCCAGAACCCCAAAGCAGCTAGACTGCCTTACCACAGACAAAAAGGAACATTCACTTACCTGCAAGGCAAAAAAGATTTATTATTTTGTCACCAAGGAACAGGTTGAAGCTTTAATGTTTGTTTTCACAAACCAAGAGCAGTTTTTTGAAGAAGCCTGTGCAACATCAGGTCTGTTACGATGTCACTTTGCATACTGTTAACTTTTTCTATTTTTATGGCGGTAAGTCAGACCACCAGTGAACTTCTACCACCTTTAGGTTCCTTGAAAAATGAGAAAAATTCTAAGAAATTGGAATAAAGGAGTCTTCCAAATTGCACTTTTTTTTCTCTCACTACCTATCGTTTCTTTTTAAATCTTGTTCAGCTGGAAAATGTTTGCAGGGAGCGGAGAATAAAATTGTATAGCACAGAAATCAGCCTTTAAGTGTGGAGCTTTGTTTGGGTGCTGTCTGCAAATTCTTACTGCTTTACCTGCCCAGGCAAAGGAAGCAAAACAATTTTAATTGATCCCAAAGCAATCAAGGGATCAATCAAGCCCTGACACAATAGAGAAGGTGCTGTAACACTGGTGGTTCAACAGGCCTCCCCTAAAGTAATCGTATCTGTCAGAAGAGAGGCATTAGTCTAAAAAGCAGTAAATTCTCTTATCCCAACAAAGGAGGTGACGAGGGCGGAACGGGGGGCAGGGGGAGTTTGACAAAAAACGCAGAAGTGAAATTGGAAGACTAGAACAAACAAACGAATGGACAATCAAAAAAGATAATTGATTATAATAAAATTAATATATCAGTAGCATTTTCAATTTTGAGAGCTCGTCTATTCATTGACATCTTTGCAAAAATGCATGCATTAAAGGCATATGGAAAATTCCCTTGGGTGGGACAAAATAAAATTTCCATTTTTTTCAGGTCATGCTGAGCCTCATGCATCATCACATCTTCATAAACATTATAACTCCATTGACACGGTATGGATATTTACCACTGAATCAACAAAGAACTGAACCTTCTCTTCCCTTATTTTCTGATTCCTTCCCAGCCATTTTGCTCCTTTTATGTGTGTTTGTGTTTTCCTTCGCTTTTCACCTGACTCTGAGATCTACTGTACCGCACGGTTATCAGCATGATGAGAGGAGACAACCTGTCTAGCTCTGACCGGTCTTAAAAAGACTGGTAAAGAAAAGGGGCTTGACTAGGTAAGCCATATGACATCCCAGACCTGGGAAGTAAGCCAGGGTCCAGAGCAACATCTGCTGTGGCCAGGCTGCCAGCCCAAAGCATCCATCCGTGACTGACCAGTCGCCTTGGATCCTGAGAACATCAACAAGCGCTTCATTTCCCCCACCTTTACCATCCCCTTGTTTTTTCCCCACTGCTGCCTAGTGTTTTGACAAAGGCAAGGGAAATGACCATGGTTCACAACTCAAAATTAAACGTGAAAAACAGCCCTTTCCTCCTCATCAAGAAAGAGCACTTGACAAAATAAGAGACTGTAATGCCATCCTTTATTCTAAATAAAGGATTCTGTCACATTTGGAGTGTGTACGTTTTTCATATCCACTCAGTTTTGGTATAAGATATTTTTTCATTCTTTGTGTGTTTGTGGTTAGTTCATCCGATTCAGGGACAGATGTAGCATGGATTGAAATAAGGACGTTGTCTTAATGTGGCTTTGAATACAGTGTTGCACAATAGGGGTACCATCTGCTATACTAAGCAAAACCAGTACAGGAGATCTAAAGCCCCGTTTTCCAACTGGTAAATAAACACTTGCTACTCAGACTGTATCTAAAAATGGGGATGAATTTTTTAACATATTTTCCATCAGCTGAAATCAATGTCATGCTTGACTGTTTCTGTGACAGAAGCATCTTAAGATATTTTTCTGTCTCGAGCTAATTTATTTTATCCAAACTAGAAATATATAAGAAGCCATCATAAACTTCTCTGTCATTTGTTCTCATGACAAAAGATGCATAAACTGGATTTTATCCCTGGGGGAACGTATGCAGAGAATATGTGGGAGGGAAAAAGGAAGATGGGATGTGAGCAGAGGAGGAATAACTTAGTTGTGACTTTGATCCACTGCGGATTTCCCTATAAAACAACAGATTTGTTTTGGAGTCCTGCGCCTCACATGTGCATTTTATTCAGGCTTGTGCCCATGCTGGGAGGACACCTGGTTGTGCACTGTCCCCCTCCCTGTCCAGTTTTTTGCAAGGAGGAGGATGAGTCGTGGATGAAGCCACACACTCTTCAGTGTGGACAACCAAGGGAACAGGACTGTGGGACAAACCACAAAGAGTGCTTGGACCACCATGAGGATTCAGCCCTACCGCCTGATCAGGCTGCCTGCCAAGACAAGAAGGACCAGGGAAGGAGAATTGTCACTTAAACACAGTCTTAGTCAAGAAGCACCTTGTGGACAGCCCAGGCAAGATCTGGATCCATTCCTGATAGCATTTGAAAGCTTGATCCAAGATGCCCTGAAGCAAATATAAATACAGAAATTGTTTTCAGGGGGTGCTTGAAGCGGCATGAACTCGCCACACTGAAATAAATGGGATTGAATCAGTTACAGGAACTTCAGGGGTGAGAGGAGGGACTCCTAAGGGCCTGAAAAGTATTAAGAATAATCAAAAAGAAGGGGACAGAAGGGCAGGAGCTGGGTGGCAGATGTTTGCTTGCTCTGAAGAATAAAAGTAGCAATCACAAAAATCGATAGTGAGCCTTATTAAAGGTGAGATAGGTGCTTTCACTCTGAGATTTTGTTTGGTTGTATTAGGCTTAGATACCCCACAGGTCAGGTACCTCAGACCTGGCATCTCTAGAGATCCCCTTCTTGTATTGCAAAGCATTCCCTCCAGAAATCTGCCACTTCCAAATCTGCCAGTTTCAAATATACTGAGTTTGTGGGCTTCTGAGTTGGGGGTGAGAAAGTGACAAGAGAGGGAAAGAAAAGGGAAAGAGAGAGAGAGAAGAGAAAGAGATCAGTGATGAAAAGCAAGAAGAGAGGCAGGGAAGGAGGCAGGGAGGGGAGGACGAGAGGAAAGGGAGGAAGGCAAGAGTCTCCTTGTTCCACGACAGTGTATGTCTCCTTATTTTCGATTTTCAGAGTCATTCAATTTTTTTCTCAGACCACGTGCTCCTGAACAACCTATACAATTTCCCTAAGGTGAAAACCTCCTCTTAGAGAGCTGCAGCGAATATTATCCCAGGGTCTCAAAAATGCCAATAAGAGAACAAATAATATTTGTTCATAATAGTGTTCAGTGCAAACCATGACTGATTAGTGTTATGTGTGACATCAACAGAGACAGTAATCAAGGTTACTTTAGCATTGATTTTTTACAGAGGTGAAGCCTCTTTGATGTATTACTCCATCAACACCTTCAGAGCCAAACTTTGCACACAAAATTAATCCCAATTAATTAGAACATTTGTAGATAGTGCTGGGCTCTTTTATGTTGCAAAATAAATATTAATTCAGTGGCATTTTTTTCACCTTGTGCAGCTTGTGTGGCTAGGAAGGGAAAAAGAACCCTATTGATCAGTGAACTGAAATATGTTAGAAAGTTTTAGCACAGGAGGTGGTCTGAGGAGCTGCTTGCTTGGAATCAGCTCAAGGCCTAATAGAGAAATCCAGGAAACTGCACCCAAATTGCTTCGACTTTACTGGTACACGTAGTCATGGAAAAAGTATTGTTTCCAGTATATGAAAGGGTGCAAAGTTACCCTTGAGCTTTTCACAAAATATACATAAAACAGTGCAATGTGACACTGCCCTACAGGGAAGACGTGCCCCGAGGGCCCTGATTCAGAATGCAATTTAGAGACATATTTTTTGCAGCAACTTCTTCTAGTATTAGCAATTTTTTTACTAGCCAGTGTGATGAGCAAATTCCTGTGACTCAATGTTGGGCTGTCTTCAACTGAACTCCTCTGGAAAGGGAAGAAGCCATGTGGAACGCTGCTACTGCTTCAGACATTGACCCCATATCCTATTTGCTTGTGCGGTACCATTTCCTTCTGATTCCTGGAGTCTGGGACTCTAATTCTGATTCCCAGAAGAACGTGGTATGGGCAGAAAGGATTCCCGCAATTGGCTGCTTTAGACATTTAATACCTAATGTTGCAGTCTTCCCCTGCTGGTGCATGCTTCTTCATACTGAACATATAGGGAACTCCAACCGTGAACTTCTATGAGAGTCTCAACTTACTTAGACTCTGGAACCCGCTGCGCTCAGCCAATATAAATCCCACTCTTACCCTCAGACACAATATGCCTTCTTGATTACTTAGGTGTGAAGAGGGTGCAAGAACACTACACATATTTTTTCAGCACGTGTTGCAGATCAGAATCATGTGGCTATAGCCAGCGTCATTTTTCACTGAGTCAAAAAAACCCCACAAAATAAACCCCAAACCAATAGCTAAAAGCATTCAGCTTCAAACATCAAATAAGTTGTCAAAATCCTGCCTAGGAAAAGTAACAATAAAGAGCCTCTAACTTGATTAGGTTCTTTGGAACCTCATCAAAGGATAAATAAATGAGTGCTTGCATTATTACAGTAATGCTTGGATGGCTGTTTCCTCACCAAATTTAGTCATCACATAGCATTATCCCAGGAACAATAAACCCTTTTCTACAGCCCATTATTTTCTGAAAGGAAGAATTTGAGACCATTCTATGGCCACATCCCAGCCTACACTATCTGAGTGGCACCAGAAGGGAGAGTCAGTGAAACGCCGGCCCCATCCTGGGTTGGAAATGCAGAAAGGCACAGTGCTGTAGAATAGCAGGCTGCAAGAGAAGGTGACTTCAATGGGTCTGTGCTTGCTCCTGAATCAAGAGAGGAAAATCAGCTGGGGAGTGAATTCCCAGTGACTGCAGTGAGCGCAGGAGCCTGGCGGCTGGCGGCAGAGGCCCCCGCTGCTGCGCGGTGACAGCTGTGGCAGGGGCTCTGCAGGGGCGCGTGGTGCCGCAGGCACGGCGTCAGCGCTATTAGCATTAGCCTGGAGCAGCAGTAGCTCCTGCTGGGATATCTGTCCCTGTATGCCAAGGATCATCACGACGGCAGGGATGCTGGGTACTCCAAACTCCAACTCAATACCTCAATCTTATCCCTAATGGGGTCCCAGATAAAGACGAAGGCTAGAACAGCCTGGAAGCAACTGTAACGTGCATTGATCGCCAGAAAATCAACCGCATTTCCTATTGTCAGCCCCTTTCCTTAATCAGAAGGTTGAGCCGACAGGCTTAATTGGAGAGGGGGAGAAAGGACCTGGTCCTACTTGTTCTATGCAGGCTACTCATTCCTGAACACACAGTGAATCCCCCACGGAGAATTTGGATTTGGATTCCTGTCCTTTGCTACTAAGTAGCACAACAGGTATGGAGCCTATTGTGTAAGCCATTAAAAACTACAGTGGAGTCACACTGTTATAGAATGAAAGTTAGTTTGGATAGATAGGAAAATGATGGATGGTCTGTCTGTCTACCTGTTTGTACGGGTGACTGAATTCTTCTGGTAAAAGATCCTGAGTCTGGTTATGTGTTCATGCAATATCCAAAACAATGAGTATCTGTACATAGCAAATAAGTTACTGCTGATAAAAAGGATGATGAAAGACAGAGATAGATGGTCTGAATTTCCTTAGTGTTACAGCAGTTTTACGTTGTAGACCTCTTGTTAATTTACCTCTCATTCATCCTGGTGTAAACATGAGGAGAAACACAGTCTGTGCCTACGTACGGCATTAGTATTTTGAGTGTATCCGTGTCTTTGGATTTGCATGTGAATATGAAATAATTCTATGCAAGCATGGAAAGGGACTTAATTGTTTTCTCAAACAATGTATCCTTATCTTTCTGGAAGCAGTTCAGACCATCAAAGAGTTGTTGCTGATGAACTCACTAATTAGTTTCCAATACTTAACCTTGTATTTCACTTCATTACTGGTGCTCCATTCCCTTTAGCTTTACATTTGGTATCAGAAAGTTCATTTAGAATCCAGTCAATCTTCCAATGCCAGCTCTGCACTTTAAATTTTTCATTCAGAAAGGACACAATGGGAATAATGTTTGTATCTGTCAAGGAGACGCATGAAAACTTTTGAGTTGCATTGTTTAGAGAAAAAAACCACACAAAACAACCAAAAAACGAAACCAAGAAGATAGGACTCGGAAAAGAATAGAACAGAATTAAGTTACCACGGACTGACTGGCTATTATGGTAAAATAAGTTATAGGCAGCCACCAGGCTTATGAAAGTAGAAAGCTGAAATCCGTAGATTAAAATTTCATTTTAAAATGACACCATCAAATAATTGTTTTTATTCTATTTTATTTCCTTTAATGCTTCATTGCTTGCATTAACATCTTAGAAGCTAGGAGATAAATATTTTCAGAAAGGAGAAAAGTGGCAATTCAGTGTTTAAATGTCAATATTGCATCTGATGACCTGCATGAGGTGCAGGACGTCTGACTCTCCCTGTGAGCTGAGGAGGGCTTGGGGGCTTCTATCCTGCTCTGTAAAAGGGAACCGTGTTGAGAAAGTGCAAACATGTTTCATGCTGGTCAGTCCTCTGCTGTCTAGTTGATGTAACTTCATTCTTCGAAGTGGAATAGTGTCTAAAAGCACACAATGACCCTAATTAATCAACAGAGCAGTTTAAGGTTCTAGTGGATTCTCATTCAGTGGAGATCTTTAAATGAAGATTAGCTGTTTTTCTGTTTTGTCTACAGAAAGGCGTGCTCTTGCACTTGGAACAGGATCAAAGTCAGGAAGTCGCCTAGCCAGGATTATTCCAGAGATTATAATATACCCCACTGGCATTACATTTTGTGAATTCTTATTTTCGCAGTGTGCATCAATATGTTGTAGCTCTTCATGTACATGGTTTACAAGGACTATTGTCGTCCGTGACATTAAGCCTTCTCATGTGAACAGTACACTTGGTACATCCAGGCTCTGTCTCGACAAGGTGGCCTGGGAACACTTTTGGGCTCTGGGAAGGATGTACCTCTTGGTTGTGGTTTGCCTCTCAGTTGGAACAAGACCCGTATTTGTACCTGTGTTTTCACTCAACTTCCTTCCCTTCTGTGCACTGATTTTCACACAAGGAAAACAGGCAATCTAGCAGGACTGAAATCATGGAGGGCCTGGCCAGGTTCCCAGTCTGGATGATTTGGGAAACGAGGACCTGGGGGCATAACACTTGTTATGCCACAGGTCATTTTAGTTCTTCCTTCATCCAATGATATTTTTTTCTGTCTTGAATATGCATCTATCACCCTGTTTGCCTGTCTTTTGGCTTATCCATTATTTTCTCTGCTAGGAGACAGATGGAGCCCCAGACTTCCCAGATCTGACGGTATAGGGTTTGATGCAAATATGTAAGGAATGCCGCAAAAGCATTACCAGTACTCTGTGATGCCTAGACAATTGGTCAGGTGAGTTGGAAGAAACAGAAGAGGGATGAGAGGGTATGTGAAGCATCATTATGGTTCCGAGCAACAGCCCGAATAAGTCATGGAGAGACTCCTGACTTTGGTATTGAATAAGACAGTTTAGGTACGGTCAGCAGGTTTCCACTCAAGATTTTTTAATATAGAGATACCAGTAAGAGATTGTTGTGACATCAAGAATCCCTGTTGAGTCCATTCTTATACATGAGAAAAATGTACCATCATCACATTAATAACTCCCTAAGCAGTTCCTCTGGGGATTTTTCACAGTTTACTAAAACCACTCATTGGACGTGACTTCCTTTGGGACTTCATTAACTGTTGATACTTTTCTGCTTTCAGGAAATTTTGTAGTGGAATTTATTCCATCTTTTCAACCACACATAAAGTGTATCAGTCACTTAAGTTGTGTGTCTCAATATTTGTGTGTTCTGAGAAAAGAGGCATCTTGTGACTGAATTAATAACATACTGACTTATGAATTTGATAGGTTGCATGCTACATGGTTGCTGCCTAGGAAGGATCAGGAAAGATTCCATTAAAGCCCAGATATCCTAACATCTTGCTGGATATACTGGAGAGGACAAGGAATGAACGACTCTTGAGGAAAAGGAATAATTTCCTGCTGGGACAGAAATGATGGCTGATTGAATCAGTGGTGGCTAGGACATTCCCTTCATTGACTGTCAGAGTAAGTACAAAGTCACATATGTTCTGGGAGAACAAAAATATGTAGATGAAATACTAATTTTCATCTTGTTCATTTTTGCCTTGAATTTTTACATTTCTAAATGGGTCATAAATGAAAATTCTTCATTCTGTTTTCCAGTTCTTAGACTTCTCGAGCTTGCCTTAACCAAACCGGGAGGGCTGGAATGTCTTCTTTGCCAGTCTCAAACTCCTCTACAATAGAAATCCTGTTGGAGCCATAAAAGTTGGGGCAAGATCAGACACAGCTGTCACTGAGGATCGAAATAAAAGGCTCCAATCAGATGGTATAATTGAAGAAATATCCTTTTGTCTTCACTTTTTCGAGCATTCAGATTTGATCTTTATTGGCATGAATGCAAAAGCATATTACAAACTTGGATGCTTGAAATTGCACAAAGTGAATTTCAAATTGCATATTCATTTAGAATAATCTGAATTTGCAAAGCATGCTGTATTAGTAACTCCCATAGTTTACAAAAGGGAATGATATGGCAGGAGGGATGTAATTATCCAAAGCAAACAACCAAATGAACAAGCACACATTCAAAGTAAAAACAAATTACCGTGGACTCTGCAAGATCGTCATACAGGAAAACAAGTTTCACAAAAATAAAAAAATACAAATGCCAACCATTTGAAATAATAAAGAGAAAGAGGCCAGACTCAGCAAATTAGTTCTTTGGAATTAGATAAATATAATTCTATTGTTTTATAGTTTCCCACCACATGCTGACTGTAGTCATCAGCTAGGACTGTTTATTGGTGCCTAATGAACCACTGCTGTCCATGAATCACAGATTTACTAATACTGACATAACTTAGGCATTCCTTTTGCAGTCAAAGATAGTATATTTTACACTTTTGGGAGACACTTTTTTAAATTTAAAACTGTAGAGGGATAACAATTCAAGAGGTCTTTTTCCAGTGTTTAACTGTATTTGGGACAGGTTGACTAGGAGGGTTTGCAATTGCTAGTATAACGAAGCAGCGTGTTAGGTGCTATGAATGTCTAAGTTAAGAAAAAAAGGGTGTTATGTCAGGAAAGTCCAGAGCTGTAATCATAGTCTCTCACTGATATATATATACACCAGTGCATACTACGTTTACCTAGTTGTGCAGTTCACATCATCCAGTTATCTCTAGATTTATGAGCTCACTGTCATGGTACTCACTAGAGAAAAGGAAGAGAAACCCCTTTCGGTTTAGTTAGTATGTACGCTGTTTAGCATATTGATAAGTGGTTTATGAGAAGAGCTTAACAGTGAAAAGAATCTCGGATGGTACGTAAAAAATCCCCAGTCAGAAGTGTCAGACTTGTAGCTGCTTCTGAGGAACTGTAGGAAGATCTCACAGTGCTCGCTGAATAGGCAACCAACTGGCAGGTAAAAATCAGTAGTAATTAGTGCTCATGGGTAGGACTAGGCACTCGGGGTCAGCTTTGCACAAGCGCTTGGGCACTTCATTCCCACAGACTCCGAAGACTGTTATATCATCAAATCCTTGGAGAATCCAGGCCAAAGTAAATTGCCCAAGGTCACACAGAAAGCCTGTGGCAAAGTGAGAGACTCAACCCAGTTTTGCTGAGGCCTCCTGCAACAACGTTAGGCATAAAGGCCATCTTTTTTGTCCTTCGGCATGCTTAAGACTGGGACCCCTCTGCAATTATTTGTAGACACCAATAAAATTCCACGACACACAGCATTAAAGAAAATCTGCTTCTATTTATCCTTACTCCAAATTAAGTCAAATATCTTCTGGAGCTTTATTTTTGCTGGCAGGGTTCTCCCAAAGCCCTCTCAGCTGCACTTTTCAGACTCAGTATTTAATACTACTGATGCAGTTGCATTTCCATAATTCGACTGTTCAATCAAGGTCCTCCACCTTTTTAAACGTGTAAGTCATAAATATGAAAAAAAAAATAAAAAATACTGTGTGCAATCTCTGCTGACTGAATTAAAAGTCTTAAAGAAACTTTCCATGCTATGAGGACTGTGAAGGATTTGCCAGAAATGGTGCTAACAATTAAAGCAGCCAGAGACAGATTAAATTTGCTGATGACAGCTCATTTCTGAGATGGTTACAGCAAAAGTCTGATAAAAGCTTATCTGAAATTCACAGTTTTGATGAGGCTTCTGCTTGTACCAGGAGAAAATGAAACACTTTAAATAGCATGTGATCCCAGGGAAAGGTCTGTTGGTATTGCAGGGGGAAGCCAGGCATCCCTGCTGCAGTTGAGATCGTGAAGTATTAGAACCCTTTGTTTTCACAGCAGGAAAAATAAGTCTAAACTGTGTCTTATAAGTGAAACCAAGGGCAATTTCAATCTCCATAAAAAAAGTTTTCAATGTTTAAAAAAAGGAAGAAAAAGAAAAGAAAAGAAAGGAGGGCGGGGGGAATATTTGAACCACCAGGAAAATAAATGCTTTTTTTCCATACATTTAATGGGAGAAAGGACCAGCCATCTCAGTGTATTTTGAATTCCTCAAAGCCAGACCTAATAATGTATTGAGTAGAACGGCCCTGGTACTACCCTGGTGTGAAGCACATCTGCACACGCGAAGTGTTGCAGGAGACGCAGCTGAACCCTGAAGCGTGCACTCGGTTTGGCTTAACTTGTACAGGTCTGCGTGGTTCCTGCACCACAGCCCTGGCCCACCGGCTCTGTCGCTCTCTGTAAGACTTCGCACCGGAAAGTTTAGCAGAAAAAATGAAAACACTGGGTCTGGTCCTTGGGGCTGAGCACAAATATGAGGTTTCAGTCACCCCCGGTTGTTTCTTATACTGCTTTTCATAGGTGAAATGCTAGTACGGTGTACAGCAGAATCATTTAACAGAAAAAGCCAGAAATAGGTAGGCAGATGTTATTCCAGGCAGTAATTAAGACCATGGAGACATTAAATGAAACGGAGCTAACTAAAAACGAACTGATGAAGAAAAAACACTTTTGCACACACGGTACAAATAGACAGTGGGATTCGTTGTCATGGGACCAAGGGTTTAGGCACAGTTCTTAAAATTATTAGATACTTAAATGGCTAACATATCCTTTAGAGGGTGTTTTTAAAGGACTGTCAGAAAAATATTAGAAATTATTAGGAAGGATATTAAAGAGTATTTTTTAAAGTCAGAGCAATGTCTAACCTCAAGACAATAGGTAGAGGACGTCTATGGGGAAAAAAAAGCACACAAAAAAACCCCACCACCAAACAAAAAAAAAAAAAAACAACCCCAAAAAAATACATTCAGCTTTGTCCACAAAGGGGTTTTTTTGTACTTTTCTCTGTGTGGCTTGTTTTGACTCTTGTCAGACTAATCCTGCTTCTGCCCAAAAGTATTAAAAAAAGGGGTGAAGGGGAAAAAAGAAGAAGAAGAAGAAGAAGAAGAAGAAGAAGAAGAAGAAGAAGAAGAAGAAGAAGAAGAAGAAGAAGAAGAAGAAGAAGAAAAGGAGGCAATAATCTTTTTGAAATGAAAATGCAAAGTTGGATAAAGCAGTAGCATACAGACACTACTTTCTTGTACTGCATTTTATATACTAGATTACTCACACAGGGGTTTAACTAGAAACATATCTTTTATTAAAATCGTATAAATAAAAACATGTCCTTCTGCCCTCCAGCATGTTTACAGATGCATTTATTTATTTTACAATATTCTATTTAATTAAAGATCTGCTGTTAGAGGAATAAAACTTTCTGAGATGCTTATACCTCCAAGATAAAACTGGGCAGGTTTGCAGCAGCATAACTGACAACTAAACCCACAGTCTGCACATGTGATTTGTGGAGAAGTTAACTGCTATAAACACGGTTGTGTTATCAACTAAATGGGGGCTTACAAAGTCAGCTTTCAGCAAATTTGAATATCTCAGCGGCTGTATCTCGATAGCTCCTTCCCTGTGGAAGCAGACGGATTTTTATTTGTTGGGAAGCACTTAATTTTATTCAGCGCAACTCAGGCAAAAATGCAAGAGGAAAATTCAGATGCGGATGTGAACTTTGGCTTACTTGTCCCTCCGGAGAAAACACATGGAGGAAAATCTGAATGAGTCAAACTTTGTCGGCGCTCCCGACATTCAGTCTTTTTGGCTCTAAGACTGCCTTCAATTCGCGAGTTAACCTAGCCATGGCAAAGAGCTTTTAGCCACATCCCAGTGGCCATTCACTGCTCTGCCGTTCTGCTATCTCTATCGTTTCATGCAAGATAGATCCAGACAAGGAGTTCACATGCTTTTCAAATAAACAAAATGTGCCACATTTCCTATGAAGTTATTTTGAAAGCCTGACCGGTTCTGACTTTGCTCTGGATGAAAGATGATTTTCCCCCGCAGCACTGTGGTTAGATTTTTTTTTTGTTGTTACAGATTTTTGTTGTAAATGCACATAGGTTTCTATTTGGACATGGTACCTTTCAGATGACTTTGAAACCAAAATTTTTCTTTGGGACATTTTTTGGTTACAAAAGTGTATAGAGGCTACAGGGATTTAGTCTTCTGTATAACAGACTGATTTCTTACTACGTATATAGGCATTATTTCAAAAAAGTTGTCTTGTTCATACTTCTATGAGTTGTAATTCAGCTTTGAAATTCTCAATAAACTGTCTTCCTGTAAAGTAATATCAAGATTACAGTTGAAGCACTAGAAAAGCAAAAAATAATATGAATGTTCCCTATGTAATTCTAGTCCTTGTTACATAGTCAATATTATATAATGCTTAATGACATTTTATAAATTTTTTTCAGAATGCTGTGGGAAGCATGGGGAAAGGTTGCAACTTTCTCCATTTTTTTTCCCCCCTAAACTAGATAACAGATTAATTTCTGAAAATTTCACGGAAAAATATAAGAAAAAGGAAATTCATTAGCCTAAGAAAGAATCAGGCTAAAACAGGTTTATAACATTTTAAAACCAGCAAAAGATCAGAATTTAATCTTTTGATATATAGTTATCCATTCAATTGTAATTATAAGGTTACATTATAACGTTAGAATATATATGTTGAAAATATGGCAAGGCTTGTCCAGGAAATTTTCCAGACTATCATCAATTACTGTTTTCCCCATATATTTTCAATTGCACATCAGAAAACCATAAATAATAAAATATATTTGCAAGCTGGGTTTGTTTTCAGAAAAGTTCAGATAGAGATTAATTTCCCTTTTGCTTTATTTAGCGTCTGTTTTCCTTTGTTTTTTTTTTTTTGTTTTTTTTTTTAATGGGAAAGGGAAACCAAAAAAACAAAAAAGAAATCAAAATTACAAACTGAAATTTCTGACAAGTTCATTTGTACTTCACAAAAAAAAAAAAAAACCAACCAAAAAACCCCAAAAACCAAAACCAAAACCAAAACTTAAAAAGAACAGCATTATTATATCTTAGAAGATGAAATTTTCTGTTCATTTTACATGTGAACAGAAATATACAAAGGCAGAGTAGTTATGCTTACGGAAGGAAAATGCCATACTCACTACATGATGGGCATGTTCCTCTCATTGTACTTTCTTTGTGCATCAACAACAGTCTGTTTTTATAAGCAGGGTAGTCAAGCAAATCCATATACCTGTGAACAAATGCAAGAACTTAATATTTTTAAAAATGAATTGACTTTGTAACATCAGATTTTTTTCAGAGTCTCTTTATTTGCTGTTATTTATGAATGGACAGACAGCAGCTCAACAGCCAAGTGATCAAACAAATACATATGAATGAAATAACAGTAATCAGTGTTAGCTGCTGAAATAAATATTTGCATCAGGTTGCTGACAGGCAAGTGATATAAAAAAATAAATCACAGCTAAATTTTTATTTTCCACTCAGGTTTTCAATTTAGGGATCATTACCACAGTAGATTCAGCATCATTAAAAACATCACAAAATTTTAGAGTTAAATTTTACCCTCAGTGTATGACACTATGATTGGAATAGGCCTCTTGCTAATGGTGATGAATTAGTATGATAGCAGTGGAAGTTCGCTGATACCAAGGTAAAAATAAAAATAAAAATAAAGGCTCTTTAAAGAGGTCCTGGTCCAGCTCTCATCAAACTCACTAGGAATATTCTATGGACCCACTTCCATGGAATTTAATGCAAGCAAGAAGATTTTCTAGTGAAATATTAAACAAAAATATACTTTTCTTTTTTTTTTCTCCTGAAAGAGTCATACAGACACGACATCTACACCCCGTGTATTTTAACATCATTACTGTGTCTTTGAAAATACACATATATTTCCTGTCTTTTTTACGCTTACCAAAAATTATTGATGAATACATTAAGTTCAACTTGGTTGACATTATTTTCTCATACTGAAAAATAAATTTGCTAAAAATATGCACTTGCAAAATGTTATTCTATATTATTTTAGTAAATCTTATTAAAAAAAATAAATATATATATACATATACACACACCTTTTAGTTAAAGCAGCTAGGCTGTCATTTTTTTCCCACCCGGCTTCCCAAATATTCTATTTGGTTTGAACCTTTATTTTTGCTTTTTTACTTTCAGTTTATTTTCCCTCTTCTTTTTTTAATCTGTTTGTCTTTGACATTTTAATGCTTTACCAATTTCTCATTTCTCTCCAATTTTAAAAGGGCAAATATAAAGAAACAAGGATTCTGATACTTCATTACCTTCTGGACACAGAAGACATTTTGAACAATTAAAGGTATCAAGACACTGGATTTTAGCTTGGGTTTGCTACTGTAGCATTTTTCTGAAACTGCAGAAATTTAAAAAGTCAGAAGTAGTAAAGACAAGAAAAACAGAAAATCACAAAATATGATCATGCTGCAACTTTATCCATTTTTATATACTCTGTATTTAAAAAAAAAAAAAAGGTTTAGTAGGAAGCAAAACACTAAAATAATTATTTTTTTTCTCTTTCTGTTAAGCATGAAATGAAAACTAGTATTTGCTTTAAATAATAGAAACATAAAAATGTCATTTAACATCTACTCTGTGGCTCCAAGGTAATAGAGAACAAACAGATGAGTGTACTAATCTGGAGTCCTTGGTGAGAATAAGTGGAGTTCTGGATTTGTTCTTCCCACACAGGGAAGGGTGTGTAGAGATCTTTGTTTATGTGCTTGGTGGGGTCGGAAGGGAAAGAGTTATAGAGTTTTTTAACCTATTATACAATACACCTGCTGATGAATAACAAAACTGCACTGAACTTACTTTAAATTGTAAATTCACATCTCATTTCCTGCTCTTCAAAAATCTCTTTCAGCCCTTTTTGATGCTCAAGAGTATCAATTACTGACGTACCACTATATAACTTCATTGAATTGTTATTATTTTGCCAAATAATTTAGTGTGGGAGGTTTTTTTTTTTCTTTTCTTTTTTTTCTCAGCCTCAGCCTCATCTAATTTATATTCTCACATATTCATACTCTGATTTCTTTGGTCTTGTCTACACTGTAATATTCTAAAATACTGTTGAAGGGGACATAATATACAGACTTCTACCAGCAATGCTGACTGGACTTTGAAAATAACTATACCTGCAAAATTTTCATTTTATTTTATTTATGTATTATAATAGGTTAATTTCTTCCACCTGTCAAGCTAACACTGTAGCTTTTCTGTACTACTACAAATACGGCTTTGCAGTTGTTCTTTCATCTATATTAGCAGCACTTTCCTGGCAAAACAGCATTCCTCTGCTAATAAATTGGTTTTCAAAACCCATGGAGTTCATAGTTTTCTCTTTCTCAATTGCAAGTATTAATTTTTTTTTTTTGTATAGCTATTGCATATAAAATTATGGAGAGTCAATAGAATATCTATAATAATAAATAATGTCCAATGCTCGGAAGCTTTACAGGGCTTTGATCTGCTAGTGGGTTGTACCTCATTTGGGGGATTGATAGCAAATATTACCCTTCTCTTGATTTTCACAGCTGATACAATAGAAGACCAGAGCTCATATAATACCTGATTTCCCAAGCTCCCAACCTTATGGATAATTGTTGCCCAGAGGGGAAATTTCTTCCCAGTCTACATCAGCAAATGGTAGGTTTATATCACAAAACATGAGGATTTATGCTCCAATCTATTCCATAGCACTATCGGACTCGAAAAACTTCATTTGAGGAGCAGAGTTAATGTGCAGTTAGCAGTTTTACTGTATCTCACCTATTTGTCCAGAATTTAGTGAGATCTCCTAAAAATATAAGCAGGGCTGTAGCAAGCAGGCATTGAACCTTACTGAACCCGAGCAAAGGAGGAGTTACAACAACAGTAAAAGATCTTATCATAGTGCTTCTCATATCCTCAGAAGATCTATCTGTCAGTTGCTGGTCATCTTAACAGTGTGGATCAATATATATTAAAAATAAGCGAGCAAAAAAACCATGAACTTTATTTCTCTTTTTGCTGACATGAGAGCTGTGAAAAGTAGCCTTCTTCAGAGGAATGCTCGTACTAACTTAAGTGAGCCACTAAGATGGGCATGGGGGCACATATTTCTGATGGCTGTGTAGGGGGAATGAGGGATACGCCTACCTACACAAGCTAAGCAAGAAGAGCAGTAGGGATATGTTTCTCAGCCTGCCACAAACGCTGCTTTGCATCTCTAAACCGCTACAGCAGTGACTTCAGAGACCGGTCTGGTGCACTGAGGAGTGGTCTGCAGTGACTATATCAAATGATAATTACACGAGAGTCATCTCTGCTGTGTTTAGCTACCTAAAAGCGAAGCATGTGTTCTGAAACAGCCATGTGTATGACCTGTAGAATCGATGGAAAGACACAGGCAATTCATCCCATCCCTAAATAGCGAATGGGACGACTGATCATTTTAGGGGAGTGCCTATGGCGTTCCATTTGCTACAGGATGACCCATAAGAACAGATGATTAAGTTTTAGTTAGTGAAACTTAAATGAGATGAATCCTTATACATCAAATATGTTCTGTTGCACTAATCGGCTGAAAATATTGCTTAGATACCAGATATTTCCAGAATTTCATTGCAGTCAGCAATACATCTTGTAAAGTGCTACCTAACAGAATTGGAAATACAGGAGTCTAACCTCTGATAAACACAACAGCTTTAAGCTTAATCTTCCTTGGTATCTGCCTTTAATAATAGCAAAGCCAATCTGATTTTGTTCACTTGCTTCATTTCACACCTGCTGAGGATGGCACCCCGCCATCTGCGATACCACCGAGTTGGAAAGCAACCAATTCAAGGCTAACTGAACAAGATGGATCTGGTAAGAAGCCACTATGGAAGGATTTTTGTCACCTTTTGAACTTTTCTGACCTCACAGTCTCTTATTTTCCTATACAACATAGAAGGGAAGAAATCTTGATAAAATAAGATGACAGGAAACACCAGGTTTGTGTGGAAAGACTACACCACTTGTAAGACATTGACTGATTTCTATCGGCCCATGTGTCTGAAAGTTAGAAGAATCCAGAAGGTGAACTATGACCTTCTCTGCTAGGACAAAAATCAGTTGCCAGAAAAGTTCAACATTTTAAAAATCTGGTTATTATTTTTGAAAGCTAGTCTCAGAGTGAAAGTTAAGGTAAGAAGATGCTCAATCTTTCAGTGCAGAAAGTTCTCTTTCAGAAAAACCCACGACCTAAAAGAGACTGAATCCCTGGCCATTGCACAGCTTTTCTCATTAGGCATGCTTCAGCGTGATCACTTTTTTACAGACTGTGATTGAACTAGTTTTTCATTTAAATTCCACTGCAAGCCAGCATGCCAAGCCTGTACAGACCCTTTAGACAGCTGCAGTAACGCTGGTTTCCTTGGAGCACCAGTTCATTTCCCCACCTCTGATCTAAGGCGGAGGAGAACATCTTCATTTAAGAAAACCATGTTGAAATGTAACACTCCACATCCCACAGGACTTTACCCCTCTGTTCATAATATCCCATTACCCACTCGGTAAATCTGTGTTCAAACAACCTGCGTGCCAATTTACCTTACCTTTTTCCCTTGGCAATTCTGCCTGCCTCACAAATTGCTGACATATCCAAGCAAACCAAACTGATTGGTGATTGCTGCTTGATTGTCACCAGCGGTGCTATGCAGAAGAATCCCTATTGAATCCAGTGTAGCGTTCAAGACATCAAGTTTATTTTCCGTAACATATGAATCCTCATTAAAAAAAAAAAAAAAAAAAAAGGTGGGAAAAGAAAGTCAATAGTCAATAACCTTCTGTACCTTCACACATAAATGCTGTTGAGTTTTCAAAACTAATGGCTACTGCTGCACCTGCTGCAAAGACAAGATGTCATAGTGTAGAGAGGGGAGTTTAACTGCAGTTTCCAACATACTGCGGTCTTCATTTTATTAGGTGCAGCAGCATCCAGAGACATCGTCGAAGACCAACCCTTGATGTCACTGTCCGGAAGAACTTGCAGTTTATGCAAAGGAAGACCGTTTATATCTTCATGTTACAAACAGAACTGATGAGTGAAGTGACGACCCCATGGGCAATGTGTGTCAGAGAAGGCTTTTCTATTTCCATCCACGCCTGCACTTATCACCCCCGATAAGTGTGAGTCAAGGGAGCTAGCAAGCACCAGCTCATCTCTTACCTACTATTAACTATTGCTAACTAAACACGGGCAGGGTTGTGGGAACCAGCCATTAGAGAAGGACAGTCAGAGGGTTTCCCTCCAAGAGCGAGGAGCAACTTTAGTTCCTGCTCAGTAATTTAGTTCCCAGGAAAGAAGTGAAAAGAAAGGCAAGGTAGCTAATATGAAACTTTCCACTGTCCAGGCTGCACACAGGCCTTCTTTGAAAGGAGTGCAGTCAGAATGAGCTTCTCTCCAAACTTGTGGAGATGTCTATCTTCCCTTAGCAAGAATAACAGCAGCAGAACATGTTAGTTACAGTGGTCCAGTTCATATCCTCCTTTCAATATGTATTAATTACTTCAGAAAAACTGTCCTAATATCCAGATTTAGATTGAATCCAACTTTATTATTTCCAGTCTTTCTTAAATTGTTCCTTTCCCTAAAGAAACGATGAAATTTTCCCATGTATGATGCTGCGCTGGAAGCACTCTGGCATTCTGCTTTGGTTGATTGATTGTCTGCTTGCTGTCAGAAAGAAGACAAAAATTAAGGAAAAAAAAAAAAAAGAAGAGAATGGAAGTGGGCTGTTTAAGCAAGGATGTTCATTTTGTACATAACCCTTCGCACCCGCAGACATTATTTGCACAGAACACTAATATTTTGAAGGCAGGTGCAGAGAAGAAAGACATATTCTTGATTCCTTTTCCAGTACACTGTGGTTGCTGAAGATGCTTTTGTGCTAGAACTAGGGGCAGTCTCTTTCAAGAAAATTTATTCCCTGGAGGCTCATTTATGCTGGATAATTATGCTTACAGTTATTTTAAGATAAAGTTAATCACGGAATACTATCTTCTTGTAAATCTATAGTGACACCTTCATTATCTCAAACCTTACAAAGACATTTGGAAGAAGATCCTCACAGGCACTGATGGGGGTTTAGTGTTAGACTCTCAATAAAAATGCCTAATTTCCATCTATACTTTTGGGGAATTTCGTCCATGTGGATTACAGAAAAATAGTTTGCAGAGGTATAAAGGAGGAAATAAAGAAAGCAAAGTCTTTGCTCTCAGATATGACATGGATTGTCCTTTCTATTGCTTTAAGTTAGAGATGCGACATGGTGAGCTGTTACTTTTATAATTAAGTAATCAGTAAATGTGTAACTCACTTATAATATCCCAGTTGTACTGTACCTGTTAATTGATAAACACAAGAACAGGAACAGCAGCTTTAAGGTTTAGTGTTTAACATACAGTTTGGAGATTTGGAGCACAGGAACACTTTTTTTTATTACTGGTTCTGCCAGACCTCCTAAATGACCTTGAACAAGTTGCTTCATCTTTTGTGCCTCAATTTCCATCATGCTAAATGAAGAGGATAGCTACAAAAGGAAGGAATTACAGGGATAAACTTATGGAGACATAATCTGCGTACAAACTGGGGCACTGAGGACTGTGGAGTGACTGCACACAGAAATAAAACGCATCCAATGACAAAGTCATCGTTAACCGCTGTTTCTGTGGTAGAGGGGGAAGAATCTGATGACTACCACATCTTTCAGAGTATGTATAGACTTTCTATGCAGCGGCAAAGCACCTTTTTTGTTTTGTTTTGTTTTGTTTCGTTTGGAGACAATACAGCCGCATTGCTTAGGAGGAGTCTCCTATTGCTTGGATAAGGTTGAGTCTCTTTGTTATTACACAGCCGAGGTCATGTAAATCATGCCATCACGAAGAGATGCTTCCATTGTGTAGCATTTCCTTGTTATGATCTGTGGCAGGAAAAGCAAAGGAGGAAAAAACAGTGTGAAGCAATGAACTTGCCCTGTTAGCTCAGTTTTAAAAAAAAAGGCATGCCTGGATTCAGCAGGGCCAGAGCTTGCCCCCAGTGGGACCAGTCGAGCTTATTTACTGGTTCAGACAGTGCTGAGGAGTAAACGGATGAGGGAGGCGATCAGTGGTATGCAAGAGATGGGACGAAATTACAAACAGAGTCTAAATGCTTCAGGTACACACTCAGAGGCAGACTATGATTTTAGGGATCCAGTTCACCTCACTACACCTCACTTCACCCCATCTCACCAAGGCTGAGTCCTCCCCGTGATCCTCCTCACTTCTCACCAGCGTGGTGCACGACTCACAGCCTGGATACTTATCAGGAACATATCTGGCACGACCGCATCGACTCTGTCCATAAGACATGGTGGTGGTATTATTATTATTATTATTATTATTATTATTATTATTATTAATATTAATATTAATATTATTATTGCTGTTTGTTGTTGCTGCTGTTATTTTTTAGCACGCCAAGTCTCTTATGCAGCTGGGGTCCGAATGTGTTGTATGAGAATGAATGAGATGTATGAACACTTAAAAATGTAGCAAACTCTCCCCCCGCCTCCCCGCTGAATGTAGTGGGAAGAGCTGCTTTTTTATTAGATTTCTGATCCTTCTGGTTGACATAAAAATACCGCAATAAGAGCCTTTCTCAGGATATCTCAGCAATTTCTTTTTTGTCCTGGCTAGAACCAAGGGATGCAATAAAATAGAAAACAACTGAGAAAAATAAAAGGTAACTGAATATTTCACAACCCTTAAAGGTGTTTGTTCAAAGTTAGGTACTTCAGAACACGCAAAGGCTCTAGGGAGAAGGGATGCTGTTTGTATACTTGCTTGCTATATATTAGTAAAAACTACCTTGGAAATGGCTGACTTTACTAATGCTTCCATCGCTTGTTTTACATGACTGTCACTTGCATTGCGAGGTCACTAATGCTGCTAACAGATGGTGCAGCAGGACTAGCAGCCATGAGGGATAGTTTACTAACAAAAGAGGAAATGATTTTCAGGATTTCTCTTGCATATTGCAGGCTTTTTTTTTTTTCCTTTTTTTTTTTTTTTTGTTTTTCCTTTTGGACAGACCTCATCTCCTTGGCCTCAGCTTCGTGGCATTTTGTTTGTGGACGAGGGTAAGTCCAACACTAGTAACAAATCTGTTTTACTTTCTCCCCCTGGATTGTATTAGGGTTATAGCTTTGGAAAGCAAGTAACACCAGCTGGGTTATCTCTGTTGCCTGTACCTCGAGTGGCTCAGGGTGTTATTATGCGAAGACATTTATGGATCTCTGAATTGTTGTCAGTCTTAGTTCCTGACCAAAGACTATCTCGTTGTGTTATTTAGCAGGTGTGGCACTGGAACACAACAAAAGCTCTCTGAAAGGAGATATTGCTAATGACCTTAAGATTTAATGTGCTAAATGGAATGCTGGGTCTTATGGCAAAGTATTGCTGCGAGCTTCCCAAAGCCGTGATGCTGGTAGCATAAGGACACAGTAAAGCAGGCTGCTGGAGCTGCCATTCTGCATCTAGCACTGTCTCGCAGGCTGCTTTGCCTGCAAGAAACTGTTTGTCACCAGATGAGGGGTTTATTCTTTAAAAAATACCTTTTGAGCCTCCACGACTTCCTCTTACATTGCAACTGTGGAAACTCACCCAGGGCCAAATCTGTAGCCCATATTGAATGGGCAAGAACTTACGCATGTGCCAGCCTTTTGAGCTTATAACATCAACAAAGCACTGTGCAACATGCCACAAAACAGCAAAGCTGAAAATTAGTTAAATGAGAGAGGATTGACTCGTATTGGGACGTTCATTACTGAAATGAGGTGTCAGTCATTAACTGTGCTCTCTCCTACAGTTTTTAAATTCAGTTCCCCTCTTTGTTTCTTAAAAAAACTTTCCTGGAGGTGAAACTGAGCCCTGCCAGACTATACTGATGTCAAGTATGAGATGTACTCCTCATCACTGAACATGCCATGCAGCTTTATATTACATCTACATTAGCATAGAAATAACTGCATGACTTCATTAGTTATGCAGATTAATCATTGACTCACTCTAGTAGGCTTCTGTAGGGGACTTCATAACTCACCTGTTCATAAAGCAGCACAAAAATTTCCAATGTGCACTTCTAGATGTCCTTTGTCAGAAGGAATTCCCTTTGTATGGAAGACTCCATCTGAGTATCATTTGATGCACCCAGTGTCAATTCTCTTTGTCATATTATTTATTATACCAAGGTTAGCCACTATTGCAGGCGATGTCTAACCCCATCACAGGTCCTCAGAGATGACAGTATATTGTTTCATATAGATATAACTATAAAGAAATATAAAAGAGTTATAAAAAGTGCTTCCTCAGAAGGAAGTGCCTGTTTTGCCTGATGGCACTGTCAAAACAGCTAAGGCAATATTAACAGAAAAGCAGGGGCAGATTCTCAGGATTTGGAACACTGGATTTTAACAGAATGCTTCTGTGGGGCCTGGGTAGGTAAGTAGATTTGACTGCATCTCTGTCAACTAAAGAAAAAATTAAATACTGCATTTAATGAAGGACTGGCAGACCCAGCTCAGGAATTTCCCCCTCAGCCTTTACCCGAACAGGATGATGGCAGGCGTATAAAAAAAAAATAAAAAAAACCACACCTTTTTTCTGGATAAAAGGGTTTACTTTTTAGTTCAAAGTATCATTGTGCTGAACACCCCTAGACAAGGCTTTCATAAAATATGTGTGTGTGTAGAACTTGCAATGATATGAGTAGTGTCTGAACATGTTCCAAATTGCATTGTAATTAAATTTGGTGCCAGGAGCCCAGTGCTTCAGAGCACCGGTACTCTCAGCGTCACCCACAAAAGCCAGGAAACATCTACTCGCTTTTTGACTTACCTAGCTGCCATTTCACTCTCAGGTGTATTTTACCTAGGAAACAATATGCCAGCAACTCAGCAGTTTTAGCGTGGAAGATGTCATAAGTTGCCACTTACAATGGAGACAAAGAATCCTCAGATCGTTACGAGTGCAATAAGAACGCTACTACACCATGAAGCCAGGTATCATTCCGAAGGAAAGAAAAATAAATACTTAAAAGAAGGCAGTATTTTGTCTTTTTTATCTTTTCTTATGCTCTAGCCAGCAGTTACATTCAGGAACACCACAAATACCCGAAAACTTGGACATCCCAAAACCCCCGATTAAGCAGCTCACATGCAGAGGAAAAACTATGGTTTTAGGAAATGCCCACAATATTTGTTTAGTTTTAAATTATGGTGATATTATGACTGTTGCTGTTGCTTTTCTAGAAAGTAAAAACAGAAAAGGAAAGCATACTAGAGTAAAAAAAAAAAAAATCAGATTTTTAAGAAGCAGGTATGATAACTGTATATCTTTTTGTTTTCTTTCGTTTGCTTTCACTGACACATGAAAAAATGCAGACAAGTGCTTCCTAGCAAAAAATCTGAGAGCTCACATGTTTAAAAAATGTTTTGATGAAAAATCTCTAACCAGTTGAAGAGCCTACACTTCTAGTGATATATTTAGTACTTTCAAATCTCCTCCTTAAAAAGATATTTTCTCTTCCGATCTGTATGCAGAGGTATGCATTGGAGAATGAAACGTTACTGCATGGTATATATAAAATAAATGAAATAGGGTGTCCATGTTTAATACATATTTGAGGGAGCTACAATTCAGGCACTAAAGACTACACCTATGCTGATAAACTAAAGAGAGTCAAAAGACAGGCTTAAGCGCTGGCACATAATAATCTCTACTATTTAATTTTTCTCTTGCTTATGGCACCAGCTGGGCTTGTGCTGAGTGGCTCTCTCCCAGGCTGTCCCTAGGCAAGGGCTCAGGCTCAGAAAGTGAACGAGATTGTTCCCAGGAGGCAGCATGAGCAAGGCCACCCTGCTTTAGGGCGGGCACAGAGGAGCAAGAACGTTTAGCAGTAAGTCCCCAATATGAGACAACTGGTCCTGCTCCTGATGCTTTCTAATTTATAATTGCCATAGGGACAATATTTTTAAGTTCAGCCATGCCATGAATGGCCAAGAATTGTGCCACTTCTTACAGGGGCAAGACAACAGCTGTCAGGAGGCAATATATCAGTCCTGGTGTGAGGCTGAGGTCCTAAATAAGTGCATTGTCGAATGATAGCAAGAGAGCCAGCCCCTAGTACTGTCATAGTTGTCACTATGAACCCACTCTGCTCTGTCACCATGTGTGACCTGACCTGACCTGACCTCACACAGCCCCTCCACTCGCCGGGCTGCTTCTTCCCTTTGCAATGCTGCCATCCTCCACAGGATTCAAACCATGACTGCACTCCCGCTTTCATTCATTTAGCTAAACCACTGTACGTCGTCTTGTATAGTCCTCTCTGCTGCTTGAGATTACCGATTTGTTCAATGAGTGTAAACCCAAATCTTTAGTGAAGTTTAACATTGGCTTATTTCAGAAGGAATCTATTCCTGACCGATTTCAGGAGAAAGTTTCATTAAAATGAATATATTTGACTTTGCAGCCTTTTGCATTAGTTCAACCAATTTGTGTTCAAATGAAACCTGAAATTAAACCATAATCATTTTTAAAGTGGTTATCAACAGGAGTATGAATACCAGCATTTGGTATTGTCAGGACTCTGAACACCCCTCTGAGCTGCGATCAAAGTTCGGGACTGGACTGAGATGTAGAATGGTCAATGCAGAAAACTTTTCAAACTTGATCATAAGTGAACTTCAGAAAATTGGTAAAGGCAGATTATATTTTTACATCAGTGTATAGACAAAGTTCAGCCCTTCGGCTTCTCTATTTAAGCCCAAACTCTCCAAAATCTCAGAAAAAAAACCACCCTAAAAGTCAAGAGCAGTGTTTAAAATTAGAGGGTACACCCTAGCTGACCATTTTTCTGTGGACTTTTAGTCTCTGATCCTCACTTTAAGCTGGGTGGTTAACACTGGAACAGGCGTCCTAGAGAGGTGGTTGATGCTCCGAGCCTGTCAGTGTTCCTGGTCATTTGGACAATGACCTTAACAACATGCTATAACTTGAAGCCCTGAATTGGTCAGGCAGTTGGACTAGATGATCGTAGCAGGTGCCTTCCAACTGAAATTATTCCATTCCATTCCATTCCATTCCATTCCATTCCATTCCACTCCCTCACAACAACATTTTAGTGTTTTCTAGTTGTGTATTAAGTGCCTCGGCTTGTGGTTTTCATGAGTTGTTCTCTTATCCTCTCTGATCTTGCTTCTCACTCCCAGCTCCAAATTGAAACCACATTCTTTTCCAATTGTTTCTGCTGCTGTTACTGTTAACATTTGTTTATGTCAAACAATATCAAGGAATGTCTTGAAAATCAATGTTTAATAAGTTACAGTAATGTTTTCAATTTCCTGTCATCTGGTTTAATGTACATGTGTACCCTGTCATTTCTCATCACTTTCTAAATCCATCTTGTTATCAGCAAGGTATAACTTAATGTACAACTAACTCTTTCCTAGGTGACCTTAAAGCATACACTACTGGGGATGCTTTGTGCAAGAGTCATTCTTCCTTTGCAGTGAAGGTGACAGAGGGAACGGCTTGGAAGTAGCACCACAAAACTTCATCAAGGACTTTTACACTCGAGTAAATGTCCTGAAAAAAACCACAAACCAAACCCACCAAAAACCACCCAAAACCCCCTAAAAAAAAAAAAAAAAAAAGGAAAAAACAAAACAAACCAAAACAATTATTTACGCAGCAGTAATTAATTACGTCTGCAATTGTGTGATCACTGTGTATCAAAGAGGACTCTTCCTTGCTTCTCTGTGGCAAAAGCAGAGTCCTAAGTCTGAATCAGACTGACTCATCGCACTGTCTGAGATTCTGACCTTTTAACACTTATTAGTATTGCTATGCTATACCTTTTTCTCTGCAGTGACTTAACTGATTGACAGAAAATACGAAGAAATGCGGCTGTGATGATTTGCTTCGATGCTTCCTGTCCCCAAATGCTGTCCTTTAAGAAGTTGGTCAATATAGCAAAAGCTAGAGGAGGGATACAAAAGCAGAGGATGCAAGATTGCATTGCTGTGGTCCAAAGAGAAAGGAGTAAGGAGAGCAGCACGACGGAAAACAAATTAAGAAGGATTTTGCTACCCTGAAGAGATTAATCCAGTCACCTGTCCACATCCAAACAGTTCAGTTAGTCCTATTGGCTATGGCTATGCTGTCAGTTCCCTCAGACCAGTGCAAGTTTGCTGTGGAGAGGAACTCTAAAAATGGAACAAGTAATGCCGGGCTGCAGACCTCTTGAACGAGAGTCCTTGGCTCGAGTCTCCACCGTTCGAATGTTTCATAGGTCGGTCACTGCAAGTCCTTAAATCTCACCAGACCCAACAGGATGGCCTATAAAAAAGGTTAGAGGCACCTAAATGGTGGTGCTGGCACTCGACCCATAGTCTTATTTTTCTCGTGATTCTGCCAGACACTTGTTACTCTTGGTTGTGCTTCTCTTTTTCTCTTGTTCTTTTTAATAGCTTTAAATATAATTGCTGGAGCACGCAAATGCTCCCTACACAGATGCGTTAAAGTCTTAGGTCAGCCTTTTTGCATACATAAAACTCTCCAGACCCAGATCTAGTGAGGACCTGGGAGACGGAAGAGGCAGAGAAGTAGTGAATCTGGGAACAAGGGCCAACCCACTCATGCCGATCCTGAAGACACTGAAAAGACTGTGAACTCCCACATAGATTTCTGCATTCAATTCATTACCAGTTGGTACTTAGAGATAACATTATGGAAGTTTTTGTTTCTCCACTTGGCTTTAATTGCCTTCCTTATTAGGATTTATCTTTCTGATATAGCAAAATATTATTTCAATAGATGCTGCAACTTTATGCAAAAGGAGACGAAAATTATTTCCCACAGAACATTATTAATGAATGTTTACGAGTTTCAATGCAAGCAATTTAAAGGGCTCAGAAGATACCTTTCTTGAGAGCTCAATTCAACACGATAGACGTTTGGTTTAAAATAAACTAAGCTTCATGCTTGGGGTTTTCTTTTTCTTTCTGTTTTTTTTTTTTTTTTTTTCCCTTCCTCTGGAATATATGAAGCTGTTCTTCAAATGCTAACTAATCTAACCAATTTTGTATTGAATCATGAATGCATTTTAATTCACTATTCAAACTGTTGTAGCAATGAATATTTCTGCATCCCTAGCAATATTTTAAAAGAGGGCTTTTTGCTGCCTTTTTTTTAAAAAAAAACAACAACAACAAAAAAAAAAACTTATGCAATTTCTTTATACAGTCTGATTAAAATCCAATTAATTACAAACACAATTAAACCTTTCTACTACAGTTTGCAGAAGAGGGCTGATGGAAGTAAAGTTGTCAATCAAAGATCCAACAGGGAGTAGTAACTTGTCATCTCTGTAACTTTTAGCCAGTAAAAATCTGAAGCTAAAAACCGACATTAACAGTGTATTACCATATGCAAGTTTATTAGGGTATATCTCACTTCTTTGATTGTTGTTCTGCTTATCATCAGATCAATACAACTTTGTTTATATGGCACCTTTCTTGACAAAGTCATCCCAAGGCATTTCACAATGATAAATATACATATAATAAAAAGGCAGTTAAAAATACAATAAAAGGCAATTTAAACATTAATGTACAATCCAATCTTATTGCAAAATCAGTGCTGCCAAAGAACAATTTGATGGCACCCAAACTTTTTTAAAATTCTGTTTTTATTGGTATTTTGAAATTTTATAAAACCAATAAAATGCATAACATAATAAATAACAAATACAGAATATTCACAATATACACAAGAATTTCCCCCAGTCCAGACTGTCAATTGGCATAAATCAGCATTGCCTTGCTGACTTCCACGAGCTCTAACAAATAACTCTTACTGAGATTGGGTCCATTACACATTGATTTAAAACTTAAAAAACAGATTATCTTCCCTATGATATAGGGGTTTGCTGTTGATATTGGTTGCAAGGTTATACCTTTGTTTCTTTGCTAAAATCACAGAAAGTTCCCTGGAGGGTGTATGTAGAACTTCTCCAGAGGGTTAAATGTAGGAGTAAACTTATTTTTCATGGCATGAGCATGAGCGTGAGTTTAGAGCACATTTGCACGCTCAGTTCTCTTTTCCATCTAAAAGCAGACAAACCTGAGCAAACTCACATCTTTGGCTGATAACATACTAATCTAACTACTCAGCGATAGGCTATGAAGGCACACAGGGCAGGGAAAAGAAGGTGATGGGAACGATGTCTCTATCCTCTTTATTGGAGGTGTTGTGCTGGGCAAAAAGAAATATCAGGGAGTAAAGTTAGTCTGAGGAACTGCAGCAAATGCCATCACCAAAGTAACGCACGCACCCTCTCAAACGATGATGGAACATCTGCGTTACTGTCTTGACCAGTCTTGCATGCATGGGCCCCCTTCTGAATGCCCTAATTTAAGTAATAATAGTCATACCATAATAGGTGCTACCTTCGTCTGGTGCTACTGGACTGCTACAATCAAAACAGGAGGGGACCATAAAGCTTGAATGTCCACAGGCTGATATGGCAGGGGTCTTTGGAAAAAAAACAATCAGTTCTGCTGGGGACACAACACAGTGCCCAAATTGTTTTGGTCTACTCTAGGCCTGCCTCAAGCTTGCCACAGTGTTGTGGGCATTTCACATCACAACAGGTGAAGTACAGGTGATTGCACAGACTTAATCCCATTAGAATAGCTGAAGTGTTACATCAGTAAAGTAGCTGGTCTAGACACTGTTATCTCCACAGACAAATATGTTTGGACAAGGAGAGATTGAATGAACTACTCCTGTGATCTTCTGAATCTAAAATAACTTTGACTGGCAAGGCACACACCAAGAACTTAGAAGTGCCATTTCTGGGTGTCACTACCAAAACCTTTCAATGCATATCTCGGAATGAGATGATCAAACTATGGGATGACCTAGCTGCTTCTGTAAAAAGTCTAAATTACAGAATAGATGCATTTCTAGGAGTAATATAACTTGAAGAATCTGGATAACTTGCCACCAGGATGTTAAAGTAACAATATTTTTCAGAAGCAGTGTACTAAAAGGAGTCGTTAACAACTGGGTAAACTGAAAATTGGTTAGGGTTGTGGGTTAACCCAGTAGGCACCGAAGCCCCACACAGAGGCTTTATTAGTCCCCACAGTGGGATGGGGGAGATGATCAGAAAGGGAAAAGTGAGAAAATTAGTGGGTTGAGATAAAGACAGTTTAAAAGCTAAATCAAAAACTGAAATTTTGTCCTCTAGCTTTGTCTCTGGCTTGCTTTTACACAAGATTTTAGCAGAGACAAATTCACCACCACCACACCCCAACCCCCGCTCTTATTTCTCATGCTGACCTCAAATTCACTGCTGCAAGCTGTCCTCTACCATCTCTGAAATTGCTTACTCCCCTGCACATTTTATCTTGTCCTTGTCCCTACTCCACCTGTCTGTCTCTTTGGAAGATGGGACTACAGTAAAAGCAACATGACTTAACCCAGTTCACCCCACAAAAGACTACAGTTTATGTCACCTGGGGCTATCAGGAATAACAGTTAAGCCTAGAGAGGAAACTCATCAGAACAGTTAGAGGAATAACAGTCTTGGGCAATCATGGGCTGCATGAGAACTCTCTAAGCCGCCAGCACCTACAAGACTTGTTTGCTTGAATGTTGCTGGAGGCTCTTCATACTTGTTACTGACAAGAGTCTGGGATATAGTCATGCCCGTGCACCCAGGCAGATAGCCTATATTTGAGAAAACATCACAGAATCAAAGAATCATATAATGCTTTAGATTGGAAGGGACCTTAAAGATTATCTAGTTTCAACCCCCCGGCCACGGGCAGGGACACCTCCCACTAGACCAGGCTGCTCAAAGCCCCATCCAGCCTGATCTTGAACACGTCCAGGGATGGGGTCTCCATTTCTCTGGGCAACATGGGCCAGTGTCTCACTACCCGCAGAGTGAAAATTTCTTCCTAATATCTAATCCAAATCGACCTTCTTCCAGTTTGAAGTCATTACCCCTTGTCCTATCACTACATGACCTTGTAAAAAGTCCCTCTCTAGCTTTCCTGTAGGCCCCCTTCAGACACTGGAAGGCTGCAATAAGGTCTCCCAGGAGCCTTCTGTTCTCCAGGCTGAACAACCCCAACCCTCTCAGCCTGTCTGCACGGGAGAGGTGCTCCAGCCCTCTGATCATCTTTGTGGCCCTACTCTGGACCCACTCCAACAGGTCTATGTCCTTCTTGTGCTGAGGACTCCACAGCTGCACGCAGTACTCCAGGTGGTGTTTCATGAGAGCGGAGTACAGGGGCAGAATCACCTCCCTCGACCTGCTGGTCACGCTTCTTTTGATGCAGCCCCGGAAATGGTTGGCCTTCTGGGCTGCAAGCGCACTTTGCCGGCTCATGTTGAGCTTCTCATTAACCAACGCATGCAAGTACTTCTCCTCAGGGTTGCTCTCGATCCATTCTCCGCTCAGCCTCTACTTGTGCTTGGGATTGCCATGACCCAGGTGCAGGACCTTGCACTTGGCCTGGTTGAACTTCATGAGGTTTGCACAACCCCACCTCTCTAGCCTGTCTAGGTCCCTATGGATGGCATCCCTTCTCTCCAGTGTGTCAACCATGCCACACAGCTCGGTGTCATTGGTAAACTTCCTGAGAGTGAACTCAATCCCACTGTCCATGTCAACGACAAAGATGTTGAACTGCATCGGTCCCAGTACTGACCCCTGAGGAACGCCACTCATCACTGTCTCCACCTGGACATTGAGCCATTGACTGCAACTCCTGGAGTGCCACCATCCAGCCAATTCCTTATCCACCAAGTGGTCCATCCACCAAATCCGTATCTCTCCAAATTAGAGACAAGGATGTCATGTGGGAGAGTGTCCAACACTTTGCATAAGTCCAGGTAGATGATGTCAGTTACTCTCCCCCTATCCATCAATGCAGTTAACCCCATCATAGAAGGCCACCGAATTTGTCAGGCATGACTTGCCCATGGTGAAGCCATGTTGGCTGTTACCAATCACCTCCTCATTTTCCACATGCCTTAGCATAGCTTCCAGGAGGATCTGCTCCATGATCTTGCCAGGCACAGAGTTGAGACTGTCTGTCCTGAGTTTCTCCAGGTCTTCCCTTTTTCCTTTTTTGAAAATGGGGGTTACTATTCCAGTCCGTGAGAACTTCACCAGACTGCCACTACTTTTCAAATACAATGGAAAGCACCTTAGCAACTTCATCTGCCAGTTCCTTCTAGACCTGTGGATGGATTTCATCAGGTCCCATGGACTTGTGCACCTTCAGGTTCCTTAGATGGTCTCAAACCTGATCCTGTCCTACAGTGGGTGGTTCTTCGTTCTCTCAGACACTGTCTTTACCTTCTGTGACTTAGGCGGTGTGGTTAGAGATCTTGCTGCTGAAGATTGATGCAAAAAAGTCATTCAGTACCTCAGCCTTCTCCACATCCTGGGTGACCACCTCTTGTTTTCTTCCAGAGAGCATCCACATCTTCTCTAGTCTTCCTTTAATGTTTTGCCTAAAATTTAATTTGTTGCCAGTTTAAATTGTTGACTAAAAACTGGTTTAAAAAGATAAAAATCAGTTTTGAATGTCTTTTTAGCAGATTGATGTGCTTACCTCTGATTGAAGTCAAGAGAACCTAAGGGGTAAATATGTGTCTGAATGTTTTTCTTAATACTCACAATCCTGAGCATATATTCAGATTTTTTTTCTAAATGGCTAGTCCTATCCACTTGTGATCATATCCAAAGACAACAGAAGTCAACAGCAACAATCACTTTTTCAAATTTTAGTCTTCAACATCTGATTTAGTCCTTGAGACACCCTATGTAGTCAGTGGAGAGAATGAGGCCATGATTTGTTTGATTTGTCTCATAGAGCTGTTTTAGGGCGAGGTGAAGCTTATCTTTATGAGTTCCTGGTTTTTTTTGTTTGTTTGTTTGTTTGTTTTTTTCTCACTATAAAGGAAACCTATAAGGACTATAAAGGGAATCTAGTGGAACTGACTCATATTTAGATGTTTACATTCAGTTAGTATCTTCAACTTGTACTGTGTAAAGGTGAGAAGGAGTCAATATTCTGGACAGGAGTCAATATTCGAGCCAAAGATATAATGGTTTTTTTTATCCCGAAATTCCTCTGCTGCAACTCTTAGGCCATCTCCCTTCCTCATACTTTTTAAACAAAAGGATGCCAGTTTTCACTAGTGGCTAATTCAGTTGTGAGGCAAAAGCAAATGACTGGGAAGGATGTAATAATTACAGCACAATGTGATGATCCTCTAGTGTATTCCCTGAAGAAGTATGATCTCAGAGAATTTCTGCTAGGCCCTCTTCAAGTAATTACTGTCAATTCATGCTTATCTGCCAGCTCTCTCACCAGGTTTTCTTTTCCTTGCCTTCCTTAGTGAAGATACCGATTCTGACAAAAGGAGCCATTTGTCAAGGAGCCTGTATGCCAACTTTTCTTTCCCTTTCTTTGCTGAAATTATGCAAGAGATTACAGTCCAGCCTGAATCAATATGTACCTTATCATCTAAATAATAGAGTACATAATAATCAATGTCAAATGGACATTGGTGGTAGCAGATACAGCTATGTCATTCAGCAGCGGGCTGCTTGCCACAACCACTTCTGGACATCTTCATTTTAAACATGTGAAATCACAGAGGGCTTTTAAATAGGTCACAGAACGGTTTAGGTTGGAAGGGACCTTAAAGATCACCTAGTTCCAACCCCGCTGCCATGGGCAGGGACACCTCCCACTAGACCAGGTTACTGACTAAGTAATTGCAAAGTCTGTAGTTGTAACGAAACTCAAAGAGGTTTTTTTAACATAGACTCTTCTCCTTAGGGACAATACTGGAAAGGAGGAGTCCCTTCAAGGTATCTCTCAATGTTACTTATGGGTAACATAAGACAGCACAGGACAGCTTTCCTTGAGCATCCACAGCAATGGCTCTGACTTCAGCCTGTCCTGGGATGGAGTGACAATCACAGCATATGTCTTGGTTACTCTCCCAGGGTTTGGACAGGGGACCCTCTACTTATAGCTTGCGCATAAGCCTGGTTTAGGCAATTACAAATTCAAATCCTCTAACAATTAAAGGCAGATGGATTCCTAATCTAGTCATTACATTAGTTAAATTCTTGAATGGAAAACAGAAATGGCTCAGACTTGCTGTGAGTGTAGCAAAAGGGACTGCTGTTTAGAAGGTTTTACCATCTAGTACCGCAAACAGTAAATCTGCAGGAGTAGGAAAAAATAATCTGGTGTATCCACATGCTTTCAATAAAATCACAAGGGTTATGTAACAACAATTTATTTGAACCAAAATTCCCACCTTTGTTTCTTAGACTGCAAAACAAACATGAAACTATTAATTTCTCTGAAAGTCTACATGATCTGAGATCCTGAACACGAATTCTTTTCCTATATAATTTCTGATTTCAGTCTGAGAACACCCTAAGAATCAAGTGAATTTAGGAGTCCATCTGTATCATTTTGGTAATCCTGAAGCTATTTTGATGCAGAACACGAGACCCGATGTAGGACTCGCATGTCCCACTGCTAAGCCAGCCTCTCATACACATCTGTGTCGCTAGACAGGGCTGCATTTTGGCATCCGTATGTTATTGTTCAAGAGATTGCTTCTTTCCTGAAGTGCAATATTCACCTTCTGTTGTCAGCTTGGTCTTCACTACATCGGAGAACAAAGGTAGTGACCTGAAGAAATATGTAGTGTGGGACTTTTACCTTTTTTTTTTGTTTTTTTAATGTTTTAAGCATAAATTTTAGTTTCAAGACTATCCATACAACAGGTGAAGGGTAAAATAAAAATGAAAATAGAAAAAGGTAGAGCTCTTTACCCTGACAATTTGAAGAGGGTGCTTTAGCTTTTTCAGATGCCAGCCTTTGCCTCAGGATTTGGGGTTATTATGAGCTTGATTTGCCTGTCAACTAACTAATCCCAAACAACTGTCTTCCCCCTACTAGTTCCTCCAAGTCGTATAATTTCTCTGGAGGACAGGTCCTTTTTTGTTTGGTTTCTTTTTTTCCCTCGTTTTCCCCTGGCACTGTCAGTAGTTCACCCAATAACTTACTTGCTACCACATTTTTAAATTTCCTAGTCTTTTGGTGGCTGAAGAAATTCAGTAATGCCCTCTGAGGACTTACACAAACATGTCACTTCTTTGCAAAACATCCCCTGATTTTGTCAGTTGCATGAGCTAATGCCAGTGAAACTCCAATGCTTTGGAAGAAAATCCAGGGGCACCTTGAGGGTTTTATTTTTTATTTTTTTTGTAAAGTTCAAGATGATTAATTATATGGGACTCAAGATATGTAAAAGTTATCCAAGTTTTCACCATTAATCACATAAATGAACAGAAAATAATTAGTTCGTAGTGACTTTCTGGCTTATTATAATCAGCCCAACTCAAATCGACTTAGCCCAGAGAGCCAAATATAGCAAGGAAAAAACCTTGAGGCATTTTTTCGCTATGTGTTGCCTGTTATCACACAGTGAGGTTTCTGTTCAAATGATGTGCCTTATTAAGGCAGGCGAAACCCATTTAAACAATGTATCAGAAATGCAGACAAGCTGCAGAAATATACATGTATAAAGGGTATATTTTTCTTGAAATTTATTGATGGCTAAGCCTGCTAAAACTTTAGAAAATGTGTTTTCTAAAGCACTGACATTATATTTTTCTAGTAATACAATTTGCTTTTTTTTTTTTTTTTTTAGTCACTCCTTTCTCCCCTCTTGCTTCCCCTTGTAATGGGCTTGAAGAATGGCAATTATTCCCTTTTATTTTACTGGCTTAAACCGTGTGCTTATTAGAATAAATGTTATCATTACCCTTTTTATTTTATGATTATTAATTTTTTATTTGATTGCCAATACTTTTACTGTAGGCTTAAAGTCTTGAATATTACATGTGACGGAACAATAATAAAATGGAAAGGCTTGGATACGATTCTTTCTTTCTTTTTCCTAATAAATATAACTTTAATTCCTAGAGATCTATTCTAAAGGTAGGCACCCCAAATTATATTCAAATTGTTAGTAGTTCTGTCATCCATGGGAATTTAAGACCTCACTGTCTTTGGCATTTTGACTGCATGACATCAAATTGTATTAGAACCGTGTGTCTTAAAGTCTGGACATCCCTGTGTCGGCAGACTGCCGAGACAGACATCCTGTCAGGTGAGTTTCACAGGCAGCACACTTAAGTAAGTAAAGTGATAAACTTCGGAGTACACAGGAGAGTTGTCTGTGTCACACGTCACCAGAACTGTGATGTTGAGTCAGGAAAGGTGCACAACGGGGTACAACTAAGACAGGGTCCCAGGACTTTCTCTGGCTTCAGAAGTGAAGAGGCAAGGCTCATGAGAACATCAGACGCTCCTCTTGGTAGTGTTTTGCCTTGTAACTTCACTCTGATGATGCAGCAAACAGATTTCCTCTGTTTCAAAAGCTCCCTGGAACTACAGCATGTAGCTTGGACAATTTAAATTAAAAAAACTTTCTCTAAAGGTAACATAGCTCAAAGGCAGAGATGAAATCTGGTCACAGTAATCTTCTAAGCAAAAGAAACAAAGTCAGTGCAAGTAGACTCCAGCCACACAGGACGATGACACAGTGGAGAAAGGGAGGTGGTCAGAAGCTACAACTTCATCCTCCACATAAAATTTCCAAATATGAACTTTGCAGCAACTGTGCACTATTACAAAGCATGACTGTAAATGAGATCATGAGATGATTCAGCCTTCTTAAAGTTAGCTACCTCTATTCAAAAAGCCTTTTTTATTTTATTCCTGTACCATGTAGTTGTTTCAGGTGTCAGTTGTTTCAGCATGGAGTTTAAAACAAAGAGCAAGGAGGAACCTAAAGACAGTGAGATGAACAGGTAGTACCTTAGCAGCTCCCTAAGAAAAGAGGAAGAAAGAATACTCGGTCTTACTCTTCCCGATCTTGATTTTGGTACTTTCATCCTAATATAGGCCTCAGAGTGCTATCTTTCAAAAAATAAAATCAGTGCTCAGTGCTTTTAATTTATCACTGGTAGAAAGATGGCATCATTTGCATAAAAGCCCAGTTTTACTGTGCTCATCCAGAAAACAAAAAATATGCAGTTTGGTTCCCTCTTAATTTGGGTAAGATTCTCCCATGTCAGAGACATGGATCCAGATCTCTGCACAAACTTTTCTGAGGAGAACATATACGCAAACACTCCAGGGAACAGAAAACATCCTCCAAGCTACAGAACACAAGAACTGACAGTATGTGTTTGAGAAGGTGGATGCTTAGAATAAAATAATATGTGGGATGAAAAATAGGAAAACTCTGTAGACGCTCAGTGCCATACAATAAATTACAAGATTTAGGGATCTCTGGAAATGGAAGTTGCATCTAGGCTTTGATAGACACTCATTAATGAAAAAGTCATGACTGAATGCAGAGCTCTCACTGACTTTGTATTCCCACCATAAAACATGTATAAGGGAACATCAAGACCTACTATTTTTCTTTTTTTTCTTCTTTCTTAATTCTCTGATAAACCAGGTACCAATGATTACAGAACCAAATCCAAACCAAGAATGATTTCGTAAAACAAGGGAGTGTAGCCATTTCTGAGAGAGACATTCCAACCTGAAATCTGTATTTCAGTTAATGCTCATTCCTTGGTCCATGTTGTGACATCTCAAAAAGCTTTGCAACTGTCTGAGAATTACAAAATGCAAGTGAAGATACTGAGCTCTGCAACCTTGATTCAGTCATTTTGCCTTTCTGCTTTTCTACCCATGTTTTGTCTGTTCAGGCTAAACTCTTCTTGGCAATGCCAGTCTGCTATTATATTTGCACAAGCCCTAGTACAAAAGCGCCTAGAAAACAGCTGGAGCCTCTAGCCAGCAATAATGTAAATAATAATAGATTTCTTTTTCTCTAAACGGCAATGCACATGCATCAAGCAGGGTCATAACATAAAGATCTGTAATAAAATAATAATAAAAAATTGAAATACAATTGCTAATAAAGCATCTCTTCAAGTTTTCTCTCTTACACTATATGTGTATGTGTGTTGGTGAATGTGTGCGTGTGTCTCAAACATAACAGAGCCAAATTAAATTTTGCATATTATATCAAAACAAGTGCAATCACAGTAACCATTTATTTCTCGGCATTTTCATTTCTTTTTTTTAATGAACTTTCCCTGAGGACATTCTTACAATTGAGCATTTATTTATTATAAGTAACAAAAGGAATTTTGATTGTTCCAGCTGTGGCAAAGAAATACACTTTGATAAGCACACAGTACCACAGATGAAAATAACAACACGAGTAAGTAATTAAAAGCTTTGGAATTTAAGGATGAAAATCTCCGCTGACATTTCTCTGTAGAATTTAATGTAGTTATGGTAGAGAATTGGGGCCTCAGAAAAAGGGAGCTCAGGAATGTTTGACCTTATTTCCCCATTTCTCTAGAAGAATTTCATTTCTTCCATCTTAGGCAAAAAGAAGTCTTACTAATAAGAAATCTCAGCCTACCTGTTTGGAAGACTGAAAATATAGGAATATAAATTATGTTTAAAAAAAAAAAAAAAAAAAGGTTGGTTTGTTTGTTTTTGTATTTATACATATGGTAGGAAGTAAAGGAACAGCGTCATACAGGAGCATCCCACAGAGACAGTCTACATTAGGTACAAGATCATAATTTTTTTCTGGATGAGAACACACAAGCAACTTGCCCTGGAGAAAAAAGTTCCTATGCACAAGCTTAATACTAATTATTTTATTTATGCTTTCACACCATTGTGACTTCAAGGATTTTGTACATCTTTAACCTGTGGTAGAAAAGGATAATCTGGATAAGAAGAATCTGGGATAAGAAGAAAGCACACAGTGCTTTTAAGCAGCACTATGTATGGAAATATGAGTCTGTTAAGTGTTTGATTATACAAAAAAGTTCTTTTTCATAGTATTGACAAAAACATTTACAGTTTAAAAAACACTTTTAAAATTTGTGGTTTTTTTTTTTTTTTAAATACTGTGATTACTCTGTATATGAAGATTCATGACTTAAGATTTCATAGACCATTAATAGTTAACAGCTTAACTCTGATAAATGTCTCTTCAGCTGTTTATTATTTTTCTTTGTAAGAATCACGGATTTTATTCCCCCCCCTCCCCATGGAAGTCAAATGATATGGAATGGAAGACAGCAGTGGAAAACTTCTTATTCATTCCAGCATGGCAAGACCTAAAAGCCCTCATGAGAAACGATGCAAATTTCTCCCTGCCTTGATTATCCGCCCAGGGTCACAGCAATGCAACTATTACTTTTCTGATGTACAATCTGGGGCTTGGATGCAAAGGTTTGGGGTATTTGCGGGGATTTTTTGTTTTGTTTTGTGGTGGTGGTGTTTTTTTATTGTTTTTTATTTTCTTTCTTCAAAAATCTGACAGGTCTGAAAATCTTTTCTCCTTTGCACACACTGGGGAAATGCCTGTGTATCGGTATCAAATTTGGCAGGACATCACTGCAGTTTCAGGAGCATCGCTGGAGGAGGATGACTCAGGTGTTGATTGTGAAATATTTCCCCTCCCTAAGCAAAGCATAAGGGAAAGCAACAAAGTACTTTTGGGAAGATGACTGAGGTGTATCAAGGCTGGTATTTCTAGCAAATAAAATGCAGGTAATATAATAGTTCCATCAGCAAAATGGAGTAGGTGGCAGAAGGCCTGGGTGTTTGAGGCAACGAGTTTGTGTTCAAAATGACAGAAGTGCTAGTAAGGCTTATTTGCAGTACTTTGTTGTGAAGGGAGCAGCAGCAGTCAATGTGAAATTATATGAAAATGTATGTGAGAATTTTTAGTAAATTCTTTGGGGCATTTGCCCAAGTTTAGTCACAGCTCAAAATCTTTACTCCCGCCTTATTAGTTTAAAGCTGTGATGGAAACTCAAAGTGACAGTGCTGTCAACACACTGAGACATAACGCCACAGAGCACTGTGCTTCCGGGCCAGCAAACAAAACATCATCTTCCAAAAGAAAAGACATCGAAATAGGGAAAAAAAAACAACTGTTTGCTATGTATCATCAGCATATAATACTATAAAGTAGAACAGCACATTTACTAAGGAATGCAGGGGCAGGAGTGCATGTGGAGGGAGAGTCCGTTTGTAGCAGCGCTGTAATAAGAAGCCTAATTTATTTATCTCTAAATTTGTGTGATGATGGGGTTGAGCAGTGGTAGTAGCCTGCTATTAGTCTGACTGTTTGATTAAAAAGAAAAAAGAACTTCCTCCCCTCTTTCAAATATGCATGCACAAAACAAAGTGAGAAAACCATAAAGGAAAGACCTAGTGTGTGTAGTTCTTCCACACAAAAGTAAGCAAGGCAAGATGAAAAGGCTTTGAAATTATATTTTCTGTTTAAATTCAGACCTCTCTCACTTTCGAGGATGCTACCAGGCATTAGTGTGCAGATCTGCTTCCAGAAGAAGCAGCACCTTCGCTCCACTGCTTCCTGTAACATCTCAATAGGAGACTGAAAAAGGAATGAATAGGATCATGGAAAGCATCACATTTCCTCCTTCCACCTGCTCCAGCGAAGTCTCCACAGCAGCCTTCATCCTTTAGGGTTGGAAGTGTTGGTGGGAATGAGGATGGGGACCAGCAAAGAAATTATATGGAATGAAGACAGCTCATCTGACTTCATGGCTGTGGTCAAATGCTCTGTCTTTTAGACTTTATGCAGGCACACTTCCCATGGACAATGGCAGTAAAGATGCATAAGCCCAGTCAGAGCAAGCGGACGTATAATCTGGTTAGATTTAGAGAATGATAGTGAGTCGAGATAATCTTAGCGACACTAAGAGATACAAATATATAAAGAGATAACAGCGTTTCTTCAAGATCTACATGGCGTTTATGACCTCTCCCCAGGGTCTCTAGATATAGGAGCGTTTGCTAGCTTGGATGATGCAGGACATGAGCACTAGGAGTCCATTATCTGGGAACAGAAACAAATAAAGACTAACTTGAAAATTTTCCATTGTTTTTACAAAAGACCAAATCTGTCCCCATCAAAACCCGAAAACCAGTTTTATGCCCACTCTCGCACACTTGGACACACAAAACCGTGATTGACGATTTCAATCATAAAATTTCCTTGCTACCGCAATTAACATGTTACTATTGTTACTACTGTGAATAACCATTGTTATTTTTAATAATTGTGCAACAAGGGCCTTTAAAAAAGACCAAAATACCGAACTGCAAAGAGTTAAACAAAAAAACACACGAGGAGGACGCCCCAGCTAAAGCGTAACTTCATTTAAGTTCTATACTTAACTACACTTCATTTATGTGTAAATGAAAGTGATGATCTGGGTATATTGGGAGAATTACAGCCTCAGAATAGGTTGTCATATAAAGCACTAAACATGCCAAGTCTCTGGTGTTACAGCAGCACTAGTATGTGATATCTGCAGAGTCTCCTGGTGAGACGCCAAAAGGAAAAAGGGAGTATTTTGTTTGCTTCCTGCACCATCTCCCTCAATGACATAAGCCACAGCAACAAAAACACTTTGTTGGCATCATTGCGTCTGCTACAAGCATTTTTCAGCACATTAGTGTCAACGAGGTGATCTGATCTTTTCCTACCCTACACGAATACATTAGCCAACAGTGGAGACTAAGCTTTAGAGACTTGGTGACGAGCACATACTAAAAAACCTAACTTTTCCTAGAAGAAGCGATAGACCATGAAAGCGAATAAGAGAGAGATCCTACTGAGAATGCCCTGTGAAGGTCTTCTCCTAACCCTCTTTGCTCCTCACTAGTAACTGAAGGTTGAAAAATTCTACAGATGTAGCTTAGATACAAAACCTGAATAGACCAAGGTTTTAGTAAAAAAAATAAATGTTCTGCTTTATGTTTTCTAAAAGAAAACATAACCAAGTAGCATCATCTCAGATAGTTTTCAAAAATTGAGCCAATTCTTTTGGCTCTGAAGCAGTTACAGAGACTTGAGTTTGCGTACTTTAATGATGAATGAAGCCCTGTAGACCATCATGAACTCAATTGCTATGGTGTCAGGGACTATTTGCCATAGTTTGTGATCAGAACACTTTGCTATGTTATGTGACACAAGAATTTTGCTTGTAATAGCACGTTACACTTTTCCTGCCTCCATGTTTTATGTTCTTTCTGCAATTTTCCACAGCTGACTGGTTAAACATAAAGGAAACAGCTTTAGCACTGAACTGCACTGTGAAACAAAAGTCTGAAAAAGTTGAATGTAATCTCTGAGCCTTCTTGGTGCTTCTTTGTTCATGGTTCCAGCTGAAACTGTTATTTGAGAAACAAACATTTCTACAAATTCTACCGCCTCCCTTATTCCAGAGGTCAGCTTAAACCTGTCCTATAAATCTATATGCTAGACATCCAGGTAGCATCAATTAGCAGAGATAAGATATCCTCAGAGTTTCACTGGTTCACACAAATTGAGCATATAGTTCTACAATTTTTGAAGCAAGGTATCTGCAGATGAATTTAATGAGAGTTATGACTAACTAATGTCATGGAGCCTCCAGCATTTTAATAGGAGCACTTAATGACACTTCAAGACTTGATTTTCACTGTTTTGCTTAGAATTTTTTAGGGGTATGCAACACCGCTGTTCTTTCTCTGTCATCCATGTGTCTATAATAGTAATTAAATAAGCATGATTTATCACTAATGGAAATTTTCTAAACCACACAGAATTTAAAGCACTTCAAAAGATTTGAGGGCTTCTGATAATTCCATTCTTATGCTCTTTTCATATCCTCTCTAAGGATTTATCAATATTTTAGGATGGAATCCACCTCACTAAAGCACAAATGTCCAAACCTCTGATGTTTAAACTAGGAACCCAGGCTCCCTTCATAGTGACGCTGTGCCTTGGTTTGGGCTGAACGCACTGACACTTTCAAAGGGAATTGAGGCATTTTACAGTGATTTGCAATTAGGAAGTGGACCTACCCTTTGCTATTGGCTGAGGAGGAAGACTAGTCTACCAGCTTAGACTCAGCAATAGAATTTCAGGATGAGACAGCTTGATTAATAAATCCCATTCATTCCATTTAGAAGGATTCACAGAAGCATCAATGTTTTCCTTTTTCTTCTCTCCTACATTCAGTACAAGACTTGCTAGCACCTCCACTGCTTTAGAAGAAAATATACCCTTGACACAAAAGATGCAAAGCCTTTGAACTTCTTCTTTGCAATAGGAAGGGGGAAGTTGAGCTCAAAAGCCCTGCTGATGTCCTACAGTCCTGCAATAGCACAGTATTTGTTAGTTGATGTTACGAATTGGACTTCAACCCACATTAGAGAGGAGAGAAGAAATAACTCTACAGCGTGTGCTAAACTGACCTGAGGGAAAATTCCTATTAGCAGGATACAACTCCAAGAAGTCTAGTTGTACTATAAAACCAGAGCAAAGGAACTTGTTCCAGGGGCACTGTTTGTGCGTACAGCTGGCAGTGCAGTGAGGCCTTATTCTTCATTGTGGCATCATTGCTGTAATGGAAATAAGAAATAAATGTAATAAAAACCCCACAAAAGGCAGAAGAATAACGCCTGTCTTAAAACTCATCAGATTAATAACGCAAGGAGTGATTTCAGGAAAGGAAATTAAACTGTTAAAGCAAAATACAGCAAGCTCTGACGCAGAAAATACTCCCTGTGATCCCCATGGTCGTTTGCTTGAGTAGGGAATGTTGGGCCCAGGCTGTAAGTGAATACTGACAGTTTGTGCTATATAGCTGGCAAGGTTTAAAGCGGAAAACAACCATGCATGGGGAGAAGGGGTGGAAGGAAAGAAGAGCGATACTCTGGTTCCTATATCCCCAGTTCAAACCTCGATCCCTGGTAGTTAAAAAGCGGAAGATGAAAGATGAAGGACAAATAGATAAGAATAATGTGTGGCAACACATGAGAGGATCGCAGACTACATGCCATTAGATTGTGCTATAAAGGATACGTACAGTAATTGTCAATGTGTACAAATGGTACCATCCATCTCAAAGCCTTTCAGTATTTAAGTATAAGATACCAAGTTTGTGAGTCCTGGATAGCTTCTGATGTTTCACTAGCTACCTCAGCTAGGACAGCAGTCCTCAGAGACTACCAGCTCTACACCAGTAGAACTTTAGGAGCCTTAGCAAATTCTGTGGCAAAACAAGACTCGTTCCATACGGCCACCTAGACTCTGAAGGTGATTAAGCTTGCACTGCAGAACTGAGAGCTCGTATTCCTCATGAAAGCCCTTTCATCATGATTGTTAAGTGGTGCATCATAGTTCATCTTGCTTCTTAGTAAGCTTTACTGGCTTAGGCTCAGCATTTTATCAATATAGCTATGTGGCCTGCTGACTGGAGCAATAGTGTGTGTGGACAATTCAGCACGTGCGTCCCTCCATGAACAGGAATGTTTCTAAATGCCTAAATCACACTAGTTGTATACTGGGTACAAATACGCTGGTTTGGATCTGGCTGTAAATAGATAGCTCAAGGTTACATGCTAAGCCAAAGCTAAGAATTGACTTCCCCCTCTCCATGTCCAGCCCTAGGCTATACTCTGATCTGTTAGTGGGATATACATATTCATGTTTTCATAGCCTCAGGAACCAGGACCTTGTACAAGGCCTCAGACATAGACACAAGTCTTCTCTTGGTGGACAGCAACATAAAGCGATAGAGCAGAAAGGCAGGCCATACGCTAAAAAGAGGATGAAGCCAAAGAAGGCACCAAAACATCTCTCAAGGACCTCCACAGAGCTTAAAAGTTGTTTCTTCTGCAGATCTTCTTGCCTGCAGATATGCTGTTTGCCCTTTGAAGGATGAACTCTCCCTCCAGCACAGAAAGCTTAGTGGTATGGGCAAGGTATGACTTTCCTTTCCCCTTGCAGCACCTTTGTTCAGTCTATAATCTAGTGGGGCTATACTCCCATCAGCCTATGAAACCGCCATCCTAGGAAATTGCACAAGGATCCTGAAACGACCCTACTTCTGTTAAAAGTATCTCCCTTGAGCATATGTTGAAGTACCATGCACAAAGACTAAGTTCTACATATGCGTACCCCCATGGCCTTAATGTAATTTGCAACTCAGTTTTCCAACTGGATTTCCCTCCCTTCTCCTCTTCTTCACAGATGTATTCTTTCCTTTGGATTTTTCATACTAATGTAACAGCATAAAGCACAACATGGTGGATTCATTATCTGAGCCACCAATATAAATTTCATCCATCAAAACACAAGCTACAGACTACAGGCCCTATCTTCATAAATTACATTGGAAACCTTAATGGAGGTCTCATTCTACTGTACGATTATTACAATGATACAACAGGAGATGTGTATGCTTTAAAAATTAAAACTATATATTCCTAGTCATAGTAAAGCCTCCCTGTATAAAGGCTATAATATGCAAATAAAAAATTATTAATCAAACCTTTCCAAAACAAGGTGAAAGGATTTCTCCTTTTCTTTCCATGCATTGCTTAAAAAAAAAAAAAAAAACAAACAAAAAAACAACTTTCAGAACACCCATTTTTGATTCTCAAAATCTTCCAAGCATATGTGTACAGATACAAGCAGGACATATGAACATTTGATAGTCAAAACTGAGTTTCTCAGTTTAAGTTCCGCACCAAAAAAGGAGGGTAAAATCCTAAAAATCTTCTGCAGGACCTGACTGGGTCTTTGTGAAGCTTATCAAGTCTTGGTATACAGCCTTTCAGCCAGAGCTGCTTAATTTGAAGTCAGTCTGGTAAATCTTTTAAAGTAGGACTGATCCTCTGCTGGAAGGAGTTATGGATGTGATGATGATGTATGATGGAAACAGTATCTTCAGCGACTTTGTATTGTTCGCATTAGGAAGCAGCCCAAACCTACAGATAACAGAGCCAATTTATAAACCAGCATCAGCTTTGTTGTTCTGATACCACAAAGACACTCTGGCAGCTCTCGTGCAATGCCGGGACCTGGCAGAACAAATACTGAAGGAAGTTGCTTTAAAACAGAAGCAAACTCCTGCTTTTTATCTTAGGCCTGCAGTTTCTCTAGCAGATTATTCACAAAATTGTCCAGTATTTTCACACTGAGGGTAATTCACTGGCAACTATAATGAAATTGCAGCTAAGGAAAATCGAATAATACAGATTCATGTAAGGAAACCATATGATACAAACGTACTTGTTGGGTATCCATTTGATTATCTTTGTTGACTTCACTTTATTTCTTTTTTTATTTAAGAATCCCTCAGACAGATGTTTTTTTCTACTTTTGTTTTCATATAAGACCTAACCCAATCCATTCAAAATCTTGAGTATTTTTCAAACTGAAGCAACATCAGGCAACAGCTGCATACTGCAATTCCACACAGGAAAATCCATGCCATGCAAAATAAAACAGTTGCGCTCCTCTCCTGAAATAACTGGAAGAATCCTAGTCCTTGAGAGTCAGAGGAAAAGTGATTTTGGAGTAGGAAAGACTGTAATTAGCCAGAAACTGAAATAAATTTGACCTGAACAATTACTTTTTATTAAGAAAATTGTTGTTATCTTTAGAAACAAAAACCATCCAGAGTAGATTAAGGAAGTCCATTAATTGCTTTTATTCATTTTAGGGATCAGGGGACTGGAGAACTAGGGAATTCTGTTTTCTCTCTTGAATGCGGCCATCTCCCTAGGCCCCAGGGATGTTGCTCACAGGAAGAAACCAGGGTCTGTGCTAAATGCCTTGGTCAATGTATCCCATTTATATGCTCCAAATCGCAAAGGCTCGGCACTGTAACTTCCTCCCTCCGAGCATCATGATGTTACGGCTACAGAATGGTACCAACTGCTGGATGTGGAAAGAGTTAATCCTAATTCCTGAAGGAAACAGGTAGCTATGTTACTAATGCTGGATGAGTGAAACAGTCTTTATTCTCCCTGTGACCCCACGCTGCCAGCTGCAAGCCTTTCACAGGCACAGGTTATTACCTGGCACTTGAGGAATGCTGTAGCTCCCCTCCATTATTCTGATGAGGTTTTTTGTATTTTCTTTTTTTTTTTTTTTTTTTTTATTCTTTCTCCCCCAGAGCACTGTATCTTTTCCCGGGAACAAGTCACTAGAAGGGAGCTTTTTAATCTGTCACTCAGGGACACATATAAGCAACTACCTGTATAACAGGGTTTGTGGGATCTGGGGAAGATTGAGTTCTTCAGTCAAGACTTGAAGGTGTGACCTCCTGATTTAGAAGACAGAGTGCTACTTCTGGAGTTTACCACTTCCACCATCCTCCCCATCTGTTTTTGTCAAGCTCAAGAATTGTGCTGCCAGTGGAAAAGGCTGCAGTTCTTAATGAAATCAGAAGTGCTGGGAATTAAATCTGTGGTTTCTGAAAGATCATCAGCACTCTGTTTTAACCCCTTTTTCTTTCCTTTTTCAGATTCAGATCTTTCGCTGTTAAAATCTTCAAGACACTTGTGGTTTTTTTTCCTTTTTGCAATTCATTTGTAGTATTTGTTTACAACGATGATCATTAGCATTCCAAGATATTTTTTTTTTATTACTGTTCTTTGTTATAATGTCAGACAGAAGCGTAAAACAGACAAGCAGACAGACGTGTAACTCAGGAAAATACTCAGTAAACCACAGGAGACATCTATGGAGCAAAGACATAAATACTGATTTTGTTGGAGTAAATCTGAGAACAAACTTAAGGCAGTGAACAGATCAAATTTTCAGCTGATGAAGACTAGTTTCACTCCCCAGCAAAGGATTCACCACTCAATTTACCTCTAGCTTTACCTCCAGCCGAAATAAGAATCTGGAGTCTGGAGGCTCCAGACTTTGGAGCTGAGAATAAGAAGAGCCATACCCTCAACAGACATCACCTGGTATGGAAGTACACCTGTCTACAGAACCTGAGGCATTTGGTACTATTCGTCACTGAGGCAGTTAAAAATAATTTCTAAAGATGTTCGGCCTTCTGATCGTCCTTTTGTTTGTTTGTTTGTTTGTTTTTGCCTTTTAAATCAAGAAAATGCAGACAATAACAGAACTGCACCCAACATTGAGGAGACAGAGCTGTTGTCCTGTGGACAGGCACAGGACAGGAGATTAAGTTTATCTTCCCATCTTTCATAGTCGTTGCCTGGATGGCTTCAGGCAACTAACTTCCCTATCTTTCAGTTTCTCCATCTCCAAAATAATAAGTGATCCTGAGCATCTTTGTAAGAGTTATTGCTATTAAGATTTATTGTGAATCAGCTGTTTGGCTGTTATTATTGTCCTCATTATTGTTATTACTTATTACTATTATTATTGTTATTATTATGCTTCTGCAGTGATGAGAACAGCTTAAAGCATATACCACTGTGCTGGGATCTACAACTTGCAATAGAAAAACTAGCCTGAAAGATAACCTTGCCACTAACAAGGTAAAAATGAGAGCACCAAGCAACTCGATAGCCTGCTTCACTGATAACAAGGCTTTCAAATACCCTGAGCTGGATTCTGTTCTCAGCCAGATGAGTGTAAATCTGAGGGGTCCTGCTGAGGTCTGCGGGACTATAGGGAAATTACTGAAAATCAGAATTTGGCCCAGCGGTACTTAAAGTAAACGTGCTCACTCTAAAGGACCTAATACGGGTTGGTGCTCAGTGTGCTACACAGAGAAAGAAAAACAACAGAGACACACACATGCTAATTAAAACTGCAGATGTGACTTGGTGGCTAGATTAAATAACACCTCTGGAAAGAGGGGGAGCTGCCAGATATGAAAGCAGAAAGCTCCTCAATTAAATTGCTCGATGGGCTGTTGCTGATCTAATTTCTCCTAATTCCAAGAAGCAGAACTGATAGCCCTCTCTTTCTGAGTGACGTCTGTCAGTTAAATGCTGACCCATACCTACTCCCAAACTGTAGTTTGACTTCTTCTCCGTACAATTTACCCAGGAGATCAGGTGGATATTTAGGGAGATCTCTTAAGCACTCCTATTTCATTCTATTCGGGTGAAAACAGAGCAGACAGGGCACATGTGGGACTAAGGCTACCAGAGCAGCTCGTTTTCAGCACTTTTTAGTTGCAGAGTGAGTATGGAAAGCCTAAGTTACAGACAAGACAACAGTCAGCAATGCAGATGGAAAATACATGGGTCAAGGCTATGCATGCTAAAGCCAGCTCTTGGCAGTGCTTTTAATCTCTTAGGCAAAATCAGTCCTATTTCCAAAGGACCCGGCTAGATGGCTTGCAAGAGAATTGCACTGCCACTAAACATGCATGACACTTTTCTTTCAGGTTACGTGAGTCACTAAGAATTTAAAAAATTCACATCATTCCTAAGGAAGAAAACAAACAACACACAAAAAAACCCCACAAACCGAAAACTGAAAATAAAATAAAGCTAAGCCTTATTGCTGAAGACATTGTCTCCTGTGGTTGCTATTCCTACAACAGCTGCTGTGTGGCATTGCTCCCCTTCAGATGAAAAGCAGCAGTGTTCAATGCCAGTGAGTCAACAGCGCTCGCTGTAGCGCATTTCTTGAAGACTGTCCTATTCCCTGTCCTCGTAACAAACTGTTCTAATTGTTATGTTGACTATTATGGCTAAAATTGCAACGCTCTGCTGTTCAAGAATTTTTGTCTATATTTCTGTAAAGCTACAGGGAGCAAAAAAGTGCCTTTTACAAATTATTATTATTTAAGAAAAAAAAAATGCCTTGAAAAATAATCTGCTGGCTACGAAATCTATTATGAAATATATTTCAATTAAAAGGCTACATAATTTATATGCATAAGCTTTTCTTCTGTCAAGTTTATATTTTTGTTGTCTTGTCATAATGCCCTGAAGTAAGCACTTCTGAATTTTAAACTTTAGCATTTATCTTAGCAATCACGCTGTGAAGATAAATATCCCTTGAGGAAGATACACAATTGGATCTTGTATACTAGTAAGTTAGGCTTTGTACAGGTTATTACTGCACTAGGAAGCATGGGGGTTCAATAACAACAATTAGCATTTAGAGATACACTGTTTATGTTCAGTGTATTGTACATGCACCAGTTAATTAAAGCCATGCAATGGTTGTGATTCTGAAGCTCAGTTCTGGGATCCTTGAAAACATTTGGGTGGCATAAAAGTGTCATAAACCGGTTGAAAAATCACCATTAAAAAATTCTCCCGGTGATGAACTTTCTGTAGGGATCTTTTTTCTCATGTCTGTTCTAGCACAGGGCACATGGAAGCAGTATGGCTGAGAACTGCTATGGTAAAGCAATACTTCACAGCCACAGCAGCCACTCCTGAGGTGAAGATGGCAGTTCAGTGTTTCTCCAGTTTAAACAGTTCCTGCACACCTTTGTCTGTGTGAACCATAAGAGTGAACTGGAAAATTACCATTTTTCTTGTGGACAGGCTGCTTTTTAGCTGGCTCATTTCTTTGATCCAGTTTACTGAGTGGCCACATACAAATGCTTGGGGCCAGCAGAACCTGGGGAACAGCTTGAGAAGAAAATACCTTGAGACAACAACAGAACAGTGAGGACCGTCACATAAGCGAGCATTCAGTTACCACACCTTAGTTTCAGGATGCTAATTAGGCTAGGTGTTTAACTTACATAGGGGTGTAGTCACCTTCAAGCCAATCTAAGACTACACTATTAACGAAAGGGGGCAGCTACCCTCTGTGCAAAGCACCAGCAGTCGGATGGCCTTCTGGTCAGCCAGGCCTTACTGCAAAAAATCCAGAAAAAATTATTAGGAATAGTGTTAGCACTGGCATGGGGAGGAGGTGGTAATGCATGGTTGGGAATAAGAGTAAAATACGTGTTCATGCCTTCTTGACACCTGTGTGGACTTAGATTAGCTGAAACTGACAGTGCAACTGCACCTATGGACTTGCTCTGGACGGGCCTTTGAAGGGGTCTCTCTCACTTTGCTGACCACAGAAAAAAATATATGGCCATGGGACCACCAAAGTAGACATTAAATTAGCTTTTGAATAAAAATTAGAATCAATAGGGAACTCTGAGACAATGCAGAAAGTCCTAGGAATAAAACTGGCTTCCCAGCACATACTTCCTGTCATTCCCTGCAAGGTCTCCCTTGAGAATGGTCCTGATGCTTCTTCGACTTACATGGGAAGAATCTGTCCCCCTAATGTGGACAGAAACCTATGACAAATGAGAAGGTGACCACTCAACCAGTGAGCAGGAGAGCCAGGAGCTGGTCCCAGTGTCGCCTTGCTGGCTGCTCTCCCTTCCACGCTGCCTGCCAGCCTGCAAGAAGCCACTGCGGTGGTTATTTATCTCTACAGTGAGGACTTGCTCTCAGGCATAGCCTTATTGATTTCAGTGCTGGCTATAGTGCTTGTTTTGTAACCTGAACAACTTAGACTCTTCTCTGCCAAGAAGCATGAAAGCTGAGCAGATATTAGGACCCCACAACACTTCAGAGAGTATTACAGCCTTTGTCCTGTGCTGTTACTGCTTTTGGACTTCGTAAGAGGTGAAGATCCAGATCTATGATTCTTATGTTTGCCAATATAAGTTCAAGAGCCTTTTTTTTTTTTTTTAATCCTTGTTCCTGACTTCATACAGAAACAAAACTTTTGTGATCATGATCATTCTGTCTAATTCCCCTCTCCCTGCCAAACTTTTGGAGCTCTCTGCCAGATTCAGCTAACTGTGGGACATGAAAATTTATATTTAAGGTCTCAAGCATGTTTAGGGAAAGTGACAATTTTTTAGGGGATCCATTCCCAAAACAGCATGTCCATGAAAGGACGTTCTGCCTGGAAGGATGCCGGGTCAGTTGTCATCAGCTGTTACAGCCCAGCAGTTACCAAGCACATAGCTCAGGACCCACTTCTACATGCAGTGACCTTGCACTGTCCTGTAGAGACACGGCGCATAGAAGGCAGCAGGAATATTATGGGACAGTATGGGGACTTGTAGGGTGATGGGACAGTTGTTAAAAAAGAGGCTTCTGTAGTTTTGTTTCTAATGGATGTTGGATTTATTTCCTTTCTTATCCCTGTTGACTGCTGTCCTGATTGTGACAATCTTGTTTTTGTAGAATGAACCTAGAGATAGGGCCCCAGTCAGCTGTTCAAGGCATGGGGAGCAACTGTCTGTCCTCGGCACTCAATACATTCTTTTCCTCTCTCCACACACGTCTGAGGAAACAGGCAAAGACCTTAAGCCTTGCCAGAACCGTAGTTCAGCTCCCTCCGGTGCCCAGATAAACTGGTGTGTAGCAGTACTCTGTGCTAAGACTGCGTTTTGCAACTGACCAATTGCTCAACTCAGATTATTCAGAGGAAATTTCCTGAAACCACATAGGCATCTAGAAAATAACCTGACAGTGAAATGTGTATATATATGTATACATGTATTTGGGCACAGAAGGTTTGAGATTCCTTTTCTGAAGGTAAGAAAATGCTGCCCTGATCAATTTAGACTGAGAGTTCAGGGCAGTCTTACTTGCTGATATTACCTTGCAATTTATTTTTAATTACAGGCATTAGTGGGAATTCTTAAAGAAATTTACTAAAATACAGTTCTTTTAGAGCTTTTCTGTGCCAGTCCAGTTTTTCTTCTGTGTCTCCCTTTGTGACATCCCCCAAACAGGCGAGGTTGACATTTGTGATTACTGTTACCACCTCTTTACCTTTATACTATTGTCTTAAACAATCCCAGGGCTGAATTTCAGGCCAGTGTGCTTTCTATAGCGTCTCACCACCAGACAATCCCTCGGGGTATGATGCACAGAGCAGATTCCCCCCCCTCCCAGGACAGTAGGGTACACATTGTACTACCACACGACTGTTCCCTACCCAGAGATTCATTTTGCCCTGAACTCATTCATGCACTGGAGCAGAAAATAAGAACTAAAGAAAAAATATAAGTACATAAAAAAAAATAAAATTAGACTTACATATAGTGTAAATCAAAGTAATTCTACTCAAGTCAATACAGCTATGCTGATGTTCACTAGATGAGGGTTCAGCTTAAAATTTCTAGCTGTAGAAGCAGCCGTGTTTCAGCATTACCTGCAGCTTTCTCAGAGTACCAGTATTTTAAGCATGCAACAAAACAGCAAACCACAGTGTAGCCATTGCTTCCTTGTCACTGGTTGCTTATTTTAGACAGGAAGAAATCTGTTCCTTTCAAAATATAATGGAAAAGATTACTAACCACCAAATATACAGCAGCTGGAGATGCCAGTTTGAATGCAACACACAGATCAAAACACAAACATTTTTAACAGGTTCTAGTCCACAACCAAAAAAATTAAGAAACTGTATATAGACAGCAATGCACTTGTTCTATCCATGCTGTCTGCTTTCATGTGTTTTGATCATTTAAGGATATTTAAAAAAATAAATCTGATGAATGCATAAAAATAAAAGGATTCATTTTGCAATTGTAACCTAATCAGTTCCAAATCTCTGCAGGTTGTAGGACACACCACTGAGCTGAAGTCGTGTTGAAGAAACAGCTTAAAATGACTCACAGTCCCCTGTTTCTGGGAAGATTAGGTATTTGGAGGGAGAGGGAGAAAGGGCAGGTGCTTGGGATTTTTTGTCATTCTTTCCCCAAAACAGAAAGGAACAGCTCCAAATGCTACAAGCATCCTGTTTGAAAAGGTGACTTCAGAGTGCAGGACTACCTGGATTTATTTTCCCAGACATGGAAAGTGGCACTAGGTGGGCTGCGTGATCTCCTGGCAGTTGTGCTCTTTCTTTGTGAAATGCTTTGAGATTTCCAATTTCAAGCCACTGGTGCAAACAAAAAGTCTTAGCAAAATTAAGATAGAGGAATAAGTTTTCTATAGGATTTTTAAACCAATCTGAACAATTCTATTTGCAGGGATATTATTGTCCCTTCAGATTTATCATATGATGTGAAAATTCTACAGAAGGGGTAGCATCCATTATTAAATTAAGTGGCTATTTAGAGCAATTTCTATAGAATCCAATTTAATTTCTATAAACCCCTATAGGTTTCAAACCTTTTCCATTCTGTAGGATTTCTCCATAGGGACAGTTATTAGTGGCTGCAGGATTTGATTCACAGCAAAGTTGTTTTGTGGGAAGGAAAAATGGCTTCACTATGAAAGATCTCAGTGTAAAGGAGGGTCTGCTTTTGCAGACAACAGCCCTGGGCTGATGCAACTCCTGCAGCTGGAGTCAGGCTGGATACATCCATGGTGGTGATATAAAGCTATATAGGGGGTCAGGGACACTTCACCCAAGTGACATTTTGAGGGTTCAGCCCCCAGGCAGGTCACTCCCCCCCCCACCTTTTTCTTTATTTTTGAGGGAAACTTGTAGAGCTACCAGCTGAATGGGAAATCATACTGCTCATAGTGAGTAACTCAGGTATAAAAGCAAGTTCTTTCACAGGGGAAATGGCTCCTTAATCTGCCATTTGGTAGATGCTGGTAGTTTCTCAGCACCAAGTTACACTCTATCGGTCTAGCTGTGATCGTGTGCAGCTCTTATTGCCCTCCCCATTACCCGACTGCTTGCGAACCATTTGAGGCTGCATTTTATGAGGCAGCAATACACACAGTCTCCCTCAACACCGGTTCAGGACAAAGTGCAGAAGAGAAGCAACTCTGCCAGAAGCAATAGTTCCCCCACCCTAGCTCAGATGACTAGCTAGATAGAAAAAAACAGATTCACCATCTCTCTTAAACACTGAATCCCACTCTTGTGCCTAAAGTACTTTGCAAACACATGTTCCCAGTTGCCTTCCTAGCACACCGTGGCCCTTAGAATCAACAGCAGCGAGCAGCAGCGCAGACCGAGGGTTTCATTTTGCCAGCAGCCTGCAGCATTAAGAGCGTGCAAGTCGTACACACCTTAAGTTTTAACGGTTGCTATGGCGATGAAAGGAGGCATTACAAAATGCACAAGCTGTTGAACATGTTGCCGGAGCTGAGAGGAAGAGCTAAGAATAAACTTTCAGCTAATTCTCCGTAACAGCGCGCTCCAAGCAGCTGCTGCTCGGCCAGCATCACATCCCAGTCAAGCAGCTCGTTAATACGAGGCAGATTGGAGCAGGAGGGTGTCGCCCCGCCAAGAGCTCCCAGGGCCTGGTACCTCGCAGCCACACCGCTGCTTCCAGCGTGACGGCTGCAAATGGAGGCTTCTAAAGAAAGAAAGGGCTAATTTTATTATGATGATTATTATTACTATTTAATTCCTCATTTCCGTGGGGCTGACGGATAAAATCACGCCAGCTGCGTATGAATAACCCTTCTTTATTTTAATGCTAACTGCCAAAGTCCCCTCATGACGAAGGCTTTGGTGATCAGCTGGAACAATAGAAAAGGCGCCTGCCTGGCCCTACTGCCGAGAAAGGAGCAGGAGTTTCGAAGGGGGGACAAGGGGTGAATGTCACCCGTCATCATTTGTGTAGCCGTGCATGTGCACTCCCACCCGGGCGTACCCGAGGGGAAACATGTCAGGGGTCCTGGCCCCTAACACAGAGGCAAAGAAGGCTTCAGGGATTTTTTGCACGCAGAGTAGCCCTGCCTCCCGAAGCATCCTGCCGCACAGACACAGGATCTGAGTGAGGCCCAGCGAGCAGGTGACCGCTGCATGTGCTCCCCCAGAAAGCTTGCCTGGGGGGCAGTTTTTCCTTTTTCATTGCCCTCAAATGTGCGTCTCCACACTTGCTGATCTGAGGCTAAATTTTCTCAGCAGCCGAGGGTGGGAAGTCTGTTTCTCTGCCTGATAAATACCCACTAGATGGCAACATCCCTCGTTCCCTCACCCAGCACTGCAAGGGCCGGATCTCTCTTGGCGCAGGGGTGTGTGTATGGGGGGCGGCAGATAAGACACGGGGATCTGGGATGCTATCGTGCGCTGAGAATTTCCGAAGCACAAAGAAAAACAGATCATCAGAATATTCATTAGCAAACTTATCCTAGTTTTAAAAAGAAAATTAACTGTCAACAACAAAATCTGCATTACCTGTATCTGTTGAGGACATAGAGGGGTATTTCTGAGCACCTGTCCAGAAGCAATTTCAGGCCTTGTAACTCAAATAAACACCTCCATTAAAGATACAAAGAACCATAGTCTCCAACACAATTTGATCCCCATACTCCTTGCCCTCTGTTCTCCCAGACTTTTTCTGCTGCCTTGTCTTTCTCACAAGCATTGTCTTAAACTAGTTTTGATTAGAAGCATTTTGTGTATGTATCTGTTTACATATCTGTAAAGTGCTCGTCAAACTTTGAGTATAACATACAGAATGACAGTTAACTATCCAGGCTTCCTTGTGTACAGAATATATTCAGTCTCTCAGTCTCAAATCTACGTACATATATTCTCATGCATGCATACACATACTTGGAAGCACTAGACATGCACCTAAAAACATGGAGGGAAATAAAACTTGTTGCAGAAGACAGAAGACAGGATGGGATGGAACTTAAAAGAAGAAACAAAAAGTGGATATGCATTTCCACAGAGTGCTATAGTTATTCAGCATTAAAGGGGACAGTGCAATAATATCACCATCTGATGTGACAGCTCATCATGAAGTAGAAAAGATCAAGTTTTGAGTCTCCCGTGTAGGTCAATATATGGCAAGTTTCTCAGAGATATTACCCTAGCCCTGACACAGGTATCTGGTAGTGATGTCCTGGGTGATGAGGCACCTGTGATTCAATGCAGAGAACCAAGCACTCAACGCTATGACACCCCCAGCGCGGGCCTTGCTTCACAAACTGATAACCTTCAGTCTTCAGGTTTTATCCACCTTCTTAGTTTCAAAGGCAGGGCAGATGTGTCTCTCATGAGAAAATTAGCTTATTGGTATGTGTTGAATTTGGTTTGCTTGTTTCTGTTTCCTATTCATTTGAAATACATGGTGCTTTTGATATTACAGTTATAGAACTTTCCTATTTGTTTCCTGCAACATAAGCAAATATGACGTTCAAACCAAACCCGTCTGTTTAAAAAGGGACAAAGGAAGGAAGCTTGGGGAAGAAGTACTGCAACCATCTCTACAGAAACTGAGGCTGGGAATGAAAAAGATGTGAGGAACTATGAGATTTGACCTGTTGGCTTATGCTTTCAAGTAGGGACCTACTAGACAGAATGACATCCCCACCTGCCAAAACAGACGTGGGAAGTTGGGGAATGAGAGGAGGTTCCTTAAATACGGTGAACTAGAGTGTGCCTGGTACAGAAATGTTTGTAGCTAGATTGGCTGGAGCGCTGTAGTGTGAGGAAGACCATCTACATGACAGATAAAACCCAGAGGAAATATGCACAGTGCAAGAAATACTGGAACTGTGCTTTTGTAATGTTTAAAGCTAATGTAATAAGAAGGCCCTCAGCTTCAGTAACTCATCCGTAACGCTCCGGTGTAGCTCATTTCAAGTCTTACAAGAAACAAGAGACTGGTGATGTTTTATCTCATGCTGACCACTCTCATCTTTAATCAGCAAGTGAAATCTGTGCCATGGCAAATCATAGACTTACAGGAGCACAGGACACTTTGGCAATGGATTCAGATAATTTTCCTCAAGCTATTTAAGAATGGTCACTTAGGACATATGTACACTGAATGGCGAGGGAAATTAACACTGCCACATATTGGTTATCCACACCTACTCCTGAAACGAACATGTTTCCAATTAAAAGTGAAAGAGACAATTGTTGAAGTCACTTTGGCAGTGAGAACTCTCCAGCTGCCTCTAGATTCCTGAATAAGTGAAATGTTTGACACAGAAGCATATGTTTTTGGCAACGTTGTTTAATCGTTGTTTTAAAGGGAAAATTGAAATTCTACAAGGTGTGAAAAAAAAAAGATCACTGGAACATTTTCTGTTTGGAGTGACAGAGACTATGTCACCCTTCTACTCCTTTTCTCTGTAGACTTTCATTTTGCAAGAACTGCCTTACAAACGAACAGATAGGGAACACACAGGGTAGGCACACAGCAAGAAAAAATAAAGGTAGCTGCAGCCTCACATAACAGAGTCCTGCTCTGCAAAGTGCTGGAAAGGGTCTTGGAAGAAACAACACAGTCTGAATTTAAATATCAATGAAATCTCTTACAAGATTAAGCCACATTTTTAAAAATTCAGTCTTTATATCAGTTGTTGAAACTGAAGAGGTGGGGTGTGGATGACATAACCTATAAATATAAGCTGGTGAAGAGCTAATGGTTTACAGGCATGCCACAGCTCTGCCAAGGGTCTTACGTCTCCCAACCTGGCAACCAAACCTAGACTGTCTCTCACTTCATCAAACAAGAAACTTGCAGAAACAGCACCATCTGAGTCATCTAACATTGCCTACTGCTAACAACAGGTAGCCTCTAACTGGTAAAAGACCTAGAACTTTGTGGCTACTGCACATGTTCCCATAGTGCATAACAGGGTTTCGTTCTAGAAATGAACACTTGTCTAACTTCCTTTTTAAAATCTACCTTTACTTTGTGGAAATATAAGTATTTTTTCCATCTTTCAAATGTAACATTAATGGATAATTTTAATTTCATGGCACAAAAAAATTCAAGAAAGTATTTTCTCAATTAGCAACTGATAATAACAAGGAAAAAAAAAAACACCAAAAAACAAAGTAAAAGCACACCAAAACAGTAAAAACTGAGCACGTATCAAGTGTTCCTTCCAAGTCCTGCTTAAAACGAAGCTTTTATTCCCCTTCTTTGCATTCAGTTTCTTAGCCAGTCTTTGCCCCATTATAATGTGTTTTCCTTCGTATTCCATGACGGCTTAGTTTCCTTAACAGCCTTTTGTGAGAGAATTTCTCAAAAGCTTCTTGAAAGTCCTAATAGATTATGTCAGCCAGTTCTCCTTTATCCAGTATTTATTTGACACTTTCAAAGAATTCTAGTAAATTAAAGAAGCTTGAATTTCCTTTACACAACACACATTTCTTTGTCTGTAACATATCATGCTTATCTAGGATTTTTTATAATCCTACTTTTAATTATCATTGCAGTCCATTTGCTGAAGTAAGGCTCACTGGTGTGTAATTCCCAGGATCATCCCTAATGTCTTTTTAAAAGACAGATAAAACATCTCCAGTGGATGATGTTAATGAGATATTGTACATTTCTGTTAGCAGCCCAACCACTTCGTCCTTAAGTTCCCTCAGCATCTGGTCCAGGTGGCTTGTTACCCAGGTTGGAATCTAGCCAGGACAGAGGGGTTAACACCTCTACCCATGAGAAAAGTGCTTTGAAATCTTTAATGGCCAGATGCATCGAGAACATCAACCTCTATGTATCTGCTGATGTTCAGCTTTTCCAGGAGCACAGAGCCCCATGCTGGGAAAATATCATGGCTTTCATCTGTGGACTCAAAGGGCAGGATTTTCTTGCAGTTTTATAGACTAAAAAACTGATAGAACCATTTCAGCCATTTGTATACAAATATGCAGCAATTAGAGTGAATGAATGAAGCTCATTCCATAATTCCACTGAGCACTATAGTATCATGTAATCAGTTTATTCTACCTGCAACATAAAATTCTACTTAGTTACACAAGAGTACGTTTTATCAATTATTGATTTATGAACATCTAAGGCTTTCTTCAGTCACCATTTATGCTCCTGGTTTTATCATCTCTGCTGTGCTGAGAGTAGTGTCATACAGTGGCATAGTCTATACTGTTTAAAATTCCACATACTTCAGTAGATTACCCCATTAACCATTATGTTTTCCAGGCTGTATAGATTAAAGTAATTAAACTTGTCCTCAAAGACCTAGCTCTTTGATTATGGGATCATTCTACCGCCTGCAGCACATTTGAGGTGATTTGCAGTAATATTGTCTTTGGGAATTTAGTGACCATATTACACTGACAGCCGTGAGAGCTGGTGGCCTTTGCAAAAAAACAAATTTCATCTGTGCCCCTTAGAAAATATCTCACAGAGACATGTTGGGGCAAGGCCCAGTGCTATGGATGGCTGGACGGCTTTGGGAGACTGGCACTGGTCCGTGTAGCCCCCTAAATCAGGGTTTACTGTTTCAGGCTGTAATGAACTTGCAACTGTGCTCTGGTTGGAAGTGACTGAAAGAGGTTTTCGAAAGACTGTACATTGGCCCATGTGAAACGAGTTGGATAGCATCAGCAGAGAGAACAGGTGCCCACATCATACTTAAACCAAAGTATCCCACTCAACTCTCAGGATAATAATTTCAGCATCAAGGCCAAGGATAAAATGAGAATGGTGCCTAAACTGCTTTTCCCTCCCGCAGAGGTGTCCCTTCAGGTCAAATGAAGGCATGTTGGCCTGAAAATCTGAGGAAACCTGCATATTTTCTGACTATGCTTTATGTTTTCTACGGATAAAAGGGAGATTTAAGAATGTCAATCCTGCATCTTTCACTGGCATGAAATTTGCTAAAAAATGTGTAAAGGAGGCAAAAAAATTGATGCTTGCAGACAGGCTGCTGATGCATTGTGGAGAAATTTTCAAAACCATTCCCTTTAGAAATGATTCATCTTATGTGTCATATATTTTCTCTTTTTCTCTGTACTTTTTCCTTCTTACAAAAGACTGGAAAACAGGATCCTCGCTGCTTAAGAGTTAATCTGCTTTGGCTACCTATTTCTCACCTGCAGTCAATATTCTCCCTCTGTGACAACCATAGCTATGAATTTACTTATACAGCAGCAGTGCCCAGGGGGCCCAGTAGGGATCAGCATTTCATTTATAAGATGCAGCAAAACCCAGCACTGTCCCAGTGCTGACTTTTTTGCTTAATAAAGAAAGGATGAAAGATTGTAAGTAGTTATTCCCATTTTACAGATGGAGAACTGAAAACCAAAGAGATGAAAGGCAGATGCAGGAAAGGATTTAGACGATATACTGACTGCCACTGAGCCTACAACCCATTACCCTGTCTTGTGGCCATCTGCTTTTGGAATGATCTATATATATTTCATGGGTTCTTAAATTTTTGACTAAATTTACCTTGATACATGTATTTCTGCCATAATATAACCTAAGTCTGTACCTGCCCAGCAACTATTTCAAGCAAAAATTCCCAATGGGATTCAAAACCTAGTTTTCTTTGCTTAGCTCATCAGTGTGCCTACTGGATTGAGCCTCTCATAAAATAATGATGGTAGACCTCTTCTACACAAGAACAGGAACCTGGATGACTAATTCAGGGTGATGCTCTGTATTCCTTTTTTTGTTCCATGATTTCACATTAAATCGAGAATCTGGATGTAGGCTTGTGTCCAGTTTCGCCACTTAAGGGAAAGGTATAAAGGACTGATTTTAAGTCTATTGTTGTCCAGACAAGCCATGAGGAATTGAAATGATGGATCTTTGCTTACATCCCTGAATATAGCAGTTGGACACAATTCCCATGGTACAAAGGCCTATTTTTATTCAAACACTACCTTGAGAAATACACCTCAGAAATGGGGTTGGAATCAGACAGATATGGTATTGATTTAAACACAGTCTGTCTCATTTAGCACTGCTGATCCAGCATCATGGTCTAAGCTTACCTGAAACAGGACACACATGCTTTGAACTAGTAGAAATACTACTTCAGCAAGACCATTAGAAATTAATTCTACCAGCTTCAGACAGAAATTCTTGGAAGCGACAGTGGAAGGAGATAGCTGTAGGAGACTGCTGCATCTCCATTTGCTTTTCTCATTTTTGTCCCATGTAGCTGGGTTTACAAACTCTGCCACCTTTAGAAAGTTCCTAAATTTCACTCTGACCCTGGCTGCAGCTCTCAGTCTCTTGTTTTGCAATACACCATGAGGACACTGTCCCTGAGATTTACAAAGGGCTGACGGGTAAAACAATAGTTCCCAGCAATTCTACAGCTCATACCAGTGAAGATTATTTTCTTTATTTTATGAGTTCCTCTTCTCAGCAATTATCTGACTGTTGTCTTCTCCAGTGTAAAGAACAGTCTATGGTGTTACCTTTGATAATAAATTAATCAGTGTTCAGGAATGTTCCGAAGTATCAAAGCTCAAATACTATGAAAGAGTCTCTGATATGGTTAACTCAGGGAAAAATTACTTTTTCCCAGAATTCCTGGGCCTATTCAGGACTATTTAAGTACTAGAGACATTTCCAGTTAACAGGTTAGTTGTTGTCACCGATTCTTGGAGGCTAAAATAATTCAACCCCATGGAGACATGCTATTTTGTGCCATTTGGCCTCAGTACCAGCAAATAGTTCCAATACTAATATTACTATATTAGTATTGACTAATGACGTGGCTCCATGAGTCAGACTGTGAGTGAGACTTCTATTTTCCTCTAAGAAGTTCTTGGTTTTGCATAACTGTGCATTGTAACGGAGAACAAGATTTATATTGTTTTCTTGTATAAAGAATACCAATCTCTGAGCTACAGTAAATGTGCGTGCTTTCACTGAAATCCACAGGACCATGATTAAATTTGAACTACCGATTAAATCTTTTGCTCAGTTATCACCCAGGTTCTTAGTGCTTTGCAAGATCAAGCTGTAAGGGTCTAATCCAATTATCATTGCCAAAGGAAGGTTGACTTTGACTATGTGTTGCAGGACGAGTAACTGTGTATCATGATTTCAGCGCCATTATAACGAAACCCACCTTGTACTGCAATTATGCTGAGAACTTTCAAAAAGACATTTGATAAATGTTGCACTCCTGAGAGGAGTAATGGTCCTGAAGGTTGAAGTGTTTCATCTCGCCCCACAACAGACAAGGAGCAAGCAGCTGCAACACACGCTTTCTCAAAGCTGCACAAAATCGGCAACCCCATTTGTGGGACTCAGGGATTTGTTACGACATCGCTGTTTTCCTTTAGAGAAAATCTCTTCAAACTGGTTCAGGAAAAAAGGCTCGGAGAATTGTGCATCAGCAGTCTCCACTGAGTCCCAAACGTGTACAATACACAAGCGATTTTCTGCTTTCACTCCCTTGCACCTTTCCTCCCTTACTTTTCCCTCTCTGCTATGAGAGAGAGCTTTAGTCTTCTGCTTAATAACAGTGTGTGTTAGCCAGACAAGATAATTTAGTTCACAAAACTGCTGTGATCTGGTGACCAAAAAGGCAGCTAAAGCAACATCTTGAACAAACTAACATGAGTACAAGGTCTTGGAGAGCTAATAGGAATGTGTGCTGTCATTGTCTTTGTCCAGGTTGGAAAATTGAGTCACCATCAAAAAGAGAAGCTGAATTTGTAGGATTGTTGTATTTTCCTGCTTATGTCTTTTTTTTTTTTTTTTTTGATTTTTTTCTCACTCCCCTGCTTTACACATTTGCCTTGCTTTCCCTGAAAGGAAGAAAATTAGCAACAACAGCAGTCCTGGCCCTTCTCAGCTAACTTCTTAAGGATGTTTTTTTGTTTTTCTGTTCCAAAGAACATGTATTACTATCTTTAACACAGTGTTTCAGTGTGTTTAAGTATGATATTCTCTCTAGAGCTTTTTTCCTATAGCTAAAGGGGCTATAAGGGATATAGTTAAAGCCTCATTTAATAGTTCAAATTCTCCTGTTTCCACTTTTTTTCTTCATCCTCAAATGACTAAGCAGATTAACTCAGTGGTGCTAGACTGGGAGAAGCAGTGACATTAAACGTTGTTCAGTAAAAAGAAAAATCAGAAAATGCTGCTAGAGCAGGAATCAGCCTGCAAGTCTCTTCCATGGCTGATAAGTCTTCAGTCACTAGGGTGCATTAACCAAAGTCCACTGGTGCTACTGCCCACACACTTCATCACAACGAGCAGATCATATACTGTTGTAGACGTTCCTGGGAGTGGTGTAAGATTGAAATGTCTCTGTCAAAGACTGGATCCATGACACCCCGTACTGAACATGGCCATCCCAGAGATTGCACTAGTCTGTAGGCTACTGAATGTATGAAACAAGAAGTTGCAGCTTTTAAAATGTGTTTTAAAGCTTACTTGATTCCATTTATTTTTTCCTGAAAGCTACTATCTTCTGCCAGAACAAGACCACTGAATATTTGAGCTGAGGACATCTTCAACTCTGAAGTTCCACAGACATAAGAGACAGCTGGAATGCATTACACAATTACGCATGGTACAGTACCTCTAACACAGTTATTACGTATGTGACAGCTATTGTCCTACTCAAAGTTATGACTCCAACTTCTTCTTGAATTGTAAGAAAAATGTTAGGGATCTACAGGACTAGGCAGGATACTAGCAGAGACGTGCAGAACTGTACTTATGCATACCAACATTCACATTTTGGATGAAGAAAGCAAGGTTTATTGTTTCCAGAAAAGGTATCACTTATCTTCTTCTGGGGGATATTTTGCTCACAGTAATCAAAACCATACATACATTAGTAATACAATAGTGTACATGTCTAACAATGGAAATCTTTCATGCCCTTCAATCATATGCTTTCCATTTTTGGCTAAGCAGCTGAACGCATGTCTTCTATGATCCTTGGATTCCGTTTTTAACTCTATGGGCTGGAATCCATCACTTCCCACCATTTTCAAGTGTGAGAATTTGAAAGGTTTATTCTGATCATTAATCAGCCCCTCCAATTAAGCACAATTACACCCTATAATGATAGTTATAATTATTGATTGATTAATCTTTCAACTATTAATTAAGAATCTTAATTAAAGGAGTTTTTTCATGTTATTTAAACTGAAACATGACTAATTATTTTATAATTTACCCAGGATGTGCAAAAAATGCATTAGTTCTGTTATGTTTTCTCTGTTTCACTGCTGTATTGAAAAAGCTGGATTTAGATTTTCAAAAACAGCTAATGCCTCCATATTTGCACAACCAAGTTGAGACCTCTTTGTTTACCCACATTTTTAGAAAGGGCTGAATCTGAAACAGCTCTTACAATAGCAGCTACAAACTGGTCTCATTTGTTTAAATAGTTAATTTGAAAATTTTGGACTGTACCTGCAAACTGTCATGGATACTTGAATTATTCTTTAGCATTATATAAGGTATCTCACAATATGTAAGCTGAAGAAGTCTTTTACACTCCGGCATGAATGTAAGTGCAACTGAAGTTGTATTACATGAAGTATGACACGAAGTTCTAGTCTCTAAAAATTTCAAGTCTCTACTGTATTTATTTCGGCTATCACAAAACTAAGTACAGCTGCAGAGAATGGATTCATAAAGACAACAGAGAAAGTTTCATCTACAACATCATGATGAGGCACTCAGATATACCCATAGGCACAACTCTTCCTATTTGGAAGAAAATATGTGTCAACTACATGGCAAACTTACATAGAGCATCATTTTGAGAACTGCTTATTATAGTTTAAGTCAGCCTTCCACTTCTATTTCAGTAGACTGAACTTTGTATCTCAATGCTTCAAAATCATCATTTGGGGGAGCCTTATATTTCAAAATAACATAGGTTTTGGTTTGGTTTGATTTTTTTTTTACACAGATAGCCTATCTGTTTTATACTGTAGACATGGTAATGCTTAATTCCATTAAAAGTGATGGATACAAGGACAAGTTTTCAAAAACCTATAATAACTAAATTAGCCACTCCCTGTATAGTTGCTGGATAGAAATAAAAAAACCTAGGCTGTGATTTATTTCACTCTTAAATAGATCCTTAAAATGTCAGGCAAATGGTTCTCTCATACAGCTTATTTTTCTCTGTTGACTATAAAGGGAGGCAAAGATGACTTGTTCAGCTATATAACTCTAAAATTAAGTAAGATCAACCTCTCCCTGCGCGTCCAACTCTTGCACATGCTATTTAAAATTTTAAGTTCGGTCTGTGCCAAAAACTTTCTATGCTGGAATGCACATTCTGAGAATAATCATTTTATCAGCTGTTATGTTGAACATATAATGGGATTATTTGTGCGAACATAAATAAGGGTTGAAGAATCGTGTTGTTTAGTCCAATAATACAACTGAACTCAGTAGAATAGAGCATAAAGATATATGCACTTTTTATTAGGAAATTAATCAACAGGGGATATTGATTTACAAACTAATAGATTCTGTTAGAATAGATTCTCCTAACTATAAAACTTTCAGTCTGGAGAATGTTATTTTACTTTAAAAGCATCAAAATGAATTGTCCTCTGGTTATATTTTTAAAAGCTTTACCAGTACAGAGTAAAAGAAAGTTATGTCATTTCAAGTTAATCCCTTGCCATTTAAAAAAAAAGAAGCAGAAAAGAAGCTCATAAGAATCAGTCAATTGCATGTATGGCAGTGGCAGTGCATGTACCTCAGTCTACGAGTAATGGGTTTTCTTAATAGTATACATAAGTAAGTTGGAAACTCTCTAAAGGTCATGACATATTTTGGACAATATATGAACTTAACTGCCAGACAAGGCTGAAAAATTATGGAACTGTCTGCTTCATAAATTCGCTTGTATCAGACCCCGATGCACCTGTCCAAAATTGGCAGAGATCAATAGAGGCAGAAATCTTTGCACCAAGAGGATGCTAATCTCTGAGGACTGGCCTGTTTTTCAGATTGTGAGAAATCCTGCTTTTGTTTGTCGGGCTTTTTTGTTGTTTTTGTTTCGTTTCTTACCTAGCCTGACACCTGCAGATGACTAAAGCAGCACCTTGTCGAGGGAAGCCGTCTGGCTTAAATCACCCTGTGGTCTGTATCAGCAGTGGGATGAAAACACCACTTGGAATGGAACTTAAAGGCCTGAGATTTTCACTCAAGCCATGATGATGTCTGTACAAGAGAGATATTCAGGAATGAATACAATTCGTATTGTGTGAAGTGCTGGAAATGTCTTCAGGAAGCTTTTCACTGTAAGTTCTTCTGAGTCCTCATCAGAAATCCATTGTAGCCAACTGAAAGACTGTCCTTTTCTGTGAATTTTAGCTGGACTTGTCCAAAATGTCTAGTATGAGATTTATATTCTGAAAGTGCAGTAAATTCAGTCTGCCATAAAGTGGGGACTAAATTTTGATATAATTTCTGTATTATGTGACCAACTTCCTTTGACTTTTATTGAGTTTAGATGAAGTAAAAACTCAGCAGTAGCCTGTACAGTCTTCTTCACATTTTGAATATTGGTGACCTCTTTCTATCAATACCTATAAAGATACCAGTGCCTGCCAGTTCAGAAACCATTTATGAATGTAAATTTGCCTAAACTATGAATAATCTGCTTCCAAATAATCTGTGTGAAAATCAAGAAATTGAAAAGATATCTCTTACATTGTTTTTTCTTGTTTACCTTCTCTGATTTTGAGCATATCAAAATATGCTGTCCATGCTAATCTGTCAACTGATGAATAACAGACAGCTTTAAACACTCAAAGAATATATAACTAAAATAGGCTCTGATTTTCAAATCATGACTGGTTCACCTACAGCGTAGTCCAAGGCTTAAATTATCTATTCACTTCATATCACTGGGGACAATAAATATTGGCAATCACTAGTTTGGGTGCTTTTTCTATCTCATTCAAATTGTACCACAAGGTGAGTTCTCAGCGATGAACTGAATTTCCCTGAAGTTCACAGAGCTTTCGTTATCAGCATCTCTCCCTAGCACACAGGGCCTCGCGTTGCTCACACAGACAGCACCAAAATGCACTGCAGAGCTTTTAATGCATTCTGAATAGCTCTTGTCATTCAGGATCCTTCATTTCATGTTTCAGATTTTCCCAGGGGGCTTTGATGTTAATCCATTTCACACTTCTAACACATCTGTTCTTCTTCTGGCTTTCTTATCTCTTCTGAGCATTCAAATAAAAAAAAAAAAAAAAGAAAAAAAGAAAAAAAAGTTTTAGCTGTCATTGTGCAGTTTCTGAAGCAAGACTTTAATGATGAAGCATATTCTAGCTAACTTCATTGATACTTGGTTTTAGCCACACAAGGAGTTAGCTATGCACAATATTTCCGGGCCTAACTGTTTCCCCATTATTTTGAATTTCTCTCGACTCTTTATGCATTTAAGAAACAGCTGCCTGTCACAGTCCCTAGGAATGACACTGTGGTCCAGTGATTAATTTTCAAACATCAACAGTTCAGTTTTATAAGAAGAAGACATCCATCTCCAGCAACATTAATTAAGTAGTGACCAAAAAAACTTGCACATGTAGGTGTCAATATGAAGCAAAATTCTGAGCAAACATCCTGCAGTGGTCACTTCTGGTTGTAACAGGAGTTGCCAAAATTCAATGCCCTGATCCTTGTTGTAAGATCTCACTCAAGTTACCTTTTCTTCCATCAGAAGGCCAAGGTTTAAATTGGAAATAAGTAGTATTAATAAGAAACTCAGAGAATTCATTATTGTTTTCCATCACACTAGAAGTAGGATTTATCTCATGTACCTATAACAGCTTATGTATCTAGTCAGAACTAGATGCTCAGTCTCACTCCAGAGTCGGCGGTGAAATACTGGAAGCTCTAGGTGTGTGATTCATCCCATCCTAAGATTGCTGTCTAGATAGGTGGGATGAATCACCATCTCTAGGTGTCACTTTCCATTGACACACAAAGTTTCTGGATGACAGCTTAAACTAAAAGGTTAACATTCAGGTAGCTAGAGCCAAGTAAAAATAATCCTAACTTGTGATTTTACTTTGGAGAATAAAAGAACTATTATAAATGTCCTTAAAACTTTCCTTTTTATCCTTTTTTTCCGCTATGCCTGGTTAAAGCATTAAGGCTGTTAATGATCATCCCTATTTTAAATATGAAAATGCACTATTTCATGGTTAAACTTTACAAGAAATGTTCTATTGTACAGTTGCACCTTATTTGAGGCATGTTTTGTGGGACTGACCAAAACTGGTTGTTTAACAAAGGCAGTAACTTAATAATGCTGGAAAAGAATTGTATTCAAAGCATCTCTATAGACAGGAGGTTACCTAATAACATTCTATTGTAGGCCTGTCACTGTCTATGAAAGACATGTATTATCATATAAATGAAAAGACTGCTTTATTCCATCATCCATATCCTCACTCCCCCCTAGAAAAAAAAAAAAAAGGAAAAGAAAAGTCTGTTCAGACGAAATTCTAGCAACACTAAGTTCTTTGGAAATTCTTACCAACTCTTGACAGTTCTCAAGTACTTTTAAGCCACTTCAGAATGTAACTGAAAGCAAGGCGATTGTGACGTCTTATTACTTGATGGTCAATTAATATTAAAAAGCAGAGTGATCCAATAACAGCCTGTAGATCACAGCTTTCCAATGGGATGATCGCTTCTGGCTTACTTCCGTGTCTGATGCTGTCCCATTATTCCTACTTAGCACAGGGAGCCACTTAGTCCCAGAATTGCTTGCCTTGACCATATGAAAAAAGCAGAATGTTCGAATTTGGCCATTGCAGATGAGGGTCTGCAAAGATGGTTGAAGCATTAAAGATGATTTAGGCATTAAAAAGTTTGTCATAAACAGTCCAATCTCTAGTGAACAGGGAAGTGAAAGGATGCATACAAACAGGGAGGTAATGGATCTGCCTAGAAAATCTGATTAATATAACGAAATGTTATTCACATAATCAATCCCATTTTGTTCAAAAGAAATCAACTTCTGAGCAGTAATTACATTAAATCAAAGAGAACTTTTTTATGATGGAACAATTTTCTGTCAGAAATGCTGATTTTCCAAATGAAACTCTATACCAACAACAGTGTCACTGCTATTTTCACCAAAAACCTGGTTGAGATGATTTCTATGAAGTTTCCTGTCATTGGAATTACAGCATATGGTCAAAATGAAGCACTTTGTTTTATCAGTATTAAATGCATTAATAAGGTCATGTTTATGTCTTTTTGTCAGAACTTTAGTTTTGTGGATAATGTAGGTTGCTTGGACAGTTAATTGTAATTTAGGAAAAAGACATTTCAAAACAAGTGAACTTCTGGAGGAGAGAAATTTCAAGTTTCAGTGATGATTGGATTACTCTCTTGAAACAGGATTACAGACTTAGGCCTAGAACTACTAAATTCCCAATGCTTAGGAAATTTTGGACAGCTGCCCCAAAACATTTAAAAGCCCATGTCCAAAAGTAATGAATAGGTAGAAAAACTGGGTTTACTTCTCAAAGGGAGCTTTTTATCACTGAATTTTTTATTTCACCCCAAACTGACACAAAAAAGATTAAAAGGCATTCTGTGTATATATGTGTGTGTGTATGTATATATATTTGTAAAATTCTAAGAATTGGGAAAAAAAAGGAAATAGCAAAACAACGTGGTAAAATACAGTTGACTCAAACAGGAAAATGGTTTTTATTTTGTCATATGCAGTCAAAATCCTTCATATTTTTTTGATCAGATACTGAAGTAGTTTGCGAGTTCCGATTTAGACAGCTTATCCTATCCTTCAGGGCAGGAAGATGGTGAAGGGTCTGGAGCACAAGTCTTATGAGGAGCAGCTGAGGGAGCTGGGGGTGTTCAGCCTGGAGAAAAGGAGGCTGAGGGGAGACCCTCTCGCTCTCTAGAACTGCCTGAAAGGAGGGTGTAGCGAGGTGGGGGTCGGTCTCTTCTCCCAAGTAACAAGCAATAGGACGAGAGGAAACGGCCTCAAGTTGTGCTATGGGAGGTTTAGGATGGATATTAGGAAAAAATTCTTCTCAGAAAGGATTATCAAACATTGTAACAGGCTGCCCAGGAAGTGGCTGAATCACCATCCCTGGAGGTATTAAGGAAAGTGTAGACATGGTGCTGAGGGACATTGTTTAGTAGTAGTTTTGGCAGTGTTAGCTTAAAGGTTTGACTCGATCTTAAAGGTCGCTTCCAACCTAGACAATTCTATGATTCTATGATTCATGACATTAATTGTAATTTCACAATCAATGGAATTTTTTATCTCCATTTGTAACTGAACTCCTAATTAGAACATAGTTCTCATCACACATTTCAGTGGTAAACTCAGATAATGGGGAAACTCTGAGATAGGGTCCATCAGAAAAGCCTGATTAGGATGGAAAGGAGGGTAGCAGGTAGTCAGCCATACCCGCCATCAGGTAAGGTGGTGACAAATGAGTGTTTCTAACTTCAGTTTGATCATGCAAACTGATCTGATATGAATGTTTCTGTACTAAAATGAAATAGTCTGTGCTGATTTTTCCAATGAGAAACAAGGAATTTTTGACATTTTTTCGTGATGTCTTCAAGGTGATAATTGCTTGCTACTGCTGTTAGATAACAGAGTTGCTAGTCAAGTGTCAGAAATGTCTGGTTTGAAGCTATGTTCTTCACGCTGTAGATGGTGTGTGTGTGGAGGGACGTTTAGTGTTAAGTGTCTAAAGTGCTAGTCATTTTTCTTTAACACATCCCAAGTCACTTCCTAGTGAATTGAATGACTATTAAAAACAAAACCAAAACCTGCTTCTCTGACTTATATTGGTATTTTGTCCCAGAATGGAAAAAAAAAAAAAAAAGTGGCTAGGATGTCTATGTTATTAGAATTACAAACAAATTTGAAGAGTAACGATACCTGAAGTACCTCAGCAGTGCTGTCAGTCTCTTTTGACTCTATTTGAAGCTGAAGAAACATACCGTTTCTAAAAATCATCAAGTTTCAAAGTAAGGTCTTAACTCAGTTACCCAAATTACCAAGTTACCAGTTACCCATGTGCTGAACACAGGATGACGACTCAATTTTCGGAGGATGCTAAGTGAATTTCCAGCCTGGCAAGTGATATTCTGTTTTAGGAGGTGCGGACTTTATGGTCTAAATTGAAATTTATTGTCTCCAAACCAGACAGACAGACAGAAGTTCTTCTAGGTAATTTTGATTTTAGACCCCTCCATGCTAACTAGATACTACTCACTACCCTCAGATGTGGGACCTGACCACGACCTGTGTGTTGGAAATCATCTGAGAACACACTCACAGATGCACACGCGTATAAAGAAAACAAAATGAAAAACCCTCTCAAAACAAACCATTCCTTCCAGATGAGGGTGTTGTTTTTTAGATCAGGGACCTGCGGACAGGGGAAGCGTGTGGCTGAACAGAATTTAAACGCAACCCGCTGTGGAGTTTAAGCAAGCCATAAAGCAGAAAAGCTGGCACAGAGGGGACAACTGCCACTGGATGCTGGGAAGAGAGAAGGTTTCAAAAACATTGTGAAGGCAAAGGTTGTAGAGAGGAGGAGAAGGATAGAGGCACATATTTTAAAAGGACATTTTATCCTTTGAAAACCTGTTTGCTTTGGTCTGTTACTAAAAAATTAGGACAAGGATTATTGTCCTATTCATTTCACCCTGTTTCATGGAACATTGTCCTATAAAAATAAGTTACTGTTATTATCATGATAAATAAAGGACAGATCTGAACAGCACTATAAATTTTGGTAGTTTTAGATCTATTGCATGAATTTAAATGGATGTTTTTGTCACGGTTATCTATTCCCTTGACCACTCTTTTCAAAGAATTAAGGGTACAGAATTTTAATATTCAAATAAACTGCATTTTGCAGCATCATTTCTTCAGTATTTGGAAATGCAGCAGTGCTAATAATAATGATCATGCCAAAATATAAACACTCACTATAAATAATTGTTACTAGACACAAGCAAAACACAGAACTTAGATCTTTTCCTAATCAAGCTCTTTTATCCTTGTTCAGTGAGCTGTTGGATTAGGGTGAGGATGAAGACCTTGAAAATTCTGACTTTCCAAATGATACAAAATTGCAAAGGCCTGGAGATAAAACCAGGAATCAGAGAAACGCATCTGCAAAAGAGTGCTTAGATTTTGGGAAGAATTAAAAACACAGGCTGAAAACAGTATTTTAAGAAATAATTCAGAAATTATACTGACTACACCAAGGAAAGGAAGTAACATAAAGCATTGTTACTTAGAATGAGGGAAAATCTCTGGACAGATTGCTGAGGATGATGGAAAGCAAACTGGACATATTCTGCAATGGAATAGGGACTGAACATAATGGAAAAAGACCATAATCAGGGGCCAGAAGATCAGTACTCCATTTCACAGTCTCTGACATTCTCTGTCACACACAGACATTTAAATGGCTTCCTGGTTACCAGAATCTAGGGTAAAAAGGAGGAATATTTTTGAACAGTATCCCATAAATTCCATGTCAAGATGTGTAAGGTAAAATATCAAACCAAAGCAGTCGCTTATATGACTAACAGCTATCACAGAACTACCATAGTAATGGCATGTTCTAAAAGTTACTGCCTTCCAATGTCAAGACTTTCTTAAGAAGGGTCTTTAGACACCCTGCCATGCACTTCCAAAATTAGTTTAAAGGAAGTAAAACAAAAAAGGGAATAAAATCCAGACAAGTAGCTGATAACTGTTCATAGGGGAAATAGGGAATAAATATGATTATCCACACTAAACTATGCAATTTGTGTACTATGTGGTCTGCCTAGATTTGAGCCTCATCCAAGATACTACTGTGGATGAGAAGCTGGGAATATTTTGAAACAACATGGTTATGTTTTATTTATTTTAGAGGAAAGAGGGGACATAGTGGAAGTAGTTGGATTTGGTATGAAAATGCAGTCACACAGACCAAATGCTTCAATGAAGTAGCTGGTTCGTTTGTTTGGTTGGTTGGGTTTTTTTCTGCAACTTACACTGTCAAAGACTTCGTGAGTCTTAAATTTTTGTCAAAGTTAAAATAAAAAAGCAACCACACAGCTCAAGTTAGACGAGACTCCTCAGTAGGTTATTCATCTAAATTCAAATTATTGCTCTGTCCTCACAGAGTGTCAAACCCACTCACATGTTGTTAATCTTCAGTTGTGTCTTACATTCTTACAGTTAGAGCTATTCACTCCTTTTCAATGAGTATTCAGTAGAAGAGGGTCTTGTACTTGGACCCTCCACAACATAAGTCAGTTTGACTACCTTCATGTACTATTCCAGTGAAGGATGGAAAGAGCTGCAGGAGAAAAATACTTTTTGAAATAATACGGTGTTTTGTAGATGGAAACACCCTTTCTCATCCAGCTTCTGCTAAAAAAGATCCTTGATGTTTTAGGATTGTTTCCCCTTTTCATCCTCAAGTTCCAATTCTACGCAAAATTATGTGTTGTGGCTAGAATTAAGAACCTGATCTAAATTGGCTCTGTTTTAAATTGGAAGCTGAAACAGATGACCTCCAAAGGTCTTTTCCAACCAAAGTTATTGTCTTCCTAAGGCTACTGTTCAGTATCACTTTTCATAAGCGGCCAAAAAAAAACCAGAAAGCAAAAACACAACACGATGTCTAGACTTAAACAGTCATGTCTGGTGACATGCAGTCAGATTCTCATCCAAATATACTCAGTGCTTAATGCTATAAAGTCATAATGGAGCAGGTAGGTAACCCAGAAAAGATGAAATAAATATAATTGAGATTATAGGAATAAAAGTAACATGCTCACCTTTGAAAATTAGATAAGCAGAGTTGGAAACAGCTTTAAATAGAAACAAGAGGTGCAAATGTCATATATTCTTTTTTAACATATAGCTGACCTGCATAAAAAACACCTTCACTGAATGATTCTATGCTGCATCTAGAAAGGGGCGGAAGGTTGGAAGACCTGCTTAAAGTATACCTGAATAATCCAGAAATAACATAATCACCTCAACTGTAGAAATCTTTACTTGGGAATACTTTTGGGAGTGAGTGTATGTATGTATGTATGTATTTATTTATTTATGTATTTCTTTCTTCATTTTGGAAGCCTGTTCTTCCGAAATCAGTAGAAGTTATGCTGACATTTTAATTACTGATCAAAAATGAGGACAAGAACAAGGCAATGAAAAGAAGCAAAAAACTTTCTCAACAAATAAAACATAAACGAACCCCTCTGTACCCTTTGAAAACTATTTGTCCTGTTTTGTTTTGTTGTTTTTTTTCCGAAGAGAGGCTGAATTTTTCACGAGGCTGAATTCTTCACATAATATAATGAATAGCACACGCTAAGCATTGAACAAATAGGTCTGTAATTATACTACGGGGTCTTGGTGACACTGATAAAACATTCACCATCACCCTCTCATTGGAATTAGGCTAATTATGTACATAGTTGGGTGTCCATTAATCCTATTATTATTATTATTATTTAACAGTATTATTCATAATTTAAGTTTTCCTTCCTTTAATTTCAGCCCTGTAACAGACGAGAATGTTCCATGCTTAATTAACAACCAAAAGCTTGAAAGTACAGTATAATGGGACATTATGGGGGCTCTATAGTGAGTTAATGACATAGCAACCAGCTAATGAGAATGAGGAATTTTTACAATGGCATTCTAAAATGAACGGCACAAAAGCACAAGTTGTGTCAAATAACATCATTGCCAGTACCCTTATATAGTCTTCAGACACAAGATAGAGAAACAAGATTCATACATAACCTAGCAGTGGCTTTCTTTAGTAGGAGGAAAGTTAGCTTAGTAAAGCTTGTGCTACTGCATTAGCAGTGCTGTTCTCAGTTTCTCTGGGAGCCATTCTCTTAGGCCAAAAATCTATTTCATACCAGCAAATAAAAGCAGGTACAGGGGAGAAGAAAAAGCTAAGGCTGAAAGAGTCCAAAAACAAACACTTCTTTATCAAATTGCCTTTAATTCTGGGTCATATTAGGCTTGCTTGCAGGATGGCGTTGTTCTCTACACACCACAGAAAATGTGACTTCTAAAGAAGGATACTTTACTGAACGCAGTATAATACTGATATTTAAGGGGCCTGGATTTTATTCTTATTCAGGTACAAGTTCACTGAGTAATATGCAAGAGATCTGTATACCCCCTCCTCATATGTAAAAGGGTAATAATAGTATTTTCTGCAACAAGGTGTTGCAGGGACTGTCTTCCACAATGGTTTTATGGAGGACAATGAAGAAGAAGGATTTTCAGGTAACTGATCATTCTTTGACTGCACAACAATTAAAAGCCTAGTATTTTCCACGAAGTTTTGCAGTATTAGTGCTACTGCAATTCAACCTAAATAAAACTTACTGACGTAACTATATTTTTACATTAAGTGAGTACAGTAACATACACAGAATACTCTCTGTTCTACCTAATTTAGTAGAGGCTGAACTATGAATTACATCTTTCATCTGGGAATACTTCTCTGTGCTTGTTTAAGAACAGCCAGAATTGCAATCAGCCTAAGGTATTTCTCTCTAACAGACGAAATTACTTACTTTCCCAAAATGCTTCTCTCTCCTTTGACTCAAAATGAATCCCTTATAATCCCATGTTTTGCATCAGAGACCTAACTTCGAGATGGCTATGTTTAAATTATATGAGTTCTACCCCCATGTTTACCTGATTTGCAAACTATTCAGACTCTTACTATCACTAGAGACAAGTAGGTGTGACTGCAGCTCTCATCTGATAATCCTTCCTGTGCGTAATGGAAAACTGTGTAGGAAGCAGCAGCCAAAGTAGTAACCAGGCTCTGTTGAATCATTTCTAGCTCTATTCCTATAAGTTTGTGGTCTCAAAACCTGCTCCTGAATCAAAAGGACAGACTGTAAAGACAGCTCTGATTCAAGACATGTCAAAATGGTTTTCTGCTCAGTGAAAAAAAATTATGTATTTAACTTCGAGGAGGGGAGGGAAAATATGTAAAACTTTCACCTATCTACCCCAATAATACGTGGAAAAAATAAACAGAAACATGATTAATACAGAATTGTATAAACATGTAAGTGCAAAGAATTATTGCCTCATTTTTCTGTGGGCAAAGGTGAGCTATGGGTTTTAACATATGAATAAGGCTGGATGAGAGAAATCAAAAGGCACATCATCAAGTCATGGTGTCTCTATTGGAGAACACATGCCCCTTCTTTACTGTAAGGATGAAGATGCTACAAGCAGAAAAAAAAAAAAAAAGTTGTTTTTTTTTTTTCCAGCTGGTGCTGTGTTCCTGTCTTCCTGGCATTTGTTTCAGTAATTACATTTTTCCCTTGAAGTTTCTACACTGATTTTTATCTGAGCTGAACACAGGAAAGACAAATTTTGATTTGCTATAAAGGCCTGACAAGACATGTAATTGTTTACATTTGAGAACTTAACCCTAAAACCAAAATAAAACAAAATAAAATAATTTCTTATTCAAGTGTTACTGGTCCTGTACATATTCTGCATCAAGAGAAAAAGAATTACCGCCTCTCTCGTCCCTTTGTGTAAATCAGAAATGAAAACTAAATAACTGGGCATACCATGCCAAACACTCATAAATCAAATCTGCCCCCAAATAAGCAGTATTTATAATAAAGATATGCAAATAGCATTGACAGAAGCCATGCAAATCATTTCACAAGTAAATCAGGGTAAGTGGGCAGTAATAAATTGCAGTTTGACTGGAACAGCAGAAATTTAGGTGCATTAGTGAAAGGTGGGAATGTTTTACAAGCAGATGGAAAGATGGTAATCATTTGATCAAGTGCAGCTGGACACTGTAAATTATTCCATCTTTCACTTCAGGAAGAGATACACATGTGATATTAACTTCTTCCAGATTTATTTTGTAGATCTTTTGGGTGGGAATAAGAAATGTACAGAAGTATCAACAACATCATGTAATTGAATACAAACCTAATCCAATAAATATTAGAACTAGGGAAAAAAATTCTGTTCATTATTGTGGAGTTTAGATTAAGCTCCTTCCATAATGTGTGTAGAAGGGACTTTAAGATAAGGAGCAAACTCATATGTTCCTTTCAAAATATTAATTTCTTTCCTGGCTGCATTATAGAAGAGAAAGGGAAGCAACAAGGACAACCCTGAGCAACACAGACGCGGCAGCGATTGACAAAAGAGAGGATCACTTGCTGTCTCTTTGGACAACATTTATGCTATGTTAATTCTTATATCTGATGCCTAGAAACCAGGTAACAATTATGTTAGAAACTGGAAAGACAGATAAATGAGACAATTTGATGAGGCAGAACCATGAGTTTCAACGTCAGCAAGGCTCACATGCCCCAGGTACCTAGGCTGAACTCTGTCTTTTCACACACAGACCTTTAATCTCAAATACTAAACCACTATGTTATTTGCACACAACTGTCTCTGTGGTTGATATGTATATATTCTCCTTGTGTTAGAAATGTCACGATAGAAAGATTATAACCAGCAAGTTAAAGCTTGAGGTTCTCTATTTTGCAACTGAATCCATAGTCACAGACCTACAGTGAAGCCAAAGACTCTGTTTCTAGTTATTTGGCTAGAGTTTATGACATAATTTTTGAAGTTACTTGTCAAAAGAATAGGTGAACAGTTTTTTTCAAATAAGATCCATCCCATTAAAAATTCTGCAGGGAAATATTTAAAGTAAACTTCCTGAACAAGGAGTCAGTACTTCCTTCAGAAGAGATGCAGTTTAAGGCAGCAAAACTTCGTCAGAGCTTCATTTCTCCCATACCCTCAACTCCTTACCTATTGGAAAGATAATTTTTCACTAGCTTCCTTTTTTTTTTCCCTCTCTGCCTTTTTTTTCTTTTTTCCAAGGTATAAACTTTAGTCTAATTTCTTAGGTGACTGAGATGCTAATCAAGCAACTCAAGACTGAGAGGCTAGTGAAAATAATCAAATGTGAAACTGTCCAGGGGAAACACTCCACTTTCAAGTAAAAGAGAGGAAATTGTCATTTTGAAACCACTAGAGACAGCCTTCCAGTTACAAAGAAGACCCTGGGGAGTCACTACCTGATTTGCTCTTAGTCAGGCTGGCATCTCACTGACAGGGCAATTGTAATTAGGATGAATAAAATGAGAGATGTGCCAGCTCCCCAATTTGTAATTCAGTAAGAGACATTAAAGACACAGCATTTTGTTTAATTTTTTGAAGAATCAGGCACTGTGCTAACAGGTAGCAGTACTTCCCCCTATGGGGATGACTTACATAAAATCTGAATCTCTCTCCATGCAGAGAACAAATACGATACAGGCAATGAAGCCCAGATGGTTATGTACTTCTTGTTGGAATTTTAGACAATCTTTAGCAAAAGGTATGATAGAAAATCAAATGTCAGAATTTTTTTTTAATTTCTTTCTGTGTTCAGTTATGCAAGAGGAAAACAATGGAGTTTCATTAAGATAACTGGCATCAGAATGTGATCTTTCATCTTTTCATCCAGCTAATGAAAATTACAGGGTACAGATGCATCAAAGACAGTTCTTACTTTTGCCACTAGAATCAGTAACTCCAAAATAGAGTATTTTCAGTATCATTTAAAATTCATTGCCAGGTAAAAAATCACAGTTGGTCCAGTTACATATGTAAAAACTAAAAGTTCATATTTAAGAACCGGCCTCTATTCAAAACCTCTTTCAAAGTGAGAAACCATAAGTGACTCCAATAGAGAAACAGGCACATTGGGAAAGTTTGATGTCTCATCCCCAAACATGAACTAAAAAACTCAGATAGAAACAGCAACCTCTTTAAAACAAATAAACAAACAAAAATCAACCAAACAAAAAACCCTCACCCAGATATAAGCATGGGATTGCAAAGAATAAGTGAGGATAGTTGCAAAATAATCAGTTGTTGGCTCTATGTATAATGAAACATGATTCCTCAGAGGCTGAGCTCTGGCTTTGACTATTGCAAAGCTAAAAAGTTGAGGCAAAAGTTCCAGAAGTCCGGTGAAAATTTGTATTAGAACAATTCTTTGGTATGGTTGGCTGATCCTTTGAAATCTACATGCACTCAGAAAAGCCTTCATGTCTTCAGATTTTTTTTCAAAACAAATACAAGCTTTAAGGCAGGATTTGTGTGACTGCTGGTGGGTCCATCAGCATTGCAGGGGCCACAAGCCCAAAACAATCAAGTCCTCCTCTGGCATAACAGATCAGGATGGTAAATACAACTTTAGCCATGCTCTGTCACTGAGCTTAAAACTTGGCCGTGTCCAATTTGTAGTAATGCCCGAATCTAATCCTAGTGAAGTTCCTGTCTATACTACAGATTGAAGCAGGTTTGTAAACAGGTGGGTCAGGAGACAACCCTACTGTAATTGGTCCCTCTGGCAGTTCTGCATTTGTAATGCAGTTGGACTGTCAGGGTTACCTGAAGATTTCTCTTTTCTTGGACTGTCAGTCCACTCTGTGTCACAACCATTAAATTCTGTTGATAATATCATTTTTCAAAGGGAAGGTACCTTCCTTTCTGACTTGCTCCAGCTGCCTCCATCACCTTTTTCTGTCAAGAAAGTCTGAAGAAGCCAACTGCCATATATTTCTATTACTTCCAGTTCTATGTTTACCAAATTAAATTCTGTGTGCAGCTGTGTAGGTGCCACCTATCTACCTACATACCTTACCTATCTATCTATCTATCTAGTTTTTCCCTGACTCTGGAAAATTAGCAATCCCAAACTCTGACATTAAGTCTCAGAAGTGCTGTCACCTGACTCCAGCCTCATCACAATTACATCAGGGGGTGTAAAACCAAACAAAAACAAAAACCAAAACAAAAACCAAAACAAAAACCAAAACAAAAACCAAAACAAAAACCAAAACAAAAAACCCCAAACAAAAAACCCCAAACAAAAAACCCCAAACAAAAAACCCCAAACAAAAAATCCCAAACAAAAAACCCCAAACAAAAAACCCCAAACAAAAAACCCCAAACAAAAACAACAACAACAAAAAAAGTGGACCCCTGCACCGGACATTCCCACAGTCTAAAAGGAAATTAGGAAGAGTAGATCTGTGCCTTCTGAGGGGAAAGAAGATGATGCTTTACATTTAAGCAAATGAAAAGATAACCAGAAGCTAAATCAGATGATTTCTATTAACAACAGAGGATGAAGAAAAGCTCCTTGGCTATCATATCTCAGCCCCAAATAAGTAATTCTGTTTGCAATATAATCTTTTGAGACTTTGCAGTTTGAAAATCAGGATTTAAGACATAAGAGCAAAAAATTTTTACTTCTAGTCTAGTGTCCCTCCATTACTTCATTCTTCAGAAATCAATCAAGCTGGCTAAAATCCCCTGGCAATATCCCAAGCTCTCTGCTTTTAAATCCCCCCAGTCTTGTCACCCCCTTTCACTCAGCTGAATCCTAGCAACAGTTTTGTTTCCAGTTTTTATCAACAACATGGTTAACTTTTCTACTGGAACAGGGTCTCGCAGCTCTCCTTTTAATAGCCCAGCAACCATACAAGTGTAAAATCTATTTAAGGTTTGATAGGAAATAATAATAACAGCAAATAAATAAGGCATCGCAAATTACTGCTAGCCAAAGAAGCTAGGGAGAATAAGAAGACTTGTATGAATACATCCATGGAAACTGGCTAGAGAGCAGTTAGTCCTGTTTTAATGAGCAAAAGGACAAGCTAATGATGGCTGGAAAGTAATGGGAACATTGAATTCAACACAATTCATTGTGTTCAAATGAAACCCATCTTCAACAAAATCTTTTAAAAAAATCAGTAAATAAAAGTAAAATCTTGTTAATATTACTAGACAATGAGAAAACTCCAGCAAAAACTTGACAAACTGTAAATAGTATTACCTCAGACGTGAGGAATTCTGGGTATTACGAGGAATAACGAAGTAGGACAGGAAGGCGATATTAAACACATGTAAAGGGGAGGTGAATGATTGACTTTCTAAGTGACACGATATGGGCAGATGGATGCTAAAATCTAACTTGTATACTTGACAGTTGGAGCTAACGTATATGCAGTCCTAAGTCATTAATGAATTATGAAAGATACAAGGCCATTAATCCCATTATATTTTGGATCGGTAGATAGGAGCCAGCATTTCACTCCACATGAGCACAGGATGCCAAAAGCGAGCTTGAGTCTATAAAAATACACATACATCTGCCCACTTCTGTAACTGCCCAAGAGTTTGAAGACACATTTGGACTGCATCCAGAGCTTCCCATGGAAGGATAAATAACTAACTAGGCCAAGTTACCTTCTCCACTAGATTTGAAATGCTAATTGATGCTCAAAGTTGTGTCCAAAAATCACTCTGCATCCATGTTATGCTAGCCTGCTCCTAGGTGTAGCTTTGAGTACACATCTAGGAAATGGTGATGGAGAATCTTCAGGTTCAAACCTCCACTGAAAAACAGAACCTACCTGCAACGCATATTGAGCCTGTCTTGGCCATTTGCACCCTTGGCCATTTGCATTGGTGACTGTGTCTGAATCACATGAGTTCAGGGTACCCCTTCACGGACAAAAATATCCTGTGGTGGAAGAAAAGATGTTTTTTTTAATGAGCTTGATCTTGGGGAGCCAACAGATAAATAAAGGATGCATGGGTCTGGGATCACACCAAGCCTAAGTATGATTCTTGGCCCCGAATGGTAAAGTCAATGTAGATAGCCATAAATGCTACCCACTGCCTTATTTAGAGAATCCGGCTTGTAAAAGTAATCCATTCTGTAGGGGATTACACCTGTGTACTAAGCCATGAGGATGAAAAGCTTTCCACTATTCGAATATAAATCTGGTTATTGTGTGCACAGGCTAGACACAGAACCAAGCTACTAATGTGCTTAAAATTCAGGCTCCTGATTCCAATCAGATACATCAGTTCTATTTCAAAGTATAAGAGAATAGGCTCATTTTTACCCCTGGCATAAGAATATGCAGGGGTGTAACAAATCTGGCTCCCAGTAGAGCTGGAGAATTCTGTGAAATATCTGATAAATATTTGTTCAAATGCTTTGGTCCCTGACCCAGCAAAGCATGTGTACAGATGAAAAGCAGATGAGTACACTCAGCAAAATGAAAGGAGTATCTGTAGAATTATTCACAGGTTGAAATTAAGCACACACTGAAACATTTTCCTGGGTGACACTGGTTTATGGCTGGTATGAGCATGGACTCTACACACACATAACTACTGGTACAATTTATTTCAGACAGCGAGGAATCATTGCTATTATTGTTATTACTGATACTTTGCAGCCCTTATAGTGGGTGCACTTTGACTTCTTTAATGTTTTTCCTTGATCCTAGTGTGGCTTGTTCCCATTCCCATGTATCACAAAGCAGTTTATGCTGGCATAACTGCATCTACAATAGGCACTTTTGCTGGTATTTCTGTAACAGCACATCAGGAACTGATGAGAAATAAATAAATAACAACAACAACAAAATCCTTCTTCTCCTATACGGAACATCCACACCAAACATGGAGTGCGTTCTGTCATGTCTTCCTTTTGCTTCTCAGAACGAATAAAACAACCATCAGAAAGATGCAGGCAAGACTGAACATACAAAACTGCTTCCAGACAAGAAGAGATTAAATAGACCAAAGATCTTTACCTCAGACAAAAAAGGTCTGAAAGGATTGAGAGAGGTCTCTAAATTTTGAAGAAGAATAGCAAATGAGTATTTATTGTTTCTCATGGCACAAAAATTATAGGTAGTCAAACAGAATTATCAGATGGAAAGTTCTAAAAGCAAACAAAGGAAAGCACTACTACATAAAACAATTAATTGTGTAACTTGTTGCCACAGTAACTTGCGGATGCCAACTGCATCAAGCAGATTCAAAAGACGATTAGACAAATTAATGAAAGGAAAGTTCTTTCTAAAGGATAGACAAAGATGTAAACACTCTAGGTCTCACGGCTGTGCATGGACTGAAGATGAGGAATAATGGGAAAGTATTAATCTGTGCATGCAATCTGCTTCTGAACCCTTCCAGGTCATTGTCTGTAGGATATTGGGGTTAGATTGCAGAAAGGTTTAGATCCCAGGATAAGCATGGAAACATAATTTGGCATGGCAGGCAAACATGGATAGACCTTGTCATTCTCACACTGATCTCTTTTGCAGCTATGCCTACAGCATCTTAATTTACTGTGGTTTTTAACCTGTTCTGTGACTTCACAGGACCAGTGCAAATAGGTCAGACTAAACTACAGCCCTCTGAATATTTTTTGTTTAGCCCAAATGGAGTTGGAGAGAGGTTCTGGCACTAGATGACATCTCAGCACGGATATCTAAGACAGTCCTAAAGGGAACTCTGTTCGAGGACCCCAGCTACAGTTACAGCTTAGTTCTGCCCTCCTGTGTCATATCTATTGCTTTATGGCCACCCACACCTTGGTGAAGGGATGCAAAAATACAAAGGTTTGATTTACTGTCAAAAATAGGTTCAGTGAATAGTAGCCAAATTTCCTAGAGAGCACCTCTATCTAGGTTTAGAGGACTGACATTTTAATTTCAAGTATCTTAGTTTTCCATAGGTGCCAAATTAGGAGCTACCTTACAAATCCCAACCTACTACAGTCTTTAACCTGTCCAAACTTGCCAGTATAAATGATTTAGGTTTATATTTGTAAAGGTATCTAGGTGCCATCTCAGATCCAAAATAAGCACACTCACATTCCTGACCTTTTATGCCTTTTGGTTAACATCATGGAGGAAAACACTGCCTAGAAAACCTCTGTGAAGCTGACTTCTACAGTCAAACAGCCTTCTCTTGCAAACATCTGAGAGCTTTCCAGTCTCCTTAGTTGTGATTAATGGGTCTATTCATGTGTGTAAAGTTATTAACAGAAATATTCATAGAACCAGATACTAAACCAATGAGGAATGAATTAACAGGTTAAAATGGGTGTACAGAGCTGATCAGGTTATGCTCCAGCATAACTTCTTTGTAGTGACCTAAATTATTTCTTTACAGCCTACAAAGAAAAAATAACCCCATGCAGAAAACCTTACCGCTGAGAACCCTATCTGGCTCATTGCTGGCATTTTTTTTCTCCCCCTTGTCTTGAGTTCACGTCGGCTAACAGGCAAACTCCCACTCAGCTGCTCACTCGCTTCCCCCCACACCCATCAGAAAGACAGGAGCAGGAAACAGGAAAACAAGAAACCTTGTGGGCTGAGATAAAAACAGGGAGATCACTTACCAATTACTGTCATGGTCAAAACAGATGGGAAAATGAACCAAATTTATTGCCAATTAAAACAGATATGGGTAGTGAGAAACGAAACAAACAAAACAAAACAAAAAAAAAAGACAAACCTTAAAGCAGTATCTTTCCTCTCGCTTTCCCAGAGTCTCCAGACTCCTCTACCCACCGTGCGCTGCCCAGGGAGGCAGTGAGTATGGTCAGTACCTAGCTGTTTCTCTCTGCTGCTCTTTCCCTCTCGTACTTTCCCCCTGCTCCAACGTGGGCTCTCCAGAGGCCTCAGCTCCTTCAGGAATATCGACCAGCTCTGGCACAGGATCCCCTGTGGGCTGCCGTGTGGGTACCTGCTCCAGAGCCATCTTCTCCCCAGGCTGCAGGGGGGGTCTCTGCCCTGGTCCTGGCGCACCTCCTCCCCCTCCTCCTCCTCCGGTGTTCGCGGGGCTGTTGCTCACTCTAGTTCTTCCCTCCTCCTCTCCAACTGGTGTCTTTTTTTTGCCATTTCTTAAGCATGTTTCCACAGAGGCACCGCCAGCCTCGCTGACAGGCTCAGCTGTGCCGTGTGGTGCAGCCGTTGCAGAGCCGGCTGGAACCGCCTAGACCCGGCTGGAACCGGCGGTGTGCAGTACGGGGCAGCGCCGGCCTCTCCTCACAGACACCATCCCTGCAGCCCTCCCCGCCTGCCAGCAGCCGGGCACGGCTGCCTGGTGCATTTGTGAATGCTTGCTTTCGCTGAAACTGGGAGGAAATGCCACAGAAATCCGAATCGTGACAGCACCAAGGGTAAGCACGTTAGGAAACGTTCACGCGGGAAATGTGGTTGTACCAGGCTGCCTCCACACTGCTGTGAGGGGCGCTCCGCGGGCACTGACCAGTTCACGTCTCCTACCACAAAGCAAAAGACAGTGAAAGAATACCATCACGGACACACACCAAAAAATACACTTTTGCTTCATGGTAGGTGTTTAAGGTGGAAGGAAGCCATCGGTACACAACGACCGAGGGTTTGACAACATGGCCTAACAAATAGTCTGAAATCAGACATCACGGTTCGGCTCTGGGTGAGACTAAACCAGCTCCAGAAGAAACTGCCTCTCTAGGGATATAATTGTCCACTGCTTCTTCTGAAGCAACGGGTAATCTTGGACAGAAATTACCACTAGAGGGACCACTGGTCTGATCTCTCTGAAGAAATCCAGAGTTTCTGTGCTCCCAAATGTCAGCCCAACCCCACGTGTGATCATGGTGCCTTTCTTGATGTGGTTGTCATTGGTGAAGCTGTCTCATGTGTAATTAGGCAGCCCCATCTTGCCTTCATCTATAGGTCCCTGTTTCACAGCTAGGTGATGGGGAGCAGAGAGCAAACTGCACCTTTCTTAAGGGATGTATGAAAAGATAGGACAACTTTTTCTGTGTTTCTCAACAAGGACAGAAAGGGACATTGTCCACTACACTTCAGCAGAAAACCTATAGGTTAAATATGAAGAAAAGCTTATACAGCCTCAGAGGAACAGTTCAGGCAATGGAATAAAATGACAGAAGAGCTTGTGTAAATGGGGAAATGATATTCAAGGCAGGATGTGATACCCAATTATTAGGGATGGAAAAAGTCTATGAAATCAATCCTGCCACTATGCAGGAGGATGGGGTAGCTGGCCAGAGGCCTCCATTCCAGCCTTAATAAATGTGTATAGCAGAAGACTGCATTAGCACTTAAAGGAGACACCAAGGGTGCAAGCACAGAGCCATGATATTAAAGGGCAGAGACAACACTCTATTTACAATAAAATAAACATCATTTACACATGTGTTACCCATTTAAGTGAGAAGATAGGAAATGGAAGCAGGCACTGTCAGGCTACATTTAGAAGAGATGTGTTTGATGGAACATTTCAACGTGCTTCAATTGAGACCCCTGCTACTTCCCTTTTGAAAATTGCAGAGTAAAATGTGCTGGTGAATTGTAAAGGTTTCATCCCCCTTGATGTATTTTTATTGAACACGACTTGCAGGCTTCAAATTTTAATATTCTGTCCCTAGACTGCTGTCACTCACCATATCACACTTCTCAATTCACAGGGGTTAGGGTTTGGGGGAAAACAGCCCAGACATAGTCATTAGGACACTTTGTTTATCATAGGACTATATTGTCAAAATGTAAATTTATATTTTGTAATTTCCATGGGAAATAAAAAGATAGCATTTAAAAGCAAAAACATAAAAGAATCTGTTTGTTTTTTTTTTCACTAACTGCCATGCTCTATCAAAAATACGAAGTATTTTCTGATTATATTCCATCTATTTCCCAAGTGCTTCTCCTTCTTAAGAACTTTTTCATCAGGGTTTCAGAATAATTTCATGCCTTTCTTTCCCCCCTAAGCCATCCAGTGTGTAAACCTACAGATGGCAGCGTCCTTCTCAGACGTCATTTTCATTGCTACTAACTTCTGTGCCTCTGGAGGAGGCCAGCTTATGGTACTGTTATGCCACTAATGAGTCTCCCATCTCTTCAGCAGTAAACAGTCTTTTTACTAGTCAATATTTGTGCTGCATTGTGCACACAACGCCCTATGAATCTTGCCCCTGCTAGTGAGCACATTTTATGAATCTGAATAGTTTTTTTGTTGTCTTCCAGAGACTCAGGATTACTGGCCTTTTTTTTGTATATCTGCAACATTTTTTGTACTTAGATCATAAATTTTCAATGATAAATGCATGCTTGTGGCAGTGGGCAATCTAACTATCTATATTATTTATTCAGTCTCTCTGGAGCAAAAGCTAAATATATTGGCTTTTGACTGGTTAGGCGTGCTCAGTCCCTGTGATTCTACCTAGAATAAAACACATAGTTAGGTGATTTGGAAAGCATGAGCTTTTCCAGGAAAAACTCAAATTTGATATCACTTAGTACACCCACTGGGCTGCACTGTAAAAAAATGAATGAAATGGGTTAAGTGAAGCACTAATTAGCTATATTAGTACTCCGTGAATGTGGGAGCATGGTACAGACACAATAAGTCTCTTAATTTATATTTGTTGCTAAATAGGATAACCAGGTAAAACTAAATAGAATAATATCTTGGCAATGCCCTAAGGAAATAAACAAACATTTTTTTCCCAAGCATATAACCTGGAATATAAGTTATAATTAGTTGCAGGAAGGTCTTATGAGCTAAATAAAATTGCCATAAGTGAGAGCCACCACTTCTGTCTATGCCCATTCCTGCGGTGGAATTTTCAGAGAGGTGCCAGAACTGGTCTGTTGAGCTGCACTGAGATGTCTGGTTGCAGTGGAGCTGTTCTTGGTTTATTACGATGTACCTCAAACGAGAATTGGACTTTGATCAGCAGAGTCAAACCCCCTGAAAGAAACCATGAGTTCAGAAAATTTCAGGCTAGAAGATTTGAAATTGTATTTGAATCACAGTTGAAATGGAAGGTGTACATTGTATTATCCATTACCAGAATTCTTCTTGCAAAAAATGAAAAATGCTTTAGCAGTATCCTTAACTGTTGGATGAGCTGCAGTTTCCTAGGAAGGCCCTAATGATTGCACCAGCCAGGAATTCTGACTAAGTGACTTCGGTCATGCCTCACAACCTCACTTGCCAACATATGATACCGCTACAGTTCTGCCAAATCTTGGAATATTTGAACCTAAGATTGTTCTGCAGCTCTGTTGCTGACTATTCAAGGAACTAGAATCATAGAATTGTCTGGGTTGGAAGGGACCTTAAAGATCATCTAGTTCCAACCCCCCTGCCATGGGCAGGGACATCTCCCACTAGATCAGGTTGCTCAGAGCCCCATCCAGCCTGGCCTTAAAAACTTCCAGGGATGGGGCTTCCACCACCTCTCTGGGCAACCACCCTCATGATGAAGAGCTGCTTCCTAACGTCCAGTCTGAATCGTCCCATCTGTAGTTTTAATCCATTCCCTCTAGGCCTACCATTGCCTGACATCCTAAAAAGTCCCTCACCAGCTTTCTTTTAGGCTCCCTTAAGGTACTGGTAGGCCACTATAAGGTCTCCTTGGAGCCTTCTTTTCTTCAGACTGAACAACCCCTACTCCCTCAGTCTGTCCTCATAGGAGAGGTGCTCCAGCCCTCTGATCATCCTCGTGGCCCTTCTCTGGACACATTCCAGCACGTCCATATCTTTCTTGTAGTAGGGGCTTCAGAATTGGACGCAGTACTCCAGGTGGGGTCTCATGAGAGTGGAGGGGGAGAATCACCTCCCTCGACCTGCTGGCCACGCTTCTGCTAATGTGGCCCAGGATACGATTGACTTTCTGGGCTGCTAGTGCACACTGACGGCTCACGTTGAGCCTCTTGTCTACCAGCACCCCCAAGTCCTTTTCTTCATGGCTGCTCTCAAGCCAGTCACTGCCCAGCCTATATCAGTGCTTGGGATTGCCCCAACCCAGATGGAGGACCTTGCACTTGGTCTTGTTGAACTTCCTGAGGTTGGCACGGGCCCGCCTCTCCAGCCTGTCAAGGTCCCTCTGGATGGCATCCCTTCCCTCCAGCGTGTCAGCCGCCCCACACAGCTTGGTGTCGTCAGCAAACTTGCTGAGGGTGCACTCTATGCCACTGTCCATGTCGCTGACGAAGATGTTAAACAAGACCAGTCCCAGTACTGATCCTTGAGGGACTCCACTTGTCACTGGCCTCCACTTGGACATGGACCCATTGACAGCCACTCTTTGGGTACGGCCGTCAAGCCAGTTCTTTTTCCACTGAATTGTCAGTCCCTCAAACCCGTATTTTATCAGCTTGGAGACCAGGATGTCATGCAGGACAGTGTCAAAGGCTTTGTTCAGGTCGAGATAAATGTCAGTTGCTCTCCCCTTCTCTATCTATGTTGCCACCTTCTCATAGAAGGCCACCAGGTTTGTCAGGCATGAGTTGCCCTTGGTGAAGCCGTGTTGGTTGTATTTAATCACCTCTTCGTTATTCTTCTGCCTCAGCAGTGCCTCCAGGAGGATCTGCTCCATAATCTTACCAGGCACGGAGGTAAGACTGACTGGACTCTAGTTCCCTGATTCCTCCTTCTTTCCCTTTTTGAAAATGGGGATTATTTTTCCCCTTTTCCAGTCAGTGGGGACTTCACCAGACTGCGATGACTTTTGGAATATAATAGAGAGTGGTTTAGCAACTTCATCTGCCAGTCCCTTCGGTACCTGTGGGTGTATCCCATCAGGTCTCATGGACTTTTTCACTTTCAGATTCGTCAGATGGTCACGAACCTGATCTTCTCTTGCGATGGGCAGTTCTGTCCAACCCCAGCCATTGTATTCTGTGACTCCGGGAGTGTGGCTGGAGCCCTTGCCAGTGAAGACTGAGGAAAAGAAGTTGTTGAGAACCTCGATCTTCTCCGTATCACTTGTCACCAGCTCCCACTGTTTCCTTTCTGTGGGGCCCCACACCCTCCCTAGTCTTCTTTTTACCATTAATGAACCTATAGAAATTTTTGCTGTTTCCCTGATCTCCTTGGCTAGATTTAATTCTAACTGAACTTTAGCTTCTCTCACCAGGTCTGTTGCTGTTTGGACAGCTTCCTTATATGCCGCCCATCCTAGCTGTCCTTTCTTCCACTCCTTATAAAGTTTCTTTTTGTGTGACAGTGTGTCCAGGAGCTCCCTGTTCATCCAGGCAAGTCTCCTAGCATTCTTTCCTGCCTTCCTCTTTGTAAGTATAGTTTTCTCCTGGACATGGAGAAGGTGATCCTTGAATACTGACGAGCTGTCCTGGGCCCCCTTCCCTCTAGAGTTTTGTCCCACGGCACTTTGGCCAGCAGATCCCTGAAGCGATCAAAGTCTGCATGCCTAAAGTCCATGGTCGTAAGCTTGGAATACATCCTCCTAGTTGCCCTGAGGATCTTAAATTCTATCGCTTCGTGGTCACTGCAGCCAAGGTTATCCCTGAGCCTCACATTGGTCACCAGCCCTTCCCTGTTGGTGAGAACGAGGTCCAGCATAGCACCTTTTCTTGTTGGTTCCTCTACCATTTGGAGGAGGAAGTTGTCATCAATGCATTCCAGGAGCACCCTGGATTGCTGGTGCCTTGCTGTGTTGTCCTTCCAGCAGATGTCAGGGTGGTTGAAATCCCCCATGAGGACCAGGGCTTGTGAACGTGATGCCACTTCTATCTGCCTATGGAGGGCCTCATCTGCGTGGCTCTGCTGGTCAGGTGGCCTGTAGCAGACCCCTACTATAACATCACCTTCCCCTGTCATCCCTTTATTCTTAACCCATACACTCTCAGCGAGCTCCTCGTCCTTCCCCATATGGAGCTCCATCGAATCTAGCCGGTCACTGATGTAGAGGGCAGCACCTCCTCCTCTCCTACCCTCCCTGTCCTTCCTAAAGAACTTGTATAACTAGGATATGCTGAAATCATTTTAACACAGAAAGCTTCCAAAATCCTAGGGAAACAGGGTTTCGCCAGCTTCCCTTTCCTGCTTGCTGCATTCTTCATTCTAGATATCTTGATAGGCAGCAAATATTATAAGGACCCCCAGACTACACACTAGTCAGAAATCCTATAGGGCTGGAGGCTCTTTAGCCAACCTCTCACTTGCATCTGCCATCCTGTCTGCATCACAGAATCATAGTATCATATAACGGTTTGGGTTGGAAGGGACCTTAAAGATCATCTAGTTCCAACTCCCCTTCTGTGGGCAGGGACACCTCCCATCATCATGTGGATGAAAACTTGAAAATAGGAATTAAAACTCAACAAACTCACATTCAATTAGTATTATTCATATTATTAATGCTTGCCATTGTGGGACTTATCAGGAGATAATTGACCTTGTCAGTGTTATGCACCCTCTGCATTACTTTAAGATCCTTCCACTCCCCTCATGCTTAATTATAACTTGATAAAGCCAAAAGGAAGTTTATTTTCTCCTTCTCTGCCTTAACCATAGAATGTGAAAGAAAGGGAGGGGGGACAGGAGGAGGAGGGACGGATCTCCTAAAACATGTAATCTGCTCAATTAATAAAGTGAAAAGTGAATCTAATGGAGTTGCTCCCTGGGGCCTGACAAATGCACCTGTCGCCATCACCAGACAACTGATACAAAGTACGTGTCCAGACACTTTCCCCCTCCACCACTCTATATATATGTATTTTAAGAAAATAAATCTCTAATTAGAGCCAATGGGGGAGTGGGCTGACCTGTTTTTTATGCAAAACCATGATTCGCCGCAACACTCATGCTGCTCAGCTGACAAAAGTTAGCACAGCAAATGCAGGATTTTTTACAAATGTATTAAATGGAAGAAGGAATATATGTACACTTAAAGAACAGACATTCTCTCTCCCATCTGCTGGCTTTTTAACTATGATTTTGTACATCAGCCTTGAGCTGTCATTCCAGCAGATTTAAGACTCACGTGATTGGAACATTGATAAGGAAGTGATGCAGGTACTCCCGTGTGTGCAAACTGGTGGCTGTGCCCTGGTGATTAGAGAGGAGATGAAAACATTCAGTCCTCCTGCTGTCATTGACGTATTCATCCCTAAACGCAGTGGCTAACTTCATCTCCCTGAAGATCCCTTTAAACAGTCAACACAGGGATTGAGTGCTACATGCAGGATGAAGAAAGCCTTCTGCCCTTTGGATTTCACCTTGTGTGACCTTCAGCACAGCCATTTAACCCCTTGAGTGGCTCTTTGTTTTTTCCAGACAGTAAAAGGGGCAGAGTAGTCCCTTAAAGAACTGATTTACTTATGTCTTTCTATGACTGTCAGAGCATAAGGAGAGGATTTTGCAAATGAGGTGTTAGTGTCTAGCTACCTATTTAATAAACAAGGTATCCATGGAGATTAAAAATGTTTACTATGAGTCTTAAATTTTATCTTCTTGGGTCCTAAGAAATAGCTTCTCTAAAATTGCTACCATGGATTTGGATTTACCTCATACAGCTGGTCAGGAATATTTCGTTGTTGGAGTGATATTTGACTCACTGTTCCAGTGCTCAGAACTGGCTGTACTTTAAGTGAAGCCAACTATTCCCTTTCTTTCTTATTTTTCCTTTGGTGTTTGCAGTGCAGTAGGAGTTGGGGATCAAGGAGAAGCTCATCCAATTTTATTTGTTTTCCTTCTCTCCAGGGGTCCGGCTATTTTGCCCTTTGAAAGAGCTGAGTACTTTTGCCTTTGGACTGAGCCAATGAGGAAGGTCCTCTTCTGTCTCTGTGTTTGGTGAGCTTCATGGCTGTAGGTTGCACTCCCACAAAATGTTGTATTTGGCGTTTGCCTTTTTGCCATGTGGGATGACAGCTTCAGAAGGATTTTCCTAGGTAGTCCTATTGGGTTTATCCTGAATTTTTTTCTGAAGGGTGTCTTAGGTGGAGTACTTTCCAGATTCATCACATTGCTCAGACAGCAGGGCCTCCAATTCAGCAAATTTTAGAAGTGGGCTCAGTTCATTTTAAAATTAGTTATCTTCTGTCAATGGAGGTTTTCTATATTCTTGTTTGTGCGATCAAGTGGGTTAATCTGTAGGAGAAAGCTTGGAGAAGTGTTTCTCAAAACATTTGAGTCGTCTGCAGATAGGGATGTTCCATAATTAAATTCTCTTATACAAGAAAATTACAAATTAGAAAAGATTATAGAACTTCTTAATTCTCCCAAAATGCTTGATACAAAATTCATTATTTCTGTAGAATTCTTTAAGAAAAATAAAAACAAATCTGGAGGTTTACAAGGCCGTCATTCTAGTCAGCCATCCTCCACTGATTTTAATACTCATGTTCTCAGGCTTAAATTAGACATACTTTCACAGATTTTAACAAATCAAATTACGAAGTTCATAGGTGCTTTTTTTTTTTGGCTTTATATTTTCTGTTAAAAGCAGGGAACGTGCAAAATGCCTATTTAATGCAAGTAAACTCCAAATTCCTAGTAACTCTACTGCTTTCAGGTAGCAAGATATATTTGCTTACATTCACATGACAGCATAGGTTAGACACAATGAACAGACCATAACATTTTTGTCTATCTGCAGCTAATGAAAGCAGAAAAAGTCCCAGATACAATGAGCTGAACTTCAAGTAAAGGAAAAATCCAATGTAAGGTTCTGCTGTTCTTCTACTGCAAGGATGTCATTACCCTACTACTTCTCCCACTCTTTCCATGCAGGTCTGTGTTTCCATACTCTGACTTCAGACTTGTTTTCTTTACAGCGATGAAGCAGTCTAAGCACCCAAATTGAGAAGACTGGATAAATAAAGGGCACAAATGCTTGCATCTTGTCATCTTCGAGCTGGTTATACAATCTCACAGTACCATAAAATGCATCCTTTCAGGCTTAAATACTTTCAGTGTGTCCTGAGGTGATCACTGGGCCAAGGAAGAATGGAATAACATTCAAAGCAGTTCTTTGGTCACATTCCCAGCATAAGCCATCCTGAACATCATTGCACAGGACCTTGTCCTGAGCTGAGGCTGCTGCAGATCCTGTCCTAAACCAGGTCTATCTGATCTGTACACCAAAGGAACCTGCATGGTTTAGGAAGTAGAACTGGATTTTGTACGTGTTGTGATTTGGGCCAGACTGGCCACTGAAATGCCCCAAAATGCCTGGTTCAGGCTCTACGACATACCATATGAAAGCCTGTATGTATAATGCCTTTTAATGAAAAAGGCCCAAATCTGGTTTTAAGTTACAGATTAAATATGTGTACACTCAGTTCACTGGCAAATAGGCAGGAAGCTGTTGGAATTATCAATCAGGATGTTAACATTTAATCTTGGTTCAACACAATTTTTTTATATGCCTTTGCCTCCACCTTCCTCTCCAGTGACAGTAATCCTTAAAAAGTAAATTTATGCCTTAAGAGCATGAAGCAGCTTGAGATATTATGAAATCTAGAGTATTGCAGTAGGGTAAGCTCTTTTGTGCTTTGTGAAGACAAGGGATGCAATGCTTAAAGTGCTGGCATAGATTGCAAGGTACTTTGTTGGGTTTTTTTGTTGGTGTTTTTTTTTTTTTTTTCCGTTTCTTTGCTACTAGATTTCCTTCCCGCCCAATCTTGGCCAAGTTCACTTGAATTTGTGGGTTAAATTTAAAAAGGAAAGAGTGACACTGCCCCACCTCACAGCGATAGAGGGGATGATATTTAGGTTCTTTACTATAAGAGTGGCAAAGGCACCCTAGACAGCTGAATGGTAAATTGAAGAAATATCGCTAATAAGCCCCAACAAATTAACAACTAGCCCATAAGCCAGTACCTTTGTGTCCTCTATATCGAATTCACCGTGCATAATCCTTTCTTGCACTGAGCTCTGCTGATAAAGGAAGGATTTTTAAAAATTATTTAGCACTATTCATTATGGAAGACATACAGGGCTCCTGCTTGTCAGCAGAGGTTTCAAGAACCAGTCTGAAGACTTTGGAAAAAAATATAAAAAATCTCTCACTTTATTAAAAGGAAGGGATTGGGGGTGGCGGGGGAAGAGCATTTTTCTGCACCTTAGTAGGAGCTTTAAGAAGCCAGTTTGGTTTTCAATAGTGTTCCTGTGAATAGAACCCAGATGGTCTTTAAACCAGCATTTCCCCCACCATTTTAGCCATGAAAGCCACTACTCTGATGGAGCTGCAAGAAGGAGAGATAGGGATGGGAGGATACAGGCAGCACACAAAGGAGAAATAAGAAATCCTTTAAACGGGGAATGAAACACACTGTTTGACAGCTAGAAAAGGGGGGAGTGTCAGGAAGGTAAAAGGGCAGGCTCCATAGGGGTAAGCAGAAATAATGGAGTGTAGAGTAACGGGATGTGAAGGGGTTATAATGATCATGGTAGCCAAGTGTGTAATTTGCAGTGAATAATTGATCCAGTGCCTTTATCTTTTTTTTTATTATTATTTTTTTTACTGTTTCTCATCAAGAAGATCACAATTTTCTTGCATCTGTTCCATCCTGATGATTCAGTGAGTGATTTCTGCAATTGAAGCTTGGTCTGTATACTGAACATAAGCAAAAATTCATTGTGAATATACAATATCAGAAATCCTAGTTCAGTGTTGATGGAACACATAAATCACACGGTATTTTGTATTTTCTCTAATTAGTGAATGTAACTCTAACAATTGCTGTGACATTTCTCCCAATTATGTATTCAGAATGTTTTTCATGAGTATTCTTTTAAAATGGACTTTCTCTCCAAATGCTTATAGCAGTAAACTCATTGACAAGAATATTACTGCATTTTTTTGACAATTTAGGGACTTAAAATTCCATGGTACTTTTTTGTTAAAGGGGAAGAGACTACATGAGATACCAGCCCAAATTCCAGCATATATAATTACTCTCCCTACATGAAAATATCTGATATGGTCTTCATTAAATGAAATTGGTCTCCATGCCTCTGCTTGCCTCTCACTGTGGAGACATTGGTGTATGTGTGACTGAAAGTAAATGTCCAGATTTCTCTGATATGGGATGGTCTGAAAATACCTCCAAACCAGAAAATCCCTACATCCCCAGAAAAGCCCATCATGGAAGCCAGAGGGAGAACTACATGCTCAATAAGTAAGTAAACGTGTGTTTGTAATGCTATGAAGACAATCTCAATGCACTATTCTGCAGCAATGAAAAAAATAAAAAACAATAAAAAAAAATGATTGTGGTCTTATTTCATGACAAAATCATAAAATTCCAGAGGGTAGAGTTCTGTCTAGTGAGACCCACAGAAAGGACAGGAAAGCAATTAACACACAAAAAATATCATCCAGAGATAGAAACAACAGACAGCAAAGAAAATGGAGTCAGGCTCTTTGCGGTGGTGCCCCGTGACAGAACAAGAGGCAATGAGCACCAACTGGAACACAGGAGGTTCCTCCTGGCAGTCAGGAAACGCGTCTTTACTGTGAGAGTGATTGAGCACTGGTCTTCCTTGAGCAGGGGCTTGCATTAGGGGACCTCCTATTCTGGGATCTCTGGGGCAAATCCTTCTCCTGTGACAGCCCTCAGAGGAGCCAAGTAAGGGCCCTCTTTTTACACCAAGGAGGTCATCTGTGTTCCTCCGCCGGCATTGCTGCATTGCCCGTTGCCGGGTCTTTGGGCTCAGAACCACTAGCCTCTCATAAGAGCACCTGTCCACCCTGAGGTTAAACTGCCCCCATGAGACCATGAGAAGATGACGAACACAAAGCAGGCTTTTCCCACTTTGGTGTGTCTGCTTCCCTGCCTGGGTGGCAGTTGGGGGGCAGCCCCAGAGACTCCTGTGGTGACACTGGGCAGTGATTCTGACTTTCCTGACTTCACTGACGCCTAGCATGTATTCAGGTGCATTCGGTTCAGGGCTCCTCTGAGTTCATGCGCGTGGCATGATAGCTCCAACAGGGCTCAGGTCTTTGAGTGCCTTTGAGGAGAATCTTAGATGGTGGGGGTGTTGTGGATCCTGCACAGCGACTGTCCCGGGTCTGCCGGCATAAGGAGGGTGCCAGGGCCATTGGCACCACTGAAGACTCCCAGGTGGTTCCTGCGCTTTCCCTGAGCACCTCCTGCGGGTACCCTGTGCTAGCTCAACTGGTGGTGGTTGTCTGGGAGAGCCACAGAGCTCGGGGCTGTCTTGGGCTGGAGGGCAGCATGCCTGGGGTAAGCTGAGGCAGGTGTGGAGGGCAGCCCTTGAGGCTTGAGCCCTTGAAGCTGCTGCTGCTGCTGGTTTCCAGCCCTTATGGATGGCCCTTTGGGAAGCCCTCATGTCCCCTCTGCCACCACTTTCTTCTGCTTGCTTTGCTCTCATGTTCCTAGTGTGACTAAAGCACAGGCACTTTGCACATCTTTACATCTTTCTTGGCAGGTCATGGCGTCGGGGGCCGAAGAGGGTCCGGAGCAGAGCAGCTCTGCAGTGAGGGCTGGCCCCAGCCAGGTGCAGCAGGCAGGGCAGTTGGAGGCAGCGGCAGAAGACCTGTGCCCCATCTGCATGAACATCATACGCAAGGCAACCCATGTGCCCGGGTGCTTCCACTGCTTCTGCTTTGGTTGCATCCATCAGTGGGCCAGGAGGAGATCTACATGCCCAGTCTGCAGGCAGCCTTTCGACCACGTCCTGCACGTGGTGAGACTAGATGATGGCTACCAGGAGCGTGCGGTCAGCACGTCCGCCCGCCGACAGAGGAGTGCAGCCAGGAACGAGGTGCGGAGCAGATCCCCACAGCGACGCTACAACCTGTGCCCAAGGCCCACCAACAGCGGCCAGGGAGCAGGGAGAAGGCAACCTGAGAGGAGGAACCAAGTGGTGAGAGGGGACGCAGCTTCAGGGTTCCCCAATGTCCCTGCCCAGCAGGCTGCAGGGGAACGCCCAGACAGCCCCCCCGTTAGGCACTCCCTCCGCACCGTCCTGGTGCTGGTGGCGCAATCTCAGCCTACTTGGCTTCCTGAGAGGAGACGCCAATAAACGTCGGGATCCTTCTCGGCACCGGGGCACTCCGGTCCAAGCCCTTTGACCAGCAGCCGGGCAGTGGGTGCTAAAGACCTGCTTATTCAAAGGCAATGAATGAGAGCTGTATCCCTGCTGGGTCCTCCTGCAAGTGCCTCCACACACCCCTGGTGTCTGGTCCATCAGTGGCCCAGCTTCTCGCCTTCCCAAGGTTGGGCATATGCCAAAGCAGCTTTGCAGGAGTGTCCCCAGTATCCTTAGAACAGCGAGCTGCACAGGACCGGGAAGAACTTCCAGAGGTTCCATCTTTTGGTGTACTCATACGGCTTCTTGACATGGTCCTGAGGAACCTGCTCTACGTCACCCATCTTGAGCAGTGGCATGGGACAAGAAGACACCCAGAGGACCCTTCCAGCTTCCACATTTTTTCTTGGTTTCTTTAAAGTTTGTTTTAAAAACAGGTTAATAAAACAGTTTCTGAAGTGAAAAAAGATGTACCAATCATGATAAAAAGTAATTTATTAAAAAAATGAGATATTTGATTAAGCTTTCCCCAAGAGGTAAATGCTTTTCCAACCAACTAGGCACCTCCTTGTAGCTTGGCTTCAGTTGAGCTGGAGCCCTGGCCTCTATGGCTATTTTACTGTGAGGGATGTCAGCTCTCTAAAGCACGAAAGTGGTTCTGTCCATAATGCGGACAGCACCCCATGAGCCCTCTGAGACCCTATGGCAGGTCTGATGGAGGCCCCTGCTTCTGCGTGCAGCTGGAGCCAATTCCACTCCCCCGCCTCTGGGCCTTCCCCAAGATGGCTCTTCATCAGCCTCACACATTCCCACAAGCCTCCGAACAGCATTCCCTTGTAATGTCTGGGCACCTCCAAAGGCTCTTGCCCTGCATCCTTCAAGTACCTCCCCCCCCAGCGCCACCCCAGCCCTGGAGATGGTGACTGCGTGCGTGCACCCTGCAAAAAAGGCGTGGGGGTCCTGGTGGACACCCAATCGCACCAGCAATGTGCTCTTGATCCAAAGAGGGCTTGTGGTATCATGTGCTGCATGAGGGGGGATGTTGACTGTGCTTCTCTGAGTGCAATGTGTTGGAACAGTCTTAGTTGTAAAGGACCTCTTGAAATCCTTCAGTATAACCTCTTGCTTTGCACATGCCCCGCTGTTGTTTTAGAACAGGTTGTTCAAGGCCTTGGGTTTTTTATGACTACCTTCAAGTATGGCAACTACCATGTCTGTGAAAAAAGATAATTCTTTTATTCAATTTTTTCCTTGCTGCCACTTTTGTCTATTGACTTATCTTTTCTCTGTGTACCTCCAAGAAGATTCTGGTCCATCTTTTCTATAAATCCATTAGGCAGTTGAAGACAGTAACATGATGCCTGTTCCTCTTCTGACTGAAAAACCTCTGATCTCTCATCCACTCCTCATATATCATGGTCTTCTCCAAACATTTTAATGTCCCTCTGCTATGCTCTCGCTGCTCTCCCCTCCTCTATTATGCCAGCATCTTACATAGGTGATCAGTTTAATCAGACATGATCTGACCTTGGTGTTTGCTATTCCCAGTTGCCTCTTGTCCTTCCTGTGCCTGGACAGGGCTTCCAGGTTTATTTGTTCCATAGTCTTCCTGAACAGTGAGGTAAGACTCACTAGGCTGCAGTTTCCTAGATCAATCTAAGCTTTTGCCTTTCTTCAAAGTGTTTTTGATGTTTGTCCCTTTTCAGGCCTCAGACACCTTCCATGAACACCGTAACCTTTTGAAAATGCCATAAAATGGCTTTTTCCACCTTTCTCAGGACCTCCAGGTGTGTCCCATCTGCTTCCATGGATGTGTGTTTGTCAAATTTGCCTAAGTGACTCCCAGCTTGATTTTTCTGTGTAGTGTATGGTATTACAATCCTTTAAATTCTGCTGCTAGGCATGGGATCTGGAAAGCTGGAGAGCAGACTCTGCCACTGAGGACTGAGCAAAGGAAGGTACTGACCTTCTTCCGTGTCATTTGTCACTAAGTCACTGATCTCATTCATCAGTGAACACAAATTTTCTTTAGTCCTTCTTTTGCTGCAAATACGCAAATAAAAGTCCTTTATGTTGCTTTTCATATCCATTACCAGTTTCAAATCCAAGTGAACTTTTAATTACCTAATTTTGTCACTGCAAGCTCAGGCAAAATTTTTATATTCCTTCTAGTGGACCATGGGGTTTTTCACCTTCTACCCACTAATTATTTGTGTTTGAACGCAGTCAACCAAGTCATCCTCTTGCCAGAGCTCCTCAACATCCTTCACATTGGAACAGATCTTTCTTTTGCTCTGATTTTGTCCTTGATGAGCTATCCCACACCTTTCTGCCCTTCAGGGCAACATCCCATGAGATCTCACAACCAGCTCCCTAAACAAGTGGGTCTGCTCTCCTGAAGGCAAGAGTCGTTCATTATTCTGCTGGTTGCTTTCCTCATTTCCCTCAGGATCTTTACCTCCACTATTTCATCTCAGTGAAGTTATGCACAAACATGGAAATGAGATTTGAGGGTAGGTACAGTGCTGACCATATGACCTTGTCTGGAGGGAGGAAATTTCGGAAATTAAGTACACTCTTAACACTGGTAAAAAACATACAACACTTGCTGACAGATTTTGATGAATATTATTTCCCCTATCCAAGTAAGGCCATAGCACTAACTTATTGCTGTTACTATTTTTAACTTGAACTAACAAATATGAAGATGAAACAAATATTTATCATACAGAGCTTAGAATTCAGGAATCCACAAGTAACTGAAGAAGCGTTTAAGATTGCTGCATTAAAAACTATGTTATTACTTCAGTATAATTTAGCCATTTCAAAGATGGTGCATGGAAAGAAATAGTTCTAATCTTGGTGAAAGACCTGCAGATGAGAAAAGGCAGATATGTACACCACAAGGCAGATACGTCAAGTCTCACCTGCAGAGAAGTGAGACTCATCTAATTGCCTCCTGTCTCACTCTCTTTCCCTCCTAGAGAGGCGCGCATTTCACTCATTTTCAGCACAGCGTCAGAACCTTCTTTTTAGTTCTTGACCACCACATGCCTGAGGTGGTTGAACAGCAGCAGTCTCACCTGGGATGTGGTGATGCCCATGTTTTACTCCTGAGGTCGCGAAGCAGGAGAGAGGACGGAGACTGCAGTGCCATCCAGTACTGCCATGCATCCCCTATGACCACTCACCTTTATTAAGAGGCAATTTACCAGAGAGACAACTTTCCCAGAACTGTGGGATTTATACAGCTTTCTTCTCTACGGGTTCTCTGCTGTCTACAAAAATGTGAGGTGATATTCAGTGGCACTTCTGTAGGGCTTTTGTGTTTCCTACCCAAACATTTATTTTCAGTGAAATTCTAGGAATTAATTTTTAGGCCTAGCTTTCCTTGTCAACTTTACTTGAAAGTGGCAAGCATATCAAAAGCTTTTTTGGAGGGATATGGGGGGAAAATCATATAAATATAGGAATCATAATTGCAAATACCTTCTTTCTTAAGGAAACCATTATATATATATTTTAAAAAAAGAAAAAAGAAAAACAAGAAAAACAGAACATGGCGTGTCAACAGCACCATAGAAGAGGAAGGTACCTGGAGTTCTAACATTATCACATCCAAAGTCTTTCACAATTTACAAAGAAAAAAAACTGTCAGACGTATTTGCAACAATTTGAATTTGTTTCTTCATAGACTATGTAGCCGCCTGCTGTGTAGTCCCAGTAATATGGATGACTGTGTTCATTAGACTGGAACAATATGGCCAAATGTTACAAATACTAACATCATTCTGAGGCAAGATTAAAATGCAGATAGCTGTTAAAAATGATGTCTAAGATATAACTTGCAGTTATCAGTTTACACAGGTAAACCAGTGTACTGATTCTCCTGAGATACCGGGCAGGGCAAGGCAAGCCAAGCCAGAGAACTGAAGCCTGTAGCACATCATACCATATCTTGTGTGAGGAATGCAGTCACCATAGGCTCTGCGCAGTATTGTTGGAGAATACATGGACAGCTTTTCAGAGAGAGAGACATTTATAAGCAAAGCCAAAGTTTGAAATAGGTTTGCGTGTGCTGCTTATAAGATTCTTATAACAGAGAGCTCCATAATCCTGCAGGACCACTATGGAATAAAATGATGACCTGACATCAACTGATGACCCAAGACCAAATGGGCCAACGTTTTATCCAGGTTAAACATGCAGCAGCATTTTAAAAGGGGTGTGGGGGTGTGTGTGTGTGTGTGTGGTGGTGTCAAGGAAGTAAATGAGAATCTGTAATTATCCCAAACCAATTAAGACCATGAAATACATTATTTGCTCATTAATGTTTACAACATGGCACTTCTTTTTTCCAAGACAAAAGAGTGCAATACTTGAGATATTTGTGTGCAAAGGAGCCATACATAATCCATAAAACCACCTGGCAAATTTAGCTACAATTTTAGAATTCTGGTTAAGAAGTCTTTCAGGATTTACTGATATGTGCACAAGAGCAGCACCTCCTAAAATTGAGGACTAGTAACACTTCCTATATTGAATATATGTCTGCCAAGTTGATTGTTCTAGTCATCAAGTAAGGACTCCAGTTTGACCCAGAAAAATGGAGATTATTAAAGTAATACAAAGATTCTGGGTTGTGAAGGCAGTCTACTAATTATTTGCAGAGTTTACCAGCTGTCTTTTTAGAATTTGTGTACAGCTAGCTAGTAGAGAGATGCTATTTGGTTGAGGAAAGGATAAGTTCAGATGTAGTCAAGAAGTTTGTCTTTTAGCTATTATGTAGTCTGTTTCATAATTTGTATCATTTTCTTCAAATAGTCCTTACAACAAAGATCCGCTCTACTTTAATAAACAGGGAATTACATCATTTTATTACTCAGCATGTTGTAAAAGATATAATGTTCCTTCCCTTTACTCTGAGCTTGCCTAATTTCCAAAAAGAACACCCAAACTTCAAAGCTGGAACCAATCAATGAAAATTACTGGATTTGAACTGCTACAGGATATATTCTGCCTTTGCAAGCACATCTCGTTTGCCTTTATATCTGTCTTTTATTTGTTCTTGTAGTAGGCCAGAAGTCCATGCCACCCACAGGAGTACTAAACCTTTGAAGAAGTGTTATGTTACTTAACTGTATATTCAATTTACTTGCTACAGCAAATATAATTTTCAAAACACAGATGAATAAACAGGCTGGGGAATTTTCCCCTCCTTTTCAAATAATGGTAGAAATGGGAGGAAACGTGACATCCTAAAGTGCTCTGTTATAGCAAATAGCATGTAGTATGAACTCTTTCACTTTCCATATTACAATTGATCAGGATTTTTTGCTTCCAGGTCTCTGGTTGGTAGGTTTGTAGTTTCTCTAATGAATGAGAATATTCTTCCACTTTCTAGTTTAAATTTATTTTCAGCACTTTATACCCATTTTCTCTTGTGCAAACATTGCCCATTCACTTAAATAGGCCCTTTCCTTCTCTCATGTTGCCATTAAAACTTCCCTAATGTTATTTTAGACAGCAATCAAATGTTCTCTCCTATCACTTTCATTTTGAAAGGCTCAACAAACCAAGCTTTCTAGACTGATAAGAAAGCTTGTCCATTCCCTTGACCCGCTAAGTAGCCCTTTTCAGCATTTGTTTCACTTTGTGTTTTATATCTGGGATTTCATGGTCATTTATATTAAAACTTTACATGGAATTGGCAAATATACATAGGAATATCTTTTTTCTGCACTTAAAGGGAAGAACCATGTTGAAGGTTAGAAAATAGACCATTGGTAGTGCTCTTGATGTTTCTGATCTCTGCTTGTGACAAGCTGTAATTTTGGGGACTGAGTTGTTTTGGGTTTTTTTGTTATGGAACTATTTTAATTTGCTTTAAAATGTAGGGAAATTATATGCTGGTTATGAGACACACAGAGTTGACCTCTACAGAATAAACTTCAAGTGCATATTTGCCTATGAATTCGGAATGGAACTTTGATGACAGAGCAACCCCATTCCTCTTCCCTCCTCCCAAACCACCTCTAGTGCCAGGGAATTTTATCCTCTTATTTGGAAGTGTTGTTGAGTGTATTGCTGTTCTTCCAAATAAGCATAAGACCTGTTGCCAGATCCAATAAGTGTGGCACAGACAACACTATGACTTCTCAACCTCCCACATGCTTGGATAGCATAGGATTCTCAGTGAGACAGCACCAACTAGGAGCTTCAGCCAGGCTGAAGAGGGTGTTATATCAAGTGAGGAACATTACTGTCAAGAAACTACAACCTCAACATTGACATAAATGTTGACAGCACCATTTCCACTGATAGTGGCATCAGAGCAGATTATTATTCACACAAGACTTCCCAAAGAGTGATGATTTAGATTAAATGCTCCCAAAAAAGAAAAAAAGATCTGAAAAGAAAACTGCAGATGACAAGGATTTTATCAGGCCACTGCTGAGAGGGAGCACACTTTCTCTTCTCAGAAGCATCCTGCCTGTAGAGATAAACTAACAATAATGAAATCTCTTTCTCCACCCATTCCTTTCTTGATGGCAGCGAGAGGCATGAGAGTAGGGCATGATAAATCCTGGGTGGTGACTGAGGGTGTGCAGCTGCAAAAAACGTCATCTTTCAAATACGTTCCTACAAAGCTTTGAGAGACTCAGGACCAAATCTGTTACTAGTGTGGCCTGAACTAAGCCAGTAAAGAGGTTTGAGGAATCAGGATGGCTCATAATTTCCAAATGCAACATTTGGATTTTTTCAGTCTAATAAAGAGTAAATGGATGTGTCAAACACTCAGAATTTACTGCAGTGTAGAATTTGCAAGGTGTGGGGCAGTTGTGTCTGTGGTCCTCTGTGACCACCCCCCCCCTTCTTTCCTATTTCATACATATTCACAACTCTCACTATTTCACTTTCTCTCATCCCTAAATCAAAAACAGAAAAGAAAAGGAATGTGTTCATAACTAGCGTGTATGAGCAGTAAAGTAAACAGGGATCACTTCAACCTGTAATCCCTGAGGGGAAATGAAGTGTATGTTTAAGACCATGCAAGAATGCTGCAGATGGGGTGAGAAGAAAAATACTGAGCTAAAATAGCATAGGAGGATGTGGCAGTCATAGTGATACTGGTATATCAGTGATAGTCTGTTGATGTAAATTGGTGATTTTTTGTAGGGACAAGCAATATTTCTTAACAAACTTTCTAATACAGTTGGAAGAAAACTACACTTTTTTGATGATGGAAACTTTTTTTGTTCCCCCCCCCCCCCCCAAAAAAAAATTGGACATAGAAATGATAATTTGGAAATCTAAATAGAAAAGGCAGTTGATATTGGGATAAAAAGGTGAGATGATAATAATCTACAGCCTGTCCAGGGACATCAGGCACACTGATTCTCCTGCTCTGAAAAATTTATGAACAGCTTCTTTAAAACTACATGTGGTGAAGAATTCTCTGAGTCAGACTAGCAGATAGCTCCATTGAAAACAAGCCTATTATGAGGCATTGGGTCTACACAGAAGTGTGTGCAGAAGTCCAATTTTGAGGGTGGATTAACATGACTGTCACTGCTTCATATTTGCTCTGTGGCCACAATAGAAGGTAACATGCTTGTATAATTAGTAGGAACAACATGTAGAATATACAGTTGAAGAATGATATTATAATGTGCGTTTTCTGACATTAAGGTCTATGTTGTGTCCCGTAAAAAAGACTTTCTACTGATCAGAGATGTTCTTGGCACCAAGCAATAGACCTTAATCTGGTAATACCAGGAAGGCAAAGATTGACTACTGGCCCTATGGCTTATTATATTGTTGAATTTACATGTATATTTAACAGAAATGAAAAAATTGCTGGAAAGATCAATGGACAACCACCAAAATTTTTCAGAAGTGTAAATAAATCTCATTTTGTTTAAAGGACAGTATTTGGTAGCATTCCTTACTTCAGTTTTTAAGAAAGGTAGAATTTGTTTCTCATGGTACTTTGAGTTGAATAGTGGAACTCCAAAATTTAGATTGAGGATGTAGAAATCACAGGAAGAACACAGTGATGAACAAATACAGGACTTTTCCCACCACAAATAAGTTTCAGCTGATCATATTCCATAGTATGATCACCCTGAAGGCAATCTCTAATGTTAGTATAGCTGGGTGTAAAATAAGGAAAACTTATATGATTGACTTTAAACATAGAATTGAAATAGCTTATATAGATTAAAGCTGACAAGTAACTTGCAACTTTACTCAATATATTTTGGTATTACTCTCTACTTTTCAGTTCCTTTCCAGAATCTTAGCTTCCCTTATTTCTTGCAAAATGTCAAACACTGTATTATGTCAAATGAACTTCCATTCTGTTTATTTGCAGGCACCTAGTGGATTTACCTGCAGGTGAAACACAGAAATTCAGAGCTGATTATCAGTATCCTGCAAAACAGTGCCCATATATCTATGTGTTTTAATTTATGTATGCAAAACTCCCAATCTGTTAAATAGACCCTAATCAAATATTTAGTACTCATAATACTCAAAGATTTAAAAATTTAAATACTCATAAAGCTATCCTGAAGTCATCAACAAGTATACTTACTGGGAAATTGTCCTCTGATCTGAAAAGTGGATGAACAGCTCTGAGTCCAGGAGACAAGTTTGCATGTAAGTTAGAACTGGACAAAATTATGATTAGGTCACGGCTTTTATCCTCCAACTTCAGGTGGCCCTCAAGCAGTATTAAAAAATTGTCTGACATTTTTGTCACAAAGATCTTTCTGTATATGTAACCGTGTGTGTACAGCCAAATTTGATCTTTTCTACTTTGCAGTATCTTATGAAATGTAACTTCATTTTATTCCGTATCCCTCATTTCTACTTACATAAATTTTAACAGGTTTATGATCTCATCTTCTAATCTGCCTAGGCTGTGTTCAGCATTCAGAGGGCCTTAAGTAATTCCTTTCTTGTTCTCTGGTCTTGGCAGGGACCATGTCTGCTCTATATACAACAATTTTTAGGCTACTCAAAGTAACATTGCTAAAAAAATCCATGATAGACTAATCAGCTTTCCTGCCCATGTTCTTAATCACCCATATAATCCATTCTCTGTTGACTAGAGATGAGGTATTTGAGAAACTATCCTGTATTTTTCTTAAAGAAATGGCATTTTTCACTGCAGGCCTTTAAAAAAGTAGAGAGTTATTTAACAAATCTACTCACCTTTATTTCTTCTTTGAGATAAAAAAGAAAGGAAATGCCAACATAGCACATGTTGATTCCTTGTGAATGTGTATCCTGTATTTTAAAACCATTGCCGTTTTAGCAGGCTGCTTTGGGGAAGCTAGAGAGTGATGCAGGGGTTTGAGAACAGGATAGGAGACATGGGGAGAGCTTGCTGGAATATAAATGTTGCAATACAGTAATTATTTTTAAGAGCCAGATTTAGAGGGAAAGAGGAAAGACAATGAAAATTGGAAAGAGGGAAACAAAGAAGAAAGGGAGAAGGTAAACAAGAAGGAAGGAAAACAAATTGAAAGGTGAAGAGAAAAAAAGGGGGGTATGAAGGAGGAATAAGAAGAATAAGGAATTAGAAGAAGGGTTGTTACTCTTTAATCCTGTAATACCCTATTGCCATTGCTAATAGAAGGCCACAGGATTTGATATGAGTTTACAAGGCCTCAGGTCTTGCACTGGCTGAACTTTTCTTGGCCTGCCTTCAGCTTTGTTTCATGTGATTTAGCTGTAACTGCAATTTTTCTAATTACAAGGTGACTATGACTGGTTTGCTTCACTTTTGTTTATCTTTGTGTGATACAACCACAACTATATAGAGATGGCAATAATAAGCGGTTATTCTGCATAGAAGAAAATATTTGTGACTCTAACACAATGACAGTGTAAGGAAATACAGACCTGATATCACAGCAGGAGCCTTGAGAAGTCGGAACATGGGATGCTGTGTAGGTGCAGGGTGATAATAGGTGAGTTGCAGCCTGGGCCTGGAGACCCCAGAGCTATAAACAACTCATCCATGGTCAGTTACAGAAACACAGACTTGGAGCTGGATGAAGCTGCTTTTAGGCGTAACAAAGAGAACAAAGAAATAGTATCTAACATTCAAAAAAGGGAGCATCTGTAGTACATTCGGGTGTAATGTGGATGTGCAGACCAATGAAGACAGAACAAGGTGCAAATGCGTGTTTGGAAACATGTAAAAATGACCCCAAGTGGATCCTAGCGAGAGGAGGAAGAAACCATCAACATCAGCATGATGTTCTTACTGGCCAAGGGCTCCAGATGCTAACAAGTTACAGTAATCCCCTGCCACCACCACCAGAAAAAAACTTTGGGGCACAGAGGAGTAAGGGAAGGGTGAGCATAATAGCAGGGCAAGGGGTAGAAACTAAAAAGTATGCATATTACAGTTTTAATCCTATTATTATTATTGTTTATTTTCTGTAGTAATATGGTGTTGACTAATGATGATTCTTGGATTAGACTGTTAAAATTTCAACTGTACGAAGTTTGTATCTTCATATATAAGAGGTGATTCTCCTTTATCCATAAAACAAGATTTTGATTTTAACAGGGGAAGGAGAAAAATGGGGAAGGAGAAAAAAGGGGAATGGGAAAGGGAAAGCAGAACTGGAAAGAGAAATCAGAAGGGGAAAGTGAAAGGAAAGGAGAAGAGGAAGCAGGTTATAACATTTATTGCTAAGTAAAAAAAAAAAACAACCCTGTTTATTATTAGCTGCAAATTGCTTTAAACATACAACTACTTACATTGTAAAGTGCTTCAAGTAAGTGTTCAGCTTTATCTGCCTGCACTATGTCCTAGCATAATGACCAGCTTTGGAAAGACTTGAAAGATCTTTCCTGTCTTTTTCCAACTAACTTTAGTGGCCTGGTCCTAGGAATATTACCTACACAGCAGAGAAATGAAAATTGCGCTCTTTTTTATTATTATTTGTTTTCAGAGCAGAGAATTGTGTGTTGGAATTTATTGCTGATACAGAAGGAAGTACAAATGACCTGTAGCAGTGGTCTGTTCCTTCAGACCTCCAAAGGCACTTGGCTTTGGGCTGCAAATATACAAAAGCCTCTATAAGGTGACTCCTGCTGTTTTTCACCACTGGGGTCTGTAGGCAGCTACACTGCAATGTAAAGACAGATAAAGCAAAATAAAGGAAGAAGATTTCATTTGTTGTAAAATGACTTTGGTGGAGTCATGTCAGCGTACACTGATGGAAGATCTGTTCCAAGAACTCTGCAGAGCTGACCTTACCTTCTTCTCTAGGCAAGCATTGCATTGACTTTGCTAAGAATCTGTTTCCATCTTTCTGCATTTTATTCAAGTTTGCAATACTTGGAGGGTGGTGGTTTGGTTTTTTTGGGGGGTTGGATTCCCCCCCCCCCCCCGTTTGGTTGTATTTCTAAGCTCCAACACTTGAAGTAAAGTGATTACAGAAAACAAAAATCTGTTTTATTTATTGACTGAAGCTCATAGTACAGAGAAGGGTTCTGTGATCATAATGAGCAAGCCATTACTTAAATTCCCCAAACCAGAAGAAAAAAAAAAAATCCACATCCTTGAATATATATTCCAGTAATAGAGAAAGAAAGATGAAGGGAAGAAACATTAGAGATCTTTTTAAGCCAACATCATTTTTAGCGACATAGCTATATTTTATAGGAGATTTATCAAGTGATTACCAAAATTTAATGGTAGGAATGTCAGATACTCCACAGTGTTACAGTGTCATTCATTTCAGCAGATTTATAGAGATGATGTGGAAGACACAAGAAGTAAAGCTGTGTCAAGAGTTTTTATTTTGAGAAGATGAACTGCAACAGAATCATGCCTCCTCTTTGGCAGTGACTGGCATTATGTGTGTGTGTTCACATGCATGCCTATAGATGTTGGATGCATGATTCCTGTGTGTGACTGTCATTCATCAGACAAGCTTTTAATTCATATTACAGTATTGAAAATTCCTGAGGGGTGAGTCTTGCTGGCTTCAAATCCTGTCTTCCTCTCAAACCTGTACTCGTTTGAATTTTAAATAAAAGAGAGAAGAAAGGGATAGCTAATACGTATGTGTGGGGGAAAATGCAGCACACCTTTCACTTTCATGCTCTAGCAGTAGCAAAGACAGTACCATGCTTACCCGCCTTGTTAAATTTTTAACTCCTACATACACTATCTCATCATGGGAATGGAGCAGCAGCTATTTTGTTTGGATTTCAGTAAGCAGCTTGGTAGAGTGATTCAACAGAGGGGAAATAAAGGAAAAATTAAAGATTAAAAAGGAAAATAATCCAATTCCCATCTACCTGCATTAAAAAAAAAAAAAAAAAAGACTAACAACTTTTATCAATTTAATATTAGAATTTAATAATGAATTAAATACAAGCTGAATCAAAGTGGAGGCTAGAATTAATGTATATTTGAATAGCTTAACTAAGAGCATCTATTTGCTGATTTCTGTCAGCCAGGAGTCTAATCATGCATGATTTTTTTTTTTTTCCCTGAACATTTTCAGATTCAGGCATTTTCCAGTATTCATTCCTTTGGGCTGTAACTCTCACAAGATGGAGTTCTCTCCACGTAGCAGCCAATGTGCAATTGCTTAAGAATTTCTGGGGCCTACTGCTGTGTCTCTTACTTTGGCTTATTTTTTGGAACTAAATTTAGTTGTATCTCAATTTAACTGTGGATAAAATAGTTGTAAATGTGTTTATTTCTCATAGGGTTTGGAGAAGTTATTTCTTATGTTTTCTCTCTCACTCACTTTTATTGTTCTTTCACTCTTACTTAATGTTTCCCTAGCTGGCTTATAACTAGCCATTAGAGCAGAATTCATCCTCTCTTGAAGTCAACAGTAAATGTCCCCGACTTTGTTATTATATATATATAATTGTAATATCTTTGGAAAAGACACTGTGCTTTCAGTGAGATTCTGATCTATGCCACCCACTTCATCTAAAAGTTAGAAGACCCTAAGCCAGTCATCTTGGCTTCTTCTGTGGCTAGAAACACTTCTGGAGCAGGGCTCATCCACTCAAAAGAAAGATGTCCGAGTAATGTGAAAAGAATTTCCCTCAGGAGGCACTTATTTTTCTCCATAGACTATAGAGGGACTCTAGGCAACTAGCTCAGATGAGGTGCCTATTTTTCAGAGTGATAAACTTAGTTGAAAAGAATGGGAAGAATTCATCTCACTTAGGTTAAGACATCTAAGTTAGGCATTTCAGTATGAACTAGTCATTTTAAACTCCTTTTATAAGTAAAGGAGAGATATAAGCACTTTTGCTTATTCCTCAGGGCTGTTCATTTCATCCTAATATGACTTGTTAAAATAGGTCAGATGACTTCATGCTTCCAAAACTGAGAGAGATGAATCTGACCTATATGCTCAAAAGTACTCAGCACAAAAAGACTTTGATTTTAGTCATATTCTATACCATCAGTATAATGAAAATTATAAATAATCACTCTAATATTTGATGGGAGTTTTTAGAAAAGGAGAAGAAATAATAACCTTGAATTATTCTCATTACCTTATTCATGTGACTGTCTGATTTTCCTCTGCTTCTTCATTTTACTTCTATCGTTAGAGATTGCTTGTTTAGAGATTCGTAGTTCCTTTTTCTCCTGCCATATCTTCATCCAACAGAGCAAGCCTTGAAGTGAATGGGGGTATGGTGAAGAAGGAAAACTTAGTTACACACCTGTCGTTTTGTGTCTGTTTTCCAATACAGACAGGTTGTGGGAATCTCACGCAAATGTCTCGTTAGACAGGGAGATGGATGCCCAGACAAAAAAATGAGGTGTGCTATTTGCATTCGTAGAACAAACTATGGAACCTGTGTAACACTCTCACCACTGAGAGTTTCAGATACTTTCTTGTAAATAAGCTATTTTCTACTCTCTCCCAAACTATTAATGTTAATCAGCACAATCAACATTTACTTTGTTTGATTGTATGTTTTTGATTTACTTTTGTTTCAGTAGGGAAGGCTAAAATGCTGAATTTAGAAGGAGCTTTCATTTTGTGTCCCAGAAGGATGAAATTTCATGCTTTTTTCAGATCCCTTTGGCAACTGTCAAGACATTTTGGTCTCAAACTCTTGTCTAACCAAGATGGCTCCATCTCCTCTGTTTCTATCATGTTATGCTTCCAGAGGTCAAGAGGGTATCTGTACTAGATCAGACCAATTCTATGAAAAGTTGTGGAAATTAGGACCAAACTCTTGACCTTAACCTTGGATTCATTGATTTGGTTGCAGGAATGATGTACTGTTTGCTGTAACTCATTGCTCCTTCAGAAGACTGTTTTATTTTGCACCCAGGGAAGTTAATTTAACATATTTCCATCCATTTATTGTTATTACTATTGGAGGCATGAAGTGTTATTAAGAGCATTTGTCTGGCATCCATCAAGGACCCCAAACGTGGATAAACCTGAGCTCAAATTTTACTTTAGTATGACAAATGCTCCCTGGCATAATCTTCTGTAGTCTAGTTATTTACTTTTTTCATCTAGAGAGTTGGTTTTGCCAAGCCCTGGAACAGTCAAAAGATGAGTTTAGTTCTGCAAAATAAGTGTATTCTTGATTGTTATTAGTCTTGATAACTATTGCTGAGAGTATCTTCAGCTTACCATGCACGACAGCTGCTTGTCACAGTTGCTGTTGAAAAAAATGGGAGACTGGATTAGCCTTGATGGGCACTTTACACTAAAAAGACACTAAAGAAAAGTTTGGGGTTGAGTATGAAAGAATTTATTACCGTCCAATGTGTACATATGCACCTGCAGCTCCTTTAACATAAAACAACAGTCTTTGTGAGCAGCTGTGTAAAATTCCATAAAGAAATCCAGCAAGTAAATTCAGCCGTTGCATACCTAGCACATATTTCAGATGGATACAAGAAACTGGACAGAGTGAACTATCAGCTGCTTTTACCTGCTTTTTTAAAGCAGCTCCAGAACAGGTAAAGGCAATCCATGCAGTGTACTTGAGAACTATTTTTATAAGCTTCAGATCATGGATAACTTACCACCTATCCTCAAGATACGTTTCTCTTTTAGTATTATTTCTGTATGTTGCAATACCCAAGCGCTACTTCAGTGTTACTACTACTTCTGAAAGATTGAAACTGTCATTCCCAATGAGATGGAGTTATGACTGTTCATGCTATGTAATCCCTTTCATAAAGTCATTGTTATGGCACTGTAATGTTTTTTATTTTAGTGGCTATTCAGATTGATTCTGAAGGGGAGGTTATGAACTTATATCGGGTTGTCTGTCTAAAGTCTGTATAATATTGTCAAAGTGTGATACAATAACATAGTTAAAGTGAAATTTTTGTTTCTTTGTTTGTCTGCTTCTGCCTTTTTGGTTGTTTGAATTTGTATTGTTATTTTTATGCCCTTAAGGAAAGGGTAAAAAGAAATAATGTACTGGTTAGGAGAAAAAAAGAAGATTAAGAATCTACTTAGTTGTTTGTTCATCAGCCATACTACCTATATTTTCTGCTGAATGATTTTTACTCGACAGTGTAATGAATATATCCTTCTCAGTTCTGTCTTTTGGGAAAAAAACCTTTTGCTTCTCCAAATGAAGAATGTCAGGGAGTTAACTTATTGTTTCCCCACATTAATGGCCTTGACATTGGGATGTATAGGATTTCTTCTTTCTTCTTTTTTTGTTGTTTTTGTTTGTTTGGGTTTTTTTGTTTGTTTGAATGTGTGCTGCCTGGATGAGTGAAGTGTTTCAGCTGTGTTGTGCATAGTCAGTTAGCAAATCCATTCCATGTTTAATATTCTATATGTTTTAGCATCTATGGGTCAACATTGGGAAAAGCAACAGCCGGTGCCTGGATTTTCCATTAATTCTGATAGTTTAGCAATCTGCAAGCAGAACTCTGACCTCAGTTGCAGTGGATGTGGATCAAAAGAAATTCTGTTGTTTCTATTGGAGCAACACCCTGCTTATACTAGTGTAATGTAACTGAAGATGTCCCTTTAAAAAAACAAAACACAACACCAAAACAAAAAAACCCCAAACACAAACCCACTTTTTTTTTCCTTATGCATATTTTTTGTTTCATATTATGTTCATTCATGAGGTAACCTGTTTTAATTTCAATATGAAAAACCTGTATTGAAAGTAAGACTCAGTAGGGCGATGGCTTGCAGAGACAGTCACCCCGAAGTCACTTGCTCAAATCCAGCACAGATCAGTAGCAATGAAGCTTCTTTGGCAGATATAAAAACTCTTCAGTGGACTTCAATCCATGCAAAAGAGAGAAATTCCTCTGGAGAAGTGTCAAGGAGTCGGAACTTGCCCTTCACTGAAGTAAATTGCTGAAGTAAATTGTTGATAGCTGTGGCTACATTTCATAGGCAATGACGAGAAAGAAACATTCTATTTTGTAGATAAACCAAATCATTCACTGCTGTGAACGTTCAGTGCAGCACTTTTTCCCATCACTAACCATAATTAAAATAGCATTCAGTGAGGAATTCTCTGTTCACCCTCGTTTGTATCAGGCAGGTGATTGTGTCCATATTCTTATGTACACCCTGCTTATAAATGCTTTTTGCTTTATATGAGAGGCTAATAAAGTAAGATTGTTCCAGAAGGATAAGAAATATGTAAAGTTGAAGGTGAGTAATTTTTATATTTTTCATAATTTTACACTTCTTTCATCACAGTTGCTCAATTTCTGCTCTTTTTTAATCTGATCTTCAATGTTAGACTGAAAGATAAAGACATAAAAGCCAAGAACAAATTACCCAGACATGAGCATATTTCTGCTTGAGAGTTGGTGAACTTAAAACAAAATTAAACAAAAATGGATTCTTCTGGAGAAAAGAAAAAAAACCCACCAAAACCAAACCCCAAAACTTACAGTGGGGGAAAAGAATAGTAAGGAACTATCAAAACACCTTTAAGTGTGTGGAGAAAAAACAATCCACTGCTTAAAAGCGACGCTTTCTGAATATGACGTACTTGCACATAGCTCTTTGCCTAGTCTTAAATTCTGCTACTTCTCTTTCATCCCTGACAAAAAGATTTTTGTTCTAGAGTCACCATCCCCCCATATATAGCAATTGCACTAATAAAACAGAGCAAGTCTACATGTAAACTTTGTCTTATATATGTCTTTAAGAGCATTAGGAACATGTACTACCACATAACTGTGGGTTACATGTCAAAGTGGATTTATTTTTTTTTTTGAGAAAAAAAAAGAAACAAAAACAATGCCAGAAAGACTAGCAATCCAGATACCTCACCTGTGATATTCTCAGGAATGTAAATATTTTTCTGCATTTACTTTGGCTATGTGCAGATCTCTGGTGTCATGGCTACACCAATTCTAATAAATTAAACAGTTTCATGGAATATTTCTGGATACTAGAAGTCAGTTGGCTGTAAAACTAAGTTGTAATAGTGGTCTGTAACACACTTTTGAACCACCTGACTTGAGATATCCCAATTTACAGGTGTTATGGGCTTAGCACAAGCCAGGGACCAGCTTTCACACATCCACCTTCTTTGGAAGGTGAAAAACATTTAATAATATGGACATAGCCTTTTCCTTGCTGTTTCGCCTCAGTGCCAGAAAACAGTGCGGGGCACACTTAAACTGACAATTTCTGTGTTTATTTTCAACTCCACCTGCTTAAAAATCCATAAATATTTATTTTCTGCCATTGCTAACAAATAAAAGAATCATGGAGCAGTTTAGGCTGGAAGAGATTGCTGGAGATCATCTTGCCCAACCTCTCACTAAGAAAAGGGCCAGCTGAAGCTGTTCAGGACCTTGTTTGGTCAAACTTTGAATACGTCCAGGACAGAGATCCCACAAGTCCTCTAGGAACCTGTTCCAGTGTTGGACCACCCTCATGGCAGAAAGATTTTGGCCCATATCTAATCAGAATTTCCATTCCATTATGGCTCTGAGTCCACACTGTGAAATTACCAGCAATTAAATTTGTGCCAGTGCTGGTTATGTGCTGCACAAACCATAGAGAGTTAACTGCTGGGGACCTAAGCAAGAGCATTGCAAGTGAACTCTACTAGACAGTGCAGTGGTGAGCACCTTCTGCCTTGGTTCCCCTGGAGGGAATCGGCTCAGATTGCACCAGCAGTGCTCTCAGCTTTCTACATCAAGAATCCAAGTACTGACACGAAGCACATTCATATCACTAGCTTACCAAATTGTGAAGGTAGATTCACCTCATATTTTCCCTTGAGAGTCCCTCGATATATTCCCTTGAATATCTCCCATATTCAGAGGAGAGCATCGGACATTTCCAGGGGATTATTCAGAGCTCAGGCAGGCAACAGCAAGCTGATGACCAGCCTTGTCACTGCATTGTTCTTCAAATGCTCCTTCTACCTTAGCTGTCAGCTAAGCTAACTTTCTTTGTTGACAGCTGTAGGTATGGAGATCATGGTGTCTTCTGGCATTAGTCAAACAGTGGGACAGTAGCCATTTTAGTATCTTTGGTAATCTTGTGCCCTAAGCAACTATTTTGCTTATGCTTTGAGTCAGTCTTATGCTTCTTTCTTTAATAAATACGTCTGCTTTTCTTAAATCTCTTTGAAAAGAAGTTATATGCTGATGTTTCTGAATGTGTGTGTACTGAAACCCACTAAATAATGTAATGAGATAAAAGAAAGCAAATAGGGCATTTTAATCTTTGCCAATACAGCGAAAGGAAAGCAGAGCGTAGAGAGCATAATCTGCTAAACATGACAAGGAAAAAAGCAGGCAATTAGAGTGAAGTTATATTTTCTGTAATGTGTGTGCATCCATATGGAGACTAAGTATGTGAGTGTGTGCACATACAGCAATAAACATATATACAAATGCAAACATGTATATGAATGCACACATGATGAATTTATAATTAAGATGAGAACAACATTCAAGCCTAGACTCAAAAGTTATCAGAGGCCTTGCAGAGATTCCCCCTGGAGTTTCTGAGAGCTGGGTTTAGTAGCCAGTAATTTCCAATTTCTTAGATAGCGTGTAGGACCATGGTGCTGATTAGCCCTTAAATCACACTCTCCCTGGAAAAGTAAAGTCTTTAATTTCTTTAATGGTTAAAAACATGTCTCTGCTTTTCTCTTTTTCACCTTCAGAAGCTCTTGGTTAATTGCGACCTGGCCTCAATATTTATTTTTGGGTGCTGGGGATAAGGAAGTGTAGCCCTGCTGAAGGAAAACGTAAAGGGGTCTCATATTTGGGGAATTGCTTTCTCTAGTGGAGAACGGATACATCATTTTAATTCCTGCATTTTTAAAGTGATGCCTGGGGTTTTTAATCTTGAGTCTCCCTTTGACATTAATGGGAGTCATGTTGCTGAAATGAGCACGTGATGCTTTGATAATTGAAAGGGACCATGTGTGATAGAATCATATGCGTTGGAGAGGTAAAATACCTGTTCCACTAGGAAATCCTGACAGTTTTCCTTCTAACTCAGGAAATGGAGATATTTACAGCTCATTTATTAATGTATTGTTCAGTCCATCTATAAATGCATCAGAATAGCTGCATTCACTTCATTCATTGGAAGATTTTTGTACAGGATAAATAGACTTTATCAAGTGGAAATGTCCCCTTCCCTAATCTCATCCCATCACTTGTTATTGTTTTTGTGACCCCTGAGTAATCCCTCTCACCCAACATACTTTACATTTTTTTGGATATTTTCAGAACGTTACCCTGCTTTCTTCTAGGCCCTGTTTAATTGATTTAAACGGATTTCATTATTTTAATCTACTGATTTCATAAATCAAGCCTTAAAGTCCCCACAGGGATTTTGTCTATTTCTTTTCCCTGAATTCTCTGGACTTTTGAGGTCTTTTAACAGGAAAAACTTCTAGCATTGCTGCTGAGGAATCCATTAACAATGCAGTGTGAAGGTGTCTCAGAGATGATCTGAAGACCATGTTGGAGAACAAAGGTATTTATTCCCCCTTTTTATGAAGACCATATAATCAGTGGAAGAAGTGTGCATACCCTTCTTCCGGAAACAGATTTTTCATTTCCAGTTAGCATTTCAGAAAGTGACATCAAAGATTTTTGTAGATAATAAGTTCCTTGACCCCATCAGAGTCCATTACTATGTATAGTGCAAGAAAGAAGGAACTGAGAATCAAGATCTTGTCGTTTAAATATTGCTTATGTTATCTGTTGTTTTATCAGTTTACTCTATTCTTACCCTGTCTAATGTAAAGGCATGACAATTTCTCATCAGTAACACAAAACATCGTTATATATATTTACTCTCCCTATTCATCCTCTGAAAAAATCTTGTACATATTTAAGTGGGAAGAAGGAAGACAAATGAAGATAATATACCCTTTTACGATTTGTACAAGGCAAAACAAAAGGAATTTACTGCAGTAACATTTCTGCAGTTCACTGTGTTGAAAACACAACAGGGACTTCAGAAAAGAAAATGAAAAACCAATCAAAATTTAAGCATGTATTTTTAAAGCATAGCAAAAATATCTAAGGAAATTAATTGGGTAAAATAGTCATTAAAGCACAGTTGAGGTTGCTACCACAAATCATTTAAACATCAAAAGCAAAACTTTCAGTCTTTTAATGTTCATTTTCTCCTGCACCCTATGAAGAGTATTTTCTGGTTGCTGCTTTATAACATTTGCATCAAAAGGCCATGTAGGTATCTTAAGCATCCTGGCAGTGGAAGCTGAAATGGAGACATTTTGCATGAAAAAAATATGAGAATTTTCATGTGCTTAATCCAGTTAATTATTAAGTAGGCAAACAGCCCTGTGAATCTGATGGGAACATACATACTTGCTTTACAGTTATGGGCATTCAGGTTTTAAAGGAATGAGCTATTGTGAGGGCAAAAGCAGGAATGGATACAATTAACTTGTCTAAGACTAATCTCAGAAACACTGATTCAGAATAATATTATTTCTCTTAAGTACCAGCAATCTACCCGGAGTCCAAGTCATAGTCCTGATCCTGAGAGGTGTGTGGGCATTCTCACCTCTGTTGATTTCTGCATGTTAACCACGGTATCTTCTTTAACAGCAAAATACAATCAACTGATACAAATACAAAATACAACACAATTGGTATTGGAATCGTCCAGCTCCAGCTTTCAGTAAGAGTACGGAGCAAGGTGTACTTGCCAAAGAAAAAGGAAGTCTGGCTTCATGTCCCTTTTTATTTCAAAGGATTCAAAACTTCATCTCCAGTTTCCCTTGCAAGTAACCTACCTAGCAAATTACAGGGTGCAGTGGCCGGTGAGATAGGAGGGTGATAGAACATCCTGAGATTGAGCTGCTTTTCAGATGAGAAAACAAATCCAGGATGATGGGAATGTGTTTTCCATTCCTGAATGTTCGATTACACACTTGGAAAGAGAGCTATGTTCTAGGAACTGCTCCTCAAATATTTCCCTCTGTATGTCTAAATATAAATAAGCAGAAAAATGTAATCCTGTGTGCTGGAAGTGCAGGCAGTTTCCAACGTGTATCTAACATAAAATTCCTTAACCGTAAAAGAAACTGGGGCTCAAGCACCCTACCCAGCATAGTGTTGTAGCCATCAGTCTCCACCCCTAAGCTCCATCTTGCAATTCTTCATGCCACAGTCTCTACTTTCCTGTCTGAACAGCAGCCCATTTTCAGCAAGACAGACAGATTGCTTCATGGGGAATATTGCCAGTGGTATAAGAGTGGAACTTCAATAGATCTTTTAATGACCAATCTACGCTACAAAAGTTGAACTCTACTCTCCTGTATTGTTTGGATTAGAGAACTCTACTCAGTTTAGTATTGGTTCCTGCATGGGCAGAAGTGCTTAAATTCACATAGATAATGATAATTGTTTCCTATTATCTAATCCTAAGAAACACTCCAATCAGCATGCAAGTGCTTGGGGATCCCCTGGGTGACTCACATCACTTTCTTTCATTGCATTAATCAACATTGTAAGCACCCAGTCTCTTATTCACTGTATGGTGACTTAGGTGTTTGGAACCACCTCTTTGTAGCAGACAAACATATGAAATGTTTATTATGGTTGAAATATCCATAGTAAAACAGTGGAACAGTTTATGGAAGTTTTAGCCTAAATAATTGGGTACAGGGAGATGGGAAGACAGAGGCAGAGCTGTGGTTAAACCTCAGCCATTGTTATTCCCAGTTGTCCCTGACATAAACATTAGTGAGAACAAAAGCGGTTCTGGTACCGCAATGACAGAACATGTAATCCTTAGACTATATAATAATGTTCTTTTATAGCTGTGTCAATGCAATTTTCTTTTGGTGAAGTTTCAAAGCTTGCACATTAAATATGAGGCTCTGAACACCTCCAATATTGAAGCTTTAGCTCAGTAAAAATAATAGCATGAAAATATCAAGCCCATTCTCTTGAGTTTTCATGGTCTATTTCTTTGCTTGCAGCAAAGTTGGGTAAAAGTATTTACCTCTTAAATGTTTACCTAATACAGTATGGAGTGTTGACCTTAAATGGTCTTTACAGCTCTTAGACCATAAAAATAAAATTATGAATGAGCAATTTTTACTCCGCCAAAGCCAATGACTATAGCAAACTATGTTTTTTCCTATTCTTATCCTAAGAATACAAGTAATATCATCTTGTACAATTACTACCATTCACAGATGTCAATGGTCACTTTTTGACTTAACTGTAAAGCCAAAGGCATCAATACTGGTAGACAGGAGGAAAGGCTGAAGTTATTAGATAGTGTCTTTTCGTAATCACTGCTAGAGTCAGTGAGCAAGACCTAGATTCTTCTGATAAGAAAACATGGAACTTGCCTCAGCCAGTTAGATCAGACCATCTAGGCAGTGACCAAAAGAGACTATAGACAAAGAAGCCCTGATGTTTCCAGTTCCGATCAAGCTGTTAAGTGCAAAGCAGAAAACTCTCCCTTGGAGTTGTGCAATAACTCATTTCTCAGCATAATCTCAGCTCTGTGTTTAACACTGTTCATATCAAATAAGCATTAAGAGAATCCATCTGTGGGCTCAAAGCAAGCAACTCCTGCAAGCAGGTTTTTTCCCCTTCCTTACCCTCACAAAAAGTTAACTTATTTACAGAGCCAAACTGCCCTAGGCAACATTTCAAATCTAACAGCGTTTTCTCTGCTGTCTTGTTTGATTGCTCCCACACTCCACCTAAGCCTTCTCCCAGATTCCTCTGCAGCACATTCCCTACAAACTCTGCATTGCTGAATTCAACAACCATGTGCCTGCAACACATTTCACACCAGATGGGTAGGCATCGCTTCACCTTTTAACTAACAGGCTATACACCCAGGGTTTGGCTTTTTTCTCTCCTTCCATGTTAAACTCTGGACTAGCATACAGTCCACCCACAACTCGCAGAGACATGCTGGGATGGGGACTGCAGCCCATGGGTGACCCATAACAGGGCAGGGACACCCTCGAGGGGCGGAAACCATGGATCACTCCTCCTTTATTCTTTCAAGAAATGCACATTTTCTAATATATCTGACTTTACAATTTTTCTCTTTCTCTTCTTTGACTTTCAAGTGCCTTTTCAGAAAAGTCAGTAATTTCTAATAAGCAGCAAACACATATGTATCCACTTATATATATTTCTTAAGTAAAAAAAAAAAATAAAATTATACTATATTCACACAATGTGATGTTGCTCTCTTAGGGTTTGTGATGAGAATCCATTACCAAGAGAAAAACTACAGTGCACTTGAAAAGCATTTTTTTCCCCCCCTTTCACGGCTGGTCCTTTGATCTCCTCTTCTCATGTTTCTGGTTTTTTTTTGTTTTGTTTTGTTTTGTTATGCTTTGTTTTCCCTTCCCCTTTCAACCTGAGGCATGAGTGATGAATACTGATGTAAGAGAGTTTGGTCCTATTCAAAAATCCAGAACACTGACATACAAACCTGTCCAAGTTGTTTATGATTTGTAGGTCAGGAAATCTGTCTAAGATATTTAATTATTTTGTGAGGCAAGAGTTATGCTTTTGGTCACTGGATAGCAGGTTAAATAACTTCTGCAATGCCCCCAGTTTTAATACAAGTCACTGTGAGACTTTATGCAAGCAGCTTTTTCTGATATTATTGAAGTGTATTCACATTTTGGCAAAAATATTAACAAATACAACTTTAAAAGGATTGAAACCTTTCTCATATCCATAGTTCAGCTGGACTGCTGCTAATTCAGTGTAGTTTCTTCTGAAATACTTAACTTTGTGTGTTTGGCTGTATGGATAGATACAATAATGTAAAGTGAAGAATCTGTTCATTTTTAGAGATTACCCTCTCAAAATGAGAATATTGAACAATCTTGCAGAACAACTTTGTTTATGAAAATGTATTAAATTTGGGGAGTCATCTTAAACCATATTCAGGCTAAAATTCCATGTTTTTGGTGTAACATCTTTAAGGTTCACCTGAGATATTAATAGGGCATTGAAGCTATAGAGTTTCACTTCACACACTCTGTTGTGTGTTATTTAAATTGGGAGATTGCTTGCCTGTAAAAAAGCTGTTGATTACAAAAGAAACAGCACTGCAAATGCTTCAGGACATTAAAAATCAGGTAAAAAAGATATCATACTGAGCTCCTCACTTCCAGATGTAATAAAATTGGGTAAACTATTCACCGTGACTAATTTATTCAAAAGTTGCCCCTTCTTGGGCTCATGAATTTATATTCAAACAGGTTTGGATTTCTACAGATTTGTTAGTCAATGTCACAATTACAGAAATAGCTGTACTTTTAATCCTTTCTTTGGACTTTCTCTTTTCACAGTCTTCAAGTCTTACATTGTGCATGTGGCTTTCAGAGGATATGAGTTACATGGAGATATTGCCATGGGGTAGTGACGATGGGTCTTTATAGGATTACTCTTTCATAGCTGTCCTTGTGCATACTAATACTCTGCAGTAAATGCAAATTGTAGGTAACATTATCAGACTGTATACTAAATTGCCGTATAGTAATTTGTTCAGGAATGCACAGTTTGAGAAAAGAATCACCAAATCACCAAGTTCTCACTTTCAGATGAGGTTTTGGCTATAAGATGTGGCTCATCTGTAATTTACTGACTTATCATAATGAATCAAGGTCCATGCAACTCTCTTTCTTAAGAACTAGCACTCATAGAATGAACTAAAGCATCCTGTGATAGGTACTATATACCTTTAAAGTAGGACAAAAGCCTAATATGGAAATCATTGAAGTATTTCACACTGTGCACACACGTGCATTATTAACGTTAGGTCTCAAAGCCAGGGCAGATTGATGGGAGAACCTCAGCAGCTAAGGTAGCTGGACTCAAAGCAATTCCAGTTCACAGGATGGGTGGCCTGATTTATGGAAGGTTCAACAACAGATAAAATAAGCCATTTCTCAGAAAGATTCAATACCTCAGGTTGGACATTATAGTAAAATGGCTTTATGACCATCAGACTAGAAGTTACTTGAATCTGATGTACTCTAAGTACAGAAAACCTTCTTTCAGTTTGTCTTATTGTACCCTTAAAAAAAACCCCTAAGATGGCCTCCCTGATCCTGCATTCTTACAGCGTGGTGTTGTGGTCTGAGTCTCACAAAGCATTTCCAATTATTTCTTTAACACTGGCTTGACTCTCTGTCTTCTGCCCCCTCCTCCTGCCATTATTTTCAGCTCCTCAAGAACTGAACTATATTCTAGAAAAATACTTGGGCAAAACTCAGGGAAGGTCTGATAGAGGACATCTCTGTAAAAGATCTCTGTATGGTGTGGAGAGTATACCAAGATATGTATATGAGAAATCCCTTCTCAACTTTCCTGAGTGGCTTTCCTGACATTTTATGTATTAAATTAATTCACTGCATACATATAAACAAACAAAATATCAAAATAAGTGTGTCATAACATAATATTTATAAATTATTAGAAGAAATTTTAAATCTATCATACTCAGAGTTACTGGATAAGTAGTTTAAGTAAATAACACTGCATTATTCCAGCCGTTACTGTGTAAATGTTCTCATTATTTGCAACTTAATAGCAACACTAATTGTCCACTTAGACTGTTTATTACTGTTTTTTGCTTCTTGGATGATAAACATGGGGGGAAAATCAAATATTCTGTGAGATCCCATTCAGATTTCTGTTAACATTGACTACATAATTGCTGGGATATCCCTTACTATCAAAAACTCTAGCTAAATGAAAAGTGAAGTATATGGTAAAAAAAGCGTCACAAGGTAAGAAAATGAGTCAGTCATCACTGACATCAAGTATTCTTTGATTTACATAATTCCCAAACTAGTTAGAGTCATTACCTCAAGGGCACAGTTACTTCACAGCTGGGACAAACTACATGCATGTGACTGAGAATTAATTGCAGATACCCATCGAGTATAGATACATTTTCACTCAAGTATTTGCTTTGTCTCTTTCCTAGAAGAAACATGTACACCTTGTTTTGTGAACAGAAAAAAATACTTATATATACTATCCAAACAAGTGTGTGGTGTGTACCTGAATGAAGACTTATAGAATCATAGAATCATAGAATAGTTAGAGTTAGAAGGGACCTTGAAAATCGCCTAGTCCCAGCTGCCCTTCCACTCAGTTGCTCAAAGCCCCATCCAACCTGGCCTTGAACACCTCCAGGTATGGGGCATTCACAACTTCTCTGGGCAACCTGTTCCAGTGCCTCGCCAACCTCACAGTAAAGAACTTCTTCCTAATATCTAATTTAAATCTACTCTCTTTCAGTTTAAAACCGCTACCCCTCATCCTATCACTACATTCCCTTATAAAGAATTCCTATACATCCTTCCTGTAGGCTGCCTTTAAGTACTGGAAGGCTGCTCTAAAGGTCTCCCCGGTGCCTTCTCTTCTCCCCAACTCCCTCAGCCTGTCTTCATAGGAGAGGTGCTACAACCCTCTGATCATTTTTGTGTCCCCCCTCTGGACTTGCTTCAGCAGGTCCATGTCCTTCTTATGCTGGACACATCACCGCAGGTGGGGTCTCACGGGAGCAGAGTAAAGGGGCAGAATCACCTCCGTTGACCTGCTGGCCACGCTTCTTTTGATGCAGCCCAGCATACAGTTGGCTTTCTGAACTGCGAGAACATGTTGCCAGCTCATATTGAGCTTCTTATTCACCAACACCCTCAAGTCCTTCTCAGGACTGCACTCAATACATTCTCCACCCAGCCCGTATTTGTGCTTGGGGTTGCGCCGACCCACATGCATTACCTTGCACTCGGCCTGGTTGAACTTCATGATGTTCACACAGGCCCACCTCTCAAGCCTGTCCAGGACCCTCTGGATGGCATCCCTTCCCTCCAGCGTATCGACCGCACCACACAGCTTGGTGTTGGAAAACTTGCTGAGGGTGCACTCAATCCCACAGTCCACGACACTGACAAAGATGTTGAACAGCATTGGTCCCAGTAATGACCCCTGAGGAACACAAGTCATCACTGGCCACCACTTGGACTTACAAAGAATCTTTCTATTTCCGTCTCTCACAACTGATTCATATTCAGCCCGTTCTTGTGGTGAAAGAGGGACATGAGCATATGACAAGTGATTAGCAGGTTTGTAAAATGTTCTGCTCACTGCAAATAAAAAACTCACATCTGACAGCAGCCACAAAGGAAGCAGTATAGACACCCTGCTCTAGATCACTGATGGTGGAGGGAAGAGAATGAAAGAAAGGAGAAACAAAGAGGGCAGGATTTAATTATTCTTTCTCTCATAGAAATTCTATATAAAGACCGAAGAATACACTATTACTGAGTGTAACTGAAGGAAAGCTTAATTGTTGCTTTGGTGCTATCTGTTCTCAATGGATAAGTGAGGAACTAGATTTCAAGGTTTTTATACTTTAACTTCTGCCTTTCACTGGCCCTAAACAAATGCTTTAAAAACAGAAGGAAGTGTTCTTTGTCTAAAGAGTTGATGAACTTCCCCTTTATCAAGAAGTATATTGTCTACTCTTTTGTTTTTAAAGATAGTTGAGAAGAACTGACATAGAGAATTTTATGTTTGCAAAGTGTTGGGTGTTTTTTTAAGTTCTTCACTAAATATATATTTTATACTCTATTGCCGAAGGGATTATCAGCTGGAAAGTACTACTTATTAATAAGTTATTTAAAATATCTTATGTACTATTTTATGACAATTTTGTGTCTTTTAATACAAAGGTACCTTTCCCCCAAAGTCATAAGTCATGATTTTATTTCTTAATCCTCAGCTTTTTAGTGTAGTTATATGATAACAAAACCCATAAAACTCACAGGTTAAGTAATGGAAATAAACAAGTTCTTTAAAAAAAAAAAAAAATGGAAGAAAAATGGGAAAAGGAAGACAAAGTGAAAGGGAGACAAAAAGATTTAAATGTCAATTTAGGGTGCAGTACTGGAACTCCTGACTAAATCATCTTTCATGATGAAATTCTACCTTATGTTCTTATGTGTTTGCCTATCTTCAGCACATTACGGCACCAAGCATGATGAGAAGATCTGGGATCTGTGGTAAAGTCAGATGTCGTCATCAGAGTAAGGTTCTGTAATTTACAGTTCAGGGTAAATTTAGCTCCTGAAAATATATTCACACTTCGACCAGTTTTCTCATTGTGCCATCTCTTTGGAACAGGCCGTTATTTGCAGTGTCAGGGAGAATCAGTTCACTTGCTCTTTTTTTGAGAGTGGTGATTGTTTATGAAGCTTGCTGGATTTCATACCTTACAGAGCAGATACTTGCTGTGCTTGCCTGATTCTTTCATTCCTTTCATGAAATGATCAGTGGGCAATTCTCACCCACTCACAAGGTATATCATGTCTCACTCCAGTTGCTGTGCCCTTCAAAATGTTTACTTGTTTTCATTGTTTTGAAATATCAGAGTCCATTCCAAGATCCTCAGAAAAAGCCAAAGCTGACCTATGCCACCAAAACCGTTGAATAGTCAACCAATATTACATGGCTTTTCCTGAATGACCCACAAGAGAGATATGGAACCTCATAAAGAAAGCTCTAGTATTGGAGATGCTTCCCTGTGTACTTAAATGTACTTTGTACCTAAGATAATGAACCATTGTTTTTTGAGTTTCCAGTACTAATCAGACTTAATTTTTTTTTTTTTATTTTATTTAATTCTTTTGGCTGGGAGTTTGTGGGGGGACACTGAGGTTCCTGACAGGATTTATAAATAAACTAGTGCAAACACAACCACCTGCAACCAAAATGTTCAGGTAAGGCAAGTTGGTGTGAATTACCATCACACAAAGAACCAGCAAAAGCCAGCAATTTAAGAATAACTTTGTGCATGTCTCATTCTGGCCTACAGGAAAACCCAAACTAATTAATTCACAGTCTATTGAGTTTTCTGCTAAAAACCACATGGTGGGAACTAGTGCTTAGCAAAGGCAGGAGGCAGAACTTCGGCCAAAAAAAAGGCCTGTTTAATGCTGTCATATTCAAGCTCAGAACGGGTTCCCTGAAACAAAAACAATCAGAAATCAAAGGCAACAGAGACCTAAGAGAATTTGTGATTTCCATAACGCACACTGTACAAGCAGGCTGGAGAGGACGGCGGGACATATGATTCATCATGGAAGAAAAGAAAAGTGGCTGAAAAGTTGACTACAGCACACTTTTTTATGGAAAGGGTGTTCTTGAACTTGGAATACATCCATCGCTGGTACACCTTACTGGCAATTGTGCAATTTGGAAAACAGATTCAATTAGAGCAGCAGCTTCTTATGCTGAGAGCTGGGAGCTTGTGAATGGGGCAAGAGCTGGTTCTAGAAGTAGTCAATGGTAGGCTAGGAAGTATAAGCTTCAGGAAAGCGTTTGAGATCTAGTACGTATCTCGTAACTGGAGCTAGACTAGATGCATTGCAATCATGGACTGAAGAAATTATTTGAATTTGGCTCTTTGAAGAAGACAGAGAAAATATGTAGTGGAACAGTATTTGGATCATCCTTGAGGAAGAATGAGGTGACCTGAAATCATTTAGGTCCTCAGTATAATGTGATTAAGAGAAGTATATCCACCTCCCCACAGTACTCTAGGAGTTAACAGTGCTCAGACACGTGTGTATCCATTTGAAAGAAAAGAATCCCTTTGCACAACATAGTTTTCGTATTTGTTTTCATTTGTAATTTTAAGTTTGAACTTATAATTGTTTAATTAGGTAAATTGACTTTTTAATTTATTTTTTTTCAAAATTCAATAATGTTTGACTATATTTTATCTGAAATAATGAACTCATACTGTGATAATAATCATGATAGAATGAAATGAAAAAACATTTGAGACATTCCTGTTATCTGGCAACAAGTTCCATCCGGTGGATGTAAACTTAATTGCAATATATTTCCTTAATGATCTGGCCTAATTGGGACTCAAAGATATGGTATCTTTTGAATGTCGCCTTCCTTTAACAAAGTGTTTGTAGTCTGCTCTATTTGAAGCACCTTTAAATGATTAAGCTTATGTATAAGTAATGATTTTTCTGAATATTTAATCAAGACTTGGAAAAAAGGACTGGCAGGAAATCATAAAAATTAGCAATGGGAATGACCTTTTGGGTCATCAGGCTTTTCTTCTTTCTTTTCCAGTCATAGAAGAGTGTAGGTGGTTTCCCCACAGTACTTTTTGTAGTGCTTTTTCCATGTTTTAAAATTTGAGCATTTCATGTTGAAAAAATGGCTGGAATACAGAAATCATGCTGGAACCAAGTTTTCTTCTCACTTCCACTGCTGTAAATTAAAAACCTCATTACCGCTGAAATCAATGCAATTGTTCCCTCTTTCTATTAAGGTGAAAATTAGGGTGCAAATTCCAGGCAACATCACCAGTGGTCTGAATCATCCTTTTGTGGTGTCTGTTTTCTTTGATGATAAAGGAAGCATCCAGTAACTACTTTCCTAACTTAGATTTACTGTTCTTATGTTAATTCACAAATACTTCTGCTGATCATTCATACACATGCACTCGTTAATACTTCAGTCACACACACACACACACAAGTGTAATGAATATGTTTCATCTAAACTGTACCAAGAAAAGCAATAGTTGTGACTAATAAGTTTTAAGTACTTAAGAAGGAATGAACACAAGGTGATGAAGGTGATATGGTGGTTGCTCAGGATGTTCTGCAATTTGAAGTCTTCTTGAAAGGGAAGAAATGGCAGGGAGACACAAAATTGGGTACTGTGGCTACCCACTTGTCTCACGTTGGACGGAGTAGTATGATTCCAAATAATTTTGCCTTTTCATTATCTTTTTATGTTATTTTCTTAGAAGCATAATTTGTTTGCTTTTGTATTTCTCCCCATCTCCTTTCTCTTTTCTCTTTTTTCTTTTTTTTCTTTTTTTCTTTTTTTTATCTTCTTTTTTAAAAAAAAAAAAAAACCAAAAACAAAACAGGAAGGATGTAAAAAACCACTTGACCCCAAAACATAATTGCACTGATATTTCAAACCATTACACTAGCTTCTGCTGCATTCACACTGGCTGCCAGCCATGAATAAAAAACTGACACACTGAGGCAACTTTAAAACCATGTATATATCACGCAAACTCAAACTGTCATGCACCTTTTATTGTAGCTTATTTTTTCCCCGTTATTGCTCATTACCAAAACAGAATAATAGAATCATAGAATCTTCATGGTTGGAAAGGACCTTTGAGATCATCGAGTCCGATCATACACAGACAAAAAAAACCCACAGAAAACCCAAAAAACCAAAAAACCACACAACCAACAATCTCTGCCCTTCAGAGCATGCCCTGAAGTGCCAAATCTAGACGTTTCTTAAATACCTCTAGGGATGGTGACTCAACCACCTCCCTGGGCAGGCTGTTCCAGTGCCTTCCCACTCTTTCAGTAAAGTAATTCTTCCTAATATCTAATCTAAACCTCCCCTGCCACAACTTCAGACCATTTCCCCTGGTCCTCGCCAGGGAGAAGAGGCCAACACCCACCTCTCTCCAACATCCTTTCAGGTAGTTGTAGAGGGCAATGAGGTCTCCCCTCAGCCTCCTCTTCTCCAAACTAAACATGCCCAGCTCCCTCAGCCTCTCCTCATATGACCTGGTCTCCAGACCCCTCACCAGCCTGGTAGCTCTCCTCTGGACACGCTCCAGCACCTCAATGTCCCTCTTGTACAGAGGGGCCCAGAACTGAACACAGTACTCGAGGTGAGGCCTCACCAGTGCTGAGTACAGAGGCACGATCACTTCCCTACTCCTGCTGGCCATGCTATTCCTGATACAAGCCAGAATGCTGTTGGCCTTCTTGGCCACCTGGGCACACTGCTGGCTCATGTTAAGCTGGCCGTCCACCAGTGTTCATGTAAGCAGAATCTTTCTTTTCTTTTATCAGCCTGTACCTCTCCCCTGATTCATGAGTTATGCCAGAGACTAATTTTAGTAATATCACTATGCTTTTTTATCATGGGAGGTGCAAGAGGCCTGAAGCAACTAAGGCCAATCCCCCAGCAGATCGGGAAGGATAGAGCTCGTATAAATGCATCACAAATTAAAAAGGCAAGGGAGAGACAGAACATAAGAAGGTGGCCAAAAAGCAACTTTTTACAGGGAGAATCCAAAGGCTAATATGGAGATCCACATACTAAAAGACATAGGGTGGGCCAAATAGCTGAACTGAATAGCAATAAGCATGCAGTGTCAGAGCCCGTGATATCCCTGATATCCAAGTTATCCACAGAGTCTGGCAAAGGAGCTGGTAAATATGACGCAACATCTCTGGGTTATCCACCGTCTTCTGGAGTTACAGCTGAACACTAACAGGTGCGTGTCTAAAATCTCAAGTATGTTCCTGTAGGTGGGCACATGTATTGCTCCTTTTTCAGACTTTTAAACAGACTTTTGTCTATTTGTGAAGCTTATTAAACCCATCTTTTTCTTCCCAGAATTATGTCCAAGTAATGCAAAACAAGCACACTAACTGGTTTACAATTTCAAGCTTTTTGCATTTAGCTTCCGTCAGACCCCATGAATCTTTTATTCAAAGCTACACCATGATCAAGATCCAAGGTACATATGGGGGCCTGCTTCTCTTTCTTTGGAGATGTTTAATTCTTTGTTGAATCTACAGAAAGCCTACGTACGCACCTCTGGGATGTACACCTCTTGGTGTACTGGGCTTGGAAGTACCTCTGCCAGCTAGGTGACTCTGAACTTCACTGTATATAATGTATTTGCCCAAAGCCACAGTGAAACTCTGGGAGAGTTGAAAATTGATTTCCACAATCAAAATCACTCTCACAGTAAAGAACTTGAGGTGTTCCAACATATTAATTTACAACAATGTCAAATGAGGCAGAGAAGGAGAAGAATTAGAGCATGTTTTACATAGTCTGTATATCATTAAAAAAAAAAAAAAAAACACGAAAAAAAAAAACAACCAACCAGCCAACCAAAAAAAAGACAAACCCACTGCCAAAACACAAAATAGGGAATTGCTTAAAAGAAAATAGAGTTGCAAAACATTACCAGAATACTGTCCTAAAAACATGTGGGTTAATGGTTGGACTAGATGACCTGAAAGGTCCCTTCCAATCTAGGAAATTCTATGACACATTTTCTTCCCTTTGCAAACACCAAGCAGCTGAAGAATGAATCTCCCAACAGATGTATTTTAGTTTGAGAGTAGATTAAAGGCTGATACATACAAATCAGTCATAAGTGGTGTGGATGGGACCAACTTGCTTAAGGAACTTTACTTTTACCCCTTTTACTTTTCACCATAATTCTGCATGACGTTTTGAAAAGGCATGTCTTCAGTTTGAAAGGCGACTTTGTGGGCCAAGTGTCTTACTTCAGGTCTGAACCTAACCCAGTGCTTTACCCAGGAGAGGAAAGAAAAAAAAAAAAAAAGTAAAAAAAAACCACCTTGTTTTAATATGTAAGTAGTTAGTGTTATTCTTTGCCCTCATTTGCCACTGCAAATATGCTTCACTTTGCCTGCAACCACAAGACAGTCGATGATCCTTGCGTCAGTGTCAGGGCTGTTTCATAAATCAGCCAGCAGGAGGTGGTCCGAAAGCCAAATTCTGAGTGCTCCCCTGGGGTCTTAATGGGTTACCTTTGAATTGGAGCAAGCCCTCATGGGTCCCAGGCTGTTTGAACCCCATAACCAGGTCTTCCACATAAGTAGCTATCAAGCCAATGGGTCTTCTGGGTTCTTACTTAATATGCTTAGAGGTTTTGCTATTAGAATAAATTCCAGTTCTTTTTGTTACTAGATTCCCCAGGCTTTCAGACTACAGTTTTAAGCACTCTAAATGCCACCAGTACTCATTATCCCACCTCCCACTCCCCAGTGGAATTCTTAAGTGACAAGAAGCTGGAAAAATACAGATGGCATAATTATATATTTTGCAGTTGATTAATCACCACAAAACATTAATCACATTTGGTATAACAATACATAATCAAATTCTTTATAGTAGAAATTAAGTTTCTTTCTGATAGGAATGGATTCCTTTAGGATATTGACATGGCTTTTCAGCATCTGTTTTGCACCAATTCCACATCTGCATTTGATTTAATCAGCTTTAGGGCTCTGCAAAAATATGGCTTTAAGGTTTGTTTCATGTTTCTAAGTGCACATGTTACTAATAACAGAAGTGCAAATAGAGATATATCTGCTCTAACAAACTACTCTTTGTATGCTACACTTACTCATTTTCTGCCTTCAGTGAATCTTTTACTTTTCTCCTTTTAAGTTAGTTTGTTAAACAGAATAGAAAATTTCTTTTGAAACAATTCAAGTTGGTAATATATTGACAGAAGAAAGAGGGTCTAAATAGTGCACCAAAGAACGAACTCCACATAGCTTGTTATAACTGTCAAGATCAAAGGCATGAGGAATTGGTGGCGTTCCCGTGGTCAAGGCACGGGCCAACATGCCTTGTTGTGGCCAGTCACATCAGATATACTCACCAGCCCATTGTGCTGTCTTTGACTCCCTCTTCTCGATTGCTTGGTCTATGATTCTGTGATAGATAGCTGTCCTGAAAAGGAATAACCTTTGGTGTTTGTTCAAAGCCATGATTTTATACCACTGGCCCATAAATTGTATGTTGTCCTAGGATATGCTAAAACTGGTTTCAGCTGTGTCTTCAGATGTGGGTGAAGGAGGCCATGGCTTTCACTTCCAAAATTGTGCTTTACCAACCATATTATGGAACAGCCAGAGGCCAGTACATATTCCATCAATGCTGCTAAATCTGGGTCATGGTGCAGTAAAGCAACATAAAATGTGTAAGCCAGAGGCAGAATAATCAAGCAGATTTGGATTTAATTGCCCACTAGTAAGGGATACTCTCCCCAAGATAAAACATGTAAACATAACTAAGAAAGACTATAAAATCCAGGAAGAAAACTCCATAAGATTAACTCACTCCTGCTCATTTGTATTTTAGTCCAACATGAAATATATGCTTTTCTGGTAGATTAAGTAAACTAGCTGCAGCACATAGGCTAGAGAACTGTTTCTGTTCAGGCAAGGGATAATGAAGTTTGGGATGCGGAAGCTCAAACTTGTCTCAAATCCAGTCTGACGGAGGTTTTTGAGGATGTTTCTCCCCATTTCTCAAGGAAGTATTCTGACCACCAGGATGAACTGGAAAGGAGATTTCATCCTCTATCAAACAATCTGCTCTGAGAAGACTGTTGGCTTCAAGTGGAGAGAGATATTCTCTGTTCAGCTTGGATTTATGTGTCTTTCTGTTTCTCCCATATTGTGTCTTTAAGTGTCCTCCTGTCTCATCTGTTAATCCCATGGAGATACCTAAGTTATCTATATAGTCACTGGCACTTAGTTCCTCTGAATCATGTTCAGAAGACATGTACTGTCTCTTCTAATTGTATGGGAGATGTCTGTTCCTCTGTGACAGACTCAAGACTATTGGTTAAAAAACTATACGAAGATGAATGCCCTGGTTTAAATATGAATCCACTGGCTTCCACTGTACTTTTCTCAATTGAGATACAGATCACTTTTGAAAAAAATGGCAGCAAGGTTATTTTTTAGAGTTAAAAGAAAATTTACACTAATAGTATCTCAAACCATGAATTGCATCACTTGTTTAAATAAGAGCATTGTGCAAGCAGATTACTAAGGAAAACAGTGCTAAGCAAAATCAATAAGAAGCTGTATCTCACATTCTGTGTATTCAGCTCTTGATTTTGATACCTAAGTGCAGGATTCAGAATATGTGTGCATTGTAAAAATAATCGTATTTATCATATGTTTGTGTGAGGGACAGCAAGAAAGCAAAGCACCATATTTGTGTGTGTAATACTATTTGCTGCTACATGAACATTATTTGTAAATTAACCATGCAACCTACAAGCAGTTATTAAAAAACAAACAATTAAACAAAAAAAAAACCCCTACTTTAAAGTAAACTAGATCAACTAGGTTTTGAAACAAAGAACTAAGACATGTTTTCTGAACACATAATTTGTCAGCTGGTGCTCAAAATTGGGATGTTACTGGCTTCTATGAAACACTTTTAGAGCTATGAAGAGTGGTGCTATAGAAATAAAGTGACTGATGTTCTGCCAATAGAAACCTCAAAAGGAGGTTGAAAAACACAGCACGAGTTGCTTCTGAAGCTGGAGATAGGGAAGCATTACGTTTTATTTTGCCCTCTAATATAAGCCCCAAAGCATTGTTTCACTAAAACGGGTCTGCTACCTGAACTGAGTCCAACTCAGTCTCTTAGCACAAAGGCAGTGATGAAAAACCCATTCAGCGTGTCACTGTAAAATTTCCTTGTTTATTGCTGGAGCGAGCAGACCACAGGGTCTTCACATCCGCAGGTTTTGACTTCTATTTTATTGCATACTGAGGAGATGTAGAACCAGCTGTGCACTGCTTATTCATACCAGGGAACTGCTACTTGCCCAACATCCCCACTGATAATAAGAGAACTGCTTCAATTGTAACTGTTCACAGCTATGAAAAAGTATGTCTGAATCCTTAAGGACACACAAGGGTACTGCCGTGATCAATGGTAGATGTGAAAATTGCTTACTTACTTTGGAAAAGCTTTTGTTTTGACTGTCCATGAAAAATTCCCTTGTCACTCCAGCGTGCTTTGGAGCCTTTGAATGCAAGAACTTTATTCCCTAATCATGTTTGCCAATGAGTAAGGAGAATTTCAGGATCATGATTCTAATCCTGGACATATCCCTTTGTCCCCAGGAAGCCTCTACCAAACAGAAGCTGAAGATCTGGCCAGGGCTTATATAGGAAAGGAAACATGCCTCTGATAAAGTGTCATTTGAGGAATGCCTACAGAATCTCATAGTGCCTTAAAAAAGATAGTCTTGAATATGTGAATATTTTCTCAATATCTTTGAAATTAATCAATGTATTTTAGTGCAAGTCCTTTAGCGTGTAATGTTGATCCTTGTTAAGGATTTTCCTTTCTAGTGCACTCAAAGCAAAGTAAATTTGACATTAACACTGTTGTATAACCCTTTTGCCCTCAGTTTGAATATTTAAAGCAGGATACAAACTATCTTAGAGGGAAGAATCCTGGGCTGTCAGTAAGTGGAAAACCAATGAAGTAACAGGTATTTCTCATCCCTGTTCTTACTGTCTGACATTTCTAGGGAGACAGACAGAGTCTAGTCCTTTGACGCAATTGACATATATGTTAGAAAAATGCTATTCTGATCTCTGTGCTCAATACATCCTGTAGTGGTTTTACATATTCTCCAGTAGATATTTATTACTAGTAGCCTTAGCAGTCTTAGACTTACCTTTAATTTCTAAAGGTCTCGGAGAGTAATGTATATAATTAGATGCTACATGACTGCAGCATACTGTTTACTGTAAGGAATAACAAGAATATTGTTCTAGGGAAGCATAAGAGTATATTTCAACTGCAGCTGCAGTTGCATTTATATAGTAGATGTATCCAAACTAGTACAACTCCAGTGGAGGTAACAATGAATCCTCAGTCCTCACGGATGCTTCTGAACTGTATGCCACTACAGATAAAATTGCTGTGGGTAACAAAGCAATGTAGGTTAAAGTTAGGTTATGTATGATAGCTTCTTCTGAGGCCAGATCTGTAATAAAAATACAAGTCACGTGGCTGTTCCTTAAAAGAGTTAAGTTACAACAAGAAAGAAAAGTCATAAATTGACTAACAAGGCGAGGAGAATATTCATTCTTTCAGGTATGGAAAAGCTTATGGTTCTAACATTTTCACCAAGCAGCTAAAATATTTTGAACCTACAGCAAAGACCTGTTTACTTCAACTATTTAATTCATTTAAGTTGTTTACAAAGATCTCAGTATTGCAACAAATAAAGTTTGCAGCACTCCTAAAGTCAGCAGAGAATATTTCAAAGCTGAAAAACTCCAAGCCTATTTCTTTACTATGCTAGCTTTATAAATAATATAAATACCTCATCCTAAAGTACTTGGCATCATTTTTTGAAGACCAGCTTCTTCCAGAGGAAAATGGATTGCACTTGAGAAAGTCATATACTGGTCAACATTATGCGAGATGTCAAAGAGGATCTTGAAAAGTCAATTGTAGATCTGCCAACAACACATGACATTCTAAAACACCAAAGATACCTTGCTAAAAATATGCCGTAATGAAAGATCTTCCCTTAATATGGCTGATTCAATCCCTATTTGATGCTTATGTTACCTAGGATTGTGTAAGGCATAGATCTTTTTCTAGAGAGATCTTATTCTAGATTCTTATTCTAGTTCATTTGAATGAGCAACATATCCAAAAGCTTCAGCAACCTTCCAATAGCCAATAGCAGATAATTTTTGCATCACTATAATGTGGAGAATTTTAGTCCAAATTAGTCATATTAAGTGGACACTGATCTTTACGTCTATATAAAGCATATGGCCACATACCTCAGACCCAGTTATCTGGGATGATATTTATTCCACTCAGCTTTAGACACACAGCAGCTGATCACTCAGACTATTCAATTATCTTAGGATAAAAGGAATTACTCTCAGAAGTTGCCCATCTCTGTCTCCATCAACTATAGAAGGATCACGGAGGCCTAATGTAAACTGAACAACTAATTTTTAAAAGGCTGAAGGTGGGTGAAATGAGTTGCGCCACAGGAAAGCATTCACAAGGAATTTTGGATGCACAGGACAGGTTGAGGACACTAAACATTCAATAAATGAATTTTCAATGGTCCTTGGGTGATCAAAATCATAAGAAAGCCTTTTGCCACAATAGGTCTGTTTAAAAGCTGTTGTAGACTATACAGCTGGCAATGAGGCTTTTACATCTCAACATTTAATAAGTGTTTGGAAATGAATATTTCTGAACACATATCTGCAGATGTTAGAAACAATTTAACACAGAGACATCAGAATCCCCTCTAAACAAACATGAGTAGGGCAAAAGGTAAAATATTTAAATGGAAACATTTTAATTTAAAGAATTTAAATAGCGGGAGGTGAAAAGAGATCTAAGATACTCATCAGTTGTGTACTACTAGAATACCTGTATAATGCTGTGGGGCTGCCCAGAGATTTACAGACCAAGTTGTAACGTGCATGATTTGAAGAAAATATACAATGATAATAGAAGGATGTCAGTAAGAAGACTGCAGTGTATTTATACCGTCAAGAGTCCACTCCAGTGATATCTCTGATGTAATAAAAGACTAGTATAGAATCATATGCTAATACTCTTGCTCACATTTCCCTCAGCTGTTTCACAAACTCAACTTCCCTAGACATTCATAAGAGTTGCACCCGAGCAAGGACCAAGCAAAGGCAGAATCAGCAACTCAGGAATAAGTAATTTTAGGAAAGTACATTGATTAGCTATCTCTATTCTTGTTTAAACATATTCCTGCTACATTGTTGACTGAGAGGATTTGCATATGAAAGCAGAATGTGCTCCAGTGTTGAGGAAAAGGTGAGGTGCTCACTGTATATTTATGGAAAATAAACTGTTAAAGAGTAACAACCAGCTCTGAAACTTAAGGGGTAAGGAGAAAATAGAGAGAGGGAGAAAGAAAGAGAGATAGAAATCTAGCAGCTTTTGACAGGTATGCATAAATCTTCCTGAAGGGTAGAGTCACCTGAGGAAAGAGATTGTGAGAGACCATTAAACCTTAAGAGTTTTGGAAGGTTTCTTAGGAAAATATGAAAGTTTGCAAGGCATGGACTGGCACCTCCCAATGCAAACTGAAGATCATCAGGAAATCTCTTTGTCTATGAGGTATTTGGCTCAGAGGGCCCACGTTAGGAGTGATGCCTCACAGGAAGAGGTATTGGTAAAGGGCAAAGTTGTGCTTTCTTAGGTCGCTGAGCAGATGCTGTTCATGATGGACTGTTGTTGCAAACCATAGCAAATCCAGTATTACTAAACAGTACCATTTAAATGTCCTGCCGTATAAGAAACTAGACTCGACTATTCTTACTGTCATGATCCAGCTGCAGCTTTCTAGGCCAATCTTTTCACATCTGTAGCAGGCCTGGGCTGAGCAATAAATGAGAGTGGCTGTAGGTCACCTGTGTTTGAAGATAAACAGTTTGGCATCAGGTAACTCCTTTCCCACAAAGGGAACAACAGAGTAATGTATGGAAAGGAGAAAAGGTTTTTATTTACCCTTCATCCCTCTATTCATTGGTTGCAATTCTCAACTTTGAGTCTAGTGTTGTCCTTACGTGGCTTTTGGTATAAGGTGAAGAGCTGTTTGCTTCTGGTTTGAGAAGCTTTTGTCTGTCTGTTGTCATGAAATGGGGCAAAGAAGAAGTAAGGAGGGATGGGACTAGGTGAGGTGTCTGTTAATTGCCCACTTTGCCTGCTTTCTCACTTTTCCATATTCTTGTGGGGACAGTCAGAAAGGCAGCATTCCAATCCCTTCTCCAGTATGCAAAGCTTGCCTGATGATATAACTTTTTTTTTTCCTATCTTTCTTAGATGATGTTCTTGAATGTTGCTATTTTGCCTTTCTTCACAAAGTTCCTACCCTGTGGTAACCCAAAACAAAAGAACCCACTCCTTCCCTCCACTACCGACTGCATTTCATGACCGGTGATCAGACAATGATCTTCATAAATCTGTAAAGACAAAAAAGACAGTGCAGAATGAACAGTTTAGAACCTATTTCGCTCTAGGATTTGGCTTATGTTTGTGAGATTTTTTTCTTCACTAAGAAATTAGATCTATAGATAAACAAAAGATCAGATAATTCCATTTTCTCTTGTTGTTGTGATATCAAACAGGATCATACTAGAAAATCAATAAGGAATTTCAGAAGATGCAATGCTTAGAAAATTATTTTGTCTTTATTTCACAATTTCATTAGATATTCCTTACTATGACTAGCAGAAAATTGGTGATTTCAGCTCATAGGCATACACACTTCGTCACTTGGTCTGCTCAGAACTGTTGATGTCAAAATGAACAAGTTATGATAATTTGATAAAACAAAAAATAGAATTATGCTATCATTGCATATGAGAGGAGTTTGCATGTACTGTTGCAAAATTGAATCACCAAACATCTCTAAAATTCCAGCCTTTCCTTGTCTCTACCAGCATGGAAGCTGACAGGACAGTAAAACCTAGCAGCAGTAGCTTCCTTCTCTTCAAAAAACCCAAAGCAGAAAATAAATAAATAAATAAAATATGCAAAACCCCCAAACCAAAAGATGTTCCCAAAGTACAAAACTCAGATCAGTGCTTTCCTAGCCATAGATGACAAAATGGGAAAAAAAAACAAACCACAATGTCCCCTTATGCTTCTCTCTTTAAAGCAAGCGCAGTCCACCTCTGAGAAAGAGAAATAGCTAAAACCACAAAAAGACATAAAGAATGATTCACCTCAGCTAATTTTAGGTCTTTATATATTTTATGTTTATTCCTCAGATAGTTTTAAGTTTACCTTTATGGAAAACCAAAACCAAAACCAATGAACCCATGCACTTTAAGAAAAGCAGTTTCTTTTGATGACATATTTTAGATTTCTGACTAAGAACAAGGTGTATTGTATCCTAAAAATAACTATTTATCTCCTTGCTTCTTAAGAGCCAGAGAATCACAAGCTCAGGGGTAAGATCTACAATTAATCAGATGAAGCCTACCCTTAGCGGTGGCAATAATGACAGTGGCGATATTAATTGAACTGTTATGGCTGCAACTAGATGCCATAGTTTCAAGGCAAGCAGGGTCTTTTTACAGTGTTTGGGGAGAAATACATAATAAGAATGGGATCTTCAGAAGCTAAAATCTAAGTAGTTTACTGAAAACCATGAACATTCTAAAAGATTCACTTATCCATTGTCATGCAAATGCCTAGCCCTCAGCTGAAGATTCCCTTTACGTTAGACTGCAAATTATGAATTTTATCTAAAATTTGGAGCTACAGCAGGTCATGTCATGTTTCTATTTTTTCCCATAAAGAAGCAACATGGAAAGGAAGTGCAAGTGTATGCACTGCACCTTAAATGTTTGGCGGTTGTAGCACTTCTTTTGAGAAAAAGTTTCTTTAAGTACCCAAAGTGTTTAATTTATGAGATCAGAGCTCTCATACCTCAGGAGGGGGAGAATCTCCACTGGGTGATCAGGTATTCTTCAGTGCATTTCTATCTTGGTAAGAAAGATCAGGAAAAGGAAAGAGAAAGACAGTGGAAGAGAGGTGTAGAAATCAACGAACTAAGGAAGAAGTGCTAGGTACAAGTTCCTGCTGTATGAAATACTTCACTAATATTAAGTATTAGTTTCATTATTTTAATATAGGCTGCTTATCTGCTTCTCAGTGCAAAAGATATCTATCAACCCAGAACTGCCTAAAAATTCGTTGGACAGACAAGCTAGAGGCTCCTGGATTTAGAGGTATTTTCCATAAAATAGGCCACAGGATCATAGGATAATTTGGGTTAGAAGGGATATAAGGAGCTTCCAAACTCCTGCCCAAAGCAAGGTGCGTTCTGAAGTCAGACATAATTTCTCAGGTCTTTATCTAATCAAGTTTTTACCAAAGATTTGCTCCTTGGTCAGTCTGTTTTCAGCCTGTACATCTGAAAGGTGATCTTTCACAAGTGCAGGACTTCGCATTGTTGGATTTCATGAGATTACTGTCAACCCATTCAGGTCCATTCAAATCTGGGGTTCCAACATTTCAGAGAACTGGGTTGGGCACAGTGGTCTTGGGTGAATGAGAAATGGACAGGCAGAACATTCCTGTACTACCTGCTGAGGCTCGCAGGTCATGCAGGAGACAAATTTTCATGCAAAAACTCAGGCAGAACTGAATTGTTGTCTTATGGGATGACGAGACAGAGAAGGTGGACTTGTCCAAGCCCAATAGCTTGCCCCCAAACTGTAAGACAACCATATGGGTAGGAAATAGGCAAAATGCCAGTGCTAGACAAAGGAAATCAAGCTTACTGTTACTCTAGAGACTAGCTTTTAGAGCAACCTCATTGTGGTTATGAGCAATCATCCAGTCTGTGAAATGTCATTCTGTTGTCCCCAGGAATCTTCTGTGTAAGACTGATCCAACAAGCACCATCTGAAAATGCTGAGCAGAATGGCCTGTATAGAGATAGGGAGGACACGTTTGGCCAGATTTCAGATGACTAAATAAAATTGTCTGAATGGCTACCTTAAGGCATCTAAGATCTGCCTTAAGCTGGCAGATATTATGCAGGAGATATAGGAGGTCTGTTTCTGTACAGATTGGCAGCTGGAGGCACCTCAATCAATCTTCTGGTTTCAGAATCCTGAAATCGAGGCACAGGCTGGGATCCTAGGTATAGCGCTATAGGAGCTCCGTATTTTGCATGTATCTGCAGGTAGAAACCAAAGTATAAATTATTTTGATGCTTATAGTATTAAAGCAAAAGCTGAATAGGGATTCTGAGGATCAAAAAAGCACTTTGTGAAATCACTGCTGAGTCATTTGCCCATTCCTATGAAAGAAGCCATCAGGGAACTGAAAACAGATCTTCCAAACTTAGCTCCAGGGCTTCAAAAGCCACGCACTTTTGTGTGGCTTGATAATATATAATAAATATAATATTACGAAATGGATAAAAAAACCCAAAACCAAAAACCAAAGCACTGCTGGTTGCATGAACTGAAAGATTTAAAAGGTTTCCTTTTATTCTATCTGGGTCAGTGCAAACAGCCATAGCTGTTTTTATTTTGTGGGAAATAAGTCTGAACTCACCGGCCATTGTTTCAAAAACAAAAGTTTTAAATCAAAAAGGAAAAGAAGAAAGAAAAAAAATCAAGTTCAGCAAACTTTTATAGTGCAGAAGAAGAGCCACTAAGCATACAATCAAGTGTTCTCAGACTAAATGACATGCGCTTTTGCTCTGGTGAGCGATCCATATTTTAAGTGTCCCTATATACCATTATCATGCATAACAACCTGTCACTATTATTCATGTCTTTTTCCCAATATCCATATTTTGACATTACCACTGAAAAGATCCGGTGTGCTCAGTGGCTTCTTAAAAATAAATAATTGAAAGCTACTGTAAATTATATTAAGCCTCGACATGGCTGACCCTCTCTCGCCTCAGTCCATTGCTATCTCTTTAAATGTATTCCCTCCTAAATTATATTGTAATTTAGAGGTGCTGAAGTCTTAAGTTTTTTGATTCAAATGTAACTTCCTTCCCAATGCATAATTCATTTTCACTTTGTTCTTGGTGCTGCGTGTGCAATCGCATTTTTGGCAGCCAAATGCAGGCTGAAATCAACAACTCTGTAAAGGGTGAGAATGAAATCAGAATGGACGGCTTGGCGGAAGAAATATTAAGCATGTCACAATGTTTTGTACTCTATTTTGTGAAATGGAGACAAAAACCTCAAACAACCGTGAGTTTAAAGGGAGAGAATGACATTTAAAGTCTGAAAATTATCCACTGCTGATGTCATGCTGTTGTTGCATTTAATTACTTTTCACATCACAGAAGCTGATGGCTTCTGAATGTTTTCATGCCATAAGATTTTTTGATGAGGAACATACTCTCCCACTTTTCATTTTTTAAGGTGGAATAAGTCAGCCAATCTCTGTAGACTCAGACGAAGACCATCAGGCTTATCTGATAAAAATGAGTGTCACTAACTTTAGAATACTGACCTTATTTTCTGAAATAAGATCCCTGAACAAGTCTTAGAGCTCCCATGATATTAGTATGTTATTGGGTCCAAATTTCAACTGCTTTAAGGCAAACTGGTTTTGCCAGCTTATGTTGACTGACAGTCATACCTTTGTTTATATCTTTTCACCACGAATAAGTAGTACTGATAACAGACTCATTCAAAAAATAACATCCTCCAGTATTATGGTTTTCTTAACGTGTAATTATATCTGCATGTCAGAAAGTGGAAATTAGACAGCAAATTAGACAGAAGTGCGGTTGTAACGTGATGGATCAATGACAAAAACATGTCATATTGATGTGCATTCATGAAGATTTCACATGATCAAGCATAAAGATGACAAGGTTTTTCCTTGTGAGATCATACAGCGCCTCAAAGATAGAAAGGTGAAGAGAAAGTTGTGAAAATTCAAAACAGTCTAGGAAAGTGAGTCGTATAGAAGGACAAATTTACAAGAAGGTAGTAAATGATGCAGAGATGACATGTAGTGACCCAGGAAGACTTACATAAAATCTGTGAGAGAGAGAGATGGTGGATAGGGATAAGCTATTATAAGGAAAGCATTAAAGATGGAAAATAAAATAGGGTCCAAAATGCAACTGAGCCATAGAAACCTCTCTCCCCACCAAAGAGTTCTTAGGGACTTTTCATTTACCTGAATAAAGTCATTTGTCAATAAATTATAAACAAGCACTCTTGTATTATTAGAAGTGCCTAAATCTTGTTGAGTGAGGCTGACAAATCATAATGATGACCACAACCTGTGTGCCAGTAATGACAGCCCACCTGGCTAACACAATCGTCCTTTTTCTCATGTCTTCCTTCCTTGCCCCACCATAAGACTTTGCTTCTGTTTGCTGCGGTATGTTCAACCTTTGTACATCTGAAGCATGGCACAACTGGCTCCCTCGAGACCTGATTCATTCCTTAAGTGATCAATGTCTTCCTGCCACCTCCCTCTATCCCTGTCCAGTCTTACTTCATCACAACATTAACCAAGAGGATATATAGTTCCTCAGCAGAACTCAAGATCAGGATGTTCAGTGTTTTGAGTGACCTGTACCTTTGCTTTTCGTCTAGGTTTTCCTCAATTCAGTTTATGATCTTAGATTTTCCCTGCTGATTTCTCACTATCCATCTGTCCCAGCATCGCACCTTGTGCTCGTTGTTATACTAGTGGGGCAAGCCGTGTTTGCACGATAACACCTCCCATTCCGATGTTCTTCTGTGTTTTTTTTTTCATGTTGTTCTGCAGGACTAGAACAGCTGTCCTGAGGAAATATGCCAAGCCCCTTAACCTTGCATTATTCAAATCTCTCCCTAGGGGATCAGGAAAGCCTGTGAGCATCCTCCACTTATGGGAATCTTCTTTTGTCAGTTTATATGGTATAATCTCAGCCCTATTCCTCTTGCTAGACAGAAGAAGCCTATTGCATTAAACAGGCCATATTTTCATTGAGTCTGTTCTGAAAAGACTGAGATGCCTACCCTGACTCATTAAGACAAAGAATGTGAAGACAAAGAAAATAGTTCAAATGGGACATTTAACTAATCTCCTTTTAAAGCTCTGACACAAAAAACTCAAAGTGAATTACAAGGAAGAAAAGGAAAACGTATGAAATAGAATCTACATCAGTAGATTTTGACAGCTGCGATATTATAGGCTGAATTAATGTTCCATAAATATACATTGGGCATTTCCATTATAGTAATGTCAGCTCTCATTGTCAGTTGAACAGGTGCCTATATAGTAAACCACATATGACTTCTGAGCCGTATGTTGAGTTGTATTTTCTGATATAAACTGATACTATTATATGATGGGATACAACCAGCCTTTAATTTCTCTACTAAAAATTTATACTAAAAAAATCCCCACCCTCCAAAAAAAACCAAACAAAACCCACAACAGACAAGTTTCTGATATTTATTGTAATAGCATATTTTAAAGTGAGGTGAGGTGATGTGGAATGTTCAACAGTGTCATTCAGATCAATAAATATAAAAACAAAGGAGCCCATTATCTGTTTTCAGAGCTATCTTTAAGGCAAAACTAAGATGAGAAGCCAGCAGTTAAAACACTGGGGTTTTTTTCAGGTACTGAATTGGTGCTGGTTAGGAATGATGGCTAAGGAACTAATTAGAAAACAACCTCCAACACCCAAAAGGAAAAGATGTAAAAAAAAAAGGGAATTTCTGAATCACTGCTTGCCTGTGCCTGGATGAAAGCTGGGATAAACTTTTTGTGAAAAAGATATGACTTTTTTTCCTCACCAAATAAAAGTAGATAAAATTGAGGTTTTTTCCTTTAATGCCTTCTTTTTTTTTTTCTTTTTTTTTTTTTTTTAGATTGGGGACATGCAGTTTGTCTGGACCCGTGGTACAGGAGAACTTTGGCGTTGGTCCACCCCTTGGGGAAGTACTAACTACAGTGTTTGAAAATCTCTGTGCATCCAGCAAGCGACAACATAACAGATGGGTGAGTTGGTCACAGTAGCAAAGACTTTTCCTTGCATTATCACATCACAGGAAGCTTCTGAGAGAAAGGCACAACTTCACACAGCCTTAACTTCAAGCAAAAGAGGAATAGAATTTTTCACATCCTTACATTGCCTAAGAAGCTACTCAGAATGAAATGTCACAGTTCTGCTTAGCACAAAAGTAAACGTGGAATATAATTGTTTGTCATCTTTTATTTAAGTTGCGGTTCTATTCAAATTTCAGGCATGCTTAATTTGACCACAGCCAACTGTCTAAACAAGCAAGCTTCAGTAGTTCTGCTGCATCAACAACCAACTTAATAACATTGGCTTACATTTTTACATGAATTTTCTCTAGCTTACTGAAAACGCTGTTTCCTCTGCTCACTGCCATAGGCTAGTTACCTGTAGTGGAGCTTAGTTTCAGATACATTGAATATAATGAGAAAAACTAGCATCAGATACAAGAATACTGCCAGCAGCAATCTGTGGGAGAGGCTATCTTATCACAATTCCTCCCTCAGCTTTCCATCTTGCAGTGAACCTGAACTGAAAAAAAAAAAAAAAGGAAAATAATAAATAAAATAAATGATGGAATAGACCTATTAGAAACTGTGTTTTCATTACACCAGTCCTCTAGAGAAAATGGCATGACATTGTATAGGTTCCTATCTTTAAGACAGGGTTGAACCTATACTGTTTGGACAGTATAGCAAGTCCTACTTACTTGCTTGTGACCATAAAACAAATTTAATAGTGAAGCAGGGAACAGACACAAGGATATCTGCTGACTGCAGCCATCCACTTAATCCATAAAAGCAGCTGTATTACTATAACAGTCCAAGGAGTGTGCTATTACCAGCAATTCAAATTAGCAAACTACAAAGTTATGGAAATAACTTCTCGGCCTGGCCTACTCTTGCTTCTTTCTCCTTTTAGCCCTACGTTTTGTGAGTCTTGCCTGACTCAAAAATCCTTGTGCTTCCAAAGCATTTACACTGTTGGTGCTTTTATAGACAGCCGTTACTTCCTCACGTGGCCATCAGAGCTAAGCAGAACGCATCACTCATTTGATTCCTTCCTAACTAATTGAGACCACAGCGATGTGTATAGGTACTAACACCAGTTCTACTGACTCTGTTTCATTCACAATCTTGGCAGTAAACCAGCCAACCCTGAACTGAACTGCCGTCAAATAATCCTACCTTAGTTTCTCTTTTCCCTGCCTGAAAATAAGGAAATTCATGACTCCACATGACTGTGGAAATAAGAAACGCCTGGGACTTTTTCGAGGTCTGTACAAAGTACGGTGTGGCATTCACTAAGTGACCTTAGAAATGCAGAGGTGGCCAAGATTTGAGCCTTAAAGTGTTAAATCCAAAGCTTTGATCATTAAGCAAACAACATTCTTGACAGATCACTAAAGCTTGTATTCTCAGAGGGTCTCTCAGAAGGCTCAAGTGGGAAATTATGGAGTAGCATTCTTCATCCGAATGCTGTAAATTTTTTGGGTCTGTATGCAAAGATACAAACATTATAAGAATGTCCTGCTTTGTGAGGGTTTGAGTATTCTCACTTTCCCTAAAGGCCAGTATACTTCATAAATGCTCTTTTTCACCGTATTTTTTAGCATCATCTTTTGCTCATAAGTGTGAAAATAATGTATATCTAAGGGTTACACTGACCTCCTGCATGTTAAAAAGTCAGTGTTTTCTCGGTTTATACTCATCAGTTCAGCCCTCCCTAACATACACATTTTTTGTAATATCTGTTCTTAAATTCAAGCCATCCTCTGCACCAGATGCACAGACATTTTAAAACGTATTATGTTCTCCCCTGTCCCCCCCAGCCAAGTATGGGACTTTACTGCATAAAACACTGAATTTACTGAGATGAAAATTTAGTGCAATATTGGTCCTGAAATGTAGGTGGTAATGTTATCTTTTCATAGCTACATATACACCTCTCTTGAGGAGATTTCTTTTAGCTTAAGTCTTGGAGACAATGCTTTTGAGTCAATATTATGCTGTGATAATTCTTTGAAACTTTATTTCTTCGTATTAGCACCACTGGACAATATCCTTCTTTGAGTGAAACACCATCATTTACCAGTAGCTTATATTCAGACTAGTCCCTGTAGCACAATTCAGAAACACATTTTCTATTTACATTTGTCTCTCCCTGCTCTCATTTCACTTCCCAGAGCTTTTCTCCCCATGCTGTAGTAGGCCTGAATTTTTATGAGGCCAAAACACAAAGCAGTCATCATGAACAACTTATTTAGATGCACAACTTTTAGCATACTGCTGATTCGGTTACTACATCAGTCAAGTTTCCTGACTACTCTTCCTGAGATGTAGCAGCTCCAGAAGGATTTGGAGAAACACTACAATAGCCTGAGAGTTGCATTTGTTCTCGCTTTTGCTGTTGCCCAGCCCTGATTAGACGAAGTGTTCCTGTTAGCTAATTACTTTCACAGCAGTGACAGATGGCCAAAGGGTGCATGCTCTGGAAAAACAGAGAGGAAAAGGGTTAATGTTGCAGATCACCTCCTTCCCCTTTTATTGAGGCTCCTCTAAAGCTGTTGATTTAATGGAGTGATTTCTGATTGGGGCTGGAGCAGTGATTGGAGAATCAGGCCCATGAGGTTTGTTGACCTCCGGGTGAAGGCACTGCAGGTGTGTGGCTAACAAGGTACTAATTGGGTACCAGAGTGAGGATGAAAGCCGTTACAAGCAGTTGGTCAAGAGGCGGCATCGTACCCCAAAGAGCTGCAAGTGCCGAGCTTCCTGACTGGGAGGAGAGGCAAGCTGTACTCCTGGCTGGTTCACTGCTGAACCCTGTGCTGCGAGTGTCTTCTGTGGGAGGGGCAGCCTCTCCCCCTGGCAGTGCTCCTCGGTGCTTTTCATGCAAACTGCTGAATCCGGGAGAAAAGTTAGGCATTTAATTAACGGGTGCGGATGTGGCTCAGTGAGTTATGTTTTCTTAAGAGCACAGATACAGAGACAAAATCCTTCAGCAAGAGGATGCAGGTTCTGCATCTTCCTTTCTTCTGAAACCTTTAACAAGTTGTGATGCCTTAATTTCTCCATCCCGTTCCTTCCTTCCCCCATTTTATTTTACATTGGCAGCCCCATGAATTCCGCTCCCCCTTACTCCTTGCTGTCAGTGTACGAAATTCCCACCTGCTAACACAGCTTCCCCATGCTCAGGAGTCCCCTATGTTTGAAATCAACAGAGAAAAGAGAGAACAAAGGTGACAGGCAGGAGCCTGCAAGTGTATTTCCAAACTGCACACGCTCAGGGGTGGAAGCAATGCTGTCATCAGTAAGGTAGCAGCAAGAACAACTGTGACCGTGTTTTCGGTATTCCACCTGCTACAGACCCTTGCTACTTCCCTGGTTGTTTTCTTGGTTTTAAAACAGTACTTTTTGCAAGGAAAGAAGATACCTGCTTTGAGACTGCACCGCTCAGTAGGTCCATGATAAACCTGCCTTATACAGCATTTTCTTTTACAGCTCGATGCAAGATTTACATGCTTCCTTCATAATGCAGATTCCTCATCCTTTCCAGGCAGCTGCTCGTCTCTTTGTTTACTTTTGCTTTCAACAAAAGATGCAGTATTGACAGCTTTGTCATCTACAAATGTTTACCTCTTGAGTAACTGGGAGTAAGGGGAAAAAAAAGGTAGAAATAAACAGATAATATATTAGGGGGAGTGCTTGTAAAAATGTTTCACTCTGGGGTTTAGTTGTTTTTTGGAGATTTTTTTGCGAGACATCAGCTGCACTTTAAATAGCTGCTAAGCTGAATGGAAGCTAATAGGAGATGTTCCTGAAGTTTGTTTTCTAATCAGATCAGACTGGATCTTATTAATAAAAGTGACTACTCTGAACAGAACTGTCTGTGGCTAAATAATCAGTTTTGTTATTGAGAAGTGATTAAATTGCCTAAGGAAAAAATTATAAATTGCACCTGGTTTACCAAGATTTAAATTAAGGTTCTTCCCCCCCACACTAATCAATCTATTCTGAATTGCTTTTCTGTTTTATTTATGTATTTATTTATTTATTTATCTTTATTCTTATTTATTTATTTTATTTCAGGCATATCGTTTATTCCATAACATGCAGCTCTGTTGGACTCTGTATTTCAGACTGTGTTGCAAGGAACACTGACATCAGTCTCCTCAATTTAAATGGTGGGAGAACTGAGGCACAGGGAGGGAAGATGTAACTAGGAGCAGTTGTAAAGTATGAGTTGACATAAAAGTGAAGTTTAAACTATGCTGAAGAAAAGAAAATGAGTAGTGTAAAAATACCCCTTTGTGCAATGGGCTGCCACAGGCATGTTTTTAAATAATGGGAAAATTTTCTTCTCTTTTTTTTTAAAGAATATTTGCATTTTAACAGGAAAAGGAAAATAAGTGATGATTTTTGCACAGTTCTGGTAGCTTAATGAATCATCTCAGTTATCTCTATTGGTGAATTTGGAAGAAGATAGGACTCGGGATAGTATGCTTAGCACAATTGACTTTAGAGAAAGCTGAACTCTTCCCTTCCTTCACTTCAGAAAAGACGATATTCCAAAGAAATTGACTACAAAGTATATTATTCCTGATTTAGACCCTGACTTGGCACTTAACTTCAACAGAGTTATTAAATCCTTTAAACTCTATCACATGCTTAAGTGCTAAGTGCTTTGCTGACTTAAGGTCTTAATGAGGCCCCATGCAGTGGTCCCTTCTTGGTCTCTGGTGGAAGTTCAGCCTGAAGCTTTAGAACAGGAGAATAGGTGGCTCCAAATTCCCATTCTGTTTTTCAGCTGATTTTTCCAACTTGGGAACATCCTTCCCCAGTTCAGGCTTGATTGCTTGATTACAACACTGAGCACACTGATGGCACTCCACAAAGAATGGTTCATAATTAGCACTACTGATAAGCAAGAGAGGCAATATTAAAATAATAGTTAACGGGCACAGTGCAACACAAGTTAATGGGTCAAATTCTCTTCTTGCCTTCACAGTGCAGCTGAGAAAAGTTTATTCCTTTTATTTCTCCTATTTCAAGCTGGTAATTGCCTAAGTTAAACTCAAGGCATCTTCTAGTATAAAAAAAATAATAAAATAGTCCCCTACCTTAGCTAGGCATGAAATTCTTTCCCTAACTTACAAACTTTACAGACCAAGTCCCCACCTCCCACCACAACAAGTATGAGTTGCAACACTCCCCATCATTACTCTTCTTACTGTTGCCCTAAGGGGACAGATGAGCACTGTGGTGCACTGTGAAGGGGGTGAAATTCAGGTCCCACAGGAATGAGTTGAGGATCTGACTGAGAAACTTTTGTCGTCATAGTCTTGGTTAACCAAGGTGTTTATATATGAAAGGAGCTCACTTGATCCCAGTTGTTCACATATAGAGGAAAGGTGTCTCAAAAAGCAGGGTCATAATGCATTCAGGATTTGATTGAGTAAAATCTGCAACTTTTCTTTGACCCAGACAGAGACTGCAAATGTGCAGGACTCCAAGACTACAAGGAGTTGACTTTGGAAATAAAATTACTTTTGTTTGGGTGTTCAAAATGGTCTGGGTTCTCCAAATCGGGTGTAAACTACCTATGGGTGTTGGTTTGGGACTCTACAGTAGGGTCCATCCCCTGTCATTGCCCATTGCACTCCACACCAGTGCTCACTCCCTCTGGGATCAAAGGCATCTCTCTAGCTAGAGCGTGTAGCTGCAGTCCAACCTCAAGGCAATAAAAATAAGAAAAGGCAAGAGAAAAGGAGGTAGTTATTTTCCTGACATGAACAGGTGGTCAGAGGATTCTTATGACCCCAGTGCAACTCATTCTTCCAGAGATAGGTGCAGACAGTTTCTAAACCTTCAAGCTCAGAGTCTTTTTATTATTATTTTCCCCCCAGCTTTTTATTTCATGTACTTAACCTGCTGGTTTTATTTTTAGTTTCTTATATGATAAAAGCCCCCTCCCCCCCCCGGAGGCCAGGAATAAAATTCTCTAAGTGAGTTTCCAAACAAAAAATGTGACAAAAATCCCCTTTAACCAAAAAAATAAAAAAAGGGGGGTGTGGAGAAAGTCCATGTATTCTTATGTACTCATTTTATTTTTTTTTCTTTTTGCATTTAGGGGGTGTTTGGTGACTTAAAAAGCTCAACAAGTTTTTAATGCTGAATTTTCTATGCATTTAATCCCCTGTGGCGTATGGAGAGCACTGTAACTTTGATGAATAATAGGATGTAAGACTAAGAGACTTAATATAGTTTTGATTTTCACAGTGCACAGTTATATGTATATGTGCACAGTTACACACAATATATATATATTAAATATATGCAATATATACACAATTTATTTATATACTTATGTACAAATACATAAATTCTGAACTTTTCAGTCAAGGGGAAGGCAGGATAAGGGGCATGCTTTCCTATGGCAGTGTTTAGTTCCAAAAGGAAATATTGCAGTTTGGGAATTACACACAATCACGGGTATTACAGTCCTTCATCTCCATGTAGCATTAAGGACTATAATTTTTTTATTAATCTGAGGCACCAAGATGGAATAAAGTGGAGGTGGATTTGCCTCTCACATTTCCAGAAACTACCTCCTGTTCTTTCTCCTCCAAAGTCTCCACTTGCCCAGCAAGTGTGACACTTCATAGGCAGCAGTTCTGAAGAGAATCAGGATATTACCTGATATTACCTGATGATATTACCACTGCTTTTCAGGCTACTAGGCACGAAGCAAGCATTTGCAGAGCTCAGTAGCAAAATTGGAGCAGTGGGAAATCACATTTAAATATCTCTTTGTTTCTCTCCTGAATATGTGAATAATGGTTATTGGGTATTCCATCGAGGCCAAGAAGTGTGTATACCCGTAAATGCTACCACAGCAGTCCTCAAATTTATTTTGGGTGAACTTGTCTTTATAGTTATGGGTCTCAAGATGTCAGGGGCAAGTAAAGGACAGCGAACCTTTAGCAGATTTGAACTGCTACTAGTGGATATGAGCCCCGATCTCTGAAGGTGCTTGGTTCTCGGTTTTTATTTCAGATCCTTCTCTACACCCATCAGTTCCACCATTGCAGTGGGAATAAAATGGGATAATGACTCTATTCCAGACCATTAATGGGCAGAACATGTTTGCAATGTGTTTAGCTGCCATCAATATTAATGCACTCATTTGAGGGGCAATAAATTGATAGAGTGTGGCCTTATAATGCATAAAAATTGCATCAGCTTCAGAGCTGTACGGGAAAATTCCTCCACAAATAGAAGTAATTGGGGAAGGGGCTTTTCCTAAAGTCATTTTACTTAGCACTTTGAATATTCAGCATTGGACAAGATCAGTCTTGCTGTCTTCATTTAAGACCTCAGTGGGACAAAAACCTAGGGTTATTATGATGTAATAAAAATATTAAAAATAACAAATGGATAAACTCCCTTTGCTGTTTCAGAAAAGATGATGTGGTTGCCTTCTATAATGACCAAGTTAGAAATATATAAACTATATTTATCCACAGATTTATTAGTCTGAGAAAATAACAGAATAATGTCCTAAAAAAGAGCAAACTGTTCATTAATACAATATCTGTTTATCCACATATCCCTTCCTCTCACCTCCAGTCAAAAGGAGATGTCAGAAATCTTAGTGAATGGTCACTTGGGCTGTATCTATACCAGTAAATTAAATATTACATTTCTGTGCACGGAATGTGATTTCCTATACCATTGTTAGAAGTGTTCCTGACTTGATTTTGGTCTGAACCAACTGTTACACTCCCAAATAATTCCTGTTCATCACTGATAATTAGCATGGGTTAAAAACCCAACAGGTAGTTGCAAGGTGGCCATCCTTGTCTTGGGGCTGTGTGGAGTAACAGCTTGAATGTGAGTCATTTTGTGCTCTTTCACCTCTGTGACTGAACAGTCCCAGGGATTTATTTAGTTTATAGCTATAAACACAGCCATCAAAAACTCCTGTGACTAAGTCATTTAAGAGCTGGTAAAAACTCTGCCATATTTATTTACTTCAGGTGGAAAGCATATATATGCCACAGCAGGTTGACAACCCTATTTGAAAGAAAAAGAGATGTGTGGAGAATAATGCACCAAATCATGTTTAAGTGTAGGTACAAGATAGGCAGAGGGAAGATTCACTTTCGTGTATGCTGTCACATGTCAGTTGTGACTGGTAACACCTCTTCTATTCCAGGGTCTTGAACAGGAGACCAATTGTGACAAACGGCACGTTGGTAAGATGAGAAGGGCTGATGCGTGCCACAGAGGGCTCACCAGAACAACGTGGTGCCAGCGGATTCAGTCTCTGAATTAAAGCATAGCCAGCGTGAGGCACAAACTGATTTAAAGAATAGGCCTTGTAAGGCATGGTATTAGGTAAACCTATGAAAAACAAAAAAAAAATTAAACACATCAGGTCACTGGTGAGTTCTCCTTCAGGCTAATTTAGCAATAACTGGCAGACACAGACATAATCCAGACTGCAAACCATAAATAATAAATAGCATGCACCCCTCCACCCCCAAAAAATAAATGTATATATATGATTCCTCATACCTTTTGATCGATTCCCCCTTCCACCAGCACCACTCCAGCTATATCAAGGCTAAGGCCTGATGCAGCAAACCAGCCTGAGAGAGAGGGGATGCGGCACTCGGCAGCCTGCTGAAATAGAGATGTAGAGAGCCAAGTGATAACAGTGTGTGGAAAAACACCATAGCCCATGGCTCCTCATTATCCTCGTATCTGTAACTCTACATCCGGACCTGCGGGGGATGCCTTAGGGTACCTCCGTACATATCCTGAGGTAAGAAATATCCAGCTAAGACTGAGAGGGAAATGCTGCACAATGCTGGCATTGAGAGCCACTCCGCAAATCTAAGAGGTGAGTGGCTATGCAGTTCATTTTTACCCTTGGGTCTCTTTTGAAGGGCATAAGAATATAGAGGGTTTTTTGGTTTTTTTTCTCAATTTGGGACAGGCCACAACTAAGCCTTATAAAGTTGTAGGCATGATGAAAGTGAGAAGGAGGGTGATGACGGACCAGGGGGCCCTGCAGTGTGAAGATGGGATGAGGAAAATGTAAAATACCTCTTAGCCATGGAATGGAGAGGCTGAGAAAAGAGGTAGCAAACAGTGTGTGGATTTTCAGAGGTATCCATGAAAACTGGGTGCTTATCCTCCATCACTGCTCGGGGGTCTGCTATCACTGTCACTATCTCTTCATTTCCCAGTCTATGAACCCACTGCACCCATAGGCAACTTTAGGTCACCTTTACTAGTGATCTCTCACTAGTACCAAAATTCATCTTGCAGTAACCCCTGGGCACAATTATCCTGATTCAGGATCCTGATATATTTGGCATTTTTTAAAGAAAACAGCAGAACTTGCCCCAAGCCGCTGGTGGGATCTGGGTTCGTGTCTCCCTCGTCACTCTTTTTAATTCCCAGACACAGGCAGCAGTGATCAGCAGATGTCTCAACACAACTGTCACCTTCACAGGACCTGCTGCATCCTTGTTTTCAGTTCACCAGGGCACCCCATCGCGCTCACAGTGGCTCCGTGTGCTCTCAGTGGGGAAAGGGTGCTTTCTGCAGTCTGGGACGCAATCGCGCCGAGGAAGGATGGATAAAAAAGCAATGTAGTCAGCAGCAGGGGGGGCTTTTCAAAACCAGAAAGACATGGATTCTTTTTCTCTTTCTTTCTTTAACTGCTTTCTCATTTACATTTAGAAAAATGACATATAGTAATTAGATTCCTACTCTGCCAAAACTTTAAATAGGATCCTTTAAAAATAGCCTTTAAAATTTCAGGTCTTGTCTTTTTTTTTCTTTTTTTTTTTTTCCCCCCAGGAGATGAACAATAGAACCAGTCTGCTTTTTTAACACTTTTTTAACAATAGTCATTCGGAAATGCAGGCTGAGTGCTGACAGGTTTTGACTAACGCAGAAAGTTTTGGAGCCTATTGTGGCACTTTCTGTCTGTTTTACTTTCTTCCCCTCCACCTCTCCCTTTTGCCTCTTCCTTTCACTCATCGTTGACAATGTATGCATTCGTAATTGAAGAAATTCTATTCTTAACGACTTACAGTTGTATGAGTTGTCGCTCTTGTCGGTGCTGCGGCTGCTGTTTCCGCAAACTAAACACATTTGACTGCTAATTTCCCATTGAAAGACATTGGAAGGTTCCTGAAATTAATGGTGTAAGACAAGTTTACAAACTGGTAGACTCTGATGTGAAAATTACGGTGTCTCCTTTGCAGAGGCTAAGTACTGGAGGTTGAAATAGCACTGAGCAGCCTGCATACTCATAAAGCTCCTCAACGAGGAAAAAAAAAAAAGTGGAAAAAAATTGCCCATATTTTGAAGACTTGGAAACTGCAGGAAAGAGAAGAAAAAATATCAGAGTATATGTAAGGAGGGAGAAGGGGAAAGCAGACCTGTTGGCACTAAGAGGAAATTGCAGGACTTCTCAAGCAGAAAACTCTATTTTACTCTGAGAAATCAACAGCTTTGTTAAGGACCCGCTGTTGTCATCTTGCTCCAGTATAGTATCTGTTGAGCTCAGTAATGTTTGTAGGAGATTGAGGGGATTTTCAAGCCAGTAAGTCACAGCACACAACTTCAGTTACTTAAGAAGCAAAACTACCAGAAGAAAAAATTCATAAAACCATGGAAGTTGAATCTTTTCTTCCACCCATGTAAATCGGAAGCAATTCAGATAAAGCCAGTGGAATACTCTGCCAGAGTAAAACAAGGAGATGTGAGAAGAATTTGCCCTGTTTCTTTCAAGTAAATAAAGAACAGTCCTGATCAGTCATTTGCTCAGGAACATAGACTTCCGATATGCAGACAGCCATTATGATTGTCAGCTAAAGAGGTTCTGAGATAGTGACTGTCCTTAACACAGTGTGTTCCATGAAGTAATGAAAGTCCTTGGCGTATCCAGATTCTTCTAATTTTCTCTAGAAATCTCTGTTAATATTTCCTTGCGGTAAATGGTAAGAAAAAACTGGCTTTTCTGCTTTAATGTTTCTCTAATATCAAGATCCTTGATGAAAGGATTCAAAAGATTTTCATTTTATGAATTTTTTCATTTTATTTTTCAAATATTCCATTTTATTTTATTATGTTCTATTCCTTACACCAGAATCAACCCATATTATCCAAGAGGATTATTTTGTATTTTTGTTTTGAAATTATGCCAGTTTAAGACACAGATAATATCTCTTGGTGTAGACTTTGTTATCTTATTAACAGTAAGGCTAAATGCATTTTTTAAATTACGCATTTTTTTTCATTCAGATAAAGCCATGTTGAAATAAAAATAAATTATATTTAACTTGTCAATTTTTTTGATATAAATCACATTAAACATACTTTTGCCCACTTGAAGGAAATAACAGTGTATTCTTACTGTTGTGAGACACCAGAAAGACTTCCAGACTATGAAAATATCAGGAAATAATTACAGCAATTAATATATGTTACCCAAAAGTTTTTATGTGGTGGTGGGAAAAGTAATTACTATTTCACTCTCCCGTCCTCCTTATGGATGACCTACACATCAGCAGTGCTTTCTATGAGTTATAGGCTTCATCGACATCCCAAACACAGGAGATCACAATTTTATATCCTACATTTATATTTTTCATCCATGTAAAACCAAAAAATAATAATAAAAAACCCACCAAGATTTGTCGAGCTGCCCCTCCAGTATATCCACTTCAAAAATACAATAAGTGAAGCTGTTTTTCTACCACTTAGAGCAACTTTGAAATAAGTGATCTTGGGACAGAATAGTTCTGTGTCTTGTTAAAAATTCAAAGTAAGCATAAGCAGGAATAACGTGTTAATGCCTTTGTTGAAATTTCATCAGGAAGCAAGGGATGAACTCAGGCTGTTTGGAAAAGTACCATGAGAGCTTTTATAACAATGAATGGTCAGTTCTATTCTAGGTGGACTTATCTTAAAGGGGCTTTTAATAGTAACTTCTACTGTTTTTCAGAAGATGTGTTTTCTTATGTATATGTAAGTACTTTCAGCCATCTCTCATCCTTTTTGACAACATCAATGATCATAAAGGGAAATATATAGATGAAAATACTTGAGGTGACTCTTTCTAGTGACCTGAGTCATGGATGAAAGGAAAAAAAAAAAAAAACACAAGAGAGATCAACTGAGAAATACATGTCCTGTACACCAAGAACTAATTTAATAAGCAGCCTCTCCCTGCTAGTGGGCGATTAAACTAAATTGCCAGTCTAAACTTTCCTATGCTGCATTTCAAATGTCAACACATTACATTGCTATTCCTCTTAATTTCTCACAAAGAAAATGCAAAATGAATTCATTATGCTGGAGTAAGTGGAAAAAATGATGAGTTTCTCCAGAAGAGTAGGCAATGGGGAGAGATTGGGCAAGGCGATTATATTGAGATATTTGAATAGCTGGCCATTAGCAAGAGGATCCCCATTACTTTGCTGATAATTATATCCTCTTCGCTATGACTTCCCAGTGGAATAATACAATGTTCCCAGTGCAGGAGATAATGAAAAATACCATTCAGGTGGTACATATATGCCAAGAATAGTGTGTTGTATTTCTTCCCTTCCCCCATCATGTAGATTGTAATAGCGCACACCTACGCGATATGTTAATGCGTGTTTGGTTGTTCAGGGCTGTGTACAGGGCAAATAAATGCATCTTGAAAATGGAGCTGGCAGTGGAATATCGTTCTCCCAGTGTAATTATCTCCCGTGTTTAGTGGGCCTGGTGTATTGCTGAGTACATTTTTGTTAGCTATTATGTAAATGACTTTCAAAGCCCACCACACTGTAATAATGAGGACTTTGGAAGGGATCTTATAGAGATGAAGCTATTTCCTTTTTTAAAGAGAGAGTGGTGGTGGGAACTAGAGCTGTATGTTTCTTCTAATTAATCCATCATTTTGCAGACGTTTCTGTTCAGCAATCAAAGAAAATGAAACAAACAAACAACAAAGGAAAGAAGGAGGGAAAATACAGCACAAGAAGAACACCCACTCATTTACAGTAACTATTTTTTTCCAAGTGAAACATAAAATCTCTCATGGTTATTGCTGCCTTATCACTTCTTGGCATTTTTATTGCTGTTCTATTTTCAGTTTGGGGGAATCTTGCTGTGTACTGTATATCCATCTCAGATTCATTAATTTTCACAGAAAACTCAATTTGCATCAAAATACTTTGCTGTTTGGCTGTTGCTTTACATATCTTGGGGCCTCATGACTTGCATGAGAACTTTGTCTTCAAATTATTTAGTAGAGGGGAGAAAAGCAATGCTATTGAAATTGCCCAAGTTTGAATACCACAAAAGGCAGTAAAATTATGCTGTTAATTCCTCCTGCGAAAGCATTATATTGGATAAACCATGTCATTGGTTTGGTTTGATTTGGTTTTACTATGTCCTAGCATTTAATAAGAACCATAAATGAATGTAGATGAAATTCAATAATGAGCTGTGGTAATCAATTTTTCATTTTACCTGTTCTCATAAAAAAAGTTTTAAACATTTAGAAGTCATACAGGCCCAATTTTTTAAAATATTGATATACACATAGAAATATTCACTTGGATACTATTAATGAATCTTATGAAAGAAGCTGCTAAAGATTTTTGGAGCTGTATTCCCTTCTTACTTATTGTACACTCACTTTGGTATAAATCAGAATTGTCTTAGTGAAGGGAGAATAAAAGTTTCTCTTTTTTTTTTTTTTGAGGTTTGGGGCAGGGAGAGGATTGAGATACCAGAGAGGAACCAGATCACGTTCTGTGGTCTTAAATTCCACCTGCTACGTGAGGAAGTTCACTTCGTTTTGAAGGGAACTTTCCCCATAAAAAAAAACAGTGGATGGATAAATAATCTCTAACTTGTCCAATATTTTTTTCCACAAAGGAAGTGAAAGTGAAGCAGAAGCTCTTGTCCGCCTGCACATGGGCCTCTGTGTTGATGAAAATTTTAGAAGGGATGAACATTTGCAGTTTCAGTTGACATAGTCAGGTATCTGGAGTACCAGAATATATGAAAATCATGCCCTTTGTCATAGAAGGTGAAACGAGGATGTGGAAGTTTATCATTTACACAATAAACCTGGAGAAATTTAGCTGCCAAATGCAACAAAGTTATAGCAGTAGTTGCAAATAAGTAGTTGTATGAGCACCTCCAATGAGCAGGTCCTGCTTTGTGTGGTTTGGTGTATTGACTTTCTCTCCACTTGTTCTCTCTCTTGTGCCACTTCTTCCTTCTGTGGTTCCCTTTCCCTGTTTTTTTTTTTGTTTTGTTTTTCATTTTCTCTTCCATTTTCTCAGCTGCTTTCCTTTTGACTAAATCTCTGTCTTCTGCTTTCTTTTTTTTTTTAATATTTTTTTCCTCACATGGATTTGTAGTGCTTTTGTGCAAAGCAAATCTTTAAGAACTTTGGGAACAGTCACTGCTCATTTACTAATACTTATTTCTTAAGAAGTGCTAATTCTATAAGCAGTGTGTGTGGACACTGTATGAATTGAGAACTTTGAATGCTAAGTTAAAACCATTGCTTGCTTCCACTTTTCTTCCTCTAGCAACTTGACGTATGAGATGAAAGATGGCCAGAAAGTTTTTATGTTTGACTAAGCTTGTGATTCCTAATCTACCCCTTCACAGCAAGGACAGACAGGGCACTTTTGAATAAAGATTCTTGAGTAACAGGCCAAAACGATATGTTTTCTTGCATTTCCTCATATATGTATATAGAAAATGTCATCTGAAAATTAAGTGTTATGCAAAGAACCTTTCAGCAATTTGATAACCTTGGTAGTAACTAAACAGGTGTAAAAGCTTATGACTTTTTAGAAAGAGTGATCTTTTTCTATCTGTAACATGTATCACAATTAGTATGCGTGCATGTCTTCCAAATAGTATCAGGTTTTGGTGAGAACACACTGAAAGAAAATCTGCTTCCACGCGTTATGTGTAAATTAGATGGATGGATTAGATGGGTAGAAAGATAGAATGTTATTTCATAATGGGTTTTATTTTTTATTTTATTAATATTTGCTTAAATTCATGCTTAATGTTTCATTTCATTAGTGTTATGCCTAATGTTATTTCAATTAGTTTGGAGGGGTTTTTTTGTGTTTTATGTAACACAGCTTGAAAAGCTTAGACAGAATCATGAAAATGGAATAAATCTGTTAATGTCAATCTAATTGTGCAATCTACTCAGTGGTCTTGAAAATCAATCAATACAAAACATGTTTTACATATTTCAATATGAATTTCCTCCTATCAGTCAGCAATGGTTACTCACCATAAAAATGTATATTTTCAACAAAAAAATTATGAACTTTGGAGATTGGAATATTATTCTGCAATCTGTGTTAAAGAAAATAATTTTAGCTTGCCTTAGAAATGACCTAGAGAGGCCTCCTACTGAAAAGTGATGGTTTTCATTCTCCATCTTCGGTCAAATTTTAGCATCCTTCCTGAGGGAGCCAGCTGTCACTTGGTTAAAGGTTTGGAAATCTAGGCACTAGCCTACTTTTACTTCATCAAGACGATTCAGATAATGTGGACACTTCCAAATAGCTATTAAAGAGAGTGTTAGCTTCCATTTGGTCATTAAGGCTGGGATTCATCTGACTAAATGTAGACAGCAGTGAGGTAGACACATATTTTTTATCTTGTTACCCCAGCCAATGAGGGAAACAAGGTCATGATTCATCTTCTCCTTAAGAAAATGTTCAGAATGTATCAGACGAATTACTATTCCTCTCCTTAGACAGTAATGGAGCCTACCAGGATCACTCAGAGGTAGATGTCCGGTGTAGATATCTAAAAGTAAAGATTATGAATCACAACGTAAATATTTGTGGGTTTTTTTCTGCAAACTTTGAGTCATTTATATTAGATTTCTCAAGACAATTTCAGACTAGCTGTTTAAAAACTCTTTAAGCCCGTCCTCGTCCGAGTCAAAACGAAGGAGGCGACTCTGAAGGGCCATTCATCTGACTCTGTGTTAGGCATCAGAGCTTCTCTGTTTATGTCTATTTATGATGGTTTATGTTTAATTTTGTATCTTGGAGTATGATTCTGCCCATACAGGTTTGTGGCCTAAAAGACATTGATATTTAACATCTGTCCCTGTCCTCGTTGTGTCACAGAAGGTAGCCACCACCGTAATGCCCAAACCTTGTTTCATGTATTCTGAAGGTTTAAGTCTTCAAAGATTTCTAGGGAACTTTTTAGACATATACCTCAAAATTTTATGACATTGCATCGCCCTTATATAATACATGCTGAGACCTTGTTGTTTAAATAATATATGAGAAGCTTTGGAGCTCTTCACACCTGATCTTCACCATCTTGGAAGCCCATTCTTTGCGGTCCAGATCTGTGCCTTCTTATCAATTAGGTCACTGTGTGCTAGACATGTGGTATGTACTGTAATGCCATCACTGTATCATCTGTACATGAGTCACTTTTTACTTCAGTCAAAGGCTCAGCTAATATGCAACACAGTCTATCACCAACCTTGTGCCTTCAGGGTAACAAGAAAAATATCCCAAGTGCCCTCAATTTATGAAGCTATCCAAGCAAATCATAGATATCTTTCATTTTAAGTGATACAAATAGAGTTAATGGGAAGTCTTTCAAAACAGACTACCTGCACATTTTGGTTCTCATTATTTAGCAAAAACCAAGTGAATAGTGCTACATAAAAAAAAAAAAAAAAAAAAAAAAAAAAAAAAAAAAAAATTCTGAGCAAATGAAAAAGAAAAAAGAAAACCAAAGAAAGATCTGACAGCTTGTCTATCTCAGAAAAAAAAAAAAAAAGCAAACAAACATACAAACATAGCAGGAAAATCTCCCCTCATATGCATAGAGTGTTCGTTATCAACATTTAAAGGCCATGAAAGTAATTTTGAAAAGTGAGTCCTGGAAATTCATCTTGTAAGATCAATTCTTTATTTTTCCAGGGACAAGTGGAATGGGAAAGTCTGTGAAACAAGAGTTAGTAGGGGTGCTACTTGTAAACTTGTAAATGGAGGGAGGGTCGATTAATCATCACTGCTCTTATTACTGTGCATCTTAATGCCCTCTCAATAACAAATTTTGCATTATTACTGTCTTTTTATCTTTTATATATGCCTTTTCCTATTTTATGTACACAATCTTTGTTCAGCTTTCTTTGGCCAGGATGTCTGTGTACATGTCTTTATGACTGATAGGTACAGTACATATGCTCAGTTCAGAGGACTTGCTGTAAAAGGTCTAGCCTAACTGTCTCAAGGTCCTCCCTGATGTCCCATCATTTTGAGAAATGGCTACCTTAAAACCAGGACACCAACAAATTTCACAGTGGTGGTCTTATGCTTCATTTTTGCATTTACAGCAGCATTGGGATCTGACTAGAGAACCTAAATTGTAGAAGGTCAGGGTATGTACTAGCACCACACTGGGCAGACAAGATCATAAACACTCTGCTGAATTTTGCCTATGGTCTTTAGTAAAATATATTAATTATCATAGACATCAAATAGTTTAAAAAAATGTCCCTAAATCTGTCCATCCCAATATCAACCACTCTAAAATAGAATTATAAGTTTTGGGGCTATTTTAAGGGTTGTTTTAAGGGCTCTGAGGGTGTAATTAAATAACCGAGATTATTTGAATCCTGAGTTATCCATTCTGCTAAACTGCCATGATTCTGACAATTTTCAAAATTATAATAAATGTCACTGAAGACAGGAGTTGCACCTTTTCTCTCAAGTTTGAATCTGCCTTTTATACATATATATGATAATAAAATAAAGAATTGCAGCCAAAGTGTGTTTTACTCACATCCAGAGGTGAGAAAGAAGTTGTTACAAAATTTTGTTACTTGTAGTTGCTAATCTTTGCCATGAGCAGGTATTCTGGTTTTTGTTTGTTTCTTTGTTGTATTTTTTTCTTATCATCTTCGGAAAGAGAAACCTGAGCACATTAAAAATTTTGGTCCAATATTGTATTCACAATACAATATTGTAACTCACAGAGTTGGGAAATGAACAAAATAAACCAAATTGTTCAGCATTTTAATTACAGATTTTCATTCTGGAAGCTTAGATGTCTTTGGGTATAGGATATTCAAAATAAGGGCTGACATTTTGTATATGACAGAGTGTTCTACTTGTGCAAACAGAAAACAGGTTACGTGAGACTGTGGCAGCCTGTGTTATTGAGATGCATACTACTGTCTAGGAGATAGGAGATATCAGGTCTTTCTAAATTCTCTAAGCTTACCGCTTGAAACCAAGAACATCTGATTGTTGACATCAGTACTTTTGGTACCCATTCTATTGTCTAATCCTTCCAAAATTCAATTGTGCTAGAATTTATTAATCCATGAATTCGGATTAATTTCCTTCTGTTGCTTCTTGAAGTGGGATCCATAGGACATTTCCAGAATCAGGTACTGCATGCTATATTATCTCTCACACAGTGGAGAGCTTTCTTCATGGTCATGTCTGCCTGGCCTTTCATGGTTTCATAGACAAGATCCAGAGACCTCAAACACAACTAAAGTAAAATTTGTACATCGTAAATGGTTTCATATCTTCAATTACAGGATATAGTCAAAGATTTTTGATTTTATGACTTAATTTCTCTTCTTTTAGAATGTCCTCTAAAGAACTTAGGTCTCCATAGGCAAATGTGCTCTTGTGGAGACACCAAGCACACCTCAAGTGAAGAGTGAGGAAAGCATTCTTCAGGTTGTCAACCAGCTTGTCTGGCTCTGAGTTTCTTCATATTCATATTCTTTCAAATATATGTCTGCAAAATACTTAAGGAAAACACTCCAAATCTGGTCCTTGACTCTTTGGACAGTGTTGGTGAAGAGGGAAGGATGGAAAATGGTGTGGCTTTTAAAGTTCTTTGCAGTTCCTTTGCCATTGTAATTCATTTGTTATGTCAATACTTGACAAACTGATTTCACAGCACTATCAGATATAAAGACCCTGCCTCAGAATGCAGACACTGTAAATTTTCAAGTTTTTATGCGAATGATTTCTGGACAGAATATGATTGAAATCAATGAGGTTCAATCACAGGTCAAATCACTCACTCGTGAGCTCATCATAAGGGTATGGCATGACACAAGTAACCACCACTGAAGGAAACAAAGTATGAGAGATCAGATGGGAAAGCAATTAATGGACGATAATGGGTACAGAGTGATGAAGGGTTTATATTCTGTATAAGACCAATTAATGTAAAATACATTCTCTTTTCTTTTAAATAAAAGACAAAATGAGACAATTAAAAAAGGCAATGAAAACAAGAAGATGCTATTAATTACTTTTACATATACTTATTCTTTGTTTTGAGCACTCTAAGTGATTTCTCTAGGCAGCTCTTAGGATTTCTGATAAAGAGTACTATATGAAATCAAATCATTACAGAGAGATCTACTTTATGCTGGTAAGTAATACTTTCCATCAGGGATTGGATTTCACAGCAAGGAATTTCTTCAGTCAAGATGATTCTGGCCCATTTTTGCCAGACTGTTCTGCTGCCAGAACTCTTTCTGAGGGGGATAGAAGCTAATTCCGTCTCTAGAAACAGCCCCTTCAGAAGCCAGTCAGAAACCAATTGGTGTCCATGTGGAAATGTGTTTAGGATTTATCCATATGTAATTATGGTTCCAGAAAGATCTGCTCCTGTGGGAAGGAATAGATATATTAATTAAGAAAAAATAAAATAATAAAAAAAAATAGTAGGGTACAATAAAAGAAAGAAAAAGTTATTCATAGCTTTGCACAAAAAACCCAAAAACTACCTGATGTTTTCAGTGATTTCTTGTTCTACAGAGAACCCAATTCTCTGTCAAAAGAAAGTATTCTACCTATCTTATTCCATCATATCCTGTATTTGCCCTCTTTTCCCTGCTGTAGTTTAAATCCATTACATCTAATGATTACATCTTTATCTCTCCTTGAAGATCCAGAATAGTCTGTATTTTCTTGCTTGTGTACCTTTCTTTTGTCTACATTTTGTAGACAGTTGCAATCTCTCAGCTACAATGCTTTTCTCTTTATTTAAAATGTCTGTATTTTTTGGTTTTCTTTTTTTTTTTTTCCTAATGCTTTTCCTTTTTTCCCCCTCTTTTTCCCCCTTTTTTTTCTTTTTTTATTTTTTTTTCCCCTCTACTTCTTTCACTGTAAAAACTTGAAATCTGTACTAGGAACTAAATAGTTCCATTATGGATTTTGTTCTTGGGAGAAGCTGGGAGGTAGAAATTAGATATTATATTATTATTTTTTATTATTATTATTATTCTGAACATTTCAGCAGCTCTAAAAACTATTTTTGAGAGGTGGTGAGGGCAGGGACATGAAGCATGGTAATTTTCTGTTACTTATTTCCCCTGTAGAGACCCAACTGCCAATAGACTCTTGCCACAGCACCACCTACAGTGGTGGTCTAGCTGCAGGCTAATACAGGAGAGATTAAGCTTTTGCATCCGTAGTGTTACAGTTCCCGGGGGGCTTCTGCACTGCTGTTTCGGTAAAGAGATTTATAGAGGCACTTGGTGAATTTTAGTCACTTTGTTATCAGTCTGTAGACACAGAAATGTGCATGTGGAGATCACTGCCATCTTAGGCACTGCTGCAATTTTTACAAATCATTTTACTTGCCTGCCTTATGTCTTGTTTTATATCAAACTTTTTGTTAGGAAGAAATAAGACAACTCATATACAGAAACAGACTGGACCCTCGTGCAGCTTTATTCTGGTTAGGTAGTACAGAACCTCATGAGAATGAAATGGAGGGACAAGGTAGGGACTCCATAGGAGAAGGGACTGCTTGGTAGCATTAAAAGTGACATAGAGAGAATACACAGTCCTTTGCATCCTCCCTTAGAGTTACAGAAATCTTGGGAAGAAAGAGGTGTGATGTAATCATAGATATTCTAGTATTAGTATCCTCAAAAGACTCTAAGTGCCTGTTGTCCCTAAGTTACATTGTGGCCAAAAATGTCTACCAGCCAATTCAAGGTTGCTAAGAATCAAGCTTCTAGGGTGAGTGTCTTCATGGACTGTAAATGAATCACAAGGTTACCACCTGCTATCAGTGTAATAATTCATATCCAGCTATCACTCCAGATTCTCGTCCTATGACCCTCGGAGTATCAAAATGACAACAAGTGATTTCTGTTTGATTAAACAGGAGACAGAACTGGGTGTTCAGTTGCTACCCCTCGAGATAACAGTGCTCCTTCTCAGTATCTCTGCATTCTTGTTTGCTAAATTAATTTCTCTTGGCAACGGCTTTTAAATTTATTTTGTGCACGTGTGTTTGAAATTACTATTTCCCTTCCTTGTGTCTTTCCCTCCATCTGCTTTGAGATGTACTTTTTTTCTTTTTTTTCCCCCCAGATTTCTACATCTTTGGGATTGAGACAGTTAAATACTTACGAATTTCTTGTGTTTATATACTGCTTATAGATAGTTAACTGTAGGTGTAGTTATGATCACATCCCAGTTACGTTTTGAAACTACGTGTGAGGTGCTGGTATAATTACAGTTAATGGCAAAATGCCTTCTTATTTCAAATTAAAGGTCCTTTTACTATTTTTTCCTTCTTTTTGTGATTCTTTTATCATTTATTTTGTGCTCTGAAAAACTTCCTCACTCCTTCTCTGAATAGTGAAAAACAGAGCTTTTGATAGTGGACGTAATCCTCATGCTTCTTATGCAACTGTAACTCCACTGACTTCATAGAGCTGCTCTTGATTTTTCTGAGTAGAGAAGAACAGTCCGTTATTCAAGCCACAGCTACATTACATGTAAATCAAGCGATGCTTCCACATGTGGGTTTGTATGCATCATCTTTCCACAGCAGTGTCACAGTTCTCTCACAACACACTGTAAGTAGATATCTGTTAAAATAGGCACACCGCCAATCAGTTGCACCTGTTAATAAATCACAAAGACCTGCCTATTCAAACACTGAGGCCTCTGTCTCAAGAGTCTTTGCAATATAATGTAACATAATTCACAACTGAAGAAACTCTTCATACAGGATTACAGCCATTTGCAATCTGACATTATTCAGCCAGGATTGCTATATTATGCAGAGCATAATTACGAAATACTATCCCTGTAATACTGCGCTTTTGTATGTATGCAGATTATTAAAAATGGTTAATCTTAAAATCATTGCACATACACTGCAGTCAACAGGGAAGAGTCTCGGCTTTTGTGTGCTAGTATAACAACATTACGGTTAGTGGAGTTGAGGTCCTGGCCTTATTTCTGCTCCATTATTGTGCTGTTGTATACAAAGGATGAAATCTGTGTCTCCATTACATTCTGCAACACTTGAGTAATTCTTCAGAAATCAAAGATGAATCTTGGATTCACATTGTTTTTTCTGACTCAGCGTTTGAATACCATTACAGTGATAATGTCTTTCTCTTTTTTCAAGTCCTGCAGAGTCTCAAACCATGGATACAGGATCTGAAATCTGAGTCAGAACCCAAATGATTCAAAACTCTTAGGAAGTTAGAACTGCCCTTTCAGTTTCATTCAATGTTCCTGTACAACAGGACCAAACTGAGATTGCCCTCAACTCCTGACTGAAATGTAAATGGACACCTAAAAATGCAGGGCTTCATATTAATACAGATCTACTAAAAAAACTAGGACACACCCTCTTAACATCTACAGGCCTTTTGACTTGGAGACAATTATCTGATTCATAATGCTACTGAACTCACTGGAACCAACAAAGGTGGGAATCATCTCACATTAACGTAGAAAGATGGAGGCAGTGATCCCCCACTCTAAAAACATGCACCTCCATAGATTCAGCTGAACAGTGACTCAGCCTTTAGAAACATAACCATTATCACTGACATAATCGGATTCTAACACTGTAATTTACATAGATGGAATAAGTCCATGCTATGAAGAAAAAGAAATATGGTGCTAGCCGATATGGGGGAATAAAGGATTGGATTTTTATTTCTTATGATTATTCACTGTATTTTTGAAGGGCAGTTTCATCTGATGATAGAATTGGGGTAGGTGAGTGGAAATGAATTCGTAAAAGAGGATTTGGACCAAGCTAAGCACCAGTATAGGCTAGGGGCGGACATGCTGGGAAGCAGCTCTGAGGAGAAGGACCTGGGGGTCCTAGTAGACAGCAAATTATCCATGAGCCAGCAGTGTGCCCTTGTCGCCAAGAAGGCCAATGGCATCCTGGGCTGCATAGGGAAGACTGTGGCCAGTAGGTCGAGGGAGGTCATTCTCCCCCTCTACTCTGCACTGGTGAGGCCACAACTGGAGTACTGTGTCCAGTTTTGGGCTCCCCAGTTCAAGAGGGACAGGGAACTACTGGAGCGAGTCCAGCGTAGGGCAACCAAGATGATTATGGGACTGGAGCACCTCCCTTATGAGGAAAGGCTGAAAGAGCTGGGAGTCTTTAGCCTGGAGAAGAGAAGGTTGAGGGGGGACCTGATTAATGTTTACAAGCATCTAAAGGGTGGATTTAAGGAGGACGGAGCCAGGCTCTTTTCAATGGTTCCCAGTGACAGAACAAGGGGCAATGGGCACAAGCTAGAACATAGGAAGTTCCGTTCAAATACGCGGAAAAACTTCTTTACGGTGAGGGTGACAGAGCACTGGAACAGGCTGCCCAGGGAGGGTGTGGAGTCCCCTTCTCTGGAGATTTTCAAGACTCGCCTGGATGCAGCCCTGAGGGATGTGCTCTAGGCAATCCTGCTCTAGCGGGGGAGTTGGACTAGATGATCTCTAGAGGTCCCTTCCAACTCTGAAGATTCCGTGATTTTGTGATTCCATGATTTTATTTTGTTAGGGGAAGCATTTTCCACCCAGCTCTGGAATATACGCTTAATATTGTAGGTGATCATAACTGCCTCGTATCTATTGTGGGCTGACATTATGGTATCCACTTCTTACTTACATTTGCACCACTGTAGTCTTGTGTAGCCAGTGTGATGATGTTCTTTTAAAATTTTAAATAATTTTAGTACATCCACAGGAACAATGATATAAGCATAAAAAATGCTGAGCCAGTAGGGACACTGCAGGTTTCACCCCTCTCACACCCAGCATCATAAATCCAACCTGTCTTCAATTAAACTAAATGAATTATGCTGTTTGTAAATACTGAGAGAAGAATCCTACCGTTGTATGCATGATCTCCAGCCATGAGTGCTTCATTACAATAAAGGCAAATGATAACCCCTTTCTGTACCTCACACAAATCGAGAAAGTGCTGTACAAACACAACAAATAGATGTGAAGATTGCACAGAGCTTATCCCTTTGCCCAGCACTAAAAGCAACCACAACCTCAAATAAAACTGCAGCTTGAAACCCATTTGAAATATTATTCAGTTAAGCTCTATTTATTACCATCAAAAATAGCTCACACAGGGACAGCCAAAACAGTCCTGTTTCACAAAGCACAACCGAGATCAGCTGACTGGAACTCACACTTATGTTCATTGAAGGGCCGTATTCTCATTTTGTGCTCCTTGTTTCTATTTAGAGTTAATGGTAAATGTCTTTTCCTTATCAACTGTCAAATTGTCAGAACACACTTTGTATGTTCAAGGCTGGAGGATTCAGGGGGTGTCGGAGGGAGGGGGAGGACCATCTGGTTTGTTGACAGAAGTTTACTCCCAATATTTTATACTGAGTAATTATTCAAGGTCCCTTGTATTTTGTGTTTCCCAGAGAGGAGGTATTAAAAATGTCCACTATTAAATGCTTTTCACATAGAAAGCAAGATTTTATGACCCTGTAACTGCAGGATCAGTGGTTTTATGCTCTTTAGCCTCTGCAATAATGTGTGCCTGGTTCCCCCATGCAGGCCATGCTGTGGTTAGTGTTGATTCAGTAAACAACATTTTGTTTCATCTCCACGGATATTAGGTCTATAGAGGACAGATTGCATTTACTGATAGTGCCTCATGGTCTTAAAGCACACTTGACTAATTCTAGCTATCATTTGTGGTTTGCTGTATTTTAAACAAGGGCAGAAATTTTTAAAGAGAGGTAAAGCAGAAGAAAAAAGAGAAAAGAGGAGAGGAGAGGAGAGGAGAGGAGAGGAGAGGAGAGGAGAGGAGAGGAGAGGAGAGGAGAGGAGAGGAGAGGAGAGGAGAGGAGAGGAGAGGGGAGGGGAGGGGAGGGGAGGGGAGGGGAGGGGAGGGGAGGGGAGGGGAAGGGAAGGGAAGGGAAGGGAAGGGAAGGGAAGGGAAGGGAAGGGAAGGGAAGGGAAGGGAAGGGAAGGGAAGGGAAGAGAAGAGAAGAGAAGAGAAGAGAAGAGAAGAGAAGAGAAGAGAAGAGAAGAGAAGAGAAGAGAAGAGAAGAGAAGAGAAGAGAAGAGAAGAGAAGAGAAGAGAAGAGAAGAGAAGAGAAGAGAACTTTTCTTCAATGGTATTAAAAAATGAAATATGGTAAAACAAAGACCCCAACAGAGCTTGAGAAATTGCATAAGGGCAACATTTAAATTTAAAAAAAGCACTCAAGTATCCTGTTGACCAGTGAAAACTTGTGATTTCTATTGTCTTTAATGGAAATTGTAACGTTTGTTGATTTCCCATTATCCACTCTTTGTATTTAGAGGTCAAGTTCATTACTCATGCAGCATCTTCACGGATTATTTTCCCTCCTTTTGATTACTGAATGATGTCTGAAATCTCATCAGATCCTTTGGTTGACTAGACCTGGCAAGAAGTTTATGTAAGAGATATATATGACAATTAAAATTGCCCAATTACACAGCTGCCTGTGAGAATAAAACACTGGCCTCAGTCAGAAAGTACTGACTGCATGGATCCCTTTCAGGGCTGAGTTCCTGTTTTCTTTGATTATTCCATGCAGGAAAACCCCATTCCATGGGATTCCCAGGAATTCCCCAGGAATTCCCATTCCATGGGAAAAACTTATGGCGAATTCTGATCTTAGGCTTGTTGTCTACCTGAGTGTAATGACACCCAGAGAGATGGGATTTCTGTCCCTTCCCACTTCTGACAAGGAAAACAAACAGTGGCAGAGGGGAAAAAGTAATAAGCCTATCCTAATCAACAAAGGAGCGTTCCCAAAGCATGTCAATTGCATTCCCAGAATCCTATTAGGCAATACCAGTTCTTGAAGAAGTAGCTGAGGTTATGTCTTTGTGATACCATCAGCATTCCCATGTTAGGAAAAGTCAACACTTTCCATACAATCATTCCCATTGAGAAATGAGCTTAAGATGGGGCAACAGCTCATTTCTGAATAAACAGCTTGACAGACTATGACAAAGACAGCTTTTCCATCCTCCTGCCATCTACATTCTTATAGAGGATTTACTTGGGGACCATTGTCAGTACTCTTTACCAAGACTTAGACACAAGTCTTCCATGAGTAGAAGTCTTAAATCTTAATATGGAATTATTGGTTTGACCCCTTTTTCATTCTTGAGACCTGTGGCATACACATCTGTACTCTCCTAGATCTGTCTGCTCCAATACGAGATTCATACACCATTCTTCAAAAACCTTACAACATGTGACCATTGCTTGAATTTTGCTAGGGTCTCCTCAGAAATCACCCCCTTATGTCACTTTCTGTTCCTTCAAAACCAGGTTTTGGGTTTGGTGTTTGTTTGTTTGGTTTTTTTTTTCAATTTTATTTGTTAATTCTGGCAGCACACACTAGTGAGCTTCCAAGCACCAAAGATTTGGGTTTTGGTGGCCATCTCTCCATTTATAAAATTATGTCTTTATCACTGTCTTTCATTTTCAGGTCTGTTTAGGAATATACACTGTGTCAAATACTTATCCTTGTAGGAAAAACATAAAGGTTCAATTCCTGAGGTTACACTCTCCTCTTGTTTCAAGGTACACGTATCTGGATGGAAGATTATCTAAGTTAATTATTACACAGTGTTCCAGGTCAGAGAAAGATTTGTACCTCTCTTGACAACAGATGGCTGTCCATTCAAACACATTGTGACACAAAGTTTTCATAAAACATACCAGATTTCGTACGTCATACTTGCACACATTATCTGCATTGTCATAAGAAGCAATTAAAACAAACAAACAAAAAGGATGGAAAGAAATGTTAGAAATGTTGCATACCATGAACGAGATGTCTTTCATATGCAAGTTATCCAAGCTCAGTTTTAACCCTGAATTATCTTTGCTGGAAGTAACATCTCTCAGTAACTATCTTTCTATCTATTTGCATATATATACATAAAACCAGTCACACTCACAAACTTCCCACGATGGTAGCTAGCTATATCTTTTCCTCACACACTCCCCTCCCCTCTCCACCCCTACCAAGTAACTCCTGCTGGGGAGATGCGCCAGCCAACTCCCTTGATGTGTCCTGCCCCAGAGATGGCAGCCAGATGGCCTGACATCTGCAGCAAGAAGAGCTGGCAGGTCGCCCTGAAATCTCCCACTCAAGGGAGCTGTTGTTATGTACTAAAGTCCTTATCCCTAGAAAGACTTCTGTGAATAAAATATATAATACATGATAAAATACAATAAATCCTAAAGAAAGGAAAAGTAAATAGTATTTTGAGACAGCTTACCACAGCCTCAGAAGCGACTTTTCCCCATGGGCAATATTTGCTATGGAAGCCCACCAAGTCTGTCATCATTTGGTACTCAAACACAATATGTGCCATAATGCACACTACGAATTGAAATTTTTATTAACATCCATTAGAGGAGGCCATGGTATACGCAAATGGTAGAACAGAAGTAGATCAACCCAAAGAGGAACAATTATAAATTATGCATACTCTATCTCTTCTCGTGATCGTGAGTTAAGTACATTGCACTACTTTCAGAGTACATATTTTAGGAACTTCACTGAGAATTCAAACGCCTTTCAAACAGAGGCTGTTTTGCAGTCCATTACTACAATGTTAAGAAAAGAGGCACAGAATACTGAGGCAGAGAAAAATGGAGGGAAATAATGTTAGTACCATAGAACACCTCTTAAAATAGCGCTTTTTCTTAAAGCAATGAGAAATGTTATAGCTTCAAAGACCACCTGTGCATGATTCAAAGTGTAGTATCCCAAAAGGAAAGCTGGAATCACCCTGGCCCACTTAGAAGCATCTCCATTACTATCTTCATTGAGTCGCTGGATGAAAGAGCAAAAAGCATATTTTAGTATCGGTATGAATTTGCTGTTTATTTCAATCCTTTTGGGAGAGCTATACACGTATGTGTAAACATGCAAAGCTCAAATCTGTGCTCTTAAGGACCTCTTTATTTTAGGTTCAGATTAAAACACTCTCTGTGCACTCATCCTCAACCTAGAGTTCCCCAAAGGTGAAAACCAAGTTCAAGGTTAATGTTGTTGCAGGACAGCTTTTACTAAATTCAGAGATAAATAGCAAGCAATATCTGGTGAAAAAAAAAAAAAAAAAGGCACCACCAACATAAACCACTCAAAACAATCCACAGGTCAAATATTTTACATGCATATTTGTCACCTTTTAGTTGTGCAAAACAATATCCACAAACTTGTCAGTGTTTTCCCTTATACACAGCTAGGCAGTAGGATCTAGCTATTTTACACAGCGACTGGTAACACCTCTTGCCCAGAAGGCAGTGACAGACAGAGAGAGAGCAAAGAAATAACTTTCACAGTTTTTGTGTTTTCCCAGCTATCAATCAAATTCCCTCTGACATTGCTTCATTTATGGATTATTGCAAAAACACTGAAACAATGTGCAATGATAATGTTGTAAAGCTACAGAAATGAAATTGGTAGGAGTAACCCATTTCTCACTGTGTTCCCAAGCACCTCTCCACTCTGAATCCCCAGCATTGTTTAAGCTTCAGTTCTATATAAGAAAGCTAATCAAATGACACTCAGGAAAATTGACTTGGGTTTTCAATCTAGTTTCAGATCTCTATTGTACTTATTTCAAATAGCATTTGTTATTCTCTGCATATCCTTAGGAACATGCCCTGTCAAGAAATGCCATACAACTTCAAACCATGTTTTTTCCCACCTCTATAACTTTTTATGTATTCCCTTTTTACATTTTATTACAGCATAACATCTAAAAATGAAATAAAGATTATAGGCAACGCTTCAGGACCTGTAGTTCTATGGCTTGCCCTGAATATCAAATCTTGTTGATAGGAACTTGCTGCTACACCACTGTAAATTGCCAAAATCTCCCCACTGACCATCACTGTAATTATTTCTGTTTGGAAATGAAAGATTTGATCAGCAGAGTGATTTTTCTTTTCTTTATGTTTCCCACTCCCTTTCTTGTCTATCTTTCCCCCATTCACCTGGACTGTGCATTTTCTCTTGATGGGGGATTTGAAGATTAAATCTGTATTTATTTACCATACTTATCTCCAGAAGTAAAAGAAAACAACGGATTGTAGGGAAAAAAAAGAAAAAAAAAAAGATGAAAACAGGGGAAAATGAGAAGGAGGGAGGGAAGAATGGATGGGGAGAGAAAATGCACAGAAGAGTCAGCCTAGCTACTAATTTAACAGGGATTTTGTCTTGTCAAAGTGCAAAAAAATGAAATAAAACACAGAGGTAGTCACTCCCTTTGCATCCTGCGCCTGGGGGTTTTGATAGGATTGCTACTGAAATTTAAAACACACTTCAGCTGTGTATCTACAACCCTTCATTGCGTAAATGTGTCAGAATCTGAGCAATAGGTCAAATTTAGTGTAAACATAAGCAGGGTTTGAGGAGTAAATTACGATTCAAATCTAAACAAATAGGAAAAGACAAGTCAACACATCAGTAAAGAAAAACCAGTGTCAAAGCATGAAGTAGAGGGAGTGCTGAGGGTACTTACAAAGGGAGGATTTGGGGGGTTCTGTGTAGGAACAAGATTCAACTCCAAGGTCAACATCAGAGTGGCACTAAATGAGAGTAATTTCTTTGCATCATAGAAAAATGGCAGGGAGGAAAACTAGAGTTTGTTATAGTTTTATTTTCCTTTAGACATTGGACTGAGACTCAGGTGTTGTGCAGCCTCCATTTCCAAGACTGATATTGATTTTTTAGGAGATAGAGAAGTGCTGCCCTCTGCCTGGGCCTTTATTTCCTCCTGAGTAGATAGGAATCATAACTCTCTTTTTGTCCTCATTTCTTTAAGGGACGTCTACCCCAGGCAGTGAGGTAGAACTGCACTACTGAAAGATTATACAAGACAAAAGAATGATGCGGTCCTATGCAGAGATGAAATCTGGAGCCTTAAAAGCAAAGTAGGAATGATGAGAGAGCATCTTGCCAGTGCGCCAACTAAGATTACTGAGAAACATTTACTAAAACATCACACTGATGGATCCAACCAGCTTCTGAATTGTGGATTCTCTGGGAGATCCTCATAGGGGTTTCTGTTTCACTGCAGTGTTTAGACATGCTTCAAAGCTGGGAATAATCTTGGCCAGGTGCACCAAGAGAGTGTTTTTAGGTTACAGAATTCTATTTTTTTTTTTTTTTTTACACACCGCTTGTTTAAACTAATTCGCTTAAAAATTCATGAGGAGGAAGTTTTTTAATAGAAATGTGCCAAATGACTTTCAGTTGCTGGCAAATGGGTAGTCACTGGTCCATGAATGACGTGAATTCTGAACTGTTGTGAGATGTATACACAGACATACGCATTTTATTCCCCTGAAACAAAGCAGATTTGTTCTTTACCCCATTAAATATTATATGACAGAGAATTAAAAAATCAATCAAACAAAATATTAATAGAATATTAGAACAGCTGACTTATCAGTTTCTTTAGATTATAGTATATGATAAATATAAATACAAATATAAATATTTATTTATATATATAATATCAGCTTATTGAGAAAGCATATTCATTATACAGCTTAAGCAGATAACTCATGGAGAAAACAAGCACATATACAATTTAGATAAATGCACTTCAAAATAGGATTTATTAATACCCAGCAGAAATACGTATGACCTGTTTATCATCTATCTTCCTTTTCCCGTTTTTAAACACAGGGAAAATGTTTGCTCTCTTCCATTCTTGTCATGCACTCATCCCCAAATTTTCAAAGAAAACTACTAGCAACCGTGAAACTGCTTCAAAGCTCTTTACGGATCTTGATGTGAAATGCAACCAACAGATAACCAGAATACATACGGATATGCATGTTGGTATATTTATCTTAGTGCCCTCTGACTTTCAGTGTTTTAGTGTAAGTACTTGCCCATTATTCAATATTATCAGGTTTTTTAGTTGTCTGAGGGCAGCTGCACCCTATAACAAATGTTCTAAAAAACTATGAAAAAAACACCTTCATACAGATTTGTTGAACAAACTCTCTTTGTTGCAGAATGTTCACGGTCCTTTCTTGGTCGTCTTTTAGTATTAGCATATTTTATGAACTTTTGTAGTGTGATTACATTTTGTTTATTGTTCCTTTTTCATTCTGTCTTTATATTCTTATGCTATTGTCTTTATAGACTTTATATAGAGTGTAGCTCTGTAGTCAGCACATGCCAGGACAGGACCACGCTACTGATGAAATAGCCAAGTTCTGCAGTCCTTCTTCGTATTTCCACCCTATCCCTTATATTGGCTTTAACAATGGTGCAGCTGCTCAGTGAACCAGATCAACCTGTTGATCTGACAGAAGGGTAATCAGTTTTTCCCAGGGGCTGTTTTGGATCAGCTCAAAAGGATTCGTATGGAAAGCAGAAGTGAAGTTGAAAAGAATGAGGGAAGGTTTGTCATATCTTCAATTCATCAATAGCAGAGAGAGATCAGTGTAAGCTGGCTTTGAAATCTCTTCTCATTTCCATTTTCTTCCTTTCTGTATTTAAGATTGGTAAAGGCGTATTGATGTAGCTAATCTTATCCCTTACTAGAGTTTGTACTCTTACTTCACATTAGGATAAGTTTTTCTTTTAATATTGCTTATTTAAAGAAATACTCCATCTCCATTACTTTTCATGCATGACATATTGTTGACCAATTCTCTGTATTTATTGAAATATACCTTTCTGAATCCTTATTTATGAATTCCTTTATTTTCTATTCCTCCTTCTTAACTATCGTGAGCTCTATCTTTTTGCGGTGCTATTTGTTTTCTAGATAAATGGTTAATCAGTTACTCATTTTGAATGAGAAGGTTCAACTACGAGCCACTGCATAGATATGAATTATCCTCAGCATATCTGTGAGAAGGTAGAAGTTCTGTTCCACCAGAAGAAGGCTGGCTGTTATGTGTGTACGTGAATGTCTATTATGGAAACCAGTTGAGGCTGAGGTTTATCTTCCTTAAACTGTTTTGAATTTGTCTGTGTATGGCTGAGCTAACCAAACAAGGCTTCTTTTATACTGAATGGTCAGAAACAGGCACTTTCAACTGAAAGCACCTGTTCAGGTACAGTTCCTTCTTGAAGTATCTGTTTCTCTGTTGGACTCTGAAGAGGTTGAGGCTGAACAATTCAGCTGTCTAACTTTCAGACTTCTATAGTTAGATTAAGTAAATCCTGTTACCAATGAATCAAAACCATTCAAAACTGTAGTGAAATCAGTTCTAAATTTGAAATCTCTATTTAGTCTCCTAATGGCTAAGGACTTCAATCTGCAGTTAAGTTTGAGAAACTGTATAAATATTCTTTTGAATCCTACTGTAAGGATCCTTTAGAATGAATATAATGAAGCTGCACATGAAACAAATCATCTTGTTTCCTTAGCAATGTCTTGAAAGTGCGTTCCCTCAGATCAACTGTACTGTGATGCTGTGCTCCCTTGAAACATCTATAGCATGATGCTGAAATGACATCTGTCTGATTAATTTTGTTCTTACTTTAATATACAGACTGCAGTTATTTCTCCCTGTTTTACACCATCAGGAAGAGACAGTGGCCAAGAAAATGAGCAAGTAGCTTTTTTTTGCCTTTGTCTATTTCTTGTTCTCTTAAGACAGACAAGTAAACCTTAATTCTCCTCTCATCCTCTCTCTCTCCTGATGCTACTACCAAGTTATGCCCAGTTATTAGAACATGTAATTCACTTTGGCTTTCAATGTTGTTTTTAGGTGGCCAATATATTTTTCCTCACGTTCTGTTTTCAGGATAGCTGTAAGAAGCATAGCTATTGAGTTTTCAGTAGTTGCTGTGCAGGGTCATGGTCTTCTTAGTACTACTGTTGTCCATCATGTATGTGGCCTCTCTTAAGGAACCAGTCAGATCTCAGTAAGCTAAGGTCGAATTACATACATCAGTTTATGAGAACCTGCATGCCTGTCTTTTCATTGAGAAGGGAGGCTGTGATTTAGGAACATTCTGGATAACAACAAAATAAGGTTTGTTGTTGTTGTTATTGCTGTTAAGTCTAGAAGAGGCACTGAATTGTGTGTATTAAAACAGTGCTGGACTGGACTTCACGTGGAACTCAAAGCTGTCATTTAGAAATTAGGACTTCTGAGTCCTGGTGCCAGTTCTGACAATCTGAGTACTTCCAGCAAAACATGGAATTTCTGTTTCTCAGCTTACCTCTCCACCGTCTAGGCATAATGTTTTGTCTCAGGGTTCTTTCAAGCCTTAATTAATGAATGCGTGTTTTACAGCTAGTTGAGAACCTCAGATAAAAGGGTCTATAGAAGTGCAAAGCATTATTATGTTGCAGGAAGCCTGATTTTCTTTTCCATCAGAAAAATAAGACTTTGTGCAGACTTAATTGGGTTTTTTAAGTTTATAAAGAGGATTAAGAAAACTGAGCCTATCTAAGTCTCCCTACTGGTAAATAAAAAGGAAAAGAAATAAAGACTAGAAGCAAAGAGAGGATTTATAATAAAATAAATAAATATATACAAAGAGTAATACACAAGTAACTGTTAAAACAAGAAAATAAAGTGCCAGATTTTCTGAGCTATGAAGTGGTAGATGAATGGAAATAAAATTTTTGTTTATGACAAGGTTATGGAAAGGAAATGTTGGAAAGCATCACATTTTAATCAGTTATCCTCACTCAGTTTTATGATTCCAACAGATATAGGAGAGTTTAAGAAGATCAGTGAAGCCAGAACCACTCTCTCTATGGTGTTAGTCATTTAATACTTGATATAAACATTAGGGAATCATTTTGCATTACCCAAAGGAAAAGAGCAGGTCTTTTATTTTGAGTCAGTTGGAGAAGACTATAATGGTAGTCAGCATCAGAAGATTAAAACCAAATCCCTTACAGATGGAAATCAGTAAAGCTCCATCCAGAATAGCTCCATTGTGCAGCTATGCCAATAGATGCCAGCTGAGAACTGGTCTCCAAATATCACTGTAACTTTGTTCTTGACATTAGGATGGCCAAAAGAATAAGCTTTCTTATGGGCTTTCAAGGACTCAGTGCGCTCAGCCAATTTGCTAATACTCCTTTTAAAGCATTTTCTCATCACATTTTGTTGTTTTTCTGTTACCAGCTGAAACCCAAAAGCATGACAGCATGTGCTAAAAGAAAGAAGCCAAAATGAACTGGTGTGTTATGAACCCTAAAATAAAGTTTTTCAGGTTATGTTGTATATTCACTTGGGGCATTTTGATTTTAAAATTCTAACTCTGGTGGTTTTTAGAATTGATTGGGAAAATGAAAAACTGTTTTCATGGTATTTTTTAAATGTCAAAGATACTTTATTCTTATTTGCTCAAAGTCGGATACATTCTTAGTCTAGTTTCCTGAGAATATGGAGTATATACTGTTTTGATGCACGCCTGTGCATTTACAAGTGTCCCTTTCTATCTTTTGCACCCAAATCTAGGAAAAATGTGAAGACTGATGTGATATTAAGTTCTTCCAACAATGATGAAAATTTATGGCTGTTTAAAGAAGAAAGAAATCTTTTATGGAAACTTTGATCCAACTTTACATCCTGAACAAAGCCATCCTGCATTAGCTATCAGAGAATCCACACGGCAGTTCATTGGCTTTTCTCCACTCAATTATTTTTGCTGTTTTTCATAACTTGAGAAATTTTGTTTAAAACGTGGAGAGCAAAACCTGATTCTCTACTAAAAACAACTGTTGTTCAGATAAAGGCACTTATCTTGATTTCTCTTACGGTTTGTTAGTTTTCCTTTTTGAAAAGGAGGCCTTCCTTTTTGTGTTCTTAAGAACCCGTATTATAATCCTGTGAATCACAGTATTTAGTCACAGGTTTTTTTTTCCATCAACATGTCATCAAATGATGGACCTTATTTCTTTGGTAGAATAACCAATTGTAGGTCAGTGCTGTTATTTTGGTCTCCATGTGGTGCTTATCCTTGATGACTCTCAGCTGTGACCTAGAAGCATCAGAGATGTTTCTCCACGCTGACCAGACATCATCACTCCCATGTCACAATCAGGAAGGAAATCAGAACTAAATAACTTTGACTTTGAATGGTAACATGCATAGAAGAGGGTCACTATGATGATCAAGAGTATAGAAACATGTTTCACTTGAGCAAGAAGTAAAGTTGCTTCATTTGTTTAGCCCTGAGGGAGCTGTTCTTGGAAGTTCATGACAGGCAACTAAAATGAAGATGTCTACTGACAATAGGCTTCAAACTTCTAGACAAATGATCAGTCTCCCAGTGTAGAACTTTAGAGGACTGGCAGTCTGGAAAAAAACCCAAGAAAACAGCTAGCCAGCATATCAATAGCAGACTGGTACAAACGTATCAGTGTTTAAACATTGAGGGAAACTCCCCACTCTGGAGAATGACATATGCTCCAGATAGGACCACAGCAGGCAAAGAGCCATCTTTGGGGCTAGAAGGATTTAAGAATTTAACTCATTCTAAAAAAAAGGCTTCCAGGATCATTAAATTTATAACTATATATGACACTAAGGAACTAAATTTAATACACTAGATAGTTCATTCCAATCTTTCTTCCTTTAATCATTCCTTTAAGGACTGATTCTGAATGCTGTGTAGGTGCTATGCTTCCTTTGAATTCGATGAGTTACTAAGTGAATACTTCTGTAGCTTTAGGCGTATGCATTAATGGATTAACTTTCAAGATGTTTCATGAACACAGCAACTTTTTGACTAGGTAAACCAGAGACGAAATATCCCACAGCTCATACCCAACATACTCATTATGAAACCATACATTAGGAAATGTTTTCCTTTCTCTTTTTATTCTCCTAGGAAGAATGAGAACATGTACAGAACAATGCTGTAATGACACGAAAATATGATGTCTTAATGAGTCTTTTCATCTCTGTTCCCTATTCTTACTATGTACATCTCACTTAATGAGCATAAATGTAGCAAACAGAAAGATAGAGGCATGAACAGCTGTATCTCTGAAGCTCATAGGATGAAACTGGTTTATGAGCTCTTGGTCACTTTTTGTTTATATTCCATCAACAATTTTTTTTATAACACAGTGAAAGATTGTGTAAGGCAAATTCTTACTTGCACATGAATTACAGAATTATCATCTTTGAAAGACGACTCTAAGATTTGTCCATCTTTTGCATGTATTGGGAGGATCATGATGGTGAATTTAATAACTGGCTCAGCGCATTTAGTTATTAAATGCTTCTATGCCTGAGAACTGAAGGTAAGAATATGCCAGACAATAGCAGAAAGAAGCCAAATAGCTGGAGTGGAGAAAGAACAGCTCTGATTGCTTTTATATGGATCCTACATTAAAGAACCCAGTGGAGCTGAATTGTTCCCTGTGGGGCTTAAAAGTTTGATTTTCTTTTTTCCTCCATACAGGAAATTATGGTGATTGCAAATCCTAAAGCACTAAAGTTATTTAGAATAGAAGCTGTAAATATATACGGTAGAAAATACGCATTTTCCTTGGTTTATAGCTCAGAAGGATTAAAGTAGGATTAAAAAGAGAAGAAAATAGATTTCAAAGCTGTTATGTTTTCTAACAGTAAGTGACACTACTTTTTTCTGGAGGAAAGCGTAGGAAAAAGCAAAAACAAAAGAAGAAATAACCACAGACGGTAAATAGTGAACTAATAAAATAATAAAAACAATATTACCAGTAACATGTACACACATGTGTACATACATATATGCATGTATATATATAGACGCGTTCCTGTGCAACCTGCTCTAGGTGACCCTGCTCTGGCAGGGGGGTTGGACTAAATGATCTCCAGAGGTCCCTTCCAACCCTGTGATTCTATGATTCTATGATACCTTTGTACAGTTAAAGCTTACATTTGCACAGGAACTGTTTTCTAAAGGAACCAAAGCTTCTAATTAAATAATACTGGGCATCCACTGTAGAATCAACTAATGTTTGCAATATCACTTTTCCAGTTTAATTTGAATAGTGTGCTAAAGTAAACAGAGCTGAAAAGAGCTTACTAAAGGTATTCTTGAAGGGTGTGGGAGAAGTAGGAAAGTATAGCAATAAATTCTTAGGAGCTGGAAATGATCTATATTGCTTCCTTTCTAATCTCCACAATATAAAAAAGGTGTAAATGTAAAAGGATAAAAACCACCCACTTTTACAAAGCAGCATTTTAAAGGTATGCAATATTGTGGGCAGAATGTAAATTCTAGCCACCGTGGGGCTGCCTTACTTTCCTTCAGGGGCTGGTCAGGACTGAGAATGCAGGAGGCACAAAGAGTACTAATGCCATTTTAACCCCTCTTCCTTTTGATTTCTGTAGCTAGGGAGTACTGACCCAAAACTCACTGGAGTTAATAGAAATCTTTTTACTAAGAGGAAGAAAATAATGGGAAATAGGTGCTTTCAACACAATTGAAATTGATGGGGCTTGAGAACATGCAACATCTTGTGGTCAGTGCTTAGCACCAAGCCAGATGAGTCTGAAATTCCTCTCCATTTTGTGGCTGAGAAATCCACTTGGATTCCCAGCAGCCATTAATGCGGTAAAGGTCCACTCCACACCTTTGTCCCAGAGCAATTCCTGAGAAATTGTGTTGTGGTCAGTTATGTTTTCAGAGCGTTTTTATTTGTTTGGTTGGTTTTTTTTTGAGAGGAATAAGTTACATACACAGAATCTACTGACGTTATGCAGTGAAGTGTGCCTACTATTGAGCACTCAGCAGTGTACTTTCTGTGGCTGTGAACATTTACACCGGGATTATTGCCTATGTCCAAAGGGAGTGGCATAGCTGGGGGATGACTTACTGTTTCAAGGAAGCCATTTGTGGAGAGTAGAACCAGCACAAAGATTAGCCTGATTCTACTCTTTCTGAATGGCTTCGTCTGTTGCCTCTCCACAAAGGACTGCAGGCAGCATACACTTAGTGAGGCGAGAGAGAAGGAAACTCAGAGCTTATTTTGTGTGAGTACCAACCGCCCCCATGGTAGATGAAGCACAGACAAGATGAAGCAAACATATGAAGCATATGAAACCTGGGAAGAAAAATGTTCTGACCAACCACAGTGTTGTTTAATGACTGACCAAACAGGGCCCAGAAAAAAAGGAGAAGGCAAATTATACACCCCTGTCAAATCTAGAAAGAGACTGTGGTGACTATCTAAAGCTTTAATTACAAAGAAGTAGAAAATACAAAGAAGTTCCTTTGACTATGCTGCAAACAGGACTTTCAGCTGTAAACACAAAAATAAGTAAACTTCCCCCAGTTGCTGAATATGAGAAGGCAGGAGAATACTTATGTTTGACAGTTCCTTGTGAAGTAAGTAAATTCCACATATTCCATTTACCCCAGAAAAACCTCTGAGGACTTCCCTACGTTTCTACAAGAGGTAATAAATGACTGATTCTCCTCATTGCACCATGGCTCATTCAGGAGCAAAAAGGTACCCTTTAGGACTTTTTCAGTATCCTGATTTTTATCACAACCTGAATTTTGTGGAATTTTTCTCTCAAGGCCATGATAAGACTCCAAGCAAGTTTCCCTTTCTTCATTCCCCATGCTTACCCTAGGCATGGGGTCTTTTACACTGGGAGATGTGACAGAGGCCATTATATAGCCAATGTGCTGACTTTACTTGCTTTCTGAAACCCTGTTTTGTGCATAGCAGGGAGGATATTCCACAGTGACCAGTTCCATGGGCTATAAGGCCGCTTTTCGCTGCCGCAGCACCATAAAAGAGCCATGGTGTAGCTGAGAATTGTGCCTTACAACTGCGTGTGCCACTGGGATGCATCCCTTTGGAAGGATTAAAATGCCTAAAATGAGGGATGTAATGTAACAAGGAGAGCACATAGAAAGACAAGAAATATAAAAGGGAGAAAGGGGAGGAAGTGATTTTGAAGAGGACTAATAAAATATATGTCACCCTGCTGATTGCTTTTTCTTTTCTTCTTTCTCTTTTTTTTTTTAACTTAAAATGCTTTCCTCTCTCAAGCATCTGACTCGCTAGCAAATGAATTGCACTGAAAATCTCTGTTAGTATCCTATTAAAAAGGTGAGGTTTTAAAGGCATTTTGTCCCATTATAAATTTGAAGTGATGAAATATAAAAGTAAATATTTTTGCCAGTCTAGTCTGCCCTTTACAGTCCTGCTTTCCTCTAGAGAGACAAAATCTGCTGGCTCTGGATTTGATCCATTTGCAATTGCCAACAGATTCTCTCTGATGAATCTTCAAGCGGTTGAGTCAGGTTGGACAGGCAAAATGTCCATCTGTACCATCCCTGATGGATGTAACAAAGCTTGGAATGCATTCACAGTACCAGAGCAGAAATCAAGGGAGCAGAGAACAAATAGAAATTATGATCTTTGTTATATTTTTATTTTATTTTATTTTATTTTATTTTATTTTATTTTATTTTATTTTATTTTATTTTATTTTATTTTATTTTATTTTATTTTATTTTATTTTAGTCTTATTCTATTTTAATTTAATTTAATTTGACTTTTAATGTAGATTTAATATTTTCTGAATTCTCTACATGTAAACAGCGAAGTCCTTTCCAAAAGCTCAACAGACAGGATGCTTAGGGGAAAATTTTTCATAGAGAGGGCAAGTGCAGGATTTAATCGATCGGCTTCTGTTGATGTTTCTGAGAGTCATGCAGCTCAAACTCTGTATGCTGCTTTGAAAAGATACCCCCAAAATGTCACAAATCTGGTAGGCAGGGAGCTGCAGGAGATAACAATGGTACATCTCTGTCGGTCTGTCTAATTTTAGCAAGATTACCTTAATCGCATCTAATGACAATGTATTCCTGGGCATAATATTTCTATCAAACTAATGCTGTCGGACTAACATTTCCTGTAGCCATGCTAAGTATTTTAAATTTTAATTTATGTATTTTGTAGGAACGTTTTGCATTTCCCTTGTATTTTCATCCTGAAAGAATATAATGTTTCTTTTATATTAGGAGCATAAACTAAGTCAAATCAGAATTCTCCAATTGAATGCTTCAAAGTACTTTTCTTTAAAGATTTTATAAAGTACAAAGAAAGGCTTATTCAGGGAATGACATTATGGTCTGAAATAATTTGGACTGAATTTGACCTTTGCTGTGCGTTCTCACTCAGCATGACATATAAAAGCCATCTATGAAACTTCTATTTCTTCTCCATGGGAGATGGACGGGACACAGAGCTCCTGCAGAGACAGTGTATGAAGTCAAAGAAGACTAGGAAGTGATTCCTTCTTCACTCAACCTAATCATGTATTAGTTCCTGTCTAGGATGATAAACAAGTCAGTAGGAAAATTATGATGTAGTTATACAGTGAACTGCTTGAATAAAATTCTGAGTAATCTTGAAGTAATAATGTCTTAACTTGGACCAGTCTCCAGACAGAATCTTGTCCTTGCTGTAGGTCTTTGTCCTTAGCTTCAGATTGGTCATCCCCTCCCTATCTATCAATGACAACTTAGAACAAGCTAAGGTCTGTTTTAAAATGTACTACCGTAAAATCCTTTAGGGCCACCTTCCTAGTAACTGACTGACAAAAATTATTTTAATGAAACCACTTCATCTGTGATGTTCACAGAAGTGTCCTCCAAGATAGAGTAAGGAAGAAGAAAAGATTTAATGCCAAAAGTACTGGCTGTATGCTACCCACACCTTTCCTTTCTCTTTGGACAACTGCACTCTTTGTCCCATTTATAGCACTGTTTATTATAACTGATTCATATGTTGGATCTGAACCACTACTTCTTATTCAAGCAATGATCCTGCTGAGTTCAAAGACTTCCAGCAATTCAACATGAGGTGTTTAGTGGTGTCTTTTCAAAGTAGTGTATCGGTTTAGTCACATAGTTCCTGCTAACATCAAGGGAAGTTGGCTGGTTAAATCCCCATGCAAACTTCCTTTGAAAAAATTACCCCTAAAGCATCCCGTCTGCTGAGGTTTGAAAAGGGACTTCAATCAATATATTTGTTAAATGAAATGCAAAGAAGATCCATTATTTGTACCCTGGATACTGTTGCTTAATAAAGGATGTAACACAGTGATGGTTAAAACATAAGGGTTCTTATTCTGTTTGAAATAGTCTTCAAATGCTTGTCTAAAATATTCATACCTTTCACTTTACAAAACTGGACATAAAATTTCATTGGAACAACCTTTGCGAGATGACTACTTATTAAAGCCATTCCTCTAGTCATAATGCTTGCATATATATATGTTAGTGTGTGCACGTGTCTGTGTGTATATGTATATATACACACTTTTTTTTTTAATTAGTTCTAAGGATTTTGAATTCCAGAATCAAAATTCCTCAGGTTTTTTGGTGAGAGTCACCTTATCTAATTTTAGATATTTAGACTTTTATTGTCTTATTTAAATTAGGGTCTCAGATTTCTCAGAATTTAATGGAGATAAACACTCTCAGAATCTCTGTCTCTTTATTTTAAGAAATATTTTAGAATATTACTACGAATTCTTAGTCTAATATGGAGACAAATTTGTATAGACCCAAACTTTGTGATTTGAGGTCAGAAGTATTTCTTATATAATCCACTGACAAGTGTAGTCAATTTCAGAAGAGGTTCAGGTCATCCTAAAGAAGACACCTAGATTTTTGTGATTTAGGCACATGGTGACATTTGCTGATTTAGGCACATGGAAGACAGGGACATGATTCAAGACAGCCAGCATGGCTTCCCCAGGGGCAAGTCCTACCTGGCCAACCTAGTGGCTTTCTACAATGAAGTGCCTGCATCAGTGGACAAGGGGAGACCAACGGATATCATCTATCTGGACTTCTGCAAGGCCTTTGACACCGTCCCCCACAACATCCTTCTCTCTAAGTTGGAGAGATATGGATCTGATGGGTGGACTGTTCAGTGGATAAGGAACTGGCTGGATGGTCGCATCCAGAGCGTGGTGGTCAATGGCTCAATGTCCAGTTGGAGAGGGGTGGAGTGGTGTCCCTCAGGGATCTGTACTGGGACTGGTGCTGTTCAACATCTTCATCAATGACATAGACAGTGGGATCAAGTGCACCCTCAGCAAGTTTTGCGACGACACTAAGCTGAGTGGTGCGGCCGATGTGTCAGAGGGATGGGATGTCATCCAGAGGGACCTGGATGAGCTAGAGAGGTGGGTCCGATCAAACCTTATGAAGTTCAACAAGGCCAAGTACAAGGTCCTACAGTTGGGTTGGGACAACCCTCGTTATCGATACAGGCTGGGGGATGATGTGGTAGAGAGCAGCCCTGCAGAAAAGGACTTGGGGGTACTTGTGGATGAAAAGCTGGACATGAGCCAACAAAATGCGCTTGCACCCCAGAAGGCCAATCGCATCCTTGGCTGCATCAAAAGAACCATGGCCAGCAGACCCAGAGAGGGGATTCTCCCCCTCTACTCTGCTCTTGTGGGACCCCACCTGGAGTACTGTGTCCAGCTGGAGCCCTCAGCACAAGAAGGACATGGACCTGTTGGAGCGGGTCCAGAGGAGGGCCACGAAGATGATCCAAGGGCTGGAGCACCTCTCCTATGAAGACAGGCTGAGAGAGTTGGTGTTGTTCAGCCTGGAGAAGAGAAGGCTCCAGGGAGACCTTAAAGTGGCCTTCCAGTACCTGAAGGGGGCCTACAAGAAAGCTGGGCAGGGGCTGTTTGCAAGGTCATGTATCAATAGGTGAGGGGCAATGGTTTTAAACTAGAGCAGGGTAGGTTTAGATTAGACATTAGGAAAATCTTTACAATGAGGGTGGTGAGACACTGGAACAGGTTGCCCAGAGAGGTGGTGGAGGCCCCATCCGTGGACACATTCAAGGCCAGGCTTGGTGAGGCTCTGAGCAGTCTGATCTAGTTGAAGATGTCCCTGCTTACTGCAGGGGGGTTGGACCAGATGGCCTTTAAAGGTCCCTTCCAACCCAACACATTCAATGATTCTGTGATTCTATGATTTGCTTAGATGTATCATACCCTGAACTTCATTAACTCTGTTGATCAGATTCCTACTAATTATAAAGGGAGCCTGGTATAGCTAACGTGTAGTTGTGTTCAATTTGAACTTCAAAAGCCAGATAATATTTATTTTACTATTAAAGTTATTCACTCAAAGTACTACTTACTCTCCCTTAAGTACTCTCCCTTAAGGATAATGGGATCCCAGGGTAATGTACGTACTAAGCTGCCTACTATAGTATGAATCTGTACTTTAGTCTGTTTGGAAGTGTAAGGTTAAAGCATCATACAGCTCACTGATAAGACATGGGAATTCTGTTATGTCTCATCAATAAACATATAGGGCACAGAGATGTAAAAATTAACCTGTGTTATTGCTGAAAGAAAGACAGGTGAGCATCCTAAATGTGAATTTCCTGTCCTGTGGGTTTGCTTTCCAGTATCAGAACTTGTTCTTATTCCAAATTAGGGCAAAAAGTAGAAGTAGGAGTAGATTCTTGTCCTGGTTCTGGCTGTGATAGGTTTAGTTCTCCCCAGGCTCGAGCAGGGACACAGGTATTCCATCCCATGTGAGCCTTGCCCAGTCTAGAGTGGGAGCTGTGAGGGAGGGGGCGGGAAGCCGCCTCTTGGCAACGGGCTGCAGTGTCCCGGGTTGGGTTGGTGAGCAGTGGTATCGTAACCGTGTTTGTACATTCCTCTGTCAGTGTTATTGTTGGTGTTTTCCTGTTCTCTTTGCTGTTCTGTTAAACTGCCTTTGTCTCAACCCACATGTTTTGCCTTTTTCTTCCGATTTTCCCCAACGGCTGTGGGGGGTTGGGAGAGTGGACGTGTGGTTCTTTGTTGCCCTCTGAGGCTAAGGCATGACAATTCTGTGAAACCACTAAACTCAGAAATAACAAAATATTTCCTGATGACATTTTTAAATAAAAAAAAACCCAAAACATTTTTGGCACCCCACACTTTCTTTTGTTGGTGTGTGTGTATGAAACCTTAGCATTAACCCATATTCCTAAGAGCTGCTGTGCTAACTCATTACTGTATTTCAGGTATGTTCTTGCTGAACGATGTCCACCACAGCGATTATCCAGTGACAACTGAGGTGGTGCAAACAGAGTGTAGATTGTATCGTGGGGCATTTTATCAAGCCATGATGTTTAGATTTTATTGGTGAATGGCAGCTGAGTTACCTGAATTACAATATTCAAGAGTCTTCATGAGAGCTAAGGCAAGCTTAAACAACTGTCAATAGAAATATTTCAGACAGAAATATTCTGACTGTGGTCAATTTAGCCTGAAAAATAACAGCATTAGTTTTTGGGTATTTATTTATTTATTTTTTAGACACAAAAGTGACAAACTTGTAGCAAGATAATACTTCCAAAGAAAAATAACACCTCCAAAGCATTTGGCTTTTTTGTTGAAAAGTAGGTTTCACATTCCAAAGTCACCCTCCAAAAAAATTTTTACAAAAATTTTAGCTTGAGAGAGAGAGTGAGACAGAGAGACAGACAGATGAAGAAGACTGGGATTTTTACCCAAAACTCTCAATCTGGAAAATAAAAAGGCCTTGGGCTTGATAATTATGCATGGATATTTTTTGAACGTCAGTCTCATAGTGACTGAAAAGCTAAGCTTCCCTGTACATAAGATGAAAAGGAGGAGGAAGAGGAAGAGGAAAAAGATCTAAAAAAGAAGAAAAAAAGAAAAGAGAAAAGGAAAAAGGTAGAGGAGAAAAGAGAAAAAAGAGAATAGAACAGAGAAAAGAAAAAAAAGAAAAAAATGAAATTAATTGAAACAAATTGAAACAAATTGAAACAAATTGAAATAAAATAAAATAAATAAAATAAAATAAAATAAAATAAAATAAAATAAAATAAAATAAAATAAAATAAAATAAAATAAAATAAAATAAAATAAAATAAAATAAATAAACTAAACTAAAATAAACCCTAAGGGATGTTCTCCCTAGTTTGATTGACAGGTCCCAAACTGTTTGATACCTAATCATTATTGTTATTTCAAATGCATCTCTTTAGTGTATGTCCAGCTACATAGAAGGAAACTCAGATTTGACCATGGCAACAATTGCACCACAGGGCTCATTCAGACCTTCTGTGTTGCCTGTAGCAATTGCTATTAGTAGTAATTGCTCAAAAACCCTCACTCACATGGGGAGGTTGCTCACCACACATGTGAAATCACATACGTGTGTTCCTGTGTGTATGAGGGCTTACCTCTGACTGTACATTCAGCATACAGAAGAGACTTCCTGAAATGGTGTAGTATCTTCTTCACTAAACTAAGACTGTCAGGCCTTATTAATAAAAATTAGTTGTGAAGCTCCCTCATTCCCGCAGGAGGGATTCTAAGCACTCCATCAGAACCTGAAGTGGGAGCTGGAGTTTGAGACGATTAGGAAGCGACATGACACCGCAGCAAAGACTGCAAGGTTTCGATGTGGTTGTGTATTTATTTTGTTGGCAGAAACGATTGCTCCTAGACCATGTTCTGCTTCTCTGTCGTGCCCACCCATCCTCCCCCACTCCCTCACCTAGATTCTCATCTCTTTTTTTTTTTTTCTCCGCTCCCAGTCTCCCTCATGCCAGAGACCTGTGCAATATCATTTTCCGCATAATGAAATCTAGAGTGACATTAATGTAAGTGTAATTTTATAGTGGGGAATGGGCCTAGCTGATCGTTTCTACCTGCTGTGTTTTGATGATAGACATTGGGATGTCACCATCTGTGTAATGAAATTTCACCTCTGTAATGGTTCAGATTATCAAACATTCTTCCAAGCTGTCTCACAGAAATTTATTTATTTATTTACTCAATAAGGATGGCAAAGTTGCTCATCTCTGTGAAGCAGAAGGAGGGTGGGAAGGGGGAAAGGGGGATAGGAAGGGTGGGAGGGCGCTGAACAGCAGCCATGACCAGAAAAGATAATAATAAAAAAATAATAATCATGCCAGCGAAGAAAATGAGATTGTGCAACCTTTGTGTTCAGTGCTGTGTCCGCATTCTGTTACTCCCTCATCTCCCCTAACAAGAAAGAATAAGATGTCAAAGCCATATACCAAGCAGAATATTGGCATGTTAAAGCAGCAAGTGAGGATTTTGGAAATTTTATGGCTGTGGCATGTCTTTGCTTCATTCATACTCAACTTCCCCTGGTATCAGTAAGACCTGAATAACATGACAAAGACAAATCTGCCTTAAAATTGACACTTTCTTCCTTCTAAATGTCTGATGTGGTGATCAGGAAGCTGAATGACTCACATTAAGGGGAATCAGAGACATACAGAAAACATTTCAGGTAATGGTAAAAAGTACTTCTACATCCCTTACTGTTCAGGGGTCAGGAGCTAGTCCTAAGACCACTTGGTACTTCTTAGTATTTCGGTTCTGTCACTTTTATATCTCTCCTTCAGAGGCTGTAAATTGTAAAGCCTCCCTTTTCCTCCCCATTCCCCATGACGAAAAGGTCTGGATACAGATTTCAGTGGACACCAGAACCAGCAGTACTGTGCCTTACTGTGTAGACTCATTGTATTTGCAATGAATTACCTCTTTTTCATTTCCCCCTCACTCCTAATGTCCTCACATGTCTGTAAAGAGGAAAACCCTAGGTTTGCAGCAAAAGCCATCCCATTGGGGTCATAGCTGGAATTGGTGCTTGTTCTCTTTTTCAACTGAAGCTGTATTCTATATAGCTATATTTTATATTTATCTAAAACTTCCAGTTGTCTCACAGTCCCTGTAGATGATGCTTTTAAATGCATGTAGTACCTTCAATTTGCTTACCAGGCTCCAGAAATCCCACAAAACAAGCACACTGTAGCTGCTTAGCACACACTTTTGAGAAACTCCAGAAACACTATATGTAGGAATTGCTGCATTTTGACCCAGCAAACCTGAAATACCTAGGGAACACTGGGTGGATCAACTGTGCAGATACTTCCCAGAATATAATACACTTACTACATATGCAAAAACAGATGTTATTTTTTTCCTGGAAAATTGTGGAAGTTTCTGTTTCTAAGAGATCACGCAAAAACATACTAACCAAGTGAAGAGTAATTTTCTAATAATTTACATCAAAATAAAAGGCATATGTGTCCATGGGAGAAAAGAAACAAAGTCCCAAATCCTCGTATTTGGCCCCAATGGACTGTGAGAGCTCAACAATTTTCACAGATGAATTTGGACTATGTAGAACTGGAAACTTACCAAAAAAGCAATTGCCATGTCTTCAGGTTGGATAGAAAATTACTTCTCCAAGTTTCCTTGTTTTTTGCCCCCTTCCTGGTGTCCACCATACGCTCTGTGGTGATTTTAACCATTTCATGTTTATCTGGTTCTTCCAGATAATATCCCAATGATCAGATGGCTTTGATCTTCAGAACTCTGTGTCTGGAAAGTCAAGGTATTGACTGACTTCCTTTCCCTTGTTACATTTTCTCTCACTTCCTCTAGTATAGGACTCTATTTTTTACAGAGAAGTGAGAACAACTTATGGCTCCTACCTTTCTGTAGGGGTTAAATAGGCCTGCATAATTTTTGTTTGACTAGAAAAAAGATTTTTAAAAAAAAATATATCCACTTCGTTCATTTAAACTGTAAAACATTTCTTCTGTCATGGTATAGTTAATATTTTATCCAAACTTTATGCAGAGATGAAGTAATGGAAAAAATGCTTGAAGGGTTTTTTTTCCTCCCAGCAAATCTTGGCTTTAGAAGAATAATTACTCAATTCAAAAAAAAAGTTTACTAAATTGAATAATTCTTCCCCAGATATTTTTTCCTTCTCATGATTATTTTTTAACTAGTCTAGATAATGACATTATTAGCTAATTAGTGATAAATGTCAGTAATTTTATTTTACTGAGACCATTTGAAGTCATGTGTATATTTATGCAAAGTGCAGATTGACTGGAAGCTAAGGAGGTATGAAATTCACTTCTGCCCCAGAGGCCCTGCAGAGAGCCAATGCAGTGCATGGACCCAGCTTCTAAAGGCAGAGATGGAACCAGCACCTGAGTGGGCTCCCAAGGGAGAAATTAATTTTCCCCTGTTTAAAACCAAATCATGATGGTTCTTGGCACACAGACAAGGTGTCCGGATGTTTTGGCACACGGACAAGGACAATTTTAGAAGAACCTTCATCTCAGTTTCATCATTAGTCAAGAATCAGTTTGAGCAAGGCACTTGAGCATTGAGTCAGTCAGGCACTGCCAGTCCTAGATGCTTCAAATGGAAAAGGCAGTGAGGCCATGGCTCCTTTTCTCATTTGCCACTGGAGCTGGCCAGGTATGGCAGAAGGGCATTCTTTAAAGTAATGGCAGATATCACATGCCAGTTCCTGTCCTGAAAGACTGTGTGTGCGTGTGTCCTCCAAAATACCCACCCAATGGCTACACAAGCAAACAACAACCACAAATACCTCCTCCCTCCATCATATTCCTCTATGAATTTTGACTTACCTTCTTCAACTTAATGTCAGCCCCCAAAATACTCACACGTTTTCCAACACAAACCTACCCCTCCATGTGAGATAGCTCAGATTGTGTTTCAGGGCTTTGTTTTGATTTTTTGAGATGCGAACAATTATTGAATTTTTTGGTTCTTCCCATGAACATAAGACAGGAGATATGAGCTTTTGCAGTTCCCAAAGTCTTTGTCTTAAGAAATGCCTGCCATAGTCCTTTCCCAGCAAAGCAAAAGATTGTTTTTACTTGAATAAGTATTTTAGCTTTGTGTCCTACGTGTTTCTAAAATGAAAACACCAGTGGAAAAATACCATGTCCTCCAGTATCAGTGTACAGCAGGTACACTGGATTCAGAAGGGATTTTTTGATCAGGGGTTTATAGTCTGCTCTTTGAGAATGGCACCATTCATGAAGACACTCAGTCGCCATTCAGCTCAACTGGGGGGGACTTCACCAATTCCTTCCCTGCTGCAAGCTCAGAGGCACTGTCTCAGCAAGTACCGTCAGAGAAATCCGTCATTCAGAATACTCAAGTAACCATTTGTAACAGTTTTCTACTCTCTGTCTTCTCAGGTTCTTGTTTTTGTTATTCCTATTGCTTTAGCAGGAAATCTGTGCATATGCCAGCTTGAAAGACTGAGAAGAGACCTATCATGGATGGCTCGAGAGAGCCATATGCAACTTGAGAGCAACTGTCTCCCACCTTCATCCCAAAGGGAGATAACAGGGAATATATTAACCAATAGCAACCTTTAACTAAAGGGCTCTGCATTTCTAATCAGAGTAGCCTGTAACAAATTGGGTAGTATGTCCGTCTGTGTATAATGCCTATATTTTTTTGGTGCATAACTAGACTATAATAAAATAAAATATTTATAGGAAATAAATGAAGGGATATTTCCTGAGCAGCAATTTTTAAAGCTGTCACTAGCCGTTGTAAATGCTTAGTGCTTCCTTCCAGAAAAAAATTGAACCATATTAACCTTGTATATCATTGTTTGAGTCACCAGCCTCTAACCCGCAGATTTTCCAGAAGCTGAGAGAATAAAGCAGGGGAACAACCATTGTATATTTGCCTGATTGCTATTTTTTTTTCCTTAAGTATTTGTCTTTGACCAGTCATCAACAGAATATTAGGCTAGATGCACCTTTGATCTGACCCTGCAAGGCAGATCTTATCATCCTGAATTATTATTACTGGCACTGATTTACAGCACTCTTGCTTTTATTATTTTATTATAAATGTTGTCCCCAGGCACTGTGCAAACACACAACCACAGTTCTAGTGAATCTCTACTCTCTGTGGAAGTGTCAAGAAAACAGACAACATGACTTAACATTTCCATTCCTTTGGTCATTTAATTGTTTACAAAACACAGAGGCCTGGCCTCCTACCAAGCAAGGGAGCTATATTTTTACTTGCTACCTGAGGTTCATGGGGAGAGGTGAAGGTATGACAGGACCAATGGAGAGTGACATTGCTGAGGTTCCTGTAGAAGGTTCAGATTCACCTTGGCCAGCCTTAGTTTCTTACCCGAGCCACACAGTTTAGGAGACTATTCACTTAACCTTCCTCTATAGGCAGGTGGAGACAGGTCAAGAATTAGCACGTTTCTCAGGCATATTGGGATGCAATTTTTTTTCTGACAGATTATGGGACAATTTAGGATGATTGCGCTCTTAATTTGGATACCTCAGTTATTGCTTAGTGGGATGAATGGGGAGTCTTTAACAGAGCGGAGGTTGCTATATGAATTTGCAGAATGGAAACAGCTAAACCAGAGATGCTACTGAAGCAAAACTACAATAACATAAGAACAAATCACACCGCTTTTTACTCTCTTTGAAGGAACAAAACTAATTTAGTCTCTAATATAAAAACCAAAACTACCAAGTTTTATAAAAAAATGAGATTGTTTTAGTTTCAGTGGCTTGCTGGTTGTTGTTTTTATACCACAATTACAAAATTATATTTTGTTGATGTTTTAAAAGTGTTTTTTTAAGGTATAGTAATGATAATAATGAAATAAAATATAGAACACTTGTTGGGTTTTGCTTTCATGACAAATAGGCACTGACAAATCCATGCCACATTACCATCCTTGATTGCTCTGATGGAACTCATTTTCATCTCCTGTTCCTCTAATTACATGAAAATTGCATACTTTTTATGCATGACACATTTTCTGCAGCTTTAGAAAAAGGTTGTGAAGGCGAAAAAAAACATTTATCAGTTTCTTTCCCCCACTCATAAAGGCTATATGTCATCTACCCAGCGATCAATCCAGCTTTAAGTGCCAGTTTTCTGTGCTATTGTTATAACCAGAAAAGGAAGTATATGAAAAAATATGGGTTTAGGTGTGTTTTTCCCCCTTATCTCTTAAGAATGGATATTTTGAGTGGTCTTGTCACTGGTCTGTTATTCTCTTTCCAACCCTACCTTCCGTAATTTCATATTTCAAAGCATGAATGAATGATACAACACCAGACTAAGTAGAAAAGACTAACTTTGAACAATAGTGCCTCTTAAGCTGTTCCCCATTCCTCAGGCTTTGTTGAAGATTTATTTTAATAGTCAGATGAAAGAAGTGAAAATCACCATCATTGCTGCAGACGCATTAAAAGTAAATGGACAGTACTAATAAATTACAAGTACAAGGATAAATTAGATGCCACATACATGGGTTTTAGTTATTTGTTTGCTTTCATGATGGAAAATGAAGAGGCAGAGGGGAAAAAAAAGTTGATGCTGTTAGTCTGTATTTAACTGTAATGGGTTTGCACCAGGTGGGTGCATTTTCATCTTGCTACGGAAACAAGTGATCTAGGTATTTTTCTCCTGACAATGGCACTAAATGTGCTTAGTGTGTAAAGACCTCCATCTAAATGGCCAACACAAGCTCCAGCCACTTGTAAGCCCCTGTGGAGTTTTGTTGAAAACCTTCATAGAACTTCAGCAGTAACCAACCACTGAGATTTGAAGACAAATGTGTTTCAGGATGTTGATGTTGTTTTGGCTTTTATTCCTAAGTTATTCATTATTCATTCCAATTCTTGTAAATCAGAAATTTGTATCAGCCGGTAAAAATTTTAAAATTGAATTAAACAAAATATCCAAGCCCCTTTCTGAAATAGAGATTAACTGAGACCTTGGATATCCAGAATATACTCAGTTCAGTCATAGGTTAAAGATGAGAATCTTGCTAGAATAAATGGAATAAATAGATACTGGGTATGGGAAAGTAAGTATTGAAATTCCTGTTTGCAACTTCAGTTGATTCAATTCTTAAGTTGAATGCAGAAACAAAATCTTTCCAGATAGAGTGAAGTAAAGCTGTCTGATCTGCCATGATGCTGGCAGACAGTGAAAGCACATGGATTCGTCCTGGAACTTCAGTATGCCTAGTAATTGCCCTGCAACAGTACATAAAAAATGTTTTATGATGGGGAATGTCTCACTCAGGAAACCCACTGTCCTTTTCAAACTTCACATTCAAGAAAGCACAAGCCTTTTAAACTTTAGAAATGAAACACAGTTCTGTAGATTTTTTCTAGTTAAAATGAAAAGGAGAAGAGCACAGAGATGTAAGAGTTTCCTGCAGCATTCACAGGACAATAGCAAGTCAGAAAAAGAAGCTGGCAAGATACATCCTAAAGAAAGAGTGCTATGCCATGAGCTCATTCTAGTCTGATCTACATGCAGTTTATTTCCAGCATAAAACATTCACAAATAAATAAAGCACTGATCTGTCCCTCTTAAATATCCATTTGCATTACTGCAAGACTTTCCCCTTTTCCTTAGATTTGTTTATTACACCCACTGGTTACATCGTCTATTAAATTAACCCCCAATCTCGTTCTTAAAAACCTGTGTAACCTTGACTAAAGTTATCACAGATGATAAAGGCATCACAGACAACTAATCCAACTTCACTTCAGTCCCTGCAATGCTTTTATCTTTGTAATTTGTTCTGGTGCTGGGCATGAATAAAAAAGGAGCTTTACTAATCACCTGAGAAAAGTTATGCATATGGTGTGTGTGCAAAACTGGGGACTAAATTTTGCATACTCTTCAGAAGAGGGACTGTCTCTAGCCAGGGATGAAATTTTCAGTGAACTTGATAGAATTATTGTACTCATTTTACCAGAGTCAAGATCTAATTCAGTGCTTTGTGGCTTGCATAATGTTTAGTTCACTGGTGTCCCTACACACTGGTAAAATATTGTCAATTAATAATAATGAATTTGTTTATTTTCTTTTTCTGAAGCTATGAAATGGAACCTTTTAATAATTAACCACCACTCTGTTTTTTAGAAAAGTCTGTATTTTCTATGTGTTTTTAATAATGACAGTAAAGGTATTAACTATAAATTAATACATTTCAGAATGGAAGTAACAAAGAAGTTTATTTAGCTTCACAAAGAAACAAAATCATGCTTCTTATCTGTATTTTCTTATTATTAAAAACCTAGGTACTGATACACAGACTTTATCATGACATTGTTGAGATAGTGGTGCAAAATTTTCTTTTAGGAATATTTTAATGAAGAAGTATTGAAGTAGTTATTAGATTCATAGTCTTTTTTTATATTAAGACATATGAATGACTACTAGATACTGACAAAAATGTTCAATGATCCCAGAGGTTCATGAATTAAATATAAATGTATGTATGTTTGAAAATTCATGCCCCAAAAATGCCTGATACAAGAGCTCTTCCTTATTAGTCTCTGGAAATAATAGATGAGTAAGTTTTTCAATGACAACAACCGGATATGGCTTTGTGAATTAAGATTATGACAGTGAAATGCTATATTTTCAGTGAAGTAGAAGCAATGTTGTTTCTGTTACCAGCAGTAATGATTTGTTTGACCTCTGGTGAGTTCCGTTGTGTTTCTGTGCCTTAGGATCCCCACCTATAAAGGCAAGTTCAAAATTCTTGGTGAGTAGACGTGCAAATTATTTTCATTGCAATGAGTAAAAAGTCCAGTTATTTTTGAAGTAACATATAAAGCAATTTTCTTCTTAAGTTTTTCCAGAAAGTTAAATAATATGTAATTGCAGTGAGGAAACAAGTTTTTTAATGCTTTGTAGTAAAGCCCTGAGAACGTCAATCCTGTATTGTGAACTCCTCTAATCCAGAAACATCCTTTGGAGGTACGCTGGGGATTTTTTAGTTCTTGCAGAAGGAAGGGTGAGTGTATTACTCCATGTCGAAGAAAATGCAAAGCCTGATGAGCTGAATTAGGTACGTATCATTTGACTGGGATGAAAGAAAATATACAGTTGTGCAATTAAAGAGATTTAGCAAGAGATTCATACGGGGTATAACTGGGAATGATGGGATAAAATCAAGGAAACAAAAATATGTTAAAATATTACAGCATGCACCTTACTGTGAGATCTATTAGATTATGGAAATATTTATTGCTGGAATGGATAAACCTCTGGGTCTACCAAGCAATGAATAATGATGTCTATGCTGAGCCTGAACATTGTGCGTAAGCAATGGTCTTTTCTGATCCTCCATCTGTACAGTCTCTTTAGCAAGCAATGGTGTCCTCCAAGGGCCATACAGGTACAATAGAAAAAGAAAGAAAAACTTAACTATGTTTTTTTCTTTTAAAAGACTTATGGAACAGCAGAGGCCTATCCAATGCATACAAAAGCTGAAATAAACTACTAAACATAACTTGATATAGAAATATACTTCAGAGGGGGCATTTAGTGATTATCCAAAGACTGCAAGACTAGAAACCATAGAACACGATCAGAAGATCTAACATCTGCACATCTCCATAACACAAAGGAGTATAGACAGTTCCCTCACCTCTGTTCAATTCTGCAACATTGTTTTTTCATTCAATTTTCTGTGATAATTGATGAATTACTTATTTATCAAAAAAATTTATAAAAACATTTATAAAAAATTACTAACAGTTCCAGTGACAAATAAAATTATATACCTTCTACTGAGGAAATTAAATGGAAAGGTAACTCGTAAGGTATCATTGAAGCTGATGATAGTTTTATTTCCATCTTCATCATTACAATATTCAAGATAATAAAATAGTAAAAGTGTTAATCAACTGATTTTTCATTATATTTTACAGTAGTATGGAAACAGAGGAGCTTTAGAGAATCTTCTTAGAGATGTAAAATGTAATTTCAAGCTTGGATTTTGAACCCAAGCATGCAGGGGAAAATTGTCTTCAAAGTAGATCTCAGCTTTGTTATAGGATCAGATTACTTCTGAGACAAGGTCAGAATACATTATGAACAACGTATGGGATGGCATATCCCAGGAAGTGAGCTATGTCTTTTAGTAGTACAGCCCTGCCCAAGTAAAACCATTGTGTATGGTTGTTTATATACACTTTGTATATAGAATTAGTGAACAGCTTCTACAGAAAAATAATTTAAGATGACATTGCAAAAGCAGAAGACTGCCCTTTTCATGTTTTGCATCAGTCTTGACTTTCAGTGAGGGCAATAGCAGACAAAGGGGAACCTTTCTAAATCTGGGAGCACAAATCAAATACCCACATTAAAAATCAACCACCTAATTTGAGAGACTGAAATCTGTTTCTCCCTCACAGTTGTGGGTGCTTGATCTTTTCTGCTGTTTTATTGTATTGTTTTATTAACAATAAGGAAAGAGGAAGGCAGACCTAAGCGTAGGTAAGAAGTCTATATTATTCATACTCAGAATGCATTTTCTCATGGTCAGGATGTAGAATAATAATAATAATAATAATAATAATAATAATAATAATAATAATAATAATAATAATAATAATGCATTGTTATTATTAACTATTATTAATTGTTGCAGCCTTCCTCTGTGTGTTTTCCTGAATGTCTGATGTGACACCAAAGTAAGGTACTCCTGTAAATGAAATGTTTTACCTAGTTCCACTCATCTGGCTATTCTCAGCATCACAGCTGAGAATGACACAAGCATGTTATCATTGATGAATTGGTTAAGAAAAATCTTTATTATGGTTAGGGGTGCCTTTATTAGAAACATTTTTTAGAAAAATGGAGATGCCATTACTTAGAAATGTAGCTCTGAGTATCATCTTGTATGGGAAAGTCAGTGAAAAAAATTAAATAGTCCAATAGCCAACCCCTACCTGGACATTAATCAAGACATCAGCAGACTCTTAGTTATTCTCCAAAAGTTATTACTGGTTTTCCCTCAACTAAAATACTCTGCTCTTACTCTAGTACATACAATGCCATCAAATTAAAATGACACATTATTCATTTGTCTTTGCTTATTGTAAGAACCTACCATGGTTTGTTTCAGGGAGGCTTTACACTGAGGTGGCTGTATATTAAAAAGCTAACAGTATGAAAAGAAAGTATTGCTCAATTTGCAGGTATATGAAAAAATGAGAATTGATGTCTGAGCCCTAACTGAGCTCACAAGGCTTGAAGTGAAGTCACTTGTCCTGAAGGCCCAGATGGCCGAAAGACTATTTAAGGTATTATTAATTTTTTGTTATATATTTTATGCTTACAGCATTGGCAGTAAATAAACACATTGAAGAAGAAAACACTACTTAACGAGGAGTAGATGAGATTGAATGTGACTGTTCCAGACCTGTACAAGAAGCACTGGCCCATTAAATGAATGTGTAGAGCTACTTCTTAATGTGTTAGCCAAGTAATCAATTTCTGAAAATACCAAATAATTTAAAAATAGCCCTGTCTGACCTGAACCAGCACTGGCATCAGACCAGGCATTTCTCAGGTACCTACTTCTTCCCTTAATCAATCAGTTCTGACATTTTTCCTTTTTCCTTTTGTTCCTTCCTTTCTCGCTCGCTCTCTCTCTCTTTTTTAAACCTCTTTTTGTAGAATTACATGTCCAGCCAACCTCCACAGATAAAATTCTTAAGCTCCTTTTAATATTCCATTAGCTTCGTAGCCCATTAACACATTGGAGTGGCTGTTAGAGAGAATCAATGCAGCGGCTACCACACGACTCTGGAAACTAGGACCCTGGGAGTCTGCTGATGGTGTTGGCATTGCTTTGCTCTGCAACCTTGAGCCAGCCACTTAACCTCTTGGTGCCTGAGTTTATTCAGCTGTAAGCAAATGTAACAGTATTTGCATACTACACAAAGGTCTTGAGAAATGTAATTTGTAAGCCTTAGGCGATGCACATCTATTCATGCCTACTCAGATTTGTAATTCCCTTACGGGAGTCAAGTAAAAGTCTGAGGTCATTTTAGAAAATATTGCTTTTAATATTTGCTGTCTGCTTTGAGATCTTTGAATAAAACAGGTTTTGTCAGGGCCAAGTGTTGAACCCAGAGAAGAAAGACTGAGATCTTGTTCTTCTGTTATAAAAAGGCCATAACTGAATTAGAAAAAGGAGGACGTTATAAAGAGTGGTAGAAAAGATATATAACTCTTTGGACTGTGTTTGTTTACATGGTAGAATTCATAGTTACTGGAAGCTCCTAAGACAAGATTTTAAACAGCTACAGAATCCAAATAGATATGTATATACACCTCATAAATATCCTTTGTAATCCTAAGTAAGTAACAGCAACAAAAATTTGAAAAGGATCTAAAGATTCATATATTCAGGGAGTAAGCTAGTCTCTAACATTAGTCATCACAACGTAGGTAAGTGACCATGTGGAAAAATGTTTAATCAAATAAAAACCACCAGTTTTGATGGTTTTATGGGTATTAGCCAATATAATAATTGCTGTAGTATGAACGTGTTCTAATCTATGCTTGTATTGAAAATGCAGGTGAGCCTGATTAGGTTCAACCTGAATCATTTGCAGGGCTGTGCACTGCAAGGGATTTCCCTGCACAGCTTTTTTAGAGGTCTAAGTACCTCACTAGAGCATCTTCATCATTTTGTCTGGGTCAGACCACATGGAATCAGAGTATCGATTAATGATTGCGTACACTTCCATAATCTTTCAGCCTTTTCTCATCAGTGGTTCAAATATATAACTCAAGCAAGGCAAAGATGGGGTTCTTTTTGCAATTCATTTCTCTAAGAGAAAGAATAATTTACTTCTATTCAAAAGTGCTAAAAAGGTTAAAGTCAAAGGACTGTAAGATTTTACTCTGAAAAAGGTTTGAAGGATTTTATTTGGAGAAAGATGACAGCTAGGAAACTGAGAAAAAAAGAGTACTTGTCTTGAAGTGTATATCTATAAACTCATATTATTTCAGGTCTCAAGATTGTAATAAAGCTCAGACTCTCCAGTTGCAGAACTACCTACCTCTTGCTTCTGTTGTAGCTGGACAACTGGCATGAACTTGGTGGCCTATGTCTGGCAGGGAAACATAAGCGTATGAGAAGGACTAGTTAAGAAACGGACTCTTTCTGTACAGATGCTGGAGCCTGAAATGTCTGAAACCACACGAAGAGAGAATGCTGAGCCCATGCTCAGTGATAGTGGACAAAGACTTTATGGATGTATTACTGAAGACGGTGAACGTGGACTAGGAGATGGGTTGGCTGAGGAACTGTGATTGTAGTAGTTATCCAGTGGCTTATGGTTTCCAGGAGTTTCTCTTTGGTCAAATTATCTATCTTAGTGAAATTTATGGAGAGAAGAAACACTCTTTTTTTGTTTTTTCCCCATTTTTTCTAGAAATTTCTTCCAGTTTCTGTCTATGGCTGCCCAATATTTCAATTTCGAAGGGGGCTGAGAGTTTGTGCTCTGCCATATCCATTATTTTTCACTTTGTTGGTTGCTAAGCAGTCCCTTGTTGCTAAGTAGGGTATGAGCACTTAATTTACTACATTCTTTTTTTCTCGTACCAGATTTTAGAAATTGCAGATCCTGTTTAATCAATGTGTAAATGCATGCTTTTGATGTATTTTTCCTAAGAGCAATATTTTGATCATTCTTAATGATACTTAATGAAGTCACCGCATGATTTCTGATTGTACCTAATTGAAGCTTGTGACTTGCATTTCAATGCTATCATCTTACAGTTTTATGTCTATCAGATGAAACTTTACAAGGACCCAAATAAATTAGGAAATACACTGAATTGATGCATTTCTTGGAACAAAGTTGCTCAGAAAAATATGTGTAATTTTTCAAATTAATTGTAGGGTAAAAGGTATCTCTTATATTGCAAATCTGAGATAGAAGAGGCACAAGAAATTGAGATGACGAGACGGATGGTTTATTATTGTGTAGTGTTGGATTACATCAAATGAACTAAAGCTGTTGGACTAGTTCCTTAAGAATAGATACCCACATAAAGCAATCAGAACAGTTAATCACTTATTATTTTAATGAATGTCTCTTTCTTTTAATGCTGCCAATAGGTTAGCATTGTACACGCACAAACATCAACAGAGATCCTGATCTAAATTCCTTGCAAAGTAAAACACAGATTCTGCACATATTTACTCTTAAAAAGCAGTCACATAGTCTGGGTAAAGTCACCAGATCTATCGATATGAAAAGGTTTTTGGGATCTTCCTCATCCCTGGAAGTGTTCAAGACGAGGTTGGATGGGGCTTTCAGCAGCATGGTCTACTGGAAGGTCTCCCTGCCCATGGCAGGGGGGTTGGAACTAGGTGATCTTTAAGGTCCCTTCTAACCCAAACCATTCTATGATTCCATGATTCTATGGTGCCCAGTATAACACTGGTAAGGAGGGTAAAAGAATACTGTTGGTTTAATTAAGGAAATTAAAATTGTATAAAACAATTCACCCCAAAACTTATAGGAACGCAAAGTCAGATATTTACCAGCAGAGTAATGTCCTGGAAATACCTTCCCACAGCTCCCATGTTCCAGTTACACAGCTGATTGTCACTCCTAAGAAAATGCAAACAGTACATGGTATTACATTCACCTCTTCTGATTGGGAGATCCCATGTGAGATAACTGATATTTTGTTGTACAAATAAGCCACAAGTGTTGGCTTCAAGTGGGGAGAGTTTAATCTCTATTACATTAGTTATCAAAGGGTCAGTGGCAGAACTCTTTCTCCTTCCCTCCACATGGTCACTGTATCTACATCTATTCATTCATACTCCTGTTATCTGTTTGTTTTGCTTTTTTTTTTCTTGTCTCCTAGAATCAAGAGAGTTATGCAATTAAAAGCATGGTATACCTGAATTACATAAAGAATAAAAAGAATAAATGTTTAACATAAGAAATAAAAAAAAAAAAGAAGAAATAAAAAAGAAAAAAAAAGAAAAAAAAAGCAGACAAAAATAATTAAATTGTAAATGCTAATATGTCAGGATCATTTCTGCATGTTTTCAAGAGAGGGTCTTTGGCAGTGGAGTTTACAGGCTACCTGAGACAGCCTGAAGAATAAATAAAGTGTCTTCGGTAAAGGAAAGCAGTGTAAGGCTTTTTAATAAAGGTCCTGTCGGCTGTATAAGAGAAAGTGGTAAAAAGAGAGCAGTTAAATATATGGATGCTCTTAAATCCTGTAAGTGACTTCTGACTCAGAGTCCAAGTCAATGAACTTGCAAAGTTACTTATGATCTAGCCATGTGGCAAATCTCAGCGTTGAATAACACCTCATTTTAAGTGCTCTGTTGGCAGAATGAGTCAGAGCTCTTAGTTGGGTTGTGAGACGGTTGATGCAAGGTATTGAGAGACTTCACTCAGAATCTGGTATTCAAAAGCCACCAGGAGTCAAGACGAGCTGCTGCCTGCTAACTTCATAGTCAGAGCATGCTTGTGGGTCCACTTAATGAAGAAAAAACTGGAAGCGTTATGTAAGAAATTTCTAGATCTTTCTTCTTGCTCAATTTCTAAAGAATTTTATTTTTTGTTTAGGACATGGAATAACATCAATGGATGAGATAGGAGATATCTACCTCAGGCTATATACTAACTGAAAGATACAAAGTGGAATGGGTGTCCTTGTGCACCCAAACACATCTCTGCTGACATTGGCACAATGACTTACAACCATTGCTGTAAACTTAAATCAATTATTTAAAAAACAGTTATTACTTTTCCCCCACTATTATCATAAGAGTGGTTCTCCAGAAAGGTTTCTAGATCCCAGTGGATAAAAGTCTATTAATGGACTAAATATAATTTATTCGGGGTCATTTATACTGATTTATTCTGTCTTAAAATTATCTTTAGCTCAAGTAGCTGCTTTTCCTTTCCATATTCCATATCAGCTTTCATTTTTCTTGCTTCAACAAAAGAAATACCTTTAGTCTTTTCTTGAAAGATGTGGGCTCCTTTTTTTCTGACCTTCTAGTAGTACTGCAAGCTTGTTTAAGGTATAGGATCAAATGACTTTTAAAATAATCATACACACTCTGAAGCGTAAAATTTGGACGTGACAGAAGTTCAGTTTAAGCAGTGAGGAAGACATAAACAAGTTCTTACTTCTATTTGTGCATATGCAAGGTAATACTACAGGACTCAGATGAGTTACCTTGAATACATGGTGCACTTGAGAATATGACTAGCTGTTGGCATTGCCCCTTTCCTGGCCAAAGACAATTATGCAACTCTAATGCCTATTATTCTAAAACATAAATGTCTCCATCCACCCTATTCCATATTGCAGTCAAAATGAGGAAAAAAAAAAGTAAAGATTGGGTTCCTGCTAGTGCTATCATTCCAAGCATTTTCAACTCACTGCCTAATCAGCTCCCTCCTTGTTTCAGATTGTCAAATTCTTAAGCAAGCTATTACTCTTCCTTACAATACAAATGTTGCTTTCCAGATATACAGCATCAGCAAAAGCCTTGGATGATGTGAATCATTTGTTCTAAGACATACATGGGCAGAATGTGAATAGAAGACTACAGTGTTTTTATGTTTTCCATCAGAAAATCAAATGATATTTAAAAAAAAAAAAGAAAAAAAGAAAAAAGAATGATCAATAAAAGGATAGAAGGAAATACAAAATCTGTGGTACAGACCAATGCACTTACTGCTCTGTGTATACATCAAGCAAAGTTTGGAGGGCTTTCTGAGGGGAAAGAAGGAATTAGGTAAGAAAGCAGAAAGACTCTTTCTTGCTTGATCCTGAAATGTCTCTTCTTTTTTTTTTTTTAATTTTATTTTTTATTCCAGTATTAGTCACCCTTGAAAGATGAAACACTGAGTTATGGAAGAACAGTGAAAATCTAAAACTCCTGAACCTTTGTGACATGTTTGTGGAGTGGCCGTAAGTGGCACTTAAGGACATGCAAGAGGAAGGGAGGGGAGAGGAAGGGAGGGTAGAGGCAGGAACAAAGGAACTTTATCACTGTTTATCACTTGCACTTTTTATTGTGTGAAAATGTCTTCTTTTCCTTTCTTTTTTTTTAAAAAAAAAAAAAAAACAACTGAAAGATCTACAAGAAGCAAATCTATTCTGTATGTAGGAAAGGTTGTTGAAGATGGAGTCCGTCACTCAATCCCCTACCCCAGTCCCAGATATGTGGTACCAGGCACTAGGCAAATGTTTCGATCTTCCTCTTCATTAACTTATGAACCTCTTTTAAAGACAGGAGTACAGACTGTGCCAAATATGTGCTGGGCTCATAATGAAGACAAATGCCCACTTGGAGCTGAGTTCAGACTGTGGAATTCATTTTACTCTGGAACTTTTATCACTGTGTAATTAGAGTGACATTTGGTCAGTCTCATTAGATCTGGATTCAGACCAGGGACTTAGAGGTGGAGGTCCAATAAATTCTCTCCTCTAAAGCTGATAGTTAGTTTTTTAATTGTTGTGCTAGTTTTACTGTCACTGGGCCTTGCATTATTATTATTGCTGCATGATTCTGGCTCTATCATTCCCTAGAATGAATTCTCCATCTTGTCTGTATTTTCTGTATACTCCCAGATCAGCTGCATTGTCTGAAACTCATGAGGTCTCGTGCATTGTCTGAATGCTGGCAGTGCTGGGGTAGAAAATTCCAGAAATAAACCTTCAGGGCTGTTAGGAAATGATTATGGTAATTGAATAGGTCACACAGTTCTCTTACAACTATAATATGGCAAGGAACTGGCTAGTTCGCACATTACTGATTTGAAGCAAAATTGCTTAATACTGATAACTCTTAGTCTGATATCTCTGAATCTTGAATTAAATTATCCTACTTTTCTGGTCTCAGGCCATTGTGATATATGACATGGAAAAGATAAAAGAAGCTACTTCAAATAAGGATTTACCTAATCAGATATAAGTTATAAACAACTTTATCTGAACTGCTCACTTACAAAACATCCTCGTATAATCAATGGAGAGAAATAGACACAGCTCAGACAAAATTTCTCTATTCTAAAGTAGGCCTCTAAAATAGATGATATGTGAGAATTCAGAGTAATTAATTCCAAAGATGTTTAGAACAAGGAGATGAATTACAAATTCTACACTGTAGACAAATAAAGTAAGGAAAGATGAATCCCTCTGTAAGTGTCATTCCTAGGTAATTTTCAAATTAAGTTTTTTCTCTTCCATGCGAGGACTCCAGCAAAAAAGAGAATATAGATGAACTACTATAATGTCTTTTACAGAAATAAACACATCTTGAGGCTTATTAGATGTACGTAATACATGAGTGGAATCAAGAATCATTGAAAAAGTCAGAGGAAGACAAAGGCAGATGAATAAACTGGGTAGGATCAGTTAATGCATTGGCTGGCTATTTCTATAGTTATCTTGTGGCAAATATAAAAAAAAAAAAAATCAGCTATTTAACCAGGTATTCTAATATCTGATTCAAATAAAGATCCTTACACCATGGGGAGGAGGGGAGGATCAATTTTTAATCGCAGATTTGATCTAAAACCTCAGGCTAAAACAAAAAAGCAAAGAAGATTTCTATTACCATATGAGAGTCTGCAGTAAATTTTATGTTAAAATATCCACATCAAAAAAAACCAAACAACTCCACACAAAAGAATCCAAACCAAAAGTATTCACAAAAGCACAACATACTGCTTAGTGGAGCCTTAAAGGCCGTATTAACTGTAAAGTTCTTTGCTCTGTCTGTGCATGTTCAGGCTTCTGTAAAAATGTAGTTCACAATGAACGTGACATTTTTCAAAAGCTAAACACAAGTATACTCAAAGTAATCTTAATATTGTTATTATATTCTATCCTATCATTATCATTAGTAAAGTAACACTTGATATTGCTCATGGGACCTGATCCAAGGACAATGGAAAGAAGTTTGCAGGGGAGAAAATTTCTCTTACTGAACTCCCCAGTTTTACAAAGTGTGTCTGAGATATTTCTCTAATTAATGGAAAGAGTTAAGCATTTTAGTGCATTGTTTATCTGATCTACTTCAGGCGTTTCCTTGAAGGTAAGTTGATATGAATTATTATCTAAATTTACCTATTTCTTTTCAGTAAGTATAAGGAACATATAGACAGCTCGTACTGAGATAGATAATGTATACAACTGGTGAGATAAATTTCACTCCTTAACAAAAAACAGATTTAGTGAAGCACCTAGAAAATATTTAAATTCCACCACTCAAACAGTCATCAAGAGTAATAGGCATGTTTTAAATACGCATATATCATTCATATCAAAGTGAAGTTGCTCTAGACACTTTCCAGTATAACCAAAAGAGTAGTAGGCGTAAACATGTATTTTTACAGCTCTCTTATTTCTTTTAAAAAAAATCAATTTATTTTTAATAAAATAATAAAGAAAATGGTTTCCATTACAAGAGCAGGGAAATGAGTTCAATAACTTAACCTTTCTTTTCTCCCCACAAAATTTTAAACTCATAAAAATGGCTAGGCAATGTAGTTAAAGACCTTGCAGACTACTCAGAATATAAATAATCACATCTAGTCTAAATAAACAAGCAGGTATATTGTTTAACGATTAATGCCCAACTCATGAATAAGAACACACAACGGAGAAAGAAATATTTAATTTTGTATTATGGAACATCATTAGGAGCTATTTGATAAAATACAAATGTGATAGAGACTCCTTAAAATGCATAACTTTCACGTATGATCAATTCTCTCATCGACCTGTTTCATTCTTACACAAGGAGTTTGATAATGATGGAGACTGATGACATCTAATATTAAAAAACTGTTTTGTGTATTGTATCATTGAATAAGTGTAACTGAATGGTGAAATTTCTTTTGTCTTCCCTTTTACTGTTTTCATGTAGAGTATCCACATTGCAGATGCATATTTTGTGCACTGGGAATTTGTTGTTTAAAGCTATTACTTCTGTATAAAGCCCATACTGAACTGCCGTAACTTGCTTATGGAAAGGTGGTGCCTGAGACACTGGGCTAAAATCATCTACCTTTCCAACCAGGGTAGTCTGGTACCTTTTTACTCCCTCCTTTACCTCTTCTGCTGCTCACAGCAAGAAAGATCCTCTGCACATAAGAAACATTATTTATTTCTGTTCCCATTTAAAGACTTTGGGAATTCTCAAACCACCTCTTTAATGTTAGATCCTGGCAGGTTATAAACACCTAGGTAACAGAGACCAATCCATAAAGTTAACTTTCTAGCGATGCAAAACCCTGGCATTAGTTTATTCCAGAAGCTTCTCTAACAAACTTTGGCAAAGTGACATGACATAGTGTGTCTAACGGCTCGTGGTATTCCTCAAATATTTGCCTCAACCCCCATCTAACTCAATGATTTAGTTAATGAACTTTGTAAAAAAAAAAATATATATATATTTAATATCTAATATGTAAAACATAACTGTGTCATAACATTGTGTAATAATGAAGAAGGAATTTGTAAGTGCCAGAAGACAAAGACTTGGACTACACCTTTAGCAGAGGAACAGAGGTCCTGCTTTACAAGAGTAAATGAGAAAATAAAGTCTTTCTTGCCATAAAATGCTGAATGAGGAACTGACTCTTTTCTGAACAGAGTGGTTAAACTAACTGATAATGATGGCATTAAAGAACTTTGTATGGGAAATCATAAGTTTTTTCTGAAGCCTTTAGAGCAGTAGAAGTTTAGAGACTTTGAGACTTTGAAAGACAACAGCATTAAGAGGGAACTCAGTAACTTACAATAGAGCAAAATATGTCCTTCTTGGAATAATAGGTTGCTAACATAGTAACCCAAGATAATACTTCTTAACTCATAATAGAGATCCCTCTTCCTGTGTTTCTATTCTCCTTCTCCATTTTTTATCCTTCACAAAACAGTTGTAAATGTATTCATTATGTGCAATTCTAGAATTTAGTTTTACATCAACTGAGATGGCAGTAACTTTTTTTTTTTTGTTAGCATTTCTCACAAATGTTTAGGAACAACAACAAAAATATCCTTAGGCTCTATTCTGTACACTGTTTGGCATTTAAATGGACAATTAGACATCCTCTATTTAAACATCCTCTGAGATAGTTCTTGCAAAATCCTCAATCGGAAGGGAAAAACTTCCTAACCTCTTCTAGAGGTTAGGAACCAATAGGCCAATTGGTTCCTAGACCAGTAACCAAGATTTCAGTTTTGGAATAATCACTCTCTTCCCTACCACAGCTATATTTTTTGAAGGCAATTCTATCAAACTAATTACCAGAGATAGCTGAATACTAGCAAAAATTAAAAAGCAAACAAACAAACCAACCAACAAAAAAACCCAACCAACAAGCCAAACAACAAAGCAACGGGAAAAAACAGCTGATATTTCCCCAAACTCTCAAACTCTTTGTTACTCTTCAGTATGCAGTTTCAGCCTCTTTTTTTTTCCGTTTTATTTGCTTTGATTCATAAGAGTTTTTATTACACAGATATTTAAAGAAATTAATGTTTAATGTTGTTTATACAAAAACTCATGGGTCTGATCCAAATTCTATTGAAGTAAAAAGTGAATCTTTTCATTATTTCAACTTGAATTGGATTAACCTTGAAATTCCCATGTGTGCAGATAACTTACTATCTGTTATTCTTCTTTTTTTTTTTTTCAATGTTCATTATTTGTCATTCTTTGTATATTATTGAATTCAAATCAGGCACTATAACCATACTTTGTTTCTTGGCTAATCTATTGCACACACCATGCCTAATCAACTGAAAACAGTATGTAATTGTAATTTTCAGTCTTTGGATCTTTCCTGAAGGTGGTACTATTCTCAACCAGAGAGATAACTTTTCTTTATGAATGTGGCTTTTCTTCCCTAATGTTTTCTTACTGTATCTTAGTTCATTTTACGGTTTAGTAGTAGTAGTAATTTTGTCCAAATTAGCACAAAAAAAAAATTTGTTGCCACTACGACCAACGAATTTTGATGAACTGAAAATTCAAAAGTGATTTCAGTTATGCACTTTTACACATAAAAAAGCAGGAATGGAAAAGTACATTTTATTTTTTATTCAATTATTTAATGAAAATATTTGCACTCAAATATTATAGTGGTAGGAAAATATTTCTTCTGACAAGAAGACTGAGAGATCCATTTTGAACCCTCAGGACTGAAATATTGGCATTTTGCGAACCAGAAAACATAAAAGAGATCAAGGTGTTGTAATTTCTTAACATAGTCTTATCTGGTGCAAACAAATCTTGTATTAGAAACATTTTGAGCACAAAGGGATAGACAACCCTCATTCCTAAAAATGTACAATAGTGGCAAGAGATGGAAGAGAGTAACAACAGTCACAGCCAAAGTCACAAGTTATCTATGTGCAGAAAAATTAACATGTCGGTTATTTATATCAACAAAGTCTCTAACAATGATGAGATTAATTAATATTTATGACCTCTCCATACAGTCACTTAAATCAGAATTAGCCTATGAAAAATTAACAACAGGCATTTTTTTGTGTCTATGTCTGCGTCTGCATGTATCTGTGTAAATGTAAGAAAAATGGAGAAAGACATGATTTTTCAAAAAAATAATTTGACTTATTTAAAAAAATCTATTAAAAAATATGTTTTATTATATTGTATTGGTATGTGTAAGCAACATTTATGCAGAAATCATGCCAATTTTTTTTTTTTTTAATGGATTTTCAAGACACTTTAATTCTCTCCATACTTTAATTTTGTCAAGGAAAAAAAGTTACTTTGCTGATGGGCCAAAATGGTATTTCCTACTGAGAGAGAAGAATGGCTTTGCTTTATTTTATTATTTTGTGAAAGAAAAGCGGAAGTGTTAAACTCTGTTTGAGAACTATGGACTCCTTCACAGCCTCCTTTACGATCTTAGCCAAGTCACCTGTTTGTTGGTTGTTTTGTTTTGTCTTTTTAATTCCTTAATAGTTATTATTGTACTGCATTCCCTATCCAGGGAATATATATTTCTCCTAAGTTCACAGTGGTGATGGTGGAATACATATCTCCTTTGATGCCAATGCACACAAAATGCCAGTTATTACAGACAGCATTAGAAGGTGAATCTTTAACCTGTACTTTCAGGTCTGGAGATTATCCCAGATGAATATCATCATGGAAAGTTCACAGACCTAAATACACCACTGCTGAATACTTCACATCTGTTCAAGAGCTTTAAAAATACTTTGATTGTGCCCAACAATTCAATGAAATACCAAAGGTAGAATTGTTATGTCCTCATGTTAGGAACTGACTTCAGGGAAGATTTGCAGAAAAGAGGTCTGGAGTGAAAATTTCAGGATCCAAGACACTTCATGTCCAGTAGTAATCATCCAATGCTCCCTGAAAAAAAATTGAGATCCTCATTGACTTTCATGTAGCAGCATCAAATTCATTATACTGAATCAGTCATAGCAAATAATTTATCTTCTTTTCAAAATATCACAGATTTTTCAACACTCTATTTTTTTTTGTTTGTTTGTTTGCAACATCTACAGCTGATAAATTTGCAACTAATAATCAACTTTGTTTGAAAACTACAAATTCAGCTCAGTGCTAGAAAATAACACCGTCAGAAACAAAGGAGGAAAAAAACCATGGTAGAATCTCTGCAAGAAATATTTTATCCATATTATAGAGGGACTGTTCATTATATCAAAAGAAAAATAATGTTTCTACTTAATATTGGCAAATAGACCTGCAGATGAATCTGCTCCATCTGACAATGGACGGTCCATAATTTGGGGATACATGCTTGAGTGCTCTTCATCGAACTCTTGTAAAGAACCACGGATCAAGATTATCCTAAGAATTTATACCACAGCAGTAAAGCTGAATAAGATTAACAGTGTGGCTGCTCCAGACTGTTTAGAAAAAAAGAAAAAAAACAACCGTTCCATGCAGACATTACAGATGTGCTTGGCATGCATCTAGTAAAAGCAATGTGGGTAAGGGAGCAAATATATTGAATATGTCAAGCTCAGGGAGAAAATTCTGGACTGCTACTCCGACTAGCAAAAGCCACAAGGCAAGACCTGTTCAGGTCTTTCTGAAGAGATTTGTCTGCTCTGAAGCCCGGACTAGCATCAGAAAACCCCATATTTTTTCAGTACCTGATTCCCTTTCTCTCTAGGATAGGTTACCCAAATTCCAGACTATTTTGTGTGATACTCAGTGATTTTCTATCTTGCTCTTCTCTGGAAACTGAACTTAATCCCACCTAATCTACGCAGTGCGGGACTTCAGCTACAGAATCAGTAGAGTTGTAAGCATGTCATTAAATGCAGGAGAAAGAGCTGTTCATTCCAGAAATTAAATTCCTCAAGTGACTAACTTTAATTTATAATGTTATTATTATTTTTTTCATTTACAAACACACACACAGATATATATATATATACATCCGTGCATGCATGTATATGAACATATTGATACACACACACACACAGAGTGTTGAAGATGAGGGCATTTAGTGGTTGGTAGCAGGCCCTGAGCTCCAGAGCTGGCATCAACACCATTTCTAGCTGGAAGACAAAAATAACAAGATAATTATCCTGTGATTACAGAGCACTTACCTTGCACTGCTTATATAGCATATGGCTGACAGTTACACTGTAGTTACTCAAAAATATATGTAGCAAACAATGTGCTTAAAATAAAGCCAGACCCTTTCTTCTGGCCTTTGTTTTTTTTAAATTCAGTAATTTAACATGTCATTCCCTTTATCAGCTCTTTGTTCTGCTGACTTATGAGAGAAACAGAAATTGGTGCAACAAATTTGCACTTTTAACAGGTTTATTATTACATTATTCCTTTATGGGGTCTTCTACGTAATTGTACAAAATGATGTTATAAATCCCCACCGGAAATACTTATTCCTCTGTAGCCTGATGTCCGATGTCTAGAGGACACGAGCAGCATGTCTCCCCCATCTGCTGTTAACACGCCTACATGTTCCTTTCGGTGATTAGAGGGCAAAGCAAACAGGGGACAAGGACTAAACGATCCAAATGGATGGAGGAAAAGACAGAGAGAGAGGGAGAGAGAGGGATTTGAAAATAAGCCAACAAGCACTTACAGCAAAACTAACTACCAGCAAAATATTTCCTTCACAACAAAGGTTGAATCAAAACCCTATTCCCCCAGCATATGAATTAGAAGAACAATTGTGTGATTATGATTAAAAAAAAGAGCATTACATTTTATGTTCAGCTATAATTGGTATTTATGACAATTTATGTAAACAGTAATGAAGCCTATGTGATTTTTGCGGGGAAATTGCATTATGACACCAATGATCGTTACTGTTAATTTTCCTGAAGATGATGGCAATCAGCAGGCATAGTTTCATTGTAAATAGGTTAATTTAAAATTCAAACGCTGCTGGTATTTCAAAATGAGTTCACATTTGATTTCCGAAAGCTTCGGCCCTGACTGTCAGGATATCAGGGAAAAAATACTTCACAACAGAAAGAAAGAAAGAGCAAATGAGAAAAAGAAAGACTGAATGAGCTTTCTTCCAGAAATGCATTTCTCCCTACTAATTCAACTGTGGTTTTAGGAGTGCTGTGATCTACTGTGTTTCTACCAATCACTTACCCAAGTTCATAGTGAAAAGAAGGCTCACGACATCTACAAATCGTGGGCTAATCTAGTAGTTTATCCAGTTTAGTTATGATGGCTTTGCAAACAGTCAGGATAGAGGAATGATCACCAGCAGAAAGCACAGGCATCATATTTTTCTCACACAGTACACCAAAACTCACCTATTGGCATGTCTTCCCTCTCTGCAATATAATTCAGCACATAAAAACCCCCACTTCTAAATACTTTATTATTCCCACCATTTTCAAATATAAGGGTCTCATACATATAAGTACAATAAAACTCCCAGATCTGCTCTGTGAGGAAATGCAGTATCATCTCCTTTTTCACAGAAGGGAAATTGAAGTGCTAAAAGCTGAGTTTTTAGTTGCCAGCATAACAAAGAAAAGGAAACTGCATACTTTATGAATCCCAGTGAGAGAGAAAACTGGGATCCGGTTAAACTTAGAACCCCTGAGATTAATGACTCCACAACCCTCTCTCTCTACCTGAATTATGACCAGATCCTTCTGCATGCACATTTTTATAAACTATTCCAAAAAGTATTTTCTGTGTTTTCAAGCCCTTCTACCAAAGCTGTTTCAAAAACATTTTCTTATCCTTAGATTGATTTGAATATGAATGTCTAAATGACACATTTCTCCATAAGTAGGCGGAGAATGAGTAAGCTCGGAGGCCAGCTCAGATAAAGACTGCAGTGCAACCTTCTACATGTCTTCAGCAGAAGGTCGTTTTCAAGGACGACATTAACAACTTGTTCACAATCTAATGACACGTTTAGATTAGAGTTTGCAATGTACATAGGCAGCTTTTTTTCATTCTCTCTTCATTGCCAGATAAGATGTTTGATAGGAATCTCTACAGTAACCTTTCAGAATTCATTTATTTAGGAGAACTAAAATAATGAAATGCCAAATGAATTAAGAATGATATTTCTTATAATATCAAGTGAAGACAATTTAAATAGTCCATATGCACAAGCTCCCAGAGATGAATGATCTGTTCATTTGTTAGTGTAAATGGGATGCATTTGTTAGTTATTATTTGCTGTGTCTGGAGAATTTTTTAAGAGTGAAATTCGGCCATGTACCCAATATCATATAGCTGTACTTTGAGAATTACAGTGGCTTATTCTGGCTGTCTTCATGTATGAAAATTTTATTCAAACTTCTTAGTCCTCTTCAAAAGGAATTAGGCACTCTTTTTTGGTAAACTCTATTGGAAATCCCAGTCATACATTTTTTACAGAGGCAGTCCTTAATAAAACACAGGTGAGAAGTAAATATAGATTTCCTGGAAAAGATAACATCTGTGATAAAACAGAATGATGATAACAAACTACGTACCCAGCTGAGATACAAAAACATATGTCTGATTCCCTTGTTCTCTTTAGAGATCCTACAGCATTTGAAATGACCCTGTGAATTTTTTTGTAAATGTATGTATATTGCAGACATCCAGACAAGTTGCATCATGTACCTAAATATCTAAGCTAGGAATATAAGTTCCTGCTATGGTCAATAGAGGCAGATACACAGCTCCACAGCCTGGTACATCTCAGCTTCTTAGTCACTAAGGCATTACCACAGAACTGGATGACCTCCCACCTGGACATTCCTACTCCTCTCCATCAACTCCTGAATAAGTCTACACAACTACACAACCTTCAATGCTACATTAACTCCAGTCTTGGTGCTCTAAATGTGGTAGCTCTATTGTACTGTATTGACATTCCTAATAGCAGGCCACATGGTTTGTCCTGAGTTTGCAAGGACTGAAGTTTGGGGTTAGCAAGGCCTGCACTGTCTGATCTTCTCTTAACCTGTCTGGAGCTCTGTTTCACTTGGTTTAGCTTTAAATTAATTTGTTTGTTTGTTTGCTTTTTGGTTTTTTTTTTGTTGTTTGGTTGTTGTTTTTTTTTTCTAATTGACCAGGTGTCTATGGATGATTTGCTTTTCTTTTGTTTATCTTTGTATGATACAACCACGATATATATAGATCGCAGTAATAAGCAGCTATTCTATGTAGAATGAGGTATTTATGACTAACACAACTATATAATGTAGAGAAATACAAACTTGGTATCATGGCAGAGGACTTGAGAAGTGGGGTGGTGGGATGTGGCACAGAGAAGTAAAGGCATGGATTAATAAAAGATAGGCCACGCATTGCCACTGGAGACCCCATTGCCAGGGTCATCCATGGTCAGTTAATGAAAAACAGACCTGGCCCTGGGCAAAAGTAGTATTAGAGGTAACAAAGAAAACAAAGAAATAATATGTAATTCATGAAAGGGAACATATACAGTAACACTTGGGTGTATATATAGCTATATTTGGTGTAAAGTGGAGGTGCAGATCAATGAATAAAGAGCAAAGTGTAAAAACATGATTTTGGAAATATGTAAAACTCACCGGATGTGGATCCTAGAGCGAAGAAGAAGAAACTATCAACATCAGCATGATAATTCTTCCCGGGTATGGACTTCGGATGATGAAAACTCACCATAAACCCCTGCTGCCATCACCACCACCAGAATGAAATCACTGACTTTGGGACCCTGAGGAAGAGGGTAAGTATGACATCAGGAAAAAGGGTGGAAACTCAGAAGTGTGTATAACAAATTTAACTGCATCATTCTTTCTTTTTCTGTACAACTAGTTCTGGACTAATAATGATTAGACTCCAAAGATTTCCATTGTAGTAACAATGAATTCTTGGCTTTACTTACATACAGTGTGTTTTTCCTCTTTACCTGTAAGCAATATTTTCAGCGTAACAGTGTCTTTGCTTTTCCAATGAAAGATCACATGTTGACCACGACATTGTCTGCTTTATGTGGCAGGGAGTGCTTGTCTTGTCTGTGCTGCCCAACTGCATTTATTTGATGTCAGTCCCCATCAAGATTCATAAATCGGATGTTGTCCTACATATGAACTTTGGTGAAGCTCACTAAGGCTATTCTTAAAATTGTATAATTTTATGTACAGGACTTTATGTACTATGGAATCATGATCACAATTTTGATTTAACTGAATAATCAGAAAATGCCTTTATACAATCTTAAGGAGGTAGTATATTTACCTTTTATGTGAGAAATCAGCCTGTCTTTCCTGCTTTTCCTCAAGACATCGAAACTGTATCTAACATATCTCTATAAAGTGCCCCAGTTCTCCTGCACTAAGATATTCTAAGAAGCTAATATTATCTCCTTTAAAACAGAATAATTACAGTGATATTAAACTGCATTTGGGACTAGACTGTATCCCTTTTTTGTAAAGCTGCCAACAGTGTCAATGATTAATCAGACTTTAGGGGTGTGATGTTACCTGCTAGTCTACAGAACTGTAGACCTCTCATGTCCCTAGAAATATGCTTCTTACAACTGGTTATGTCATAAAACTAAGGACTTGTAAATCTGCAAAAGGAAAGGAGCTGATAGTTTGGGTTATAGTAGGTTTCCATCACGATCACTATTGAGTTTCAAAACCTAAATTGTTATAAGGAATCATTTACATTGCAGTAATGTTTATTCTAGAGTTGTGGCCAAAATTCCAATTGTTTTCACTTCATTGGCCCTTGCTTTTCACATGCTCGTCTTTGAAACAATGTAAGCACAAATGTTCATAAGTTGCTGGAAATGAAGACAAGAATTTACCCCATAATGTCATTGGAATTGAATGTTGTGACTGGATAATGGTCTCCAACAGATAGCGAATATAAGTACTGAAGCAAAGCAGACATGTTTATTTTCAAAGCTGGAGACTATTTTTCAATCACAATACTCAATTTCTTTTTTATTAATTCCATTACAGGATCATGGTTCATTGCCAATGAAAGAGCAAGTAAATAAAATAGAAGAAACTGACCCACAGACTCAGAAAATCAGACATTGGTACTAGTTGGTACCAATTAGACGTTGGTAGCTAGTATGTTAAAAGATCCAGTAATCACTACACTTGTATATTTGGAAAACTTTGGTGATTACATAAATTTTATATGGTCATGCATAACATCTGTGTAAATATAAAACCCAATGGTGACCTTCCAGATGTCAGAATTTCATTCAGAGTAACAGTCTTCCTTATTTTGTTCAATAAGTTACTGTTCAGTTTACTTCTGTCAATTTAACCAAACTTAAAATGAGTAGAAACCACCTGAATCACTGATTGGTAATGGACTTTTTGGATAAGGTGTCTTCCCTATTGATTATTGATAAACATAAACACATGAACAGGTAAGAAGCTCAAAACATATCCGCTAAGAATCTCAGCAATAACTTCATGAAAAAGGTAATGGAATATACGGAAAGAAGTGAGAGTAATTTACCAACAGTTTTACCAATATCAGTAATAACTCCCATTCTTTTATTATTTTTCTTATCAAATTTCAGTGATGTCTGGAAATAGCAGTGCAGAATCTGCAGTGAAATGACCTCATGCTCCAATCAGTCCCCATTTTATTTTTCTCTATCACTGCAAAAACATGGCAAAGGGAAAAAGAAGGCTGAGCCTCAGTCCTTTTGAAGGTGTAGCCTGCACTGACATAAAGACTAAGTTAACATTAAGTCTCCCCATGTGAAGACATCCCCTCCACCCATATGCCAGCATTGTGGAATTCACCCTCAGTGCTTACCATCTGCCCAGCATGAGTACAGGTGAACAAGGACATACTGCTAACAAAGAAAGGGGAGCTGTTATTTATTATTCATCAATCTCCAGGGCTTCTTTGCCACTCACAGTTAGCGTACTTGCCACAGACATTATTTACCATTTGACAGTTCAATTCAGGTACATCTAACGGAGACAGTGCTTGTAGCTAGCACTCATGTATACCAGAACAGTCAGTATCTCTCAAGCATGACATGCACATTATAAAGCAAATGCAAATGAACAGGCCCTGTTGCAAAGAGCTTACAATCTAATATGAAGGAGAGAGAGAAAGAGCATCAAGGAGGGGTGTAAAGAGAGCTAAGAGAAGAGAAATATTGTTAAGACAAAGCATTTGCAAATCACTTCTCAGAAACTGCAAAACTCTAGATTGTCTTAAGGCCATTACGGGTATGTATGATACAGTAATAGGATATAATAATATGATCTAACAATAATGTTACATCTCTATAATTTTGCAAATTCTGAAGTACTAATTTCGGCCCAGTTAGTGATACACTGTATCATAATAGATCAGATTGTCTGCCTTCCCCATTCGCCCAGGCAAACATTTAGGGCTACAACACAAGTGGATCTGAGTGCTGCAGTAACTTTAGGGAGCGGGGTCTTGACCCACACAGCAACATGGGACCAGATGTGCTGTACCTAAGGCTGTTGAGGCAGTTGGCTGATATCCTTGCAAGAACCTCTCTATCATCTCTGAAAGGCTGTAGAGATCAGGTGAAGTTCTCCATAACTGGAGAAAGGTAGATATTGAATCCATCTTTAAAAAAGGCCAAAAAGATGACCTAGATATTTATAAGTTGGTTGGCCTTACTTTGATGTCTGGGAAAATGATAGAGTTAGTCTTTATTCTAATTAACTCTAACTTTTTCAGTTAAAGTTTGTTTGATTTTCTTTGAGGATTAAAAACTTAAGCAAAGATTTAGGAAGATCCACAGCAAATTCTCAGTTGATGTGAGGTCCTGTGACAGTAATATTCAATAGATAGTGGTAAAATAAAATATAAAGCGTATAATGCTGAGTATTTTTAGAAAAAGAGAAAAAGGAGAATTTACAACAGTGATTATATTCAGGTTCCTCAATACTAATATATATTCCAAATATTTTCATGAAAAAAAAGAGAGGTATCAATTGCAATTCCTTGTAAATGAGTAGTTATTCTGTCCCAAACTTTTCATTCATCTTACACCATGGGTTTTTTCCTTTATCTTTGTACAACCTTCCGTCACAACATCATGCACATTTAATGAAGAAGTTCAATATTGGCTGGCCTTCTGAATCCCAGACATCTCCGTTCAGTGCCACTTGCTATTACTCCTGCTTTATGGGCATTCAGTTAGTTTTCAGTACGTGAAGCTGAGTTCATATCTCAGCCAATTTGAACTAATTTTTTGAGACAGTGTATCAGATGATTTACTAAAATCCAAATATATTATGCCAAATGCATTCTCTTCAGCCACTAATTTTGTAATTCTGTCATAAACAAGCAATCAAGTTTATCTGACAAGATTCGTTCTTCTAAAGCCCTGCTGCTTATTTATAATAACCATCCACAAATACATGAAAGATGCATGCCCCAAAAATTGAAAGAGGCTGGATCCTGCAAGATATGTAAAGCTGAAGTTCAACACAAACTGTGTGGTGAAGCAATCCACTGGTTAGATGAACAGTACTCTGAAACAGACACTACAGAGATTGATTGCTTGCAACTAAAGGAATTCAGATTTTAGTGAACATAATGTACTTTCAACTACCTATCACTTTTTTGTTTGCTTATTTGTATTTTCTCCTTGCTGCCTGTAGAGACTGTATAGGTCTCAAAAAGCTGTGGAAAAGTAAGATAAACTTTCATAAGTGAGTTTTTGTTCAGGGATAGGATGCAGGGGAAATTATATTAAAGAGGAAAAAAAAAAAAAAACAAAACAACACCAAAACCAAACAAAAGAAGAATGAAAACATATGAAAACCTCATTTGTTTTTCCAATATGTTTGATAGTCTAAAATGAAAACAGTAACAATGAAAAAGGTTATGTAGAACACTTTCATTCAGAATATAAAAGACTTTTTTAGGACATCATCCGTAATGGTAATACTGAAGTTGCACTTCAGCTCTATTTCAAAACTGGTAATATTTTCTATTACAACTCCTGTATATTACAGCACTCCATAACACGGCAGACTCTAGGTATGATTCTACTATAGATATATAGTGATATGTATGTGCTACACACATAAATATCACATTAGTTTTCCTGACTTTGTGAGAGGTAGCAAGTAACAACATACTAAATCCCTATCATATTACTGTACTGGTTATAAAAGTAAGAAGAGATAGGAAAAATTCACCTTATTCAATGCTCATAGTCTAGAAAATTGTCTTAGATTAGACACCTAACACTTTTCAATGTCTAGGACAAGGTGTAATGAATACTACTCTTGTGTGCAGAACAACTCCATCTCTGATATTAGGTACATTTGTTGTTATTCAGAAGTAAATGATTTTGTATTTAGTCATTCAATAAGTATCCTGCTTACTCTTTCCGTGAAGTTACTGAATTATGAACAATGCGTTTCCATTTATTGAAAGAAGAACCTACTATACCATTGTTTCAATGACCAACTGACTGTTGCTAATAGTTCTGATTTGTCCGTCTAAAATTTTTCAAGAAAATGGGCATGAGGGTTTCATTCATTTATTTCTTCATATCACCAAAACTTCCAGAGAATTTACATGTCTAGTTGTGGTACACCATAGAAAGAGTTTAGAGGTCAAGAAAGCAAAGCAAGTTGTGACTGACAACTAATCAAAGGTATGGATTTGAAGCTAATAAAAATACAAAAGGCGTAAATTAATCTGAGAGCCAATCAGAATTTTTTGGAAGTGAAATATTGACTTCCTTCAAGCATTTGAGAAAGTACTCTGCAAGCTGTTCATAACATTTCAGCCATTTCTCTTCATCTCATCTAGGACTGAAAATTCTCACTTTTCATAATAGCAGTCATTTACACATTTTCTTTCCCTACATTGTAAACTTACCTTCTAGTTAACTACTAGACCCTTCATTGTCTCATCTGTAAATTAACCATCAGACAGTTCATTAGTATTCCTTAATTTTCCAGAAGGACCTATAGTGAATACCTTGCACTCCTCTGCAGGTATGATGACCATGGATTTTACACTGTTTCAGGTAGCTGAACCTTTGGTAATGTAACAAAAGAATTTCCAGTTATGGAATTAAATACTGTGGCCTTTTTTTGCCTTAAAAACACAAACTGCTTCTGAATTCACAGGTAATATTGCTCCTTTCAATTGTCAGAACACTTTAAACACATTTCATGCTTCATGTCACCCATTACTACATAGCAACCATCTCTGTACTGATAAATAGTACTTTTAACAGTTCACAGCAACATTAAACTACATGGCAATAAGGATGGGATTCACCTCAGCTAACTTTAACCATTTGAAAATTAGGTGATTAATGTAAAATAATAATGTACAACAATTTATTTTGCAGATAGAAAAGGAAAAGCATCTTTGGAAAGCCATTCACCCCACCCTGAAATAGTGTTTAAGATGGTAAGATGACTTTTCCAGGTAGAGGTTTGTGTCTCGCTATTAATTTAGAGGGTGTTATGATGGCTACTATAGACAAGACGCTTACTTAAGTTGCGTGAATGTGGGTAAGTAAGTCCTATCTTACATGTCACCAAACAACAAAGAGAAAATTAAATATAAACAAACGACTTCAACTTGGTCACCATTCTTGTACTCTTCATTGTAATTCTGATATTTTACACATTCTCATTCCTTTAATGTAGGGGGTTTATGTCCCCAAACCCCCTTGTTTTATTTTTTTGTTGTTGGTTGTGGGGGTTTTGCTGGGTTTTTTTTTGTTTTGGTTTTGTTTGTTTGGTTTGTTTTGTGTTGTTTTGCTTTTTATTTGTTTGTTTGTTTTGGGTTTTTTGTTTGGTTTTTTTTTTGGGTTTTTTTTGTGTTTTTTTGTTTTTTTTTTTATGTTAAAGCTTTGATTTTTAACTGAGGAATGTTTTTTTTTTTACCAAGGAGAATGCCACTCAAACACCATTCTTCCAACGGGATTACTAACTGTGCATGAAAATATTTGCCTTCTTTCTGGTGTAATGTAAAGAAATAAATGTAAGTCAAACAAATGAAGGGCAGACCTAAGAAACAGAGTACTGTACTGTCCTGCGAGAACTCGCAGGTCTGCTTATAGGGGATATAGTGGGCAAACAAGTCAATGCACATCCTCCAAGCTGTGGCTATAATGAGAAAAAGCTAATGCAATAGCTGACTGTCTCAACAGATGAATAGGGACTGGTTTAACAGTTATATATGAACAAGACAAAACAGATTGTAGAATATATATATATTTAATACTCTTACTGCTCATCTTTCAAAAACAATGACGAAAAATCAGGGAAGATGCAGAAAAGAACTGCAAAAATGATTTAAGAGCCATGGAAAATGTTTTATATTGAGACACTTAAAGAGCTCTACCTATTTACCTTATCAAGAACAAGATTGAGAGGTGATTTGATTAGAGTGTCTAAGTACCTTCACAGGGAGAAAACACTAACTACTAAAAAGCTCTTTAATTTAGCAGAGCAAGGCATAACAAGAGACGATGTCTGAAGCTGAAGCCAGACAAATTAGAAATAAAGCACAATATTTTTTAACAGTGCAGGTGATTAACCACTGGAACAAACTGCTAAGGGAAAAAGTGGATTCTTTTTTGTCTTGATGCCTTTAAATCAAGCTTGGATGCCTCTCTGGAAGATTAAGCATCTCTTGAAGTAGCTAAGTTTTGAGTGAGACTTGAAAGAGAAGAGGAATGTTTACATAAGGACAGGAAGATCTTTTAGTGGGCTTGATGTGGAGATATTCCTTTGGAAATAAGGACTTAGAGTATTCAGGAACGCAGTTTTAATGATCTTATTGTCCCCTCTGCCTTTCAAATATGTGAATCATGAAAATTATAAGCAAAGTCTGGCCTCAGCTAGAGCTTTATTGAATACAATAGATTTCCAGTTGGGAACCTGAGTCCACTGAAGCAGAATTAACCCGTCTATCAAGGATCTTAATTTTCAAGTAAAAGAAAGTAGGAAATATCATTTGCTACCCTTGAGCATAATCTAGATTGCAGACATTTTCCTGTTCTGCACTGGAAAAAATTGAAGAACATTTTCAGCTCACTGAATCTTGCCAGCATTTTGGGGGATGATGCTGTATGAACAGATTTTCTGCTTGTGTGGGTCTCCTGCAGTCTGACCTATAGTGAAATTATAATCACCACAATGCAGCAGTGCAATAATAGAAATCATTACCTGAGAGTCATCAGGACTTTGGTTTTGAAATGGCATTTTAAGTGTCCTGAAGTCTGTGTTTGCCTCATGTTGTGGTATTTTATATTTGCATTTACACTGAGTGCTTAGACATAAAGGAGCGCTGTAATTTGTCTATATAATGGTAAACGTGCAAAGCATGTGGGTTTTCGGTGGGAGAAAAAGCATTTCATGGCTGTTGCACAGAGTGACCCAAAAGGATGAAATAAAAACTCACAAGGGCAAAGTTCTTGTAGAAATATGTTATTTGCATTTGAATGTGCTCCAGTCCTATGTCCAGCTGGGCAGAGTACATTCAGCTGCATATTGTATACTATTGTGTGAACATGTGTCTTTATGCAGTGGAGTGGCGTTCATTTGGATTATGTCCCTGTACACTGCTGTGGCTGCTTCTGCCTGTCTGGGTATGTGTTATGCTGTGGATACATGAAGGCATAGAGTTCAAATACAAACACATGTGTTTGTGAACGATTAGATGAATAATACTTTTATTGCTATCTGTTACAAAGAATTTTCTTTCTTGTCCCCTCAAGATATAACTGCAAATTAAAGAGAGCTGGCAATTACAAGCTGCTGCTGTTGAACAAGGGAACAGGGACAGTGACTGTTGGCAGAGGTTTCTTTCTTCCATCTTTCTTTTTTTCTTTCCTTTTCTCCTGCCTATCTTTTGGCTTAAAACAAGTTTAAAGGCCAATGTTTCTCCTCTGCACTCCACTGGCAGTTCCAGCCCGGAGCTAGCTTGTTATAACCTACTTAGTCAGTTGGGTGCTGTCAGTCACTACTTCAGAATCAATGGTTGCAGATGTGAGCTTGGATGCAATGTTATTTCCCCCCACAGTAACAAGCAGTTAATAGATTTTATTTTAATTATTCTAACTGCTTCATCTCAGAAAAAAGGGGAAGAAAGTTAGGGGAGCTGCAGTTGATTTGCAGATAAACACATGCTCACCAAAATGAGGCGAAATCTTTTGAAGTAGCAATTCCACGTCCAAGTGCAATATTAATAATGATACAAATCGTAAATTCATCCTATAGGGAATTTGTTTGCATGAACCTGAAATGTCAGTTCATCAGGATTTTGCTAAAGGAAAGAAATATTCAGCAGGTCTGTCATCAAGGGATTGTGGTTTTCTTATTGAAAAAAAAAAAAAGCACAAGCATAGCTACATTTGGAAAGTCAGAACATTTTCATTGCTATTGTTGTTGTTGTTGTTACTATTATTATTGTTATTATTATTATTATTATTGTTATTGTTATTTCCTCCAGAGAGAATAAAAATTTTTGATGCTTCCCCTTGCCTGGGAGGGGTGGTCATGACTGAAAGTTGTCCTCGAATTTATATGACATTGCACACCTTTGTTGTTATACTGAATTGCTCTCATGCAGCATTCTCCCAGATGCTGCTGGCTTTCAGGGAGAAGCAGCAGGGAGAGTGTGTGTAGTTACTTGTTCCGAAGCCAGCGCTGACTTTTCCTGATGTTGTCAGATCAGGTCACCATTGCACCTCTGAGGTCTTAATTGCATTCCAGACAGCCTCGGCTCTAGTTTTAACCCTAGTCCTTCGGAAATATCAGTGTTTCAGGGTGGTAGATTTCAAGCCCAATGATGGAACACAGCAAAGGAACCTTGTAAGTTATATATGCACAAAAGTGCTCTCAATAATTAGGAGAGCTCTGTGTGAATGGAGACAAAGGCTCCCTCTCGCCTGTCCCATGTCATCCATGAGTATGCCCTGGACAACAGTGGCTTGCACACCAGGGTGCTTCCCAGAAGATCCAGGGAGGAAAACTGTGGCAAAAAAAAAAACTTCAGGGCTTTCTCTTCTTCTTGTGAAAAGATACAACTAGGAAACACCAGTTAGACTGTTTTTCAGTTGCATTTCTTCTGGTGAATTTATCTCAGCTCCTGGGAAAAAAAATATGCACCAGTGTTATATACAAATAAGCAAATATTTCCCAAGCTTTTCACAGAAGTGATAAGCCAAATGGCAAATGTGATAGATATGAGAAGAGAGAAGAAAACGCCTTCTTTTACTTCCAAATAAGGATAATGGAAGGATGAGAAGGTACTGAAGTTCTCATTTCTAGTTTATGGTGTTACTGAAGGAAGACACAAATCCTCCCGTAGCTGAAGTCAACAGCAGAATTACTACCAGGTGATGACAGTTCAGGTTAAGTCTTCTAGTGTAATTGTTTCAGAAGGGGCAGAAATTAGAGCTCTGAAAATTTTCATGGGACAGTTTGGGTTGCAATGGAAAGAAAAACTAAAGCACTAAGATTTTAATGAGGTAATTTGAACACTCATGCCTTTTGCTGAGACAGTTGTCTGACCAAATCAGGAAGTACATAGAGATATCCTGACTGAGAGGAGGGAACAGTTTCACCATCACCTACAATAACTTCCATGTTGGCCATCATGCGAAGCAGGTCCTGCTCTCTACTTTCAGGTACACCTCACTGCATTTCAGAGGACAGTGAAAGACCTTCACTTTGGGCAAAGAGATGCCATATTCAGTAGGCTGGAGATCAGAAGATTCCCTTTCCACCAAGATTCCTGAATGTAGGAGTCCTACAGTAGAAAAAGGGTCCCAAGTTCTTAAAGCTGAAAAACAGTGAAGGTACAGCCAAATCTATAAATAAATGGTTCCCAGGTTTTTTTTCCATCTCTGGAAATCATTTACAGGTAAAAATACTACCATGGACAACTTTAATCCCACAGGATTAAAGAATCTGCTTTTAGCTACTACTATCGTATTTGGTTCTTACCTGTGAATATGGGTATCTTAAATATATTCCTTTGCGTGAATGAGAAGCTTCAAAAGGCCCTTACCAGTGCAAATTTAGAATGAGTATTTCTTAAAGCAAGTGACCACCGTAAAAATAAAATGGGCAGTCTGTAAATAAAAAAAGGGAGACAAAAAACTTTCAGAAAGTAATATCTATATATGAATTTAACATAGAGATTAGGAATATATTTTATATATTGGAATAAAAAAAAATGTTTTGTTGCTAGAATATGGGCCTTATCTAAGTCTTGGAGCCCTCAAGAAGTTGAAAGTTATCCAGCAATGAAAACCTGCCTAGAGTTGCTAAATACTTCAATGTTTGACTGCTCACCCATCACAGTTGCCCGTTTCAGTGTGAAAGAGCTGCCCTGCAGGAGATTTTACTTACCATTCGTTTATTTATTTAAATTACTTCTATAAGGCCAAGTGAGTTCTGGGAAAGGTACCAGACTGTGATCCCTAGAGACTCAACTTCTCCTATTTATCTAAAGAAAAACTAACAAGAAATTACTCAGATCCAAAATGCTATGCTCTCCCTTCCCCTCCTCTGTCCACACACAAGCCCACACAGAGAACTGCAGACGTTTCCTGGAAAAGTTCAGTTACTAGGCTGAAAACAAGAGTCACATTGAGTATATTCTGCCTAAATTGGAATTTGGCTGAAATTTAAGGGGTCTTTTCTAGGAAAGCAATTAGGAACATTTGCTCTCAGTTCCCCCTGCTCCTGGCAGCACTCAGTCCCTCTTAGGATAAAGCATCAATCTACCTCAGACTGAGCAATCCTCAGCACTACATTCACATATAGAACTAATAACACATATCTCATCATGTCCTGGTTCTCTTGTAAATAAAATGCTCTTTCTGAGAATGGAAAATTAATCTGAACTCTGGGTTCGTGTTTCTTATTTTCTAGAAGACTGTCCTATGTGTTAGGCTATGCAGGGGACTAGGTCATTCTTCTTTGTTCAGTTTATGAATTTTGCATTTCACAGTCAGCAGATAAGAAGAAAATTTTCTTCTATACGGTACAATTTGTAATTAAGTGGAATGAAATATGCAGTCTAAATATGATCCTGGGTGTTTCGTCCTTACTTTTTGAAAACAATATTATAATGTTTTTATCCTTGCCTAATGCTACTCCAAGTTGCTAATGTTTCATTTGTTTAGTAACACAGACAGTTAAGTTCTTGCGTTTAAAATTGGAGGGTTCTTTACATTTATTCTGGCTCATCCTGGCTGTCAGTCTCCCCTACCTACCTGCTGACTGAGTTAAGGATTCTGACTGACTTGAAGAACAACTCTTGGTCTGGGATTTTTTCTAGAAATCAAAGACTTCTCCTTTCTCTGTGACAAGAATGACAAAATTAAACAATTACATGTATTTTATGGTCATATCTTAACACTAACTGGAATGATAAATATATATTATACATATAGCTGTATTCCTCTGTGACTCTTTATCTGCCTATTATGCTTTAACCGAACTTGCAGTTTTCCTGGAGGTTATAACATCTCTGTGTAATTTGAGGAACCAGGTATGCTGTTGCTGTCCATAAAAGGCTGTTTCTCTCTTCAATAAGCTCTCCATACCTAGAAGAATGAAGACTTAGAGGCCAGTGATGCTTAATTAAGCCAAAATCCGAAGGGAATGATGCATTTCAAAAGTTCCTTTGAAAGTTTTTAAATACTTCAGTTATACACACGTTCCCTGAGCTAAAAATGAAAAAAGAAAGTGTAACTTTTAAGAATAGAATTTCTCTTGCATGCCTTTTTAACATTTAAATTAGGTGTCCAACCTAAACTGGTCACTTGGCTCTCCCTCCTCCCTGTCAATGGAAGGATATGCAGAGGAAAGTTGTCCACACGGAATCATAGAAATATAGAGTGGTTGTAGTTGGAAGGGACCTTAAAGATCACCTAGTTCCAACCCCCCTGCCCTGGGCAGTGACACCTCCCACTAGACTCATGTTACTGGCCTTGAACACTTCCAGGGATGGGTCATCCACAACTTCTCTGGGCAACCTGTTCCAGTGTCTCACCACCTTCACAATAAAGAATTTCATCCTAATATCTAATCTAAATCTACTCTCTTTCACTTTAAAACCATTACATCTTGTCCTATTGCTATACTCCCTGATAAAGAGTCCCTCCCCATCTTTCCTGTACACTCCCTTTAAGTACCAGAAGGCTTCTAGAAGGTGTCCCTGGAGCCTTCTCTTCTCTGGGCTGAACCACCCCAACTCTCTCAGCCTGTCTTCATAGGAGAGGTGCTCCATCCCTCTGATCATCTTCATGGCCCTCCTCTGAACCTCCTTCAACAGGTCTGTATCCTTCTTATGTTGCGGGCCCCGAAAGCTCGACACAGTACTCCAGGTGAGGTCTCATGACAGCAGAGTAGAGGGGTACAATCACCTCCCTCGACCTGCTGGCCATGCTTCTTTTGATGAAGCCCAGAATGCAGTTGGTTTTCTGGGCTGCAAGTGCACATTGCCAGCTCATGTTGAGCTTCTTATCAACAAACACCCCCAAGCACTTTTCCTCAGGGTTGTTCTTAACCCATGCTCCATCTGGCCTGGATTTGTGCTTGGGATTGCCGTGACCTAAATGCAGGACCTTGCACTTGACCTGATTGAACTTCATGAGGTTTGCACACATCCACCTCTCAAGCTTGTCCAGGTCTCTCTGGATGGCATCCCTTCTGTCCAGCATGTTGACCGCTCCACACAGCTTGGTGTCATTGTCAAGCTGTCTGAGTGTGCACTCAGTTCTACTGCCGATGTCACCAAAAAAGACATGAAATGATGCCGGTCCCACTACCAACCCCTGAGGGATGTCACTCGTCACTGGTCTCCACTTGGACATTAAGCTGTTGACCTGAACACTTTGAGTGCGACCATCCAGCCAATTCCTCATCCATCGCGTGGTCCATCTGTCAAACCTGTGTCTCTCCAATTTAGACACAAGAATGTCATATGGGACAGTGTCAAATGCTTTGCAGAAGTACAAGTAGATATCACTTGCTCTTCCCTTATCCACCAAAGCTGTAATGCCATTGTAGAAGACCATCAGATTTTTCAGGCATGACTTGCCCTTGTTGAAGTCATGTTGGCTGTCACCAATCACCTTGTTATTTTCCATGTGCCTTAGCAGAGTTTCCAGTAGGATCTGCTCCATGATCTTGGGCACAGAGGTGAGACTGAACAGCCTGTAGTTCCCCAAATCTTCCTTTCTTTGCTTTTTGAAAATGGAGGTTATGTTTTCCCTTTTCCAGTCAGTGAGAACTTCAGCGGACGGCCACGACTTCTCAAATATGATCGATAGTGGCTTAGCAACTTCATCTGCAATTCCCTCAGGACCCGCAGATGTCTCTCATGAGGACATGGATTTGTGAACCTTCATGTTCCTTAGATGGTCTTGAACCTGATCTTCTCCTGAAGTGGGTGTTTCTTCTCCCAGTCCCAGTCCCAGAAGGCCTTTGCCTTCTGCAACTTGGACAGTGTGGCTAGAACCCTTGCCAGTGAAGACTGATGCAAAAAAGTCATTGACGACCTCAGCCTTCTCCATATCCTGGGTGACCACATATCCCGTTTCCTTCTGGAGAGGACCCACATCTTCCCTAGTCTTCCTTTTGTCTCTGATGTACTTATAGAAGTTTTTCTTGTTGTCCTTGATGTCCCTGGCCAGATTTAATTCTGCCAAGGCTTCAGCTTGTCTAACCTGATCCCTGGCTGCTCAGACAATTTCTCTGTATTCCTCCCCAGCTACCTGTCCTTGTTTCCACACTATTCTGCTTGAGTTTGTCTGAGAGCTCCTTGTTCATCCATGCAGGCCTCCTGGCATTTTTGCCTAACTTCCTCTTTGTTGGGGTGTATTGCACCCGAGCTTGGAGGAGGTGATCCTTGAATATTAACCAGCTTTCTTGGGCCCCCCTTCCCTCCAGGGCTTAATCCCACGAAACTCTGCCAAGTAGATCCCTGAAAAGGTCAAAGTCTGCTCTCCTGAAATCCTGGTTAGTGAGCTTGCTGTGTGCCCTTCTTGCTGCCTCACTGCCCTAAGGATTTTTGAATTCCACCATTTCTTGGTCACTGCAGCCAAGGCTGCCCTTGAGCTTCACATTCCCCACCAGCACCTAGTTGTTGGTGAGAACAAGGTCCAGCATAGCATCTCTCCTCATTGGCTCTTCTATCACTTGGAGAAGGAGATTATCATCAACTTGTCCAGCCTTGTTTGATAATTACTCCAGTGGAGCCTAGAGAGCCAACTTAAACTGGCTACTTCTATCACAAAGTTGGATAAAGTTAGTTTAAATTGATCCTAGGCTTAGTTTTGTTTCCTGCATCTCACAGGCCATACATTCATTTTACCACTCTTGAACTGAACTTCAAATCCTGGGTATGACTAATGCATCCCTTAATATACCTTTTCTTACTAAAGATCTCTTAGCACACTATTTTCTTTTTTGTTTGAAGAGCCTTGCCTGTAATGAAGTCACCTATCTAAGTTAAAAATAAACACTGTAATTTTTTGTAGTTTATGATTTTTTTTACTGAACCCTCTCCAGCTTTTCCATAACATCTTTGGAAGGAAAAAAAAAAAAAATATCCACCACAGACCCCATATTTCTTTGGGCTTCAGTTTTCCTGGATATGAATCCTCACTGAATAGGTACAAACTATGCACCTTATTCCTAGATTTCCTGGTTTCCGTTGGGCTTCATTGAACTGAGGCTTTTCACTTACTGACAATCTCCACCGAGTTGAACAAGATGCCAAGTTTATCCTTATTTATTGTGGTTTTATTTTTTGCTCCTGCATTTTATGATTAGCAATGTCATATTTATACTTTACGTTTACTTCATAATCATTAATGGAGATAATAAATAAGACCTCACAATTATTCTTCCACAATAGACATCCTTCTGAGGAGTGACATAGGTGTTGAATTTCTTTGCCCATGCTTTATTGAGTGTTACTCTTTCCTCTGCCTGTTACAAAGCAAAAGCAGGATGGCAGGCTGCCTTCTTGCTCTTGTCCAGGCTGCTGTTGGGACCAGGTCAAATCATCTAAATTGAGAACAAATTGCACTTTCCCTGGGACATGCTAGCTTAGGAGAGGCTTCTGGTGAGTGGCATAGAAAGGGAATGACTTATGTAGCCAGTAGGGAACCTGCAGCCGTTGCACCTCTTGCTGTGTATGTAGGCTAAAACCACTGGGTGTTTCTTCCTCCTTAGTCTTTTTTCTATGGGGTTAGTTTTATGTGCTTTCAGACAATCTTTTTGATTATTCTTCCTCAAAGCCCACTACTTTGCTTACAAATCTATCACTTAGTTTGTTAGACCGTTGCCATACACAGTGTAAATTCTTTAGGTGTTAAACCATACAATTGCACAAGGTTAAGCAAAAGCTAATAACCAGTTAGAACAGTCATTGTGGCAATTTACTGCTACAACTAATGAACAAGCTCAAAGAAGCTCAAGACCAACCAAGACATGTCCAGGCAAAGTCTGACGGATCTTGAGGCTTTGTGCTGTTCAGTTAATACAAGCTTTAATCTATCATGAGAATGTTGTTACTATAAACCCCATGGCATCTTATTAACATTGGCATTACTGTATTTACTGGGTTGCAGAATCTGAACAAACACGAAACAAGAAACAGCCAGAAACAAGACACACTTCAGATAGGATGATAAAATGGGAGTTTTCTTTGGGATTCACCATTTGGAGTTGGTCCCTGTGCACAGATACCTAGTAGCATCACAAATGCCCTTGAGTATCCTGCCTGGCTTCCATCTGGTGCTGCAGAAAGGCATGTTTCCCACATGTTTCCCACAGGTTCTTGACCATTTCTGACCAATCTATGTGGATGCCTTGTTTCTGCTCCCAGACACCTCACAAAAAAGTATGAACACATAAATGAGCAACTGAGTTGAGCTAGACTGTGAAGGTTTCAGTTGTTTGGTTAATTTTGCTTTTTTGGTGGATTTTGGTTTTGGTTTTGGTTTTGGTTTTTTTTCCACTATGTGTTCGGCTGGGATTATTTTGATATGCTATTAGGCCACCTTTAAGCATTTACTGTTTACGCCACTGTTACTTAAAATTGGCTTTGTAAATTTAATGACATGCTCACTTCCAGCTGAGAAGTAAGCACCCAGATATGTGTGTGTATGACCACTTGGAGTTTACAGTCTGAAATGAAGGTGGTTCAGGGGGTTCAGTCATTTCAAAATTAAAAATAAAGATCCTGAGTCACCTGTATTAGTCAAGCTGAAAGAACAAGCTCTTTTAGCATTTTGTTTTCCAGTCCTTTGTAGAATAAGATGAAGAAAAAAAGTTAAATTTTTAACTTATTTGGTAGTCTAATTTACATTTCTTAAAGATAGTGGAAATAGACTTTCATTTACTGGTGACCAAATGTAATTAAACAGGAGTCTATAAAATAACACATGGCTCAAAGCTGAGGAACAGAAAGAAAAACACCCAAAAAACTGAAAAGATGATTTTTTTTGACAGTGAAGATTGTTACCCATTGGAATAAACTACAAAGGGAAATGAGTTTTAATCTCTAATTCTCCTTATATCAAGAGATACCACTCTGAAAGGCAAGCTGCAGAAAGTGTGTGCTACTGTGCTCAGTACACATAGGCAAAATAGCACATGGAGGGCACAGTGACTTGACCTGTGCAATGCAGGGGTTGAGAAACCAGCTGCTTTCTTTTGTCTTTAAATTCCAGCAACCTTTTCATTTATCCAGAGACTGTTGCAGTAGATCATAGGGAGATGTGACAGAATGAGCTCCCGCTGTTAGGCCTTCAATCTGATATAAAAATATCAGCCATGCTTGGGAAACTAAAACTTAACTCAGTGTCCGCTTCTCTCCTTGAGCCCTCTGTGGTAATTGGCAGTGGTGTTGCCAGCCTGTGCCAAACCTGTACCAAAACTGTGTTAGTGTGGTAGGAACAGGTCTCCACCAGGAAACCAACAGTGGGGGCTCCTTTCCAACAGGGTGCCAGACATTTATCAGCAGTTAACTTCTTTTGACCCCTTGCTGTCTGGGCTGGATCTGAACTGATAACCTCGCGCTGAAAAGCTGCATAAGCTATAACCAATTCTCTGAATGAGCTTTTCCATTCATGTTGAAGGATAATTTAGAATATGTTAAAAGGATCACATATTTCACAGATTAAAATTAGCCAGAAAGTCCTAGAATTGCAAAGTTCAAAATAGGATCCAGAATCTCAGGCAACCTTACTCTATTGGGTATATGTTTCAGAAAAGGGAAAGGGGAAGGGGAAAAGGAAGAGATTAAGTTAACTTTTGTAATACAAAAGGTATTTTGTGCACAAAAAGCTGAAGTCTACACTATGTTTAGCCTTCCTAATAACTGCAAGAACAGTTATATATATATGGCCTAAGCAAGGCTTGTTGCAGATTGAGATTTTGTATTAATGTTAATATTTTAAAATGTCATTAAAAATAATTAAAAAAAATAATGTAATAAGAAATAACAGGTAATTCTAGATTATTCTTCTTTCTTATCCCAGTCAACAACACTCCAAGTCTTCTGCTTGGCTTCTTTCCGTCTACTACCACTGTTTAAAGTTGGCAAACAGCCTCATCCCCATTGGTCTGTAAGTCTGGAAAGAATTTGGAGGTTCCTGAAATATGCCATCACAATTATTAATAAAATAGCTGCAGCCCAGGAGCCCTTCTTTATGTAATATCATTAGAAATATTTTTGGAAGCACGAGAGAGATGACAGAAAAAATCATTAGGACAGTACAAAATATGCTAAAGTTCTGAGTGTTTAAAGATTCGTTGTTTTTTTCTTTTTTTTTTCCCCTCAGGTTTTTTCTTTTTTTTTTCCCCCAAGAAATATATTTATTTTAATTTACATTTAGATTAGGTGCCCAGCAGCAGATGGAAAGAATTTAAGTCAATTTGCAATAGGAGACAGACATTCTAGTCAATGAAGAATCAAAGAAAAATAACAACAAACTCTCGCTCTCCTTTGGACAATGTCTTCAGAATAATCTGCATTATGGGGGAAAAAAAAATCTACCCAGGACCAGATGGGCTCCATGCCTTAGTGCTGACAGAAGTAGCAAGAAATACAGATGAAGAAACCTGTTCATAGACCTATTTAAAAACTCTTTGGAACAATAGTAAAGTGACTGGCATAGTTAAAATCTGTCTGTATTACGAAAAAATCAAGAAGTTCTATTAGACAAAACACTGATTTTGATTAAATCAGGAGTGTGATGAGTCCCAGTCAAAGCTACAACTGACTTTCTGTGGGTGCTGGAGTACAGCAGATCCATCCTTCCTAAATTCAGATAATTATTCAGGAGCTTGAATCAGAAACCCCTCCATCTCAGGTTCACTTTCTAGTCACTTTTCTAGGAACAGATAAACACTTCTGTCCAATGATTCAATGCCCCTAAAATCTGAGTTAACTTCTGACGGGGACTATTATTTTCCATTGACTACAGTATGAAGCTATTCTTGAAGCACATAAAAAAGTGTGATGAATATGGGCTATAATACTCTTGTCTGTCTTGTCTTTCCTGCATGTAACACTGTAGAATGAGATAAGTCACTATAAAATATGGATTAGAGTTAATAAAAGTATTCATCATGGCTGCTTAAGGACACACTCTTCAACCCTCACTGGACCATGAACGGTAATGCTAAGCAAATAACTTGTCACAGGCAACATCGTACTTCCATTTAGCTATTCAAACGGACGATAGCACCGATGACTTCTTGTCATTGCCCGTAACATCACAGAATCTCCTGGAATTTGAGACGTTTCCCCCTGGCAGGAGGAGGCCTCTTGGGCCTCCTGAGGATGGAAGTCCACCTTCTGTTCCCACGCCTGGCTGGCTGTCACTGTCGCTCCTTACAGATGTTTCTCTAATCTCATCTCGAGGGCTGTCAAAGGTAGACACTGCACAGCTTCCGCAGACAACCTTTTCTATTGCTTCTGTAGCCTCACTGTCAAGAGCTTTTCCTAATATGTAAAGTAAATTTTCCCTGTTGGATTTCAAAACCTTTCTGTCTTTTCCAGTGTATCAGGACAATGAAAAATAAAGGTTATTACTTTCTTTGAAGGCTCTGATCATGTCCTCCCTCACAAGACTGAGCAGCAACCATTAAATCTTTTCTCCTAGGTGACGGTTTTTAGACTTCTAATTGCTGGACTTACCTCCATTCTCACTAATTCCCCCTTATCTATCCTGAAAGGCAGCATCTAAATGGGACAATGTTCTCGCTGAGGCCCAAGGCTGAACAGGTTTTGTAGGGATGACCTTCAATTAAGTGTCTCAGCATAATGTTTACCTCTATTATGGCGATGTCATATCACTGGCTATATTCATCTAATGATCCAGGATGACTTGGGTTTTTGTTTTTTGTTTGTTTGTTTGTTTATTTTTTTGTTTTCCTGTTGAACTGCTGGCCGGGCAAGATATTTCTGTCCTGTATTTTCACAATCATTATCTTTATGTATTAAAAATTCTGTTTGCTTCTATTGAGTAGAGTTCCTTTGTTGAGCTCTCACCTCAAATTCAAGTTCAGTTTGAATTGTAATCATGACCTGTAAAACATTTGCTGTCCCTCCTTTTCTGATGTAATCTACTAATTTAACAAACATCCAGATCATTGAAAGAAATATTGTATAGGACTAGACCCACATAAATAGGAAAACAGACACATTTCTCTACAATCTGAAGATGAGAAATTAAGAAGAACAAACTCTGGATCTTATTTTTCCCTTTCTACTCTTATTGGATTACTTTATAAGCTATGACCTTATTAATATTAATATATACAATACCATTAGATGGCATTCAGTTCTCTATGGCATAGTTTCCAGGTTCTGCTGGACTAATAAAACCCTGATATGCACTGTGAGTGACTTCCTCCTTGCAATTCTTCCAACCAGCTCTTAACACTCAGTATGCAAATTACGCTTGTTTATATTGCCAATTTACCTCTTATTTAAATCACACTGGAATTTGGCCTATTGAGTTTGTGTTAATCTGCCTGGCAGGATTTGGCCTACATCGGACAGGAGGAGGGAGGAGGGATGAGGAGAGAAGAAAAATGAAGTAATCCTCAAACATTTTTACACATTAAAAAAACAAACTAAGATAAGCTATGTAAAAATGTTTCTTTAAATTTATAACACACTCTCCATTTTAAACACTTATTTCCAGAGGGTTAATTAGTGTATAATTCTTTGAGCAAGAGGAAAATAATTTCCTACCAAGCTTGAATTCGGCACAAAAAATCTACATCACATTACTATTACAACTGAACTTATTTATCTCATTTTATTTTATTTACAGATTAACTGGATACTTTTAAAGCACAGGGCAGGGCAGGGGGTGGGGCTGTAAGGCATGAGGCATTGAAGCTTTCAGTCCATTTTTTATCCGTTGCTTGGGCAGAGAGGTGAAGTACATTAAAAATGTCAGCTCATACAGATGCTTAAGATGTTTAGTCTTGCTAAAAAAATGTCCTAAGTTGCTAATTCAGACAAGACGCACTGGGTGGTATTTACTGCATGTATTGTAGACAAAGCTGATAACGGTGCACATACTCAAGGTTTTAATTTTTCTTCTAAGTTTTACTTTCAACCTGTATTTTTCCTTCTGTTCATCTGCTTCAGGCTTAATTCTTTTCCAAAACTTGTAAAATAATTATCTTGTGCAAAAAGCAAGACAACAGACAAATAAAGAAAAAATATTTTGGTGACACTTCTCAGCTTATCAGCTACCTTCTCTGATAATTCCCTGTGAATTGGGCATGTTTCCTCCCCAGCATGGGATCTCCATGTAAAAGTAGTTTGCTTGTATTATATAAAGTGGTGGATCACACTTGGTCTGTCTTCTACTTTTCATGGGGTCAGATCAATCAGAAAAAGGGCTGGTATCTGTGCTCTGTAGGAGTCATGCTAACTCAATGAGATGTAACAAAATACAGAGCAGTGAGAAACAGGAGAGTAGAAAATTATTACATTTTGCAAACTGAGAGTACACAAGCAAATTAACATCATCTGGACCAGGGGTAAAAACAGGAATCTCACACACAGGGATGTGGAAGTGATTCCATTCTTCTCCCTCCTACACACATTTAGATAGAGGAGTAAAAAGTTCAACTCTGAAGGTGATGACGAGATTAGAGGGAGGAAAATAAGCGTGTAAACCAGAGCGGTACAGTTAGCAGAAGAGAGCAGAAGTAAAATCCTGATGAAGCTGATGACAATTTTACTGGACAAAATTGCCACAAACAGTGGTAGGGAAGATGAAAATAAGACTGGTGGACAAATATAAAAGCAGACAAGATGAAACCACAGGGATGGGGGCAATAGGGAACTTGTTTTAAGCAGGGGTGATTCCCACCCGGAATTGACCAATAGCTGTGTGTTCATCCTCTGTGGGGAAGAAATGAGAAAACCTTGAGTAAGACTTCTTTCAGGGATGAAAATAATCCCCTGCTTCATGACCAGTTACTGCATTAGCCCATTTGAAGGCTGCCTGTAATTTTAATGACTAAACTTGGCAGAATGACACAGGTATTAATGTGGTAGAGTGTAACCCAATTTGGGGAGCAAGGTTGCTTTTTGTTTGTTTTGTGTTATTTTTATTTTTGTTTAGTAAATTTCATACAATAGCAAATTAAAAGATCATTGAGATTAGAAAGTTAAGCACTGCAAAATTAGGAAATGCTGACATTTACTCCCTGCTCTATGACCCTAATTTATCTGCTTTGTGTTGGACTGCATTAAGATTCCCCCAATTGCATGCTCAGAAAGATTATAGAAATAGGCATCAAGAAAGCTAGATATATCACCTTATACACATCCACACTTACCTATAGAAAACACAACTTGCCTTTCCCAAGCAAATCTACTCAGTCCTTTGCCATCTTTCCAACTCCTGTGTGACAGACAATCCTGAGCTTAAATGTTGATATGCAACTTTTTTATGTAGAGGTGATGACGATAGTTATAAAGTCAGACCGATCCAATACAACATTGTCTACTGGTTTTGGTGGTTGATATTGGAGTATCCACAATGAAACTCTGATGTCTTCTGAGTTGGTGTCAGCATACTAGGAGCTGCAGGATTTGAAGAAAGAGTAAAACTCAGTTCAGAAAAGGCAATCTACATCTTTTCCACATGATGAATTTCCTCACCCATAGACAGGTTGGTGGGGCACACTCAACACATAAATCAAACTTAACTCAATTTCCACTTTAGTTTTTCAGCTCACCTTTAAAAAGAAAACAGGGTATTATCTTACTTAGTCTAAGAGCACCTTTAGCAATACAGGGGAAAAGAGAGAAAGAGAAAAAAAAAAAAAGAAAAAGAGGATATATATTTTTTAATGAAAAATTTGTAACGTGCAAAAATAAGCTTTTTTATTCTTCAGAATAATAATAAAACTGCAGTATCCACAATTTTGGGGCAACTGAGGTTTTCAAGAGTCCCTTGTGATAACAAGATCAGTACAAGAACCAACTGTGTTTGGTTTATGTACCAGCAACTCAAAGGTAGGAAAAAAATATTCACAAAGGAGATGAAATTTGCTGATGATACATAACTGAGGAAAGAAAAACAGTCAATCAAAAATTACAAAAAAAAAAGGACAATAGTATAACTCTAAATACTCTAAATGAACAAAACCACAGATGTGGGCATGTGTTTTCTGTAGTTTAACACGGAGAGGAGTGGGGGAGTAGACAATGAAACTAGGCAGGACAAAGGCAATATGAAAAAGGAAAATAACTCCAGTAAGCACGAGACTACTAATATAGTAAGTAAGGGAAAGCTTCAATGGAGAGAGGGACTATAAATTAAAAGCATTCAGAGCAATTGGTAAACCACAGTAGAAACCACGAGAAATAAAATCACAAAGATATTAACGAGCTAGGAGAAATTTCTATAAAAACTCTTCTGAGTCGACTCTTTGTGACAAGCATCGAGGCTCACCGCAGTTTCCAAACCCGGGCTAACCTAAGACGTCAACACAAGTAATCTGCCAGATAGCATTTTTGATCTGACTATTTCTTATTCACAGCTCACTCAAAACAGAAATTCAAAGTGAATCTTGGAAAAAGAAAACAATGTGTGAGATTTAAACACAAAAAGTAGATATTCGTGTTTCTACAAACAAACACCTCTGGCTTCTATCTTGCCTTTTTCTTTTTTTTTTTTTTTTTTAATCATGCCTTTTTTTAAGAAACTGTCTTCCTTGTTATTTCTGTATTGTTTTCGGGGGGGTGGGAGGGGTGGGGGGAGGGTGCACATGTTTACTGCTCTAAAAAGATGTACAAAAAATAATAAAATGCAGGATCTGTAAAGGATTTTGTAATTGATCTGAAAAGAGTAATAAGACCCTCTTTCATCTAAAGACAACTGCATCAACTTTCTCCTCTCAAAAGACTGAAGGAGGCTGTGTCTCTACTTTGCATACAAAAGCATAATGGATAAACATATCCAGGCTTCTCACCCATACCTAACCACCAACCATCCACAAAGTAAAGGAAACAGCAACAAAGAGATACCTTGACTTCAGCAACCAGATAGTAAGTCCACCCTTTGCTAAAACCATGTCCATGTACAGGAGTCATAAGGCCGATCCTTCTTGGTGTTCATTTAAAGAGAGGTATTAATCTTGAGTCATTTCTGTCCATTTATTACAGAAGTCAGAGGTCCCCAAGGGTGTCTGATCCAGTGTTTGCTACATACTGACAAATGATATTAAGCAGTAACCTCCTACAGACCACTGAGGGCCTGCACTCTGTCAGTTCAGTCAGTGAGCAAGTTTAACAGCAAAAATACAGAGATTTATTCCAGAGAATAAATGGAGTTTATATTAAAATAGATAAATTAAATACATAGTTGTATAGAAAAGAAATTGATTCTGGCAGTCTTAAATATTTTTAAGAATAAATGTGCATTAATATTGAAGCAAAGTTTTCTTTTACCAAGTCTGAAGTTCATCACATATATGTATTTCTGACACATTTCCTACTTTTCTTGGTCTTCTAAATCACTATTAGCTCAAGTCACCTTACAGAAGATGCCAGTATGATTGTTGCATTTTGTAGGATACAGAAGGGATAAAACCTAAACAGAGCAGACAATACTTATAACCATACTCAAATATTCTGAGTGCCACCTCTGTGCTTTTTCATTTAAAGAATGAACTGAAGTGACAGCCCCAAAATTTTCCATAGATTTATTGCTAGTTTAATCCATGAACTCCATACAGATTTGTGTATTACATAGTAGTGTATTTACATTATAGATCTGCCTCATTTTACTTCCATCTGAAGGAATCAGGAAGAGCAGCTGTAAGGAACAAGACATAAGGTTAAACAGAGTAATTATTTTTCCTGGCAGTAGTGATTTTTATTTATTTTTTTTTAATGACATCCAGGTCATATATTTTGCTCCTCCATCTCTTGCTCATCTTTAATGTAGAAAAACAAAACCTTGTGGGTGTTTTGTTCAAAATATGCTGCTTCAACTGTGTGAAGTAGAATATGAGCTTTCACTTGACACAGTCAGATCACCAATAAATCGTACAGAAAAAAACCCCTAAAACCCCTTTGGCAATAATCAGTGGTCATACAAATTCTGACAAGCACAGCAAAACTGTAGCCATTACTGAGGGGAATTCTTGGTCTCATCAATTCTTTTACTGGGTCAGGGATAAAGAAAAACAAAGTAAAAATAGATCTAGAGAAGGAAAAATGGGGGGGGGGGGGGAACCAAAAACCACAATGTAAAACATAGCTGTGGCACCTAGAATATTATAACTCTTTCCTTGAAAAAGGTTTTCTTCTTCCCTTCAACTCAGCCTTGCTCTGAACATTCAAGCAAAACCAACTTAGTTTATGAAGTCAAGACAGGTAAATTTATATTCAGAAATGGACATAACAGAGACCATTCAATATTGAAGATATACCACAGCTGCGGGGACAGTTGTTAACTTAAAAATTGGAAGTTATTCAAGAAAATCTAGTGAATTTCTCACTTTTAAATGTGTGAATAAAGACGATTATCCACTCTACTCTTTTGTAAATACCTTTTGGGTTGCTTTCTTTACTCAGACTTCCCTTTTACTGTATATGATAATGTAAACAGAATTAGTATCCTATTGATAAGAAAATCTATCAGAAACTTTCTGAGATTTTTAGATGAACTTGTTTAAGAGAAATCAGATCTTTAACCTGCTCAGACACTTTTAGACACTGTTATTCATCTACTTATAGCCTTAGGCATTTAAATATCATTACAAATCTGGTGGAAAGTGACACCAATCCAGATGTGACAATGGTCCCCTTACTTGAAGTAATATCAACCATATGTTTCATTTGTTGGTCCTGCATCAGAAGCTTTTCTAAAAATTTCTATGTCTAGGGTAATGGAAGGAAACAGTTCACTTTATGTTATCTCAGCACCCATACAACCCAAAAGAACCTTATATTCCTGGGTATGCAGCTGAAGAGGCTCATACTCAAAGGTTTCCACTTCAATGTCCATATCTGTCAGTTAGGGTTTTGAGAGGAGAGATGTGATGGTCAGCAACGTATATTGCTAAATGGATGAGTGCCTTTTGCTCCTTCCACCTCAGTAACCATGAGAACACACAAATTGCCTTTCACTAGTAAAGCATAGACAACAAAGGACAGCAAATAAGATGAAGCTGATTACTACATCAGGTGGAAACGATCCCCTACTCCCAAGATCTACACCTCTATGCTTGATTGTGGAGGTGTGGAAATAGAGCAAGCCAAAGGCGATATCATTGGCTAAGGTTAAGTCATTACTAAACAAAGGGTTATATAGCTTGTAGTGTGAAAGTAAAAGGCTGCAGCATTCACTGCTCTTGATTTTCAAAGTCCAATAAACGAAGTCTTTGAAGGGAAAATTACTTATTTCCCTGTAGAATTCTGGGGAACTGTTTTTGGTTTTTTTTTCTCTTTTCTTTTTTTTTAAGTAGAAAATGATTTTTATTTAATTTTCTGCAGAAAAATACTGGGATTTTAAATATGATAGTCTAGCCCTAAAAAAGTACACAACGTTTAACGTTTTATCTCTCTTCCTAAAGTGGAAACCACAACCTTTTTTGGCAGCAAAAGCCTCTCCAAATTGTATTTCTTATCAATTTTTGAAGTTTTCAGTATCTTAACAGAAGCTATAAAAATCCGATTAAAAATGGTGAGAATAAAAAAAAATTAATTCATGTATTTTTATGTTGGTTTCCACCACTTTATTTTAATAGAAAAACAACAAAAAAAAGCCTTTTAAAAAATTATGAAAGAGTGGAAAAGCTGGAACTAAAGCTGTATGCAGAGAAAAGGAAAGAGAAAACAAAAAGTAAGAAAATCTTCAATTAGATACAGTATCCTCATTTTGAAAAGATTTTAGGTCCCAATGCAATTTACCTGAAACTGTTAGTCAGAGGACCCTCCTATTCCCTGAATACTCACTCTGGCTATCACTTAATGCTGATTTAACAACGACAAGAAGAACTTTGCTGATTAAATATTTGACATTCCATTCAAATGTGAAACAGCACAGTGGAAATTGGTTCACAGTCTCTGACACGGGGTCCCTTATAGGAGAAAAGTAAGGACATGTAAGAGCAGAAGTCAGAAAGGCAAAGGCACAGAATGAGGTACTGTTAGCAAAGGATGTAAAATGGATCAAGGAAAAGTTTTCCAAGAGTCTAAGAAATGAAGGGTGGACAAAAGAAAATGTTAAGTCTGCTACTTAGCAGAGGGGGAAGAAGCAGATAATAGATGATAAGAAGGCTGAAATGCTTAATGAGTGTGTTGCTTTAGTTTTCACTGAAAAGGCTGATAGTAACAATGTACTTAAGGCACTGATAGTTAACAACGGAAGAAAGAGGTCACAAGGCAGAATTAGGATAGCCCAGGTTAAAGAATGTTGGGATAAACTGAGCATTGTCGAAATCAGCAAGGCCTGATGAAATTTAATCTACGCTGTTAAAGTGTCTGCCAGAACAAATGTACGTGAACTTTTAGCAACTATTTTTGACAACTCATCGAGAAGGTCCAAATGAACTCGGGGAAGGGCAGTTACGTTCTGGGATTTGAGGGAAGCATATCAATGAAACCGAAGGTCAGCAATTTTGTCTTGCTTGCTACTATGTTAATTAGCATTAGACCTCAAATGCATTGGGACTCTCCTGTCTGCCCCAAAAGCAAATACAAAACTATTTTTCCATCTTTCAGGGGAAGAAAGAGAATGAATCCTTGGCAGCCTGGGGAACTTGTGTCCTGATCCAGCGATCACTGGTATCGAAGGAAATCGTTCTGTGGACTTCGATGGTCTTTCCATCAGCATGTCTATGAGTGTTCTGAATCAGAATGAGAAGGGGATTACGAGTGTAAACAGCAGCTGAAATATTCTAGTCTATTTTCATAGGTCCAGCAGAGAGGATTACAGAAAGCAAAGAAAAAAGTGTGAATACATTGATTTGGGGGATTTAAAAAACTTAAAGCTCAGCACATAGCATAAATATATATTTTAATTTTCTTCTGGCTTAGGCCAGACAATACAAAAAGAAGCAAATAGTTTAACAGGTGGTGGTTTCAATCACATCTTAAACAGAATTACACTTGCTGTTTTCATAGTGCGTCTAAAATGCAGAGAAAGAAACTAAAGACAGAGCACCTGATTCTACTCAAAATACTTTTATACAGTTTGTGAGAATTGTCATTAAACAAAAATGTGCAATCTATACTCTTACAAGAGAGAGTAGAATCACAGCAATAGTATAATTATTACAGTGAGTTTTTAGCTAGATGAGTACGAAAACACATTCAACTAACTTGTAGATGAAGTTGCATGCCTAATTTGCAAGCAGTAGGAGGGTTACACATGCAAATTGAATAATTATGTACACACACAGTTATTGTTTGACATTTGCCCACACAATTATCTAATCTGTGTCTAGAATTGTGGACCCAACTTGACTGTGTCTGACACTTGCTGTCAAACAGTGTGAGATTCACAGGCAACTTTCCTGAGGTCCCATGCTTTAGCTAGAAACTTGGGGAACAGAATGCGTTAACTTTCTCTAGAGATAATATCTTTCAAGTATCTGAGTTGCAAGAAAATACAATACAGTCATGATATGTGGGGGAATGGCATGAAATCAATGGAAAGGAAGTTTTAAATGTAAATAAGATGTAAAAGTATTAACTACACCATGTAAATGGAAATTCAGGGAATACTGTGTATGGAGCAGTACAGCAACAAGTTATCAGGAGGATGGAAGGAAACGACACTACATTATTGGCTTGGATGTTATATTGGTTCAAGAACATTCACAGGCTTTCGCACATGGTGGAGCAAATAGTCCCAGGAAGATGAACATAGCTACTCAAACATGTGTAAGGCTTTGTAAGATCAGAATTTCACATGGCTTATTAGAGGCATTGTGTAGATTAGATAGTGAAACAAAAAGTGACATAGTTAAAACCTATCTGCATATTTTGAATCCTTTCGGATAATCATTGCTGCTTGCCATCGTGCTGATTTCAATCACATCTATTCAATTTTCATAAACAATAAGTCCTCAACTTGTCGGATATGTTGGTCCTATACAGTTAAATTGCAATGGACTTCACTTTTGCAAAGGTTGACATGTCCCTCTCTTCTATCTCTTTCTCCCTTTCTATTTTGTAGGAAACCAATGCCATGCTGCAATATTGCACACTATATTTCAAGAAGAAAAGACTCATTGGAACGGATTCAGAGAAGAGCAAGAGAATCCTAAAAAGGACTGGAAAATAATGCTGCCAGTTTGAGGAAAGGTTAACAGAGCTGGTCATGTTCATTCTGGCAAAAAGGAGATTGAGGGGAGACATAAAATACCTGTCTACAAATATGTAAAGGGACATTGTAAAGGGAGGACAAATGAATTATTCTCCCCCGTCCATGAGGAGCAAGAGGTAACAGGCTTATGCTACAGCAGGAAATATATGTTAAATATCAAGCACGTTGAATACTAGAAAAATGTGTTTGCAAGTATGTTTGCTAAATCTGAGCTGGCATTATTTATCTCTTCTTTGTTTGGTTTAGTACAAAAATTCTGACACGCATTTTCTCTTTATATACATGTTAGTAAAAGAGCAATTATTCTCAGGAACAGAGAATGCACTCAAAAAGCATTATAAAGGATGTGCCGTGGAGTACACTGCCAGACCTATAGAAAGCATGCATTTATGTTCAAATTCAGAAATATTTATGTTGAAACTTTGCTGCGAGTTTGTGTTTAAAAGCATATAATTTCTTATTTGAGATGTTCAATACTATTAAAATGGGTTTGGCTCTCACACAAAAGTTGGAATTAACTTCTCTGTTCCAGCATGTTTCTCCTTTCACAAAAAACAAAGTTAAGGACATGCCCGAAGTTAAGCAGGAGAGTCTTCTTCCTGAAAGCAGTAAAGTCAAAGTGTCTGCTTTTGATCACGGCTGCCATCTATTAAACTGGTTTACCTTGATGGAATTGGTTCCAATTTATGTTTCATAAAGATCAGGATCAGGCCTGCATTTCTGAATCTGCTCATTAATTTGAAATTGTCTTCCAAAGTGTGTAAATTAGCATACCTTTATTGACTCTGGTGGAATCATTTTAATGCACATCTCTGTACATATCCCTCGTAGCAACTGTGATACCACACCTTAATATCCATCTATTAGCAGTCTATAAAGTAATCAGCGTCTCTCCTACAGTCTCCTCTAAGTGTGTGCTAGAATATTATTATTTTATCAACCAGTAAAATGCCACTAACTCTGGGGTGGAACATGGCAGCTGTTTAACAGTGGGCAGCATTGAAGCACGTCGTGAGAGTGGAGGAAGCGAAGAAGAATATTGTCTGCAACTCAAACTGAAGGGACCATTTTAAGTAGCTAGAATGTAATTATTCCATTTGGAATTTAGCCAGATCATCTGGCTATCCACCCTGTACTTGCATGGCGGGGGAAAAAGCCATAGATTTCTAATGGCCAAAAATGGTCAAGCCCTTGATTTTACAACCCATCCATCTGAAAGGACTGTGGTTGCACTTAGCTATTCTCATTCAGAACCACTTAAAAAGGTGAGCTCCTATATAATTGGAATTTTAAAGGAGTTCATGTTGTGTTTATGGAGCAATCACTACTAAATGATTTCATTTAAATTTTTCATAAGCTACACTTTATGAAAAATTAAAAGAAATAGACTCTTCAGAAACCTTGCTAAGAAATAAAGTCTCTTAAAGGAATACACATGCCATCTAATCACACGTATTTTCAAATGTCAAATTTGCTGCATACAGATAAACAGAAGATGGCATTAATGGGGAGAGGAGACAGACAATTTTTGCTTACTGTTTCAGTAGTTTGCATTCAACTAGAGCATCAGAAATGGACTGCAGTTTACAGCAACACAGGGAGATTCGATCAGTGCTGACCCTCAAAAGTATGGATGTGAAATGGTAGATCAGTGAGGGAGAAAGGCTACTCTTTGTCCATGTGGTTGACACAGGCCTGCTTTTTAGCCATAGCTGTAAGATACATAAGACCAAAGATAGCTTCAGCAAGCAGACGCGGTCCTACTGGTCAGAAAGCAGAACTCTCTTTGAATGTGGGGTCCTGGAGTTTAGTCCTTATACAGCTGTGTCATTCCAGTAGGCAATGCCACTGCTGGGTCCCTGCTGGGAACTGAGTGGTGGGTTTCTAAGTCACTATAGAAACTATAGCAGTCACTAAGTCACTGCTCCTAAGAGCAGATATAGTGACTGTCTGAACCTCTGGTCTCTTGTTGGAGCCCAATAGTGAGTTATATGTACAATGCTTGGACAATGCTCTCTCTGGCCACATGAATTTTGAGGACCTTTACTTCAACTAACATCTGCAGACTGAGATACCTAACCCATTACTAGGTGGGGTTTTTATTAATTGATGCAGCGTAAACACCATTTAAAGTTTAACAGAAGTGTTTAAAATGCTTTGAGCATCTAATCCATATGGTTTTATTTACGTAAGCTGACTTGCATATCCCAAACCTGCAGAATTACAGAACTATCAGAAGGATGTATTCTGTTGTTTAACGTAAAGTTTCATTTTTAACAGCCACGGCTCTATTTGAGTTTCCAGTGGTGCTGTTAAAAAAAAAAGAGCAAAACTAAACCTCTCAGAATTTCTGGAAATTAGTAATGAAAATTAATTCATTGAAATCTGTGATAAAAAGAAACCAAAAAATGATCATGCACAAATCAATGAAAAAGTTTGTTCTTTGAGAAACTTTTTAAAATGAAAAAAAAAAAAAAAGAAAAAAGAAAAAAGAAAAAAAGAGAAAAAGAATGATGTGTCTCATTAAAATGAATCTAGGTTGATTTACAGTAGCTGTAATCAAGGGTTACCCGACCTTATAAGCTGTGCTATTCCATTTATAATAAATCTCAGCAGTTAAAAATAGATGAGCTTAGGACAGATAATAAAAGGAACAGTTTTAGAAAGTTACATGATTATTACAGAGAGGTTTCACCATGCCATCTGTCGACAGCAACCATGGTAGTGACGTGATGAAGAAGGGAGATGTTTCTGAAAAGCGTTTATACAATTAAACCTCTACCTGTTTTTGTGTTTTTCAGCCTAACATCTAGACACATGAACTGAGGTGGACCTGCAATTTCTTCTCTGAAAAAAGGCCCATTTCATGCGAGAGCTCTGCCTCTGTAGGAAGACTCGAGCAGACACACTTAGAAAACTTCCTTGTGTTTTTTTCCTTGATTTTAAATGAAGGAAACAGTAATCAGAAAGACCTTTTACTCTTTACAATATTAGCCCATTGCAGCTGACACTGTTATGAATTGATGGATTTCAAAAGTGTATCCCGATGAATGCTACAAAGGGGAATATGTCTACTGTGTTTCTCTGATTTTACAAGGAGGGATGTTCTCATGAGCTCATCTCCTTCCATGGGAGGGGACACACACCATCACTGAAGCCAGCTGGGATACAGGCCTTTTCCTCAGCACTTCTGTTGAAAGGGGCACCCTGCAGAGGTGTGCCCATGACGGCCTAATAAGTAACGCGTCAGCAACTCTTGCCAAGATCCGCTTCTGCATCTCACCTTCCCTCTTTCCCCATAGAGGTGGCCACGCCTAGAGCTGTTTTCTTGTGAGATCTCACCTCCTCTCCTCTCCTCCCCTCCCCTCCCCTCCCCCCTCCCCTCCTCTCCTCTCCTCCCCTCCCCTCCCCTCCCCTCCCCTCCCCTCCCCTCCCCCCCTCCCCCCCTCCCCTCCCCCCCCTCCCCTCCCCCCTCCCCCCTCCCCTCCCCTCCCCTCCCCTCCCCTCCCCTCCCCTCCCCTCCCCTCCCCTCTCCTCTCCTCTCCTCTCCTCTCCTCTCCTCTCCTCTCCTCTCCTCTCCTCTCCTCTCCTCTCCTCTCCTCTCCTCTCCTCTCCTCTCCTCTCCTCTCCTCTCCTCTCCTCTCCTCTCCTCTCCTCTCCTCTCCTCTCCTCTCCTCTCCTCTCCTCTCCTCTCCTCTCCTCTCCTCTCCTCTCCTCTCCTCTCCTCTCCTCTCCTCTCCTCTCCTCTCCTCTTTCTCTTTAAAGCCTTTCCTTTAAAACCTGAAAATAGAAAAAAATGTTTCTGTTTTCGTTTTTTTTAATAAATGCTTCTAACACCAACGGTATAATACATTGGAAAAATTTTGATTTAAGATGAAGAAGACGACTCAAATGCCAGGAACGAACTGACAATTCACAAGAAATAATGCATACAGTTTTAAAATATATAGATTTTTTTTTAAATCCTTTTTAGACTACATTTTATCTCCAGGTTTTGGCCCCAAACATCCAAAGAGATCTCTCTGTTCATCAAAGAAGTGCTGGTTTCTGAAAACTTTAGAAGAATCAGGCTGTATAGTGAATGTGAGAAATATTTTAAAATTATTTTTACCTGCTTAGCAGGTCTTGTACATCAAAGAATATAAGGTAAGAGTCTGGTGCCTGAGTGAATGCATGGGAAGGCTGAAATCCTCCCTAGGTTCTTTGTCCATATAGATCTACTCAAGACGTTTAACATGATTACATGCACACATGTACACACACCTGCACACATGTACACAAATATTTGCTGAATTCACCAATTTACATGCAAAGGTTTTTATCATTTCCTCACTATTTCTATATTATTTTAATTGACCAGTAGTTATCTGAGCTTCCAGTTAAAAATAAAATAGCTTAAACAAAACTCAACCATTTGTATTTTAAGAGACATTTTTTTATTATTTAGAATATTGCAACTTTTATTTGATGAAAGTTACTATTAACATATTTTCATAATCTTCTCAGCCTAGCAACAGCAGGAGTAAAAGGTGTGAGGGGCATGCAATATTCATGAAATTAAGGAGAGTTGAGATGAAAGGGAGTTCCATTAGGGAGACCAAGTGTGACAATATGACACATATTTGCATATTTTACACTTTAAATCTTTTCAGCACATCCAAGTTGATATATGGATGTAAACATGCATTGCCAGTTTTTAGCATATTATAAGCCCTCAAGACTTTGCATGCATTTTAATATGTTTCATTATTGCTGTAGATTTTAATTTCGAAACTGCACAGCTTTGATGGAAGAAAGCTGGAAGTCAAAGCATCTGGCCTCTGCTTCAGGCAAGCACAGCCTTTTCCTTGAACACTTTTTGTATAAGCAAGTCTATTTATTTGTGTGTGTGCAGGAGTTGTGTGTGTGCGCACAAGGGGTGACAAATGTGAGATACGCTTTCTTTGATACACATACTGCTGAAGTGTTGAGAGGGAAAGAGAAGGGAAGGGAAGGGAAGGGAAGGGAAGGGAAGGGAAGGGAAGGGAAGGGAAGGGAAGGGAAGGGAAGGGAAGGGAAGGGAAGGGAAGGGAAGGGAAGGGAAGGGAAGGGAAGGGAAGGGAAGGGAAGGGAAGGGAAGGGAAGGGAGAAAGGGAAAGAAGGGAAAGAAGGGAAAGAAGGGGAAGGGAAAGGGAACGGGAAAGGGAAAGGGAAACCGAAAGGGAAACCGAAAGGGAAAGGGAAAGGGAAAGGGAAAGGGAAAGGGAAAGGGAAAGGGAAAGGGAAAGGGAAAGGGAAAGGGAAAGGGAAAGGAAAAAAACGCATTCTGTAGGTATATAGGTATGCCAACCTATCTAATTTTTCTCCAGTTGATATTATTTTCTGATTCTCCACAAATACAGAAAATACTGTAATGTCTATGATTATGGTGTTATGGCACTCCTTTTTTTTACAGTACAAATACACCTGATGCGTCATTTAATCCCATCAGAAATGCAGTATGACTCAGTGATATAAGCAATGACATGACTCACAACAATAAGCTGAGATTTAGCACTTATCTTGTGATCTTCATCTCATACTACCTTGCAAATGCTAATTCATCCTTTATGTTTCCTTAGGTAAGAGTATTAACACCATCAGTGCTCCAGGCATAAGTGTATTTCTACATACCTATGGAATAGTCACTCAGCAGAAACCAACACTTGCCACAAATAACTACATAGGTGGATCTGAGCTACCACAATTACCCTTATTCTTAAAAAAAAAAAAAAAGTGTCTTGAGGGAAGATGTTTTGTGGGAAAACTGTGTAATATCATCTTTTTTTTCTGGTATTTCAGAATTTAAATTGACTTCGACTACTTTAACTCATCAACAGAGAGTTACCTTAGATGAATATAAGTAGTACACAGCTTTACCTGCTTGATGGTCAGAACCACTCAAATTATATACAACACAAATTACCTGCTCAGATGCTACAGCACAAGGTCCTTAGAGACTGTCGTTCTTTGATATGGCAGTGAAGTCCACAAAAGGAACCACCGGAAAGAAGGGTTTCAACAGACATGAAGTCCCTACAGATGGCCACAAACACTCAGAAGACCCTTTATTCTCATACACCAACATTATGTGAACACCACAGCCTGATGTGCCAATGAGGATTTGCACAGGCAGAAGCCGTCCCATATATTCAGTTACTGAATGTGTGTGAAGGCTGATCTACCCATGCTGGGCTCAAGCCTTGTTTGTGCAGAAGTTGCAAGTGATACACTGGTTTAGAGGACCTTATACACACATACATCCAGGCATGCTAATTTACTCATAGAAATCCCTCTCAAAGACAACTGTGGAGGAGTTCACAGATAACTAATGTGAAGGAGTAATTTATTTTTTTTAACTTAACCTTTTCAGTTGTCAGAACTGAAGGATCACAGTTTCTGCCCCAAACCATCTTAATCTGTTCAGTGGAAAGAGTCCATCCTTTGCAAATAGAGGATTTTATAATAGTGGTTTCCGGTTCCATTCCTTTTGTTCTTGGGATAAAGCTTTGTCCCTGGAAGTCATTTAGGTAGTGGGAAGGACAGCAGATATATTTAAATAACTGAATTGAAGTTTCATTCCAGCAGTACAAATTACAAATTTCTCTTTCCAGAAACTTCCGTTGTTTTTTCATCTATGTTGGCATGTTTTCTGAGGATCTCTAGCCTAACAAGCACCAGCCTGAATGAAATCCTAGCTTTCTGATATTAAATAGTAGAATGATCCTTTTCATCCTTAAAAATCTACAAAACTGTGCTGCTGCCAAGGATGAGGACACCGTTGTCTTGAATTAGGGAAGATGGAGAGGAGGGAGCTAGGAAATCCGTGCATGTAATGTGCTGTGGGGGATGAACTGGTACTAATGAGCGGGATACCAGCCCCACTCAGTGCACTGCAATAAATCAGACCCTATTTTATTTGTTGCATAACAACAGAGCAATATAGAAGACATCACCCCTATTTTAATGTTATAGATATGTCTCTATTGTTTTCAATAACACTTCACCGCAAATTGCATTGAAAACTCTCTTGAAGAGATTACAGTGATATCAGTTCTGTAGCATTATTTTTCTTTTCTATATTGTGGTATCACATAATGTTCCCAGGCAGATGTAGAAACAGTACAAATGTAAACGTGTTCTTTAACTGTGAATACTTCTCAGTGATAGCAGAAGGGAGCTGTTTTATCTGTGTTTGGCTGGTGGGGTTCAGGGGTGCAGAGGCCCTAACTGAGGTTTCTGGCACAGGGAAGGCAGTTTAGCCCCTTCAGAATCGAAGCTCCGTGCCTGCCAGACACAGGTATTCTTAATGTACCCTAAGATGAAAACCTGTATGACTAAATATTTCTTAGTCAGAGCAAGTGCTGCAAAACCACACTTTAAATTAGGCATCAACAGCAAGGGATAGACAGAGGAAGAGTGAGAACCACGACAGTGACAGAGCTTGATCCAGACTTGTTATTAAATAGGCATCCTCACTGTTAGCACCCTCAGATCTGTTGTACAGGTTAAGGAATTAAAGCTTGTGAAAGTCCTTGGATGAGCAGGCTGCAGAAGTGGAGATGACTGTTATTGGTATAATCAGTACATGGTGACAACAGAGAACTGCATGGATGTCATCGCTTCTGAGTTCACATTCACCAGAGGCTGTTGTTTCTGGTACTTATGGACATCCATGCATGTATAGAGAAGCAGTCGCAAACATCCACGCTGGTAAACACAGCTTTGGATTCCTGAATTCTTACCACAGCAATGTTTTCAGATGGCAGATTTTGACTCGGCACCTCTGAAGTTACATGATAAGAACCTTGTTTACAATGGTCATTCTTAGGGTGTGCAGAAGACATGATTCATTAGTGGTATCGGGCAGAAATGTTTTCAAAGACATTTTTATTTTCATTAATTGATTTTGTTTTCCAGAATGTGTTACCACTGAAGCAGTCATTGCTATGGCAGTGAATGACAGTCTAACTTTCAGGCTGAATTTAACCCTTATATGTGACCACCTACATTCACAGATATTTGTCAGGGTATTGGCACTGTCCATGTAGTTTAATTATACACTATATGATTGCTAGCTTGCCCTCCTTTTGCTCTTTCATGGTCACCATTAGAGAAGCAATATAGGCAAGAAGAATCCCTGATCTGAATCAGTTCTGCTATTTTTATGGTTTTTATTTTTGCTATGAATTTTTTAAATAGTCAATGCTAATGTGTTGGTTCTCTTCAGGTAAGTGGCTAAACTTTTATGATTCTTCTTATAACATCCACCATGTGTCCGTGTGACCTTGCTCTGATGGTTGAATGGTCTGAGCCACACAAACAGACATAAAATAAGAAAAAGCAAGTTAGCTTTCAGCCTTTAATACACGTGCAGCCCAACAGAGCAGAGATAAGAGCTGTCACAAACACTTTGATATTGACATTTCTCACCATAAATCCATAGAAGACATATACTTCTGCCAACGTTAAGTACACCATTGGGTGTTAAGAAGCATTTTTTGTAGCTACTTATTCTCAAATGGGACAGGGATGGGAAGAGAGGAAATGCTTATATTTGTGCAGAAGCCATTTCCAAGTCTTTCTTATCTCAAGTCGATGTGTTAAAATGTGAAAATGACCATGTTTATATTTGCAGCCCTCAAAAAACATAAATATTTGTTTTAGTCTTTCTAAAAAGGAGATCATTGCAAAAGCCTAGGAATAATCTCTTAATGGTAGTTTTAAAGTCAAGGTCAGAATGCACTTGCTTTAGTAAAAAAACTGAATGGCAAACTGAAATCTTACCCAAGAAAAATGGTGTAATTCGGAATAATAATTATTACTGCATGATTTAACTTTTACACATGACTTTCAGATATAAATCTGCAACTGAGCTTGGAAATTTGGGTACAACTTAGTTTTTCAATTTTTTAAAAACTACTTCTATACAATGTTGCATATCCATTAATGTCATAATAATATTGTAACACCAATGCAGGAAACAGTCTAGTGTGCACAGGTATAGCTAACATGGGAAACTATTCTGATTTGTGTTTGATGAGGAATTTGGTCCAAAGATGAAGCGATGCCTTCAGTTAAACAGGAGCATGATTTATGTGGCACATTTAGTCACAACACTGGCTAAAATTTGATGGCCTAAGCAGAGTGCAGACAATGTAGAAAGAATAGCACGGTCAAGGTGAAAACCAGTACAGAACATAGACTATTTATTTAAAAACAAAGAACAAGCTTTTGTTTACATGGAAACCAAAGGATATTTTTTCTCTTCTTTATGCTTTTTAAGATAATCCCGTTGAAGTTCAACAATATCAGGGGCCATGGGTGGCCCCCTGGATTAGTCACTGCTCTTTTTACTCTGGGACCCATCCAATTCAGCCGTAAGCAACAGTGAACAAAGACAGCTCTAACCAGATTCTTGTTTATACACACATGTACACATGCAAATGTAAGTGGACATGCACATGGAGACAGAAACTAGAAATGAAATCATGCAGTAGCTTTTTTCTGAGCAATATTTAGGCTATAATAGTTATTGCTGACCCAGATTTGCTCTGTCAGTGTGTCTATCCAAAACCATACATATATCAACATACGTATGCATATACACATATGCATATGTAGATGTACAGAACGAATCTGTGTGTATATATATAAATACACGTATGAAAATAAGGACAGAGACTGAGAAAGAAAGGATAAGCAAAAGATATCAAAAACACAATATGACCTTATCTCATAGATTTCTTAACTAATTTTCATATCTGTGGAAGACATGCATTTTTCCCTGGGAACATGTATTAAAATGCGTTGATCGTTCAAGAAGATACCTGATGACAATCTGAAATACAGATAAATTATAATTTCTTCTCTCATTAACAAACTATAAAGTGTCAGCATCCATGGACACTGAATTTGTTATTAAACTTTACCAAGACAGATGCTGCTAACAAGATGTTTTTTCTTGCTACTATTATCTACAGAGAAACTGATTTAGGGGTTTCTTTTCAGTGCTTCTGCTTTTCTCTAAGAATTGAACTTACCCGTGAAAAAAAACCACTATTCCAATAGCTTTAAAATGAGCATTGATTAATGAGTGTTAATTATATGATTAATAAAAATCAGTAATTAATAGTATTAGTACACATTGTTTTGAAGCCTTAAGACAGAATTAAATCACCTAGTTCTTTTTTATTATTATTATTTTTATTTTATTTTTTTACTTATAAGAAAAGTAAGACAACAACACAAAGCAACAGGAGCTCAGCCTAGTTAAAACATTCTAATCATACTGATTAGAATTTTTTTAACTTTTAGAGAAAAGAGGGCTTCACAACATTTACCCTTCTCTCTCACTTTGGAAAGCTGCTTACATATTTATTTATGTGAGTGATTCCCTCAAACAATTCTGACGTCCAGATTTACACTTACAACTGAACTTATTTGTTTGAAGTAAGGCAAGAACAACACTGGTGAAAGAGTCACATGCTGAGGGCTGAAGTTTCTCTGTGTTTTCTTAAGGATTCAGTAGTCACCGACTTCTTTCACAAACAAGCAAAAGGGAGTACTTTTTACCTTGGCATTCAGAAAAGATATCAGACCTAAAAGAATGGCGTTTCTACTTGTCTGGCTTTTCTCCATAGTGGTAGGCAAAGGTGCCATCTTTGTGCCAAACAACATATTAAAAAGAAATGTGTCAGCTTGGTATCAGCAAACCAAGTGATAATGGAGACAAAAAAAAAAAAAAAAGTATGTGTATATATGTATATATATGCTTATATGACATTTGGACAAGGAACTACGTGGTTAATGGTCTTTGTCTGGTGGGTATGGTCCACTTTACAGATGTTGACATGACACCCAAACTCATCTGAAATGCAGATCATTAGAGACTCATTTGAAAAGCACGATCCTCCTGCCACCAGCTGTTCATCAATAGCATTGCATTGGAGGTCCCCAATACGAGGTCCTGGAGCTAAACAGACAGATGTGTTAAAGTTCTTATTGCTTTAACATTGACACAGTACATGATTACAAGACAGAGCTGAATGAATGTCATGCCAGTGGCTGGAATAACTACTTTGGGGAAATGCTTAGCTGTGCATTGTGTAATGTTAGTGGTGGAAATTTGCCATGTTTGTTTTAACTCTGTTCTTTCTGCTAAGGGTCCTAAAAAGCTGAAGTGAAAGGACAAGTCATAGAACCAGAATTATGGAAAATAGATTTTGACTACGGAGAAATTTTCCTTTATATTTTTCTCCCTCTCTCATCCTTCATCTTCAATGAGCATCATAAACTAATGACATTCCATGTCATTTTCTGACAGCTTAAGGGTGTGGCGCAGTATAGATAATCAATATTTTATTTTATGTGAAGTTTCGTGCATTTGGATTACTGGATCAGGATTTTAACACAACCTGTCTGCCTAAGCAGTAAAGTGAGACATTTTATTTTGGAAAGCTAGCAAATAATGAAATAATATCCAGAAGATTTCAGAATTGCTATCTCCTCCTTTTTAATGATATATTTAAATCAAGCTGCCACTTCGCTCTGAAATCACAAGGTTCAATTCTTTTTCTGGTATAAGAGGGACCAGGAGAGAAAAAGAGAGAGGTACGAGTATGCCTGTGAGTATAAGTGTGGATGAGTTCATGCGTGTGACAGAGGGGAAGAGAGGGAGCAATAGAAGGAAAGAGGGAGGGAGAGAGATTTAATGAAAAATTTGGATTACAACAATGTTTCTCAATAATAAGTCTAGACCTCAAAGCAAATTACATTTCTTTTCCAACACTGAAAAGCTTAGTATTAGATCTGACACTTTAAAATATGCCTGCATGGCTCTGCCACATACAAGCTGCCAGCTTTTGAAACAGCTTCAAAGCCAAAGCAGGGCATAAGATTTAAAGAGAGCAGTCTAATTTCTGAGCAGAGGCTCAGTAAAGCATGTATACAAAATCCTGGAAATGAAAATAGGCTAGAGCTTAAATACATATACTCTATCCCTCACCATCACTCCCCTCTTACACATGTTCTTCACAGTAAATACTATCTGGAATTTCCTGCCCTTGAGGTCCTGGCAAAATCCACTTAGCTGGGATGGAAAAACATATCAAATATTGTTTGGACATGGGGCACTAACAGGGCAGGCATGAGATTTGGGGGATGAGAGTTTTGAATCCCTCTCTCTCCTTAGTTCTCTGGGATAAAAGGTTAATTGCCACACTCTCAACATATGAAGAGCCAAATAAAAGGTAAATATCTATGTAAAATCAAGAAATTAAAATAATTTCTTTTTTAGAATTGTGAGAGGGTGAAATATCTATTTATCTCAGCACCCAACAACATGGCATGAGGGAGCTAGATTTGACTATTTTATTTCATACCTGAAAAAAATAAACTAAGAGGCTCAGAAAAAGTGAAGGCACATCCCGCAAAGAGACTTTGTAGTGGTCAGCATAGCAATGACTAAGTTTGCCCAGCACCAAGAACATCATTTATAGTGCCGAGCTTAATTTTGCTGATTTTTAGAGGGAACTGGAAACTCTCCTCCAGCTAGACTGGTATTCCTAGCACCCAAGGTGCCCAGTACATACCAAAGAAGAAATGTAATTTTTAAATCTTTTTTTCTGCCCCCCCCCCAGAAAAAAAAAATCTTTACTTCTTAGAGATACCTCTGTAACTCCAGTAACTTCTGTTTAAAGATGACATTTCAGAATCTGAGCAGAGGTAATCTTTTACTTCTCTGCATCCAAAAATTACTGAACAATTTTTGAAACCCAGGGGTGCTTCACAAAAGTTCTCGGTTTACCATTTTCAGCTAGGGTTCACCAGGTCCATGCAATCCAAAGTAATTCTGTGTGGTTATGGAGTATCATTTCTAGATTCCTCCTGTTAAGCATCTTCCATGAGACTCTAGGAAAAATACTGAATGTGATGAAGTTGTAATCTGAATCTCTTGGAAGATGATGAAATGGAGTTTTAGTGTTTTAAAAACATTAAAAACCATCACATTTTGTGTCAGCAATGTCCCAGACAATGCTAAAGTTATAAGGAAGATGCCGTGCAATTTATAATTGCCAATATCTAGCTAAGAACTGATAGTTAGATGGTTTGCTGATACATTTCATCTTTTTTATTACAATTACGTTGGCCCAGTTGATGAATGCTAATTATAAGGAGATTTAAATGACCAGTCATACAATATATATCCATTAACAAACTCTTTTAGTAAGAATTCTGAATGTAGGGAGGTATTAAAGAGAAACATTTGTTACATATTCTTGGAGAATCCTATAAATTAGAGCTAAATATTTGTGAATAAAAAAGAAAAAGAAGGACATTTTTGTGAATGAGGTTAAAAACTCTGAGTAGTTAGCTTTGCTTAATAGCATCATATCATATAGCAGCATAGATAATAGTGATGCACACCTGTAATTTATTAGATCAAAAGGAGTAAATATTAAATGTGCACAAACCACAACAGTGTTTAACACTGGAAGTGCAGAGTGGATGTTTTTTTGGTTTTGTTTTTGCCTTTTTTTCCCCACAGGTGAAATCAGTGGCATGAAAATAGGAGAATAAATGCAACAGATCAGATTTTGCCTTTCATTTGTTATAATTTGGGGGAACTCTTACTCTATTCCTACGTAGAGATTATTTAGAGAGGTTCAGCATTGGGATTCATCTAATTAACCCTAAATATATAAAAATTTCATGTCTAAATTTGAGCTAATTGTTTGAAAGTCTGTCTATAATCTGTCGAGAGAAAGGCATGACCAGAAGCAATATATCTATTGTGGGCCCCTACCTTAGGATGAGATTAATGATATCCAGATGCTGCCCATTTTCTTACATTGCTATCAAGAAACTGATGTTGACCATCTAAGACCCAGACTCAGAAGGTTAGTTTGAGGCAGATGAATCACACCCTTAGTTACTCCCTGAAAGGAGGCTGAGAGCTTTTAGTTGCAAATGCAGTTTTTGTGAAAGTATTCAACCAGGTCATTTTAATCTGCATTTATTTAGAAGTTTTCCCCACTTCCCTGGCCCCTCCCTCCCCCTCCCCCCAGCCCCCAGCTTTGAGCCCTCTTAGGTCTAGAGTGGTCCAATGGGAGAAATAAGAGTTTGTTTCATTCCAAAATATGCGTTGTAGCACCCCAAGCTCTTCCTTATCTCATAGTCATGCACAGAGTGAAATGTTGAATTTGGCTTTACTGTTGAGCATGCCTTTTCTAACATCCTTCATTTCTAATACCACTACATCTCTATGAGATACAGTATCTTCATTAGGCTCCCTTCCATTCTATTTATATCAGCTTGTTCAAGATTACAGCTTCACGTAGTTAGTGAGTTTTTTGGCTAGGAAAAATTTGTATTTAGCAAGTTGATGTTCTGTAACAGATAAAATTCCTGATCTCAGGTTGCACAAAACAAGCATAAACAGCTTCAAAATGTGCCATTCTGTGTTACAGCTGCAGTGGCATCTTTAGTTTTAGTCCATTCTTACAGCAGTCAGATGCTTCTCAATAGGTAATGCTACATGATTGCAAGCAGGTACTGTAATTCTAGGGGGAGTGATAAGGGCTGCAAATAACAAAAAAAGAAATGACTCTTGGTGCTTTGTGATCTTTTCGTACACAGGAAATCAAGAAACACCAGTTGAAAATTGGCTCAACAAGCATGAGAAACAGGAGAGGAAAACTCACCATCTGCTATGATATAATGCATTATATCTTTCACTAAAAGTTCCCTAAATACTTCATAGATATGAATTACTCCATCTTTGAGACACATCTGCCTGGTTAGTGAATCTGACTGGAGGCAAGTAAGTTGATGTGCAGGACGTTGGGTGACTTGCTGACAGGGTGCGTATGACAACGCAGAGAAGGCCAAAATGGAAATCTCTGAGTGCCCTACTCAGACTTCTAAAATGTATTACTTTACATTACATATTCATGTATGTTTCTGTCTCTTTTTGCAGTGAGAGCCACAAACCCAAAAATCAGCAATACCAATGAGATGAATTAGGCCACAGAATCAGGAACACACAGACATTTAGAATGGACCTATCCCTTCTGAATACCCTTTACCCCTTGCATAGCTACAAGACTTTCTTGCCAAGCTGGATTGGAAAAGCACCCACAAATCAAACTGTGAGACCTTCCCCTCTCACCTCTTGTGTTATCATTTGGTTGCTTATCTGTGTAACGAGAACTTACTGCGCTTACCTAGATTCAGTGCTGCAGAAATTCAGACCAGAAAGAAGCCATACTTTTCTAACAGGAAGGGTAATTAACCACCGGAGAAACTTACTTAGGGTTTTAGTAGGTTCACTAATGCTAGAAATGTTTAAGTCAAAGTATTCTAAGAGACATGTTCTAGTTCAAATAGAATTAATTCAGGGAAGTCCTATGACTTCTGTTATGAGGGAGGTCAGATGGGATGTTCACAATGGTCCCTTCTGGCTTCATAATCTATGAAGCTATGAAGCTATATGAACCTCTTTCAAGAAATAAAGATGATGGTAACTGTCTATAAATACTTGATAACATGAAATTGCTGGAGGAACTATTTAAGGTGGTTAATGATGGTATTATAGGGAATAATGTCCTCAAACTGAAAAGACCAAGGTAGAATATTTAAGAAAGACAGTATTTTCTAGAAGTGAGGTCAATTGCACAGTGGAGTAATTTGCAAAATTGAGCTCTATAAAAAGAGCTGTGCAAGAAAAGAGTGAATAAAGCATGTGATTAGTCTATGAAACAAGTCTGTTCTAAAGCTGGGTAATTCAAAACTAAGTTGTTCAAAAAGTCTGGAACTGCGTTTTATTTAGTGATTTTAAAAAAGAGGTGTGCTTTTTTTTTTTTTTTTTCCCTTATAGTTAGTTAGAAAATATTTTACCAGCCAATGCTTTCTTACCTGAACAGGAAACCTCAGACAGTAATTGTTCACCTGACATACAATAGATCCTGTCAGGGAAATGACTAGTCCATGAAAAAGAGTAAGATTTTGCCTTGTGACTTTGCTGCTTTGTTTCTCAAAAATGAAAATATTTCCCTTGGAGATAGATACTTAACAACAGTCGAGCATACATCTTTCCACCTCAGTGCGAACTGACTCCGAAAGGCAAAGTTGTGAATATAGAAAGGGCTGACACTATTTGTAGCTGCGGTCATGTTTCCTGCAGTTTCCCTTGGCTTTTTTTGCATACTGAAGTGGTTTGTCAGGGCTTTGCACACATTCTGTGTCTAAAGGAGCCTCATTACTGGCCTGTGCAGAGACAAGGGAGGTGGAGAAGGATGACAAGGTTTGCATTAATTGCACAGCTATCTGTTGTTCCAGAGGCCATTCAAGCATATAATAACTTAAGTAGAGTTTCAGTGAGTTGGAAGCTCTTGCTTTTTGTAATGTTTTGGCAAGCTGATTTCTTATTATAGCACAGTTGGTATTTCTTTTTAAAGTCTTGACAGAAAGCTGTAGGTGGCCACATAGCTTTTGTCCTGCTAGCAATGCATTTGCAACATACCATTAGTCAGGCAAGAAAGTCGACTGGTACAACTGGATTTTACTATGTTGAAGTTCTTGATAGAGGTCATCTCAGACAGCACAGTTCAGATGTGAATCTACCTGCAAATTCCAATGAAGCATGGGGATAGCTAGTGATTACTCTGGTCTATTAATTAGGGATGGTGGCAGCTGGGAAGTTTATCTCAGTATTGATATTCAGATTCCTCTAAGTTTGGAGTATCTTATGGTCTTGATCAACAAAATTTACCATGCCCTCAAACTATCTTTCAGTAAATTTAGTGCCATTATGCTGATATCTGCACCCTCTTTATTCCTTTTGATGGCCTAACACAGAAAACTTTTCCCAAGTTACCCAAAGTTTTGAACTTGTGTGTGTCTATGCTTCTGTTTTAGAAATATCTTTGATGCTAAATTAAGTAGCTACTTCTGCAGATTGAGAATTCGTAGAAATTGGTGGAATAAAGCAGAGAAATTTAACCAAGAATATGCAGTGAATGGTGAAGAAGATTCTGTTCTAAAACTATATTAAATTAAGTTAGAAGAGCATGTGGGAAGATAATGTTGACTAAGAATTTTGGAATTGTGGAGACAAGATTCTTATACAACATCACTGGAAAGGTAATTCTCTTTGGCATTTGTCAGACACAATCACAAGACTAAGTAGTTTTTCCTATCTATTCAGATCTTGAAATGAATCTGTGTTTAAACTTTAGTTGAGTTTGTTTTTAGTAAGGATTTTAGCAATTGTGTTTTGTTGGTAGGTATAACCAGAGAAAGCAAAATATAAGAAAATGCTAATATAGGCAAATTACTTAAACATGAATGGAAGATGATGGTCTTTAAATACTTTGACAAATCAGTTTATTTCAAAGTCGGTGCCAAGGCATGCACTGTTTTAGGTCTTGAGCCCAAAAAGGCCATTACAGTTTGGCCACTTTTCCTCAGTCTCTTTTATCACTAAAATGGTAAAGGCAGCCCCTAGTTTGGATGCACTGGAGTTTTCTTATACCAGTCATTCTTCTATTTTAACTGGTCATACTTTTCTGACACCTGCAGGTCACTCCTTTTTTTGTAGACCAGCCCATGCAGTAACAGAGCTACAATACAATCACTATTACCCTTTGTGGAAAGTTAAGATTAGAGGTTAGGGCACATCTGCTTTTCAGATTTTGGTCTGGTTTAGTCTTTGACATCTGCCATCCACAATCAAACATACAAAGCAAAGAATCACTGCCATGTTTGAATTACTGCTATTAACAGTATAAGATGGATCTTCCATCATATGGTTTTCCATAGCAGTTAAAATTCACGAAATTACACTTCTAAGATTTAAAACCAGTTGGTTATAATTTATATTTTATTAGTAAAGGAAAAAAAAAGGGTATCCATTATCAAATGTAAAATTAAATGATCATTAAGCTAATTAGCTAGTTTGTTGTTCTCATTGAGTTTATTGTTTCAATTGTATTTGTGTAAATTAGCAAAGAGCTTAATTTGTGCATAAATCAATAATTTCTTTTGTTGTTATTTCTGTTGTTGTTGTGATAATGCATGCATATATTTAAATTATTTCAGTAAAACAGACTGTAGTGAGAGTTTAGGCTTTGCTAGAAAACCATAGTACCTGAGCTCGAATGGATCAAGGATCCAAATAATTGGTTAAACACATATTCATGGCCATCTAGTGTAGCCAGCTCATGGACAAAATTTGCTAGATGTTTTCATGTGCTTGAGGCCCTGCAGCTCTTATTGCTGAGTTCTTCTGCAACTGAAAATATATAACTCATGCTTTAATTACAGGAGTACTGGCAAGTGAAGATTTATGGATGTAAGGCTAAATGTTGTAGTAGGTTATGTACAATTGTTCTGGTACATATGAATCCTTCCTGTGTTCCTGCAAGAGTACTGAGAAGTGTTCTGTCTGCAAAAATTCATCTGTCATGTCAAGGTAAGTAACTAAAATCCAAAAAGGGACTTTGATTTTGCAGTGGTGAGCACTTATCTTTTAGATGTATTGATAGTGAAACATAATCCGTTTGTGGATCACTCAGGTTGAGATTTATCTCACCTGTCTTTAGCTAAATATTCCACACATTTATAGAATTCTAGAAAAGGCATCCTAGAATTATAGAACGGTTCAAGTTAGAAGGGACCTTAAAGATCTTCTAGTTCCAGCCCCCTGCCATGGGCAGGGACACCTTCCACTAGACCAGGCTGCTCAAAGCCCCATCCAGCCTGGTCTGGGACCTCCAAATTCCACCAAAAAACCAGTTTTCTTTCCCCATGGCTCTGTACTACAATGTTCCCCACCTCCGTAGGCTTGTGAATCACTGTTTTACAGTGCACATCTCAAGCAGCAGTGTCCAGCGTGGGCTCTGCCCACGCCTTTTTACATCTGAGGTTTTCTTATTAAAAAAAAAAAAAGGAACTAAAAAAAGAGAAAGAACCTAGTATATGAACTCTCATATATTTTTAATGACTGCATTATGATGAGAGGAATCACCCTTAAAGTGGACTATTTTCCTCCAAGGATTACAGAGGATTATTAGGATGATGAGCTTTGATGAAGACATCTGCATAGTAGACATCTGCATTTGAGCAAAGAAAGTACATCCTTAGAGTCTATACATAATGCATAGAAATAGGCACATCAGCTCCTGTGTTGTTCCCCTGGCAGGACAAAGGCTATAGAGAAAAGCAGTGAAAAAAGTCAGAGCACCTTAAGTTTGTTTTTAAAAAAGGAAGGGAGTTTACCTAACTGATTACAAGAGAGAAGATAAGTTAACTAATCGCTGGGACAAAGTAGTCTTTCATGCTTCTCTGTTTTTCCATTAACACCACCTACCTTCTCTTTATTTCTAATTGTTAATAATTGTTTTCATTTTTTCTGGTGCTGTGGTAAATTCCTATTTTAGACAGAGTGGATTCTTACCCCCCCTGAATAGCTGCTGTGTGAAAATATCTAAGAACTATATACTAATGATTTCATTAAGCCCCTGAACCCTCTCTGGGGTCCTCCAGGGTTATTTTGTTTTTACACAATGGCTGTCGTTACACTCCCGCCCCATTCCTAAGGGGTGAATAAGGTAAAGAGGAGAAGTTGAATAAGCAAATAAATAAATAAATAATACTCTCACACACACACCCAAAGCTGGATCATACAAGATACAATAACTTATAAACAGGGAAGGAAAGGGATAAAAAAAACAACAGCAACAAAACACAATTCCCTAAACAGTTGGCACATAAAACAACCCAGAGGCAATCTCTCTTGTAGCACACCAGCCAAACACATAGGTATTTATGTGCAAAACAATTCAGTTTACTTTCCCTAATCCTCATGATTCCTCCCTCCCCTGACAAAAACTGTAGTGCTTATCACAGGAAAGCTGGTACTTTGCCTTGTCACTCATATAGCCCTTGGGTATGTGTGGCCTTAAAAGAAGCCCAGGTATGCTTCCTTTTGATATTTTTTTGGGATGGGGCAATAAGGGAGACGAGATGAGACAAGACAGGAATGATCTGTCAGAACCAAGCAAGGGTAGGATTCACTGGACTAGACATAGTTCAATTGACCCTTACTAATGTAAATAAAATAAGTTGAAGGGTTGTAAGATAAAAATAGCTGCTCATCTCCACCAATTAGGAAGAAAATCAAGCTTTGTTAGGTTATTTAGCTAGAGTGACTAGCTAAGATATATACTTTCGGTGCTGTATACAAGACTGATAAATCTGAGGGGCTTTTATATAGGTCCTCATTATAGCCTGAAAACGTTCTAAACCAGTCAGTCCTGAGCACCTGCTTCAGCATTTGCTTTAGACGGGTCATGCAAGCAACGGAAGAGAATGAACTATATTGGTAAAGCACATGTAATTTTATTATGAATTTCATGTTGATGCACTCCATAGTACAGCTCATTTTATGAGCAGCAAAAGTAGGAAATTCACTATTAACTTCCTTCCATCTTTCAGTTTTCATATAAAACACCTAGAAAAAACTCTGAGGGTCACCTATGAATTGCAGTACCTGCTACTGTATTTGCAGCTGAAACCCTGGTATTCTTTAAGAGACAGTTTACTTGAATACAGAATGCAGACTAAGGACAACTAATACAAAAAAGAAAACCACTAACAATCCTAGATAGTTCTGAATCCTGACCTACAGACATGCTGCTTCTGGAAACCAAATTTCCTAAGAGATCCGACCTTCTCACACCAGAAAACTTCTAAACCAATTCCCTGTGCCTGTTGATATGCTCCAATATAGTAGGACAGAGTAGAGTAAAGTAGAGCAGGATAGGATAGGATAGGATAGGATAGGATAGGATAGGATAGGATAGGATAGGATAGGATAGGATAGGATAGGATAGGATAGGATAGGATGGGATGGGATGGGATGGGATAGGATAGGACAGGACAGTTGAAAAAGACTTACAATGATCATGTAGTCCAACTGCGTGATAACATCAGCATTGACCAAAAATTAAAGTATACTTTTAACAGCATTGTCCAACTGCCTCTTAAACACTGATAGGCACTTGAACATTTTATCTCTCCTTTTTAGAGAAACAAGCAGATAAAATAATAAAATATAGTCATAGTAATATAGTACCCTGTTACCTCACAGTTATAAATGGCTGAATAGCACAAAAAAACTCCACCAGTTTAATGTCTTTCTATGCTCATGCCATTGCCTTTTTAACAGCAGTTCCAAAAATAAATACATATGACTTAAAAACTGTATATTTAAGTAAGAAGATAGCAAAATCTTCATGTGATCTTCAAACAGATATTAAAATAATAAATAATAAATCAGCACCTGTTTGGCATGTTCGTCGTTCTGCAGATAAAAAGCCAGGCCAGAAAGGAATACAAAAAGTTTATTCTGATCGTACTAGACCAATATAACAAAGCTGTGAGAGTACCTGGAAAGAATTTTTTAGAAAGGAAGAAGACTAGTCTGAAGACTAGTCCTGGAAAGGTTATACAGCCTTCAAGGATATTACATCTTACAGAAAATTGAGTCTTACCAACTTATTGACTGAAATGTATTTCCTCCTAAGGCTAACATAGTAGCAAATAAAATCCAGGAAATTTCACACCGGTATCATGATTTGGAAACATGGGAACATCCCATGTTATTAATTCATTAATTAGGTGTTGATAAACATACATGAAAGACCCTGGATATAAATCACAGAATTACTGAGGTTGGAAGGGGCCTCTTGAGATCATCTAGTCCAGCTTGCCTACTCAAATAGGGTTGCTCTAGAGGACATGACTATTACTGTATAGGCAAATCTTGCTATCAGGACCCTGTTGGTAGGAAAACACTTGTCAGCTCCTTCCCTCTGACCTCATGCTTACAGACTGTTCCTTAACACATTTCTGCTCAAATTCAGTAGTAATAATGCTACCTGGGAGAATTGACAATGGTCATCTTAGCCATACAATGACAAAAGACAACCCAGAACTATCAGGCTCTCAGATCTAGACCAGAAAGTTGGAAAGGAGCCAGTAAGTGTCAGAGCAAGCATTGAAAATCCAAAGTTTGAGATTTGACTTTTCATCTCCATCTTTCCACCATGAATTTCCATCAGCTACTGATTTTCCCTGCTGCAGCTGTGGTAAAGGAAATAACAACTTGTGGGACACTGTTGTAGAATTATGGAGACCGTGTTCTTCATTATATAATTGGAATTATTTGTCCAGCTTCACAATTAATTACTCCACATGGTTAGACAAAATTATTTAACACTATTGCAGTACCTCAAGGGCTAACAGTACTTTAGCTGTGCTGGATACTATACACCTACCTGCAAGATGAAAGTCCTTGCCTCAGAGAGTTAACAGTCTAAATAGTGAGCAAAGGTAAAGGACTAAAGGATAGCTAAGGGCATGGGAAAATGAAATGACATGCCCAAGGCCATATAACAGATCAGAAGCAAAATCGGTTGTACAAATCAAATTTCAGAATTCCATACTCAGTGCCATGCACAAGGCCATCTTTATGTTAAACAGGCTGCTGTAGAGAAACCTCCATAAGTTCAAATTCTCAGTCTATGTAATGCACACTTTTCTAATTAAAAGTTAAAATTACTGTGTTGAACAAGGGGGAAATGCATGTTCAGATTCTTCCTTGTAAAAAGTAACACAGAGTATCTTCCACTGTTGTCAAAACTTTGAACTGAATTAAAGGTAAAAATGACCAAATCACTAGTAGTGAAATATTACTCGATAATACATGCTAGTAGTTATATAGTAGCAGTTACATAGTGGCAGGTATGACTATGCTCAGAATATATTCCCTGGAGAGGAGGAAAATATTGCTATTCAAAGTTAAACACATATATTTCTTTCTTTTTTTTTTTTTTTAAGAACTTTCCTAATGATACATGCTGGTCTTGGACTCTTGCAGAATCACTTTTTCGTGATATATAACATAATTACAAATGTAATTGATCTTTGACCTAAATCTCAACAAAATAAGAAGGTAGGTGAGTACTGAGGTTGTGGTTAAGACATTAAAGAATCTTTTCACCCAGCTAATACAGGTCACACTGCTTTGCTTAACCCTGTATTTTTATTGGTTCTGCTTTCACAGCTCTAATGCTGTGAAGATAAAATAAAGATATGATAGAAAAAAGCTATCCACTTGAGATAGCTGTGAAACACCTGGTAATATGCAAGATGCATAAAACTGAGAAAGATTATTTGCTATGCTCCTAAACATGAATAACTTACTGGCTCCCACAAAGCTGGGAGATTTCTTGACAAAGGAATGCAAAAGTTAAAGTAAAACACTGGAAGTTGTCCATAATATCTCTACTTGGAATTGTAGTTCCGTGAGAATATTCAAGGCCACTGAAAAATTACGTCTTGCAGAAATTGACGGGTGAATTCCTTGGTCTGTGTTAGAAAAGATGATTCTTTCTGCCTTTAAGACTGATGAATTATTTAATTGAAGACATTATTTTTTTTTTCTTACTCATGCCTGTGAGGAAGAATTGGAAAAAGAATGGCTGTGGAGAAGGGGATATTTGTTGAACCAAAGTTTTTTGAATATTTCAATTTTTTGTTCAGATTTGTTTACACTATTTTAAAAAGTATTTAAAAAGACATGGTGATTTAAATATCTTTTAAAAATATGTAGTCTAATAATGATAGCCCATATATGCAAAGTGCTGTGTTTTACATACTACTTTGGGTAATGTGTACTGAAACAAAATTATGAGACTTTATAGTATTATAAAATAAAATCTCTATTAAAAATGTCAGTGGAGAAAATATAATCTGGAGATTAAAATTAAATTGATGAAGAGGTAAATTCAATCTGAATTGGACTAAATAGGATGCATGTGACTATAAGCAAATTATTGAATCTTTCAGTGCCCTAGTTCCTAGTCTCCAAGAAACCGCTGTTAATACTTTATTGTTTTGTCTTATCTATCATTGCTTCTCAACGGGACAGGATAGGAGATCCATACTGCAACCTGTACACACACTGTCAGCAAAAGCAAAATATATACATACAAACAAAATATTCCTGAAGGTCAGTAGATACACAGACATCTGAATAGGAAATACACTTCCTTGAGACAGCTAAACTGCCAGCTACAATGTCTCTGTGGGTAGATTAATTATCTCTCACTGATTGGAAATAATATAAACTTACAATGTAACTTCAGCCTTTAAAAGTTAAACCTAATCAATTCTTGGAAAGAAATGTTATGGGTATCCAGCACAAGAACTATACTACCCACTTGTCGACAACCATATCATGAATTTTTATATCTGAGCTAGTTTTCCTGTCTCCTTTACAGCACAAGAGAACTGCTACCCCTAGAGAATGATTTCCTGAGTATCATGCTTTGACAGATGCACAGATACATTAAATGAGTCATCCTCTGGTGATCCAATACCATACTGTTAACTAAAGGGAGGTCTATATGAGATATTTTAAAGATCTAGTCTAGAAACAGATGAAGCACACTGTAAAAGTGCTTACTCTTTCGTACTGACTGAAAAGGACACCTAGGTGTCTCCACTGTAGAAATGTGGCATACACTTAATAGTCACTCAGAACACCCTAGTTCTTCACCTGGTCTTCACCAGCTTCTCTCTGAGGGCATGAGTCCCCTTTGGTGTGAGGAAAGGATAAGTCTGGACTTTACACCCCCAACAGGATGGACATTAGTGCCCTGCTGTCCAGAACGGGGGGAGAGAAGTGTCAAGTCTATACTCCTGTCAACATTTCTTAATTATGTTCTAACTTTGCTAACCATGGTTATCATCTGTTCAGTGGATAGCCACTGTTAGTCCCTTTTGGGAAGTTTCATTCTTTCCATTTGTTCTATACGTGAGGGTAAGAAGCACGTGAGAGCATCTGGTTTGTTACTTTGTTCAGGACTATTCAGTATAAAAGAAATCACAGCTAATGAAGAAAATGATGAAGTAAACACACAGACACACAGGTCTAACAAACAGGTGGTAATTGAGACAATAATGAAGACCAGTGCTCTTCAGCCACTGGCTGATGGGCCACTAACAAACTCCTCAGTTATAACCTGGGAGAGAGTCAACCTGAAAAGAGGGACTCAAGAGTGACACGAGAATTATGAGACATCAGAAGGGGCATGTGAAACTGCAAAACTTGTCATGGGATGATTAGTGGAAGAGTCACGGGGGAAGGGTGAGCTGATTATGGATGGGGGAAGAACAAGTGCAGGAAAATAGAAGGGGAGGGCAGATAAAAGAAGAAACTTTTATGCAAGAAATCTGCCAGGCCGTGTTCTTGTCTGATGGAGCCCTATGCCTGATCACAGCAGTCTGCCCTACCTTCCTATTAAATACTTTTCTTGACTATTTTCTCCTGTGCAATTTTATTCTCTGTCCTACATGTGCGTGCTGCAAGATATTGGCAAAGGGGCTGAGGGACAGAGTTCTAGGTATCAGAATCCAGAGATACCAGTGTGCAAGAGAGGTTTGGTCGCCAGAAACTGCGAAAGGGACCATGGGTCACAGTGCTCATAGGTCTATATGTCAACAGCTGTGTATGTATGTGTCAGAGTGTATGTATGAGAAGCCTAAAGCCAACAGCTGGAAAGATATAGGTTCGTTTACTTTTCCCCAGTTCATCCTGCCTGTAATTGTATGTATGTATAAGTCTCTAGCTAACTCCAAGCTGAACTGGCTGGTGAGTAGGAGAATATCTACTTCTGCAGAGACTCGTAGTTTGAGCCCGTAGTGCATAGTGGGTCCAGGGTATGGTTGTGGATATTAAGTAAACTGAGAATTTGTGCTAATACTCAAGGCGACCCTGTTGTATTAAAAGGACTGGAGTTTCAATATTTGTCTGTCAGAGTCCCAGGACTTTGATTTACTATCAGAGTCCCAGCAAAGGACTTTCACTGAGTCAGATTCACAAGTAATCAAAATGAGTCTAGCAAAAATAATAACAGTTTTGATATTTGTCCATCAGAGTGACACCAAAGGACTTTCACTGAATCAGATTCACAAATAAACAAAATTAGTTATTTCATTGAGGGCGACATAGACATATTGGAGATTCCCATTTATAAATTCACTACTTACAATAGCTCTAATTAATTATAGTTAATATTGCTAGCAAAAATAATGATAATACAACAACCCGGGCTAACATTCACCAGAGGGTGAAAGGCGCACAGCTTACCCAGAAAGGCATCCCTTCCTGGGGTGGAGAAGAGAACGCAGCCTGTCGACTGGTCTGTCAGTATCAAGTTTCTTCTCTCCCAATGTAACAGTCTTTTCATTCATCCTTTTATGCCCAAAATTACAAGACTTCCCTCCCCTAGGTGACATGTAGTATAATTTGGGTGGAGAGACGAGTGCTATAGTCATATATGTTTAGCATGATCTCTAAAATCTTCATTAGCATATACGGGGGTGTCAACTTTAATATGCATTTCACACGTAATGTGGCAAAGGTCGATTATCGGGCATGGTAGCCTCATGAAGAAACAAAGAACTACACGAAGTCGCTGTTATCTTGATTTTACTGTCGTTGCTGACGGAAAGCAGGGCTGTCCTGTCTCCACAAGACAGCTCTGTTATCCATATATCCTGTGGTAGCCAGACAAGTCTTCGCCCCCCTGGGTTGCACAAGAGATAGTAAAGCCAGGCTTAATTGCTCTTTCAGTACAGAGACTTCACCTCACTATCCAAATTCCGCAATCCCTGACTGCGGGGATGCTTCTGAGTGACTAGGTTATTGCATGCATATGTTTGTTATCTGGTATCAAGCTGGACTAGCCAACAAATAGAAAGAAACCTGAGCACTGGATGGACCTATACATTGCAGATGACACCAAGTTGGGTGGGAAATGTTGATCTGCTTGAAGGTAGGGACGGGGTCTGGACAGGCTGGATAAATGAGCTGAGGCCAATTGTGTGAGATTCAACAAGGCCAAGTGCTGAGTCCTGCACTTGGATCACAACAACTCTATATACCGCTACAGCCTTAGGAGAGAGTAGCTGGAGAGCTGCCCATCAGTAAAGGACCTGGGGGTGCTGGTCAATAGCCACCTGAATATGAGCTGTCAGTGTGCCCAGGTGGCCAAGAAGGCCAATAGCATCCTGGCTTGAATTAGAAATAAAGTGACCAACAGCACTAGGGAAATCATCCCCCTGTACTTGGCACTGGTGAAGTCTCACCTCAAATGCTGTGTCCAGTTTTAGGCCCTTCACTACAAGAACAACATTGAGGTGACAAAGCATGTCCAAGGAAGGGCAATGAAGCTGGTGAGAGAGATCACAAGTCTTATGAGGAGCGGCTGAGGGAACTGGTGTTGTTTAGTCCAGAGAAAAGGAGGCTGAGGGGACACCTTATCGCTCTCTACAAGTACCTGAAAGGAGGGTGTAGTGAGAGGGTGGGAGAGTCTCTTCTCCAAGTAGCAAGCAGTAGGACAAGAGGAAACAGCCTCAAGTTGTCCTATGGGAGGTTTAGGATGGATATTAGGAAAAAAATTCCTCACCAAAATGTCAAGCACTGTAACAGACTGGGCAGGGAGTCACCATCCCTGGAGGTATTTAAAAGGCATGTAGATGTAGTGTTGATGGACATGGTTTACTGGTAACTTAGCAGTGCTAGGTTAATTGTTGGACTTGATGATCTTAAAGGTCTTTTCCAACCTAAATAATTCTATGATTAGACAGACTTAGTGGCCATGCTGATATTTGAGGATGTGTAAATATAAGAGTGTGCATGAAAGTAGAGAGTGAGAGTGCATCCGAGCTTCAATCCTGATCAGCTGCAGAGGAGGAACAGGCCAGGGTTGCCTCTGTTTATATTTTGTGTGAATGTATGTAAATTTATGTGAATTTTATGTGCACATGCGTACTGCTAAATGCAGTGCTGTGCCTGTGGCAGCCTGTGTGGCGAGCCCCTGAGTCTGCACGTTCTGTGAGCGTGTGTGTGTCTGTGGGTTATACCCAACACCTTGCTGCTGGTCAAACCCACAAAGAGAAACAGCAGTAGCTGCATCTGTTGGTTGCAGAGGGAGACAATTACAGCTTTGGAACGTGCAGCAGGTGGAGATGCAATGGCGGGGAAGGAGGGATCCCAAGCTCCTGGGGTCTGCTTGATGTGTTGGCTTTCTTAACATCCTTAACAGTGGGGGAAATACCAGTGCTTCCCTGAAACTTCATTATATTTCAGAGGTCAAAAACTGGAAGGCTAGCCACTGCAATATTATGTTTTCAGATGCTTCATTTTTTATCACTTATTTCTGTATTACTCCGTATGTCTTCCTATGTGTTCTATAAGTCACAAGGTTTTTTCCCCCCATAAGTTCATTGGCATTCACATCCATTTTGGGGCAGCCTCCCAGCTGCAGTCTTTCAAGCCAGCTGGAGGCTTGAAAATGAATCTGAAGTTTCAGACATTTGTACTTCAAAGAAAGTAGCCAAATTTACATTTTAGGAGAAAATTGATCTTTGTTTTGTCAGATTTCCAGAGCATGCTATCTGGTCTGATAGCAACTTGGTCAAAGAAGCACCAGAAAAGCAACTTGTTGTGCATTGAGTGCAAAAAGTCTCTATCAAGGCAAAGTCAAATATAAACAGGCTCAAAAACTTCCCAGGTGCAATCAGGAAGACTTTGATATAAAATGAGAAAATAAAGGCTGGATGGACATTGGCCACAGTCTTCTGTTTTGGACTTGTGGTATCTAAATCCTATCTTGGTATCAAATTGGGAGCCTAAAGGCACCTTGAGACTGACCTCTGAGTCTAATCCTTGATCTAATTCTTGCTTACATCCCTTATCCAGATTCTTCAGTGCTAATTATCACCCTTGCTAGCAGGCTCAGGAAAGAGAATTAGGACTGACTCACAGGATTTATGCAATGCTTTCAGTTTGTATTGGATGGATATAATATCTTAGCCTGAGAAGCATTATGGAAAACTGCACAGACTAACTATATCTGCCATACATTTGGAAAGCAAAGGTAATTCTGCAAAGGGTTGAGCAGCAGATATTTCTCAGGGAAGTTTGCTGTATTTTCTCTATGCCAATTGTTTGATGAATGTAAAGAACACATCATTCTTTACAACTATGAACACAGTGCCTTTCTCAAAATACTTACTTTTGCCCATGTGGCCCTTTCATTGTAATGGCAAAGTCAGTGATTTTGCTTAAGATTTTTTAACTGATCTCTTTTATCAAGGGGATGGTGCATGTACGCAGCCAAGCCTTGCCACTTCCATTGTAACCTTCCTCTGGTTTCCACCTTTTTATCCTGTACTGAAGAGTAGCTTAAGGAGAAGCAGAGGTCAGTCCAGATTTCATAAATCAGTATTCCACTTAGCAAGACAGTTGTGGATCAGAAACATACTTGTATCCCAGCAAAGGAACTCAGGACCTTATCCTTCCCCCATGGGAATTATATTCAGCAAAAAAACACGAGTCAAATCCTGAGCTAGGATTTGGAGATACAAGCTACCTTCCATCAAGTGAGCCAAATTCCTTTGACTATACAATGAACCTGTGGTTAAAGCATCTTCTGCCATGAGAGTGTCATAACCTAGTTCCAAGCTTGTACACCTGCCTAGGAAAGGGGACTTGAGCAGAAGGTTTACTTGGGTCTTTACAAGTCTGAAAAGTAAGGGAGCACTAAGAAAATGATGGAAATTATGTGCACTGCCTAAAAGTGTCCCTTTTCAACTTTTACTCCTTCCATTTTACCTATTCGCAGCTCTGGAACCATTAGATCTTCACTGACATTTCCGTGGCTCAATTTTAAACGAAATACATTCTTACCGGGGATGCTTTTCTAATACATACCAATCATATTCCTGTTCTCAATTCTCTGACGCTTTCAAGAACTTTTTTCTCTTTTTGAAATGCACTTTGCAGCTGTTTCTTTGGATGTACCCAATATCCTGCATCAAATTAACTCTGAGACTAGAAAAATACAGATTTTTCCTGGTTTTCTCTGCTATCTCTTGAATTCAAAGTCTGGCTTTCAGTTAAACATTAAGTTTTGGTATCTGTTGATGAAAAAATAGGCACAGACAGTTAGATTTAGTCATATTTGGAGTTTATTGCCTTGCTTTTCTAAGCCATGCTTGTTTTAAAAAAGCCATTCCATCTTGGTTGTATAAACAAGTAGCCAGAAACACAACTTTGACTACCTATCCCTCCTTTTTCAAAACCACAGTGCAAATCAAGGAGTTATAATGTGACCCTCATGAAAAAAGCAAAAGAAAATTCAGATTCTTCATCTGAACTGCAGCCATATTGCTGAACGCTGAGGAGTTCACTAACTCAATTTAGGGAGGAGAAAAAAGTAATGCTTGAGTTGAAGAAGTCATAAGAAAATTCATGCTATGAGACCTGTTAGCAAGTTTCCATCTCACAGACTTCTAGGGATATGAAAGATGCTATGCATTTGTAAGCAACTCTGATTATTTTCAAGACTTCAGCTATTGGATTATCTGGTTTTCCACACTGTGTCCCAGTGTATCAGGTTCCATGCAACTGTAAATGACTAATTTGTATACCAATGACAAATATTAAACTGCAATACACAAAATACTCCCAAACTCAAATACCAAAAAGGAAGCAAGATTTCACCATTAAATTCGAATAAAAACTTAATCATAAAATTTTTTGCAGTCTCCTACCAAGACTAACTCCTCAGAAAGTTTTTTGTTTCTTTTTTTGTTTATTTAAATCTCTGTGTTCATATGCCCTCTGTTTCTGCTGTATCTAGGTCTCTAAGTGGGGTTACATCTGAATAAGGATGAATACAACAGTCATTCAAGAAACTAAGAAACCTGCCACGAAGTCAGCTGATATGTGGTTCTTTTTCAAGACTCACAGGATAAAGTCATCTCTGTAAATGTTCAGAAATACCCAGCTATTTTGAATCATCATAATGTTTCTATGATAGAAATCTCTGATTAGATCCAACGAGTGTCTAAATGATGAAACAAAACTTATATTGTCTTAAGAAATGGCTTTGCTCCAAATAGGTCAGTGGAAATCTGTTAATATCTACCAACTCTAGATCTTATTCAAAGCCAAGACCTATTACCCTGTTTTTCTTTGGGGGTTATTTGGAAGTGAGATATCAAATTGTGCAGAAATGCATCCTGAGGTATCAAAGTCCTTATTCTTACTTTCCTCAATATATCTGCAGAAAGCATTGCTGTATAGGATAAAAAAGCAATATCCAAGTAAAGCTTGGAATTATTTTTAGTAATATACAGAAAATTCTGATTAATATCAGGCTCTTGTCTTAAGGAGGTTTAAAAAGCCATTGGAAAAAGGGCCTCAGTATACATGTTCATGGGTTCAACACTAAACAGAGTTATTATAAACTACTTGGAAAAAAAGAAAACGATAAATGTCATAAAAACATAGGGAATCCTTAGGGTCTAATCCCATACCCCACTGAAGTCAGTGAAAATATTTCTACTGATCTAATTATTTTCATTAAATTAGTGAAAGATGTTAAAACAAACATTCATTTTAGTTAACATTATAGATGTAGAAGTTGGCTGTTCTAAGACATTTGGTTTAGCTTTGTCTCCGGTGAGTGTAGAAAACTAAATGCTAGACTAGATGTCTAAGATATATGGAGTGAAACATCTTTTGGGAGTGCTCATCTTTCTGTTTTGACTTTAAATGGGGCAAAAATAATAAGTTTTAACTAGACAGCTGGCACGCGGATGGCTAAAACTGAGGCAAGGCCAACTGTAACTGATAAATAAAAGATACAGGCAGCATAGTGAAGAAAAGACTTACTTTAATTCTACTGCAGACCATCTGAAAATATATACAAACAAAGGACTCCCATTCCAGCTATCCTTGCATTCATTTAGCAGTATCTTCACAAATTGGACAGAGATTAATTTGAACCATTACAGAGAACGGGATCTACTTTGCCTGTATGGGATCTAATTTTGTCTGCCGTGCATATGTGAACTCTAAAAACGACAAAAAACCCCCATATTGTCTGGAATCTGCTCAGAGACCAATATGAAGAAAGCAGCACAACAGACGTGCCAAATACATTCCTCATTCACTACCCAAGACAAGTCTTGCAGAAACTGGGGAAATGGCATAAATTAAAGCACTTCTGAATGAACTAATGTGCTCTAAGTGAGTTCAGAAGACAGCCAGATTGGCTTTGAAATACCCATCTCCAACTCTTCAATTTCTCTTTTGTCTCATCTTTCTTATTTTATGTCCAACCTTTCATAATTATGGTTAATACATAGAGTTTACAGAAAACCTTAATTGAAGGTGAATCCCCAACAGTTAAATTAAAGAGTTCCCTTTGATAGAAAAAACAAAAGACCCTTAGATAAAACACATAACATTTTGATTAGCTTTCAGAGTCTGTTTGATGACAATAAGGTACATGCAATCTCTTCAGACCTCTTTTTTATTTGTTGCTTGTTCTTTTGAATTCCTTCAGTTTAGAAATACTCCATGGTGGATAAATAGAACAATGTTAATCACCACGCTCTGAATGTATGGGTGGAGTGTATAGTTTATAATAGCTGCAGAGAATGTTGACCACATCACAATCAAATGAAGAGCAATTACAATCAGCTTTCACAGAAGTGAAATTAATTCAGATTATGGAACCCTGAACACACCACAGAGTTAAAGCCACCAGAATTTTACCAAACTGAAGTAGACTACATTTTTATAATGACCCAAGAAAAATTACTGATTTTCATGAACCATCATACTAATTTTTGATTATTTCTGAACCATTATTGCAGGGGTTTTGATCCATATTATATATAAATATTAATAACATTCTTAGTGGCACCAAAACCAGTATGTGTGTTAAAGGATTAGAAGCTGTGTACTTCTGAAATACAAATTAATTATATTTGTTGAAAAAAACAATACTGAGTTACATAGAATGCTTCTGCAGGAAGGGTGTTAGCAACACATATGGAACTGAGAAAGTCAAATGAGGGAAAAAACAGGAACAAAAAATATTTACTATCATTAACTAAAGTTATATTCAGAGAGGGCAACTGTGAATGAACCTGCCTTATTTCTGCAACATACTTGGGACAATCGTTAGAAAATTACAAGCTACTATCTGTGTGTACTAGTTATTTAACCAATTCATTGTGTTTAGTGATAAGTTTTTGAAGAAATCAGAAGTATTCTTTAACACATTTCTTTTAGGGATGTGCAATGCTGAATGTGTCAAAGAAGGAGAATTATTTTTTTACTCAGGACAGAGGGGACCAAAAAATGTCTCACAGCAAAGGCAATATTTTGACCTATCTGAGATGATCCTTTACTGGTCTGAAAGCCTAGAGGAGGGCCAAGGGCAGAGACTGATATGTCAGTTGTCATACTGTGCTTATTTACATCAGCAGATCTAGTCAGGTGTTCTAGAGGCACATTTTGCTTTTCCTCTGAAGATTACTTCAGAAACTTTCCTAATACTATTCCCATTCTTCAAATGTTTTGCTACTCCTCTGGCACTGCTTATACATCAGTCTGGAAAGGATAGTTTAACCACTTTAACAGTACAGACCAAATTGAAATTTTAGGTCACCTTTATGCACTAGGCTTGTGATGGCAATGGCTTTCTTCTGTAGGAATATGATCTTGGTTTGCAGAGAAGAACGTGCAAATGTGCCTAGGTGAGCTGTAAGATTTTAACCACTAAAGAGCTTCACTTATTGCTAGAAGCAGTCATTCATCTTCCATTTCTACTCCTATGATATGATCATGGGAACGGTAATTTGTTGGATGTCCTCTGAGGATTTCTCCATGGACTACTACATTAATCTCTCTCTTGTCCTCAGGACAGAATTTGTTTCAGTCCTTGGCACATTTGGAATGTTCTCAATTGTCATGCTATTCAGACATATCTCTAAAGTCATGCAGAACTTGAACATGTCTGAAAATGAGCCATAGCTTTTTTCAGGTTGTATGTCAAGTTTTTGCTCATTTTTCCTTATGTTCCTATCTGTGGAAACAGGGAAAAGTATTCAGGATGTAAGCTCAAAATTCCTGGCTCCTTAGGAAAGTTACAGATCAAATCCCGAGTTAAGTTACGTCCAAATGTAGTCAAATGTAGTAAATGTATGTAATGTAGTATGTAGTAGTAATGTAGTATGTAGTAGTAATGTAGTATGTAGAACGTAGTAAACGTTATCTCGTAATTATCTCAAGCAAAAATATTTACAATGATTTGTCTGCAGTGATCATGAAATGGTAGACTTCAAGATCCTTAAGACACTGAGGATGTAGCACAGCAAGCTCACTACCCTGGACTTCAGGAAAGCAGACTTTGGCCTCTTGAGAGATCAGCTTGGGAGGGTTTCATGGGATATAGCACTGGAGAGGAGAGGGGCCCAAAGAAGCTGGTTAATATTCTAGGACCACCTCCTCCAAGCTCAGGAGCGATGTATACCAATGAAGAAGAAGTCAGGCAAAAAAAAGCCAGGTGGCCGGTGTGGATGAAGAAGGAGCCCCTGGACTTGCTCAGAAGAAAAAAGGAGGCCCACAGAGGGTGGAAGCAAGGACAGGTAGACTGGCAGGAATACAGAGAGACTGATTGAGCAGTCAGGAACCAGGTTAGGCAACCTAAAGCCCAGCTAGAATTAAATCTGGCCAGTGACATCAAGGACAACTAGAAAAACTTCTGTAAGTATGTCAGAGATAAAAGGAAGACTAGAGAAGATGTGCGTCCTCTCCAGAAGGAAACAGGATATGTGGTCACGCAGGATATGGAGAAGGCTGAGGTACTGAATGACTTTTTTGCCTTGGTCTTCACCAGCAAGGGCTCTAACCACACTGCCCAAGTTGCAGAAGGAAAAGGCAGGGGCTATCAGAATGAAGAACTGCCCATTATAGGACAAGATGAAGTACAAGACCATCTATGGAACCTGAAGGTAGACAAGTCCAGGGGACCTGATGAAATCCGTCTGCGGGTCCTGAGGGAACTTGTGGATGAAGTTACTAAGCTGCTTTCCATTATATTTGAAAAGTCGTGGCAGTCTGGTGAAGTTCCCACTCTATGGAAAAGGGGAAATATTACCCTTATTTTTAAAAATCGCAAAAAAGGAAGACCTGGGGTACTACAGTCCTGTCCGTCTCACCTCTGTGCCCAGCAAGATCACGGAGCAGATCCTACTGGAAACTCTGCTAAGGTACATGGAAAATAAGGAGGTGACTGACGAAAGCCAACAGGGCTTCAAGAAGGGCAAATTGTGCCTGACAAATTTGGTGACATAAGGCAGGTTGCAGCACTGGTGGACAAGGGGAGAGCAATAGACATCACATACCTGGACTTATGCAAAGTGTTTGATGCTGTCCCCCACTACATCCTGGTCTCTAAATTGGAGAGATACAGATTTGACAGATAGACCACTAAGTGGATAAAGAACTGGCTGGATGTCCGCACTCCAAGTGTTGCAGTCAATGGCTTGATGTCCAAGTGGCAACCAGTGACAAGTGGAGTTCCTTAGGGATCGGTACTGAGACCAGTGTTGTTCAACATCTTTGTTGGTGACATGGACAGTGGGATTGAGTACACACTCAGCAATTTTGCTGATGATGCCAAGGTGTGTGGTGCAGTCAACATGGTGGAGGAAGGGATGCCATCCAGAAGAACCTGGACAGGCTTGAGAGGTGGGCCCATGCAAACCTCATGAAGTTCAACCAGGCCAAGTGCAAAGTCCTGCACCTGAGTCACAGCAATCCCAAGCAGAAATCCAGGCTGGACAGAGAATGGATGGAGAACAACCCTGAAGACAAGGATGCTGGGGGTGTTGGTGCATGAGAAGCTCAACACGAGCCGGCAATATGCGCTCGCGGCCCAGAAAGCCAACCACACTCTGGGCTGCATCCAAAGAAGCATGGCCAGCAGGTCAAGGGAGGTGATTTGACCCCTCTACTCCACTCTGGTGAGACCCCACTTGGAGTACTGCGTCCAGCTTTGGACAGCTCACCACAAGAAGGACATGGACCTGTTAGAGATGGTCCAGAGGAGGGACATAAAAATGGTCAGAGTTAGACGACCTGTGCTATGAGGACTGGATGAGAGAGATGGGATTGGTCAACCTGGAGAAGGGAAGGCTCTGGGGAGACCTTATAGCAGCCTTCCAGTACCTGAAGAGCACCTACAAGAGATATGGGGAGGGACACTTTACCAGGGAGTGTCATGATAGGACGACAAGTAACGCTTTTAAACTGAAAGAGGGGAGATTTAGATGAAACATTAGAAAGAAATTTTTCACTATGAGGATGGTGAGATACTGGAACAGGTTACCCACAGGAGTTGTAGATGCCCCATCCCCGGACGTGTTCAAGACTAGTCTGGATGAGGCTTTGAGCAACCTGGTGTAGTGGTAGGCATCCCTGCTTATGGCAGGGGGATTGGAACTAGACAATTTTTAAGGTCCCTTCCAACCCAAACCATCCTATGATTCTCTGATTCCATCAATGTATGATTTTACGTTTCTATTTAAAGATGACCAACCTCTTCACCATGGGGGGTGTACATGTACACAACGTATTAAACCTCAGCTTCCAAATCTATAATAGAAGTACTATACTAATTTTATTTCAATTACAGCTTTAAGTTGTCAGTTTACAATCCTGACCACAACCTAATCGAACCGCCTTTACAAAATAATGGTTCAACCAAGACTATCTACTTCTACCATCAGTGTTTAAAATTACTTCCTAGGAAGTATCCTATTCCTGCCTAGGAAGGAATCCTATGAAGTCCTGGTTTTGATTTTTTGGATGAGAAGATGGAAATGAAAAACCTGCTTCTGTACTGGCAAGTTACTCAAAACATGTCTATGATAAACAAAAAAGGTTTTCAGAAAAACTCTAGAAAGTTTTTGAAAATGTGTTGTATTCATATTCACAGTAGAGACCCTTCACAGTACTTTCAGACGTACCTCGGTGGTAGACTGCTTCGACTGCTGCTCTCACTAGGAACATTTTCTACTGCTATCCTAGGTGAATATCTACTGATTCTGACTCCCAAAACCCCTATTTCTGACAATCAAGTTTTGCTACAAAAGTGTACAAATGCATAAAAACGGTTAGCTGTTTAAATTTCAAAGCAGCAAATTATGTTTTGCCAGTATAATATTTATCACTAAGAAATTAAGCAACAGCCATTCTACCATCTGAATGTCACTTTTCTGAGTAGTAATTGCATTTCTGGGACAATCTGTGACTCAAGGAGCTTTTTGGTGTAGACTCAAGCACTGTTTTCGTATTGTGTCTGAGCAAACCCAACATGAAAAACCCAGCAACTTCCCATTAATTGATACACAGTCACAGGGAAAAGGAAAAATATCTGTTCTCTCAGTATCTGTATATTTAAGAAACAGAATTTGTTGTCTACATTTTTGCAGAGTAATATAGCACCTAGCAGATAAACAGATTATGTCTTTCATATCAACACCCCATAGAGGATCGAAGGGTCCAGATCCCTTCACCTGGAGATTTATGAGCTTCTGTGTGTCATTTCCAGGTTTAAAATGGGATCTTCACATAGGCTAAGGACTCTTTACGGAAGTCCTGAATAAATGGGATGAGTAGGGCTAGTTGCCTTGGCACTTTGCTGTATAAAATGTCAGCGGGGCAAAAATAAATTCAGAAACACTCTCCCTTCTTTCTGCCCCTGCAGGAGGCTCCATGTTACCCATAACAGAGGTTGGCAGCACCACCTGCATCGCCTGTGCCCAAGATGGGAGAGGACAGTACAGTACATGAAATATCTCTGTGTATCTCTAGATGGTGAGCATATGGGAAGGAGCTTGCTACCGACGCTTTGAAGAGAGAATAAGAGAATGAAAGCCAAATTTATAATCAACTCAGGAATACAGTAAGAGAGATTGGAGGAATTGACAGCGTCCAAGCTTTGAAATTATGTGTTCCCCAATACAATAAGAAGTTTGGTAAAATTCTTAGATATCTGAAGAGATGAACCCATGCTACAGGGAAAGGCAAGCCTTTCCCCCACAATTTCATGGTAAGAAGGCCTAGCTGGCAAATCACTCCTGACCCCAAATCTTATGATTAGTTAACTTTAGGAGTTATAAACTTCCAGGTTTATAAACCGGATAACTGAGAAATTTTAAAAACACAAAAAACCGTGATGCATTCATCCCAGAGCTGCTACTGGGAGCTAGTTTCCAATGCATCAGAGAAAAACAAGAGACAAAAGAAAACACTATAAGTTATTCATGAATGGGCTTTAGAGGAAGAAATCTTTTCTGACCCTGCTAGGCAAACAACAAAGGTCCTAAGGCTTGGCTTTCACAAGGTAAACATAAAGTGAAAACTATTAGCAACCCAGACTCCTCTAAAACACAAGAAATGCTCAAGAACTCATAAGAAAAAAAAATATTTTTCTGAATTTGGGAATTACAGCGCAGTTCTTTTTATGTACTTATTGTTTTCCATCAAAACTAAACCAGATTCTTTTCCTATCCTAAAAATAATGATAACAATAATAATAATGATAATAATAATAATAATAACAACAGCAACAGCAACAACAACAACGACAACAATAATAATAATAGATAAGTAGAAACTTTAATCATCAATTTTAATCCATTTTTTTATTTTCTTAATTATTTTTACCTTAAATAGTCTTTCTGTCTTGACATGTTCCTGGAAATTATACTTTATGCATTCAATCTATTCCATCCCTCTGAATATGCTTATAGCTCCCACTGTATCTGTTCCAGCTTAAGTCCTTTGATAATGTCCATAGGCAAATGAAATTGCTCACAGTATTCCTAATAAGATCTTACCAGTGCCTTGTACTGTAACATTGAAAATTCAGTTTCTTCATGAAATTAAAAAAAACCCATAGAATTGTAGAATCATCTAGGTTCGAAAAGACCTCATGGAGTCCAACCATTAACCTAACACTGACAAAATCACCACTAAGCCATTTTCCTCAGCTCCACATCTACAAGTCTTTTATATACCTCCAAGCACGGTGACTCAACCACTTCCCCGGGCAGCCTGTTCCAATGCTTGCCAACCCTTTCGGTGAAGAAATTTTTCCTAATATCCATCTTAAACCTCCCCTGGCACAACTTGAGGACACTTTCCTCTTGTAGTATTGCTTGCTACTTGGGAGAAGAGACTGATCCCCACCTTGCTACAACCTTCTTTCAGGTAGTTGTAAAGATCAACAAAGTTTCATCCTCTTTTTCTCCAAACTAAACAAACCCACCTCCCTCAGTCTCTCCTCACAAGACTTGTGGTCTAAACTCTTCACCAACTCCATTGCTCTTCTCTGAACATGCCTCTGCACCTCAAAGACCTCAATGCCTTTCTTGTAGTGAGGGGCCCAAAACTGGACACAATATTCGAGGTATGGAAATGAATGAATAAATAAATAAATGTGATCCATTCTGGAACTATGTTAGACTTTTCATCGCTCCACCAGACAGGTATCTCATAGTCATCTGGTGGACAACATATATGTAAAGATCTCGTCCATCCTCACTACTTCCAGAGACAACAAAACCTCTTTATTTTCATTTTAATTTCTTTTCTTCTAGTCACTACAGTCTATTGGTTTATGAAGATTTATCAATTCTCACTAGACACGTTTAAGTTTCACCTCAAACTTAAAAAAAAAAAAATAAATTATTTTTTTACCTTCAGGAAAGGCAGCCTAACACTGGAGGCAGAATGATATGAAAAATGCTATCAATCTAATATACACCAACTTTTCAAAATATATTCTTCCTGGGCATATTAAAAAAGAATTTTTTTCGGTGCTGAGAGCTAAGACATGTCATTTAATCCTATCTCTATTATTTAACCGTAATGTAGCAGTTCTGCACCCACTGCATACAATTGCTTTATGCAAGTTTTTCAATGGCTAAGTTCATCTGATTTGTTTTTAAGAATCAGAAACATTATATACTTCATGCTAGATGTAGACTTTTATGGAATTGCTAAGTATAAAGCTGCGCTAAAGCAGAAATAACAACTGGGAACTGTGTCACAACTGAACCCAGAAATGAAGCTGGAATGAAAGGGCTTATTTTCCATTTGCAGAAAATAAATGAATTGTTTTGGGACTAAGATAATAAATGGAAAGTCATCGCTTCAAATATTTCTAATGAGTAGAATTGAATGTAGATTTTGCCTGAAAAGTGCCAACTGAAAGAAAACAGAAAGAAAAAAAATCTCATTTCAAAGTTTGAGCTATAACATCATCACTGGAAGTGGGTAAGGTGTTGGCCTCTTGACTCCAGTCATTACACAGAGGGGAGAGAGAAAAGCCAACTACTGACTGAGAGCAGGAAATATGATGGCCCTCCTACAGAGTAAGAAAGACTAAGAGGATTGTGCGATCAGACAGTGCCTAGGAAGCTGCTTTTAGAACTGTCTACACAAAATTAGAAAGGATGTGTTTTTTTTTCTTTAAAAAAAAAAAAAGGAAAAAAAGCCCTGTTGCTGTCCTGACAAACCTTTAAAAGGGTGTATATGCTCCATGCAGTCAGCAGTCTTGGGAGCAAATGCTTCTGCTTTAGTAATGGGTCACAGCTGGTTTCAGCAATGGACTGAAAGCTTCAAGTTTGGCATGACCGAGCATTTGCTCAGCTTTAAGCAGAGACATTTGTCACTTGCGATCGGAAACTTGGATGGATTAAATGCATACTTCAAATACAGTAACAGCAATAAAAAAATCTACAAGAGCGAACAAATAAAACTTGTTTGCTGGACAAAACAGGACTGGATGAAACTCTTCATCTAAACAATGAAGGGAATGCAGAATGTAGACTGGAGAAGAGATATAATGTGCAGAAATGTGAACCTCATGTGCCAGTCTTGGCCTGAATCTATTTTTTTTCTGCATAGAATGTCTTATTGCCAATCCACAGTAAATATATAAGATGGAATAAAGAGTTAGGTTAACAGAAAGTATTTGCTAGAGAGCAGTTACAAACTTCAGTAGGAAGAGTTCAATTAATATTAATGAGCTCTGGATTAGGACACAGATTCTCATCTTTAAAAGTCCTGTAGTCTAGGGAAATTCACGACAAGCAGGAGAAGATTATTTTCACTACATTTCTTTAAAGACTGTACCTATGTTTTTCTGAAAGTGCCATAAAGAAGTCAGACAACTTGAGCTGCAGCAGAAGTTGCAATGTGAAATAATATTTACAGTTGCTACTCATTTCTCTCATCGTATTAATCACTGCAGTCACCAAGCAAGAAAAATTTTTTTCACTTAGCTCTCAATGTAAATGTCAGGTGATACAAAGTACCTGAATTCAAGAAATGATGGAAACTTAAGTTCACAAGGACACATGTGTAGCATGCTGTGTAGCATGTAGTATGATGATCACATATCAAGTATCAAGTACCATCATATTTATTCTAATGTTGCCACAAATTATTTATTTTTAATCCCATATAAAGAATAGAAAGCCATTTAAATCCAATCCTAACGTTGGGAGTAAAAGTGATCTCCCCTACCACAGTAACATTCACAACTTTCAAGATGGTGTAGAACTGTTTTGAAATGTTTATATTGAATGTGTAAGTTGGGGTGCACACTCTTCACAAAGATGAATTTCACTATGGCACGTTTCTCTGTTGCCTTATAATTAACTGTTTCTATGTCAGCAGCACATATAACCTCCGATAGAGATGGTGGCTCCAGGTGAATTCACCTTGCAAATGTCTAATGAGTGACTGTCCCAGACCTGAAGAGTTTATCATCAAAATAGAAAAAAGCACCAAGGTTTGAGCCATTTTCCAGAGAAAGAAAATGAAGTTATCATTCAGCATAATTTCTGAAGTCATGTAGAGACCCAGATTCATCATACTCATCGGCCTGCCAATTTTAGCAGGAAACAGCTATGGACAGTAAGTGATGAACGCTAAATATTGATATTTTCTTCCTTTGCCACCTTAAAAGTACACCAGGACAGATTTCTGCATACCTCTGGTCTCAAATAAGAAAATGCCAGAAAAAAAGGAAACACCAGGACACTTCTGAAAACAACCTTCATTTGAAGTCAACTATGGCTGAAATTAAACAAACAAATAAACAAACAAACAAAAACCCAGAAACAACTCTTCCTTCTTTCTTTCCTTCCTTCCTCCCTTCCTCTCTCCCTCCCTCCTTCCCTCTCTTTCTCTCTCTTTCTCTCTCTCTTTTTATCTTTCTCTCTCTTTCTTCCCTCATTAACTCCCATCCAAATTCATGCCTCTGCATCTTCTGCTCTCCTGCAGTGACAGAAAACTGAAGAAAATTGATGCACTAACAGTTCTAATATGACATTCGAAAAGTGACTTTTTGATTTTCAATTAACCTTGCACAAAGAGGAAAAATTTAAATTCAGCCCTTTGTTCTTGGCTGTATATGTTAGCCAGGCTACCGTTGGTAGCGGTGAACAAGAGGGGTTGGGCTGGGGAGGGGGAAATTGGCACCTCGTTCAAGCACTCCACTGCTATTTGCACAAAAGGAGACAAGACTATCCTGCAGTAATTACTCTCTGAAGGGGGAAACAGGTAGGAGAGAGAGTGCTCTTGTCATTTGTTTGACTTAATTGTATGCTTTTATGAGCCGTTTGGCTGGAGGGATTAAAGTTACTTTTAATAACACTTCCTTTCAAAAGAATTTGATTTGAGATTTCCCAGCAGGGCTGCCTACCAAGCAGCAGGACCCTTTTCTTCCTTCCAGCCCCCTGTTCCTTCAGCATTCCCTTCTCCTCCCCTCTCTTGCTCCCTCCATGAGCACTGGCATTGTTCTAGTTGTATAAGAGAAACCAGGCTGGATAATGTAGTATAAAGTAAATTTTGCATATGTGCTTAAATAAATAAATAAATAAGGCTAAGAAAACATATGAATAAGAACAGCCTTTCCTAAAATGTTAGTCATAGGAAAAGAGAGCCATTGCCATATAGTCTGATTTTCCTTCAGTTAGCTTGGAAAAAATGGCATTACAAGAGAGAAAAGGGTTCCCTGGATACCTCCAGGGCAGGCTACAGAATGGGTCAAGAGTACAAAGCATTGTACAAAGCATTTTTGCTTTTAGAAAACATAAAATGTAAAGTTAGTCAAAGTGAAACATTTGGGAGAATATATGGAAGAGTCTGGAGAGTAATTTCTTGCTGTCACAGGGAACTATTTCTTAGACATAGGTTTTTAAAGCTACTTGGTATGTCTACATGTTAATGCACTTTAGTTTATATTTTATGTCATACAACAAAAAGGAAAAATATATGTAAAGAAAAGCAAAACAAGAAGCATAGTCGTGGATTGTGGCAATAAATTGCCTCTTTCCCTAGCATATAATTCAGGATCCTCCACCTGTGAATAGTTTGGGTTAATGTGGTATTAACAGTTAATTAATGTTAATTAATGTGGTATTATCCAGCTAACTGTGCATAGATGAAGATAGGACAGTTAAGTATCTTTTCCTTCACTGAGTGTGAATTTTTAAATGATTATTTAAGAGTTGTTGTAAGAAATACTATACACTTGAACAGTAAACCCCAAAAACTTTAAGTTTGTGTTTTTCTCTCAGTGTTATTTCATTTGCATTTCTAACAACCACAGCCTAAATTTTTGTTTTGTTTTCCTTGTGGCTTAGGAGAAACAAGGAAAAATAAAATCAGATCATTTCACAGGAAAATAATTCCTCTTTTCCTTAAAGGAGAACCCCTAAGATCCTTAAAATTGATATTTTTTACAATTTCACTGTCTATTTACATAGCCATTTACAAACTCTATCCATCATTTACACATTTTCTATGCATTATGTTAAAATGTATGAGCATCTCTTCTATACCATCAGAATCAGTCTTGTTTGATTTTTTCAACCAGCTGGGAGAGAAACCTGATTTTTGCTAATGTTCTAAGGTACCTGATGTCAAACTCTTAGCTTGCAAACATTTCACACCTAACACATTAATGCGATGCAGGTCAATTGCTCTTCTGAATCCATTAAAAGGAAAAAAGATGCCCTTTCATACATGAATGTAAATCACAATATACTTAATTCACTCCCACATCCAAAGTCCAAACCATTTTTGTGTCTGCAGCAGTAACTAACAAAAAATTTAACCGTCGTTCTTGAAGCCTGAGTTGATTTCTAGTCATGCATCTCCACGGCCATTAGCAAGAACAGCCTTTGGATTTTCAACATATACTTGAATATAATCAACAGTATCCAATATGCAAATGATTGTGACACCAACCTCATGTGTCAAAAATGCCTGTGCGTCATCATGATCACCGTTTGGAAGTTGTTTCTTCTTCATGGAAAGCAAGCTCTGTTCCTCAGCTGACTGAAGAAACTCCACTTGACAATAGCTTAATTCTGCCTTTTGACCTGCTACACTATGTATGTATTAATTAGTCAGAGAGAGACAATAGAAATTGAACTTAGGTGATTAATTTCTGAAATGAGTGATTTGGCATTGCTTTATTTTCAATGGACTTATTTGCTCACCTACTTCAAGAAAAACTTAAAAGCTTTTAGGGATAAAGAGGTGAATATCAGATTATCTACATATTTTTGTGGTTTTTTTCCTCTTGAAAATCTTTGGAAGAAGGAAAGTGTATTTCCTTCACAGGTTTAATCAAATACAGATTTTACTTAGGAAAAGTTCTTTTTTTCTGATGTTCTCACCATTCTTTGTATGTGAAAGTTTCAATTGATGTCCTGTATAGAACAAACATAATAATTTCCTATAATTAGTTTTGCATTTTGGCACAACCTCCCTCTTTGAGGGGTGGAGGGTGGTCAGTGTCTCTGAAATGGTCAGTGTCTTCCAGAAATACTGACTGTCTGCATAACTTCAGATAACTGAGTAGGGCAGACAGAAGCCTCCTTTGAATTCTTTTAGTAGGAGATAAAATTACTTCAGGAAGTCACCTCATTCAACACCTAAAGTTTTCATCTCAAAAGCAAACTGAACCCTATAACCAGGATTTTTTCTGCAGAGAGGGTAAGGTTAGAAATTTAGAAAGCATGCACACCAGTATATTTGTAGGCGTTTACATTTTCCATGGAGCCTTTGTTAAACAAACACAATTATTTGCATCTCTAAGTGCACTGAATATATTAACTGTATGGTTTGAACCCTGACTGAACAATGGTCTCACAGGAAATACCTCTCTAAGAAATTAATAAGTAATAAACAGAGAGTTGATAAACAATTGTGGGTAGTTTTTCCCTTATCTAGGTAAGCTAATAGCTACTTTCTTTTTTTTTTTTTTTTTTTTAACTGAGACAATAGCAGCTAGTGTAATGTTTGGTTTTGAAAATATTTCCTGGGTTATCTCCCCAATCCTGGCAGTATGTGGAATTTTGAGGAACTATGTAGAAACGTGAATGGATTTAGACCTATCATGTTTAGAAAATTTTTCTGTGTTTTCCAAGTGGAAACACCTGAGAAATGACAACTCATTGCTAGCCTCAGAGAAAACAGAATATGTTATGTGAGTGACCTTTACAGGTACAAATTATAAAAAGTTGCAAGATGACTAAAAATGAACTGTTCTATAAAAACAACAAGCTGTAAAGTCTATCTAGCAAAATTTAGAAGTGGAAGAGAAGTGAAATATGACTGGCTTGTAAGCAGGTTTTGACGCTCTAATTCCCAGATTTTGCAGGTGCTATTTTACGAAATCTCTGAAGAACATAGCACACTCCTCTTCACCTTTTTGGATAATGTTGTGTGATGACTTTTAACAATACCACCATTTCATTTGTTTTTATAAACCCAGTCCGAAAGATCCCAGCATCATTTGAGTGGTGTTTTCACCAAAAATTGAACATTGAACTCCTGTTAGATGTTCTTATTTGTGCATTATGAGTGACCAAGGACTGAACCAGTCTTCATAGCCTTTCTTAAGATTTCTACCATTTAAAAAAACAACAAAACACCAACCAAATTACAGCCCAAAAACCCCTCAGTATCTTTTGCACACCTCATTATTTCTTCAGACCAGACAGATGCTGTAAAAAGGTGGCAAATATATAAACTGCTTCTTTCTGCTATAACTGCAGTTAAATAGGATGAAAGTTCTTTGTCTTGCGCTCTCTCTCTAACCTCATGCTGCAGGTCACTATAGTAATGATCTCTCACAGCTGGTTCCCTCATTAAGCTCCTTAGTGATTATATCTTACTCGTTCTCTTATGTAAAACCCACAAGTTAGACACACGATGAAATAAACTCTTGATTCACATTCACATACACGTATGACACACGTAACTTTATGGGACATTTAGAAATAGTATCAGAAATGAATCATACTGACAATTTCACCAAAGCAGACTCACAAACAAATTTAGGAATCAAGCAGAAATCCACTTTCCCTGTTCATGATTTAATACTGAAGGAGATAATCTGCCACATTGAAGTTAGTAAATTGAACAGAAGATATTGCTGCTTCTGGTCTCACCCATAACAACAATAGCACCTGCAGATGATTGGACTGCATGGTCCCAAGGATTTCTATGCTGAATCACAGCTCTGTTTAGTGTTAGAAGTGTTTTTTCCCTTATTAGTGAATCCATAAAAATATTCTTGATCATTTCCATCTGAAAACAAAACAAAACAAAACAAATCTCCCTTTGTGGTTATATTTATACTTGGGACTTTATGAGCTCCTGAAGTCTGGTGGCATGTTTATAACATTCCATGAGGAGCAGTTGTCCTCAGTTCAAGGACTGATGTCATTCACAAAACAGATTCCTTTACTGCTGTCTACTCATTACCAATCCTGAAACCTAAGTGGTTTTTCAGTATGCTTTCTTCTATTTTCTTTAATGTCATATTTTCTTTTTTTCTCCTGTCCTTTATTTTAAATCATTTTTACATCCCTGAATTGTTATGTTCTGTAAGCACTCTGCTTCTTTCCTAATTAAATGTCCACATCTGTGTCTCCTTTTAATGTTGTGAATAACTCTACTTATAACACAGTTCTGTAAAATCAAAGAGCTAAATACAATCAGTATGTTCTTCAATTTTTTTTTTTTTTTGAACAACACGTATATTAAACGCTTTTGATGTCTGAGTCTCCTTCTTCTCTGAACTCCAGCTCTTGGTAAAATTATATTCAAATGTCCAACTTTTGTTTTTCAAGCAAATTCCTTTCTTCTTCAATGTCTTGTTAGTCATGGTTGTATCTATATCTATATTCCTTCAAATATGCCAATAGCTTGAATTAGTTTGATATTGACTAATCCTATGTACAGCTGTATGAAAACACTGTAGCATCCATGAATTTGTGATTCAGCAATACAATCAATGCAGTTAAGTCTCACATATTTATTTTATAATATAATATGTGCACAGCTTTTCCAACATGTGCTATATAGTCTTGCATGTCCTAGGCTTGATCTCAGGCCAATGGTGTTTCTTTGTCTGAAAAGTTTGAGTTGAATCAGTTCAGCCAGTTCTGAGTTATGTGTGTAAGAAAAAAGACAATGATGTTTCCATATGTTCCATTTGGGATTACTGCGCTTGACTAACTCCAAATGGCTGAAACTGGAAACATCAAATTTAGCAAGCCTATAACACCCATCAAGAAAGGACAGACAGTAAAGCCTCAGAAGAAACAAGAATTAAAGTTATTAAAATTTAAATTTGTCATATTTACAAATTCATGCAGACCATTTTTCATTCTGTTTTTCATGGTGCCTTCAGGCTAATACCATTTAGTATACTTGATGCACATCAAGTCCCTTTAGATTTAAATTACCTTAACTGCTCAAAACTTTACAGCGATAAGCAACCCAGCTTTCCAAGTCCTATAGGGCAAAACAGTTTCTCTTACACTTTTTAGGCACAAACTTAGCCTTCCTAGGAATAAGGAGGCAACTCATCTTCACTAACATTGTAATTTAAACCTTTAAGAGATGCACAGAAGAGTTATGTTTTGAATCTGCCATAAAAGGGGGTGAACAATAGTTACACCTTAGGTAGTTGGCAACAAAACATTGAATCTTTCTTGAAAGGTATTTCTTGTTGGCTACTCAAATTTAAAATCACATTTAGACTATTCAGACACTTACAGTAACATATGGAAACACATTTTTAGCTGCAGTTGTTAGTTTGTATGTCTGATGGTCTCCATAAACACAAGAAGGCACAGTTACCATTCCCTTTCCCCTCAATGTTTAGAAAGTCAAGAAACTTTCAGGGAGATTAAGGAGAACAAGCAAGCAACTACCTGTGAGACTCTTTGATGCTATTTATACATTTAAAAATTAAGTAAGTAAACCTGAGTTGGCCACCGTGGTTTGGCTTTACAGTCATCAGCAAGAAATAGACAGTTTAAGAGAATGATTATCTCATCCCATGATAGACTCTAAAATAGGTGAATGTATCCTTCAGAAGACACATGTAAAATATAAATTCTATATTTTTAGACACGCTTACTTATATATATATATGACTTTGATACAAGATGTATTTATGTACAAGGGAAAGGCTACATATTCAATATCTAAACTTAGAATCATAGAATTGTCAATGCTGGATGACCTTTAAGATCATCAAGTTCAACATCAACTAACACTGCCAAAAACACCACTAAACCATGTCCCGAAACACCGTGTCTGCCCATCTTTTAAGTACTTCTAGGCATGTCAATTCCACCACTTCCCTGGGCAGCTTGTTCTAATGTTTGATAACTCTTTCAGTGAAAAAATTTTTCCTAATATCCAATCTAAACCTCCCCTGGCACAACTCGAAGCTGTTTCCTCTTGTCCTGTCACTTGTTACTTGGGAGAAAAGACCTACCTCCCCCTTGCTACGACCTCCTTTCAGGCAGTTGTAGAGAGAGATAAGGTCTCCCCTCAGCCTCCTTTTCTCCAGGCCGAACACCCCCACCTCCCTCAACCTCTCCTCATAAGACTTATGCTGTAGAAGCCCCACCAGCTTCATTGCTCTTCTCTGGACTCGCTCCGTCACCTCAATGTCTGTCTTGTAGTGAGGGGCCCAAAACTAGACACAGCATTTGAGGTGGGACCTCACTAGTGCTGAGTACAGGGCTCATATTCATCTGGCTGTGGACCAACAGCCCCAGGTCCCTTTCCACCAGGCAGATTTCCAGCCACTCTTCCCCAAGCCTGTAGCTCTGCATGGGGTTGTTGTAACCCAAGGCAGGATCTGGCACTTGTCCTTGTTGAAACTCATACAATAGGCCTCAGCCCATCGATCCATCCTGTCCAGATCCCTCTGCAGAACCTATCTACCCTCAGGCAGGTTAACATTCCCACCCAACTTGGTGTCATCTGCAAACTTACTGAGGGTGCACTCAATCCGCTCATCCAGATCATTGATAAAGATATTAAAGAGAACCAACCCCAATACCGAGCCCTGAGGAACACCACTTGTGACCAGCCGCCAACTGGATTTAACTCCATTGACCACCGCTCTTTGAGTCCAGCCTTCCAGACAGATTTTTACCCAGCAAAGGGTACACCCATCCAAGCCATGAGCAGCCAGTTTCTCCAGGGAAATGGTATTGAGAAGTTTGGTGAGAAGAATACCCCCATTAACACTTGGTGACTTCATCACAGTATAAAGATGAGTTTTGTTTTGTGCTGTGTTCTATGTGTTATATAGCAACATCACAGTGTTATAAAATGTTTATATGCAACATAAAACAATGTTTGGTATCATTGTTGAGTGAGTGGAAACTTGAATGGGTAAGTGTTCTGTGGAATCCAGTCCTGTAGCAAGGACTAATGTGTAAGTCTATGTCTTCACAGCGATCTTCACAATGATTTTCAGCTAACTGCAAGTCAGATCCTGACACCTTTGTCTTACCCAAAACTACTGATTTGGGTGATAGGTTAAAGACCTTTTTAGGTATTTTGAAACCTTTCTGCAGAGCTGACTGTCTCAAACAATATTGATGATTCCGCGTCATTCTTTGACACGCATCCTTTTGCCCCACATGTCTTTTTGTTGCATTCCAAAGGGGGTAAATTAGGCTCATCTGAATCTAAATCTGTCCCTAATATGTCAAATTCTTAGACCTGATGTTGCACCTGATTATGAGCAGAATTGTCATAAAGTTATTTTCCATTAACACTCTTTAAATGTTGAAAAGAGATAAGTATGGGTTTTTTTGTTTGGTTTGGTTTTGGTTTTGGTTTGTTGTGTGTTTTTTTTTTAAAAAAACTGCTACGGGATTGACATGATTAACATAACAAAGTTCACACATAGCTTATCCTAAAAGTTACTTCAGTAGCCATGGAGCTACTCCAGGACAGTGCATGCCCCTCAGCTAGGCTTTCTGCAGACACTTTTAAGCCATTTCCGTAAATGACTCTTCCACAGGAGCTTAAGGAGCTGAGCAGTTCCGGGACAGAACTGTTGGTTTTAGCCACAGGCAAAGTTGATAATTTCCTAAAGCAGCAGATTGCTGATGTGAATAATGCATTTATGGTACACTTTTCAGGTTTTTTGGCATAATAAAAAGACAGGTCTGCTGTTATTGCCCCTGAGGGAGGAGCTGTGGGAGAGGTACCGCAACTTCAGAGGATAAGGTAATTTCAGTCAACAACAGCAATCGCCTGCTTTTCATCAAGCAATCATCCTTCATTAGGGATGACTTTCCATCCCCCCAATGGCAGCAGAAGCACCAATCCTATCTCTCCCGGATTAACTGGAGAGGTAAAGTTCTCTTTCCCCCACACTAGGAGCTCTGGGGTTTGCTCTGAGTCCCATTCAGGGTCTTGTGTGGTAATTCTGGGGAATAATTAAGGGTATTCCATCCATCTGAACTTCTGATTTTGCTTTTCTCCCTATCAAGTTTCAACTACTTAAAATAGAAATATTTAATAAAGGAAAGAGAATGACTTTTGATGCTACCAACTGTTAAGCAATTTAAGTTGTAGCTGTACTAACCTTAGCGTAAATGAACCTAGGTCTGGGAGCTGCATGATCAAATGCAGTTACAGAATAATTTAGGCCAGTAGAATACCTGAGTAATGAAATAGAAATTCATTCTGGGCACATTTAAAGCTCTCACTTGTCATTTGCTCCTGAGAGTCAGTTTCCATATAGATGTGTAAGTTCTTGAACATACTTAGAATAAATTGTTCAACTTCATATCACTAGCTGGGATTGTCAGCTGATGATTCCCAACCCTATAATATCTTGCAAGTGTGACAGAATGTGATATTTTCCAGAAACTTTTACAGATAACTAGCATATAAATATCCAGACAAGAGATAGTCTTTGCTGAGAGTAGCTTATAACCTTCTGGGTCAACGGCTCTTCTCTTCCTACGCTGTTCTTATTACTAGACTATTTTTAAATGACTAATAACACAGAAAGGGATCAGAGGTCACAATAATGACCACTGTAGTATTTTCAATTTTATGGCCCAAATGATTGAACAGGGGATTGTGTATTAGAAACCATATATTTTATTTGAAGACTAACCTATGGCCAAGTGGAAACCCTAGATGAGTTATTTTATTGCAGCATGTCTCATCTATCAATAAACTGGGCATAATGACACTTAACATCTTTAAATACTATAGCATGAAAAAGCTTAAAAGGAATTTATAAATGTGATATAGTAATACTGGTCAAAAGACTTAAAATATTAATCATGTTATTGCTTTCCACTGTACTTTTAAATTCTATTGCCTCGCTATGCGCTTTTTTTTCTGGGTAGTGATATTTCAAATCTTTAGGCAGCTGTGACAGTGGTCATTTCATTTGCCATTGAAGCCCAGGCACTTAAACAACTCACTACTCTTGGAATATGTACCTGATGCCTTACAATTAGTACTGTGCTCCTTGATAGTCATAGCCACAGCCACTGGGACTGAGGTGATCAGGCTCAAGAGTTTATTGACAGGGGAAGCCAGAAGCAGACTGAGTGGCTTGTTCTTCCCATTCTTTCCTTGTTACTTTTTGGTGTTTTATTCTCCTCACTCCCTACCCAAATAGAAAAAGGTATCTTATCTGGATCCAACATTTTCCCTTAATTTTTAGGAACAGGACTTGGTCTGGTTTCACCAGACATCTTTGCTGCTATTCTACATCCTTTGTTCTTACTTGCAGATTTTATGACCTGAACATGTTTTCCTTTCCCCGGCTTGTATAACTACCCCACAAGTGTCTGTTTGCCCCTTGGTGATTACATATTATTCAAATATTTATGCTTAGCTTTGTTAAAAAATGTTTTTTTCCTGTGTTATTGTGATGTTATACAGCAGCATCGCAGATTCATAAAATGCTTATATGCAATCCATGATTACACTAATTTTGTATCCTTAAGTTTGCTTTTAAGGCAATTATTAATTATGTCTTGCTTCGTATGTTTCTACTTTGCGGATTCAGGACGACCCTCCTTGCATAAACCTTTAAAGAAAAATAACTAAAGAAGCCTAAACCTTAAATGATTGCACAACCAACATGGTTTGTTGGATTTACCTTTTCTACAACAAAAGTTCAAGTTTAGTTTTAGTAAAAGTATGGGTAAGTTGTAATAAAGGAAATATAAGGGGTGGACAGGAAGAGTGTTCCTGTAGGAACCCACCCAATGCCATCCATTTTGATGTTGGACCCATTATTCTATAGGTCTTCTTTAACTCTTACAAATATTGGATAAGACAAGGTCCACTAAATGAATGGATACATAAATAAATAGACAGTAAGATCCTTCCCCTTCTTATGTGAAAAATTTAATGTATTTCCAAGGTAGACTTCATTAACTGCAACAGAAGGTGCAGTGAAGCCCTATGTTGTTGTGGCTGATGTGTCACAGCTTTAATGGAAGGAAACTTCCAAAAAGCAGGGGATTCAAGCTAATGGAGAGGTTAGCACTACTTCAAAACAAAACAGTTCAATTTAATTGTTCAATTAAATTACTGTGAAAATTTGTGTTTTCATAGGATTTGGTTATTTTGACCTTTCATTTCATTTCAAGATTAAAAAAGCTGTCAAAACTTGAGGATTTATGATAAGCAGAAATTCTATTTTTTCATCAACTCTAATAAGGCATGTTCCATGGGAACACATCACTACAGCTATCCAAACCATTTTGATTACTATTGATTAGAATAGATCTCTAAGAGAATGATGTTACCAACTAGTCTCTGAATCTATTAAAAAAAAAGAGCTGGAAAATTAGGAAAGATTGTAATCATTAGAAGAGTTTCTCCTAACTGTATCAGTTACTAGTTTAAATCCTGAATCAATGGAGCTAAAGTATTTTTTGCCATTTCTTTTTTTTTTTTTTCCTATTTTCTCTGCTGTATCTTGGAGAACTGCTTTGTTTAGAAAAGCTTATCTCATGTTTAATACGTTCTTAGCTTAATGATAGTTTATGCCAGTGAGTTCCACCATCGGGTTAATAGTTTAATTTAAAGTAGCTGTTCTTTTGATCATTTTTGATCTATTGTCTCTAAAAAGCCTTTTTATATTTTCAGAGGCATGTGGAAGAATATGAATGAATACCTAATATATTTTTATAAAATGTATTGCTCTGTATGTAAGCCCTATGTTTTTTTTGTTCCTTTCCAAACTGAACAGTCACCATTGCTTTAATATCGCCTAACTAGCTGGCATTTTGAAGCTAGACAACAAAAACAAGCAGGTTCCAAAGCAACATTAAATAGAGTGTTTATTTAAACAACCTCTAGAATCTGTTTGTCTGCTTGACCTAACCACTAACTTAAATGCAATAAGAAGGCATTTTAACACCATTAGTATCTGGACTCCAGCCAAAGAAAAGCTCCTTACTTTATATCCCTTTAGACTGCATTGATGAAACAGCCTAAAAGTAGGTTTAGTATCACTTAATTCATTTTAAATGGTAAGGCAACTCACAGACTGTATCACAGGGAGACAAAAAATAGGTTCTGAAGGTTAAAGGACCTGCGCCAGGTTGGAGTTTTTCTCATGTGTATAACAGTATTATTTTTTAGTTTTGGACAGTCATAAAATAATTTAATCTTAAATAGTATGGTGACTTTAAACAGAATATGCTGTTGAAATTGTGTTGAAGAGACTTTTTTCTCTTCTTTCAGTCCAAGATTACTATTATTTTTTTTTTCTTGTGTTAATGCCTTTAGCACAATGAAATTAAGCAGTCCAGATTTCTAATGCAAACTGCTTAGGGACAAGATGCTAACTGATTCTAAGTGTTTTGTTGAGAGCCACTGTTTAAGTAAACATTACAAATTATGGTTATGTAGTATATAATGTAGATTGAAGCCCTTGAGCAATGTATTATTCATAAAATACATCACTTTATCAGTTTGATCATGTTTCTTTTCTTTAAAGAAGAAGATGACAAGGATTTTAGTCATTTTACTGAGGCAACATGTTAAATAGCAGGAAAGACACATCCTTGAAATATCCATTTTCCTTTTCAGACCAGGTCTTTGATTATCTGCAGAAAAGATGTGATTTTCTTAAGATGTTCTTTCATATGCTTTTCCAGATCTAGCACACTTGACTATTAGAAAATATATTAGACACTCATTTTAACAGCATAATTCATGGCTTCACCATTTTATTTTCTGTACGTTGTTTATATTTTATCTGTTTTGTTTATTTGTATTTATTTTTATTCACTTAAATGGAAGATATTTTGTCATTAAAAAAAAATAAAATTCCATCACGTTATGCCTATAAGAAACTATGCTACAATATATCAAATAAAGTCCAAGAAATAGGCATTGTAGGTATGTAACTATTTACATAGGGTTGTATTAGGCGTAACTCATATCTTCTAAATGCAGTTTAGATTCTGCTATAACTCATATGCTCAATGTGCAGATTAAAACCAGGTATCTGTGTGTTAGAACTGTAGTCCTTGACTGGTACTCGTAATGGATGTGAACGTTGGAAAACAGAAAATGTTCATGCAACACAGGAATTTCATGATATGCAAGAATGGAACCACTGGCCCGTACTTATGTGTGCATATGTTATATTCCTTGATGACAGGTTAGCATGTGTATATGCAGTATCTTTTGAGCTTATGTAAGGAACATGGAGCGGTCACGAGGCATTTTGACAAAATTCTAGGTGCTCTATATGGGCTGTGTTGTAGTATCATGTCTCAGGAGCGTTTACGGTTGCAACCTGTACACTGCTTTACACACCCATACTGAAGAAAATGTTTTGGAATAAGAAGACAAGACTAAGAAAAAATCTTAAGGGAGAAATATTTTTTTTTAATTATTATTATTATTACAGATAATATGACAATGCATAAAAACTTTTTCATAGTCTAGTTCTGCAATAAATAATTTTCTAACACATTTGTGAGCGGAGACTAATGAGACAGTATTCATTATAGACATAATTCTCTATCTGGGATTTACCAATTTTAACTTTTTATATTTCCCCTTCTAATAAAGTTTCATCTAATATTAGGGTAATCTTTGCATATTATTTCTGAAACTAGTTATTTATTCCCCAATTCTCTGCCCCTTCTCCTCATCCTGAATAGAGGAGTCAAAAGGGTGAAGGTAAAATTTTTGCTGATTTTTTTTGTTTGTTTTTGGCAAAACCTGTTGTCAGTGACTGGTTGTCCCTTAGTGTTTCAGTAGTGTTATAAGAAGACCATGAGAACTCCAGCTCTTCCCAGCATCAACTCAGAGATTTAGATAAAATTTACATAATCTAGTTCTAAGGCTATTAAGCGGGTATGACTCAAAGATGGTGTCAGGGTGAGTAAGTGTATGTGCGCTGATGTGTGAAGTGGAGGCAATGAATTTCTTAGTACCTCAGGCACAGCCTTATATTTCATTAAGTCTGAAGAGGGGGGAAGGAAACAAACTGTTTGCAATGCCTCAGAGATCCCCCACCACTGTGTTACAACAGTATCTCTTCAGGAGATATGAAAAAGGTGGGTCTCCAGATCACTCACTATCTGCCATCTCAAACAAGCAGCCTATCAATTCATAAGCTAGATGTCCACCATCCTAAGGAGTGGTACTCAAGAACATGTTTCCATCAGACGTTGAATATTCTATCAGATTGGACTATTTTAATAAATGTGTATCTAGAAATTCCTCTGTTTTGCACGCACTGGAGAACTTTTTTATAAAATACACAACTTCAACAACAATAATTCTTGTTAACAAAGCACACCAATTATAACTAACATTACAAGATCCCACAAATAAATTTATTTTATTGGTTGCTGTGAGACAAGATCAGAAACATGCTTCCTACCAAGAACAACCAGTATGACTTCAAAGATCACACAATATGTTCTGAATTTGATGTTCATTACAAAACAGGATTAACCTACCAGTGATGTCTTAGCATTAAGATATATGATTAGATCTTGTAGAGTATCAGGAGAAGGAACTGTTTCCAGGCTTTGGGAATATTCTCTGTATTTAAATGTTTTACAAATATACTTGTCTCTCTCTTTATTCCTCTTTTCCCCTCATGCATATATTTCATATATTTTTGAATTAAAAGACATCTGTGTGGTGTTTTGTTTTGATCTGGTCCGCGTGAAGATGATATTGTGATACACATGTATGATCACCACCAGTCTGATAAAATAAGGGGGGGTTGTTCACCACAGCTTAGTCACTGTAATAAGTTCAAAGTTATTTTGTTGGGAGTTACAGGGTAGCTATGTGAGCAGAGCTTAACATTTCTGGGTGATGCAGCTGTTGATTAGGAATCTCTAGGCAGTCCCCAAATTGTTAAACCTGATAAGTTGCACGTTGGTGATGAAATCTTTTGCTGAACTTTCTTATTTTTGGAGCTGAGAGCACAGAGCCAGTTTTCACTTCTTTTTTGACAGCAACACACGTGGCATGTACTATCATAATTTTTCCTTTTTTTGGTCAGTGACCACATACATATTCTTACTGAAGGCACTCAGGGTTTACCGTCACTGTTGATTTTCCATAGTGAAAGCTGGTTAAATTGTTGTGGTAGCTGATGATTGTCCCATTGCATTTCAGTACTTCTCTTGATGCAGAACATATTAAGTTAATTTTTCCTTCAGTACTAAATGCAAGATGATTCATGTATACCTTGATTTGTGATACGGTGACCTAGATTAAGGTTAGATTGCAAGGATATGCACTGCCTTAGCAGCTGTTTTTTAACTGAGTTTCCTCTCTGGAGTCTTCCTTCTCAGATATGAAATGCTGGTAGAAAAGACCTAATTCGCACACATGGTAAGAAAAGGTTCTGCATCTTCTGCACATAGCCACCAACGTATATCTAAACACATGCACTACTATGTGATAAATTCTATAACTGTTGGTTACTCTGGTCTTTTGCTACCCTAAATAATGGCACGGGTGGGGAAAGCATTCATGAATCATGCAAGTTACCTCCTACCAGGCCAGCAAAATTATCTTCTCTGCACTAATCATAAATATCATTGACCTTTGTCATAAAACCTGGGTCGTTCATATCTATATCCCATTAGAAGTATCATCCCACGACCACCTCTTTGGGTCTATTAAAGTCACGTCAGAAAGAATCATTGACTTCTTGTCAAACACATCCAACCTTCCACATTAATATATCCACAAATGCCTCACTAATCACTCAGCAAACAATGTATGATATGCACCAGGCAGTGAGAAGTGAGGGAGAGATCTTTGGAGGACCCTGTCCTCCTCCAGGCATGGATTTGATGGTGACAGTGATAAATGAGAGGATATACAAGATGTTTTCTCCCCTTTCATGAGTTGCAGGATTGGGTAGACATTGCTGGTGATTTGTTTTCTTTCTCCTTCCTCCTCTGCTCAGGAGTACCAGAAGAAACCCACTTATTTGATTACAAAAGTGATGAAGCAGTTAATTTTGCTGATTGACATTTAAGCTTATGGTTTTTTTCCTAATTCCTCTCTTTGTCATTGTAACTAGTCTCCTAGAAACTTACACTGTACAGAGTCCTGTACTGAGCGGAGATGTGTTTTCAATACTGCTTTTTCAACTAAAAGTGTATTGAATTTGAAAAAATGAATTTTATTGAAGTCCAAACACTGACCACTTCATACAACATCATACAAATTATTCAAACAATGTTGGACTGTATGATTAGATCCATACTTTACAATTTGGGCTGGCTGTTACATAACTGGAGAATAATTCAGGAGACCTTGTCTTTATTGTTAGCTTACTGATTCAATGACAGTAACCAGAGTTATGTGGCTCTAAGACCCTATTTTCCAGCTTCAGTCCTTTACTATTGTCTAAAGTCCTTTACATTTGTCTATTCAAAGTGTAAGCTCTTCAGAGCAGGATCTACTTTACTTTACATGTTTACACCTAACTCAGCAGAAAGAGAAGAAACATTACAAACTACCACATTAGGGGAAAACAGTAATGGAAATCAGCAATAAACACCTGACTTTCAGGGGTTCGCTGACTCCTTTGGATGCTAAAATTTCATAGAAATCTGGGGTTTTGGTATAGAAGTAAACTGATTTGTAAAAAAGGCTCTTCGGATCTCCAAATATGAGATATAACATTTTGCAGAAGTGGACCCTGTCTCCATTTCAAGCTAATTCCTTAATGGATTAAATGTTGATATTTACCCAACCTAAAATAGACATTTTGAAACTTAATTTAATATTCTTTGGAAAAACTGCGTTAATATCCCTAAATGGGTGCAACTCTCTAACTGCAAATTATAACCATTATTTTTGTATTACATACATTAACAAGCTCTCGGGTGGGGGGAAAAAATAAGTGAGGAAAAACAACTGGACATTTCCAAGACCGTGTGTAAAAAATATAATTACACCATAAAAAACAACTGTAACACATATTATTAATCATGATAAGAACAATAAAGAAAGATAATTTTGGAGGGGATATAAATCCATATGCTTCAGGGCACAAGCTAGTTTCTACCTATAAGGGCTTAGGAGGGAACTTCCCCTATGGGCAAATTGTTGTACTATTCATCTATTTCTCTGAAGCATCTGGTGCCAGACGTTGTTAAAAGCTCATTCCAGATCTATCTATTTCTTGTGTGCTATGGCGATTTTTATGTTTCTGTGAGCTGAAATAAAATTGTCTTTACCTGAAACTAATTTCAAGGTAGAGATATTATCTGTGCCAACATTATGCTGGCAGGGCACTCTATAAACTACTTCTGAACACAGAGCCAAATGCAGCCCTTTTGAAGATCTGCAGGCTTAGTCTGACAGTTTTGGCAGATGCCTGGTATACTTCAAGGGCGTTGGAGTTTGTGCCAAATTTTCTTCTTTGATTTCCGCAGATCTGAATGCACACATCTGGTTGTGGGAGGGGTTATCACACATCTACATCTGCCAAACATGCCCATGATCTAACCCATGCATATTTCTTTAATTCCTGTGTATTCTTGTGACAGGCTAATTCCAGCAGTGAGGTATTTCAAAATCATTTAACAGAAAATATTAGCAAAAAGAAAAAAAAAAAAGAAAAAAAAAGCCAAAGCAAAAAACAGGGTTGAGGAGAAAGAGAGAAAACCTGAGCATGACTGGCTGAATTGCCATTGGACTCTTAGGGGTCCATATGCTGTTTGAAGGCTACTGACATAAAAATATGCCAAAGAGTTAACATAGAAGCTCAGATATAACAAAACAAAGCATTTGATTTCATAATGAAGCTTAAACCACAATCATCAGATATAGATTGACACAGAGGGGAATTTCTGTATGAAAGTAAGGAAGAGAAAAATAAAATATAAACAAAAGGAAATTCAGAGAACTTGGGAGGAAATATAATCAGTATAATTAAATAATAGTTGTTAGATCTGAGCCAATAATTCTCAAGGAATAACTTCCTCAGTGTATTCTTTTTCCTTTCTTAATAACATAAACACACAGGATCTGGTTATGGGTTGTTGTTTTTTCATTCAGTCTTAGTAGAAACAGACCTGTATTTCAGTATTTTGTTTTAAGAATTTTAGATTCCAGAAGTATTTGATATGCAAATTTTGACTACTTGCTGTAATTAGGCCCATGGGTCACGTGGTACATTTGTTTCCCTCTGACCGGAGCTCAAAACACAAATGAGGGAATCCTTGGAAGAACCTATCACTATTCTGAGACTCTTAAGGGGTAACAAGTGTAAATAACAGGAGATTTCAGAGCCATCAAAGCTCTGCACAATGCACTATTACTGTACCTGTGCCAAAACTTGCCCACACACATACATACATAAACACACATACTCTGTCTGCTGAAACTCCCAGTGACTTACATAAATATAATTACAAATTAGTCTTAGATGGAGAGTTGAGTTATTAATGTCAAAATCACTGCCTATCTTTGAATGATGCTGGGTTTTAATTGCTTATCTTAAGGTCCATTGTGTCTTATGGTAGAATGCTCAGAAGACAGCAACAAAAGCAATGCATTGTAAAGCAAAAGGACAAGCTAAGTTATTTCAGTAGTAGTCAGCACAGACTTTCTTCTTTTTTTAAGTCAGAGCTGAAGACAAACAGGATTTTATCTAAGGGCTTTATCACTTATAATGAGGAGGGAATGGGAAGAAAAACCTTGTTAAGCACCTGAATTATGGTTAATAACCCACTGGGATCACCAAGTGGACCCTTGATCTTGATAGATAGTTAGATAGATAGATAGATAGATAGATAGATAGATAGATAGATAGATAGACAGACAGATGTATGTCTTGATATATATATGTGTGTGTATGTGTGTGTGTGTACATGCGTGTGTGTATATATATAGATATATATGTATTTTGGGTGGTAGTGGTTGACTTCCACGTCCCTCTTCTCTGTGTGTTAAATGCACTTAAATTATGCATTTTTTTAAAGGAAGTACAATAGCTTTAAAAGATGAGTGACAGAATACTACACACTTCATTGAAAGTTTGGTTGGTACGCATTCTCTAGAAGGATATTTATTCTCTCTTCCCAATTCTAAGCAACTCTGACAATAGGTAAACCAGAAGATATGGATCTTATGGAATCTGTCCTTCCCTCTTACATTCAAAAAATAGTTAATCTTCCCTGAATGTTATTCGCCAAGGGTGGGTTCACAACTCTAAATCCTAAACTGAGAGAGTAACTTACCTGCATTTCAGTGGCAGGGCTGAGATTTCTTGGATTTTTGATTGTTTTAATGGTTCCCTGCTGGACTTCCCTGAATTCCTTTGCCATGCAACTTATTTTCTGCAACTTGGATTTGTAGGCAGAACCCCTAAAAGAATGGCCTTCAGTCATAGGTAATAATGACGACTGTTGAAATTCTCATTTTCACCTAGAGAGCACAGCTCTATTCAAAAGGGGTGATGGGTGTTGCATACATGTCTAGTTGATTGACAGAGAAAGTTGTCTGAAGTATAGATATCAGTGAAGCATGAATCTCAAAACATAAATGTAGAAATATTGTGGATAATAATGTGAATAAAAACTAAGGAAAGTCAGAGGTCACATCTGCACCTGATATAAATTGGCACACATCTGCAACTGTTTTACACCAACTGAAGATCTCATCATGAAAATTTTCTCTAAATTTAATGATTTTCAAGTTTATTTTGCAGAATGCTCTCTAAACTTTGTGAAGGAGCAAATTATCCTAAAAATATGGATCATTTTTCTCCAGATTTTTTTTGGGTGTGGATTCTGAAACTGTCACAAAAATATGAAAAAAAAATATTAAAAAAATTAAGAACTACTTGAAGAATAGCCAAACATTAGGATACTATCATCTAAATCATCTTAAACTAGAAGCAGGAAAACGGAAAATCTGCGACTTGGGTTAATGTCATTGTTTGCTATTAAAAGTAACAAATATCTGTAATATCTTCTGGAGTTTTTTAAATTTCTTTTCCCTTCCACCTTTGACTAATTTTATCCTATAATCGAAGTTATTAGCAATATGAAATGACTTCTGTTTCTTATAACTGGCTTCTCCATATAGACCTCATTTTTGGTAAGGTAAGGAGGGTGAAAATGAAAAGAAATGAAAACCGATGAAAAAAGTCTAAATAGTATTCCTCCTGAATGTCAGTTTTACTTATGTTGCATCACAGTGGCTTAAATTGTGCAATACAGGGATCTTCTAAACTGACTTGTGCTTTAATGAATGAATACAAAACAGCTGATGATGATTGCAATGTACTAGCTCGTGCATCTGAACTTCACTGTTCCTTGGTGCTTCATTCAGAGCAATTGGATACCTTTGCTCTTGCATTGTTAACACTTGTCAAGGACTTGACTATGTTAAAAAGAATGCCATGTTGTAATTTCTTGAGGATAGATTTACAGGAACTCATGCAAAACTCAAGTGCAAATTCAAGGCAAACTAAACAGATTCAACTAATTTTGTTCATTGTTGTATTCAGATTAATAGATTCAAGAAAAGTTTAAATGTAATGGAGTCTACTTAACATTACACAGTATTAAAAATCCATCCATTAGTAAGTCCGTCTACTCTCTGACACAGATCCAGTCTAGATAGTCATCTTCTGTGCAATAGTTAAGCTGTTTCCACTTAAGAAGAATGGGTGGGGGGAACTTTTATTCCTGTCATAAGCATGCAGGTCACAATATCACAAAAGCCATGTTGGTCAAAAATGGTCATAGTCATAGTGGCTACTGTTTTTTTAATATCAGCTATATAGTATATTCTGTTATTAATTATCATCAAATGAGAATATAAAAATATACCAGCAAAGACTGGGAAGAGTATAATAAATGGGAAGATAAAGATAGGCACATTGGGGATTTAGACCATGAACTCAGATATTGGGGGTTTTATTTTCTTTTTCTATCCATAAATATTTATGACTTAACTGGATGGAACTTTTGGCTTAGAATTCAGAAATTCAAAATTCCACTAAAAAAAAAGGATTTTTTTTTTTTTGCATTTGACTAAGATTTTAGATACTGCTCTTTGCTAAAGGTTTTTATTTTAATGTTTTGCAGAAGCATAGCTTCAGAATTAGTTATTGCTTTTCTCAAATTCAAGGGGACCAAATAATTGTTGGGAAAACAGTCAGAAATCCTCTATTTATTTCAAACCTGTTTATCAGACAGCTGATAATTTTGACACTGTCCCACATGACATCCTGGTCTCTAAATTGCAAAGGCACGGATTTGATGGATGGGACATTCAGTGGGTAAGGAACTGGCTAGATGGCCGCACTCAAAGGGTTGTGGTCAACAGTTCAACATCAAAGTGGCAACCAATGACGAGTGGCGTTCCTCAGGGGTCAGTACTGGGACCAGTGTTGTTTAACATCTCTGTCGGTGACATGGACAGTGGGATTGAGTGCACCCTCATCAAGTTTGCCAGTGACACCAAGCTGCATGGCATGGTCGACACGCTGGAGGGAAGGGGTGCCATCCAGAGGGACCTGGACAGGCTTGAAAGGTGAGCCCATGCAAACCTCATGAAGTTCAACGAGGCCAAGCACAAGGTCCTGCATCTGGGTCACGGCAATCCCAGGCACAAATACAGGCTGGGTGGAGAATGGCTTGAGAGCAGCCCTAAGAAGAAAGACTTGGGGGTCTTGGTGGGCAAGAAGCTCAACATGAGCTGGCAATCAGCGCTTGCAGCCCAGAAAGCCAACTGCATCCTGGGCCGCATCAAAAAAATTATGGTCAGCAGGTCGAGGGAGGTGATTCTACCCTTTGCTCCACTCTGGTGACACCCCATCTGGAGTACTGCATCCAGTCCTCAGTAAGAAGGACATTGACCTGCTGGAATGGATCCAGCAGAGGGCCGTGAAGGTGATCAGAGGGCTGGAGCACCTATGCTATGAGGACAGGCTGAGAGAGTTGGCGTTGTTCAGCCTGGAGAAGAGAAGGCTCCGGGGAGACCTTATAGCAGCCTTCCAGTGCCTAAAGGCGGCCTACAGGAAGGATGGGAGTGTATCCTTTGTCAGGGAGTGTAATGTTAGAATGAGGGGTAATGGTTTCAAACTGAAAGAGAGGAGATTTAGATTGGATATTAGGAAGGAATGTTTTACTGTGAGGGTGGTGAGACACTGGAACAAGTTGCCCGGGGAGGTTGTGGCTGCCCCATCCCTGGAGGTGTTCAAGGACAGGCTGGATGGGGCTTGGAGCAACCTGGTCTAGTGGGAGGTGTCCCTGCCCACGGCAGGGGGATTGGAACAAGATGATCTTAAATGTCTCTTCCAACCTGAACCATTCTATGATTCTATGATTCTATAATTTAGGTAGCCTTACTATTCCATTAATTAAACCTCTGTTGTATCCAGAAGAATAATTAATTTCACTGTCCTTTAGAAATGCTCTGTAGAACCAAGTAGAGCTTGAGGTACAGCCTTAAATAATAATAGTTATTCATGTAATAAGTTCACAAAATCTTACAGAATTTTAAAAATTAATAAAATATACAATTATTTATATTGAGTACGTATCAGGTACGCTTTTATAACAAGGATATAATGATGTGTTCCATTTTAGGAAAGTCAGGAAAACAAAACATCTACAGAAAATTCCTCTTATCTGCCCGCAGAAGTTTCTTCATGTATAAAGAGAAGGCATTACTTTTTTATTGAAAAAAAAAAAAACCAACAAAAAACTTCACAAGTTTTACACAAAGCAGTTTGTTTGATAAATAGTACATGCAAAGGGAGAGGGAAGATAAAAAGGTGACACTGTAAAAATATATGTATAAAGATACCTACATTGTGCAGATGACATTATTTGGGGATAAATGATATGCATAAAGGACAAAGATTAAAATGTGAGATTGCCTACGAAGCATAGCAAATGGAGGGAGGAAAAAGGGCTTGAAATTATTCTCCTTGGAAAAAAGTTAGAGTTCAATAACGAACCAGAACTTTTCTGCATAACTCTTATACAAAATTTTATAACAGAAGTATAACTATGAATGAAGTAAAATGGCAAATTAATATGTAGTTTAAAAGCTACAGAAAGGGTATCATGGCATATCAAGACCCCAGTTCAATGGGCTGCTTAAACATGTGCTTAATTTTAAGTACTAGCTGAACTTCCGCTTCGCACACATGAAATGCTTTCGTGTGCTGGGTTTTCAATGCAGTGGGATTTAAATGAAGTTGAAAATTTTTTCAGAAAGTTGTTGTTTTCATTCTTATTGGATTCTATATAACATTTCCATAGGAATAAAGGCTTCTTTACAAAACCCTCTTGTGTTTGTTTTTAGTTCATTTTTTTCTCCCAAACCGCCCTTCCTTCAGAGATGGTCTTCTGCATCTGCTGTTAAGCATACGCTGTGAGCAAATAGGGATATAATATACATACCACAACTATCACATGTGTATGCCAAGGCATTATATAAAGTGTCTGCAAATAACACACCACTTATTTCTCTGTACAAAGGTGTATACCTTGTCAGTATAGGTACTATATAAGACACACACTGTCACCTTAAATTTGGTCTTTCTTTTTCCTTTTCCACACAATTGTCTACTAGACAGTTGTAATCCACCAACTTTAATAGCGGTATATATTTGAGGTCCATTATACTGACTTTATTGACCACACATGACTTAATTAAAAAACATTTTTGAAGGGTGAATGAAGTGGAAAATAGAAACCTGCATGGGATAGAATAAAAACTAGTCTATAGGACTCATAGAATACAACAGCTATCAGCTCAGGCAAAGCCCTGTGTGATGCCCATGCTGTGAAGAGCCTTAGCTTTCCATTTACTCCCAACTTTCACACAATTTTTTGTGCGTGTTTATTAATTTCCTTATTTTTTTTAATGTTTAGTTGAGAAGGAATGAATAGAAGAGAAGGGACAGAACTGTAGAGGTTACATCCCTGGGGAAGAGAAGTACAGCTGGTGATAGAAATTATTTCCTTCAGGAACAGCTGTGAAAGCCTTATGTGCCAGTAGCTGCATGTGAACCCTTTATTTTTGTAGTATAAAATCTGACAGGAAAGTGTAACTCTAGAGAGAGTATTTATATGCAACCAAACGCATCCACTTTGCATTAAACATCCTTGTTAAGCAGGTTTATGTGCTCCTGTCTGCTGTCAGTCAGGTTTCTGTGCACTATCAATCAGTCGTGATTACCTGGTTTCCCACACTTGGGTTTAGGTACACAGTAAGTAATTGCCAGTTGCAAGGTATTGCATGCCCTAAAAATGGGCATAAGTTAATCGGTTTGTCAGACTGTCCAATATTCTTCTACTTCGCAAATTTTGAGCACTGAAAAATGAATACATTTTTCCATTTCATTCGGAGCTCCCTTGCAAATCCAGCAGTAGTTATGCAGATCACATCCAAAACCTTCAACAGAACAAGTCCTCTAGCCCTTCCAAACCTCCATCCTAGCCCAGTTCACCTCTGCCTGTCTTTGAACACCTGCAGAACCCAAGAATGTGAGTTTAACTTTGTCTATGGTAATTCCAGCTATGACCTTCAGAAACTACCTTAAATTCAGCCACCGATTATCTTCTCCTTTCTGTAAAATGAGGTGAATGTCTTTATAAAATGCAGTTAAGATTAAAGGCAGTGTGCAAATGCTAAAAAATGCAATCCTGAGCCTACACAATTGGTGTCAGTAGGAGTTTTGCCATGGAATTCAATGGGAGCAGGGTCAGGACCTGGTATAATTGAGAGAAGTTGTTAATATACATCACTTACTGCCTGCCTGCAGTTCTTGTCTAGCTAATAAAGTCACTCACTGGCATAACAATATAGAGTGCAAAAGCAGGTGACACACTCTACTGTCTGGTTATGAGGGCTTTTATAGCACACCTTTTCCTTCAGTTCATGGTGGAGGTGTATAAATATACTCCATATGTCTTATACTACTATATTGAGCAACGTTTTGAACATATGCTTTGGCAACTCAGCATATCTCAAGCAAAATTGCTATGTGACATCCATAACAGATTAGCAGCTTCTCTGCATTTATGAAAATATCAGAACAGTCTAGCACCAGTAGCTGCCAGTTATACCTAATTGGTTTTTGGAAAGCACTAATATATCCACTTAAATTAGTAAGAATTGATGGGATGTTCGTTTGTTTGCTTAAATATTTTTCTTTGTCATCAAAGGTTTATATTAATAGCATTCCAAATGTATAACACTAAGAGAAAAAATTGTATGCAATCAACATTTCAAGCCACCGGTTTTGTCAGGGGGTACTGCGACTGTTAGATGAAAAAAGTGGCAGCAGAAGAAGCAGCTCCTAATCACATACTCTTCCTCTGTCTCTCACCAGTTACTATGTTATTTACGCTAATACCCATGCTTAGTTATGCTGTAGACCATATTTTCCGTATGGTCAGGAAAGACTGTGAACCAAAGAGCAAGATCATGAAAGGTGATACATATTTATGGATAAAAGAATATTGCATGTCATGGAATAGAATATAGTGTTCTCAAAAACTTTGACCCTAAGAAAGGTTCAGTGGTTAAAAAATTCAGAAGAAGCTTCTAAAGATAAGGAATGTTCTCTTTCCTTGATTAAATAATTTTTGAATTCTAAATAAGAGTACAGATGTTTTGTATCTTCATATCTAGTGGTGAGGAGTCAAGGATGCATAGACTGAATTTCTGTTTGATGACCATTGTAAGGAGACAGTGAAGAAGAGGAAAACATCAAACAATATCTTATGAAATGATTAGAGGTCTGGAGAAAAATGTTAAGCCTGAAGAGCTCAACCTGTTTATTTTAACAGAAAGAAGACAGAGGGATATTTCTCCTTAAACATTTAAGTACCTTAAGAGAGGAAAAATTCCTGATGTGAAACCAATTATCTTTCAGAGAAACACAGAGGTAAAATGCATACCAGTCATGCTGTATTCACGTTAATCAAAATGCGAATAAAGCGATTGGGATTTGGTTTTGGGTTAGGTTTTTTTTCATTGTTGTTTTTTGGTTTGGTTTTTTTGTTGTTGTTGTTGTTGTTTTTGTTTTGTTTTATTGCTTTTTTTTTTTTTTAAGAACTGACTTACTAGGAAAACTAAGCTGCAAGAGTATTGGTGAGTTCTCTGTCTTCGGAAATTTGTAGCTCAGTGCCAGTTTCCTTTCTAACCAAATATTTTACAAAGCCAAAATAATTGGAATCGAAAACAGATAGATGATTCTTGGTCTGATAATGGTGCCTTCTGATATGGAACACTATAAAATTTTGAAGGGCTGGTCAAAAATACAGATCATTACTTTAAGAGCAAATTGACATTGTTCTTTTTGAAATGGGAAATCTCAATAAAAATACTCTTCATTTTTAATCTCATTTTTGTAATGAATTCAATTTATTCATTTCAGAGTGGAGAAGATCTCTTTCTATACCAGAAAGCTCACTGTGAGCACAGAATGGGGACAATTATTTGAGCTACCTCAGGATGTCTAATTGAAATTCAAGATACCTAAAATGGTAAGTTCCAGATACAAAAGGAAGGATCCTTCAAAGAGTCAGGTTATGCCATTTTAGATGCATGTAGGTTTAATTATTTTTTTATATAAATTTAAAAGAAAAAAAAAACAAAAACACAGCAACAAAAATGACACCTTCAAATTAATTAAATTTTTTGACATGTAAACATAATTCAAGTTTTATTGTTTATTTTAGAGGGAAAAGTACTATAACTCTATTTTGTGAACCTTTTTTTCCCTCCTTAGTTTTAAAGGTCTGTTGATGGACACATCCTTTTAGAACTCACACCATGTCTAGCTGCAGTTGTCACATTACATTGAATTGTAAGTTGACAAGAAAGTCCTAGCCAAATGCAACACTTTAACAAGACGACACATGAGACAATGAAACCTGAAATTACATGGTTTTCTTTTTTTCACTTCTTTTTCTTTCTTGACACACAGTATTTTCCTGAAGAAAGAAGAAAAAGAATAAATTAAAAGTATGGGTCTACTATCACTCTCCTTTGGTAACAACAACACCCAAGTACCTGACTTAAGCTATGTTCCCAACTTCTAAATGTCAAAATTGAGGTGGGGTAAAGTCAGGTCAAAATATCATAGAGAAGTAATACAACGGTGAGATTTTTTTTTTATTGAAAGGACTTTAATTTTTCTTTTTTTTTGTTTTGTTTTTATTCTCCAGGGAAAGGGGACCCAAAAGTAAACAAACAAATAAAATGGTTTGGCTGAAAACGATGGTGTTTTGCATTTTGTGTTGCTTTCCTTCTTAGCTATAACTGCTCTTAGCTATAACTTAGTGTCAATGTTATGCATTCAGTCTCTCTAACTAGGCGTGGTAAGGCACACTTGCCTAGATGTTCACACATCTGCAACTATTTGGAGGCAAGCTGTAGTTCCCTTCATGCAGCAAAACAACAGAGAAGTAAAAAGTGCAAATACAGGCCTTGTGGATTGTAACCTGTGGCAGAGTTCCTCTACCTTACCTACTTATAACAGAAAGAAACAGTGTTTTTCTTTTGTTTTGGAGCATGCTCTGCAAGTGGTGTAAGTTGGCCCCTGAGGAATTACTTTAAAAAATGAGTTAGCAAAGGATGTTTTTACCCAGGTCAGATGAAATTACCATGTGTTTCGGCATCTGGAGACCCATGTTAACTCATAGAATCACAGAATAGTTGGCATTGGAAGGGACTTGTCATCTAGTCCATCCTCCCCTGAGAATGGACATCTTCAACTAGATCGAGTTGCTCAGAGCCCCATTCAATCCAACCTCGAATGTTTCCAGGGATGAGGCATCTACCACCTCTCTGGGCAACCTGTGCCAGTGTTTCACTACCATCACTCTAAAAAAATTCTTCTTTAAATCTAGTCTGAATCTACCATCTTTTAGTTTAAAACCATTACCCCTTGTCCTATTGCTGCAGGGCCTGTTAAAAGGTTTGTCCCTATCTTTCTTATTAACCCCCTTTATGTACTGAAAGGCTACAATCAGGTCTCCCCAGATCCTTTTCTTCTCCAGGCTGAACAACCCCAACTCTCACAGCCTGTCCTCACAGCAGAGGTGTTTCATCCCTCTGATCATCTTTGTGGCCCTCCTCTGGACCCACTCCAACACATACACGTCTTTCCTGTGCTGACGGCTCCAGAGCTGGGTGCCGTACTGCAGGTGGGGTCTCACCAGAGCAGAGCAAAGGGGCAGAATCACCTCCCCTGACCTGCTGGCCATACTTCTTTGGGTGCAGCCCAGAATATGGTTTGCCTTCTGTCCTGCAAGCACACATTATTGGCATGTGTCCAGCTTTCCATCCACCAGTATCCCCAAGTCCTTCTCAGCGGAGCTGCTCTCAATCTCCCCCTAGACTGTATTGGTACTAGGTGTTGCCCCAACCCAGGTGCAGGACTCTGCTCTTGGCCTTGTTGAACCTGATGAGGTTCCCATGGTCCCACTTCTTGAGCTTGTCCAGGTCCCTCTGGATGACATGCCATCCCTCAGGCTTGTCAACCACACCACTCAGCTTGGTGTCATCTGCAAACATTCTGAAGATGCAATCCCACTGTCTAAGTCATTGATGAAAACATTAAACAGTACTGGTCCCACTACAGACTCCTGAGGGTTACCACTTATCTCTGATCTCTTTCTGGCCATTTAGCTGTTGACGACTAGTGCTACTCAAGTAGGCAACCCAGAATACCTGGGTTAACAAGCGAAAAAGGTGGATTATTAACTCCAGACCATGTCAAAGAAAACAAAAAGTCTTCACCTTTATGGTTGCTTTGAGTCTAAAAACCTTCAATATGGCCACAAAATTCAGCAACTCATGCCACCAAATCAGGTCTCAATATACGACCTTACCATCACCATCTTACCTACCACTCTTGCCTACTCACCAATTGCTTCCAAACCCTCAATACCTTAACTATTAAAAGTCTACATCACCTTTCTGTAATAAATTGTTATTTTTTTTATTTTTCAAGAGGAAAAAAAGAAGGGAATAAGAAAGTGAAAAATCCATGAGTGTGTCTTCAAAAACAGCCTGCCAAAGCATACTACGTGCCCCTGATATTTAATGTAGAACAGTCATTTTCATGATAAATATTAAGTGCTGTGTCCAGTGCCGACAGATCAGGAAAAGATATATGCAAATAAGAGTCTGGGAGGATGCATGGCTCCCAAGCTTGCGTGTGCTGTCTCTTTTTCTCTACACTAGTTCATTTGTGAAGCATGTTTTCCCCAGGGGGGAGTACAACAAGATTCAATTCAGATTTTTCCTAAATTAAATTAAATGCAATGGCTATATGGCCCCCAAGGGGGGTGGGGGGCAAGCACACTTCAGATCCTGATAGGATGATAACTTATTTTGAAAGCAAGTAACTTTTGAACAAATTTGAACTGTGTATGACAGGGGTATAGGGTAGTGGAGTAAATTAATGTGAGCATTTAATAAGATGTATTGTTACTGTCTTAGTTGGAAAAACTATGGCTTTCTGGAACACTTAGGAACAGTTTGAAGTGCAGAAATATTTACTAGAAAATTGAGTTTATATTTCTTTGATATTTTCTAGCATTTATTAATTTAAACTTTTAATCATATCCTTGAGACTGGTATATCTATAACTACTTGGTTCATATAGGAACAACTATAGGACAACTAGGTTGCCATCCTGCAGCTTCCTAATGTTAAGGCATACAGACAGGAACAAGTTACCCCAAACCGATAGAGATCGTAGTCTCTGTATTCCTCATTTGCTAGTGGAAGGAAAAAGTGGACAAACTAGTGGAAATTGCTTTAAGCTACTTAGAATAATTATTTTCTTTTTATTATCTTCTGTTCTATGTTATACAGAGATACAAAAGATTTTCCAAAATACTCTCAAATTGTGGGTAAATAATGTAATGACTTACATGAAGCCGGAGCACCACTAAGAAATATCTGTAGAAGCATCTGTAGAGATCTCTTCAGTACATCTCACTGTGAGATCACACTTGTAATAATCTTCTCTGCTTTATCAATATTTAGAGGCCAAGAGTCACAATGCAGTTCTCAAAACGATATAAAGAAAATTCTGTAAAAATTAGAACATAAATAACTCAAAGAGAAAACCCAAGAATGTCTAAACATCACAAATAAATAATTTATATTTTTTTCAAATGTCAACATTTTTTTTTTCTCAACCAGTGCAACTTTGGGGAAAACATATTGTTTGAAAAGCATATTTTACTATAGATCTCTTACTATGGATTTAAAAGTTTAACTTTAGATAAGGTTCCAGCATTAGTGGTGTACAGATAAATAATCACTAACGTAATATAACATCTTCCCAGAGATAACATGAATACAAAAACTATTTGAAATCTTCAGCATTCCACAAAGGCATCCTTTTAGGATTCTTTTTAGATTTCAAATGATAAAAAACAGGTCCATAAAATATAGATACAACAAAAATCCTCATTATTTAATACTCCAAAATGGTACCATAAGTTAAATTATCTTGTCAGCATATATTTAAAATACCCAGACTAAACAATGGATATGATAAAATACAAAGATCTATGTGTCCTGTTTTCTAGAAACATGTGATTAACAGAGAAAAAGCTGTGTGATATATTGTCGAGAGCATTAAACCAATTTGAACAAATTTTATGAATATATGGATCATATATTCTCTTCCATAAATGCTTTTTAGATAATAATATCCTTCAGCAATGACAAAATGATTGCAGCTGATATACAGTATATTTTTCTTTATGTGCTTTATATCCATAAAACAATAAAAAAATTAAATCTCAAAAATGCAAGAAAAAAAGGAGAGGGAGAGGAAGACACTAGAAGAATAGCAGTAAACTAATCTTCAAAAAACAGTTTTGTTTTGTTTTTTTTTTTTTTCTGTTTTTAGCCAAAGCTAATTTTAAGCAGTGTGCAAGAACAGAGGAACTCTCTTACATGGTCTTTCATAAAGGCTAACTTATGTCAGTACTTGAAATAAAGGTGAGTGAAGCCCCAGTTGGCACTTGGTGAACAACAATGTCAAGGGCTGAGGTAGCCCTAGAACATCCTGTGAGAGAGAAATTTAATTTGTCTTTATACATGTGGCTGAGATTTTTTTCATCTGATATTAAATAATCCACTATAGTATCATCTTCTTAGTAGTTAATGCGTTTGCTATGCAGATGCATTACGCATCATGTTACATAATAACAATAAAATTGGAGCATCAATGGACATAGCATTAGCAGGTATCACATTAGGCACACTTCATCCTCCATAGAGCATTTTTTGTCCAGTAGGTGCAGATAGACCAGTTGTGGGAACGATATATCAAAGGAAATAGAAGTGATTTCTGACATCAGTACCCTTTTTAGCTAGATCATTTTAAATTAATTTGACATGAAACGGAGCAGGAGAAAGCAAAGGAAGGAAAGGAAGCAAACTTCTTAATGTGTTCCACTTAAATTCACAAGTATGTGGTGCAGTGTACTGGCATCCTTACATGGAAAACAGAATCAGAAACTAGGATCAAAAGGAAAAGAAGTTGTGAACTTTGCAATGTCACTTCACTCCAGCACAGGGTACCTGTGTGCATGGTGATATTTTTCTGATCTTGATCCAGGAAAAAAAAAAAATGGTGAGAGTTTAATCTACATGTTTCCAGATATACAGTGTGATATGTAATTCAGGCTTTGACAGTAACCCCCTTGAAAAAGGCACACAGTGGTGTTTCATTGAAATGGATGCATATTGTCTAAGGAAGGGAAAAAACAGAACTGAAATTACTGCGAGACTGGATGAAGAAAAGGAAAGGAGAGAGAGTTGTGGAACTGTGTTTACAATACAACATTTCTCACTATCCCGCCTCTGTCAAATGCAGCCACGCTGGGGCATCTCCAATTTGGCCCTCTCTGCTTGAAAAGCGCTTTGAAGTTGAAACATACTTTGTAAGTGCTAAGTATTATTATTAAAATTAATTGATCGGGTGACTGTTCTGTGCGGCTGCCTGCTAGCTTAGATTGAGTTATACTGCAGGACATTGTTTGTGTTGTACTGAAGCGGGCTGCAGTAATACTATATGACTGCCTCTCCCCTGGGAACTCTCCCGAAAGCGAGACGTGCATCTGATGAGAGTATCCCAGTGAGCAACGATTTAAATACATAAAGAAAATGAATAGGAATAAGGAACATGTGTGGGAGGTAATTTGAGGGCTTCGTAAACACCAGTCTTCAGTTTGGATAAAAATTGTCTTTGGTCTTCATTTTGAAGGTAATGCGTGGTCCAAAGTTGACTCCAATACGGAAGAGAAGAAGCTTTAACAGAATCTTTATGCCTGTTCTAGGATCAATTTCAGACTCGGATAACTCTCATCCACTGTCCACGGTCACTTTTGATTCTGCTATTGGTTGAAATTGCAGACAATTAGCTTTTTCAAGGCATCTAACGGATGTATCTAATTCAGGAACTCCATTGGCCCAGACTTCCATTGCAGTCAGTGAAGAGGGAGGGTGGTGGGAGAGGGGCAAATTCAGATGGTTCAGAATGATTCTTAAATGGGCTGTGTCTTCTATTGACTGGATAAGGAGCCTGCAGAAGCTGAACATAAGTGCCTCAGCTACAAGGTGTCCCTAGATTGGCATCATTTGTCACTCCACAGAAACAAATCCAAATCTGATCTAAAAGGGCCCTAGGTGGGGTGAACTGTCCCTGCTACTCACTTTCCCAGCACTTGCCTTTTCCTTCTTTATTTTTACTCTTTCTTTGAGTAAGAATTCCTTCAATCCTTTATTTGTTGTTCCTGCTTTCCAGTGCTAAGTCTCCTGTGCAAACAGCTACGCTAGAATGCAGCTGTCTCATTTTGTATAGCAGACTCAAAACACAGCTCTCACCAGTCCATGTTATGCTAACTTATCATTGAAACATTCAGACCTGAACCCCTGGAATTTTCCATCTGCTTTTCATCTGCTGAGCTGACGCTAGAAGGGCAACCGCTGCGAGAAACCCTGCAGGGCAGGTTTTACCAGTGGGTGTAATTGAGAAACAGTAGCTAACACTCTCAGATACAGGGCAAGGGGATGGTTAATGAAAGAAAATATAGATCAAAGAGATATAAACACACATCACGGCGTGATCCAAATCAGTGTTGTTGTTAGGTTGTGTTTTTGTGTTGTTTAGGTTTTGGGTTGTTTTTTTTTTTATACATATACGCTCGCACATTTTCAAGACCATGTGTGTTAGGATGTCTCATTGGAAAATGTAAGAAGTCTGAGATTCGTTGAACATCACCAGCATTTAAATGGAGATAAAGGTCTTATTGAGATTCTGAACAGGGAGGAGGGAAAACTGAGCTCCACTTCCCAACAAACAGTGTCACCCAGTTCTTGAGCAAATCAAGTGAAAAAAAAAAAAAAGCTGATGATTTTAAGAGCTTGACACTACATGCCTTTAAAGTCTTTATATTTTAAAATATACAAATCTAAGCCTGCAGTCTGGTGAGCACTGTTAAGGACCCTGAGGCCTTGTTTCAACCTTGCAAAATGAGTGTAGTGATAGTAGATAGGCTACCTGCAGTAAAAGGTGAAGCATTATATACTAACTGCTGTATTAGCAGACAAGCAGGATTAAGACCTGGAGCTCAGTGGCACCCTTATTCTCTGGAAACTGGGGAGGATGTGCAATGAGCACTGACTAGGAGGCTGCCTTTTCTTGTAAAAAATATTGACAAAGGCAGTGATCAAAATGTGTCTTAAATGGTCTTTAATTTCCCGTCTTAGTGGGCTTTCTTTGGTTTCTCTTTTCTTTTCTTTTCTTTTCTTTTCTTTTCTTTTCTTTTCTTTTCTTTTCTTTTCTTTTCTTTTCTTTTCTTTTCTTTTCTTTTCTTTTCTTTTCTTTTCTTTTCTTTTCTTTTCTTTTCTTTTCTTTTCTTTTCTTTTCTTTTCTTTTCTTTTCTTTTCTTTTCTTTTCTTTTCTTTTCTTTTCTTTTCTTTTCTTTTCTTTTTTCTTTTCTTTTCTTTTTCTTTTCTTTTCTTTTCTTTTCTTTTCTTTTCTTTTCTTTTCTTTTCTTTTCTTTTCTTTTCTTTTCTTTTCTTTTCTTTTCTTTTCTTTTCTTTTCTTTTCTTTTCTTTTCTTTTCTTTTCTTTTCTTTTCTTTTCTTTTCTTTTCTTTTCTTTTCTTTTCTTTTCTTTTCTTTTCTTTTCTTTTCTTTTCTTTTCTTTTCTTTTCTTTTCTTTTCTTTTCTTTTCTTTTCTTTTCTTTTCTTTTCTTCTTTTCCTTCCCTTCCCTTCCCTTCCCTTCCCTTCCCTTCCCTTCCCTTCCCTTCCCTTCCCTTCCCTTCCCTTCCCTTCCCTTCCCTTCCCTTCCCTTCCCTTCCCTTCCCTTCCCTTCCCTTCCCTTCCCTTCCCTTCCCTTCCCTTCCCTTCCCTTCCCTTCCCTTCCCTTCCCTTCCCTTCCCTTCCCTTCCCTTCCCTTCCCTTCCCTTCCCTTCCCTTCCCTTCCCTTCCCTTCCCTTCCCTTCCCTTCCCTTCCCTTCCCTTCCCTTCCCTTCCCTCTCCCCTTCCCTCTCCCCTTCCCTCTCCCCTTCCCTCTCCCCTTCCCTCTCCCCTTCCCTCTCCCCTTCCCTCTCCCCTTCCCTCTCCCCTTCCCTCTCCCCTTCTCTTCTCTTCTCTTCTCTTCTCTTCTCTTCTCTTCTCTTCTCTTCTCTTCTCTTCTCTTCTCTTCTCTTCTCTTCTCTTCTCTTCTCTTTTCTCTTCTCTTTCTCTTCTCTTCTCTTCTCTTCTCTTCTCTTCTCTTCTCTTCTCTTCTCTTCTCTTCTCTTCTCTTCTCTTCTCTTCTCTTCTCTTCTCTTCTCTTCTCTTCTCTTCTCTTCTCTTCTCTTCTCTTCTCTTCTCTTCTCTTCTCTTCTCTTCTCTTCTCTTCTCTTCTCTTCTCTTTATAGGAAATAAAAATAAATAAGAAAATGGAACCAAAGGAAATGCACACAAAAGCACATGCACATATATACATATACACATGGAGAAATCATTATACCAAATGACCAAGGCAAATCAAGGAAAATAATTATTGCAGCTGATGGAGCAGAAACCCCATTATGTCTAGATGCTACTTCACAAGGTACCATCTTGGAGGTCGAGGGCTAAATGCATTTTTCAACATCTTTAGCACAATTTATTTAAGTTTTAAAATGAATCACATTTCTTCCTCACTGTATTTTTCCCCTCCTCCTTGCTCTCTGCTTAGAGCTTGTTTCCTTGGTTATATTTTACAGTCAGTGTTTATCACTGTTCTGGTTTTGTTTGCTTCCTCTTGTTTTCAGGCCTGATGCTGGAGCGTGAAACTCTCTTTACATTTATGCTGGAGATATTATTCATAGAGATAGTAAGCCTTAGCATGGGTGTGAGACAAAAAGAGAAACATCTAGAGTATCTTCTGGTGCCTTCTGATGAAAGCCTGAGGTGCCTCAACCCAGAACCAAATCAAAGCTTCAAGATGCATCAATGTGTCATGGTAAATTGATGGTACAATTGAAGCAGGGAAGATATCCATAAGTCAAATATCTTCCTAAAGTGGAAATCTGGGGGGAAAAACAGTAAATACACTTCTTAAAGCCTGTATGCATGTTGCTGGCATTCATCTTTTCCCAGGAGTTTCCAACATTGGAGCAGCTGAATATATGAGTCTTACACCTACATTCATACCACTTTCAGATGTGGTCTGAAGTAAATCTGGTAAAACCTTTTCTCAGATGTAATATTTTGACCATCCAGCTGGGTAATCCCCAAACCCTTTAGATGCAGCTAGTGAGTCTGTAGAGAAATTATTCTGCAGATATCTTTCAAATAGAGAAAAACTGTTCAAAATCATGCAACACATGGCACACATTTTTAGGATAATTTTTACTTCAGTTTCATCTTTCTTCTTTTGATAAAATACAATTTTAATTCCCATGAGATCTGAGTCTCATATCTCCTGAATATTAACTCATTCGAGTCATTCCCTTTTTAGTTTCTCTCCATTGATACTGGCTTTATATTTGCAAAAGTGCATTCACTTTCACAGTCAGTATCTAACTGTCATAGAAATAGGCAAAGCAGTAATCACTTTTTAGGTCAAGAAAAGAATGGGCAGAAGTAAAGTGACAAACCTCACAAAGAGTGGCACTTGCAAAATGGGAAATGGAAGCCATAATATCCATCAAAGAGACCCTTGTTTAGATACACAGGACCACAGGACTGGAAGCAATTCCCAGTTCCCTCTCTTTTTGGGCAATTATGCAATATATAGATACCACAAAATGTATCACAGTTTCAAGAAATCATAATGAGAAATTAGTGTCATCTTTGGATTTCTGAGAAGGAATTGCAAGAAAAGAGAGGGAAAAAAGGCAAAACCAGAAATATCTAGCAATGCCTTTCTCTGTTTATGAGAAATTAATTCAGGATGTAGTTACTGACGTGGATTTTAATACAGTGCCTATTCACGTATGCATAACATGAGTAGCTCCAAGTATAACCTAGCTGAAGAGTGATTTAATTAATAACACTCAAACTATAAGCTTTCATTTATAGTAAGACCCTCTGGGGCTTATTTCCTTACCTCACTGCTGGAATACAAAGGAGACTTGAAACTAGTGTAAATTACCTTTATACGTAAGGTATACATAGTGATATATAAGGAAATTTCATGCAGATGTAAATAAATGCATCTGTGTGTACATGGGGTGGAGATGGAGTGTGGGGTGGCTGTTCACATTAAGTTTAGCTGTTTGAAGAACATATTCTTAAATATCTTTTTTCTTGACTTATTTTTTTCCTTTTTATAAAAAGGAGCATGGCAAGATTTTCTTTTGCAGTTATTAGTAAAGATCTATTTATACAGTTGCCTTTCTAAATTATGAATTCAATCATCATCCCACAGATAAATGTTGAGTCATAAAGGCACATGTTGATTTAATATCTGAGAATGAGACTTTTGAGTCAAAGGACTGAACCACATTAGAAGTGCTGTGTTAGAAATGGTTAGGCTTTGAAACTTAATACTACAGCAAATAAATCTGACAATACGTTTTAAAATAGAGAAGAGAAAAAAACCCAAAAGATAAATGGCAGTCATGAAAGTATCATCAAAGTATTTTTTGACCAAACTGCTGCATATTTCAAAGGTGTATTATCAAGACAGTTTTCTGTTTGAGGGTCAAATGAATAACTTGTTCATCAGTGTAATAAAGCATGTTTTACTCCATGTGAATATATATGCTTTAGACAGAAATCAACAAATACCACCAATTTGCTAAGCTCTGAAGTTGGCTTAAAGAGTAGCAGGAATACGAATTATCAGAGGAGTTTTAGATAAAATAAATAGAGGAAGTGTTTTTTCCCAAAGTGAAACACATCGAATCCATCTAGAGGTGTGAATGAAATTGTATATACTTTCCATATTCAGGGCCAAACTTCAGAAGAAGATGACAATACATTTACATTTAAAATTTTCTTCATACAAAGTTTTGAATACCAATGTACCCAGAAGGATAACACTCAAACTGTGTACTTGGTAGTGGCACATGGAAGCCCAATCACTGTGAACCTATTAACTATGGCTATCCTGTACAAATCCATACGTAAAGAATTGTGCCATATGTAAAGACTCCAAGGATGCTATCTCTTCCTCTCACTATCCTCTTTAAATGAGACGTGGGATAAATCCCAAACATTTGTTTAGACTGTCTATTTTCTTAACCGCCTAACCTGCAGATTTGTTAATCCATAGGTGCTTCACTATTCAGCCTTTGAGTTCCTTAGGTGCTCAGATCCAGATGCTTAAACATTTTTGGAAATGCACATCCTAAGCAATGGCTGGTGTTCTTCCATCTGAAACTTCACTGCAATGCAACAGTAAGTGGGCACAGGCACCAGCAACCAATTCCTCAGTGAGGGCAGAAATTCAGCCCTGTGCTGAAGGTGTTTTGCCCTGTCTTCTGAATCATGGTGCTCTCACTGAAGAATCTGGAGACACAGGTACTGCTCAGCATGAAAACAGTTGAATCAGCATCACCCATATAATGGCAGAGAACGGTAACTGGAGATTGCGCCAGAGCTTCAAAGAAACAGCTCCAAGGAGAAAGGTTAATACTTAATATGAGCTGAATGAATCAAGCAGTGAAGGAAAAACATTGCTTACACAGACAGCATAGTCAGGGAGGAGCTACTATAGGTAAAACAAATGTGATGGTTTTCAAAGGTGTTTTCTTTTCACCACTAGATATTTATGGAGCTTTAGGTACCCTGGATTAATGAGACACTAAGGGTTTCTGTGGGGCAGGATCTAAGATAATTACATAAATTAGCTGGTTTGGGGTCCTCTGTGAAAGAGCACGAGGTGAACAGTGCCACTTTTCTGTCTATTTTCTCTTGCTTTTTTTCCCCCTCAAAGAAGAAATCTGATCATTAAATTTCCAATCTTACAGCACAGATGGATTGGAAAATTACTGGAATTTACCCACATGAGATTTTTCTGATCTTGCTGAATAAAACTGGGTCTACAGGTGATAGCACTGCATCTACCCAGAGATTGGAAAACTAACCTTAGCAGGTAATAGCTGGATTTCAATTGATGAAAACCCGTGAAGCAGTGGTGTTTTTTTGACAGATGTTCTGGAAATATTATGACGAACTTTTTCTACAATGGCAGAAATTTTGAAGATTCAAGGGCTGCAGTGATTGTAGGCCCAGTTTCCAAGGAATTAAACCTCTAAATGTATTGATAACCCTATAATCTCTGGGACACACTGTGTTGCAACTCTTTATAATCTGTCATGTTAAAAAGCACATCTAGGCCAGTGCTGTCACAGTCATATTTTTAGGAAGCTTCTTATTTAAAAGTCACATTTATCAATGGGTTTTGCTGTCTGAATAGTCATTTGTGAGTGAAAAAGGTGATCACATTTTCTTTTAAGAGACAGCAGATTTGTTTTAAAAATTCTCAGATCAATTTTCCTTCCTTTTCATGCTTCCATTTGTAGTGAAAGGCACCGACCATAGCTTCCTTTAAAATACAAACAAAAGGTAATAGTTGGTGGAACTAAAAAAGAATGAAAAAAGATCTGATCCCAACTACACTAGATACTGTGAAGTTTATTGTCTGTTCAATGTGAAGAAATATCTGGTTGTCTTAGTTTTATTCAGAGTTTCGGATTACCTTTATTCAACATAATAAGTAAAACCATGCATTTGCTTTTCAAGGAACATTAGAAATTGTTCTAAAAAGGCCTTATTAGTTCTGCTTTTCCAGTTCTCAACAGTGTGACATTATGAACAATGATAGCTTTTACAGACTTAGTAAAATATGTTATTGTCCTTGATGACAAGCCCTGGCAAGCTGCTCTGTGTGTTTTTACAGAGCATAATGTCAAAACTTTCTTATACAAAGCTCGAGGACCTGTACAGCAGGCAGAGATTAGTAAATTCCCACCGTAGCTGTTTACAGATTTGCAACTTGTGTATTCACTTGTGGGGCGTCACGGTTGTATGTTGAACATCCATAAATCAGAAAGCTCTCTGGCCTTGTTATGGAAATATGACAATTCTGCTCGGCACCTGCTCCACCCTCTATTTCTGTCACTTGCCAGAATGACAGCGGGCTATAAACGTCTCCACATAGTAGGGCCCCAGCTCTGATTCAATGGAATTAAATGACCTTGGCCAAGATGATATTTTTGATGTGAAGAGCTTATCCCATTCTTCATGCAAAAGAAGCAGGGCTCTAAACCTGAGTGACAGAAGTCAAATAATCTTGAAGAAAAAAAATAAAACAACATTGACTTTATTTTAATATTTCTTTTCCAAAACACTGAAGTTTTACCAGGTAATTGCCCAACACAAATATTTATGAATGTCAGACCACAGAGTTTTATAACATTTGCTCAGAGAATAACATCTCTTAATGAATTCTACCATGCACATGGGACTCAGGTCTTTAATGAATAGGTCACTGTGATTTCTAGAGATGGCTGTCACTTTGAGATATGAGAATCATTTCTTTTTAGTGAAGAGGAGCTTGGATATGTGCATATTTAGGGGTTCTATTTCCCACAACTTTAGACCTTTCAAGAATGATGCAGAGCCAGGGCTAAGATTTAGGAGATTTCAGGTGTCGTATCACTGAGATTCCCAAAGATCAGGAGAGTACAAACACACAGACACAGACACAGACACAGACAAAAAAAAAAAAAAAGGAAAAAAAAAAGGAAAGCCAAACACATACAATTTCCCCTACAAATTAGTTACTTCTGTGTTACTGCCTGAGTTCTGAAGCATCAAATATGCAGTAATTTTTTAAGTGCATTTTTCCTTCATGGCTCACTTCTTGTTTATTCTTTTCATAGGTTTCGCCCTTTGACAAAATTTCATGTAACGATACATCATTGTTACCGTGTAATATAATTATTTAAATGTAGCTACATCTTTTACCTTCAGGTTGTTCTTTCTAATCCTGTATGGGATGAGGAAAGCAAACATCATTACCATGTACGGAAGAACTTGATCTTGATTTTCCAACAACGATCTCATACATAGATGGGTACCCACAAATATCTAAGGAAAACTAACCTTCAAAAAATCAACACTATATCACAAAGTTTTACTTGCCTCAGCACAGAGAACTGAGTTTCTGATGCAGCTGGGTATTGCCTTAGTTCCCTTAATTTGGCAGTGGGAGGCAGCGTAGGGGCAGGCCATTACTGATCATGACTTGGGAACTAGACTAGACTTCAATAGACTTCAAACTCTGAGTTACCAGCTTACCAATCTTTTTTTTTTTTTTTTTTTTTTTTGGCAACAGAAAACACAACAGAAGGATAATGCAAAAAATGAAAGTATTTCTCAAATCCAATTTAATAGACTTGTTGAACTACTGAAGGTCAGTTGTAGATCGTGCTTTTATGGTACAGAGGGACAAACATATTTACTGCAAATTTGGAAACAGTTCCTTCACGTACAATGAAGATGAACATGGCATTATAGTCTATAGAATACATTTTTTTAAATAGAAAAATTGTAAGTATTACAATGTTTGGGGCATCACAGGATGTAGAAATGAAATAAACATTATAAAGTATTTTAAAGCGAGACTGAAAGAAAAATTGGGGCACTTCCCCCACCCCCCCTTATTATTTTTAATTAATATGACTTTGTTCCTGGTAAATTAAAGATAACGCAATATAACTTTAATACAAAATACAAATCCTTTGTTCAAAATTCAAATGGTTCAAGTTTGTGTGAACCTCTGCAGAATGTATTTGAAATGAACTGATTTCAAATTCAAGGACTTTATTCCAAAAACATCACCTCAATCCTGCAGCAGAAAGGTGCTTGCAAAGACTCTCACCCTCTTTTGTTCATTTTGTGACTTTCACCTTTGCATTCTGCACATTTGCATCTTGCACAATACCTGAAGCTATGCAAAGAAATAATATTTTGAAACACCACATCACACAAAATATTTAGGGTTTTGTAACAAAGTCTAATTTCAGCAATCAGTGTAAAACATGCGATTGGAAAAAAACACATAACACAAACTCATGTGCAGATTTATAGTCAGGAAATACGTGCAAAAATGGCCAATGATTTTAATCCCAGCCTGCCTTCTTTAGAGCTAACACAAAAGGCAGGGACAACAGCAGATGATTACCTTAGTCAAACAGCAATCTGAATAAATAAATACAGAACTGAAGGATGGAACAGCCAACTTTGTCCTTAAATAATTAGCTTCTTGCTATTCTTTAGTCAACCCTTGCAAATCTTAGAGTGACCTATAGTAGACTTTCTAGTAAGAAAAAGCTTCCACTGGTCAATATGACTGGTAGCACTGCTTAGGACTTGTTCTCTTGGCTGTCAATGTTCTTTACGGGTTTGACTACGATGAAGCAACATCCTCTCATTTCTGCAGAGGCATGAGTAGATTGTAGCAAATTCCTTGGGTAACTTGGTGCACTAAATCATTCCCTTTCGCATGAAGAATACTATTCAGCTTCTGTCTCCTCTCAGGAAACAGCTCGCATTTTGAAGAAGAGCTTTTTATTCAAATAAACACCAAACAATAAACTGGCTTTCCAAAAAGGATGCTGTCTTAAAGTGGCAGTGACATCCTGTGCCTTAATCCACTCCCCTGACTCAAGCAATAAAGTGACAAATGAAATCAGTGGCTGTTGAGAAATAACCATGTTCAGTTCAACTGGATACACATACACACTTCCTTTGAACAAATTTGTCCTTTAAGCAGGTATTCTTTAAAGTTACAGTGTCAGATTGAAAGTTATAAAACCCAACAACAACAGAATTCCCAGCAAGAAAAAAATAAAAATAAATGTATGGCTAGAGAATAAATAATAGATAAAGCTGGCAGCTGATCAGCTGATATACCAGATTAGTTCCACAGAGGCATCTGAAGAGGTGTTTCTGAGCGTGTCAGCTACACTTGTGCTCGCAAAACCCACTGCAATATTCTGTGGTAATGGCTCTAAATGCTGTTGGAAGCCAAATTGTTATATCTATTACTGTGGAATACTGCAGTATTTGTTTTTAATAAGTGTTATGTCTAGAATTCTCTCCAGTGTGTTCGTGTTCAGAAAGGCTAATCAATAGTTACTTTACTTACTCTATTGAGTTTCAGCACATTAATTAATGTATCTCTCAGTAATCATGACAAACCTCATCACTGGATCAAAGAAGGGAATTTGAAATTGGTTTTATTAACAATGAAGCTGTTTCTCCTTTCTCTCTTATGACCTTATCCAATGAGAACAGAAGTATAAAATGCTCCCAGGTCAGAACTGTAGCTTTATAAATGCATATGATCCAAGTAAAACTCTCTCTATCGCTTCTGTTCTTAGCTTTACATTTTGTATCAATGGATAAAAGCATAATTATTGAAAAAGGCCTGATACAAAGGGAATGGAACTTATTCTCTTGTCTTCAAAAAATTTGGGATTAAACCTGGGGTTTTTTTTATTATTTTTCTCTGTTTTCTTTTTAAAGATTGCATGATGTGCACGGTTTTTTTTAGTACTGATTATACTATGGAATAGCACACATCAGGCAAAAGTTTAATGCTTATGTGGTTTAGTTCAACACATTGATGATTTCTAACATTTCCATTTCCTGAATTATTGTTTTATGACTTAAAACACTATTTCTTGACTACATACATACAAAGTGACAGCAGAAGTCGCCACTGCAGGTTTATGAACTGGGACTTTGTTGTAAATCAGTATTGAAAATCATGGCAGTTTGCCACGTTAATTTAGATTTCTGAGTGCCAGACGGGAGTTGCTGTTTCCCAAAGCAGTTTTCTCCTTGATTTCCTTAAAAAAAATAATAAATAAGTAAAGGAAGTCTGTTATCTCTCATGAGCCATATTCGCACTAGATTCTGTGGCAGTAGCTGGTGTTGGTGAGATACTCATTTCAGGAACTTGTTGCCAGAGCCCTTATGGAGCAGCTGTACCCAGAAAAGGTGTGCAGTGAGAATTGGAGAAAGCCTGTTTATTTTATGCGCCTTTCAAGTTGTCATTGTGTTAGCATGTGCTCCTTCTCCTCTGCATGTGGAAGCTGCCAGGGCAGGTTCCTGAGAGTTAGGATTGTTGAAAAAGAATTTTTAGCTGTGGTGAAATCAAAGGTTCCTCTCCTAGGCAGGCCCTACTAGAGCTTAATCCTGGATGAATTTGATCTGTTGAGTGACTTCATGGGCAAATCAAATGTTTAAAATGGAAACTATAGCAGAACATCAGCTCTGGAAACCTCTTACACTGAATAAATCCATATCCAGACATGAGCTCGAAAACTTGGGGTGTTTTGCATTGTTTAAGGTACCTGGATTTCCATTTAACCAGTATTTAGGTTATAAAAAAATTATAATTTTCACCTACACTATACTTTTGTGGATCAAGTAAAGTAGAGAAAATGAGAAGGTGCAGTTCTAAGATGAAGCATCCATACAGAATATTACTTGTTAACAAATCCTTGTAAACCGTTTCCAATTCTTCCTTTCCTCTCTGTTTTCAGCTTGCTTGCTAGGCAAAATAAACCAATGCTAAATACTGTAAAAAAAATGACACCTGAGTTACTGAAAACCTCTGCTTTGAGACATTCCTCTCAGATGTCACCACACTGTGGTCTTGCAATGCACTTTGTTTCTCTTTTTCTTGCAGTGTGCAAATTCTGTTGGGTTGTCTAGTCTACTTAAAAAGTCACCGGGGTTGCCACTTTTGCTTCATTACTGAACTATGACAGAAGTTCGCTAAATTTCTGCTACTTACATGTTTTCTTGTTGTGGTTCTTCTGAAAAAAATCACTGCTAGTTGTACTAGCAGAACAACTTCTTGAAATTATTCAACTCCATTGTAATTCCTGGAGGATCAAGTACCAGAACTTTTCCCCTTTCCATTTTAGAAATGAGTTTGAAATATCTTTTCCCATCAGACCAGTGCCCAAACCAGACAAGAAGCTCTGTTCATGAACCGCTGCAAATACTGTTTTCTAAAATAGATTGCTGAAATGATCTTATAGAGAAGGTTCTCATTCCTTTTTCCCTGGCAGAATTGCCTGTAAGAGACAAAGTTAGTGCAAACATTTTAATGTCCCACTTCCCTCTTCTTTTTTTTCCCTCTCCTTTGTTTGGCAGTGACTTAGGCATATTTTTCGGTACTCAATGTGAAAGAAGGAAAACATTTTCCTGTGTGGCATCCCTGTAAGCGACATAGCAGTTTTAATCTAATCTGGGCCCACATAGGGTCAGATCCTTCCCTCACTGCATTTTGGATTTTGCTTTTATAGAAATAGACTTCCCTTCTGACAATACTATAATATAATAAATATAACACAATATAATATAATGCAACTCCACTTCATTTCAAAATCTGAACATATCACCATTCAATAAAAACCAATAGAAGACAAAATGTGTCATTATAATGAATGTCATTAACTGCAAATTAAACAGCACGCAGTACATCCTGATTTTGTTCCTCTGAATCACAAGAACTGAAAAAGTAATAATCACTGTTTTGTTCCTCTTCTCCTTTTTATTTCTTGGAATTTTCCAACTGTGTTTCTCTTTTGCAATTCATGGTTATTTTCACAATACAAAAGATGTTTAACTAAGAAAAAGCCTGCAGTTCTGAACTGAGGCAAACATCTGAATGTCACTCAATAATAAAACAAGATCAACCTAAGGAGCTGCTTTTATCTGTTTAGCAATGTGAATGAGAGTTAGTCTATTCCCAAATGAAATGGATGCATGACAGTACTGCCATACTGAATTGAAAGCTTGGATGATGAAGGTTTAATTGTTTTCACTCTTGTAAAATGTAACTTAAGAACAGAATTGAAGACGATTGGAATAGATAAACAAAAATATGTACGTACTTTCAGGGCCGTGTCAATTTTTCTGCAGGTAAGGGGGTTGCTTAGCATACTGAAAATATGAGGAAACTATGAAAAGCTTTCTTACCTTTGTCACTTTTGGGGCTGAGCTGAATGAACAGAGTTCTACAAAACAAAAGAGGCAGTGACTTGACTCACAACTGGACCAAATCAAATTCACTTTTGCCAACAATATTTGCCACAAATTCAGGTTGCTGTTTTTTCTATATACAACTGCTGCCTCTGCACTTTTTGTGATTCAGTATCTTTATGATAATTATTTTTATTCTTGGTAACTTATCACCAGATTCCTTCCACAAACAAACAAGTCCAAGCCCACTGGTGTTTGTTATTTTGGTTTTTTATCATAACAATGTAAGCATAGCTGTAACAAGTTAGATGAAATATCCATTCAGTTTAGCATATCTCTCTGACAATATCAACACAGAATGACCTAGGAAGAACATAGGATGGCCCTAGGAACATCCAGGATATATTTGAGAAATGGGTGAAGATGTACCATACTCTCTGCCATCAACCTCCTTCTTTTCCATAGTAAAAGGAACTTTGGCTCCTCTAAACAGGAGCCTTTATTCAATCCAGCCCATTCCTAAGCAGAATAAGAACACGACTAAGCCTGCAATGCAATGCAATGCAACGCAGTGCCATGCACCACATACATATCCAGCTATAATGCAGTTTTGAATTGTTACTTTAATAAACATACTTGTCTTCCTTTGTTCTTTTCCTGTTTCTTTCCTATGGGAAAGGGGAGCATTCCCATATATATCTTTGTTTCCTACCAGCAAAAAAGAAAAAAGAAAGAAGAAAGAAAAAAAATAATGAAAAAAGGCTCAAAAAATGGGGAACCATACAGCAGCTCGATAGACTGACTCACTGTCATTTCATGGCTAGGGGAAGTACCTGGAGCCTGGGCTGAAAGATCTACTGTGGGCTGCACAGTCCGTAATCACTAGCAACCATTATCCTGGCCATGCACCATTGTGCTCTGAAGGTTTCAACAGAGTTACTTCTGCTTTATGCCTCTATATTTAAAACATCAACAAACAAACAAACAAACAAACAAACATATATTTGAAACATCTGCTTTTAAAATATATGTTTTTAGAATGTACAGGTTTCATCCAAGTTCTCTTGAACTTGATTATTAACATGCCTTATTCGTAAGTCTTATGAATACCACAAAATATTTCCAACCTAGGTTGTGTATTGCACAACTAGATCTTAATTTTCCTTGTCACCTCTGCAATTTTTTCTGTATAAACTTTCTTCTATCTAAGAGTTCTGCTCTTTGTGTAAAGCCTTTTCTACCAGCTTAATTTATTTGTAGTTTAGTGGGAGATGTGGTACTACTAGTGAATTATTTTGAGAAGGACTGCCTAAAAAAACCTTCCAAAAATTCTGTCACATCTCCTCTTATTTATGAGAATATTCTCATTACTTCTAGATATCTCATGTTAGAAAGAATAAATTGCCCCCTGTGCCAGCGAACTTTTTATGAAAATTCAGAGATTTTTCCTCTGACTATTGTATCATACTCACGGTATGCGTTTAGGGGAATTATATTCTAACAAAGGAAAGCTCGGCTTTCTTTCCACAAATATGAAAACAAATGATCAGGTTGCTAAAGATGCCATTTTAAACACCAATGGAAAGCCTGTGCTTCTGGATGTAGGGGGTTGGGTCCCGTTCGGGTGTATTGCCAGAAAATCATGAATGACAACGCAATCCATCACAACGAAGAAGCACAGATCTTGCATGTACACACTTCCAGAAAGAATGTCAAAACCCCCATGGAACAGGGCAAAGCAGACAGCTGTACCAGAGGGTCCAGATGGAGGAGAGCAGAACAAACATCAGTGGGAAATAAGGAAACACTATCTTGTCTCTTGTACCAGGGCTTGTGTCAGTGGTGTTATCCAATTGCTTCATGTAGTTACTGATAATGTACTAGTTAATCCCTGTTTTTTTCTGCTTAAGGAGTTTGGTCTAAAGTTTAGCAGACTGCTATGGAGTTCAATGGCTCTGGAATAAACTTGGCTGGTAAGAGAAGCCTTGGGGCTATGAGTGGCAAGACCCCCATGGAAACTCTGTGTGGATATAGAGCCATAATGACATGCACTTCTTCAGACCTCTTAATAACCAGCATCTTGATTTTTAATTGTTCTTTCTCCATATAAAAGCATGCAAACATCTGGGTTTTTTTTTTTTTTGCTGAGCTGCTCCCAGCCAGAGGATGCTCAGACTTTACCCTGCTTTTAAAGTATTGTTCATCCAACTCACTTTGAACTTTAAAGCTTTTTACTGAGATAACAGGATCTACAGTGTGAGATCAAGCTTAGAAATCACAGCTTGAAATGCCCATCCAGGGGAAGTCATGCAGAAAATGAAACATATCTGGCAGAACAAGACTATGGTTGGAGTGACAAGACAAAGTCAAGGAAAAGGGCAATGAGGAGAACCCCAGACAGGAAAAGGCTCCCTGGTGTTACTGGGAGAGAAGAGGGTAAAGGTACGGGGAAAATGAAGAGTTAAAACCCACCTAGCAAGGATGAGATTGAAGCATGTGAACAATCTCATCTCCCTGCTCCCCCCTCCTCCCAGTAAAGGTCATTCTGTGTGAAAACATTTTCCTGTCTCTATGTCTTTGCTTTTATTTTGGCCTTTATGTGGGGGAATTTTGTCTAGGTGCAATTGTGTCTGTTTCAGACTGTTCAATCTCTTAGCTGTCTCCTAAAACAAAAAAAAAAAAAAAAAAAAGAAAGAAAAGGAGCAGAGGGAGACAGTAAATTTAAAAATTTAACACTGGTTGTGTGGTACTGGATTACACAGAAGTTATAACATGGGCAGAAAAGGTCTTTTCATCACCGGCATTTTTCAACTTGCCTCATATCCCTTAATGAAGTGCTTCCACAGAAGCATCCCAAAATGCTCCGCGTTCCCTATGGCCACCAGCCCCTCTCTCTGTCCGCAGAGCTGTGCACCTTGCTGTCTCACAGGCAACATTTGTCTGTGAGTTCTAGTCCCCTGATATAAGAAAATTCATTGCACAGTCATCCTTGAACCACTGACTCTCAGTCAGTGTCTCTTTACTGGCACAGCTCAAAACTGGGATCTAGTCAGAAAGCCCATCTATCCCATAACAAACCTCCTAAGCAGATTCTTCCCTAGTACTCTGACACCACTGACGAGAAAACAGGATAAGGAAAAGCGAGCCACATCAAATATGCAGTTTTCTCCTCTCATCCTCCATGCCTGGACTGCAGGTTTTGCTAATAATTATACATATATTTCAGTAATGCTTAACTCATTCTGCTTAGCCACAATAAGAGACACCACCTCACTGAAAAGGTTTGTGCTGATGTGTTCTTCACAACTGGAAAGATAAAAATGCAAACAGGAAACAAATTTTATGTAAAATCGAACAGATGCCAGTGATTTAAAGGATGAGTTTAGAGAATAGGAGGAAACTATTTTGACTTCTTTTACACTGTGCTGCTGATGTGATCTCACTTGGTGATAAAGCACTGCTGTAGCAGTAAGCAGAACATACTTTTACAGGTTGTCTTCCTGCATTTTTTGATTATCAGGGTAGTCCTAGTGAAATAAACAAAACAAAGAAACGAAAACTCAACAACAACAACAAACCAAACCAAAAACCCCAAACATGTTTCATGCGTATCCAGAAGAGATCAAGACTTCTGGTATTTATGACTGGAGCTGTGCATGCCACTATGACTAGATGAAACAGCAATATAAGTACAAAGCAGTTTCCTCATATGACCAAGAGTGTGCTGGGAGCACTAATAGACAAGAGGCGCAACTGTTCCCTCATTTAATTAATCTTTTGAAAGCACAAAACCAGCTTACTATTAGAACTAAGTCTTGCAAGGCTTTTAGGCAATGAGCTTCTATGAATAATAACTTACAGAATGTTTCAAAGCAGTTTTGATAACTTTTTGTTTGAAGTACCATTTACGCTTAATGAAGAATAATATATAAAAGTTTTTCAGTATTTTATTTAGCCAACAAAATTTCAGGGCAAAACTCCCCATATTCACATAATACACAAAGATACACAAAATTAATGTAGGTGATTCGAAAACAAGAGAATTGAAATGACACTTTCCATCAACTCCAGCTTATTTCAGTTTTTGGAAAATAAATAAATTAAAGTAATAAAATTGTGAATAGTATATGATAATTTAAAAAAAAATATTTTTGCAAACTAAGTATTAGCTCTTTCATACTGTTCTTAAGTACTTAAATCCAAACAGGATTATTCTGTGTTAATTGACAGCAGGATACTAATGGTGGTTCTAAAAACTTTACCTGTCTCAAATAAATAACTTTCAGGCAACCTTTAAGTTACTGGAAGTGTTGAGAAAAAAAGATTAGATTTAAGAAAAAACCTTTTTTCCTTGAAGGAGATTTTCTGCCCTTAAGTGCGGAAATTGCACTGAATAGCACTAAGTTGTTATAAAAAAGACCTTTCTGTACTTCCAGCAGGACAGATAGAAACATAAGGCTTTAGGGCAGTATGAAGGCGACTAAATGATCTAAATTGTTCTTATAAGTTACTGAAGAAAAAAAAAAAAAGATAAAAAATAAAAAACTGAGAATAATGTCTCAAAATAGAATCCCATTTTTTCTTGGTATATGGCATTTTATTTTACAGCTTTCTTTCTAAAAAAGACTGAGAATGCTCGTCTACAAATTTTACACCTACATATATTAGAGTATAAATGTAATATTTACATCTGAGTATTTATTTTCATGGATATTAACTTATTGACATGAAACTATGTGTAGATATAAATATATGAATGTGCTATTTGTGAGTGTGTGTGTGTACATGTCTGTATATATGGATAGATATGTATGTGTCTATTTTTTTAAAGTTTCATACAAAGACACAAAAAGCATAGCCTTTGTATGATACTTAAAAAAAATAATCACACTGCCATTATTGCTTTGTCTAATTTCAGACTCTTCTCAGCATATGTTCCTGTCGTCTGTCTGCATTGCCACTTAGAAATAAGAGAGAGAGACAGATTCTTAAAAAAAAAACAAACAAAAAACCCCAACCTAAACCTAGAACATCTCGTTTATTCTGGTTTCATTTTTCATTTTAAAAAATCATTAAAAATGACATTGTCCTCTAATTTTTGCTCTATGCAGCAGCTGCCATTGTCAAGCTGTTGTCTTTGTTACAGCATTTTTTGTGAGAGAGATCGCAAGCCCACGTTTGGTTTGGGTTTTTTTTGTTTCGTTGGTTTTAAATATGACAGCTTGCTTTTAGTTTGAAACAGATTTTAATGTAAGCAACCTCTCTTTTTAACCCTCATTTCTCTTTTAAAAATTCCACTCTTGAAGAAGAACAGAGACAGATGCATAGCTGGAGAATTTGCAATAACTTCATCTGATCTACACCAACTGAAACTGTGGGGTGAAGGAATAATACCAACAGTCTCTGGATTACATCGAATGGTGCTTTAACTTGGATGATGTAAGGAAGGCAGTCAACATACAAACAATAACTGATCTACTCTTTCTTCAGTTTAGGCCTATTTGCCTGATGTTTCGCAAAGCTGGCTATATTTCCAAACACAAAGGGAAAAAGATGCTTTTAAAATCTTTTTCTCCCCTATCCAAGATCAAGGGCAGAAAGTAAGGGAGGAAAACTGTCCAGCTAAGTGGGACTCTCAACATACGCCAGTCTGGGTTCAGAAACCTGAATTACGTGAACAATGCAGCAACAGCAGATATCTAATGTCAAACTTCCAGGGCAAGAGTATTTACTAGTGATCATTCCCTGTATCTAAATTTTCTCACAATTAACACTTCTGAAAATCAGATTTTCAGAGGTCATATATTTAACAATTTTTTTTTTGTGCTAGTATGAGCCCTGGTAAGGTAACACAAATTAGGGCTATCACATTTGTGCAACACAAATCCTATTGACACATCTTCAAATTACAAGCAAACTTCTGCATTTGCATGTGGGAAACAGAAGTTTTGTATCTTCTCATATGCTGGTCCAAATTAATACATTCCAACTTTAAAAATTTAATTTGAATTTTTAAGTTAGGTGTGTACTTTCTCACCTGAGATTTGAAAGGTCCTCCAGGAGGATTTTTTCTCTTCATTGTAAATATATGGGTCCATGGACAGCAACACTCAACTTCACTGACTAGAACTAAAATTAAATGGGATGATTCATGGATCTCAGTCTGCATTCTTTCATCACTCTTTCCTCAGCATACACTTCTGTAATTGATCTACATTCCATTACAGGATAAAATATTCGCAGCCCTTAGAAATCTATATTAAAAACCTTGCACACAACAAAGCACAAAAAATGTATATTTTCTGAAATCACATCAATTGCTGAAAATGGTTCTCTGCATGATCCTACAAACAGTTTATACTGGCATAATTCAGAGACGTACAAAAAAAGGAAGAAGAATGGAAGGAAGGTTGAATTTAATCTTTATTGCCATTTAATTCCTTAATATACAAAATTACCATCTTAGGGCATGCAACTCCATTAGTCAAAAATTTTCTAACTTCCTCTCCACACTGACTAGATTTCCTTCAACTGGAAAACAAGAGAATGAATATGTTCATTATGTAAATTAAGGCCAAACTGATTTTTCAGTGGTCCATTTAAAAAGAGCCTTTTCTGTATGAAATACCCGTCAAACTTCAAATGTATACTTCATGAGATCCATCTAAGACTTCTGCTTCAAGGTATAAAATCTACTTACAGAGTTTTCTGAAAGAGAAGTGTCTGAAGCACAGTTTCCTCCTCTTTGTAAGAAACAGAGATTTTTAACAAATTTAACTTCTTTTTTGCTCCCCAGTATGAAGTTAATTTTACCCTGGACATGTATTTATAAGTTCAAATCTGTCTGCAACCACAGTGATAGCAGCTAAGAACACCATAATACACCAAACACATTTCTGCATGTGTTATCTGTGTATGGATATACATGCATATACCACATTTAACAAGATAGCTGAATGAGAAATCTATGTATCTTTTTATCTCTGATGTCTTGGGTCTCAATAAAAAGCTAATCATATCCATTATGTATATTGCACATCAAGTCCTATTTACAAGGACACATATATATTAATCATGTTGCATGATAGAGTGATTCCCAAGAATATCATCTTTTTATATATATAATCTGTAATGGGTAGCTCAGTTTACAGCTGATGTTTAATTAGGACCTTGCAGTTGCAATAAACTTTTTTTTTATTGCACTCAGCCAAGGTACAGTATAATGAAATGTAAGTGACCCAAACTAAATGGAAGCACTGAAGTAGATAATGTGGCAATATATCAAGTAAAATACACTGATTCTGCAGTCAGTTCATGCCCTAATGGCAGAAAAAGGGTTTGAAAACCACTTTAACCATAAGTAGTGTGTTTATGTATTATTCACAGTAGCAAATAATTGCAAAATGTCAACATTTCATTTTCCTCTTAAGAATTTCTTTTGATTAGTGACCTAATTAACCATTAAAAAGGGAAAAAGGGGTATGTATTTTTATTTTTTATTTTTAAACTCTAAATATGAAAAAGTAGGAGTGTTTCTTACTAGAGAGTAATTTATGGTCTTAAAATGTCACAGTCAACATTAATAGTCTTTAAGTGATCAGAAATAAAATAAATAAATAAATAGCCCGCTGTCTTCATTTTACAGAGTGTTTTTTCATTATGTATGTATGTATATATGTATGTATTTATGTATTATTATTAACATGAGGTAAGAAATACAAATATTTCAACAATTCTCTGAGGATCTCCCTCCCTCACCACTTTTTCACAGAAATTCTACAAATTATCTACAGGAAATAGTGGAAAAAGCAGCCATAATCTGCATATGCCAGTGTTACGTGTTCTCAACTATCAGAGACCTCCTGTTCAGCATACTAAGCTTACAATATAAACAATGAAGTAAGGCTGGATTTAGGACCTAGTTCTTTCACCAAATGATAAATGGGGACAAAAAATTACAGATGTTCACAAGTTTCTTTAATATGATTATCAGCCACCTGCAGGTGGCTCTCCTTAATTTAACACGTTAGTAGATATTTTTATTATTGTCATTACTCTTTTTCTGTTTGTGTAGCAGTCCCTAGGATGTATGCTTTGGACCATGACTGCCCGGTTCTAGACTCCACACAAATACAGAGCCTCCAACAATATTCTTTACCCTAGCGTGTCCCCAAACTGAGACCAAAGTCACTGAGCAAGGAATGTGACAGAGAGTTTAGAAACTTTATCTACAGTATAGTTCTGTATCTAGTTGCCACAAATGATGCCTACATATAAAATATAGACCCTCAAAATTGCTTCTGAGAGGTGCTTAAATTTCTTAGGAATTAATGAAGTTGACTGACGACCAAGACCACAACTCCAGGTATGAGCAGAATTATACTATGTATGAGCAGCTCTGCATGCAAACTTGTGAAGATTACCAGTTATCTCCCCACTTCTCACCTTTTATACCCATTCTGAAAGAAAATCTTGTAGCATGACTATTAGTATATGCCTTCCACAATAAACTAGTTGGACCAGATGATCTGAAAGGTCCCTTCTGACATAGGCAATTCTATGATTCTATGATTCAGTGCTGACAGTATTACATGTTTTCATTAGATAATTTCCTGGCATGTAGTATTCTGAGATGCAGATCGCTGTTCTACTAAACTGCACAGAAAAAATTAATCCCGAGGCTCCATTCTTCCTGAGTGAGTCCTTATCATTATATTACAGTTTTTGGTTTGCCTTCTCATAAAGTGTTTAAAAATTATACCCTAAGCAGAATATCCACAACAGATTGGATGGAGAAAGACCTTTAAAGAGGTAGTGCTTAGAGCTTGGCATGCTGGAGAACTCAACTGAGTCCCTGCTCAATTTTCTCATTTCTAACAACACACACACACACCCCCCATTTTTTAGTACACATATCTTGTTCAGCCGTGGTAAAAATATCAGTCTATCTAATTCAAGCTGGAGCTTCCATTGAATTCAATGGGCTTTATATCAAGATTCAGTCCTGCTTAACATCACTTAAGGAGTCTACAGATGAACAAAACCCCCTTTTTTCATGGTGACTCCTTCTTCAATGCTACAGATGAAAATCCAGGCACCTGTTTAGAAAACTATTGATTATTTAGTTCATATTAATCCACTGTTGGTGGACTGTGGACTAATAATCTCTCAAGAAGTTTCACACTTGAAATTTCTGGTATGGCTCACCACATGCTAGATATTTAATAGAAATTGTATCCCTTCTACCATTATGTAGACATTTTTCTCTATATAAGTCAGTACCCTCTGGACTTGTCCACGTACATAAGATAAAATACAAATGACTTTCAGGCCAAAAAATTTAAAATAAAGGCCTTTCCATCTTATCATATTTAGCTTTTGATTGAAATATGAAAACATAGCAAAATGTCAGACAAACCTCTAAAAGTAAACTTCCTGGTTTGCCAAGTCCCATCCCCACAAAAAAAGGAGAAAAGGAGGCACACCAAAATAAAATGATCTTATTAAAGATTAGCTTAAAACCATTTGCATTTGATATCTGTTGACTCTTAGAGAGTTCAAAATAACATTTACAGCTCTTGCTTTGAACTCTAGTTAAAAAAAAAATGCATATCCTATCTCAACTTTATTATTGAGGTTTAATTTGTTACAGTATATTGCTGCACTAACTGTCCATTAGTGAAATGAACACATTACTAATGAGGTAAAGAACATTAGTTTAAAACCATCTTCCCTCAGGTCTATGCTAATGCATAAACCTTGTGTTTGTTGCGGGATGTGGAGGTGCAAATCATGATTTACTGTGATTCAGTTCATAAGATAAGGCAAGGTAACTTGACCATGTGTCTGAATGCATAACTGTTAATGGATTGACCATCCAAATATGGTTTGCAGATGTTTGGATAACACAAAAACTTGTGTTGTAGGATAACTTCAAATGTTTCGTCTATCCTATCTGTGTTTGGTTTACAGAAAGTGGGGAGGAGTAAGTGTCAAAGAATTTTGTCTAAATTACCCAAGCCCATTCAGTATCGTCTATATTATGTAATTGTTTAATGACATAACTTTGCAATATGCAGAAATTTACCTTGGGTCATTTATGTTTACATGAGTGAGCTCCTATTCAATTAATGTACATACTCTTATTTAAATTCTCTATTCTCATATAAGAATTTCTTAAAGTTTTCTTTCCTCTTAGGAAAGTTTTCTTTCCTGGAGAGGATCAGAGAAAGGACAAAGTAAATGAGACATTCCTAATGTATCGGGTAGCAAGGAGTGAGATAAGTGATAGGAAGAATAAAGAGACAAAAAGTGGTTTCTGTAAGGATAAGCAGAGAAAAGTGCAATGCCATGTATAATTTGTTTTAAAACACGCACACACACAACCCAGCTAAATATATTTATGTTTACTGCCCTAGAAAAATGTTCCCCTTGTGCCATAATGCATTGTCTCCTGAATGGTAGCAAAGGTTTTATGCCTACGGGACCTTGGAGACTGAATCAATGCAATGCTCTGCTCTGAAATGTTTGGGGAAAAAAAAGAAAAAAAAAAGCAGGATTTTTATGGACAGATATGTGCCTCATGCACAGTTTGTATCTGCAGAGCAAAAAATAGCTGTTTATTTCTTTGTAATGCAAACAATTTGGCAATCTGTTTTGCAGTGTGGTCCCAGGAAGAGCAGTGATGGCACAGCTGAGATAATGAACTGTAGTGACAGGATGGGAATAAGTCCCCATGGGGGAACTTTTCTTGGTGTATTCCACAAGGAAGAAAATACAGTTGGAACCAGACCCTAACGTATGAGGCAGGCAAGAGTTGAAAGGGCCCAATTTTCACATGTGCTCGTGTGAAAATAGCACCTCATGTAGGTACTGCACCCTCTTCAATGTTGCTGAGAAGCAACTGAAAATAGATTTTTCTCTCAAGTCAAAGGTTTTAAATTTCTGCAATTATCCCACCAGTTTCGTCACTTTTGATACAAATTAAGTAATGTTTTCTCCACTGTGCACCATACTGAAGTGCTTATTATCAGATCTGCACATAAAAAAAGCTTAGGATATAAGCACCCGAGTCCCAAAGGGGCATAGCCAACTTACAGAAAGTGGATCTAGGACAGGTCTCAGGTGGTTTCAGATGCATGTGTTATCCAGAGTAGTAGAAGAGCTGCAAACATTAGCTTGAAGTGTATTTTCATCAAAGGACAGTGTTCAAAAGAATCCAAAATGTTTCACGTATGCTTCTTGATTTTTAAAAAACTTCTGCTGGGAAAGTCTCTGAGGTTCAAGATATCTAGTTACATCTGATGAGAGAAAAAGAAAGAGGGAGACCTAAAAAAAGAAAGAGGGACCTAACAATATTTGCAAGATTTTGTTTTATTTTTCATGTAGAGAAACACTGAAACCTCAGAACCTCTTTGCAAATATGTATTGTTTTCCCTTCTGGATATAGGTGTAGTTACAGACTGTAGCTATTAGGTCTGTTGGAGAAGCAAAGAAGATAATTCGGTATATATATGTGTGTGTTTATATAAAAATTAAATCTTTTTTTTTTTTTCCCGGCGTTTGTGGATTTGTGTTAGATATATCATTGATGGAATATTCAAGACAGTCTCTGAATGTAAATCAGGTTTCTCTTCTGATTTTTTCATAGATTCATAGATCTAAAGTCCAGAAGGAGCCATTCTGGTCTTTGAGTCAGACTTCATGCAAAACACCACTACAGGTTTTCCTTGAATTAATTACTGTTACAAATCCAACAGTTTTACTTGAACTAGAGGATTACCTTCAGAAACAAAAAAAAAATGAAATGACATTTTAAATATAACTCTCAAAATATGCTGGGGTTTTGTCTTTTTTTTTTTTTTTAAACAGCTTGTTCCCAACATATTTCTTTGTCTGAATACAATGAAATATGTCTTCTTAATGTAGAAATATTCAATGTGTATGAACTGTGCAGTACTGAGATGGCAAATTGATCCCACCAAAGACTTGAAATGTACTGTAACAACACAAAACAGATCATTAGTGAAAGAATCATAAGTGGTTACTTCTCTAAAGATCAGATTCTTTACAGTTCTTTTACGTTGGGAGATGTCTATAAAGAACAAAGCTTTCCAAAACTTCTCCACAGCACTGTTAAGACAATAGGCCTCTACAGTGAACCTGAGCTGTCAGACAGAAACCAGTGGACCGTTTCAAGTGCTTTGCTTCCATTCTGGCTCTGCTGCTCAAAAATGTACACTGTCAAGCAGGCCTGGATACTTCCAGTCTGATTTAAGACACAAAGGAAAGGTTATGTTCTTAGTCACAGTGTGGGAGAAAAGTAATGCACCCTGCTGATCTGATCTGTCCTCTGGAACACCTCAGAGTCTGTAATTTCAGTACTTGAGCTTTAGAAAAAGCTAATTTACAAGCTTCAGCCAGCCAATAATATTTATAGAGTAATTCTTTATACTTAGTTTCTGAGAACTTTCCCTAAAAGGGGAAATTCCAGAACAACGCACTGCAATCACTCAACCAAATATTTCAGAGGCAAAAGGTCACTTTGCATGTACACTGGGGTCTCGACATGAGATGGTTCCTCAATTTACTGTTTAACCATTCAGTTGTGATACATGGAAAGGGGAATTTTTCAGCCCAGCAAGCAGCTTAGGCTATTTGGAAGGTTGAAGATCTAGATTAGAATTCGCAGTGGGGTGTTCTTAAGTGCAGTAGGAAGATGAAGAGGAACAAACGGCTATTTAATGCCCTGCTTGGCCAGGTTAGTCAAGGGAACAGCCTAAGATCAAGCTTTTTGTAATGTTATTTGCCAGTGTTCAGGAACAAATAGTGAAGGGGTTTCAGAAAGGCCTTTGTTTTGGCCTTAAGTAGAGCCAATTTGCTAAGCTGAGTAGTTCTTTAGGTATTTATTAGTGCTTCTTTTATTTCAGTTTTATGCTATGTAGAAAGCAAATGACAATACAAAAGAATCAGAGCTGCTTAGGTGGGAAAGCAATGAAGGGGGGAAAAGAGGAAAAAGTTACCCAGGTAGAGCTATCATAAAAGACAGGATCTGGTGTTTCTTTTCCCAGGCATTGTTGTCTTTGAAGGTCATAATTTCTGCGTTGACCTACAAGTCCTATGACATGCAAAGAGACAGATCAAGCTGAAGCTTGTATGAAGTTTCAAATATCAGACATTTCCTCTGATGGAAGACACCTCTGACTCAAACCAAGGCCAACTTTCAAGTTAGAAACAACTTCAGAGTTAGATAAGGCTGTTCAGGGTCATATCCAGTCATATTTTGAATATCTCTGAAGATGGAGATTCTACGGCCTCTCTTGACAACCTCTTCCAGTGTTGAGGTAACTCCTTGATTTAAACATTTCTAGTGATGAAAAATCCAACATAACCCTTGACATGTCATTCTCACACATTGTTCATTACATTTCCTGTTAAACCTTAGTTTTATTTATAGTTCACATTTCTCTAGCTTCAACTTACAAACACTCCATCTTACTTTTATTTTGTCTGCTAAACCCTTTTATTCAAATTATGTTTCTCACATTTATAAGAAATATATTTATAAACTATGGTCACGTCACCCTATTTATAAGCTGAATAGATCAAGTACCTTGAATGTCTCATGATGCGGCATGTTTAATCCATTAGTCATTCGTAAGGCTTTTCTCTGAAACCTGTCTTCTTTTTCCACATTGTTTAGAATTTTGGCCATGAAATGTGGATGCACTATTCAAGCAACAATTGTAACTATTCCAAATAAAGAAATAATATAGGTATGGATCTTTTTCAGCTTTTAACTCAAATGCATCTTAACTCCAGTTATAGAGTCCAGAAGCAATTCTCTTCAGGGGCTGAATCTGGTAGATGACAAATACAAACAAAAAGGGCCAGTCAATTCCCTAGGCTCATTCTACGTACATTGTACTTTTCAAGAACACATTTGACTTTTTATGCAGTAGGGGGTACTTGTCGTTGCATTTTGCAATCTAGCTTTCAATATGATGGATCAAAAATTCATACAAGGTCACTATAACAACAACAACAATAATAAATTCCATCAATGTATAAATCAGGAACCTCTGCGGTGGAGTAGTGACATTCAATACACAGGGAAGCCATTTCAGAAACATTCACTAAATTTCATAAGCTTGTGATTAGAGCAAGGGACCTGGAGCATTACTTTGAGATTCCAAGGGAAAGACTGGCATAACAAAACTACAATTGAGTCAATGGTGAGTCTTTTAACATACGTTCAGACGACTTTCTGAACAAAGTTCACTGATGTTCACAGTCTTCTCCAGGGTCTGATTTATAGCCTTAAACTGAAATTAAGCACAACTGTCAACTTGATAATTAACCTGGAGTTAGTGGTGACAGCAACATACCAATGTGGTTCTGCAGTCACATTGTTTGGACCTGCTGATACTGTGACCTGACAATGCAAAGATGGTCCAGTAGTTTCTAGTGCCAGGCAAGTAAATCCATACTGTTTCCAGGGTCTGTACGTTTTTTTTTTTTTTGTTTTTGGTTTTTTTGGGTTTTTTTTTTTGTGTGTGTGCATATATTGTGCCATTTGCACTGGCCAGGCCATTTTGAAATTGCTTTAGCATTTCCAGATGTTTCTGCACAAGGCAGTGAGATCAGGAACAGAGAGCACTTCTGAGTCTGAGCCTCTTCTGAAAACAAAATCGCAGTTACCTCTGAATTAAAACATCATTTGTAACAAAAAAGTGCCTGGTGTACTATTATCTTTTCTGTATCAGGCAGCCCAGTTCTTGAAACTGTCTCTGAGAAGTGGACATGAATTCTTAATATTTTTCCCAACCCTCACTGGAGGTATTTGAAGATCCCAATTTTCATTACTGCTGCCTATGTTCACTACTTATAAACTCCACCAGAAGTCTGAAGAGCACAGCGCAGAAAATTGAGCCTCAGCCAGGGTCTGAAGAACTGACACAATCAGGCCACTAGCTCCTTTTTAAACATAGCTTAACCCATTAAAGGAGATCCCTTGTCTTTGAAATGTAGTCTCAGTAAATTCTCTGTCAATTAAAAATAAAATGTATTAAAAGAAAAATAGCCTAAAAATATGGGTTTTTTCCTTTTTTTAATTTTTTTTTTTTTCCTTCTTTTTCAGAATGACTGCAGCATACAAAGCAAACTTTTCTAATTTGGAAAGCTTAACCCTGGTTCCTTGCTCATACCCTCCTCTGCCACACACACATGCATGTATTTAATTGAGTTCCTGACAGTTCAATACAGCAGATAAATTTCTTCAAGCATTGCTTGATGACATTTTTTAGTAACAAAGCAGTTGGAAAGCTTATGTACAGAAAGTTAAGGGGAACTTGACTGTGTTGGATGCAATAAAATCTCAGTTTAGTTCATACACGCTTTTATACAGGTTGCTATTACTTTGAAAAGCTTCTGGCATTCTGCAGACAATAAGAAGGTCATAAAATCCCGTCCTTCCTGAAAACAACCCGGTTTAAACCTTTCTGCATGAGAGAAGCAGAAACCTTCCGCAGCTCTACCTCATCTTCCCCAGAGGACAAGTGTATTGTCATTTCAAACCTATTAGCGGGCACTTTCAGTGCAGATGGGGAGTGCCGGGAGACAGTCAGCCTGACTACACGTAGCCTCTTTCCCCAGCCAAAAAAACCCTTGTGACTCTGAGAAGATCCCATAGTGGTCAGAAGCATGAAAGGGGGACTCATGTCATCCAATCTCTGTAACTGAATGGCTTCTAAAGATTTATGTATTTTTGATTCCTGAGAACCACTGACATTTCTGGAATCAAAGTTTAGCATAAGGCTACAGAAATCTGCAAGAGCAGCTGTGTTAATAAATTGTTTTAAGTCTTGACACATGTGTATAGATTTACTTTCTACTAAACAGTTGAACAGATTTCCATGAGCTAATCTAAAATTTATTGTAGAGGAGATTCATCCCATGTAGTGCATTACATATTTCATACCTAACTCCAAGAGATGAATCCAAATCATAAGCTTCCAAGGAATCTATAGTTAATGTCCATACTTTTTTTTTTTTTCTCAGAAAAGTCTATTTTTGGTCAGCTAGATTGATTTGTAGACAAATTAAAACAAAAGGTCAACACATTTCTGCATATATTCTGATGTTAAACTAGAAGTTTGTCTATAACAAGTCCTCTGATTTCTGATACTTCTAGTTCTTCGTAGCTCAGGCGTAGTTTAATTCACTCCAGTGGAGTTACATTCTCTTACACAAACAGTGAATTTAGTTCACCAGCAAGATCAACTGTAATGTATGAGGATCCTATATCTAAATGATTTGTTGTCTGGATATTTGTGTTGGGGAAAATTAAAGAGAAAAGATGCCTATATGATTAATCTTTGGTTCATTGCTTCAAATGAAGCAAACTCTCAATAATTTTTATTTAAAAATAAATAAATAAATATTGTGTATCCTTTTTTTGTAAATGTGTTCTTTTTCACTGAGAATTGCTGAGCATGAAGTATTATATATTAGGTTGTAGTTCTGTAGTCTATCGAAATAGATGATCCTCTTAAAATATGTGAATCTGTGAATTCATTATGTAATTTTACATCAAATACATATAAAGTTATGATTGCTTTTGATTATCATTAGTTGTTGGGGTTTTGTTCTTTCATTTTGTTTGAAAGCTGGTGGAATATGAGAATCCCTGAGAAGATCAGCCTTCACAAAGCTTCACATCATGGTAAGCATTGCTGTTTGCCCACCACTATTTTTTTTTGTGTTTTTTTTTTTCCCCCCCAAGACTATTCTGTCTTGATTGTGTTATACATAGTTTTACAAAAAAAACTATAAAATCTAACAGAGGCTGATAAACTTGCTACAGGTTTTTGAAAACCAATATATATTGCAAGGATACAATTTTCTATAAAATTCTGTATAATGGTTTAACAATTCCATAGAAAGATGTAATTCTTTACTGCATTATGTTCCATCTCAGAATTTTTTTTATATAACTTTATTCTTGTTCTTTTAAATCCTGTTGTGCCAGAACAAAATAAAAGATTACATTTATATGTCATCCTCCATCTGGATAAGTAAAAAATCATGTTAGAAGCTACCTACCACCATAAATGTAACCATACCTGGTGCAAAGAGTGTGCAGGTTCACCTTATGTGAAAGTGCGCTAATAAATACTCTGTACATCTCAATGTGTAGAGGCAGCTTTAGATAAAGAAGATTATATTAGCACTGCATTTGGTAAGATGTCCTTCATGGTTTGTGAAAACCAAAACAAGTAAGAATGAGTCAGAAAAATGACCTTCAGGAATTATTTGGGTGTGATGGATTCTCCCTTGGGGTAGGATGTGTAGTAGATGACCTGGTGTCATTGCTTGCTACTTCAATTTTATGTATTGACAGAATATGGAACCAGTAGCCAAATTTGCAAAATATTATGGAAAAGATTTGTTTACAATGAAAAGAGAAGTGTTATTTACTATGTCTACACTGTCTATACTACTGTTCAGTTCTTGAGCAGGCTGGAAGTGGTGTTCCACATCTGTTCTGGTATGGTCTGTTCTGGCTTTGATCCCAATATAGGAACCAATCAGGCTGTGCCAGTATCAGCATTTCACTTGACATCAAGACTGCACAGTTGAAATGAATCTTTTTATCATCCCTGTGTACCAGGCTTAGTCTACTACCACCAAGCAGTCTTAACGCACATGGATGAGATACATATACATAACCAATATGTATTGACCTTAAATAACAATAGTTCAAGCCACAGGGTACAATTGGTCCTGTTCTCATGCAACTGCCCATAACACACGTGGCATGGCCATATGATCACCCACAGCAACTTTTTTTCCTTGTAGATAAACTATTGCACCACACTGCTTTTAATGCAGATTTAGCTTCTGAAAGATTTCTTTATAACTTAATGGACTTTTGATGCAAGGAGGATGGAGTTGAAATGCAATAGATCCTAAGACTGGATAATAGGCCTGTTCTTCTGGACTGGAAATAAGTGCAATTCAGTGATCAAGGACCTCAGAGGAAGCAGAATGTAGCTACATAAATTGTGTTTATTTCCTTGGCCTTGACAGACACAGATCTGCAAGATATTTGTATTTCATCCTCCTAATAAGTGTTAAAGAAAAAAAAGACTCGTTATTAATTATGTAACCTACTAGTCAGAGCTTAAATTAATTATACTCCTTTTAGAATAACCATATTTTAATTACAGAAATTTTGAATTAAAGCTATATGTTTTTGCAAAGAATTTTTAGACATGCTGCATAGCTTTTAAAACAAAACAAAATAGAAATTGCTCTGCTACACTATCTTTTCTAAACATGCAGAATCCTAATGAATCACCATATTTTGTGATAACTGATCAGTAGATTACAATGTTCACTTTTTTTCACTTTTTTAAAAAAATTATGATTATTATTTCTTCTAGCATTAGTTTTGCAAAAACCGCAATGAACTACCTGTCATGGGTATTGAATAAACAATAAAGATTATCCATTTTGTGACTATATCACCAGTATTTATCTGTAGTTTTATGTTGGTCACATATTAAACCACGGCAAATCATTGCCTGCTGTGAATTTAAGCAGAACTTCAATTCTTAAACTTAACTTCCCTCTCCTCTCCTCTCCTCTCCTCTCCTCTCCTCTCCTCTCCTCTCCTCTCCTCTCCTCTCCTCTCCTCTCCTCTCCTCTCCTCTCCTCTCCTCTCCTCTCCTCTCCTCTCCTCTCCTCTCCTCTCCTCTCCTCTCCTCTCCTCAACAAATGCACCTGTGAAGGTCTGCTTATTGCTGCTGGAATGCAGCTTTATCAGATAAACACACTGGTTCAGAATCTGTCTTTGGAGCTGTCAATTTCAGCGCAGGAGAGGGAGCCATGATACATAGAAGAGTTTCACCTAATGAAGTTTATGATACTTTCAATATTTTTATTGCCCCAAGAGTAAGCCAGGATCTCCTTGTGACATGAACTGTACGATCACAGCACAAAGCTGTTACAGTCTGAGTATAAATTAATCTGGTTCATCAAAACTTCCCCATCCTTATTGGATTTCCAAAGCCAGAGTGTAAAAAAAAAAAGAGAGAGAGAGAGAGAGAGAATAAAAAGGGCTTGTTTATATCATTTCTGTTCCAGGATGTAAACATTCACTTGCATTACACATAAGATAGATTCAGACTGATTCTTAGACCAGAGGAGTTCAAGCTATGAGGTAAGGGAAAATATGGACCAAGACTGGGAAAATAACGTAAATATTGCCAGCACGAACAAGGAACTTTTACCCGAGCCAAAGAAGGTGTATAGCTCACCAATTCCCAGTGTTACTCAGTGTTTTCATTTACTGAGTGCCTTGAGTTTAATTGCTCCTAGTAAGCAATGGCTGGTAGAGGGTCTTTGGCATTTTAGCCAGGCATTTCTATCATATTTTTGGGATCGCCTCAGTCCAAGATGCACAAAGCATCAATCCATATGAGTTCTGGCCAGCTCTGGCATGTGATTTTACAACTTATAGTCAAAGAAATATTGGGATTCTACCCCAAACAGTGATGCACGCTTCCCAGATATTTTTCTAACAAAATCAAACTGAGAATGCAAACAAAACACCCCACATGGCGTTTTTTCCATTTTTTTTTTTTCTTTTTCTTTTTAAAGTCCTCCTGCAAGGGAGTGGTAGCTTAGTCATACTCATTTAGGAAGGTGAGCTTTGTATAGAAAGGAAATGGAATATACGGTCAAAAATATATTAGTTACCTTACGATCCCTGATAAACAATTTCATTTTTATTTTAGCTTGGAAATCTGAAAAAATAAACAATCAAATATAAGCTTCCCAAGATAGCTAAGTATAGAGCACTCCTAATATTTTGCAGGATGTTCAGGATTAATTTCACAGTGAGCAGAAAAAGAAAAAAAAAACTATTACAATTTTGTTCTATTAGGACCAGCATTTAAAGCTTGAGCTTTTGAACTTTTACAGGTAGAACTAACCACTTATATGAAACATTAGTTACTGCCATTTCTATTTAGCCTTGTGACCATAGATATGGGCTTACTCTGCCTTATGTTACTTGTCTAGAAAGTAGTTGCATACACTAAGTCAGTTCATTAGCCTCTCTATAGGCAGAGAAAAAAAAACACAAAACTTCCAGAAAGGGGTTCATCCCACCCTAAGTTGGATGCCTAAAGTAACATATGAATCACCTTCTGGAAGTAGTTGCTTCTCTTTTCAATAAAGACAACTTACGGAGACTTAGAAAACAAAATATTAGAGGTTTAGAGGTAGGGGAGAGCAATCCCACACACTACAAGTGTATTTCAATAACTTAAAAATAATATAATCTTTTCAGAACATTATTCTTTATACAATCTGAACTTATTAAAGGTGGAAATTATTGTTATATTAAAATTAAATGCTTCCCTAGTTCTTACTGGCCAGCCTGTAGAAGCAAAATGGGGGAAACACAGGACAAGCCATATGTCTTGACAGATGAAGTCTCTGTCCCCATTGCGAAGAGTCCTACTAATAAGCTATAGTTATTGTAGGAGAAGAAGAGATCCATGGCAGGATTCAGGGCCAGAATAAGTGAAAAATAATGGGGATACCTGAAGTGAAAAAATGAATCCTGTCCCAGGGAATTAAAAAATTATCAACAGACATCCATTTAAACATTAAACAGAAAGCTGAAGTTGACTTTGATTGACACAGCAGAAGTACTACATGTATATGATGGATGGATAGCACCTTTGTAAGGATCAGATAGATGTAATAAAACTAGATGTAGCAGATAGACAGATGCAGCTATTAGGAAGGACCAAGAGGTACAAATAGATAACTCATTAAAGTAGATGGACAGCCAGATAGTTAAAACAAGAATAAGAATGTGACAGACAGGTAACTAGAAGGGACTTGAGTATAACACTTCATATCACCGGTCTATCTTTATCAGTGAAGCGGTATCCTGTCTTTAAAGAAAGGACAGCTCTTCCCCTTTTGTTCTGTATAGTTCATCTATATCATCTGTTTATAGAAACCTTGAATCATACATTCATGATCATCTCTGATAAAAATTACATTGGCTTCACAATTACTCCAAGGATGAATTTAGCCCAGTTATGCAGTGCTCAAAATCACAACTTTCTGGTTTACAAGAGCATGACACCCGACGAGCCAATGTGATGATGATGGGAAAAGGCAAAAAAGGTAGTACACTGTGAACCCCCTACTAGAAGTTGTTCAATTAAGTATTCATTTCATAGCAATATTTTTTCTTTAAATAAGTCTGAGGTATGTTTATACCTCTAAGCTCAATAGTTTTTTGCATTAGCTTGATATGCATATCAAAATGTGCACTATTTCTTAAATTGGTAGATAGGGCAGGTTTGCCATTAACATTTATGCATTTAAGTTTCATAGTCATGTGCTTAGAATATATTTCTCCTTCAAAGGTTTGTACGGCTTTCAGCTTGTAATTTATTGCTGGAAATATTAGGTACACTGAGTCCTTCTGATTCACAGCTTTCTAATCGGCTATTTAGAGTTTACACCAAGCAGAAAATCAATGTATTCAATATGTAGTAGTTCTCTCGTTAACTCTAGTCATTTGCTTAAAGAGTAATGTTGAGCTGATAATTGAAATATGGTCGAAACCATGAATTTTAATTTAAAATAAAAAATCCTTGAAATATTATTAATTTAATCCTTTTTTCCTCTCTTCTCTCTCCCCCTCTAAAGGGCATATTTATTTCAGTCCCTGCTTTGGGATCCTAATTCCATGGCTGACTAGGATTTCAGAATAATAGCATCTTTTATTTCATGCAGCATCCTACAGAAATCTTGAAACACTTTATAAACATTCAGTTGAAAAGCTGCCACTTCGCAGTATGAAATATAGTATTTAGCAGCATCCAGGAACATCTTACGGTATTTCAACACAGGATATAAAAAAATACTTGATCTAATGGAAGAGTAATGGTGGAATTTATAGAAGACTGATTGCACAGAAATTTGGTTAAGACTCCAATGTGTTACACAGGTGTTTAATTTGTTTGTTTGTTTGGGATTTTTGGCGAATTTTTTGGTTGTTAGGTTTGGGATTTTTTTTTCTTTTTTTTTCTTTTTTTAAATGTCATGGGGCCCTTGAAGCAAAAAGAAGTTCTGAAAGTAGGAAGCGAATATGCAAATATCTAATCTGTTCAGATTGCTTAAATTGTCTTGGGTTATTATTATTTCAATATAGTACCCACATATACTGAGTTCTTGAGTAAAGAACAAAGTGTAGCATTGCGTTATGTGATATGAACTGTCATGGTTTCTTTGAAGTTAAATGAACAATACTGTTTTGCAGCAAATCAGAAGTTGACTCTATTTTGTTCTCACTTGTTGCCTTAAGTTAAGCTTGTGAACACTTCATTTTAGATGCTGAAAACAGGGATTTAGGAGCCAAATTAAAATCTAAAAGTCTAGCTACTGACAGCTAGATTTGAAAACAGGGTTTATACTTAGGTAAAAAGTAAAAGGAATAAAATGTATAGAAAGGTATAGTTATATAGGTATAGGTATGCGTTCCACTCTCTTTTTATTTGTGTTATCTAGCAACAATTCACTCTTATCTCTGAGGGTCCATATATGGTTACAGCTTGATTGTACAATGATTGCTACATTAACTGGAACAGTCACATCACTGCCAGTTCCACTGTAATTCACTGTTACACAACTGCTTCAGAGGAGCCAGAGTATAACTGCTAAGAAATAAAAAAAAAAAATCTCTTTTTATTTATTATTTTAATGTTTTCTTATTTGAAGACCTTTTTGGGGAAAATTAATATTTTCAAGTTGATCAAGTTTCAAAAGGTTGACTGCACATTTTAAAATTTATTTTGTGTTTGTTTCATGAATTTTTATTTACTTTCTGAGAAGAAAAGGCTATAAGCATTCTTATAGATGAAAATAATCTGAAAAATATTGAGAGTTTTGATCAGAAATGCTTGATTTATTTATTTATTTATTTATTTTTAAGGGGTATCTTCCTCTCTCCTCCCAGTACCTTTCTAACTGCAACAGAAATGTGTTAGTATTTCCCAGTTAGTTACTACCTTAAGCCTTCACTTACATATTACCTGTGCCTGAGGATTAGTTCCAATCAATATTTTACATTCTATAAATACACACTATTTTTAGATTTATTTGCTCAGTTTGCTTGTCTGTCATTTTCCTCCTTCTTTTTCTCTGTGAAATGACACGGATCTTACAGTGATTATGCCAGTGAAAAGCCTGCTCTACTGCCTCCTCTTCTCTTCCCACTGCCTCCCAGACTCTCAGCCTTTTACCTTCTCTTCTTGCAAAGAGCATCCTGAACTCCAGAAACTGAGCTTTCCCCCTTGATGCTGAGGTCCTGACACTCAATCTGCATAGCTCTTATCTGTCCTGAACAGAAGGAGGGAGGGAGAGATGTGAGAGACTATTTGTTGCAGTTCAAAGTCAGGTTTCTTTTATGTTTTGTTTCTCTTTTCTCCACCGTCTCCCCGCCCCGCCTTTTTTTTTTTTTTTTTTTTTTTCATTTTCCTCCCCCCAGCCCAAGATAAATAGAGGTAGAAAGGACAAGTGTTTTTGATTAGCATTTAAAATCTTGTCAATTTTTAATGAAAGTGCAACCTCCAACCATCAACTTTGCAGAAACTGGAGACAAGGTTGCAAAATGAATGCTAATATCTTTGGCAGGCTTTGGTTGTATTGCCCTTCTGTGAACTTCCCTTGTTGTTAATTTGTTATGTCAACCCATATTAGTAGTTTCCCGAAGCCTGAACTGGCGAGAGTATCAGCCTTAAGGAGCCAGGGTACATGAGAGTTTACTGTTACTGATATTATTATTTAGTTGCACACAATGCTTTGAGGTCTGGGTCCTTCAGCACTGTACATTCTGCAGACCTAAATCTTACCAGATGGTGTTTCCCCAAAGGGGCTTATCATTTAAGTGTAAAATAAGAGACAAGAAGTGAGGATGGCAAAGGGAGGAGGTGGGGAAGTAGCAGGTGAGATAATTCTACGTGACATGTGTTAGTTACATAAAGAAGAGACTACTCTCTCTACAAGCACACGCAACTGGCTGCATAAGTGCTTTAGATGTATTTCTAACAAGTCATTGCTCTGTAGAGTGAAGGAAGAATTTGAAAGAAGTGGTGACAAGGCTTTGTAGGTATTCATGAAGATGTTCCCTATGCACAGAGGGAGCAAATTGTAAATACGGTGTGGGAAAATTCGAGCAGTGGAGCAGCAAAGGTTGACAGTGCTGGCACTGCACTGAATATTCCATTATACTTGGAATATTCATTTTGTTATTGAGCTCCATGTGAAAAATCACAGGGTAAATTGCCTTTTTCTGACTGAATCACCTTTATACTTGACAGGAGTCTTTCTAATACGTGAAACAGTCACACAGCTTCACAGAAACTTCTATTTAAAATGAATCAAACACAAATATTTTGCAATGTACCACAAAATACACCTTTCCTTTGCCCATGAAATTGTATCAGTTTGCTATGTAGGTCATTTAATAGTAAGCGGGGGAAGCAAGATCAAATCACTCTATAGTTCTACTAAAAAAAAAAAAAAAGAAAAAAGAAAAAAAGTATGAATGGGTCTTCAACTTTCTTTATTGAAGCTTATTTTGAACATTTAAATCAACAATTTAGATTCTACCTGACTTCACAATTCATCACAGGGATATTGTTATCACCTCTGTGATACGTCTGTATGTGTGCATGCACGTATGCATATACATCTATACACACTGCATTTTCTCTGTAAATAATTTGCCCTGGCATGATTAAAATGCAGTCAGTGGTGGCATGCAATACAGTGACTGTTTAACGGTGCAGATCGCTTCTGTTAGGAAAAGGAGTGGGGAATAATTCTGTATCTAACTGAAAGATGAAAGGCCCAATCCTGCCATCACAGAGCCCCATGAAGACACTATCTAGGCCTCTGTTTCTTTTTCCTTGCCAAAAGTGTTGTACCTGCATGAGTGAAAACTCAGATCATGGAAATACAGATCAGATATCAAATGAAGCTAAGAAAATGGACCCAGCTGAATATGTAGGCTGCTATATTCTTTATGCAGTGTTATAAAGGACAGAGCTACTCATGCACAATGCACAGCTTGTGTATATACGCACATATATCGTGGTTACAAATGCCTGTGTACCTGTCTGGATGAAGCATGCATACATGGTAGACAAAAGAGGGGGGGAAAAAAAAAAAAGGAAAAATTAAAAATAAAGGTCATGAAATTTGATCATCTCCATATTTAAGGTTACTCTAAGCACTCTGCAAATAACAAGGTGCTTTAATACCCTGCTTGCACTTTAGTCTCATTTAATATAAAACCTATGAAAGATTATTCCTGAAGTCATTATCTTTAACTATTGAGAGCATAGATCATGCCTAAGTGACTGAAGTGCCATGAGAACTCTCAATGGGATACTGCTAAAGATCTGATATATGTCTTTTGGTTTCCACTGGAGTCAAAAGACATGCAGAAGAAGAGCAACAATAACTTTTAAGAATGAAATGTCTTCTACAGGCAGCTAGGTTCATGAACCTGTGGCAAGCTCAGGATGACTGAACAATACCATGTAAAATGGTGCTGATCTCTGAAACGCTTTACTTAAATATTATGGGTGAATTATTATATCTATTAATCCTGTTTGCTTTTTAGATTGACTTCAGGTGTGGGAGTGAACTGCTTCCTTGTGCTTTGTATTGGGAACAGAGATCAGAGTGACTATAAAGGGTTAATCAACTTTTCTTGGTCTTGTTAAAGTGAAGATGCCCTGCAATAACTGACACTTAGGAAAAGGTGTCCAGCCAAATTTGTCTAAAGGGGATGAAATGTGAAGAAAATTTCCAAGCAATACAACAGAGAATTCATATTTTAGTGGCAGGAGTTAGAAACTAAGACTGAGACCAAGAATGCAGGGGAAAAGGATGCTTAGGAATGTGAAAAGAAGGTTTATCACAAGAGAGAGGGATTTAACTCTATAATTGGAGCTCTGGGAAATCTTGTACAGAGGATCGTGGCATAATGGATATAATACTGGTCACCTGGGTCAAGGAGGAAGTTTGGAACTCCTTGTGAAAAATCTATGTCCTTTGCTGTGGTAAAGGAAAGGAAACATCCATAGTTGTTTATCTGTAACAGATAAAAGTCAGTAGATAAGGTCCCACCACAGCCACTCAGAGGATGCCTGACAAGAACAGTTTCCTCAAGGTTCTTTGAAAGAATCAGAACAAAACAAAATGAAACTGAACAAATCCTTGCATTATTCACAAGTTTGGTAGGGAAAGGATGATTTTTCAACCCTTGATTCCATTTGCAATAACTACAAAAGGTACTGAGACCGCAAGTTCTGAATTCTCTTTTTGGCTCACCTGAGAGTTGCTGCATAGCATAAAAGGAGTCAGGACACTCTGCTTATCAGTTTGATTATCCCCAGAATACTTCTAATGACACTTAGCTTCTTCAAGGAGTCTCGTGAATTGAAGACTGGAAAGTGCTTTGAGATCCCAGAATGTAATATGGTGTCTCAATGTCTAAATCCAACATAAAACCACCCAATTTCAGCTATTTTGTGCCCTTTATCCTCCCCTACCTTCATTTTTCTGACTTCTGTGTTGCTTTTTTTTTTTGTGTAAAAATGAACATAAGACAGTCATTTCTGTTGCCTCTCCTGATTCTTGATTAGAGATTGTCAAATCATTTGATGAATATAACATTCTCTGCAGATATAGCCCTTTTTTCTTGAAGTGAATTATGCATAAAATGATCCTCACTGTTGTAAACTTTTGTATCTACCTACTGATGTAGGCATCAGATGAGCAAACTTTGACTCTTTGGAAGAGAAAACAATGGCTGTCGATGTCTCATTCTCTTTGCTTTTTCACTGCATGTTGTTAAGACGTATGAATAATCAAAGCCACTGACTATTCCTCATATGATTTTATGTCTGTAGGTGTCAGTTGAAGGAGTTCTTTATTTTTTTTCTTTTTTTTTCCTTTTTTTTTTTCCTATAAGAGAAATTAAAAAGAAATAGATAATGTTATTTAATTATGGTTGGGTTCCAGCTGATGGCCTTGTAGTGATGGCTTACTGCAGAGTCAGGAATAATTTCCACAAAAATTATTAATTTTTTCTTAAATATGTTATGAAGGAGATAAGATTTAATAATCATAACCTTTCTTTATATCCTCAAAATGAAAATACAGGAATTTAGATGAAAAAATACCAATATTTCCCAACTGTTTGTTTTCAAAAACTCTCTTTGATAGAAACAATTAGAAAGAGTATGCAACAAAGAAGCATAAATCTGCTTGAACTTGGAAACTGGCAGGCCATGAATTTAGTATTGAAAAATTAAGTAAAATTTTAATTTCTATGACTCATTTGTTGATGATTGCAGTTTAATTTCAAAAAGTATTGAAGGTCTCAGACTCTCTAATCCATTTCTCAGCTTCATTAATGAAAGTTCATTCTGTTTTACCTCAAACCAGGACAAGCACTTTTCATCTTTCTGTATATCTCACCACCTTTTTATTTATCCAAGTAGAATGTGCAATACTTAGGAATATGCAGAGAACAATCTAAAAGCATTAGTAACAGGGGAAAATAAATCTTACTGTTTCAGTTAGTCTTTGTTTGCTAGAGATCGTGGTGGATAGATGAGATCGTGAGACATAAAGATCAAATCCTCTTCTCAGCTTCTCTGGAATTACAAATTTGCTAGCTGAGATACAGGATTAGGAACACAGAATCCTGGGGCATATTCCCCACTTAGTCATTTTCTTGCTGTGCATAGTCCAACAAATCACTTAATCTCTTTATACCTCATTTTAGCCATCTGTAATTATTATTATTAAGTAGGTATTAAAAATGCCCAGAGTTGCTGATCCTGATAAGAGTCCTGTTGTTTTAGGTAGAGGAGTACAAAGATTTGGTAAATGACACTTCTTGAGGATTTTACTGGTTAAGAAACATGTCAAAGCAATGCTGAGGTGAGGGATGCTGTAATGCTTTTAAACTGTTCCAAGATCTCTAAATACATGATGTTCTCTATAGATACAAAGCAATCTTATGCACAGCAGAATATATGTGCGTAGCCATAGATCCAGCTTATCATGTTGTTCATAAAATATACACACATACATATACACACACTTCATCCTCCCCATGTTTTCTGAACATATTTCTCCAATTGCATATAATTTTTATCCTTGTTCTGTGATGATATGTAATGAATTACCATAAGTAAGCCAGACACAGGGACTGGCACATAAAGTTGTCCTAGCTTCATACAAGATCTGACCTTGGAACAAAGAATACTTTACATCCGTGATGATTCTATCTGCTGTTGATGAATCACAACTCCTGCTTCTGTTTAATCACTGCTGACAGTAACAGCTGACAGCTAGTTAGGAAGAAAAAAGTCCTCCACAACTAGATTCCTTTCTACAGAAGAAAATAAAACTCTTTATATATGACCGGCTTTGCATACAGACAGGGATCGGAAGGATGTTCTGTGGGTTTTTATATGCTAAATGAATGCTTTACCTGTTTTTTCCCTTTAAATATAGCTGTATTTGTTTATTCGTTTTCACTTGTCATTACAATTTCACTACTGGCTTTGGAGATTTTTTGGTTAGCTGTGTCATAATTTTTGCTCAAGCCAATTAGTTAATTTTTTTTTTAAATTTAATGAGAGAATGCTATTTTTCTTTTGTATTTAAAGAAATGGGGAATTTGTAGTGATACTTTTATTTTCAGTCCCAATTCACTATATTGTTGATGGGCAGTCAGTTTTCAGAGTTGGTGAAAGGAAGCTGTTAAAATCAAAAGCTATTTTGCATTCGATTTCTTTTTTTTTTTTTTATATCATTTAGTCCTTGTGCATCAATTTACTCCCATTATTGGCCCATGGAAAGCAGTGGGACAAGACGACTGTAGACTTTATTTTGTGAGAGCAACAACTATAACAATTGGCTCTGTATTATCAGATTATGTCTCTCGGTTGGAGAATTAGGTTTCTTTTGCCCCGGTTTTGCATGTGCAATGTTTATGTGATGAGGGTGATTATTAACATTCTGGCCTCAGCATTTACAGCACGGAAAAATCCTGCATGATTTTTCATCACAAAAGGATTTAAGAAAAAAGCAAAGGAGAGACTATGTATCTCTTACTTAATTTCTATTTAGCAGTGAGGTGACAGAATTTGGTCTGTCCTGCAGAATATGGGGCTGTACAGTGAAGTCGATGCGTGGTCAAACTGCTTAATGCTGCTGGGAATCACAGCTGTTTATCTGGATTTTTTTCTCATTTGGAAAACAAACCGCAGCTCTCCAAATATCACATTTTATAAAGGAAAGTCACACAGACAACAAACTATTCTGTCTGTTCCTTGGGCTTTTTTCATGCCCCTAAATACAGTGCTTGCTAGGTTGGCTGCTATGCTAGCATAGCACATCTGCAGGGCCTTTGGAGTAGAACTGGCACACACGCAGCCAGCAGAGTCTGGAAAGTAGGTGTAGTTTTATACATAGGTGGCCGTGCATGCCTAAATAACTTTTGTTTCTGCAGAGGAAATTATAAAGGATTCCCCACAAACCACCACTTTCCCCTCACCAGCAAAATTCAGCAGCAGAAATGTTTTTTAAAAGAAATGACAGCGATGCTCTGATAATGCAGTTCAAGGGAAAATGTCCTAATTCTGGGGATGTTTAGAAGACACAGAGAAGCAGTAATAGAGATGCCATTCCTATGCTAAGTCCTATAAAGTTGACTGAAAAAAAACCCTCACAAAATCTTGACAATGGAAAAGGGCTAAAAATGATTTCCTAGTAATGATTTAATAATTACATTATTAAGTTTAAAAGAAGAAACATAGGAAGTGTTTTGATCATATCTCATAAACTGACACATGGAAAAGATTATAACAGGAGAAATCCCTTTAATAAAGATAGTAAATTACATCAACATTCTTAAAACTGTAAGCTGAATCAAAAAAAAAAAGCTTAAACTAAAACAGAATAATTTTTGCATTCATTGAAACCCTGGGAATAATTAGTTATTGGATCAAGTTATCCAGAGTCCTAGTTTCGCCACCATTTAAAGACATCAAAATTTAAGCTTAATCTCTTTCTCAAAATGGTCTTAAAATAAGAAGTAGTTGGTAAAATTAATTGATTTTCCCTATGAAGATCAGGAAAATTGCTTAAAACTACCTGAAGTGTGCTAACCCAGGAAAAATTACTTTTGTTATGAATGAGTACTTCAATAGTAATGTTAGGTGTTTGTTGGTTTGGGTTTTTTTATGTTTATTTTGTTAATTTTTTAGTCTTTCACACTTGTGTTAAAATATAAATGAATAATATAATACAGAATTTGAATCAGTTTTGTCCATTTTACTTTCACTTTTTTTTTTTTTTTTTCCAATGTGGTATATATTTTCCAAAACTGATGAACTTTCATATCCAGAAGTATCATGCAGGTATAACAACAACCGTAACTGACAAAAAACACTGAATTCATTCTTGTTGGTGATATATTTTTTTGATCAGGAAATATCATAAGTCATCCCCTGTTGCATGGGAAATGTGTAATACAAATACCATGGATGTATGTGTGTGTGTACTATATTAACTTATATACGTGTACACCTGATACTAAGAGCTTTAATGTTGTTTTCTAACACTAATAGTAAAAAAAAGAAAAAAAGTTTCTTTGATGACATGGACTAAATATTTGCAGCTGTTCCCATGAAGTCTAGAGGGCTCTGACCACTGAATAAAGTACGTGAGCTAATTGTGCATTTAGTGGTAACAAGAGTTTTACGGATAAGCCAATAAACATTATCCATTAGATTTCCTACGTGAAATGTAACATGGCTATGGGTGCTAACAAGAAAGTCAAACCAGGAATTTTTTTCCAATTACTCCTTAGTACTTACCTCCATCTCCTGCCACATTTTGAGCCAGGTTGCTAAATAACATTGCCCTGGGCAGCCTTTGTACATCTGAACATTAGTACATGTAATACCTGCACCACTGGCCTCTAGTAAAGGTCAAGAATACCTTACAATGAGAGTAACAGCACTGAAGAGAATTGGATTTGTTGTGTATTTGCAGATAGGTCATTGATAAGAAAGACCTCTGAACATAAATCTTAATCATTTTTCTATTTCTAACTACTTAAATAGGAAGGAAGGAAGGAAGGAAGGAAGGAAGGAAGGAAGGAAGGAAGGAAGGAAGGAAGGAAGGAAGGAAAGGAAAGGAAAGGAAAGGAAAGGAAAGGAAAGGAAAGGAAAGGAAAGGAAAGGAAAGGAAAGGAAAGGAAAGGAAAGGAAAGGAAAGGAAAGGAAAGGAAAGGAAAGGAAAGGAAAGGAAAGGAAAGGAAAGGAAAGGAAAGGAAAGGAAAGGAAAGGAAAGGAAAGGAAAGGAAAGGAAAGGAAAGGAAAGGAAAGGAAAGGAAAGGAAAGGAAAGGAAAGGAAAGGAAAGGAAAGGAAAGGAAAGGAAAGGAAAGGAAAGGAAAGGAAAGGAAAGGAAAGGAAAGGAAAGGAAAGGAAAGGAAAGGAAAGGAAAGGAAAGGAAAGGAAAGGAAAGGAAAGGAAAGGAAAGGAAAGGAAAGGAAGGGAGAAAGAAAGAGAAAGAAGGGAAGAAGGAAAGAAGAAAAGAAGGAAAGAAGGAAAGAAAGAAAGAAAGAAGGAGGGAAAGAGGGAAAGAAGGAAAGAAAGAGAGAAAGAAAGAAAGAGAGAAAGAAAGAAAGAGAGAAAGAGAGAAAGAGAGAGAAAGAGGAGAGAGAGAAAGAAAGAGAGAAAGAGAAAGAAAGAAAGAAAGAAAGAAAGAAAGAAAGAAAGAAAAAGAAAGAAAGAAAGAAAGAAAGAAAGAAAGAAAGAAAGAAAGAAAGAAAGAAAGAAAGAAAGAAAGAAAGAAAGAAAGAAAGAAAGAAAGAAAGAAAGAAAGAAAGAAAGAAAGAAAGAAAGAAAGAAAGAAAGAAAGAAAGAAAGAAAGAAAGAAAGAAAGAAAGAAAGAAAGAAAGAAAGAAAGAAAGAAAGAAAGAAAGAAAGAAAGAAAGAAAGAAAGAAAGAAAGAAAGAAAGAAAGAAAGAAAGAAAGAAAGAAAAAAAGAAAGAAAGAAAGAAAAAATTATCTTGGGAGATGCTAAAGCAAAGCTGAATTTCTGTGCTTTAGTGCATCATTTCTCGTAATTTCATCCAAAATGATATCCTGAAAAAATTATTCTTATTAATGTTCTCTTCATTTCTGCAGGGGGCATAAAAATAACTGATGAGTGTGAGAATATAAACCGTATGGTTAGTGAGGCAGAGGTGATAATTAGAACATGCTGTACTACGCAGTAAACAAAGCTATTATGAACGATAGAGTTCTTTATAGAGTATTTAAAAGGGGGATGGAAATAATATACTTTCCCCTGACTGGCTTAAAAGCTCTGTCTGTAACTACCATGAAAAATAATAAAAAGAAAGAAGAAGGAGATTTGGAGTTAATCACTTAAAGGGTTGGTTTCTAGTTAAAACCAACTGTAAATATTATCAATACTTATTTGATTCCATACTAATTTATGTATAGCGTATTATTTGTTTCTCATTTAGTCATATGTTTGGGGAGGATAAATCATGTCACAACTACAAATACAAGAAGAAAATTGTAGAAGAAAAATACTACAGATTTATTTTCCTAGTAGAATTATCTGTTTGTCGCTGTATGTTCTGTTTCCAATGTCAAAGACTCACACTTTCTAAAGGCAATTATAGTTTATTAAGTACAAGGGGTAAACCAAACCTAGAATTTCATCTTGCAAGGTTTTTAGGGCCACAAAATTCTTCTCCCTTGATAGTGAAGACTAGATATTTGGTATTGAGGTTACCACTGACAAAATTTTTTTGAAGGATAACCACATTACAATACCTTCACATACTTTTGATACCTTTAGCGTACACAACTGTAAAAATCCAAGATCCTATTCTGTGACTAAAAGGATATAGCACCAAAATGTGCTCAAGGCAAGTAGCCCTAGGGCTCTACATTATCTTGAAATACACCTTTAGACTGAATCTTGATGAAAACAACAACCACAATAAACAACAAAAAACAAGCAAAAAAAATCAATGCTCTTAATTACATGTACTTCTCTTAACTGTTTGAGGTCTGTCTCATCTTTTTTTTTTTTCTTCTTTTTAAAAGAACAATTCTAAAAGTAAAAGCATGAGTCAAAATGAATCAAGATGAGTCAGCATGAGCTTAAGGGCCAAGATGATCTTACTGCTAATATAATAGAGATGAATGCTTTTTGGACAAAACCCAGAGAATGAATGCACACACGCTACTGTGCTACATCAGCTTTGCAACAGAAAGCTGTGACCTTCTGAGGTTACTGTTTGAGAAAGGACACATTGGTGCTTCCTCAATAGCTGTACACACTGAATTCAAGATTCTGGGCATATGTGTGCCATCTTGTTGCTTCCTGCATAGACAGTGAATGCATGGATTCTGCATCCTATATATTGCTGAAAATCACTTTATATTTACTAAGTGCAGTGCAGATGAGAAGAATGGATTTAAAGGGCTTGAGAGCAGTCAGGCATATCAAGGAAGAGGAACATGAAACATAATGAGGGAAAGAAGTTGGATTGATTGAATCCTGGATGAAATTCCAAATCCGAATGAGGAATATGCTCTTATTGAGAAGTAATCATTAGCTGGAAAAAAGAGATGTAATCAGAAGAGGATGAAAAATAAGTATATGTGAAGTTTTGAAGGGATAAAAATTCTTATCAGAAGAAGGTGGTAAATTATAAGTAACTTGTCAAAAGACAGTTAAAAAGAGAAACTGAGGGTTTAATTAGGACTACACAGGAACAGGTTATTCACATGAGATATCTCAAATGTGAGACAGACAGTACATCCAAGATGTAGAATTTGTGCCAAGAGCCCAGAAAAAATTGTTCATATGTATAAGTAGGTATTCCTACAAACCTGGCTAGAGATGTGTGTGATGCAGAGAATGGCAGTTAGTGGGACCAAAAGCAATATTACCACTGTAGACAGAATTGTACTGCATAAGTACATAATAATATTACAGATAATATTTTTTTTCCAGTTACTGTGTTAGGAAATATATGTAGCCATGGTGCCTACAAAAAAAAAAAAAAAAAAAAAAAGAAAAGAGACAGATTACAGCCTTGTATACTTCCATATTCAACTTAATGCAAGAAACCATGATTACTTCTTAAAAGAGATGAACAGGAAAAGTACAAGCTTGCTGTCAGAAACTTGTAGTGCATTGGGATGGGAATATTTCAAGGAAAATTTGGCTCTGGTATTGGATTTTGGGTCCTCAGAAAATGTTAGAGTCAATGAGAATAAATAAAATATCAGGAAAGACAACTTAAACTCACTGATGTCTTGTGGTAAACAAAACCCTATGTAAGGAGTGTTTCTCTCCCGTCACTTCCAGAAAGCTTTGACTATGCAGAAAACATTAACAAAAATAAACTAAGAGATATGTTTCTACCCTTGTAGTACATAATTAAACTAAGATGCTTAAAACTTTTACTACAAGTATGTTACATCTGGTGTCTTTATTAGCATTCAACTGTCGTAAACCAGTGAAGTATTTTGAACAGTATTCCCAGAATGATCTTTCATTCTTAATTTCTTCACTTTTTCCATTAACTTTTTGTTTGTTATTTCCTTTAGCTTCACTCCTCCTTTTTCATCTCTCAAGATTCCTCTTTCCTCTTCCATTGTGACTGAACTAAATAACCCTGTAAAATGAGATCCACAACAGCTATAGGATGAAGAGAGCTCCCCTAAAGTTAACATACATAATTCTGTCCAAAAGTAGTCACTTCAAATAGAGAGACTTTCCTTATGGCTACAGGTGACTTCCACCCTCCACTCAGGATTTAGATCCCCTACCCTGTCCTAAAGGTATGCTCTTCAGAAATGAAAGGTAGGTGAAATAAATATATGGCCTGCAGAAAAGCTGTACATTTTAGTGAATAGTCTAGATGAGGAGAATTAGACCAAAGAACTGAACAGGATGTGGGAGACTTAAACTTTCTTCCTTCTTGTTGCAAGGATTCAAGCCAATCTCATTCAGAACATATCTCCAGCACTAGGGCTATAGACTGCTTTGAGAGGGAAAAAACACACTAAGACGACTGGGTTTTAAATACAGGAAGAAAAAGATGTGGTTTCAGCCATCGCTTAATGATATTAGCCATTTTGTCTAAAGGCCATTTTATATGGAATACTGGTAAGTACTGTATAAATGAACTTCATGGCTTTAAAAAAACAGTCCCATAAAATACTCAGCCCACAAACTCCTAGTGGAGTCTCAGAGTATTCTTGAAACATGCCCATAAGGCTGACCTCCAAGTAGTACACAGTAGGAAGCATTGCTTTCTTTTACAACACAGCAATGGGAGAAGAGTGGTTCTACCTCTTTGGCTTGGGGGCTTGAATTCACATGTCCTCTTTCCTAGGAGATAATTCTAACTACCGTGTCATTGGGTATTCTTGGGTACAGATTCTTTGAGTGTCTTTCTTGAAGTTATTCTACTTTGCAAGATAAAATGAAATATTCATTAAGCCAGACAGAAAGAATGAATACGCAAGATTCCTTTGTCTATTGGTTTGGCTAATCATGTGGGAGAAGAACACATGGGTTCTGGTCCCTGCTCCAATAAATACTTAATACATATCAGTGTATAACTCTGGGAGCAAGTCCTTCACAGAAGACAGGTAGAGACATGCCTGTTTTGCGAATCTCGTGAGGATTTAGGTATAAAATAGATATCTCAGTCTGTCAAGACCAGAGTTGTTGGCATGCTCAGAGCAGAACTTTAGATACCAAGGGAACCTCTCTGTCAGAAATCCTCATGAGTTCGCAGTGCAGCAGCTTTGAAAACCTGAGCTTTAAAATTGAGAATCTGAGATCTCACTAGACTTAATCTTAAGTGTTGTTTTAATTTTCTCTTATTTTTATTAACTTTGTTTTCTCAGAAGACACACAGTGTTTGTGTCGGATTGAGGACCTGAACTGCCAGATATTGATCGAAAGCCTCGTAGGATAGCCAGCTGCCTTCCTATTTCTTAAGTGTCCAAAGCGTGTAACTGGAAGGAAGAGCAATACATTACTGTATTATGGCAAGCAATTTTTCCTGTTCCACTGTCTAGGAAGAAATCTCCATTACAGTCTGAGATGGAACCTGCCCACGCAGCTGAATGTCCAGGGTTTTGCAGTTGTAGCTACAGCCATGTACACGTGAGAGGACGGCCAATTGTCTCTCTGTTTGAGGGAGATATTTAATGGTTTTGCTACCAAACATCACAGAAGGTCAGGAGGGAGATGGATGGTGATAAACTAACAAGCAAAATTGTTCTAACAAAGCATCTGTGAGCAACTGCTTGATCAAAATGACAGACATCAATCAGAATAATAACTTCAAATATGAGATTTTCAATTAGCGAGGGAACATAAATAAATGCGTCTGGAAAATAAGCATAAGGGATTTGGGAAGGAGACAGCACATACATAACAAAAGAAAGAGAGAGGCAGCAGGAAGAAAAATGGACTGATATACACAAAGAAATGTGCACAGAAGCAGACTTACAAACAGGTCTGCTGGGAGATACACAGATAAATAAAAGTATTACAAATATTGTCTCTAGCTTGCACACAGAAAATTCTTGCTAGAGTTTTGCAAAGATCTTCCACTGCACTTTGCATTGAAAGGTAAATAATAATAGTAATAATAATAATAATTCATCCCCTCTGCTATACATCCCCTCCCCTTTCAAAATTTTCTGTAACACAAAACTGATTGTAGGAAATTATTACCAGAAGTGTAATCAAAGGAAAAAGCATATTCAGGATGAGTGACTCTTGCCATTTCCTTACCTCTGATGTTGTCATTTGCATCCATGGAAAATGGGTGTAAAATGCAGCCCAATCAGAATGACAACATTTTATTTCCACTTTGCACGAGATGATGGGCAATGAGGACTTGTTACAAATCTTAAACAAAAAAAAAATAATAAAGACACCAACTCCACCTTGGGAAAACCTTGATCTGCAGGTTGTTTAAAGGTGCAGGATATGCCAGGGAAGTGTTATTAAGTACAGATCTGGTTCTTACACTCTCGTCAGGGTTAATGCTATTGGATTGGATACTGGGATAGATCGAGTTTTGGTCTAACATGACACGTCCACTCTAATGTTTTCACAAACAACTTTAAACTAATGTGCGGTCTTCTAGAATCTTGGTGAAGAAGATATGAACTCTATTCTTGTCCTGCTCAAAACCTCTCTATTGAGACCTTGTTTTATTTGGCTTCATGATAATTTTCCAAAAGCTGAGCGGAGTTTTGAAATATACCAAAAACTTTAGGGATGAAGATGAGAAAACAAGTGAAATTCAAAAGTCTGAAAAGGAATACAGGGGGAATCTAGGTCCCAGTTCCTGCTAAAAAAACCTGAAGGGCTCAAATAACAATCCTCCTCGTATGAATCAAGCCCTGCATTGTTCATGCTGCTGTAGTAGTAATATAAGGACTTTGCCATTGTGGAGAGATGGGTGGGAAGGAAGAGTCAGTGTTATCCATTGTCAAGTTTTCAGAGAGATGTAAGATTTTTTCATGAAAGTCATACTTATTTCAGGAATAGCAAGGCTGGAGTCCTGATTCACCAAGAATACTGGCTATTACCAATGTCTTAAGACAAAGATACATGAGGTTTTTAGCAGGCCAGGTGAAGAAGTAACTCCTCCATGTCTCATTTTTTAATTTGCAAAAGAAGTTATGACAGAGGTAAATTTAGATCACAAGTGTGCTGCAGATGACAATATAGGCAAAAGTTTATATCATAAGCATCACTGAATATCTGTGTATTAATTAAAAAGAGTGGAAAATTGAAATGTTTTTATAACACAGGCAATCTTCAAAGTGAAGTGATCTAGAGAGAGGTGGTGCAAATTGTCATAACTTCTTCTTGCAGTTTTGCTTTTTCCTTCTCAACACCCACTTTTGCAGAAGCCATTCTGGAGATTCAGAAGACTGAATAGAGCCTGGTTCAAGAGTAAGAGGCCTTGGAGACTCTAGAGGAGGCAAAAATATAAGGCCTGACAGCTGAGAAATATGCCCAGGAAAAAAAAAAAAAAAAAAAAAGGAAAGAAAGGAAAGTCAGGAATGTATAGGTCTGTCAGCAGGACACGGCAAGTATTTGTATATAAGCAGTAAGTCATTATTATCGCTTGAATCACAGTTTGTATGAAATTAACTGCTATCAATAAACCATGCTGTGGACAAGTCTACACAATGGGAATGAAATTAACAGAAACCCATATGGCCAGGTAATCAAACACACAATATACGACACAAAAGTTTTCAATTTGTACAGGTGTATCACATATGCTGTTTAGCAATATCCCTCAGTCCTTACAAAGAAGCCAAAATACAGCAGCTATCACCAGATGCATGTATTTCATTGTCATTGACTCATATAGTGCTGAGTGACTCTCCATTCATTTAAGAATTATGGATGTAATTCTGTCCTTGGTAATTTTTTGTGGGTTAAAGGGCAAACATTTTGTTCATTATCTTGGATAATTTGGGTTCAGTTTTATTTGTGATTGTGATTTTACTTTCTCTGTGGTGGGGTACTTGCCCTGTTTTATGCTAATTGTCTGTCAACGTGTCTCACAGCTCTGGAATTTGGTTTCCCCTTGAGCAGCTCCCAAGTTTATTAGTTTGACCTTATCAAGCTTCTTTTAAGGTGTCTCTCAATGTCAGTCCATAGTTACAACTTCCCTTCATTCTTATTTTCTCAATTACAGCTCTTCCGAACTCCTCATTGTCAACCCTGCAGACTGAGTCCCTTACCTAAGGAATCTCAAAATCCTAGGGACTTGTGGTATAAAAGGAGGAGGAATGATGGAAACACATAGGAAAATCAGTGCTTCTCTCTCAGTCATTACTCTTGGTTTCCTTCTTTTGTTACTGACCTGAATGCAGGCACACTAGCAGCTATTTCCCCCAAAATATGGACTTGTGATTCTCAAAGGGAGAGTAATTTATGGCACGCACACACCTCCCCTTGTGCTTTTTTGTGTGAAAGCAATTTTCAAGCCTTTTCTTTGTTCCATCTATAATAACAGCTTTTCTTGTCACAGAAGCTGTGGATGAAAGGCTATTTCCAAAAAGAATTCTTGAATCCAAAAACTTCATCTTAGTTCTTTGATAATGCTGTTTATAAATGTATACGTATAGGCATAAACTATACATATAAGACACATACATATAAGAGCTACAACAGGACTTATGAAATGCATTACCTTCAAGTGATCACGCTACTTTGGCCTGTGATTTCTTTCACAATATCTGTATTAAAAAAAAAAAAAAGAAAAGAAAAAAAAAAAGAAAAAGAAGTTAAGTGAAATCATCATCTAGTTATACAAAAATAATTAGAGTGACATCCAATATCTGAAGATATGGCTTTGGATCTTCTGGATCATTACGCTAGCATGGGAGTCTTTCCTTTTGTACACATTTGCTAGCCAGTCTGGGAGCTTTCATTGCTTCCCTGGATTTTTTCACAGTCCAGCTGTGCTCTATGTTAAGGAGACCTTCTTTCTGTCCCATAACTGCTTGTTGTATAACAGTGTGCTCTTCTAAAATACCCAGTTCTTCTGTGCTCTGTTGGTTGTTAAGTGGGTAGTTTCAGTTAAATGCTTGTTTTTGTAACTTACCCTGAAGGCATCTCAGAAGTTCCCGTTCATAGTATGTTCTTACAAATCTAGACAGCTAAATTAAAGAACCCCTTTTTACCTTCTCTAAGAAAGTTTACAGATTGCCTGTTAGTCAGCATTAGCCAAGCAATGCAGATTTATTCTTTTTCATCTTTCCTTATGACTCATTGCCTGCAACTCCTTGATCATTTTGTTTACTTTGCTTTCTACTTACTTGCTTTGAAATATATCAAATTTTAGGCATCTCACATAGCACTTTCTTTCTTTCTGTCGTCCAGAACAACTTTTACCTTCTCATACACTACTTTTAATTCTCTGCTTTTAAGCTGTTTTGTCTTGCTCTTCTGTCCCTTCCGTCAAGTTACTCATCCATTTCAATGCTGTTTACCCTTCTGTTCAATGATATCCATTGCTATATCCATATGCATTCCTATGGATTCCATTCCATTCAATCATATCCATTCCTTACCCATTTTCCTTCAAAAGCAAAGTAATAGGGTCACCTATTACCAATGATTATGTGGCATCCACCTGTAGACAAATATCCTACAGACAAAATGGGTCCCAGGTACATAGAAATCAGCAGGAGACAAGAGTGATCAAGCAATTGTTTTCCCTGTTTTCTTTAGGGGTTTAGCTTGTTCGTCAACATTTAGGATGATGGACACAAACTCCAGTGATCTGGACTTTTCCCAGGCTAATGACCTGTCATATTTAACAGCTAAAGTACCACAGAGTTTTTTAAATTGTGAATTCATTTACTAAAAAAGAGGTGAAAGTTCAAGCTTTATGTGATCGTATTATAACGCCTCCCTAATAAATGTATAATTAGGGAAGTATACAAAGATTGTATATACAGCGGATACTAATCCATTTAATATGTTGACTGTCTATACTTAATTATGATAATCTCAAGGTGCTATTAAATAGACAAGCAAGATAAAAGCCTCCCTAAGAGACTTGTCAGTAGTATTTTAAGAGCTGATATAGTTTACCTATAATCCTCCACTAACTCATTAAAGTCTGGGGTTAAGACTATTTTTTTCCTCTGTTTTCTGTTCTAATCAGCCCTTATTTTCCTTTTTTACGTCAAATACTTACAGCTTGTGTTTCTCTGGGACAAAACAAAGAATTTTTATTATTGACATTAATGAGTGATTTTTATAACTATCCGGGGCTGAATAGGCCTCTGATTTTGACGTGGAGTGGCTGAAAAAATGGCTTGTCTCTTCATCTCCTTAGATTCTATGAAAGGACCAAGAGGAAAAAAAAAGTAACAAATACAAGTTGAAAAGAATAGTTAGCAACTCACAGGAGAACCATTACAATTCATAAATGAGGGTTACACACTCAATCTCTTTCTCTTTTTATGTATAAAGTGAAATAGATAGAACACCCACACATTTTTTCCTCCAGCCACTTTGAATATTGTTCACTCCTGTTCTCAGCTTTGCCAGTGATAAAAGGTTTATTCCACTTATTCCCAGGCGATGGTAGAGCAAAAAGTATACCTAATGTGGCTGTCCAATGCATTGACATTCATATTTAGTCTCTAAAGTCAAGTCATTTCAGAGGAAAGGGGAGTACAATTTGCTATGTAATGCACTGAGACAATCCTATATCTCTGACTGTGTTTCATGACAGATCTTATAAAAGATCGTAAATTACTATCTGTTGAAATATATGAATTTAATGGATTCCATTAATGCACACACCTGCACATAAAAGATTTTGCAAGCTAGAAGATATGATCAGTCAAACAGCTTTAATAGTTATTAATTACAGTTGCTCACTATTTATTTCTCACCAACATAGAAATGTTAAGGTATTTTAATACCTATACCCTTGGATGGCATGCATTAAAAAAGGAAAGAGTCTTTTTCTTCTTCTGTGTAATCAATCAGCAAGTTATCCAATGCTTTAAAATCTTTGTTATATATTTTCTGAGACTGCACCCTTATTTTTCTCCATATTCTTCAGAAAAGCACAGGGAGATTTCTTCACAAAGCTTTCTGCTCTTCTGATTCTGTGGCTGAATCCAGAAAGCTTCAGTTTGGGTTTAACTTAACAAAAGACTTCAGTATTTGGTTTAAATTTATTACAAGTCACACGAAATGCTTAAAAAAAAAAAAATCCATAACGTTTTTGCCTTGTCAAATGATTTATTCTGCTCCTAAAACATAACCTTTCACAAAAAAGTGAAAGCCTCAAAACTCAGGTGTTGAAATTAATTAAAAAAACCAAGTATAACACAGCAGACAAACTAAAAATTGACGAACCTGAGCTATTGCCACAACAGAGCCAAAATTCAATTAAAAATGTATCAAAAAAAACAGGACAAAGAATCCTATCAGTCCAGCAACGTTAATGCACATACGCTAAAACATCCCAATGAGTCTGGCCTCTAGAGCTGGAAATGGACACCATGCAAACAAGTGAATAAACTCATGCCCTTATCTGAAAAAGAAAGATTTTAAATATGTTCATACCTTTTGCTCTGTGATTACCTCTAACCATATCAAATGGGACTTCAGTGAGAGAAGACAGTGTCGTTGCGGTGACAGCATATTGTTTGGTACTTGGGAGAAGTGGATCTACCCCTGAGTTCCTCTTTGTGCCTTTGTTTTCTAGCCTGTGAAATAGATTAGTTGCATTTAGCCCTACATTTTGAGGAGTTTTGAGATCTACTGGTATAAAAAGAAAGACAACATTATTAATTACAGACCACATACTATCTTATTCCTTTGGGTAATCTCTGACATTACATCTACTGACTTTTCCATGATGTATATGACAACACAAAATATAAGGTAAAGAGCAATCTGAATTTAAAGTAAAAATCACTTTAATTTATTCAAAACCCACATTGACATGAGTCAATGAAACAAAGAGGATTTATACAACATAATATTACATACATACCTGGTCAGATAGGCATAGGTTATTAGATTAGCACATCAACTACTCTCCTTCTGTCCACAGCCACACTCACCCAAGTGTATATATGAAGTGACGACCTCCTTCTCCCAAGAACATAAAACTACTATGTGTAGTAGTAGATCCTGGTGCTAAAATGTGAACAGAAACACTTATTGCAATTATTACCCTGAAAGTTGTCGTTTGTGTTTTCTGTCTTCAAAAATCTAACTATATGTTAGTAAGTTTTGCTTGTGGTTCGTTTCCTTGTTGGATCTTGATGCACAGGATTCTTTGCCCTGTATTTTTGCTAAATAAGTAGAAGTTGAATATATTATTGGACATAGACATATTGACACAGAATCTGTTACTTATTAATCTGTAACACAGTTTGGGGGCTTTTTATTAGTTTTTTATCCTGCTGTCTTAAAGCATGGTAATTCATGCATTTAACTGATGACATACGAGATGCAGAGAAGGTAGTGGCCACATTGTTAGCTGTCATCAAATCGGAGCTGTTGACTTGCATCTTAGATGCTGAGCACCCACAACACCCAGTTTCCTCTGAAATTCAGGAAGAGTTGCTTTATTGCTGAACATAAGCAAAATGGAGATTTTCAAAATTAGAAATCACTTTTGAAAATGCAAACACCGTTGTAGTGGCCAGTCTGAATTACTAGCTTATCAAAGGGCAAGGAAGGGGACTGGAATGGATCTTTTAACTTCAGGGATTGCACTCATGACACTTGACCATTGTGCATGTTAACTATGGATAACGCCAATGTGGATAAAAGAAACACTTGATTCTTATTTATGATGAGGATCCTTAACGAAAAAATAAATTAAACATTTTAAGATTTTTTTTTTTTTTTTGAGAGTATGGAACTTTAATCCAAGTACATACATGGCCTCGGTTAGGAAATCTCTGAGTGTCTGGACCTCTCAAAACTTTAAGAAGAGACTGATACAAAACTCTAATAACATCAAGTCACAAAAAGGAGATGAGTAGATGACTCAAAGGCCATTGTTAGAGCTAAAGTTAGCTATTCTTCTGGGCTGCTATTCACTCTATGTCTTTGCTTCATAATGGTTGGTATAAAATGCTTCTTTCATTTGAAGTGTAGAAAATTTTTAACTCACAAAAATACTATTCCCTGCTGGAAAAGCCTGGGTTTTCTTTACATTGTTATATCTTATACTATGTTGTGTTACGTTGCATTACGTTACGTTACTTCATGTGAAGTTTTATGGGTTTTTTTATGCTCTACGTTCTTTCTGAAGCTTCAGTAGCCTTTGGTGTTACAGTCCAAAAGAGATCTTGAGAAATACGTGAAATGGAATTACTTTTCAGTTAAATTCAGTATATATTTATAGCCAAGTGTACCTTTTCATACTTTTCTGAATATCGGTCTGGATTTGTGATATTATTTCCTGACAGTAGGAATGATTCAGAAACAGAGCTACATATCTCATTATTACTGAGAGGTGGAAACACTGCCTAAAAGTACTTCCTATTCTGATTAAAACTTTTTTTCTACTTTGGAGATAAATTGATTGGTATCACTTCAGAACAAGACTTTCCACATTGTTGTCACAGTCTGAGAAGAATCATTCATCAGTTCATGGAGGAAGACTCTATTCCAAGGACAAACCAGGATGCTGAGGGGAGCCGACAGATGGGTAGTATTTGGATGCTGTTCTACCACAAGATACAAGATTGGGGTATTCAACGAAAATCTAAATGGCTATGTACAGTATAACTTTCCTTAAAACAAATGAGGAAATAAGTGGGTAATTGGTAAGGTCAAAAATACTCTGGAAAAAAGGATCTCATTCCAAAACACTGATTATGCTGGTTTGTTTACGTTACCACTTTCTTTTTAAGTTGTCATTAGCAGCATGTTTCTTCAGTCTTCACTAATGAATTTCAAAAAAACCTTCTCATCCTTTAAGCACAACATAAGTCCAATTCTTTCAAAAGGAAGAAAAAATTGGGACTAATTCTCAGTTGTCATAAACTGACATAGTCCCATTAACTGTAATTAATCTACTCCAATTATTGTTATCTGAAGATCAAGATTTCCAATTAATTAATGTTTTCACTGATCTATTAAATGAAAAAAAAAGTCTGTCTGTGTGTCCAGCTATATAGCTACCTACATAACGCTTCTAGTTACATAGACATTGTATTTTCATTGAATATCTTATCAAAGTCTGTTGCAAATTTCAAATTATGATTAAAAATAAACACTTCAGGAAAACATATTTTTTTTTCCCAGGCATCCAGACTAACTTTGGACAACAATCAGAAGCAAACATGGGTTTTTATCACGCAGGGGAAAAAAAAGAAAGAAGAAATGAAACCCAAGTCAGTATGTTATGTGTAAGTATTTATAAGAATAGACTTTAATTTCTGGTTAGCCTGTTGCTAATACAAATTTAAGAGTGATCAAAAAAGAGAGGGGAAAAGCTCCTTTAGTTTCCAAGTATCCCTATTCACTTAGCTCAATTAACAAAGAGAAAATTTGTCATGTTAATTTGGAAACATTGCTGAAATTATTGTTTTTAATTTTCTTCTGGGGAATTGTGAAGAGGAAGAGAGGATAGACAGAGAACAAAACTATACTGCTTGAAACAGGCAGTGGCATATGCAATTATTGTAAATGGAAGGAGTACAACACTGTGCAAAGATTCAGCATAAAGCTTCCATTCCATCTAAATCCCACATTGCCTAGAGCTAGACCTATGCATTGGCGCCCCCAGCATCCCCTACATACTGTGCAGATAAATGCTTTAATAGATTAGCTAAGATTAAAGTAGAATGGCAGACCATGCTGGCTGCAGTTTAAGGTTGTTTAGGATTTTGGCCCTATAAATGATGTATAGCATTAGGATTTTATATACAGCAGTGAAAATTTCCTTGTTTTCCACATTTAGACCAGAATCCAAACAGATTCAACAAAAGCTGTATGTTACTGTTAATTATTTCATTGGAAGAAAATTATTCCATTTTAGAAAAAAAAGTCCGTTGTAACTGTCTGGACATGGTCCTGGACAACTGTCTCTAGATGGCAGCAGGTTTGGATCAGATAGCCTCCAGAGGTCCCTTCCAACATCAACCATTCTGTGATTCTGTGAAAACTCAACTCTAATTTTACAAGATGCCTTTTCTCAACTCATATGAGTTACTAATATTTTCTTCTGCTGAAACTTGAAAGGATAGTGGCCCACAGAGAATGCATTATTACTTTTAGATATTTTACATATTTATTACTTAAAACTAAGCTGTCTTTCAGCGTGTGCTACCAGCAAGCGTGTTGGAGCAGCTCTCAACCTTGCTAGAAAATGTATTGAAAACCAAGTTGTGAGATTTTCATCACTCTGTTTTGTAAGACTCTGCTGCACATATATTTTTCCATGTGCTTACCCACACATAGGCAAGGGACTCCTTTTACAAACACAGCCACTGGATCAATAGAAGAAAAAATTCTACCTGAAGTAGCAGTTATAACTTCAGTTGAAGAGTGGCCAGGATATTTCTGCCCAAATTAAGATATTGCAAATTAAAGTCATAGACCCTTCTCGGAAAAGACATACATAAAGGAGAGGAAAATCTTTAGTCTCATTTCAAAAATGATGGATGCATAAGGTTTTTTAAACTACATATTTATATGCATTTATTTCAACAGGAGATTTAAATTGAAAACATCCCTTAAGCACTAACACTGCACTAGATCCAGATTTCTACCAATTTCAATTACAATTAACTACTCATACATGTAGGATGCTCTTTAGAAGTATTTACCTGTTACAAACTAACTGCTTTTCTAGCACTAAGAGAGGTTTGTCTAGTCCAGCAATCAATGAAAAAATTAAGTAGTAGTATGCTCAAGAAGTTCTGAATCCTTATCATAGCATATGCCAGGAAATTCATGCAAATACTGCATTTCTATGCCAAGATTTGGTCACTGCATGTGTCAAATGGATAGTCAGTGAAATACCTACCTAGATCAGATCATATTATACACTCTTCAAGGCTTGGACTACATGTATTTTTCAACTTGCACAATAGTGAGCAGATGGACCTCGACTGTCAAAAGTCCTCAGCTGCCAATATGCTGAGTTCTTTGTAAAGCCTTTCCTGTTGTGGAAAAAGGGAAAAATAATAAAGAATTTTACTGCCTCAATTACAGTCCACTTTTAATGAGCTCCCCTCCAGACAATGCGCTGTACACTACGATTCAGTCTTTAAATGGAATAAAACCCCAATAATCTTGTTTCTTTTTGGTTTATAAGAACGCATCAATAATTATGGCCCAGCTAGGCATCATTTTTCTTATGGACAATTTATATAAAAGTAAATATAAAAATAGACATAAATGTCTATATATGCATGCACAAATGCATGCGTATTTGTATGTGCTTGTATATGTACATATTCCATCTGTGTATATTTTTAAATGTGCAAACAGAATCCCTTTTACTCTCTCAGAAGTTGTTATAGTCTCCCATAGCAACAACTCACAGATAAAGAATCTCACATCAAATCAAATTGTACATTGAGGACACTGCTGACTTATACCAATATTATAGGTCTTATTTAAATCTGCAGAATTAAGTAGGTTCCCACTGCAAGTCTAACCTCAGCTCGCCAGGTTATCATATAGCAACACATATGGCAAATAACATCATGTCCTCTTCTTTTTGACATAGAAAAATGAGTTACAGAGTGACTGGGAGTCTTTATGCCAAATTTTCTAACTTTTGTGGGTTTAAATCTTCCCCCAGATGTTAATATTATGGAAACTGGTGTTTTGATGTTTGAGGACACATCCAGTCCTGCAGCAATTATATTCTATTTCTCTTTGTTTTGGGGGAATTTCTTCTCCTTGAGGGTCAGTTCAATTGAATAGCATAAAATAGAAAGACACTTCCTTCTGGCAGGACAGGTGGAAATTTTATGCTCCAGGACTGTTCAATAATGATCTTTGGCTGCATTCATATACACAGACACAGCAGTTAGCTGTTAATGTGAAGACAAGCAGCATGGAAAATATAATTCATGACTGCCCTTTCACCCACACTCTTCAATAGCAGAAACTCTTCAATACTTGTCAACTCTTTGAAGAACAAGTTTTCTACCTCAACTTCCAGCCCCTAGAAAATAAGATAGTTATCATCACATTTCATCTTAAGAGACAAGCAGACGTAGGCATCACAATATTCAGGACTAAACCATTAGTAGTCAATGCAAGACACCCATAATCTCATAACTTCAGTGATGGTTGTTTTATACTTTGTTCATTTCAATCTCACAGTTCATCCTTTTCTGGTAGGGTAACATTCCCATATAGGGTGACATGATTGTTTAATTTTTTGCAATGTCAATATCAATTTTCAACTTTTTTTTGTTTGTTTTGGCTTTGTTGTTGTTTTTATAAGCTAAGTGAATAATTTAAAACTGTGATGCTTACTGGTGATTTAGCATTTGCTTGGGACTGGTATATCAGAAAGGATGTGTACAAGCAAAGTAACATAACCTTTGTTGCATTCAAAAAGCCTCAGATATACAGCACATATTATCGCAAGAACATTAAACAAATACATTAAAAAAAGACTCAAACAAAATACAATAATTTTTATTTTCCTACTTAAAAAAAAAAACAAACTAATTTGCCTTATTCTATTTCATTTTCATATGAAAATCAGTACAAAAAATCATAATCTTATGTTTCAGAAGAAAAAATAATATTAAAATGTCCTTCATGATGGCTTACAAGACAAGGACATTTGGTATAATGTACAAATCTTTAAGTTCTTTGAAGATGAAGGTTTAAGGGGACAATAAATTTCACATACATACTGCAACGTGTGTACGCAAATTGCTACCTACTACAGTCTCTCTAGTGATTTTATCTCCTTCCTAACAGCAACCCCCCAAAATCCTGAAAATTACTTTCTCAAAAAAAAACAAACAGAAACACCACAAAATTTATGGAACTTTGATAACCTATTTTAGACCAGCATTTTATTTTATGCTACAACTTTTTTATAAAATAAGTATACAAAAGAATTTCTTCTACTTCCAATTCAAATTCAGCTTTTCATACTAAAAACTCAGACATGGGAACTGAGCTTTTGAAATTTGGAATTTAAGCTTGACCTTAACTTTCACAAAGTTTTATGTACTCAAATCCAAGAACTGGAGACTACAAGCCTTACAGTGCTAGGCCTATTCCTCCACAGTATTAACATCAACTTATCCTGTGTTTTCACCTCTGAAGTCACTGTCTCTGTTTATTCCTGTGTGGAATGTGGATGTGTCTGGATTTTTAGAACACAAGGAACTGCTTCAAACTTAAGCCTGGTATCTCAGCCAAATGGTGCTTCTGTGCTCATATTCCCAACACTTATAGAAAACAGTCTCCCCTGTCCTACACCTGGATTTTCTCTCTGAAGTAGTCAAATTTTGCTCCACACTGAATCCTGAGAGTAAAGTTGGGTCGCGCAAAGAGTTGGCTATGGAATATAACATGGACTAAATTGAAATGTCTGTCTGACACAGGTGACACATTATGTGATCTTGGGTGAATCATTTTCTATGCTTGATCTTTCTCTCCTGTGAAACAGGAGTAATGGTACTTCCACACTTCCATTGTAAAGACATAATATAAAAATAGTTAAACAGGTCACACACAGGTTCAGTTGTTTCAGTGTCTTGTCTCTGATAATGGCCAGTAGCAGGTTTGGATAGATAAGAAGAACAAGATGACCAGTGATACTTTCTTTTGCTACCCTTCCTCAGGTTCTGGCAGTATGGAAGACAAAATCATAAGGTTTTCCAGAGCCAGACTTTGCAAGTGTACTATTTTGCTTAACATTTCATAATGGACTTTTCCTGGGTTCATCAAATGAATTTACCTAAAAGCAATTTAATTTATTTGTAATTTTGGCCCACACTATATTTTGTGGCAGTAAGTCCCACAACTGAATTACTTGTTGTGATAAAGCATGACATAGTATAGCAAAACAAAATAATTCCCTTCTGTTTGCCTTAATTTGTAATCCTAATAAAAGAAGTGAGGAAAAATGTTGAATAAATAATATATATTAACAAAGTCTTGTATTTAAACTAAGAAATCATTCTTATACCTTTGCTAATGTGATTTTTTTTTTTAAATAATTACTGGCATATCAAAGGATAAAACTGAAACACACATGACTCAGAAGATAAACCTACGTCAAAATTTAGGAGGAGGAAATTAATAGGTCTTTCTACATTTCTTCTCATATTATTAACAATATTATATTACAAAATTTGCTCTCGAAATTCAAATTCAGAAGAATGGTAAATCTTATAAATAATTTAAAGGTTTTTCACTCATGCCAAGGAAACTACCTAATCAGAAATTAGTTTTACATTTTTAGAAATATTTTTGCTTGCCCAAATTATGCAGTGGTTGAAGAATTCTATAAATTCTGTTTGGCATTGAAACATCCTAACATGAGCCACCTCTGCAACCTTATGTATTGATAGGAATCTCAGGGCAACTGATGCTCTCTTTGCAGACAGTGTGCAGCAGTGTACCCCTATTTCAGTGATATCAATAGTAATTGAAGACAAAAGACAATAAAATTATAAAATAAATATTTTTTAAAAAAAAACTTCCTTGATTTCAATAGGCTTAAAATTTGATTCCTTGATTTAAATTAGGCTTAAAATGAGGTCAGCACCAGGCTGATAGTTTCAACCTACGTCTTGCAGTGTAATGCACATCAGAAGTCTCTTGCACCTCCATAGTGTGTCTGTGAAACGAAGAATGGCTGAGGGTCCACGGTGCTATTCACAAGGATTTCATGCTCTTGTTGCAGAGGGTGTGTCCCCTTATATTTTATTCTCTTGTTTTATTTCTTCATAGGTCTTCATAACTTACTAGCTCTTGCTAAACACAAATTACATGTAGTTAAAATTGACTTTCCTAGGTGCTCAGACCTTCATGCTCCTGCCTAGAAACTAGAGGTTGTCATCAATTCCCACACACATGAAGGGATGTCTCTACCCCGTCTTAGACATCAAACAATTAGATGTCTAAATATGACTACATCAGACTACCATTCTCGTGGGTATGTTCAGGAGGAGATTAATTTCATTTTAGAAGAGTGAAAGAGGACACATTATTTGTCCTTTGAAGGTGTCAGTAACATCTCCACTTCCATCCTTCATGACATTCATCTGGTTTACTATGTCTCACATTCACACCTTCAGAGGAAATCAGCAGTATTTGGATTGCTATCAAACTGTAAGACAGTGGATCCTGGTATCCAACACAGCAAGGTCCTCTCTTCTGGCCCTTCTAGGCACTGCTGTGACCCTAGTAGCAACATGCTTATTAGACTGACAGAAGCTGATCCTTTCAGGCACAAGGCACACCAGGCTGCAATGACAGTTTTGTCCAAGTAAGGTTTGCAGGATTCAGACACAAAATGTCTCTAGAAGCTCTCTCACAACTGTATCCTAATGAACCTGAGAGAGGATAATATTCTGACAGCAGGGAGGAGAGAGAAAGATTAAAGGGCAAAGAGAAGTGAAGAGGGTAGAACAGCACAGCGGGCAAATAGATTAATGTGCTCAATGGAACAGTTAAACCAATGTAAATGAAAATGTCCCTTTGAGTGATATCATGTGCTAATGTACACCGTGGTACCTTCTGTTCTCCTGCATGCCCTCTCTTTTATTGTCCCTCCAGCAAATCCTGGTTTTATTCTCAAACTCCTCCTGACACAAAAGCTTCTGGCAGATTTTCAAACCCTGGTGCTTTACAAAGCAAAACCACACCATTCTCCCACTACCTCTTCTCTCAGATTCTGCATTTCAGTCTCTGGAGGCATCTCCTTTGCTCAAGCTCTGCAGAAAATATCCATACATGGGGAAGAAGCTTTAGAAGAGAGAAGGAGCAAACACTTGCAGAATTACTGCTGTCTTTCAGCAAAACATTAGTCTTAGCTCAGTTTTTATTTAAACCCCTAAACTTTGAGAAATTCTTATAAAATTCAATGTAAAGGAATTTTCATACACAGTGCTTACATCCTTAGTGGTGCAGACATGGACCAGATCTAATCAAGAATCCGCAAAGCTGAAGTTAACACAAGTTTTGTTAGCACGTGGCCCAGGAAGTGATCGGACACACTCAAAGTCTGTTAAATATAAAGGTACTGCCCATGGTTTAGGAAGTCCTTAAGCTTGCATTCACATATGTTGTAAAGGAAGGCTAACTATGTTCTTATTCTGTCTTTGTACTTATCCTCATGTCCAGCAAAAAAAAGACTATTGGGTTATTTCAACATGTGCTCCAGCTCTTTGTAGCCTTTCTTTTCTTTTTGGTTTTTAACTTCGAGTGCAAAATAATAAGGCTGCTTAAAGATATATATACGTATGGTCATTTAGGTTTAACTCAGTGATAATACGGCTGCATTGCTTCTGAAGCACAAGAAAAGCTTTTCCACATTGGCCTCAACGAGACAAGGTAGGAATATCCTACATTAGCAAGAGCTGCCTAGTTTTGCTTACATGTTATCTTTTGTTTGTTTGCCCATGAACACTCTAAGTAGCAGCTGTTTAGCCTTCCTCTCCCTTGCCAATAAAACAAACAAAAACTGGATTTCCAACCACTGGAAATCGACTTTTCAAAGGATTTTTAAGTCTCCTGGCAGTCAGCCACAATTTGGCTAGTCTGACATCATAGCACAAGTAGTGTGAGAAACAAGTGCAGTCTGTAATTTGATTTCAATTCCTGACCTTTCCAGCAGCCACCTATTCTAGCGTACAGAAAGAAAATTACAATTAGCATTTGACGTGAGAATTGGGTTTGTTATTTTATGAGTTTTTTTTTTTAAAATTTTATTATTTCAATTTACGTCTACTCCAAAACTCAAAGAAAATCAAAATGGAGTTATAAACTTTTATATTAAGGGAAATATGTCATGAAATTTAGAAGTTATAAATTTTGTTGCAGAGCTAATAGAATTAAATATTTTAATCTTATTAAAATAATGGATTTGATTTTTAAATAACATTTTTCAAAACTCTCTGATTTGCGTGGATGTCGTGTTTTAAACCCAGTCAGCAACTAAGCACCACACAGCTGTTTGCTCACTCCCCCTCAGTGGGATGGAGGAGAGAATTGGAATGGGTAAAAGTAAGAAAACTCATGGGTTGAGATAAAGACAGTTTAATGGGTAAAGCAAAAGCTGTGCACAAGCAAAGCAAAACAAGGAATTGATTCACTTCTTCCAATGGGCAGGCAGGTTTTCAGGCATCTCCAGGAAAGCATGGCTCCATCACATGTAATGGCTACTTGGAAGACAAATGCCATCGCTCCAAACATCCTCCCCTTCCTTCTTCTTCCCTCAGCTTTAATTGCTGCGCACCACACCATAGGGTTTGGAATATCTCTTTGGTTAGTTGGAGTCAGCTGTCCCAGCTGTGTCTCCTACCAAGTCGTTGTGCACCCCCAGCCTACTCGCTGGTGGGGCGATGTGACAAGCAGAAAAGGCCTTGATTTTGTGTAAGCACTGCTCAGCAATAGCAAAAACATCCCCGTATTATCAACTGTATCCAGTACAAACCCAAAACATAGCCCCGTACCATCTGCTATGAGGAAAGTTAACTCTATCCCAAACAAAACCAGCACAATAGAAAAAGCAATCTGTGGCAGCTACATCTTTTTTTTTGACCCAGTACAAAACTAAAGGTTTATTAAAATAGCTTTATTTTTTTATTAAAAATAACTTTATTTAAAACTATTTAACTTATCTCAGATGCAGTCTGTAAACTTTAACAAAGCTAGAAAAAATGACAACAAAGTAATTTATGGCCAGAACATAAACACCAAATGCTCCATTAAAATGGTCAAATTCAAGATTTTAACCCCAATCAGCACACAAAAGTATTGGACTAAAATTTGGATAAGAATCACATGTACCTGAACAGAGAAAAATATCTCAACCTGTGGAAATTTCCCCTTTGATATTTAGTTCTCTCTGAAATAGAGCATATAGTGTGCTCAGTGCTGAGGACAATGGGGACTTTTGTCAAAGGAAACAAGAAATAATCCAAAGTCTTTTTCTCTAATGAATCTGATGCCTGCCCTAAAAAGTTAATGAAAAGTCTCTCCATTGAGTTCCATGGGCTTTGGATCAAGCCCCAGATAAGCTGTTCAGTGAGAGCAACTAAAATAAATTGGGAAAAGGTTCTCTGCTTTATGAAGTCATTTTAAGGGAGGTAATGGAACAGCTGTTGCATACATAAAACACACACGTCCCTTCAGAAATGCAGTTGGGCAGAGCCTTGCTGCACAGCACGAGACATGGGCTTCACCCGACAGCTCCTCCGTCTGAACAGACCACTAGCCTGAGAGCTAACCTCGCAGTGACTCCCTAAATCCCTCTAGCCCCTTAAAGGGAAAAACAGCTTCATTAGTTCCTCACATAAACAGCCAGAACATAAACACAACATGCTCCATTAAAATGGTCAAATTAAACAAGTAGAGAACCTTTTCCATACCATGTCAGCTTTAGTGGTTGAATTTTAGTTTTGGTTTTTGTTTTCATTTCCTTTCTGGGTTATGGTTTGCATAATTTAATTTTCAGGACATCCAGGTGGACAGCTGAGTTTCAAGGACTTTTTTTCATTCTTCTGGCTGAATTTTGAAGTGAGCATGTGGAGACCAAAAAATGGTGCATCAAATACAGTACATATAAATTATTGCTGCTCTTTGAATGGTTATGCTGAGAGAGCCATATCAGGATTTGTCCCTTTTTGTGTTATCTGCTTGGGAAAAAAATTCTCCCTATACAGCGATTTCGCAGCATAAAACCTGATGAAAAGTACAGTACATCATTTAGCCTTTTTCTGGTACTTTATAGTTTGTCATCGAGGTGTTTGAATGTGTTTCAGGCAAAATGCAATGGATCCCTCTAAGACCTGGTTCTGCTCTCAATCTTTGGCAATTTTCTCTTTTCTTGTTGGTTACATGTGTGTTTACCATTTACTTGTTTATGGATCTGTGTACTGATATGCTGTTATAAAGACTGTAAGGGTAAAACAACAGAAAAGGAAAACACTGTAGTCCTAGGCCACTCATCTATTGCTAAACTTTTTTTTTTCCTCATCTTTCTTTCAACTCCTACTTTTTTTCATCTTCTTTACCACATTATGCTGTGACCTTACCGTTTCTTTTTTTTTGTTGTTTCCACCTCGGATTCTAAGAGGTTGTAACAAATAAAAGTCACTGCAGGACAATTTACACTTTTTAAGCTCTAAGTTCTGCTTAGACTCAAGTTCCCTAGAAGAGTAGATCTGCCCAGTGGAAGAAGTGGTTTGTGTTTCTTACCAGTGTGAATTGACTTATGTTGCTTTTTCTGGCCAACCCGCTGTAAGGACTCGTGATTTTGACTAGTTTTGCCTGTTAGCCTTCTCTGCTCTAGACATTTCAAATTCAGCCAAACCCTGTGTTAACAAGGCATATTCCAACTTTAAATGTTTTTGCAAGACACTGTTTAATCTTGTGGGGTATGGTTTGAGATATTTCATTAACAAACATTTACAAACTTGTAATCAAGTAGTATTTTCCCTATGAGCAATTCAGGGTAACAGAAGATGTACTGAATAGAAGACAACCAGATTTTATAAAAGAAAGTTCTTCTAATACACTAAAAAATGATGTCAGAACTGGAGTATGAGCCTTTTGGAGAAATGGAAAATCCTGAGATGCTGCATATGCTGACCAAAGAGGAAAGTATTCTCAGAATCAGCCATGGGACAGACAGCAAGGCATACTGATGGCTTTTGCTATTTTTATAAATTTTTCTATGCCTTGTGCTGTCTGAAGTTAGGATGATTGGACTGGAATTAGAAAATCAGTACATGTGGGCATACACTTTATTCAGATCCAAAAATCAAGAGTATATGCTATCTAGAAGTTTGTGCAAAAGCATAGAATCATAGAATCAGAGAATGGTTTGGGTTGGAAGGGACCTTAAAGTTCATCTAGTTCCAACCCTCCTGCCATGGGCAGGGACACCTTCCACCAGACCAGCTGGCTCAAACCCCCATCCAACCTGGTCTGAAACACCTCCAGAGATGAGGCAACCACAACTTCTCTGCGCAACCTGTTCCAGTGCCACACCACCCTCCCAGTAAATAATTTCTTCCTAATATCTAATCCAAGTCTACCCCCTTTCAGTGTAAAACTGTTAATCCTCATCACTACACTCCCTGATAAAGAGTGCCTCCTCATCTTTCTTGTAGAGCCCCTTTAACTACTGGAAGGCGCTATAAGATCTCCCTGGAGCCTTCTCTTCTTCGGGCAGAAGAACCCCAACTGCTTGAGCCTGTCTTCATAGGAGAGATGCTCCAGTAAAAAATGATATACCCTCTAGGAGACCTCCTTTTTGGTTGTGTAAAAACCTCTTGCACTATTATTAATAACACTTAACATCTTACAACTCATGGTGTTCTTAGACTCTGGGAGTCCACTGCCCACCATCTTAATTTGATTTGTTTGTGTCGTTCACTGTAAGTATTGCAAATACTGATTTATTCTCACCTTTAACTGATCCATGTTATAACTTTTCACATTCATCAGGGGGTTGTTTAATGTTTGGGGTAAGTAAATAAATCATTGTTGCTAATATATAAGTAGCAGGTGCCAGTGAAGCTCTGATATGGACAAAATGACCTACAGTGCCCACTATCAGTGCGTTTATGGGCGAAAAAGAAAGGAAAGCCAATTAAGACTCTTTGAGCTTCACAGTCTTGTTCATACTTGCCATACAATTTTCTAACTACTTTTTTTTAAGCCAGAATGTTTTTTCATGCCTTTTTTCCTCTCCTGTCACACTTACTCCTACACTTCTGCTCCATTGAAGAATATTGCTGCTGATCTTTTTGCTTTTTGTTTTTTTTTTTTTTGTTTTGTTTTGGTTTGGTTTTTTTTTTGGTTTGGGTTTTTTGTTTGTATTTTTTTTTTCTCTTTTTAATCTTTAAGGGTAAAGTTTTGAAAAGCTGGCTTCCAACTTGTTGTAAGAGGAAGAAATGTTCTGTTTGAAAAACGTAATATTTTTTATTTGTGAGATTTAGCCTTAATGAGGAATTTAACTTTCAGTTAGAGAAAGGAAACAAAAGTGAAATAAATACATTGATTGATCTGAGTTGATTATCATTTTGAGTTACTCATCAGATCCTTCTTGTCCTATTTGAAGTGGGGAAAATTCAAAGTCTGAAATATTTGTGGGAAAGAAAAAGAAGTATTTCAGGCCCTCATAATAATAACAACAACAACAACAACAACAGTATAAAATGCATTAAGAACTTTATTCAACAATTATTTCTTGAAAATTCTTGAAAGATTAAACATTTACCCTGCAAGTAAAATATGTTCTCTACCACAATGCACTTATGATGATATAAGGATTTATCTTTATATGAAATCTAACTTAAAAAAAATAATTATGGAACAGTGTATATTGTTTCTCATCTGAATGTTATCAATAAATTAAGTTGAATATCCATTATGGTCCATTAACTGCCAAAGAATGTTTCTGTTCATGTCATAAAAAAACATTTTTTCAAAACACAGGAAAGTTCTAATTAGAGCTAAAGGAATTCTTGAAATGATACATAATGTGAGCAGAAGGTACAAAATCAAAGTATGGCCTACATTACCTTAGGCATGATCCTTGCCTGTTTGCAATGGGACATAGTGTTTTCTCAGAAGAACTCATTTGAAACTGAAAGCACTGACCAACCTGGTGGACTTATATGATGGAGTGACTACATTGGTGGACAAGGGAAGAGCTATGGATGTCACCTACCTGGACTTCTATAAGGCCTTTGATACAGTCCCCCATAACATCCTTCTCTCTAAATTGGAGAGATACCGATTTGATGGGTGGACTATTAGGTGAATGAGAAATTGGTTGGATGGTTGCATCCAGAGAGTAATCGTCAACAGCTCAACATGCAGATGGAAATTAGTAACATATGGTGTCCCTCAGGGGTTTGTAGTGGGCCCAGTACTGTTTAATGTTTTCATCAATGACTTAGACAGTGGGACTGAGTGCATCTTCAGAAAGTTTGCAGAAGACATGAAGCTGAGTGGTGCAGTTGACATGCCTGAGGGGTGGCATGTCATCCAGAGGGACCTGGACAAGCTCAAGAAGTGGGACCATGGGAACCTCATCAGGTTCAACAAGGCCAAGAGCAGAGTCCTGCACCTGGGTTGGGGCAACACCTAGTACCAATACAGTCTAGAGGGAGATTGAGAGCAGCTCTGCTGAGAAGGACTTGGGGATACTGGTGGATGGAAAGCTGGACATGTGCCAATAATGTGTGCTTGCAGGACAGAAGGCAAACCATATTCTGGGCTGCACCCAAAGAAGTATGGCCAGCAGGTCAGGGGAGGTGATTCTGCCCCTTTGCTCTGCTCTGGTGAGACCCCACCTGCAGTACGGCACCCAGCCCTGGAGCTGTCAGCACAGGAAAGACGTGTATGTGTTGGAGTGGGTCCAGAGGAGGGCCACAAAGATGATCAGAGGGATGAAACACCTCTGCTGTGAGGACAGGCTGTGAGAGTTGGGGTTGTTCAGCCTGGAGAAGAAAAGGATCTGGGGAGACCTGATTGTAGCCTTTCAGTACATAAAGGGGGTTAATAAGAAAGATAGGGACAAACCTTTTAACAGGCCCTGCAGCAATAGGACAAGGGGTAATGGTTTTAAACTAAAAGATGGTAGATTCAGATTAGATTTAAGGAAGAAATGTTTTATGGTGATGGTAGTGAAACACTGGCACAGGTTGCCCAGAGAGGTGGTAGATGCTTCATCCCTGGAAACATTCGAGGTCTGGTTGGAGATGTCCCTGCTTATTGCAGGGGGGGTTGTACTAGATGATGTTTAAAGGTCCCTTCCTAGCCAAACTATTCGATGATTCTGTGACTGGCATTCTGAGGAAACATCACCTTTCATAAAAATGTGAAAAGTGACATTTTGACAAAGAGAAACATGGCACACCTATAGATGCAGTTCTCTTGGTTTCCATTGATTTTCCCAGTTTTCTTCTGTGTCACCTGCTGGTTTCATAGGCATTGTAATTTCTTGCAATTTTAGGTATGTCAGTGAAGTACCTGACAGAAGAGGATAGTTGCTGTTGATGCCTATCTAGTTAAAGCTCTAAATTGTGTTTCTGTTACTAGATACTGCTAGAGGGGACTCCCATCTTTCTCCTGAGAAGTGGAAAATGCTTAAGAGTCTCATCTAAGTGGCAAAATCCAGCTAATTAATACAGGCTTTGGTCAAACAGAATCAACGAATCATGATTGTAAATTACACAAGCACTTTCAAGAGAGATAATGCAGGCACGTAAACTGTTCCCGAATGTGGTTTTGTCTCTGTAGTCATTTTTGGGGATATGAAATCTTTGCATAGTTTTAATCCGTAATATATAGAGCTGAGTGAGATTGTACGTAGTGATTTCTCTTTACTTCACTTTTGTCTTTGCAAATAAGGAGATCTTAATGTGTGTTGCAGAAGGTCTTTCATCCCTGTTGTGATTTATAGCTAGCAAACTGCTGGGGACAATTCCAGTTGGTGGGTAAGAAACACAATCTCGTTTATCTTTATATCATATCTGTTGCAAATTAAACTAAAAACATAGAGTTTGCACACTAAAATGGTTACACTGCAGAGCAATGTGCCTATAAAACAGCATGCTAACAAGCACGGCATGATAAATGAATTGCAATAAACTTCTATAATTTCAGATTCTCCCAGAGGCAGATGCCGAGGCTATCACCTGTTGAGTTTCACTTGGTGACAGCACCACAGTATCTCCAAGAAAGTACTTGCTGGACTTGCTTTAAAAGTGAGTGGCTACTAGCACACACTCGGTTAACTTCACATACGCTGCATCTAAGATGAGATCTGCATTTCAAACAACCAAATGCACAGACAGTGGTAGATTGCTTGCCAGATTACGGGTGCTCCTGAACAAGAATGACCTGCTTTCTTCAGTAGGTGGCAGCAGCACAGATACATGCTAAAAGCTGGACTCCAAAAGCCGTTTGTAAAATAAAGCTGCTCTTTTCATACACCCACACTACTGCAAGTGTAACACCTGACCATCCACAAGTTACATGTTAAAACCCATCCCAAACTTCAGTAGTGACATGATTCACTTGTGTATAACAACTTTGTTTAAAAAAAAAAAAAAAAAGTGAACCCCAAAAGAACCAGTAAACATTTATTAGCATTAATTATCTAGCTATATGTGCAGATATATTTTTCCTCATAAGGTGTTTCATGGCACTACCCAAAAGGTTTTACATCAACCTAATGACTCTTCAGGAAGATATTAGTAGAGTTCAGATTTTGGAAGGGGGAAGAAGCAAGGACTGTCTCAAGGATTTATTTGTCCTCCATAAAATATGGCTGTTTTGGACCACACAGACAAACGTTAATTTAATTCAAAAGTGTATATTTCAGTTGACTATTTTTAAAGTACCAGAAATATTAAAATGGACCCTTCAGCATCCCTGAAATTCTGTACCCTGGTCTTTATTTTTGAAGGTGGGGGAGACAAGAAGAGAGGTGTGTTCCGAAACAGAGTCAGAAGTGAGTCAAAATTGAAGTCCACCCCTGGGTGATCCTACTCTTCTTTGATTCTAATTCCCCTACCTGGTTCATCACGGCAAATCATAGAATTGTGGAATCATAGAATTGTCTAAGTTGGAAGGGACCTTTAAGATCATCGAGTCCAAACATCAACTTAACACTGCCAAAACCACCACTAAACTGTGTCCCTAAACACCATGTCTAACCGTCTTTTAAATACTGCCAGGGATAGTGACTCAATCACTTTCCTGGGCAGCCTATTCCAATACTTCATAACCTAATATGAAGAAATTTTTCCTAATATCCTCTAAACCTTCCCTGGCATATCTTGAGGCCATTTCTTCTTGTCCTATCACTCTTTACTTTGGAGAAGAGACTGACCCCCACTTTGCTACAACCTCCTTTCAGGTAGTTGTAGAAAGCAACAAGGTCTCCCCTCATCCTCCTTTTCTCTAGACTGAACAACCCCAGCTCCCTGAGCCACTCCTCATAAGACTTGTGCTCCAGACCCCTCACCAGTTTTGTTGCCCTTCTCTGGACTTGCTCCAGCACCTCAGTGTTGTTCTTGGAGTGAGGGCCCCAAAACTGGACAAAGCATTTGAGGTGGGGCCTCCCCAGTGCCAAGTACATGGGCACGATCATTTCCCTAGTCGTGCTGGCCACACTATTCCTGATACAGTACAGGATGCTGTTGGCCTTCTTGGCCATCTGGGTATACAGCTGGCTCATATTCAGCTGGCTGTGGTCCAGCACCCCCAGGTCCTTTTCTGCTGGGCAACTTTCCAGCCACTCTTTCTCACGCCAGTAGCAGTGCACTTGACCTTGTTGAATCTCATACCATTGGCCATGGCCTATCTATACAGTCAGTCCAGATCTCTCTGTATACCCATCCTACCCTCAAGCAGATCAACACTCCTGCCCAACTTGGTGTCATCTGCAAACTTACTGAGGGTGCAGTCAATCCCCTTGTACAGATCATTGATAAAGATGTTGAAGAGAACTGTCCCCAGTACCAAGCCCTGGGGAACACCACTTGTGACCAGCCACCGACTGAATGTAACTCCATTCACCACCATTCTTTGGGCCCGGCCCTCCAGCCAGTTTTTTACCCAGCGAAGAGTACTGCTGTCCAAGTCACAAGCAGCCAGTTTCTCCAGGAGAATGTTGTGGGAAACAGCACCAAAGGCTTTACTAAAGTCCAGGTAGACAACATCCACAGCCTTTCCCTCATCCAATAAGCATGTCATCTTGTCATGGAATGAGATCAGGTTTATCAAGCAGGACCCGCCTTTCATGAACTGCTGCTGACTGGGCCTGATCAGCTGGTTGTCCTTCATGCGCTGTGTAATTGCACTCAGGATGGTCTGCTCCATAACCTTCCCTGGCACTGAGGTCAGACTGACAGGCCTGTAGTTCCCTGGATCATCCTTCCAGCCCTTCTTGCGCATGGATGTCACATTTGCTAGCCTCCAGTCAACTGGGACCTCCCCAGTTAGCCAGGACTGCTGATAAATCATGGAAAGTGGTTTGGTGAGCACTTCTGCTAGCTTCCTCAGTACGCTTGGGTGAATCCCATCTGGCCCCATAAACTTGTGTGCGTGTAACTGCTGTAGCAGGTCCCTCACCATTTCCCCTTGGGTTATGGTGTCTTCATTCTGCTCCCTGTCCCTACCTACTAGCTCAGGGGGCTGGGTACCCAGGGAACAACTGGTCTTACTACTAAGGACTGAGGCAAAGAAGACATTAAGTACCCCAGAATTTTTCTCATCCTTTGGCACTATGTTTCCGCCCCCATCTAATAAAGGATGGAGATTATGCTCAGTCCTCCTTTTATTGCTAATATGTTTATAGAAACTTTTTTTTATTGCCCTTAGCATCAGAAGCCAGGTTAAGTTCTAGTTAGGCTTTGGTCCTACTAATTTTCTCCCTACTTAGCACCACAACATCTTTGCAGTCCTCATGAGTGACCTGCCCTTTCTTCCAAAGGCCATAAATTCTCCCTTTTACCCTGAGTTGCAACTATAACTCTTTGTTCATCCAGGACAGTCTTTTTCCCCAACGGCTTGTTTTTCAGCACATGTGGATGGCCTCCTCCTGCGCCTTTAAGACTTCTTTCTTGAACAACATCCAGCCTTCCTGGACAACTTTGCCTTTCAGGATTGCCTTCCAAGGGACTCTGTCAACCAGGCTCCTGAAAAGACCAGGACCAGGACTGAAAGGACTAATTATTGTGAGACTTCTCCCAGCTGCTTATAGAATATTTTGTCTGCCTTTTGATGCTGTTTGGGTGGTCTATAACAGACTCCTACCGTGACTTCTGCCTTGTTGGCCTTCCCTGTGATTCTTACCCATAAACACTCTAACCTATTGTCACCACCATTAAGTTCTAGACATTCATAACACTTCCTAACATGAACGGCCATTTCACCACCTCTTCTTCCTTGCCTATCCCTTCTGTAGAGTTTATAGTCATCTATTGCAGCACTCTAGTAGTGTGAGCCATCCCACCACATTTCCATGATGGCGACTACTTCATAGTTTTCCTGATGCACAATGGCTTCCAAGTCCTACTGTTTGTTGCCCATGCTTCATGTGTTAGTGTAGGAGCACTTCAGCCAGGCTATTGGTCCCACTACCTTTTTCGTGGGAGAAGCTCTAATTCTTACCTGACCGTTCCCAGGCACAGCCATAGTTTCTAATCCATCAATGACCATCACACCTCTACTGCTGCATAGATCTCTATCCCCCACCCTAACTGAGTCAGCAGATCAAGGGACCTTGCCAATATCCCATCCCACTGATGTTGGCAGGCCATCCCCTAGGCTTACCTCTAAAGAGCCTGGTTTCATCCCCTTCCCCCATCAAATTATGTCTCCTTACCCCCCAGTGAGTGATCTAACCCCAGGGCTATGAAAATACAGTTGTGTATTAATCTGGTCTGGTAAGTATTTCATTACTTATACATAAAGGTTGAACGCAGGGAGTGCATCATGCACCTTAGACACAGGTGAGAAGCAAAGGAGGCTCCTCACATGATTCAATTGAGTTGCTTCAGCATAGAATTATAACCTCAGATTTATATCTTCTATACTCTCTAAAAATATCCTGAGGCATTCAGGGTCTTGTGCATTTAAGATTTCTGCCCTTTACACTCATCACAAGAAACAGAATAGTAGATCTCTAGAGCCAAAATTGTATGTCTCCCAGGGAAAAGCAAAGCCTAAAATGAAGAAAAGAAAACATTCACAGTTCTGATGGATAGATTACATTCTGAATTTTTGATTTAAAATACTCTGTGTTAGTATTTACTTAGGTGACAGACTATTGTGATTCTGTGAGATGGAGAATTTCCTTGGTGTAAAAAAACAACTATTACTCCAGTTTTTGACAAAGCTCAGATGCATAAGATGAGAAATGGTAAATAGTTCAGAGATTTAAATGCCATGGGATACATTGAATAGTGCTGAATATCTTTCTGAAATTTGTAGCTGAGTTTTTTACTTCTGCATTTATTTTTCAAGGGCTTAGGTATTGCAAGTGCTTTTGTCTTTCCTTGCGATACTTCATATGGCTGATTTGTGTCTAAAGTCATCTTCCATAGCCTACAGTAACAATACTAATTAACTTTAAAAAAGTTTTGCTTTAGGTTTGAATAATGATAACTGACGGCCTAATTACAAATAAAAGAATCATCTGTGTGACAGTTTATAAACATAAATGTTCTCTTCAAGAAACTATAAGTAAAGAAAGAAAAAAAAATAAAAATCTTAACATCTCATATTGATTGCTGGGTCAATGCTGTTCTTGAAACTGTAAAATATGAATGAGCAGCCTCTGAACAGAGTAAGATACTAGATACCTTTGATCAAATCTGGAATACATTTCTGCACTGCTGCTCACTAAAAAGAACAAATAGAGGATAACCCTCAGATATCAGCCTTGTATCCACAAGAGCTTATTCTGTATAGCCTAAAAACTAAATATATATTGACCAAATGACAGGTTTCAGAAGATATGATCATTGTGATTCATTCAAGGAAGCAAATAACAGAAAAGGACAAGTTTTATTTAGATCATTCCAAAGGCACTGATTCACAATTAACAGGAGGAAATAAGCAGAGAAATTCGTAGACTGAACATCAGAAAATATTTAATTTTGGAGAGATCTGTCAGATTGTGAAAGGTTCTGTAAAAGGAAACAGAAGAAATCCCATTGTTTCCATACAACTGGATGTGGTCACAGAATCACAGAATGATAGGGGTTGGAAGGGAACTCTGGAGATCATCTAGTCCAACCCCCTGCCAGAGCAGGGTCACCTAGAGCAGGTTGCACAGGAATGCATCCAGGTGTGTTTTGAATGTCTCCAGAGACAGAGATTCCACCACCTCTCTGGGCAGGCTGTGCCAGCGCTCTGCCACCCTCAAAGGAAAGAAGTTCCTCTTCATGCTTAAATGGAACTTCCTATATTCAAGTTTATGCCCATTACCCCTTGTCTTGTCACCGTGCACCACTGTAAAGAGCCTGTCCCCATCCTCCTGACACCCACCCTTTAAGTATTCATAAGCATTGATAAGGTCCCCCCTCAGCAGTCTTTTTTCCAGACTGAAGAGACCCAAGCCCCTCAGCATTTCTTCATAAGAGAGATGTACTAGTCCCCTTATCATCTTTGTAGCCCTTTGCTGTACCGTCTCCAGCAGTTCCCTGTCCTTCTTGAGCCAGGGAGCCCAGAACTGGTCACAGTACTCCAGGTGTGGCCTCACCAAGGCAGAGTAGGGGGGGAGGATGACTTCCCTAAATCTGCTTGCCACACTCTCCTTGATGCACCCCAGGATGACATTGGCCTTTTTGGCCACAAGGGCAGATTGCTGGCTCATGATCAAACTTATAGGGTATGGTGGACAGAGGAAATTGCTAGAAAAAAATGAATTTTCAGTTTTAGATAATATTGTTATAATTTAAAAAAAAACCCACAAAACAACAAAAAACCAGAAATTGTAGGTGTAGTGCCTCAGAGGAATTTCTGTATCTTGGGAATCCATTTTCCCTTTTAGCTTTTTGACTATGTATATTTACCATTATGTATATCTAACCCTTCTCATTTTGTGATGCCACAAAGACAGTATGGAATACATCCATCTGAGGTGTGATGCAGAAGAAATGGAATTACATTTGATGAAGCTGTATGGAGGCATAAAGCCTGTGAATTACAGCTTGTGCTCTGCATCTCCCTCCAAATATTAAACTTTCAGGTGGATTTCAGTAAAAGCTCTTGAAAGTGTTCTGGAGGTTTGTGGGGTTTTTTTAACAACTTTTTTTTTTTTTTTTCAATGAAAGTTTGAAACAGTCCATTATCTAACCCTTTTATCTGGTCTTATGCTTAGCCTTTCTGTGGCCCTCTGGGTTCTGAAGTCAACAACAACAATTTTCTCCAAAGAGAAGGGCTTGCAAGGAGAAGAAGGCTTACAATGAGTACTCCAAGTCCTGGGTCTTCCACTGGGAGGAACATGTTGTTGATGTTGGGTGTTTCCTCCACTCTGGTCTTTGATCCGCTTGAATCCACTTGACACAAATGTATTTGTATAAATTTTCTCACACACAGTCTACTTTCTTTTCATTTGTATCCTGCTAATATTTGAATGTTGTATGCTATTCTCCCCCAGACCATTAGCACAAAGAGTTATCATTTGCAACTCAGTCACTATGGAGGTTTGTTTGACTTTTACTGCATGTGGCACTCACAAACCTAAGTTAAAACAAACTAGATAGTGGCCACTTGACCAAAAGACAGATGCTATCAGAGCTAATGCAAGCTAAGACCATCTCAGGCCAGTACAAATCTGGACAAGACCTGAGATCTTGCACTGTCACATCTTTACAGTGTCAGTGGCCTTTTCCTGGGCTACAGGTAGATTGCAATACTTCCGTTAGCAACCTTCCTTCAACTCTAAAACTGTATAATTTAATATGAGCAGTTAATATTATCCACAAAAAAATGTAGTATGAATTTCTCAGAGAAGTCAGAATTTATACGTATTTCACACAATTTGCAATGACAGCATTCCAGAAATGTTAGGGAAAGGGAAGGAAGTGAGATCATTAGAATGGACATATTGCTGTTAGACTTCAAAAGGATTTAGGTCTAGTAGTGTTTTCTGGTTGTCGTTTACATTACTAAAACTGTTTGTGGGAAGTCCACACAAGCTCAGTAAGTTATTCTTAGCCAACTACTTAGTCTCCTTTGACACTTGAAAGGTGTGGGCAAGGGTACCTTCTCTCATTTCAGAAATGGAGATCGATTAATCCTTTTAAAATGAGCCTGAATCACTCTAGTTTAACACATATTACCACCTGAAGCTCCAGAAAATATGGCAGTCAGAATTAACATCCACTATGTTTTTCTCACCTGATTGTAAAATTCACAGCAAGAGAATGATAAAGCAGTATTAGTGGTTGTTTTAAGATCCTTTCCAAATAGAAATTTATGCCCAATCTGTATAACCTCTTAAATTAAGAGGTTAGGCAATAGCATTTCTGTAAGTCAATTTGAGTCTGTTCCAGTCTTTCCCTCAGTGGAGGCAGCCTTGGTTCTTAATCGCTGGCACCAGGAATAAATTTAAGCGATATCTCATCTCCTGTGTCTTTGATTACTTTGAAAGATCATTGATTTTAAAGGAAGATTTTAATGGAAGATTTTTTAAATGATACTGGATTTGGAAAGGAGTTGCATATACCTATTATATTGAAGAGAAATGTAACCTGCAGAAGAGTTCTGAACCACACTGCTTTTGCATCTCTATGCACAAAATAATTTGCATTCCCCTCTTGGCAAGGCAAGAAACCAGACAGATTGATAGGAAAACAGGTTTCCTGGCTGATTGTTAAAGATGTGTCTTTGATTTGTGCAGAACAGCATGAAGCCGACACAGGTTAAGTAATGCAACAATACAAGAGAAGGAAGGGGCAATTTCAAGGTGCTCAAAAACCTGGCTTTGGAGCTCTCATGGGATTGCTCTCAGTGGATATTCACACCACATTTTAATTTCCTTAAAATATTTTTTACCATTGAAAGCAAAAGAGAAGCAAAAAGAAAGAAACCAACAACGCTATAGTCAGGCCTAAATTACAGAACAGTCCTGGCATTTGTTTTTCAGACCTGGAGTGTTTTTTCTTATATGAAAGCAATGGTAGTTTCTTTTGATTTGATAGCTAATTGCCTCACAGAAAGTTACAATAGCATCTCAGGACAGATTAGATGTTTAGTCTGAGCTAGACAACTGGGCTCCCTCTGTAGCCAACTGTGGGAGATTAGTGCCTCTGGAGGGCAATTCATCCCATTTCATGATGGGTATTTAAGAGGGAGATCTACAGAAAGTGATTTATCTTAGCTATATTTATCCATTAACTATGGAGAGTCTAAGGGAATGACTTAAATTAGACACTTAACTTCAAGACAGCTAGAAGTAGAGGTGAGTCCCACCCCTTGTTATTATACAATATATGCCCTCATCATTCACAAATATTACGTTCAGCTGCAGATGAGGATTTGCTTGTGACTAGACTGGCTTTTATGTGGCATCCTTCCCACCAAACTCATCTACATCAAAGACCTGGCCTGCTGAACTCACTAGGACTTCTCAATTCACTACATTATTACAGAATTCATAGCTCTTACAAAGTTGTAGATACAGGGTGTTCTGATCAAACCCCAGTGTCAGGAATAAATTTTACCTTACAAGTTACAGGTTTTTTTCAGGTAATCTTGTCTTCTCTTCTCACCTTTTAGTCAATATCAATATTAAAAAGTCGTTCTTCACAGTGTTCAGGAAGGAAATACTCAGCATAAGTGCAGAATTCAGGTTCCCTATTCAGTGAATAAGGACATGAGAAGCTACTTGGAAAATGGTGCAGGTAACAGAGTGCTGTGAACTGCTTAGACTGCAAAACTCTAAATTATTTTTCTTGGCATGCCTAACCAAAATCTTAGCCAACACAAAACATGCACCAATAAAGTCAATGACAAAGCTTGAAATAGAAACAACTGAAAACACAGAAACAATTACTGCCCAACTGTCTTTGTTTAAGCTGCCATTTACTTATGAGCAATTGGATCCTATTATTTCTGCCAATTTTGTATTTTACTGTGGCCTGGAAAACAAGAAAAAACAAATCTCTGTTCTTGAATTTGAGACAACTGGGGTCTATTGAAGGTACCTCTGAGTTCCCAAACAAGTAAGAATTGGTGTTCACATAGAAACTGCTTTCCTTGTTAGACAGTTGGGAGTCATACATTCATTTAATGAAGAGAGAAGGGAAATAAGCTTTGTATAATTATTTAGGCTTGTGGATCTGTGATTCTGCTGTAATGCTGAACTGGAAATTAATTTCTTGCCATGCAAATCAATTTTTTTATTGGAATGATCTCCAAATTTTTGCTAGACTAAAGGCATTTGAGACTTACACTTCTTCAAGGAGTGCTTAAACAACCATTCTACTGAATGTACTGAGGATGGCGTACTCATAAAATTATGCAATATTTTAGGCTGAAAGTGACCTCTGGAGGTTATCTGTTGTGACAGTTGCTCAGAGGGAATGTTTTTATAAGCTTTATAATAGTTTCATACTTGCTCTTTCTTCACTGATTCCTCCCGAGCTTAAATCACCTTAAATTGACTGAGAGCTTAAGTTCTTCGTTAACTTTCCTCAGCCCCAATTAACATAAAGGATTAAAGTTTGTTACTCATTGATTATCAGATATTCATTATGTGTAGTATTATAAGAACTAAGCTGAAACAATTTAGGCAATAACCACTTGACCAAAAGACCTATGTTAACAGCCAAAGCAAGCACAACCAGGTCAGCACAAAGCCTATTGCCTCTCAGTAGTCACAGCAGAAATCATATATATTGACCTACAACAAGGAACACATCTAGGCTGGTAAACTATAGGTCTTGCCATTTTGAAGATAAGCATGACATATGCATCTTCATATGCATGTGAGACAGTTTTAATTTTCTCCAGTAAAATTGTTTCCTTTTGTATAAATAACATTAATTAATACAGGAGCTAGAACTTGACTTGCCCATATTCCCATGTTAGACTATGGAGGTACTGAATCGTCTTTTCATACTTGCTTTCTGTACCTAATGAACATAATCTAAAGTTACAGAATTGGAAACAAGGGGTGGAAAGAGAAATACTGCTGTCTTTGTTTGCCATCAGGGCATTTAAATCCCAATTTCTAAGGGATTTTCTCTAATTGCATAGGAAATTTGACAGAGACAATAAATAAACTGCAGTTTCCTGAGTGCTACCTCAGTAACTTAATTACAAAACTGTTTTTACTTGAGTTTTTCAAAATCGATGGAAAAGAATAGAAGAACAATTTCAAGATTTTTGAAGATTTGAGTCTGTCACAAATTATTTTCCCCTATTTATGCATATTTTGAGGTGTGTTTTCCCTCCTATTTATTACTATTTATTTAATTCAGCCCAGATTCTTTTCAGATTCCCTTTCATTGTTGTTGATGTTGTTCCTTTGACATACAATTTATTTCCCCATGTAACAGTTAGATCCTTAATTCTAAGTTTCTCTCTTCTTGTCTTTTGAAATATTTCCTTTTTTCAGTGTTAGAAAATTGTTTTGCGTTTAGAAAGACTAGCTGAGTTTTCTCATATTATGCCACCAATGCACTGAAAGCAAGCACCACTAACCAGTTTGTTAAAATCAGAAGCAGACTAAAGTGAAATTTGTTGAGCTCACAGTGAAGAGGACTTAAGCAGAATGTATTCTTAAAAAGAAAACATATTTTTGCCATTTCACTTAACGCAATGCTGAGTCTGTTTATTTTTATTAAAGAGCTGTAGATATGCAGACTCATTTTTGGTATCAACCATTATCTAGTGTTGCATGTATTAGACCCATCCCTATTACAGACAACTAATTGTCCTAACTAATTCTACTAAAGTCCTTCTGTTACAGAGTGTACTGAAACAGATGATTTATTCTAAGACTGCTTTGGATAGATGAGCATACGAAAACCCATCTTACTCTTCTTTCTTTTATGTCATGCATATTTTGAGAAACTTAACCAAAGTAAGTGTGAGCTCAGACCATTTGGATGTATGTTGAAACTTTGTATGTTGATTCTTTTTTGACTCTGATATAAGCCCTTTTATGTTACAATGTTGTGCAGGAAACCTCATAAGCATGTGATTTGTTATTATTATGACAGCTCATTAGGGCTGTCTGGAACAAGGCATTTCATTTTATGAAAAAAAAGACTGTTTCAAAATTAGTTTTTTGTTCTGATGCAGAATCAAAATTGGATCTGTTTGATTTCTCGGTATCTAGGTAGAAAAAACCATTGAGATCAATGGCGTATAACTGGTTTTCTATCTTCCCTGTTCATATCCTGACATCTCAGCTATTACCTAGGTCAGTGTGACTCTGAGACCAGAATTTAATACTGGACTCAAGAAAACTTCATCACTTTTGTCAAAATAAATGTTTTCACACACACAAAAAACCCCAGTTTTGATAAGTATGCATGGATATCTTTTAAATTTCTGTCTAGCAATTTAGCTTAACTTGCAGAGCGCTGTAATAAGCAAGAGTATATGTCCTAGCTGGATGGATCTTAGCAGGATACTTTTGCTCCTACATTGAACTTCAAGTCTGTGTTTGTATGGTTTCTTTGCTGAAGACAGATCACAAATGGCTGATTTTTGTCAGTCGTGGCAGACTCTGAAACCATGGTCAAAAAGATTACCTAGAGCTTATGTTTCTGTAAATGGTTTTACTTAGATTTAATTGTGAATGAAAACTCTATTGTATAAAAACAAAAGACAAATAGGTATATTTCCAAATTTCCCTTAAAAGCAGGTTGACATTCTTATTTTCCAATCAAGACTGAAGGAACTGAAGGAATTTACTTTGTTTGCTGTAATCCACCTCTCCCCCAAAAAGCAAAACCAATGATCAACTCCCCCTGAAATTATTCAAATACTTCTGAAGAGATTTGGTGTGTGTTAGCTTTCGTTATAAGGGTTGAGTGGGATCAGTTTCCCAGGCTCGTTATCACACTCATATTGCTATTCAAGCTACAGAAAACTGCATCAGTTCTTCTAAAAAAAAAAGAAAACAAATTAAAGCTATTGTATATTCCTCTAATGAGACCTGTTGTCTTCATTAGCATTCCTGTGAGGCATTATACAAAACAAACTGAACAAGCCTGTTCTGTGCAAACAACCTACTTTCGTCTGCCATCAAGTACCTTTCTTTAAGTCTTTGTACTATTCTCCATCACCTTATTAGTTTTAGCTGACTTTACACTGTGTGTATAGTTAAATGGTAGCATCAAATGTAGTGCTGTGGAATTTTGTCTGCACATTACATTAGAAATCAGTATATGCCAATATTAACCTAGACATCTAGACATTCAAATTTATCACACTGCTGAACCATGGTCTTGTTTCAAGTTCTGTCTCCTACAATCCACAAAGCTATCTTCCAAATACTTTCCTTCACCTTCCTTCATAATCGTATAGGTATGTACACGAGTGTCTTACTGTATTATTGGCTCAAATATTTAAAAAAAAAAAAAAAAGATTAAAAAGGTTTTCTAAGATTCCTCAACACTTCCTTACAAGGATATTGCCAAATTCCTAAATGCCGCGCATAAGAATGACAACAGGAGATCAGACATCCTGCTCTAGGGAACAGCCAGCACTCACTCTCTCAGGAGGAAATTACAAATTGTCCATGGAATTACTATGAAATAACTCCCAGATCAGGATATCTTCTTCTGCATCCTCAATATTTGAAGACTGGCTTATTGTCTCAGTCAACAAACATTAATCCATTTTTTCTTCTTAAAAGAGCAACAACTCACAATTTTAACTCATATAGTCCTCTGAGAAAGTACAGAAAACTATGCCTCCCAGAATACTGTATATTTTGAGCACCTTACAAAGCCAGCGTCTGCGCAATGCAGCTGTAAAGAAACATCAACATAATTTCTAGCAAATAATTTGCTCTTTTGAGCATTATTATACCAGTTTTATAGATGGAGAAACCAAGGCAGAGGTAAAAAAGGTGAAATCATGTGAAACATGGTGAGTCACAGCAAAAGCTATCCCACAGTTATAAGCCTTTTAACTGCAAGTCATCTGACTCATGAGTCCTCCTTTCTTCTTGAAACTTTCATCTGCAGATATAAAATCATGCAACAAATTAAGAGGAATAATTAAGGCATAGAACCAGGCAATGCATTTTTATTTAAAGTTCATTTACCATCTTTTTCCCCCTCTGAAGGAGAACAACATTCATAAATTTCAAAATTACTGCAAAGGACGAAATGAAACAACAGAATTCAAACACTGGTGAATACCCATTTGGCATTTCAATAGATCTAGTGTTACTACCTGAGCAAAAAGAACCTCAGGGACTCCATTCTGCTTTCACTTATGTCAGTAAATCTAGAGCAACTTCACTGCAACTGCTGTAGTCAATAGTTATTCCTGATTTACACTTATGAAGCTGGGAGAAAATGGGGCTTTAATTGATCAGTGAAACCTGTCTCAGCATAGATTTTTCTCCAGAAGTCATCCTGCTGTACTAATTTAAAGAAAAATAAATAATAAGATTCAAACACCACACTAAGCAGTTAAGGAAATTATATATCAAATAAGCTCCAAAAAGCCTGAAGAATTGCAAACAGAAGTTTTGCCTTACAGGTCTCATTCTTTATGTAGATTTAAATAATTCAATTGTTGAATAAATCTTATATATTCTATTTATTCAAGCATTTTCAACTTTCATTTCCCAGAAGTCATACTACAAGTCATAAGGAAGAAAGGATATTTTTTGATCATTGACAAAAGTGATGTGAAAATAAGTTCCATACCCAAGTTTCTGCATATTATATAGGAAAGGTATAGATAATACTATGCTGCCAACAACTATCTTCAGTAAGAGTGGGATTGGGAAAAAAATAGTTTCTTCCCTAGACTTAAATAATTCATTGGTTGAATCACTGAATACATCTCAGGTTTTGTCATGCATTCACAGATTTCCTGTGATACTTTTGCTGACAATAAAATTTTAGACAAAACAAAACAAAAATATACCTAGCTTTCTCTTAAAGAGGTAACAGTCAGACAAGAAACTCTTTGTAGTTTCAGAAAACTTCTATCATATTGAAGAAGATTGCTGCCTTCTTCTTGGTAGTAACTTTTATGATAGTTGAAATACAGAGGGGTTTTATTATATATTTTAAACAATTTTTCAGTCTTTTATCTGGAGTTCTTTGATCAAATATAAACTACAGGGAATACAGAAAAGCTTTTTTTTTCACTTTCCATGTTCTCCTTCTGAAATCAAAGTGATGGGGTTATCATGTTGTCAAGTGCTATTGTTTGACAAACGTAGGCACAATATTGACAAGGATTGAATTGACCCTTATTCTCTTTAAAGTTTTGTATGCAATTGTCTCTGTGGTTTGCCTGAAGTGTTTCAAATCCACAATTGCTGTGTTTTCATCTTTTAAGGCAATTATTATCTTGATAATTGCATGCACATAATTCCTATAGAATCTGAACACATGGGTGAATGGAGACATGATACTCTGCAAATGCAGTCTGCTCTGGGGCAGAAACTAAGAATAAAGAAGGGTAACACAAAGAATCTTGCAATAGTTTTCTCAGCAAATTCTGGGTTTATTAAGAAATGAAGTACAGCCTGGGAACACATAATTTCATGTGGTAATTCCACAGTGATGAAATTTTGTCTGCCCACTTGTCTTACAGCTGCTTGATCTGCCTTCCCCTCCCAGCTTTCAGTACAACCCGTCAAGAACAGTCTGCAAACTACACTACTAACCTAATGCAAGGCAAAAATAACTTTTCTTCCAATTTTGGTATTGCATAAGGTATTGCACACATTTGACTTGACTATCTTGATCAGCTAAAATGTTGGAATGGAAAGACTGGCTTAAGTCCTTGTGGAATTGAAGAGAAATAACTGTTTCCTGTGTGACATCAAACTTTTAGCTGACTTTATGTCATATTACTTGACTATGTGTTGTACAGGAAATGTTCTCTGAAGACTTCATGCTCTGATTATTAAGAAGAAAACACATGTTTTACACATTACTAGCTGTGCAGTAAGGGGGAGGAAGGGTGTAGGAAAGGCAGGTGAGCATCATTCATCCCAGCATGCCATCAGGATATTGCTGAAATGTAAGGATAAATGGCCTGGCATCTTTGACTGGGCATTGGGTTGGACAGCACAGACATATCTGAGAATGTCAGAGTACTAAAGCCCTTTGTCAAATATCTTCCTGCCAGCTCCTTAGCTGATTTAAAGTCAGACCAGAGTTAGCAATGGTTCTGTTTGTTCATTACTACTGTGTGAGCTGTCGTACATCCATTATATTGCCAGGCATGGTGTGAGGGTCACATCTCTGCAATGTCTCAAAAAAGTACTAGACCTCACTTGTTCAAGTGTTAGCTCTCCAAAGTTTTATTCTCGTTTCTGTATTAATTAAGGATTTTGTATACTGGAAAAAAATACCGTTTTCAAATTGAATAATAAAAAAGTGTATTTAAAAAAGAAACGTGAAACAAAGAGGAAAATATAAAAATGTACATAGAACAAAGTGACTTTTCTGGTTCATCATGACTAAATATTTTTCTGTTTCTCAAAGTAAAAAATTTGCTGTTTGTCCTCAGTAAATGTCTGAACGATAGATTTTCTCATGAAACACTGTTGTTAATGTTCACTTGGATCAAAAAAAGCAACTCTGATAGTGTCTGAAAACATTTGATTTTCCTCATCACTCCACACTGTAATTCATCATCACGCTGAATGCTGGACCATATATTCCTGGCTAACTCAGATAAAAGTCTACTCATGAAAGTAATATTTCTTAAAGTAGAAGTTAGCAGTTGGAAAAAGTATCCAAACAGCCTGATATTGAAGAAGAAGAGCTGTAGGAATTGTGCGTACCTAAAAAGACTTCAGAGTTCACTGGGATATTGTCTGAAAAAATTAAGTAATGATGACTTCTGTGTAAGGAGTATTTGGTGAAAGAGGTACAGAAGCAGAAGCATGAGTTAAGTTTCCTTAAGTCTTTTTTTCAGAAAATATTTCCTGAAATATCTTTAGAGATAAAAAAGAGGAGAGTTTGCACACATGCCTGCATAGAAGGATATATTCAAGGAGACTTTCTCTGCCCATTGAAGCTTTATTTTTGATTTTACATGTTTGAAGTTTCCATCCAGGAATGTTCTGGCTCTTCTTTTTTTTCTTCAAGAGTTTGCAAAAGAAAAGAAAAAAAAAAAAAAAAAGCTCTGCTGTGCTCATACATTTTTGCTATTTCTTGAGTTAGCTCAGGGTGGGAGGTGGAGCTTGCTCTTCTTTTTTCTTTCATTAGTTGCTTTGAGATTCACATCTTTTGTTCTTCGAACTCTCTTATTTGAAATTCTTCTCTTTAAGTCAGCGGGGAGCAAGGGTTGATGAGCCCCAGCCTCAGCTACAGCCTTGGGGCAAAGAATCCTCTTTTTGAATAATAGTCTTATGTTTTTGTTTTATTTTATTTTCCCCTGAAATGTATCTTGGATATGTTGATTTGTAAAAGGCTCTTCTGAGGTTTGCACTTGTCCTCTTTTCTTTATAGTTTTCTGACTTTTATTTTTCCCTTACTGTGTTATAAGTTTACAGAATGTTTATGCCTTCCCCCCCCCACCCCCCCACCCCCGAATCTCAATCATGTTTTTTTCTATTATGGTGGCTTTCATAGATATGTATTTCCATTCTGTGTTTTACTTTTCTTAAACTGATGTAAGATCAGAGTAAACATTTGCCACCTGTCTTCCTAGATATTTAGTGAGAACAAGTATTGAATATCATGTTGCATTCAGTTTTCATACATAAAGGATTTTTACTGGGACATTACATGCCACATTTCATTATTTAAACCAGCACTTAGAAAGATGAATACCTTGTAGGTCTGGGAATTTTGTTAAGAGACAAGAGGTAAAATTTTCTACAATATTTTTGATTTATTCCTAGTTTTCATGTTTCCTTCTGTATAACCTAGTGCTTAAAGCACTTACTTAAGAATCATCATTCCTGAGCCTGAATGGGTTTAATTCTGCATCTTCTGTTACCCGAGGAGAGGCCCTATCCCCTAAATATACGTAAATTCATGACTCTTGTTGAGGCATTCCTGGCTACACACTGGCTCATCAATATTCATAGGCAGAGAACATGAAAAAGAAAACATAATTTGGAAGCCTAATGTCTCTGATACTCCACTGAGAGAAAGGAGGTCTGTGTTCTAATCCTTGTTTTCCTTATTTATCTCCTAAATTACCAGTCAAAGGGGAAATCTGGGGTTTTCTCATTTCACACTGGTACTTCCATTTCACTGTAGTATATAACATTTCAGTCTTCATGAGCAACATATTCATTCCTCACAATCCCATGAAGTTCTTTGTGTCTGAAACGGCTGCACTAAAAGGTGTCTGGTATTCCTTTCTGGTGAAAAGACGGGCGATGCTTCCTGATTTGGGAAATTACCCCTTTCAAAAGCGCTGTATTCAATCACAGTTAATCACACAGTTTGGTTTACCTATTTGAATTTCCTTCATTTTCCTTTGGTCAGTAGAGCAGTTTGGATTTTGATATTAGCCATTCTGGGAAGCGTGTGCGACATTTTGCTACAAGATGCTATTGTTTACTACACTTATCGATTCTTCAGTGTTCCCAAAACAGTGTTAAAGATGCTGAAAGCACCCATAGTCACTGTTTGATTAATTTGTACATGTTTCTCTTTTCATTTTAATGTATGTTCGCTGTCCCTTGGGAAATGTCTCTGGCATATTCATCGTGACCTTTTAGTCTTTAACACAGATCTTTGGAATAAATACATTCCAAACCTTTTACCCTAATGTAAACGGATGCAACTTGCTCCCTTTATATTTTGGTCTGGAGATAGGGGGAAACAAGCTCTATATGATTTTATCAGTCTGATTCATTCCATTTCTAGTAGAAAGCAGTATCTTCATAATAGTATCTGTAATCATCATCTTCCCAGTTGTAGCAGAAGCGAGTATCAAGAATTTGTTTCTAATACAATTAAGGTTTAAGAAAATAAAATTTTGCTGTTTGCTTTATATTTTATTTCTTGTTATTATTTTTCTTCTGTATTTTTTGTTTCCTCTTCTTTGCACAGCCTCCCTCTCTACAAATGAGAAAGAAACTTATGCTCTTTACAAAATCTCATACTCGGAAGAAAGTGTTGAGAGGGTTCTCAGCGTAGAGTATGTCATTAAAAATCTTTGTAAAACTACTCAAAAGCTGATGAAAATTAGCAAGACCAATAAAAAAGACATAATAGTTCTGCATGAGAAAATGCTAAAACAGTCAAACTGAAATATTTTGCAGGAATGTGTCATTCCAATAAATTTTTGCCAGAGAGAAAAACTCTCATTGCATAGTTCTGATTTTATTTTGTTTTCATAATCTTAAACTGTTTCATTTTGAAAAATTAAAAATATTCCTTTTTTACATAACTTTTTAAAGCACTTATGTTTAGACTTTTTTGTTATATTAATGTTAATTAAAATAATATTTATAGTTTACTAAATTAATTTTTATATAAACAGTCTACATTTTCTAACTATTTTTGATTAGGCTGCTATGATGCTTCAGTATCAAATTCAAGCAGTCAGTCAGTGTAAAATCTCAACATTTTGATCCTTTATTTCTTAAAAGTAATTGTCAGTGTTTAGAGACAAAATTTCAAATATCAAGTTCTCTTTCTCCTTTGTGTCTTGATTTGAAATCAATTTCTATGTTGAAATGCCACAACTTCCTGTAAAATAGACATTATTTTCTGAACAACTCAAAAGGTAGAAGAGCTCACAAGGAAAGGTAGTGGACTAACTGTTGCTGGAAATTGATAGAGAAAAATCAGATATCTTTATAAAAAATATACTTCATTGCAGCTCCTGTGAGGAATTTACGGCATATGTGACATCGAAGAGAAAATTCTCAAACTGGAGAAGTATGAAGAGATTCTTTGGGCTGTTTTGAAGGTTTTAGTTTTGTGTTGGTTTGTTTGTTTGTTTGTAAGTTTTTTAATGTATTCGTACATGTGTATAAGAATGTCCACACAAACTATCTGACCCTTCATCTAGCTTCTGACCTAGATTGTAGGTGCCTATGGAAAGAATTTGAGATACATTGAAAATATGGAGTTAATTTCTCCCCGCTGCATTTTCGGTTTCCAGTAGTCAGTGGTATTGGGACTTCCTGAACCACAGATTGTATACAGCGTGTTATTAATAACATTTGAGGTCGAGTCCTGCTTGCTCATATGGTCAGGAATTTTTAAAAGGCAGCTTGCCACCTTCTTCAGCTAAGGATTTGCCTTGGTAGGCACAGCTGTGTCTGGTCCTTATGTGGCACTCATAATTAATTTATGAACATCTACTTTATTCTATGTTAAACAGATTCTTCCTCATTACTTAGGTATAGTTGGCAACTTCTAGTCATGCATTAAGATCATCTCATGTAAATATAGCCATCTGGAAGTGAGGCATCCAGTTTCAAATAGTCTTCTAGGTTGTTTCTGCAGTCAGCAGAAAGAGACATGAGGCACTTCCAGAGGACAATTTAGCCTGTTGCAAGATAAATGACTGATCATTGAAATTATTTTCTCTCTAGATATGCCTTTTTTTGTCTGAATAGGGAGCTCAGATAAATAGAATAACCTAGATGCCTTGTTTTCACATGCACATGTTTAAGAAGAATCTCACATTCATTGACGAAAGCAGCTTCAGTTGTGCAAATCTTTCCTCACTTCACTAATGTGACATTAGTGACCGAAGTCAGCAGTCACCTTGCCTTCTTTTTAACATGTTAGCAGGTATAGGCTACAACTATGCTAGTAAATGAAATCAGAAGTGAAACACTTTCTGGTCCAGCCTAGCTTGCACTCATAGGCTTTAATTTACGTCTCAAAACAGACCAGCTGCATCCAGACTACCCACTAGCCTAGAACTATACTAACCCCAGACTGTGTCAGACTGAAGTCTGACAGAGGAGTAGATAAACTAGGCTCAACCTCACCTGACAATTTAATAATGGTTGATTGCGAAACATTTGACCTGTGCCTTGGCCTGATTAGTCAACTGTATTGCATGTACCCAATACTGCCGGTCTCTCTGACACGGGCCTGTTGAATGACTGACTTTTTGTCCAAAATTGCACAAAGTTTTTGGAATTCATTAGTGTAGAAGAGAAAGTTCTGGAGCTCCTGTCTGCTGTCGTCTTTACAAGAAAGGCAGCAATGCTAGGTAGCTTTTATCTTGTGACCACCACTCACCATGCTGTTTCTAATCATTGCACTCTTGCCTTGCTGTTTACCACCTTAACCTGTTGTCACCTGCCTTAAACTTCATATCTATTTTGCAAGATTTAAAGAACAGGAACCTTTTTGGTTTTGTGGGTGTGCTTTCTAATCCCTAACCTAAGGTTCATAGGTTATTCAACATTATTTATTGATGAAAGTCTTTACAGAGACCCTAATAAAAAAAGAATGAATAAATAAATATATTAAAACAAACACACACCCCACCCCCCCCCGCCAAAGAAGTCATTTGCACACAGGCTGGTTTGAAAATAATAGGATTTAGGGGTTTTTTGTTGTTCTTGTGTGGTTTTTTGTTTTTGTTTTTGTTTTTTTTTATATATTTGGGCCTTTTCCTGAGCAACTAAATATAAACAGATTTTGTTTTTAATATGTAGTCTTCAGTAGCTGCCTGAAATTTAAAGACTGAACTAATTTCTTTGTAGGACAGAAGTCTACATCTAGTGATGGGTCTTGACACTTGCTAAAATGGGTTCAAGATACCACTATAAAAGGGTGGAGATACTTTGCCTGTGAGAATAGTGTCTCTACACATCTCAGTAAAAGTCTTAATTTTTCTTTTACAGACCCAGTGATCCTATCCCTACATTCCTCCTCAAGGCAAACTTTTTTTATTCATGGCTTGTTGCTTTGTACTTTTTTTTTTTCCTTTTCTTCTTAACTCATCTTTTATGAAACAACAGACTACTGTCCCAAGAATATCTGAAAGAAAGAGGACCCATGGGTCAGATGCACACCCTTGACTTCCTACAATAGAGTTCATTAAGAAACCAGAGTAATTTGGTTAGATGGCCCAGTACAGGGAATATTCAACCTTTAAATAAATACACAATAAAAATAGCGCACTGTTACTATAGGGTTACTGGACTGTAGCATTAAATGAACTGAATAAAATTTTATGGCTTCTTAATATGCTGAGGTTTTGCAGTGTCGTCCATCTTGTAGCCTAACAACACTTCCCAGGCTGCTATCAGTGAAACTAATAGTGCGGATGGAAATTTTATGAAAAATGAGAAATCTACGTTGGTTTTATATTATGTCAGTGAAATGAATAAAGACCATATTTTGGCATTAATAGCTAATGGTGGAAAGTGCGGAGGGAGGGAGAAAGAAAGAACTGCTACATTTTCAGCTTTTGAATTGATGTTTTTTAAAGAGTTAGCTGTAATTATGATATTTGAATGTCATTATCATTAAGCTGATAAATTATTTAGTAAGAAGGTGAAAAACATGAAGAGATCATTGGTGTATTCAAGCATCTTAGCTGTATTCCATAAGTCTCCTTGTGACTCCCAGACTGCTATATTAATCACATGGATACCACAGATATGTTCTGTTATTATCTTTCAGTACAAGGTCAAAGTTTCATACTAACATAACATATAGGAAGGAGTGTGGGGAGAATAGACCTCAAAATTATTAATCATACGGCAGAACAATGATAACAAAGGTTCTTTACTGACTTAAAATGTATTCCTTAATGCCCCTCAAGCAGAGATGTCATAATGACCTCCATATCAGACCTCCTTAGACACCATGGCACATAATGTGGATGCGCAAGAAGCAGCAAGTACAACATTAACCAACCAGCTGTGTTCTACTTCTAGGCAGCCAAAAACACAAGTGTGGGAACATCCTTCAGAAAGACAGTTAAGAAAAAAACAGGAAAAGTTTTCTGTTCCAACTCGTGGAGCAGGAGGGAGCAAATATGAGTTTTTTAAGGAAAATCAGAGACTTTAATTCCTTTTCCAGGAATAGTGTCAACCTCCTGAGTAAAAGCAGCATGAGAACACCTTTTGATAATTTAGTAACATGCTACAAGTGAGTAGGAAATCCATATCTGTTAAAATGCTGTATCTGATAAATATAAACCAAAAAATCTCATTCAATTCAGCTGTTCTAAATACTTTCCTGAGCCTATTTGTAATATGTATTTTTGTATTACATTTGTAAAATTTTTGCTCCTTGAATTAATTGTGAACTTTTCTTTAATATAATAATTTGCCAAATAGATGTAATAAATGATTTTCAGAACAATTTCTTTCAATGGAAAGAAATCCAACTAGATATTAACAAAATTACCAGTGTCTTATGATCCCCAGTGTTGAGTCTTGAGTAGATTTTATATGATTTTGTACATATATATGACATCAACATCAAATGTTGATGAATAAGAATATTGCCAGTTTACGTCATGGCATAGCCAAAAGATCTGTATTTTCTGTGTTAACTTTATGATACTGCTTAAGAAGAACCCTTTACCAGACCTGTATTAGTTTGAATGGTAGACAAGTAATCTCAGTATTCATGTGGACGAGTAATCTCAGTGTGTATTCCCTTTGTAGTTAAAAAAGGAATAGAGAAAGAGGAATAAAGAAAGACAGGGGAAGAGGATGAGAAGGTGAAATATCTTGAGAAAGGAAGAGAAAGGGAAAGAGAAAGGCAGAAAGAGAGAGAAAGACAAAAGATAAGTCCAGAGTATGAATTAATTTATTTCATATTTCAGTTGCTGAATTGTCCTTTCCAGGTGTTTCGCTCATCAATATGTATACAGCAAACATCCATAACTACTTGAAAGTAGTCAGATTATGAAATCAGGTGAAATAAACACCATCTTTAATGACTTACTGTTGAACTCATCAATCATCAAATGGTCTCAGCCATGACTGTTTGTGACAATTTTACCTTGTCCTTAAAATATGAATTAATACAAATTTTGGAAGAAATATCACATATAATGAAATATATTTTTTTTTAAAATAGAACTTCCTCAAAATCAATTTGATCTTCAAATATTTGAAACGAAAAATGTCATTCTGAAGTCTTATTGAATTGTATTTTATGTCCTTGTTCACTGCAATATTGTGAAATTAGAATGAGAAACTTTTTTTTGCTTTTTTTTTTCATTATTTTGCTAAATCTCTTTTTGAGAAGACTTGAAAAATGCAGAGAAACATTGTGAAATGATTTCCATATTTCATTCCTTCTTTAAGGCTGCAAATGCCATTCATATCAGATTCTTAGGATTATTTTCCTTTCTCAGTTCCCAAAAGAAATATCAGCTCAACACTCTCTCTTTTATTTCTTATGCTTCTTTTGACTTTTATACTTAGACATTGGCAGTATAATCTAAACAAACAGAATGTTCAACTTAAGGTAAATTTCAAAGTGTTGATATTATTCTCATGACTTCCATGTAGCGTAACAGGCACATAGAACTTATTTTGGACTAGGGAAAAAGAATGATTCAGCCTCGAAGCCCACAAAAGCAATACTATTTTCCACATCAACAAAGCTTATGCATAAAAGGTTAAAATATCACATGCAGCGTATGTCAGGATGTTGCTAGGAGAGCTGGCAACATAGTAAAATAATTTATTCAGTAAAATTTCAATATTTGCAATTATTTTCTTATTACTATTCCTTTAACTAGTTACGCAGTCACATAGAACTGTTTTTTATTTATTATTAAAAAAAAAAAAGAAAATATGCTGGCTTGATGAGCTTATTTAATTAGCTGTAGCTCTTTATAAAATGCAAAATATGTCTCTGGGTTTTTTTGGTCTGTATGAGCAACATTACAACACAGTTTAGAAATTTTTGACCCTGCCTTTAGTCAGGTAGGTGGACTATATGACCTCTGGAGGTCCCTTCTAGTGTGATTTAAAAGAATCCATGAATTTATTCTTTACTTTTTTTTAGGATTAGTGACCTACAAGATGTAGCTTTAACACAAATCAGGTCGTCTACCTTTCCTCAGCATTTCCTGTTTTGCTAGTGGTCTGTTAATAATACATCAGTTTTGTGAAGCTGTATCTCTACGAAACCGGCATCTCGGGAATGGAAAGCATCTCTCACTCAGTAGCAAAGAGAATACAAAAAAAATGCAGTAAAGGGTTAAATTTGCAAAGGGAAAAAGAGTCTTCATGTCATACCACCAGCTGTGAACAAAATTCATTTGCTTCTCAAATATAGCCCCTAGGGAAGATCCCAGGAGTCATGTGTGAAATAGAAGGTTGTAAATGTCCCAGAGACCTTCTGCAATTTTAGGGGTTGTTCAAAATCAGAAGTGAAAACTAAATAGTGCTAAAAAGAGAGTGAAAAAATAAAATAAAAATGTTTTAACTCCCATTGTATGTTAAGTGTTCAGGAGGCAAATATCACACAAATCCAAGTTTTCATCCTCCTGCTTCATTCTAATCTTGGCTCCCTTCTAAGTTTTCCTGTATTCTCCACTCTCCTGTGGAGAACTCTGTTTTTGTTGTCTTTTCCCTCGTCTGCTTCAGCTGCTATCTTCCTGTGCCTCTTTCTTCACTCTCAGCTTAATTCACCAAAGCATTTGTGCCTGCTTGATCTGATTGACTTTAACAGGATTTCTCAGAAGCTGTAAGTAAAGTATGTGGTTTCTGTCCCCTTGTTCCTCTTTTAGATGTGTACTTTCTTATTAACTTTTAAATACTCCAAATCTCCAGGGCACTGAACCCTGTTAACTCTTTCTGACACAGATGGGAGCTGAGGACAACTGTCATTTCATAGGAGTGGCTCAACATTTCACCGTATCGATACTTAAATGCCTGATGGGTCAGATCCAAAGACTCCTGAAGTCAATGGAAAAATCTCTCATTGACTCGAACAGGCTTTGGATCAAACCTTATTTGTTTATCTGCCCTTCTGTGTTAACCTTTTATGTTTCTCATCTTTCCCTATCAATATCCCTTGCTAGAGGCAATCTTGGCAGGACTAAACACATGGTGAAAATTAATAAGGTAACCGTATTATTCAACACATCCAAAAAAATCCCAAAGTTGGCTTGAGTTTTCTTCAAATGAGCAAAAGTTTGTAGTTGGAGCAGAGCAGCATTTAAATTATCAGATTTGGTACATTGGATTTTTTATTTCTTCAGTCTCTTACTGAGAAATTAATTTGTGAAATTGCAGGTGACTGAAGAGATTCAAAATGATCCAAAATAGAATAGGAAAAGGTAAAAGGGGAAGGAAGAAGCAGGAAAAGGGAGGGGGAAAGACCCAAACAACAAAACCCCCAACCTTGTTTGATTATATTATTTTAATTTTGGATTTTTTCTTCCCTTTTATAAAACACATAGCTCAGTGTGCAGATTCTCTGCAGTTTATAAAGAAAACATGAGATATGCTGATGCATAAAATATTGGGCCCAACATCACAGTATGTGCAAAATTCCATACAAAATTCAGATGTGCGTTGGAATAGGAATTCCTTCTTTCTCATCTAGATTAAAATGGGTGCATAATTTATCTGGTGCAAAATATATGCAACGCTCTTTCTTAATAATTTATATAGAAAAGATGTTTTGGCATTTGGCGTCAAGGACAACTCTTGCAAAAGGCAGTCAGAAAAATACATGCTAAAGTAGGCATTTCCTAAGCAAAATATGTCTTTTTTGTTATCCTCCTCCCTCATTTTAATTAAAAAGACACAACATAAACAATATCAACAGCATAAAATTTAAGTGACTCAGCTTATCTACTCATTCATTGTCTTCAATCCAGTTCCTTGGCATTATATAGAAATCCATAACCCCTAATATTAGAGCTATGTTCGATATGGGTCTGTAATGGAAAGAGAATCTAGGAATCTTTGAAGTTTCTTATGATTTACGTATTTATTTAAAAACATAAATAAAACAAATAGACAATGGGGAAAATAGCAATTCACCCAAAAGCCACATAGGTGCTTAAATAGCACAGTACTAAGCAAACGTAACATTTTAAAGGAAGATAAGATTACTCTTTTATACAAGGGGAGCACAAGGAAGATGAAGTGAATGGGTTGAGGTTGCTCAGGGAGTTTCTGTCTGAGCCCTAAAACTCCCTGCCTATTAAAACCTCCTGCCAATAACGCACCCCTCACGATCCTATCAGTCACTGCAGGCTCCGTAAATAGTGGGTGGGGGGTGGAGGGGACACTTCAAAATGTGATCTGATGTTTACAGAATCTGCAGGCAGAGAAAGAAAAACAAATTATTTTTCTATAAGAGGACCAGGGGAGCATAGCAAGAGCTGAGATTGTTTGAGAAATCAAACTGTTTGCAATTACAGCAGAAATAGCAGTCAGGATTGGACACAGCCACAATCTGATGAGAGGACAAAGCAGGCGTACAGCATCACACTTGTAATGTAACAGGGAATGTGAGCCTCTACAAGCTACTGCTAATGGGCAGCCAGAGTCCTCTTGCCCCTCTTTGGAAAATACACCCTTATTAATTAATAAGTCTTGGTGAAGTGTGAAGACAGAGACTGAGGATGAATTGCCCACACCATTTCTCATACAACAATGCAAGCCCAGACTACTTACTTCAGGAAGACGTACTTCAGAAAATTTCTTTTTAGAGAGGTAAAATGAAACAGCGGCACACAGAAAACATGCTAGTGACAACAAAAATCCATGTGTTTTATTGCTTTATGCAGGCATGCAAGTAAATATGTACAGAAAGATTTAGTGTAATACAAACAGCATGTCACTGGACATCTTGCAACCATGGCTGTTTTTTCCTCTAAAGGTGTTACTGTATTGGTGAAAACCCACTGATAGCAAGCTCCAGTCCTGTGTAACAGAACTTCTAGTTAGATGTTGACAAAAGTGAGGGATTCAGTGACTTTGCAATTGCCTTCCAGATCATGGTGGAGTTCATGGATGGTACAACTTTGCATGTAGCAAACCTCAATCTATGGAGTCCTAGCACTTGGGGGAAAAACAGAAAAGTGTGACTAAAATCCCATTTCCTATTTTCTATCTGATACAATACACTTCAGAGGGAGTAGAATCTCACTGCTTATTTTTAAACTGAGTTTTCAATTTAACATACAGACCTGAAACTACATTTTAACGTCTATCTACTCAGTTGTTTACCTAATAAATATAAATACATTTCCTTGCTGGAGGTTTCACAGATTCCACTCATGCACATGATCCTTGTGTATATCCTTTTTTAAATCTGTACAACTTTAATACAGAATGTACAGACATATATGTGGCAGGATTTAAGGGAATAAATATACTTTCTGCTTTGTGATACATTTTTTCCTTAATATTTTTGTTGGCTTATGAAATTATTAGATGACAACATTGTCCAATACAGATGATAACAAAAAGAAAAAACACATATGAAATGTTTGTGTTTTCTTAAAAGAAGAAAGCAAGCAAGCAGAATAAAACAATTCTTGAAATTATGTGATTGAAATGAAGACATATGGTAAAATTTATTACCAGATAATGTACATGACATAGAAGTGAAACAAAACTATTCAGTCTGCTCACATTAACTGAGAATGGAGAAATGGTCTCGGACATTGACTGTAATCAGATTACAGTACCATAAGAGTGCAGCTGTAAATTGCACAGCCTTTGTATTGGATCTCTCCAGAAATATGATTGCCAAGAACAAACGCTTACAAGCTAATTTCTTTAGTACAGGCCAGTGTCTTCATTTATCACTGCTCACCTAACAATCTTACTTATGGACCATACTCAGAGAGTTTTCATAAAAGTATTTTCAAACTTCATGACAGTACTTTTCCAGATCAATGAGTCTTATAAACCACAGGAGATCACATCCTTCCTATAAAAATGATAACTCAAGAGAATGTTTTGGTTTTTAAATTGTTTGTTCACTTTCTTGATATAAGGCTTAAAATTTCAGATGAAAAGCTATCTCTTTGTTTGGTCTGGAAGATTTGCTTCACCGTCTTAAGTAATTGGTTGACTTGAACAATATTCTTGTTTGTGGCATCTTCTATCCACAGTAGAATCATTTCACAACCTTGAAGTCCATCAACATCAGAAACTGTTGTGCTGAAGATCAGTGTTGGGTACACCATTTCTAAACCATCATCCAGTATGCCTCCTGCTCTGAATTGTCAGAACAGCTAAAACTAAAATTGCCTTCACTCTTCCACTCTTAATATCAGAGTAAGAGGTTTGGTGATCAGTGATTACGGGCAGTTTCATGCCAGAGAGATGTTATCAACATCTCTGCACACTGAAAATGACAGCTAGACCCTTTTGCTCAATCTGTGCATAATTTTGCTCAGCTGGTGCTTAAGATCTTCGTGCATAAATAGTAAGTTTTCTTCCATGCTAATGTAGTTTGTTAGTAGTCTGAACAGATATACATACTGGGACCTGAAGCACTGCAGAGCTCCAAGCTTGCTATTAAAAGCTTGCTGAAGTGGGGAAAGAACAGCTCTGAGCTGCAGCAAGATGGAGAGAGAGAGATCCCAGGGAAGAGGGAGCATCGTGTGAACATAACAGAATACCCTAAGAAGGCAGGCTTTTATCTACATGTGTCAGTCTGTAGCATTCTGAAAGGTTAAGGGTGAGTTCAGACGTGGACAAATCTCTCCAAGAGACAAAAAGGAACTACACTAGCCAGTAAGGAGGAAAGGAGGTGCTCCTCTTGTGTTTATTTCTTAGAACAGCCATGAGGAGAAGGACTTGGGGGTGTTGGTGGAAGAGAAGCTTAACATAAGATGGCATTGTGAACTTGCAGCCCAGAAGACCAACCTTCTCCTTGGCTGCATCAAAAGAAGTATGGCCAGTAGGTCGAGGGAGATGATTCTGCCCCTTTACTCTGCTCTCATGAGACACTACCTGCAGTACCGTGCCCAGCTATGGGGTCCCCAGCATAAGAAGGACATGGACCTGTTGGAGATGGTCCAGAGGAGGGCCATGAAGAGGATAATAGGGCTGGAGCACCTCTCCTGTGTGGACATGCTAAGGGAGTTGGGGTTGTTCAGCCTGGAGAAGAGAAGGCTCCGGGGAGACATTCTAGCAGCCTTCCAGTGTCTGAAGGGGACCTCTGAGAAAGCTGGAGAGGGACATTTTACAAGGGCAAGTAATGACAGGATGAGGGGTAATGGCTTCAAACTGGAAGGGGGCAGATTTAGATTAGATATCAGGAAGAAATTTGTCACTATGAGGGTGGTGAGGCCCTGGGAAGTTGTGGCTGCCCCATCCCTGGAAGTGTTCAAGACCAAGCTGGATGGGGCTTTGAGGAACCTGGTCTAGTGGAAGGTGTCCCTGGCCACGGCAGGTGGCAGGGGGGTTGGAACTAGATGATCTTTAAGGTCCCTTCCAACCTAAACCATTCTATGATTCTGTGATCTCCTGAGACAGCTGCGTTGGGGAGCTGCAATAAGGTAAAGGAAAGGCCATAATTGTGACTGGAATACAAACTCTGGGCTTAGCATTTTAAATTCTGCCATTTGTCATTTGCTGTCATTTATCACTAGTTTGCTTTTGAGTATTTCACTGGTGTGTTGTGTGGAAACTTTATGTGAATAGGTACTACTTTTGAATGTCACCAAGGCTTACAGACAGGTTTTTGAAGTTATCAGAAATATCAGCTTAGTTAGGGAGATCTGGCAATGGAATACAAATGCTATGATCAATTTGGGTACCCATGAGTTCACAGACCCCCTTTGGTTCTGTATTTCATACAATAGGCATGTATTCTGGCCTTACCTAAACTCAGGTCAGTGAGCACAGTTAGTGGTGCACCACTAGGTGTGGTCAATGGCTGACTGCAGAACCTTACTGGAAACAGTGAAATATTCATGTTAGGACTTCTGCCAAAATGCTTTTAGGGTGGCTGGCTGAACCAGTAGACAATACAAGACAGGTTCTAAAATACAGTATATTTACACATTAACAATGTTTCTTTATTATTACTGACTTTCTGAAGTTTGCTTGGCAGATCCTTCTGATACTAAATGCTAATTTGCTTCTGATACTAAATTTCAAGAAAATATTTTTTTCAGAAGCAGAATATGCTTTAAAGGAACAAGCATTGCCTTCAGGAGGTGTCCAGGTAGCTTCTTAGGCAGAAGTTTTTAAATCTGTTAAGTTTTCTAAAGGGACCCTAAAATACTTGTGTGTGGCCTTTTATTTTTCCTCTTGGTAACACAAAAGAACAATGAAATAAGAATTTAGTAAATTATTTTCCAACTTAATTCAGTGTGTAGTGGACATGTAAACTATGTTTTTTCTTGTCAATAAAATGATATTCCTCTGCTTAATGCATTCTACTGATGAGTCCGAAGAGTCCTGAGTCCATACTGGTGCTTAAAAGACCTTAATACACACATTTGTCTAAGTCTCACAGATTTTTTAATAATTGGATTTTACTGGTAGAAAGTGGCAAAATTTGACTATTGCAAAAATGGTGTCAGTTAAGGTATGCGTTGCAACAGCACAACAAAATTAAAGTTATGTTTTTGATAAATGCAGTGTCTGAATGTAGGATTGGAGTCTAAGCAAGTAGTCATTTAGTAGTTTGGGGTAATCAGAAAGGAACACTCGTTATTATAAAGAAGGATTTTCAGAAGCTCTAGTGTGTCTATATGCCAAAAAAAGATTCAAAATTTTCATGCTTCCCTAAATCGTATAAACAGTTTAGTGTGGGAATATAGTGAATTGACAACAGTAAAACATTGTATTAAAATGTTGTCTATAATGTAAAATACTAATCTTTACCTCACATTGTAACAGTTAACCCTAGATTTAAAAGAACTGCAAAGATGTAGTATGTAATAGTGTCAGTATTCTCACCTCAGAAATAAGAAAAATTAGGCACAGGAAAATAAAATAACTTGCTGCAGGCCAACTATCTGAGCACTGCTAGAGGCAGGGAAAAAAACAAAAATAAAAATAAAAAAAAAATTAAACTGATTTTCCATTCTTTAAGTGAGACACTTTGACACACAATTGAAACAAAAGAAGATGAAATGGCAAACACCATACTAGGATATATGAACATAAATGTAGCCTGTGAGATACATGAATTAATCTTCTGGTTTTCATGATAAGGCCTTAGCTAAAGCATGGTATCTAATTCTGAGTGCTGCACTTCAGAGATAGAGGTGGAAAGAGCACACAGGAAAGCGAACAGTGATCAGACCTCCAGAAACAAGCTATGAGGAAAGACCAAAATAATTGGGGTAATTTTGCTAAAGTAGAGAAGGCTGCCAGAATAGCTGATAACATCCTTCAAATGCGTAACTGCTTGCTAAAAAAAAAATAAAAGGAACAAGTTTATTTTCCAAGTCCATAATTATTAGGACAAATTAATGGATTTAAATTGCATGAAGAAACAGTAAGTTGGATTCAAGGAAAATCTTACCAGAATTTCCACATATTAAAGCAACGTGAAATAGTTTCACCGGAAAAGTTGTGGATAGCCAGAATTAGAGGACTTCAACCACATATTTATTACTAATGACATTGGTAGAGTTGAAACGTAGGACACAAGATAGATAGACTATCATACTTGCTTACATTTCTGAGTCTTGATTCTGTACACATTTTAACTCTTTCTGTAATTTTTTCTTTGCAAAACTGACACTTACCTGCATAATGCCTATATTTTCTGTGAAAGTCATAGTCATGGCAAAACCCCCCCACAACTCAGATATTTTTAAGATGAAGCGTGATGCATTCTTTATGATAGAGATTTATAAAATAATCTTTTTACCCATCCCTACTAGTTCAGGGAGTGAAGCAGCAGGTTTTCTCTAGTTTCAGGTTTTGGAAATATTACATTTTTACAGGAGACTAATTCTAAACACATGTAGTTAAGACTATACCAAGTGGCTTGAGACTATGAAAAACTAGCACCTTATTTTTTAATTAATTTGCATAAAATTTTTGTAGTGGACCTATTCATTTTTTATTTGTTGCAGTTTTACATGATGCAAACTCACCCCTTGAAAGTAAAGAATATTTTGGCCTACAGATTTCACCTACAGATTCTGCCTTTCATGATGAGATTTCTTCACTGGCTTGGACACAAATTATGGTATTCTTTGATTTTTGACAGATATCCTCATCTGGTAGCTTTTTCATCCTGCATTGGTTATTTTTAGAACAACATTTAGGACTGATGGTGGAGTTTTTGAATTTTTTTCTACAGTTTTTCAGATGGACCTCTACATTTTTACAATGTTTGTCCCCCTTCTAAGATAAAAACAAATAAACAAACACTGAATAAAAAAAAAAACCCAAAACCTTCACATTTTTTTTTCTAACCATCTTCTCTAGCATTTGGTTCTAGGAACTCGTGTAGATTTTTAAGCTACTCTTCCCATTTTTGTCCTTCCACAGTCTCCTGCTATTTTTCCATACACAATATTTTCATGAGTGAAAAATAGAAACCTGAGTATTACACTGATTTTTGTCTTTTTGAATTCACAGTAGAAACTCAGCCTGTCCTGTTGTGGTTCCTTTTTCAGGAAATACAAATCTATCACTGACATTTGCACTCACACAAGTTTGCAACTGCTTTTTTATATAGCAAGTGTTGCTAATTTTCAAGACGCTTGAGCCACAATTGCAAAGCACAATTTCTGGTTTATTTTTTCTTAGGGTTTTCATCCTCCCATTTTGTTTGCTTGGTCATGACTGTAAATTAATCAAAGCTGAAACTTTGTAATTACAGCATAAACTACATGTTCCCTTTACTTCATATTTTTTTTCAGAACCAATTGCTTGCTTACTTAACTAGATTAGCCTTAAAATGCAAAAAAAAAAAAAAAAAAAAAAGGTTATTAAAAGGGAAAAAGAAAAAGAAAAAGAAGGAAAAAGTAATTTCCATCAGACACACATATAAATAAACACATAAATCATTAAATTTACATTTTCTTGGCATTTTTTCAGTCTTTCACTTTTTAATTTACCTTAACTGCAGGGAAAAGTAACTGCATTTTTAAATGCTTGTATGCTTTCAGTTTAATATATTCAAAACTGAAAAAGTAAATATATGAAGGAAGACCTTTTAAGATCTGTTTTCAATTAAAATACTTTTCAGTACAGTAGAAAAAAAAATCTACACATAAATAATATAAAAGAATGACCTTCAAAATTACCCCATCGAATGCATAATCTACTTTTGTTCTTGGGGAACGGATGGTTTCTTACCCCAACTTTCATGCTCTGACTTTCTCATCCTTAAAGGTTTTCTGTTTCTCCCCAAATAAATACACTTAGACTTTTGGTTTTTAAGGTCTCCTAAAAGCAGGCTGCAGTTCCAAGCAGGCGCAAGAAACGTCGTCCCATAACTTTTCTGTTGTTCACTTCCTCCCTTTCCTTTCCTAATAATTTTCCTTTGACTTTTTATAGCTTTGATAGTTATGATCCAAAGTTGAGTTTCCAAAGAAATCAGGGATATGATTAATTTCACTTAATTTTAGGTATCTGCATTGAGCAGATGAACTAAACTTCTGAACTAAACATCTTAGGATCCCCTTACAGTCATCAAAGGAAAGCAGGCAATCCAAAGATATGATTCTACTTGTATATTTTGACATATTTTAAGATGAGACAAATTGTACATTTAGAAGTGCCTCTTTTTGGTCAAAGTAATTCCATCCTTGGACGTGACTCAATTAGCTGCATGAAAACAATTCACTGGCTTGTACTGCAGTTAGTGGAGAACTAATTGTTATAGTCAGTGCAGTGTTGGGAACTATTTAACTTGCCCAAAGTAAATGTCAGTATTTAGCTATATTATTCAAACCTCCCAATGCCCATATTATACTGAAAATATTTCCCCCCCCCCCTCCTTTATTGTACATTGTATTACTGTATATTTTCTCTCTATGACGCTTCAGGAAGAATGTTACACTCTTTAAAATTGATATGAAAATTTTTCATTTGACCATTTTCAGTTTAGAATGTGTATATGTTATGAAGGAAACAAACAAACAAAACCCCCATGAATAATAACTCCTTTACTGAATGGGGAATAGTTTATATTCTACATTGTTTATATATTTCACTATACTGAGTAACAGTTACCTACTTATGATCTCTCAATCCACTTTCTGTTCAAGTCCTTCTTCAAAAATTGTCTCCAATTTCGAAACATTGTAGTTATATCAGTGAATTATCTAAATCTTTTTCTTAAGGAAGAGTGTCTCATGTAAGAGAAAATGCAAAATACTTCCTAATTGTATTTTTACGTGGTAACAGTAGATTTTTCTTGTTTGTTGTGATGGTCATTACAAGGTTGGATTCATCTCAACTAATGTTAGCAACAAAACTTCATATATTTAATCTATGTTTGTAGTATAAACTGCCTTGGTAGTCTATAGAAAGAGAAAAGCACCTCCAAAGAGTGATTTATCTGCATGTAGACAGGTATCTGAGATTATTATTGAGATGAATCGCCCTTCCTTGTAGGTGGCAGAAGTTGGGTAAGATTTGTATGGTTCTCAGTATTTCTATAATTTTGCACAACTTTAGTTTTCTACACTGAAAACGGAAGCCTTTCATCCACCTGAAAGAAACTCCTATGTAAATATAATGATATCGATTCTCCTCTGATTCCCATAATTTCCATTGAAGTAATTTCACAGACTTGACTGATGATTACTGCAGATATATACTGATAAAACTAAGAGGAAAATATGGTTGAACTTATTCTTATAAGCTTGCAAACTCTCTCAAAATTTCCAAAGGTAAAACAATTTTAAGAGGAGTAAGATTATCTGGTAGTGAAAGTGAATGTTGAAAGCGGTGGCTCTATGCTGATTTACGTGACATCACAATCACACAGTGTCTGTACATGGGAGTGGATGGAAACAATAATGACTAGTCTCTGTTTTTAGTATATTAAAAAAAAACAACAACAAAAAAACAGGTTTGTTAAAAGACTTTTCTCTGGGATTTCATCAATCAATATTTACAAGATTCATATGAAATAGATAAGGCCTGAAACAATATGTTCAGGACCTTGTCAAACAAGTCAAATATGTCTGTAATTCACACTAGGAGGAATGCTGCGGGTATTAAATTATCTGCAGACTGTAATTGAACAATTCAATACTCAATCTGCTAAAAGCCGAAGGAAATAAAAATCATATAAGGAATTCTGGTCTGAAAAAGCATTTTCTTTCTAATTTCTGACGTGTGGTGACAGTTCAGCTTACACCATATCACATTAATGCAGAGCAACAATCCTGTGTTACAAAAGGGGAGGGTAATGTAGAGAAAACAGGAAAAAAAAATAAAAAAAAAGCATTCAGAGGAATTCTTCTCCTCAAACAGATCTTTTCTCTATCAGTTTGGACAGTGAGCAGTCAATCCAAATTTAACATGCAGATGGAGACGGAGCAGATGAGTAAGTGGATCCTCTCTCTTTGAGGAGCTGGCAGGTGCTGTGGTTCACCAGCCACCTGAGTTATGTTTTGAATAGGTTAGCATGTCTATAATTTACAAGGAGACACTGTACTTAGCAGAATGAACAAGCTAAGCATCTGGTTATATCGATAACTGGAGTTGTGTTTCTTCAGGTGATCTGAACGGAGGACCCTAACAGAAGAACACAACCCCATTGTTTAATAGACATCTTCTTGAGAACACGACAGAACATCTCTGACAGAGATGAGCTTAAAGCATACAACTCAGCCTTAAATTCATGACTACTTGCACGTACAGTCCAGCTCATTTTGTGAGAAACTCTAAGTAAACTTCAGAGAAAGTCTTAATTAAAATTTCAGTGATCACTTACACTTAGCTCTGGAGATGTTAAAATCATGGGATATGCCTTGATGATTAAAATTTTCTGCAAATTGAAGCTATAAATACTTTCAGCTGGACATCCAACATTCATGAAAAGCCCTAGCAAAGGGACTATACTTATTCCAGAAAGTCTAGCCCAGCACTTTTGTGAAAATCAACGATTCATTAACAGAAGTGGGTGACTTCTTCAACATGCAATAGTCTTCAAGGATTTCTCAATCCTGTATTAGAGCAGTGGTCTGTTATAGGAAATAATATTTTTTGGATGAGGCATAAAACTGAACACCTGATTGCCTGTGCTCAATAAAGATCTCAGGAAATTGCCTGAGTCATTTAAAATTAGGGTACTGTCTAGTTGTTACTCTTTGTGTTTTCTGGCCTCTCATTCAGCATTGGCTGAAGTTCTGTGTATTAACATCTAATATTTCTAAACCATGCTTACAAAATATGGATTGAAATTTGCTATTTGCATGAAAAAAATTTCTTCCTATGGTAAATAGATGTACTGGAAAATTCTCTCTAGAACAAGCAAGTTTCCAAAATGGGAGAGCTATAAACAGGAACAACTACACATAAGTGAGTGAAGCTGAAAAGATTAGTTCTGCACAATCAGGGTAGTTGCTTCTGATGTTGTGTCTCAAAGAGATGAAGATAAAAATTTCATAAAAAATAAACCATTATTCATTATTCAAATTTAACACTAACTTCAAGGTTGGATCAAGTAGCTTAGGGCTTGATTCACTCAGGTTTTTAGTCTTTTAAAAGATGGATAGTCCACAGCTTCTCTGGGCTCCTATTTCATTGTTTGATCATCTTCAGGGTGGGTGGGGGGAAAAAAATAAAAATCAATATATTCAAATACCCAACTGGATTCTTCTCTTTTGCAATTTGTGAACAGTTATTAGCCTTCCCACTCTCTGACTTTCTCTTCTCTAAGCTGACCAAACCTGAGTGTCTCAGTGTCTTTTATAAACCACATGCTCCAGCCCCCTAAGAATCTTGGTGACTTAGCTTGCTCTAGTCTGCCAACCTCTTTCTTGTACTGGGGGCCCAGAAGTCGACACAGCCCTCCAGATCCAGATACAGTTTAATAAGTGCAGAATAGTGAAAAATAATCAAATCCCTCAGTCTTCTGATTATACGAGTGCAAATACAGGTCCACGTGCAGTTAACCTTCTCTACAAGGGTACGCTATTGACGTGTCCAACTTATCCACTGGGATACCAATTATTTTTTTTTTTTGTAAAGCTGTTTTCTGCTGGATTGTCACCCAGTCTGTACTATTACATACTTAATGTTGCCTTGTTCCAGAAGGCACTGATAAATAATAATTTCTGCCCCAACATGATCAATCCATAGTTACCGTATCAGAGAATTATTTCATTTCTTACTGCCTTTTTTATTCTTTTTTTTGCGTGTGTATCTAGTCCCTCTAAGTAGTACAAAACCATGGATGATGATTTACCAACAGGAAAGATGCAGACTTGTCTCTGGACAAAGGATTTGTATCATTTAAATCATCCTAAATTATGTATTCAGTTTAAACTAGTTATTAGGCTAGTTTTTCTCAGTGAAAATAGACATCTGAAAACAAGTGAAATAAAGCCAATACATGTAAAGGCACTGATTTTTTAGATTATCTGCTTTGCTTAAAGAACCCATCTATTAGGAATAAAAGCAATTGACTGGAGAAGATAAATTTAAGTGTGGTTCAAAAAATATGTAAAGCAAAATAGATGTAAAAAATCAAACCAAACCAAAACAAAGGAAAATGAAACCCTTTACAAAGCCAAAAGCTTTTCTGAGTTTTACAAGTCTCATTGAACAGAATACTGAACTTAAAAAATAAAAACATTGTACAATAACCACATCAACTACAAGATCTTCCTCTGCTTGTGTTTTTGTATTTTTAAGCAATTAAACTAACCTTTATTGGTGTTTGTATTCTGAGAAAGCCAGGATGTGAAATTCTCCCCATTTGTGGATTCTGTGACCTCCACATTTTGAACAATGCCTGAAGGGAGTTTGGCATGGTAAATGCTGCAGTTTTCCCTTCTCAACAGCCACTTTGCAGCACCTATATCCCAGATGAATAGCCAGCTTGATCAGTTTTTTCCTCCCTTCTCTTGATAAATGTTTCCCCTTTTCCACTTGGCTGGCAGAAAGACGACCATTAAACGTTCATTTGTTTAAGCTAACAGACTGTGGTCATCTGCTCCCCGGGGAAGGCAGGAATCCAAACAGGTCTAAAATGGCATCGTTTAAGAACACAATCAATTCATTATCTTTTTCATAAAGTTCGCATGTGCACACATTAATCATAATGGAGTGGCACTGGGCAGAAAGTTCCTACCTAAGCAAGTTCAGTTCTGCAGCATCTCTTTATCATTTAACTGCCTCTTGCAGTTAGGCTTTTATTGTCTGCTCTTTCAGCTGTTGTTTTATGAGTGCTGGTGTTCTTTTGTACGCACCAGTTGAACAACCTTCTGTGAACCTTCATGCAGTGGGCCCAACAAGGGTCTGTATATTCTGAACGCAGCATATAGCTGTGGAAAAGAAGGGCATATCATTCTGTATTTTTCTCCTAGTCTTGTCTTGTATAAAACCAACTTTTGACTAGGCAGTGTTCCTTTACATGTCCTTTTTGACCTCAAGTCTGACATTATGAAAAGAAATAGTCTACATTTTTGATACTTTAGTGTAGCTTTCGCTACTGTTTCATGTGACTCCAAAAATCTTAATTGTATTTGCACTAAAGAAGTCCCACTTCTGTGATTTAATCACTAAATGACAAAAGGTGGAACAAGTCAATTCCCATTTATTGTCTTATAAAAATGCTAAAACTATTTTATCCACTGACCTTCATTCTTTGGGTTGTTGGTTCGGGGGTTTTTTGCCACTAATTTGCCTAAAGATTCTTTTCCAAGTATCTGAGATTTCATTGCTGAATCAGATTGAATCCCTCAAGTTTCACCTGTAGTTTTAGTATTTTTAAAAAAAATACATGAGGAATTAAAATACTAGGTTGTTTAAGTAAAGAACATAGAGGGAAAACTAATTCATTGGTATCCTATCTCTTTGCTGAAAAGTTAGTAACTCAAGGTAGGATTCATACCATCAAATATTAAATATCTAAAGATGTGTGTGAGACATCTCACTTTAGGATAGGATAAAATTCCCCCAGGGAGAAACCAATTTCTCTTCACTGCCTGTAGACAGAATACAGATAACTTTTATACAAAGTTTCTCAAAAGCAGGTCTTTAATGAAAAAAGATTAGCTTTTTACAGTAACTATCTCAGCATGGATGTCACTTTGTGTGAAGTTTGGACGTTGTTGTTCTAACCTTGATGTAGGCATTCAAAGTCAACCCTAGGAAAGGAGTTTAATGTTGACCTCGCCTAGTCAAAGTGATGTAAGAAACACCTTTATCTTGTTCCAATGTTATTTTACATTGACACAGCTATTTCAATATGCTATAAAAATTCTTCAGAGGAAATAAAGACTATTTTCCATTTTTTTTTCTGTAGAAGCTGTTGAAGTAATAATTATATTTGTCTGTACGACATAGGCAAAATAGAAATATGTTAAATGTACAAGGTAAATGATTGTTAGTGTAACAAGAGAGAGGATGTATTTTAACCATTATATTTTCTTTTTATCAGAAATATATGCATATAGTCAGTAATCAGTACCTTGGAAATATAAACTGAGGTTACATTTAGATTACATTGTGTCAGTAATGTAATCTGAAGAAAAGTTAATCAACTATTAAATCTAATACTTGGATGTAAAACAGTCATTAGCAGCCCGTGCCTTTTGCTTCCCTCCTTTCTTTTACTCCTTGACATTTTGTGACTTTTTTAATCATGTTTTTAAAGAAACCTGTACTGTCAGTGCTCTTGAGGATAATAAATTCTGGCAGGTAGCTAGGACCTTAAAAACCCTTTAAAAAAGCCTTAAAAAAACCCCAGTTAAAGTACCTTTTTCTCTCTGCGTTTTCAGTGTGTGTCATGGAACATCATGGAAAATGACATGAATGATAGAAACCTGATGTGATTCACACCATTTTCAATGGGAAAATGGTATATGTTCTCTGAAGATTTCCTCTGCTCTCAAGCAACCCACAATGTCTTTGAAAATACCACATATTGTCACAAAATGAAACGAAAGATGACAGAACCGGAAGGGTTAATATCTATACCTTCTATAACTGTTCATAAAAAATATAACAAACCAAATCAGAAAACCCATAAAAAGTTCTCCATCAGAAAAATGTCATTTCAGGAAAAAGTTTGTAAAAAACTTTTTTATTTGAAGTTATATCTGTTTTGATAAAATTGTGTTTAGAACCATTTCTTACTTTTCAATGTTAAAGACAGGAATACTGAACTGTTTATTTCCAATAAATCTTTTGGGGGAGTTATTTTTGAAATTTATAGTGGTTTATAGCCTTATGTTTTAATGAAAACACGACTTTTTGTATGTTCTTAAAACTCTTTCTGAAAACTTTTACTTTTACATTGTGTTCTTACAGTTTTCAGACCAATTTTGTGAAAAAAGCAAAATCTATTTCTATATGTATTCTAGTACAGAAAGTGTCACATCTTTTTCTCCATATGATGCTTTTCTTTTAGGTCACAAAGTGTCTTCTCATGGAAATACATACATGCATATATATACATATGCATATTCACTGTGTTCTAGCACATCATGCTCCTGGTTGGCATATCGGCTACAGTTACTGAGCCAAAAAGTATGATTTTTAACAACTTTGAAGGTGCTAGAAGAGAGCAGGAGAATATGGTATTTATGCACTGACTGTATTCTTGTTCTGCCGTTGGCAAAACTGTAATAATGTTACAACTGGTTAACAAGAACAAGACCTTAAAGGCAGGCACACAATCAGAACAACTCCCTGATTTCCCACTTACAATCTAAGTTCCTGAATCATTATGATTCCTTCTTTAAAATGTGTTTTATTAATGCCATGGTGTATAAATATTTGCCATATATATATATATTCTGTTTGATTTTTTTAAAAGAAATATTGAATCAGAGGGACGGAGCACCTCTCCTATGAGGACAGACTGAGAGAGTTGGGGTTGTTCAGTCTGGAGAAAAGAAGGCTCTGAGAAGACCTTATAGTGCCCTACCAGTATCTTAAGGGGGCCTGCAAGAAAGCCGGTGAGGGACTTTTTGGGATGTTAGATAATGGTAGGACTAGAGGACTAGAGGAATGGATTAAAACTAGAGATGGGAAGATTCAGACTGGACGTTAGGAAGTAGTTCTTCACCACGAGGGTGGTGAGACACTGGAACAAGTTGCCCAGTGAGGTGGTGGAAGCCCCATCCCTGGAAGTTTTTAAGGCCAGGCTGGATGGGGCTCTGAGCAACCTGATCTAGTGGGAGATGTCCCTGCCCATGGCAGGGGGGTTGGAACTAGATGATCTTTAAGGTCCCTTCCAACCCAGACAATTCTATGATTCTATGAATGTTATCTAAGTTTTTGATCTTACATTTATTTGCTTTTTATGCATACTAAATATACTGAACAATATGCCAATTTAAAAATTGTGTTTCTGTAGTTTTCCTTTACAATGTTGGGAGTGGAAGAGAACATAACAACAACTTCTCCAAAAGTCACTGTTTAATTTCTCCACTGGAATAGAAAACTTAGCGGAGCAAACTGATATGGAAAACAATGAGAGGGGGAGAAGTTGCCACAAATTAAAAATTTTGTAAAAGCCACCTGGAACAGGTTAGGAAGTGCTGGTAACAAACTGTTTTGAAGGAAGAATTATAGCCAAGAAACTCTTCAAAACAATGTATGAGCATTGATACCAATGACTGGTATTCAATATGTGTTACCTCCAGGCTTACTTTTAACTTCTGTGTAGTCCACTTGAGCACAGGTAATTCCAGGAAACAATAATGTGTTTGTTAAACACAAACAAGATTTCTTTAATTCCACTATTTGTTTATCTAGTGCTGTAGCTACTTTAAGTAGTTTGTAAATGTTCAATTACCCTTTTTTAACCCTAACAGCTGAGAATTAATATTGCTATCCTATACGGGAGAAAAGAAATGACTAGGGGAAAACAAACCAACAAACAAACAAGAATGCTGTCAACCATCAAGAATGTCAAGGACACTATGAGTCACGGCTTTTATTTTTTTTTTTTCTGTTGGGGGAAGAGGGGAAGGGGGGTTGTTTTGTTGTTATTTTCAACTGATTTGTGTTCGGTCTAATCTGTCCAAGAGTAGAAATCTCACATGTAACCTTATATACCTGGGCCAGTCATCCATACTCTCTGAATTGTCAACAGAAAAACAAGCACTTCTAGACTAAGGCTAACCTCATCCTAAAACAGACATTGCAAATGCATCATAAGAGTTTTACCCTGAAAGCATCTTTTTTTCTAATTTGACTATGAGGAACGACTACATATCAGCTTGTATACCACAGACACCTCTATTTATATGATACGAATCTTCTCCTTTGTTCTTCTTGTAGATACAGGTGTCCTTCCATGTGTAATCGCACAGAAAATGTAGCAGAAACTGCATACAGGTACAAAGAATGCCCAGACACTTTACTAACTGATTAATTTTGTATGATACTACCTAGAAGCTCCTACCAGGACTAAAACACCATTAGGCCAGGCAATGTGAAGCACAGAGTCAAAAGTGATCTCTCTTGTGGAGAAGTTTGTAATCTAAATAGACAAGTGATGGATTGTATGCCTGTGTGCATCTATATTGATCTGTAATGGAAACTTAGGTAGTCTCATGAGCTTGTTTGAGAGGGATATATTTCCAAATTTAGCTTGCCTTACAAGTGTACATCTCTTTGAAATTTGTCCTTATAGCCTCCTGGAGAGCTGGGCAGGACTGAAACTGACACATTTACACTATTCTGTCCTGTCATGACTGAATTGCTGATTTTGCCTGTACCATATACCTTGCAATATATGGTACTGTTCCAAGTAAACAGCTTGGAACACTAAATAATATCTTGGTTTTAATTCTTCTATTTTTTCTTTATTTTTCTTCTTTCTTCTTTTTTTTTTTTTTAAATCAAAAGTCTAATTTTCTTTTTTCTTTTTTTAATTTCAATATTACTTTCTTAGTACATCCTTGGATATATTGTCTTTGTCTTCAAATTTGGCCTATCAGTTTTTCTGGGGTTATATTTCCGCTAACTACAAAACACAGCAAGAATCAAATTGGTCATTGATTTAAAAAAGTAACTGTAATATGAAAAATGAATAGAACAATGTGAGGATAGTGAGGCTCTTTGTGAGGACAGTCACAGCACAAAGATCCTGATCTCCTAAGTTTCAATTATTATATTTCCTGCTGGCTGGTTGAGCTGCAGTTATGGATCATAAAATGGTTCTATTTTTCATAGCTCACGCTTTTATCTCTGTTTAGGCTTAATTTCTTTTCTGTTGTGTTTTATTTTCCATGCTTAGCACTGCTTTCCACAACATATACAGTGGATCAAGAGGTCCTTTTTCTCAGTTGTTCTGGTTCCCACCTGTCTTAGCTGTGAACCTTTACTGACATAGTGGCAGTCTTGATTCTTTCTCTGGGTAGATAACATGCCATTATTCATAAGATTACATATTTTCCAGGTTTTGATCTATTTCTTCCCAACAAAATTTCCTAAAAAGTAATCTGTCTGCAAATAATTCTGTTCTAATGAATGGAATCTTTGCATGTAGATCTCAATGCAATCTCCGCATTTTATTTTGGATTCATCTTTTTCCTTTGTCCTTTACATTTTTCTTTTCTTTTTTCCTTTTTCCTTCCTTTTTTTTTTCTTTTTTTCTTTTTTCTTATGCCTGCCTTCCTTCCTTCCTTGCTTCCTTCCTTGCTTCCTTCCTTGCTTCCTTCCTTCCTTCCTTCCTTCCTTCCTTCCTCCCTTCCTCCCTTCCTCCCTTCCTTCCAACCCAGACAATTCTATGATTCTATGATTCTAAACAGGGAAGGCAAGATCTGGTATGAGTAGAATGTGTCATTCATCACTGTGTTTCATTACTTACACAAACATATTTACTAAATGACTGATACTGATATAACTGTATTGATAAAAATAGTTATATAGGATTTTGACCAAATTATTTATACAAAGTCCAATAGCCCACCAAGGCAAGCCGTGAAAAGACATTTGAATGTGATTTGTTAAAACAATGATTCTAAACACTTTAATTTTAATAAAAAGTAGGTAACAGCCATTTAACCCACTTCCACATATTCTAGGCTTTGATCAGCTGTGTAAGACAAGGAAGGAATGACTTTACTATCATTTTTTTTTTTCCTTTGTTAAGTACTGTTTCAGAGACTATATATACACCTGACCTTGCTTCTAAATTCTAGCTGTGGAGAAAATAGTATTTTGGCTTCTTTATTGTTTGGCTCGAATACTTAAAGACCTGTTTTTTAAAATTAAATATGTGCAAAGCCTCATTATGACTTCCAGTTTCCCCAAGAAATTAGAAATGAACTTTTAAAATAATTTTTCTTCTTTTACGCACAGGAATTCCTTATGTGTTAAAATCAGCTCTTCCCTACAGCTATAACCTAATCGGCATGTAAAGTTATGATTATGAAATACAAGCAATTTGAGCAAAATCTTAATGTAATTTACATTAGTAATTCTAGTTACTGGATAAAGATTCTAAGATGGTCCTCTAAAAAAAACACAAAACAGCAACAAAAAGCCCCAACAAACAAACAAACCCAAATTATTTTTTCTCTGCTCTGCAGCTGAGGTGTACTTTTATTCTGCTTGTGGAACATGAAACAAAACTGCACATTGCAGAGGTTTTTTAAAACCCAAAGGAAGAGAGTACAACAGAAAACTGTGGATGGGTGAAGACCTTGTGTGTAAAAATGTACAGATTCTGCCAGAGTCAACATCAGGTAAACACATTCTTGGGATATAATTAAGGACAGTTTAACTGCACCAGCAATAAAGACCTTGGTAAGTCGCAAGCTTCAAATGATGATACATTCCAGGCTACATGACAATTCCAAGATCTCTGCTAGTATTTCAGGCTCTTAGCTTAGGTATGGAAACTAAGTGTATAATAAAAAAAAAAAAAAAAAAAAAAAAAGACTACAACTTTATATCCCTTGATGCGTTCTCTGCCAGGTTTCACTTGCTACAACTCTTTTGCTGCAGTAGCATCTCGATTTCAAATAAGACTGATTAAAATGAAATTACTCAGTCTCCTGACCCATGGCAAATTTCATGAGCTGGAATTTGTCTAGTAGTTTAGCTGTGAGTACAATCTGAGTAGCTATAATTTAGGTTTATAGTTCCTCCCTCCCCGCGTCCCCCCAAAAAATACTAGACTCCATTAGACCTGAAATAAAAAATCAGAAGAGGGAACGAAAGGAAGGAAGGGTGGAAGGGTGGAAGGAAGGGTGGAAGGAAGGGTGGAAGGAAGGGTGGAAGGAAGGAAGGAAGGAAGGAAGGAAGGAAGGAAGGAAGGAAGGAAGGAAGGAAGGAAGGAAGGAAGGAAGGAAGGAAGGAAGGAAGGAAGGAAGGAAGGAAGGAAGGAAGGAAGGACAGCAAAGTTTAGTATTGTGAGCCCCTTACAGGAACTGTAAGGTAGACCAGACTTCTTAAAAACTTCTTTGCATACTTGCAAAGTTTGACTTAAATCACGTGGATGATGCCTTCAAGAACATAAAATGCACATTATAAATGTAATTTCAATCTAAGCTTCCTGTCTTTAAATAATGCCTGCTTTAATGACAAAATGAAATCATCACAATTTGGGTTTTTGTTGTTTTGATTTTCTTTCCCAGTGTCCTTAATAAGAACTTTATAATTCTGTAGGGTACAGAGAAATAGATAATATTTTCTGCTTGAAGCAAGTGATTGAATAGGACTAGGGTTTCACCCACAGAATGTAAGCACAGGCAGAGCACTGTTTAAGGCAGCTCTGTTCTACACAGACTTTGAGCTAAAAGGGTTTTGTTGTTTGTTTGTTTGTTTGTTTGTTTTTGTTTTTCCCCTAGAAAAACACTCCTCTTAACATTCCTCCTGATGGATGCTGGCTTCTGGAACCTTTGCCCACGGAGGGTACTGACTCCGTATGTTTCCTCACTTAGTTCTTATGGGAAATAAAAAGTGTAAATGACTAATTCTTCCATTGTGATTTAGACTTCTCATACATTGCTTTGCAGGAAAAAAGGAAAGCAAATATTTGACTAACCCTTTTCTGTCCCCAGAGGCTCTATTTTTAGAAAAGAAACAGACACAGGCTTCATGCCAATGGGACTTTTTTTTGATACAATGTGTATTAAACTGGTCACATTAGTACTGCATATTTGACCTGACCACACTTTGTCTCCCCTAAACACAAGTGACTCTGCTGCTTCTGATGTTTGATTAACAAGTCCCTTTGCAATCAGTTGCTGGAGTCTGAAGAACTCCAAGAGTCATCTGTCCTGCACAAAACTGTCTTAGTATGATGTAAAATTCCAACCATTCTGAGAAAAACATTTGGTGTCCTTGTCATGTCAGCCTCCTAATAGTGCATGTCCTAAGAAGCTGATCATCTTCTCACACATTCAGCCCCATGACTTCATTTGGAACATGGACAGACACTGGGCTTAGTAAATCTAATTTCAGACATCCATGGTGCACAGATGTTTACAACTATGATAATACTTACATAAGGTGCAAGTCATCAGTTGTGTTTTAGGTGTTTATTTCTCTTTCACATTTTTGATTTTTCATGTTGACTGCAAAGGTGTCCTAGAACAGCCACCTCAGGCATAGAATTCAGTCAGATGAATCCCATCCTGCTTCCTCCAGAGACTGAGACAATCTTATTTGCCAATGCTGCCGGTCCAACTATTCTCAGTCAAATGTCAACTCAAGCAATCCAAAACCAAAACATAATAAAACATAATAAAACATAATAAAACATAATAAAACATAATAAAATAAAATAAAATAAAATAAAATAAAATAAAATAAAATAAAATAAAATAAAATAAAATAAAATAAAATTCTTAAGTTGTGTACTTCTTTGATGGAGAAGGAAAAGGAATATGTCTAGTCTCCAGAAATGCTTTCCTTCAGACAAACTTCACTTCAACCATGTCCAAGTTTTGTTTGAAGCAGTCATTCTTTCACTAGATACTGATGCCTTGCAGGCATTTTTATGCCTTAAAGAGTCGTATCATTGGTGTCATCTATAGAAACAGGTCTACCAGGAGCTGAAATATAGCACCGTGGTTTTTTAACTCTCTAAATTGTAGAGAGGTAAAAGATATCAATATGAAGTTTCCCACAGGAAATGCCCTGAACAGTTCAGTTTAATGTTTAAATGCTATTTTGCATGAGTAATGTGTCATAAAATAACAGTTGAATAAAACAGATGATGAAATAATGCTCAAATGAGAAAAAAGAACAATTAGTGCAAGTTAAAATATCCAAGAGCTGCACCTCATAACCTGTGCATAAAACATAATATTTAGCTGTTTTCATTGTTTGAAATTTTCCATTTCTAGGGACTTGTTATCATTCGTATTTCAAAACTAGATAACTATACAAATTGTGTAGGAGAACCACACACAATATTTCCACAAGTGAATAGTTTTTTAATACACAAAATATGATTTATTTATAGAGGCAGACTTGAAAAAACTATCAAGAGAGGGCAAGAACAAAACTTCATGATTTCAACAACAAATACCAATGGCCAAACTACTAGGGACTGGAGAGCTTTCTTCCAGAATTAAAAACAAGAGATGTTCCAGTTCTGTGAAGCTGTTATGGGCTTATATCATCTATTGATCAGTCATCTGAGTACCGTCTTACAAGTGTCCCAATACACTTTGCAAGGGAAAATATTGGTAGTAAGGAAGTCCAACTTGTTAAATTCATTTTTATAAATCTACCCTAAGCTACAATGGAAAAAAGAAAAGCTTATAATTTTGACATATGGACATTATTATAATGATTGCTGCAGTATGCTGAAACATGAAAGGAAATCACATAGGAGCATGCACAAAAATGTCTTTGAAGGCAGCCTCTGATGAGACTTTCTCCCAGTTTGGCAAAATGTTCTCTACATGTCTAGATAATCATCACTATCATTATTTAAACACAGATCATAGATCAAAACTCCCCTCTTGAATTCTCCCTATTTGGAAACCTGGGAAGAAAGAACTCATCAATGGACAAGTTTTAATGGGACAATGGACGGGACACTCCTTTTTCTAGGACACAAAAAATTAGAAGACCAGGATGCAGTGTTTTAACATACTTGAAAATAAGATATCACAAAAATACATGGGTATATGAAAATAATAAAATTACTCTTACATGTCATGCTGCACTCCCCTCCACAAAGAATTGGATTCTCAAGAGCTATAACATAAATATGATATGGAGGTCTGTTTATTGCAAAAATATCCATTTCTTGAACTGAACTAACAGGCGTTCTGCACAATCAAAATGCTTTATTAGCAATCAATTCAGTAGAATAACTGTACTTTTTTTTTTTTTTTGAGGGGGGCACATGTTAGGGTTTTTTTTAATTGTTATTTTTTAATTAATCTGATATCCTGTTGGCTTCAAAATACAACCAAAAAAGCAATCTACAAAGATAACTCTGGTTGTGTTTTCTGAAATGTTGTTGTCTTGTTATTAGTATTCAAGATAGCAACAACAGGGAACAAAACGGACATTATAAGGATAATATCCCAACTTTATCTAATCGTCTGATATATTTTTACTAAAGCTAATAATACATCACAGTGATATTAGAAAAGTAATGCATTGAAAAGTGAAGTAACAAACCATACCGTCTGTTTGCTTTTTAATGCAGTATTCTTTAATGCATTCATAAACATCTACTAGTTTTGATCTTGTGTTAAGGATAGGTAGAGAAGAAGCAGGAAATGTCCAGTCTCAAACAAATCAACAGTGGCACATGCTAGACTACGAGGTTGTATGGGCTGGTCACATTCAATTATTTTCAGGAAGAATTCTGAAAATATAGCTAAACAAGAAATTCCAGGAACACATAAGAAATATTAATGACTCCCTATGGTCTGTATGCCTGTTTGAGATTAGGAAATTAAAGTGTTCAAAAGTAAGAGGCACTCCCCCCAACTATTTCCCCAAATTCCACACATAATAGGAGAGCCAGGGCAGCCTGTTATGTCACTCTGCTTCCACAGTCTCCTTGTTAGGTGATGTACTGACCCAGACAAGTTCTGGGACCAGACTGAGTGTGATTTCAAAGACCTAGGACAAAAGAATCACAGATTTATTGATGTCTGTGATCCACACAAACATCAACTTCCTCAGTCAGTCAAAGGTCAGCAAAAATCTCTCAGACCTTATAATAGAAGTTCTACAGGCTAATTTACCCCCTTCCTGAGTAAGTAAGTTTCCCTTCTCTCCCAGCCTATGTATCAGCAGGGAAGAAAAAAGTTTTGAAGATAAAAGCCTTTGTGCAGCAAGTGGAGAGCAAAGACGAGAAATGTCTGGTGAAAAGTAGCATGTATCAAGTATACATAAAAAAATCCCACTCTAGAACATTTTATATTTTTCAATTAGAATAATTGTAAATAAAGTAATTCCAAATCAAAATCAGATCAAAATATTTACAGTAATTCACAGTTCTTCAAATCAACTGCTGAATGACAAAAAATAAAACAATTCCTTTACCAATTCTTGCATTTTTGTAAGTGATTTCTTTTTATTAGGCCATTTTTCAAATTCCAGTCAAGCATTGTGCTTTATTGGAAGATAAAAAAACAAACAGCAACCATTTTTTCTAGAATTAATTTTGTCAATGCCGTCTGTTCTTTTATTATGCAATATAAGAACAATTAAACCATTTTTTAAAAGAAAGTAACTTTGAAGAAAATAATTCTCAGTTACTGTGTTTTTTTTTTTTGTTAAAAAGACCTAATAAGGAAATACAATTTTATTACATTTCTTATTGATGCTATAAAACTGTACTTCAATGGCTGGGAAATACAATGTAATTGATCATGTTGTGGAAATGCATTAATATGAGTTACTGTATTTTTCATAGGTAATTTGAAATTATGTAAAGACATAAAAGTGTTCTATGGCACAGTGTAAATCTGTGAATTAGAGTTTAATTATTTTAAATTAAACATGTGTAAGATCAAATAGGGCTCGAAAGAAGACTTTGGCACAAATGTCTTAAACATCTGGAAAAGCCTGGCTGTGAACTAAACTTGACTAAGTAGACAATGTTGCATGATATCATCTCAGACTTCACTGATGTGAGATACTGGATAACAGCTATTGACCTCTAAGCAGTGGCAAGATTTAAGGTAAGAAAAAAGAAGAAAAGAAAAGAAAAAAAGAAGAAGAAAGGAAAAAAATGTAGTCCATAAAAATGGTCATTTAGTAGTAAAAAATAAAGGATTTTGCTGAGGACAGAATAATCAAGTGAGAGACAGACGTTTAATGACCCCTTAAAAGGAAGTGTTATTTTCAAGGGAGAAACTGACTTTTGTTTCATCTCCCTCTGCACAAATATGGAAGACAAGGGGAAAATACAGAATGGGTGAAATAACTAGGTGAGTTGTTAAAGTACCAGATGGAGATATAGATGAACTATAACAACTATATTGTAAGTGAAATTTTACAAATAAAATACTTTTATAGAAAATATATACTTTAATAAAACTAAAAATAAGTGAAAAAATCTAACAGTTTTTATTTTTATTTTTTTTTATTGTTTGATTAGTTTTCCATTTTCTTGATGACCTCCAAACATTAAAATTTCCAGGTTTTTTATTCATTTTCCCTTCCCCCCCCCCAGCTTTATTCTCACTTTCTTTTCTCACAATAACATTTTAGTAGCAAAATGAAGAAAAAGAAAAGAGAAAATTGGAAAAATAAAGGCCAGGTTAAATCTATCATCTTAGCCTCTGACCCGGCTTTTTTCCTCTGATATTATGTGCTCCAAATTCTGCACAGCAATTTTTCAGTCAGCTAACATTGTCCTTTGAGAAACCTGAGAAGTCAAAATGACTTTGAGTCTTTCACTATAAATGTTTCTTTATTTTTTTTAATTAGTTGATTCATTACCTTCTAGAATGCTTGTAGTCATCAGCTTGCAATTAACATTTTCCATCTTGGCTCTTATTTTATATTTGGTCTTTCATATGATCATTAAGACAAGTGTGTTAAAGCACATATGACACACAGCAATAGGTTAGATGGTCTCTCTCTGATTAATGTCAACATGTTCTAATGTTTGGGTTTCATTACATTAAAGTTATTTTTTAGTAGAAGCTTGACATTTTAAAAAAAATTAATAAAAATGTGTACTAATAAAATAAAATAAAAAAAAGAGAAGATGAGTTATCAGAAGACAACTGAAATAAATAGTCATCAGTAGGAAACCTGATTAAAAGATGTGTTCCAGACAAAAATTTTGGAAACAACGGAGAATGCATGAGTTGATTATAATCGGTAAAATCCTGGGGAAAAGACAGACAAGAAAAGAGGGGGGATACTCCAAATTGCTTATAAGGATTTGCTGTTCAGATCTGGCAAAGGCTCTATGTTAATTTTCTTTTTTTTTTTTTTAATAAATAATTTCTGCAATTCCTTGTGCTTTTTTTTCTGTTTTTCATTATTCTTAAAATTCAAGACAAAGTTAGTCTACAGTTGTCCCATGAAAAACACAGACTGCTGCTGAGACAGAGGGGAGAAAGAAATTGGGGTGTGTTGCGTCCCAGTCTGACTACGTTTGGCCCAGGAGGGCCAAAATGATTCATAATGATTCCAAGCGTGAGATTAAGACAAAAATGCCGCTCCTGAAGGTTTATTGTTATTCCCCAGCAATAATCACTGAGATAAGCAATATAGTAAAGGCAGAAACAGACAAAAGGCAGAAAAAAATGAAACAGTATTATGGAGCACAGCAAGAGTATAGTCACCACCAGAAGCCCAACGGACCCTTGGAATTCAACGGCATCCTGTTGATTTGTGGTTCCCAAGTCATGACGGTAGTGGAGGTCCTGATTGTGGTGGGGCACCGCAGTAGTTACAGTCTAGGCCAGCTCATAGTTCAACCAATCAGCCTCATGGTGGCCTTTGCCCAGCCAATCATCATTTGCCACAGTCACTGTATGAGTTCTTCCTGCCCTTGTTGCTTGGGCAGCACTTGGTTCAGCACAGTCATCATGCCACAGCAAGTTTGGGGTAGCGGGACAACCCAGACAAGCCCCGGCGTAGACAGGGTCTGGCCATTCTGATAACCAAAGGCCTACACTCTTCTCAGTTAGTGGCAACATTGTGTGGTGTTTGATAAGCAAAAGAGTGGCCTGCAGAAATTTCTAAATAGACACAAGCAAGCTTTGAGGCAGTTGACATTCCAGTCTCCCACGAGGTGGTGTACTGATTTGCTCTCAACCTCAGCTTCTTTCAGTACATTACCGCTATTGATGACATTATGTGGTTTCTTCGAGTAACTACATCCTCATATTCATTCTCTCAGGACACACAAATCCAACTACCCCACCTCAATCTATGACCAGTGTGCATAAGATTTTGCAACCATAGTAATGCTTTTTACCCCATGTCACATTTTATGCACCTCCTGTATTCAACAGGAGCAACCCACAGAACCTTGCTTCAGCAGCTGTGATGGAGAATGAAAGACTATAGAGGTTTCGAACCCTATCTCAGAAAGTGCACAAAGTTTGTCATTATGAGTGTTTCCGTCAGAGAAAGATAAACGTTTATCTGCCTGTTCCTATCCTGATGTGCAGCACAGTTCAATCCTAGCTTCTCTGATTTCCCTTTTTGGATGCCATAAGATATTAATAGCTATTTCAGAGACAAAATAGCAGCCATATAGGGCCAACATTAAAAAGAACATAAACCAAAGAAAAGCCATAGGATATAGAAACAGGGCCTTAATTCTACTTTAAAAAGTGATTTTGCAAATCTTAACCTTACACCTGTGTTCCTTGCATCTTGGACTGAGAATAACAGCTGCTTTCCTCCCACCATCTTTTCTCTCCAGTGGCAAACTGCATGACCCTGGGGTTTGAAGCTGCCATTTGGTATGTTTATTCCCATCCTTGCCCACTCTGATACATTTAACTCCCTGAGCTATATGTGCTGTTTGGACAAGTAAATAAATTCTGAAGTTATATTCTGAATGGAGCCTGGTGCTTTGTGTTGGCTCCATGCAACCAAATGATCAATACTTTCTCCCTTGCAGTTCCTTTTTTATCAGAGTATGCAGCCTCCCACTAAGGTTCATAACCTTGGCGGTCATCTTTCATCCTGAACTGTCTTTGATTATAATTTTACATCACACAAATCTCATTCTATCATCTCCAAAACATAGCAAGGCTGTGACCAAAGCTGTCTCAGGATGATGCCAAGTCAATAATTCATACCTTTATTACATCTCTGCTGGGTAGCTGTAATTCAACCTAGTTGTTGTAATTGTAGTATGCTAGCACCTGTAGATTGGTGTGCCTGAAGCAGTTCTGCGTCCAGTGATTGTTCCATGCCTTTTACAATCTTATCTACTTGTCTAATGCATCTGTAATATACAGCAAATGCCTAACACACCTTTGCAGAGACAAAGAATTTATGCCACTTAAGATTTTAAATCCTTCTTTATGAAATACCACAGCTGAAAGGTAATTCTTTTAGACCATCAATTATGCTCAGGTTTGTGTTCCCTTCCTTTCCCTTCCCTCTCCCTCTCTTTCTTCCCTTCCCTCTCCCTTTCTTTCTTTCTTTCTTTCCTCTTACCCTTTCACTTCTCCCTCCCCTTCCCCTGTCCCTTTGCCTCAGAATCACACAGAGTATAGTAACCTTTGAGTTACTATATAGGGACAGTGAAAACTTTTCTTAAAAGCCATTAGAATCAGTGGTCTGGGCTTACAAACTAGAATAGGAGCAATCACCAAATGACAAAAAAGTAAGTAGAAGCATAAAGGGATATTACCCATTTTGGAATTTGTTCTTGTGAACTTATCTAACTGCTGCTTCTTTTTCTCGTTTTCTGGGGCAGTTGCCCCTGGCAAAATCGCTGGTGGAACAACCTTTCATACAGACACATAAAAAGCTAGCAATGAACTCAAAAATCACCACAACTCCATCCATGTCCCTGCACTTCCCAGCCTATAGAAATACATAGTTAAAAACAGAAGTTAGAATTGGAAAGTACAAAGTAAAGTTTTATCCTTGCTAGTTGGTCCCCAGTCTGCACTGTTGAATGGTGTTATTCTGTTCCAGATATAGGACTTAGTATTTGCCTTCTTTGAACTTCATGAGGTTTATGAAAGGCCATTTGTGCAACCTATGAAGATCCCTCTGAGTCACAGTGCTGCCCCTCTTTCCAATTTTATGTCATCCAGAAACTTGCTGTTGAAGATTTTATTTCTTTTTAGCACACCATTCTCATTTACATGGAGTAGCACACAATGTCGAAATTTCATGGTCCACTACCAACGTATCTAAACTGGTACATTGAAAGAGCAGCCCTTCATGGAAGTGTCACTTAGTTGCAGCTTGGGGTGGCTTGAAATGTAGGCTTGAATGAAACTAAAATAATTTTGCTTTAAGTTCAGGTTTAGTTTCTTATATTTCTGCATTAGACAACCTCTACTTAGTCCTATCAGTTTGTCATGTCTCACAAAATTTATTCCATTTCTTAAATCTGTACTTCTCTGATTTGTGTGGTTTTCCGACAGTAAAACCTTGTATTTTTATTTGTACAAATTTGTTATCATTATCATTACAGGAAGAGGTTGGAAAACCATGCATTAAAAGTACCCCCCCACACACCCCATAAAACTATTAGGCAAAACAAAAAGTCACATATTTAATGTAGTAAAAATCATAATTTTGAATAATTTTGTGTGCTTTACTGTGCATATCTATAATTGATAACTGTGCCTATTTGAAAAATTACATGATAGTTCTCATTATAGCTAAGTATGAAATTAGTGTTCCCACTTTTAACATATTGAAGCAGAGTGAGTTGCCAAAGGAAACTCACGGCATTGTCCAGACCTACAAGAGCTTGTCTTTGCTCCAGAAGCAGGTAAAATGCTGACCTTTCTGTGGAAGCCAGACTAATATATCAGAGGAACCCAGACTCCCTGTGAATATACCCACAGTATATCAGCATCACAGTTTACCTTTTAAAGCATATTTATCCCAACTGAGTCAAACAGGGAAAAAATCCCAAACCAATCTATAATTTACAATCCAGCATTTGGGACCCTGGCAACTCAGTAATTATTTGGCTTCTGCTTGTGTGTGTGTGCATGTGTGTTTATTATTTTATTTGTTTATGTGAGATGTGTGCACACGAGTTTTATTTTGGAGGCTTATGATATAAAAGCTCTGCATGTGATTTATTAAAAACAAACGATGAAGCAAAAAGAAGATTATATTCCCACATAATGGGATGGGGTGCTTGCCAGAGCCTGGAAATGGAATACTAACTAGTAGTTTTATGAGAGCTGCTAGTTGAAGAGCTGTTTATATAAGCTGTCTTTGCTCCCCGTTTTGCTGGGGAGCCTATTTTCCTTCCTTTTTTAGTTTATTTCACACCTTTTGCGTGTTGTTTTCTTGCTTGAACTCCTTAGGCTCCATCCTCTGAACATTTTTCAATACACATCACTAAGAAAACAGACAAAAGGAACAGGCCTAATGGTAAAAGCGTGCTGTGGCCAAGGCCTTGTAATTGCTGCTTCCTAATGGACTGGTGCTCATTTAAATCAGGGGAGAAACACACACATCCTGAGCGTGATCAGCCATGCAACTGATTCCCTGGGTGGAAGGGGTGCCCAGGAAGGAGATATCTGGAACCGCGCTGCAAAGTAACAGCTTGGGGTCACTTAGGTGGGGAGTCACTTCCTGGAGCTGCTACTGTAGCTTGTCTGCACTGAGAGCTCTTTTTAAATTTAGCACCAGAGATCTTTTCTCCTTCTCTGGACACCTGTGAGACTCTAACCCTTTATTCAAAACCAACTCCTGAGGAGCACAAGGGGAAGTTTGAAATCTTACCTGCAGAATAAAGAAGGAGTTGTAGAAGAGGTTTTCCAGTATCTTCTGCCATTAAAAAACAAAAACAAAAACAAAACCAAAAACACCAAAACAAAAAAACCCAACAACCTAAAACCAAAAAAACAAAACTCCCCAAAACCCCAGTTCTCAGCTGTATACATATGTATTTCAGATTGCTGTGTAGGCTAAAGTAGGGTAGTTCAGCTTCTGGGTCCTGATATAGTATGAGTGACAAACTTAAGAAAAGCTTATAAGAAGAAGCTTATAAAATAAGAAAAACTTATTTCAAGAAAGGGAAGAGGTTTCAGTGACAACCTCTTTTGTAGCTGTTATTCCCATCTGTCCTAGATGTTACCACTGTTACAGTTCTGATACTTGTGAACAAACCATTGTGGGCAGAAATGTCCCCACTTGGTCCATGGAACATGGATATCTGTCTCAGCATTGACATTTCCACTGCTGGAGCCAGGTGCCTCACTTCTAGACATTTCAGTACTGAGAATCACCATACCTCGGATCCTTCTTATACCCTTCACACTTTGCTGAAAGGTCCTTGAAACAGGTAGGTCTGATTCTGACAATGGGGGCTTGATAGATTTCCTCTAAGATGTCATTGAAACCAGTGAGATTCACTGCTTTATAATGCTAATTATTGCGTGATCTGGCCTTATATTTCACAGAGTCAAAAGAAAGGCTGGTAGACTGTAAAAAAAAAAAAAAATAATGAGGGTTTCTATTAACTTTTTTCAGATAAAAAATGAATGGAAATGCTGTCATAGTTGTGACTCCCCACTGCGATTCAATCAGAATAGAACAGAATAGAATAGAATACACTATTTTGGTTGGAAGGGACCTATAATGACCATCTAGTCCAACTGCCTGACCAGTTCAGGGATGATGAAAAGTTAAAGCAGGTTTTTAAGGGCATTATCCAAATTCCTTTTAAACACTGACAGGCTTGGGAAGACTCGAAGCTTATTGCAGTGTTTGACCACCCTCTCTGTAAAGATATGCTTCCTTATGTGGAGTCTAAACATCCCCTGGTGCAGCTTTGAGCCATTCCCTCGTGTCCTATCACTGGATACCAGGGAGAAGAGCTCAGCACCTCGCTCTCCTCCTCCTCAGGAAGCTGTAGAGAGCAATGAGGTCACCCCTCAGCCGCCTTTTCTCCAAACTAGACAACCCAAAAGTCCTTAGCCACTCCTCACAGGACATTCCTTCCAGCCCTTTCACCAGCTTTTTTGGCTTCCTCTGGATGCATTCAAGGACCTTCACACCCATCTTAAATAGTGAACTGCATACAGTATTCAAGGTGAAGCTGCACCAACGCTGAATACAGTGGGATAATCCCCCCAAAGCTTGCAATGTGTTTAGAATATGTGCAACATTAAAAGTTAAGAGTTACTCCTGAAAGACATTCAACTGAATATTATTCTGATGACATTTTTTCACCTTATCCCCATCAGAGGTTTCTCAACGCAATCTGTTCCTCCTGTGAACACAGAATTGGGATGTTTGAACATGTTTGATTATTACTATGATGGCTAGTTTTATCATTATAGTTATCATAATAGTCAACATCAGTATCAAATACATTACAAAAAGGTTCTAGCCAGTCATTTTGATAGCTATGTTAAGTAGGATGTGGAGTAAACAGGAAAAATAAATCTCACCATCTTTTAGTCCTATGCTTTTGCTTAGAATTTTAGTGATAACACTGAATTACTGTACTTCCAGAATATGCCTTGTAAAGGATTCACTAGCAAACAATCTATATTAATTACATGTACACAATATCATTCAACTGATGACACGCTGAAGACATCTTTACTATTGATATCAAAATATCTTTAATAAATTAATTTCTTTCTTGCCTTTATTTGTCTGTTCTACTAAGAAAAAAAAAAGTCCTGTTGTCGTTTTCAGGAGGGTCCTGAATAGAAGAATTTAATAGAAGCAAAATTTGCAAGTCCTACCAGTATAGAACTATGTGTCTTAGTTTATGGACTCATACATATGTGTCATCAGAGGTTTATCTTCTCACAAAGATTTGCAGATCTACAATAATCAGTTTCAAAATATATTAAGATATATTTTTCTGATTTACTGATTTAAAATATATCTACATTTTGATCTCTTATCAACTTTGCAAAGTCTCCAGGTCTTGGATTCAGGTTCATGGATTTTGTTGGCCAAATATTTTCTATCATACTTAATCAAACAGACAATTTTAAAGGAAGCTGTTTGTCCAAATAAGTTTAGTTTTAATTCCTGGTATTAGATGACATCTCCAAGTTACTAGTAATAACAAATTGCCAAGAAGGGTTTTAACTTGTTGATAGCAGCAGAGCTGACAGAAGTGTAGTCTAAAGTGTGACACATTTGGAGGTGGGGGGGATAGGAACTGTGGAATTCTCCAAAGATGGGTTACTGATATTCTGTGAAATGGATAATGACATCTGTCATCAGTTCCACTGATATAAATTTAGACCTTTGAGAAAGCCCACGGAGGTACATTGGTATAAAATTAAAAAGACCAGAGCAGAATCAGCCTCCCAAAGTGGCTGATATCTTAGACACTCACCATGGAGGAATTGCAAGTATTTTAAGGTACCAGTTTTCTCTTACACTTGTACATTTAAGTTCCCAGAAGTCTTAATCTGTAAAGAGCAGTACTAAACTTTCTTCAGATAGGTATCAGTAAACCTGAATTATGATACAGTATGGCATTATATGTATGTATGCTGTTTAAATAGAAAACATATAGGTGCACTGTGTCTTCTATCTGTCTGTCTATCTGTCTCTGTTTTATCAGAATTTCACTGAAATATATGGATGTTGTCATCAACACTTTAAAAATTCAGTAACTTTCAGTCCGGATATTTCCTGGTAGCCAGGAGATCTTAGCTACCAGTGCATAAAAAAGGTACAAGTTTCATCAGTCATCATTTTGAGGTTGGAAGTATGTCCCCTGGCAATGACAGGTCTTAGCAGCAGAATTACAACCCAACACAAGCAGATAAAGACCAGATCAAGAGAAAGCATTTCCTGCCAGGAATTGTGATTTCCTTTTAAAAAGACCTCTGTACTGAAATTTAATACTAATAACAGCATTTGAAGTGAAGTAAAACCTGGGGCCTTAATTGAGATTAACACCTCATATTGCTAGTCATATGATTTCACTTGCCTGGAGCCCAAGTCTCTAACATATGGAAATCCATAGGTGCGTCTTTCTTGTCTGCAGATAGTCACTTTTATGTGTGTTGGGCCCTTGCACTGCTCTTTGGTCTTGTCCCTCCTGCAAAGGTTTGAACTAATGGCACTGTGACACAGAAAGGAATATACCTTGCAACTTGGCTTGATTTCATCAAACATAGAATTAAAGCCTCCCTCTGCAATTCAACATAGAAATGCAGATTCCTCAAAACAAATACTATATTTTGATGATCAGAAGCATGACCTTGTAGTTTTGGGTTCTAAGGTGATTATTTCATCTATTCTACTCTTAAAATTCTGTTGTGTCTTTCATTTAAATTTATTGGCTTTTTCTTTTTTTTTAAGTAAACTAACAGACAAACAAAAACCCAAAATACAACAAAACAAATATACATGGATGAAATGAAAGTTTGCTGAGGACAATAGGGGTCATTTGACTAGTTTTGAAATGCCTTGGCTCTTGTTAATATATTTGTCTTCAGATTCCTGTGGAAAGGTTACCTTCAGGTATTTTTATTGATAAATGAAATTAAATTATATAAAATAAAATAAGTATAATTTAAAGGAAAATAAAACCTAGGTTATAAATTAAATGAATAAATATATCCAAGAGTAGTCTCTGCTTTTAATTATATAGCAGGAATACACTTCAAACTTCATATCTTGATAATGAACTTTAAATCAAAGGGAATCATAGAAAATAAAACCACCACAACTAGGTTTATGAAAATTACTTTCTGACTGAGTTGCAAGAAAAATAAGCAAAAGACAAATAAACATGTGAAATGGGAGAAACAAAACTAAATGTGAAGATTCTTTCTTTTTGTTTTGTTTTTTTTTTGTTTAAGTGAAATGTTACATGTGATTCTAAAATGCAAGTTAGCTGTCAGATGCTTGGAAGAAGAGTTTAGGACATGAAGAGAAATTTCCTTGGAGATATGTTTCCCTTTTACCCAAAAGCTCGGTGACTATAACAGCTTCAATTCACTTCTCTCTTTGGCAACATTTGAGCAGTATAGCTCAGCTCTTGAAAGAAAGTTTCAAAGTTTTTGTTTCCTGGATAGTTGGAGAAAGATCTCTCTACCTCTTTTGTTCTGATTGGTCCTTTTTATACAAGTAATTAAAATTCAAGTATCCCACAAAACCACAAATTTTTAAAATACCTCTCTCTCACCTTGTATTTAAAAAATGCCAGAGTCAGCCAGTTCCAAGGGTAAGAAGGACTGAGGAAAATTGCCCTCTGGAAACCCTGCTGTCAATATGGCGAGAGGCAGGGATCAACCACTGAATCACCCACTCTGCTGAATTAAGACTTTAATCTAAAGCATTTGCTTACTGCCTTCCAGAGCAGAGACCTATTTACTCTTAAACACTATCAAAGTATGTAAACAAAGGTCCCTTTCAGCTTTAGTATTATTAAATGGTAAACAGAGTCATGGGGTGAGTATAACAATAATTTCTAGTCCTGTTGGACCTCCAGGTTTCAGTATTTACTTGAATTATTTTTTATTTAATTACAAAAGTGAAACAGTTTTGATATAAGCTTTACTTACTTGATCATTTAAGAAGCCTTCTGAAGGACTCTACATTGAAGCATTAATATCCTGAGTGGTAGTCTCTAGCCAGCAGGCCTATTACTATTACCTAGTAGTTGTAATTTTGAATTGTTGAGTTTTTCTTTTAGCTGACAACAAGTTTGAATAAAGATGAATTAAATTTGGGGCTAGGCTAAAAACATTATTTGGTGGATGGAAATTATTAAAATGAAATTGAAAAGTGTCATTGGCTTTATGGATGAGGAATGTTGAATTATATTAACATCGTAAAGGTTAAAAAAAAAAAAGAGCAAGTACATGCATTTGCATAATTTGCCATCTCAGTTTCTTCTCTTACCTTTGAGCCTTTCTTCTGTCTTTCATTGAATTCTTTCCAATTCTTTTTTTTTCTTTTTATATTTTTTTTCATTAGACATCTCTGCAGCTAGTCTCCTAAATTCAATAGTTTTTTTTTTTTCTTTTTGTTTCAAATGTTGACCAGGCATTCTTCTCAAGAATCATGACCAACTTTCCTCTACCTCTGACATAATTCTTTTTTGGTACCTTTCTATTAGCAACCAAGCATCCAAACCATCCATACCTTTTCTTATCAAAAAACCTCACTTATTGTTACATTTGATGTAATTACCTTACTGAATTTCTCAGGCCAGCACTGACATTCAGCTGCTCATTAAGTCTGGATATTGCTGTTTATGAGATCTAGGCAAAAGGTGACAGCTCACGTCTTCTGATTGCAATGCTTAAAACTCATATTTCACTTCTCCACTTCTCTTTCTTTTTCCTCTACTCCTTCCTTTATTTCTCCCCTGCTTCACCTCCCTTCCCCACAGACAAAACTTTTTACATTTTTCAGGTCTCCGTTACATACTACACTTTTTTTTTGTTTGTGTGTGAGACTTTGAAGATCTGCAGTTCTTTTCCACATTCATGGTCTTTGGACCCCTTACTTGTATTCAGTGCTATGCTACTTGAATTAGTATTAAACTTCAAAGGCCGATATTTCACAGCGACAGAAGCCGCTGTGTAGTGAGTTTTGTTAAAGCTGTTATTGCCAAAATATCTTTTTGTTTTCACATGCTTTCTGTCTTTGCAACAAAAAGAAACATTTGGTTGGAAAACAGCCATGTTGTCAGCAATGAATTTTGCATTTCTTTAAAAGAACAAGATTTAAACACAGTTTTGGAGAGCTTTTATTGTTAATATTGTTGTGACTTCTTTTCTTAATGAGCAGAATAAGAAGGCTGGTGTGATAGCTGCCACATTGTGGAGTAAATAGAAGAAAACATCAGTGTCTAAACTTTTAAGCTAAAAAATGTCTGAAATGTTCTGAATACTTAAAAATTAGCTGATGAAATTGCTAAGGTGATCTTCCAAACCACAGAATTTTTTTTTTCCAGATAAAACTCAACAGATATATACTAGTAGAAGCTCTGCATGCAATTGTAATGCAGTGTTGAGTTAGGGACGATAAAGTTAGTGAGTATTCTGATTGGGCTTATGATTTTATTTCTTGAACAAGATGTCTTTACAAGCAATGAATCTCTCTCCCTTCTCTTCCCCTCCCCTCCCCTCCCCTCCCCTCCCCTCCCCTTCCCTTCCCTTCCCTTCCCTTCCCTTCCCTTCCCTTCCCTTCCCTTCCCTTCCCTTCCCTTCCCTTCCCTTCCCCCCCCCACTTCTTTTGTCCCTATTCCCCATTCCCTTACACCCTTACCTTTTTGCCTCTTATCCTGAAGCAGTAGACCTTAAAACACAGTTAATTCAGTAATTATATACTCAAGTTCCTTTCAGACTCTTAGGTAAATAGCATCTGGTCCTGATGATTTGTTACTTTTTATTGATATGTCTAAAAACTCCTCTGCTGACACTTCATTTTGAGACTGACATTCAAACACAGAGAGGTAACAGAATTTCCCTTCTTCACAGTGAACATGAATATGAAGAATTCATTTTTCTTTTGTGTTATGACATTATCTTCCTTGTATGGTTCTTTTACATCTTGGTCATTTGTAAATCCCATAAACTGGCAAGATTCTTGCTTTTGATGGATATGAAAAACTTTTTATTATTACTTCTTTTATTTTAGAAACTTTAGCAGCTTGTTTCTCACACTAATCTTTTTGTCCTATTTTTATTATATTTTAACATTTGGCTTCTCCGCAGTCAAGCTTTTTTGCAATTTTCATTGAGTGCACATACTTCCACTTTTGAAAGATATTGATTTATTTCTAAACTAAACTGGGGTGGGGTGGGGTGCACTGTACTTTGAACGATGAAGCAAATGAAAACATATGGGGAAAACGAAAAAAAAAAAAGAAGGGCTATTTGTTTAAAGGAATGTATTTCAGTAGATATAAAAATAAAGAAATAGGAAATAGAGAAGATTAATCATATAGTTAAATTTACACTATTTCTGATATTGGGATATGAAGCAAACATGTGCTTCGAAAATGTGGTTTTTTTTCATTCCACTTCAGTATTTGCAGCGACTACTCCTTAGATGAAGGGTACTGTGTACACTGTATTCTCTCCCACAACACTATTCCCTGTAACATCCCTGATGGCACCTTGAACAAAGCAGCCTGCCTTTATACAGGAACACAAAGGTATGTCTTGGCTACTTTAGAGCATTTGTATTTTACAGTCTGGTTGTATTATTCATAATATTTTCTAATAGCTCAGAGTTCCTATAAGGGTACCAGACAGACCATCCAGTTATTAGAACTAAATTTCACAACAATCTGACGCCTGCAGTTCAAAGCTGTCAGTTTTTAAATCCATTTGGAAAGGCCTCTGATTTTTTAAACCTTATGTAGCCATTATCTGCCAATGGAGAGGAAACAGGTTGGGAAGTAGAAATGAATTAAATGACTAGAGGATATCCCTAGAGACTGAAGAGAAACCTGAAAATGTCATGCGTAGCATGCACTTTGGTGAAACAGTTTTCGAATACAGCTATTGTCTTTTTGTTTAGGATTTGGTTTTGGATTTTTTTAGTCTTAAAGTCTTGTTTTTCACAGCAATATCTACAACAGCGTCATAAAGCTTGTCAGTACATGCTAGCTTTATTTTAGAGCTCTTATCTATGCTGCAAATCAAACTGGAAGTAAAACCACAAACAACAGTTGCATATAAATGTAGATCAAGATTTTTGATGTAAGGATTTAAAGGCAGGCGCCAAAATGGCATAACCAACTAAATTAAACACCAAGTTTCCAAAGGGTTAAACACCTGTGGCTCCTGGTTGTATTGATCCAAATGGGAATGCTTAGTGGTTCCTCAGAAAATCTGTTCTCCTGTTAGTGCTTAATAAAGGATTGGGGTTTTGACTGGGCAGTATGTATTTTTAGAATATTAGGGAAAGATGCTAACACAATCTCTTGATATTTAAAATTATTTTGCCATTTCTATTGAAATCCTATCTTTAAAAAAAGAAATAATAAATTCCTCTAGCTACTGCTACTAATGTTGATGCCCTCCCTTTTCCAACTCTGCCACTCACTGTGAGATATTTCCTTCATTTGTCTAATGGGAATGTTCCATTACAAGGCAGTTAAAGGTAATGCATGACATTGATCCTACGTTGCAAACCTCACTGAAATCCATACATTTCTGCTTTTGTAGAACAATTTGCTGGACGTAGAATATCATGTTCTCACTGTATAATAGGATGTGCGTCTGTGAGTGTGAGCGGGAAATGGGAGACCTGTTTGAGCAGTGGAGGATGCACTAGTCTTGAAAGTACCTGCCATTGATTATAATTATGTCCTTTCTACAAGGGAAAATAATTTGGGTTTTGAACTTTTGGGGCAGCTAATATAACCTGCTAATATAACTTATTTCAATTGCAAACTGCTTATGGCAAAAGCAGACTATTATCCACACTTACATAAATGCTATCATAATGGATGCTCTGAGGTTTTTTAGTAATACAGAAAATAAATAATAAGATAAGGAATCTTAATGTTTTGAGGAAGTACAAGTAACTCAATACTAATATTATTGTCATGAATCAGAATTAAAAACCTGAAATACAAAAATACCTGCATGGAATGCAATTTTCCAAAAATATTTGTTTAGAATGAAAGATTTGTTTAATCACTTTTTGATTGAGTTTTTTTGTTATTAAATCTGAAATGCAGGGTTTCATGTTGCTTGCCTTCACTTACTGGAGTCTGAACTATTCAGGTAACTGACACTTGCAATGGCAGGTACTCCTCCAACACACCATGTCTCCATAATGCACTAAATATGTCATTGCTGAAAATTTGCACCACTCAAAGCCTTGGTTCATTATGAATGACAGTGCTTATCCACCAAAAAGAGGGTATGGGGTAATCAGAATTACCCTTTCCAATATGCTGTGAAGCACAAAAAGAAAGTTTCTTTTTAGGAAAAAATAACCCAAATCAGCAGGAGAAGCATAAAGTATAAACTGCCTGGCACTCCATGTTCCAGTGATGTCTGTGATTCATCAAAACTTCTGCTTATCTCTTCCAATTTTGTAACACGTTTCTTACAGAAGTTCATCAAAGGGATATGGCAAATTCATACGTGTTTTCATAGAAAGTGTGTATTTTGTTCAAACGTAAATTTAAAAACAAAAACAAAAACAAAAAACCAACCAAACCAAAACCAACCAAACCCCACAGGACTTGAAATTCTTAAATTGTTATTTTAGCTGATTATTTCATGATATTTATTTGTATAGCAACTTGCAGATTTACATTTAAATAAGGCTTCCTATGGGGTACCATAATACAAACGATCTGGACGTATCAACAAAGAAGAAGGTTAAATCAGTTTCAAGTTGGGAGAGGTATTGAAAAACGAGTTTCCCTGTAAATCTCTCCAGTTTACTGCTTAGTGTAAGTAAATTACCCACACAGGTATGGGGAAGAGCTGCTATACATTCCAGACTTTTGATTCTCAGGTTTGCACCTGAATAACAACGCAACCCTTTCTCCCATCCTTGGCATTGACTGTTGCTACTGTAATTGCCTTCTCTGTTATGAGTCTTTTTTTCCCCATTCCCTATAAAAGAAATTACAGCTTGTCTCTGTAGAAGATAAAACCTGAGTAACTGCTGTACCATAGAAATGCAGCAGGTTTGTGCAATAATACGAAGATGGGAAGATATGCGACTTGTGGGCAATTAAATACATTCGACACAGCGACCCATCAGAGAGCCACTTATTTTTAACTCCTTTTAGTTATTTCTCTTTAAAAAGGGCTTTAGCCCTCCAGCTTCTCTCTGAAGAATCTTTGAGACTAGCCATGACAGGACTCACATTGTTAAGCCTGCTGGGTAGCGCCAGTACAAAACGTGATGACAGAGTCACCCACAGAGAGAGCTGTCTTATTTATCCCCACGCTGGCAAACTGATGCACTCCTAGCAGTAGTAGCTTTCCGTGTAATCATTTGTATTATTATTTATAACAAATTACATGTCAAAGACACAATGGCAGATTGGTGCATCCCATTAATTTTTGTACGAGGGGTGGGGGGAATAAAAGGCTGTGAACAGTTACTAGACACACACTGACAATTTATTTTATGTATGAACTGAGAAGTCCTTTGCATTTGAACTTTTATGAGACAGATAGAGAAGGAAAGAGACAGACACAGACAGACTTGAGAGATGGAGAGGAAAAAAAATAAAAGGGAGAAGGAGGCTTGGAGAAGTGTCAGATATGGATATCAATAGAAGTCATAGAATCATGGAATGGTACAGGTTGGAAGGGACCTTCAAGATCATCTTGTTCCAACTCCCCTGACATGGGCAGGAACACCTCCCACTAAACAGGTTGCTCAAAGCCCCTGGTCTTGAACACTTCCAGGGATGGGGCAGGCACAACCTCCCTGGGCAACCTTTTCCTGTGTCTCACCACCCTCACAGCAAAGAATTTCTTCCTAATATCTAATCTAACTCTCCTCTCCTCCCCTCGTCCTATCATTACAGTCCCTCATGAAGAGTACCTCCCCATCTCTTCCATAGGACCCCTTCAGGTACTGGAAGGCTGCTATGAGGTCTCCTCAGAGCCTTCTCTTCCTCAGGCTAAACAACCCCAACTGTCTCAGACTGTCTTCATAAGAGAGGTGCTCCATCCCTCTGATCATCTTTGTGGCCCTCCTCTGGACCATCTCCACCAGGTCTGTGTCCTTCTTGTGCTGAGGACTCCAACACTGGATGAAGTACTGCACGTGCAGTCAGAATTACTGGGGCAGAATCACCTCCCTTGACCTGCTGGCCATACTTTTTTTGATGCAGCTCAGGATGTGGTTGGCCTTCTGGGCTGCAAGTGTACATTGCCAGCTCATGTTGAGCTTCTCAGACACCAACACACCCAAGTCCTCCTCAGGGCTGCTCTCAATCCATTCTCCACCCAATCTGTATTTGTGCTTGGGATTGCCAAGCACAAATTGCCATGACACAGGTGTAGGACCTGGCACTTGGCCTGGTTGAACTTCATGAGGTTGTCATTGGTCCACCTCTCAAGCCTGTCCAAATCCCTCTGGATAGCATCCCTTCCCTCCAGTGTGTCAACCACATCACACAGCTTGGTGTCATCAGCAAACTTGCTGAGGCTGCACTCAAAACTCACTGTCCACGTTGCCAACAAAGGTGTTAAACAGCACTGGTCCCTGAGGAGTGCCACTCATCAGTAATGGTATGTTTAATTCCACTACATTTACTAAGACAAAGTTGTTTTCTGGAAAAAGCACTTGCTAAATGCCTAAGTTTCAAGAGATTAATTGATGAACCTTTAGGGTCAGGGAAGGCAGTCTCTCTTGATGAACACTAGTAGACTTTTTCGAGGGCATGTAGTGATAGGACAAGGGGTAATGCATTTAAGCTGAAAAAGGGTAGATTCTGATTAAATATTAGGAAGAAATTCTTTATTATGAAGGTGGTGAGACACTGGAACAGGTTGCCCAGGGAAGCTGTGGATGCCCCATCCCTGGAAGTGTTCAAGACAAGGCTGGATGGGGCCTTGAGCAACCTGGTCTAGTGGGAGGTGTCCCTGCCCATGGCAAGGGGGTTGGAACAAGATGATCTTTAAGGTCCCTTCCAACCCAAATCATTCTATGATTCTATGATATGCATTTTTTAAGAGACTGGGGTAACGTTCTCTGTGTTTAACAAGCATCTGCTGTAGCTTGTTAGTATCAATCTTTACGCAAAAGTCATTCTGTGAGAGATTCATGGGAGAAACACATCCTGAACAAGGAGAAGTGGAGGCAGTTGCGTTACTGAATAAGGTTTAAGCATCATAATGAGTTTAGTAAGCAACTGAGTGCAAGAGAAGAACAATGTGAAATCATTTGTGAAAGAAGTAGGGGTAGGGAGAATGAAAGCTTGGACTCTGCGGCCTGTGTAATGTAAGAGGTCACACAAGATGATTGTAATTGTCCTTTTTGGCCTTAAAAATCCATGAATCTATGAATGAATGAATGAATCTATGATTCTGGGACAAAAGCTGAAACAAGGTTCAAAGATTGCAGGTCCAAAGTCAAACTCATCAGTGAAGACTTATGAAAAGACATGATTGATGACTAACCTTGTCCTTAGACTGTACGTGAGGCTACTGCTTTTTAAAAGTGACACTTGTCACTTTTCCATCTTACCAGGAGGAGAAGAAAAATATATAAATAATCTTTGTCAACATCAATTTTTCCTTCAGGTTTATTGCAATCATAAACTGTACTGCACAATGAAAAAATTCAGTGTCACCTTGGGTCTGTCAAACTTGACACTAAAAGGTTAAATGAATTTCTTAGCTTAGCTTGATCCAAAGAGGAAGAGTCCCCACACGGTACATGCTGCACAGATTAATGCTTTTTTTTTCTTTTCTTTTTCTTGCAATTGCAGACAAAGTTTACAGACAAACAATGGACATTGCATTCAGCTCAGCAGCACAAAGGTAATTGTATCAATAAGTTCCAAAGATTTGAAGGATCTTTCAGTGGATGATTTGCAGTGCTAAGCATTATGGCACCAAAGAGATTCACAGACTGAAAGTTGGTACATATGAGGTGGCAAGCCAGTCAGCTATATTATCCATGCCAAATTGGGTGGAGTTGTCCTCACTAAGCCTTTTTTTTGTCCTGCTAGACTAAGCATTTCCTTTTTCCTCTTCGTTTTCAAACCCAGCCTTATTACATCTCTTTCTCTTTCTCTCCTTTATCACTCCCTTGGCTGTTCTGCTAAACTCTTCAACTTGACTGTTCTTTTAAAATTCTGCAACTGCATAGATTTAAGATAAGAACATTGAGAGAAGGATGGGCTGTTTGTGTCTATATGGGAACTAGTGAGAACAAGTTTCCATTTGTTTTTTTAAAGTAAAAAATAAATAATGCTTGAATGCTGCTAGCATCAAGATGTGGAATATCTTGCATCCTTCAGTCCTTTCTGGAAGGAAACTAGCAAAATTCATCCTCACTTGGAATAAGTATATACTGAAAAAAGATTCTGCTGGAAGAAAGTATATCAGTTTATAACTAATATAACAAAATGATGACTTTATATCACTGGTTAGATAAGCTGAGCATTCAGTTGCTTGGTTACAAGATTTTAGACAGGAGAGAGGCAAAACTCTGGTACTAGAACGTCGTAAATATATAGATGCTGGGTTTGGGTTCATTTAACCTTGTATTGCATGGAAAACAAAATAAATAATTTTTTAAAAAAGTAACTACAATTAGGGGTTTGTTCCCATGGCATTTGTGAGCTCCTTTCTGGGGTTTGCATTAAGATCTATATGCATCACAGTTCATTTTTTGAAAGGTCAGACATGCCATGAAAACTAAAAGCTTAAATTGCATATGCCACTGCATACCTACAAATGACTGCTTATGAATCTAAAAAGTGGATGGAACAAAAGTTTTGCAGGACTTGCATGTTCACTTACAGTAAATCTACATGTGAATAAGAAGCACTCAAATGTAAAAATTACCTTTACTTCTTCGTCTGTATATGATTAGTAGAAGACTTGAAAATTGAGTACTGGAAACAAAAAATTCCCTGACTTGACCAGGCCTTTGATCCCTAATAAAAAACAATTTTGTACAATAATGATTCCGTTACATTGTTCTAGAATAAAGGCACTGCTCATTACCTGATGCTGTGGCAAAGTGCTTAGGAATCTATATTAGATAAACTCTAAATAAGGAATCCGTAAGATAGGAGATGTGGAAAAAGCATAAAATGAAGCTTCTTGACAAAATTAGCCAGTTGTTAATGATTTTTTCAGACTCCAAGCTGCAGAATTAAACAAAAAAGGAAAACCAAAGAAAGCTGGTGAGATGCCAGGGCTTGGGGTTATTTCCTTTCATAACATTTTTTTTTAATCTGAGTTTTCATATTTGACATTAAGAGACAGAATTTTGTTCACTTTTTACTTTAAATGCTATGTATATAAAAATTAGTAACACTCTTCTATCCTGCCTAGTATGGGAAATCTTTGACACCTGGGAAAAAATAGGAACAGCTTCATCCAGATATTTTTCTTCCAGAAGTCTGAGATTTCACCAACTGCTTTAGCTTAGTTCTCCTTCTACTCCTGGGCCTTTAGTGGTGGCTGGAGGAGAGTACTTTCTCAAAGAAAATGATTTGTATAGAGGAAGGGGCCAGACTCTTTTCAGTAGTGCTCAGCAGCAGGACAAGGGGCAAAGGGCACCAATTAGAATATAGGAAGTTACTTCTGAACATAAGGAAAAACTTTTTTATTTTGAGGGTGGCAGAGCCTGGAAGAGGCTGCCCAGAGATGCTGTGGAGTGTCCTTCTCTGGAGATATTCAAAACAAAACTGGATGTGTTCTTGTGCAACCTGCTCTAGGTGACCCTGCTTTGGCAGAGGGGTTAGATTAGATGATCTCCAAAGGTCCCTTCCAACCCCTTCCTTTCTGTGATTCTGTGTGATTCTGCTTAATAGGAATAACTACTTAACCTACTGCTATGTAAAAATTTGCAACCTTTCTTATAACTGCCTAGTTTTCCTTAAGTAGTTGGCTTCTGAAAATGGATTCCCTTACTTAACTCTTAAAAATAACTCCTGGACTTCTTTTTCTGGGAACCCTCTCCAAAGTCTGTGAAAGATGTGAAGTCTGAAGTACCAAAAATCCAGGGTCTGATCTACAGCAGGTACTGTTTATCAAAGACGGCACTTCAAGATCATACCCCTTAACTGACCTGGTTTGTGTTGTGGGTTAACCCCAGTAGCAGAGGCTGGTTGAGAAATATACTCAGGCAGTGAGTACACATAACATCGAGAATTTATGTTTATGTGTGTGTGTGCATGTGTGTGGACGGATGTATCATAAAATTCTGTTAGCAATTGAAGTATTATTTCTCCTTGATTATTTGCAATTTTGATTTTTGCAAAGTTGATTTTCTGTACTAATATAAGTAACATGCAAAACTTGAGCTACAAAGGTTTATTTAGCAAGACAGAAAGCGAGAGTGAAAGTGAACAAGGAGCTTCGCAATTTTGACATATAATTCTTCAGATATGATCAAAGAAGTCCATTTACTGGAAGCTCTACTAAGTGTCAGGCAAAACAATTTAAAGAATGGGAGCTGTCGGCAGGATGACACTTTCATTTTGAGGCAACTTTCAAGGTTTTGAAATTTGTTATTTTTCCACATTGTGTTGAAACATCTATTTTCCTAATGAATGACTCGGATATTGCATTCATGTCCCAAGGAACTTAGGCACCCATCTCTCCCTTTCAAAGAAAAAAAAAGAAAAAAAAAAAGTTTAAATGAAAAATAAAACTTATCCTGAGGAAAATTTTATTGTAACCAATGCACTTTTATATAATACTTGTATTTTGAGAAAATAGTATAGTAGGATACACTTTAACTTAAAATATGTTCTGACCAGCAAAATTTAACAAATCAGCTTTTAAGAATGCTAAAAAATATTTTCATTTGTTTTAGGAAAAATGTTACAGGGAACAATTAGACCACCATCGGAGAGAAGAACTTATACAGCTGAAGTGAATGTGATGTTTTAACTTTGCAGGTTAGTTGGCATCCCTCGAGGAGACTGTGTTCTGCAAATACAGAGGCACAATTCTTGTCACAAGTGTGTGCTGAAGCTTGTAATGGGTTTCTTCTGAACCTTTCACACTTCTGCTTTCCACAGAAGGTTCATTTACCTTTTTGAAGCAGAACAGAGCTGTTTTTAGATTGTCTTGATTCCAATAGACGCTCAGGTCCCTTGAGTCTAAATTGGGATGTCTTCGTCTAAGGAAATTTTTATCTCACTGGTTGGCAGTGAAAGCAAGAAAATGGCAACAGCTCTAAAAATCTTCATGCTTTGTGTTTCGTAGTTCAATAATTATTCCTTTCAGCAACTTCTGTATTACTTGTCTTTCTCATGTCCAGTTCCTTAATTAAAATTGCAAATGCCCTAACTGGTTAACTGAAATCCAGGCACTTTCTCAGTTCGTCAGTTTGAGGAATAACTTCTTATACCTGATTAATTAATAATGACATATAATGTTGCTGTATAATTATTTTATTCACACAACAAGTATACAGTGTTTACCACGACCACTCCAACAAGGTCTGTGTTCAGGTAACTGTCTCTCTGTAGTTGTTGCCCTTGCAGAATACCCACATCTGTTACTAGCTTAGTTCCCCAGTATCTGGAGCTTACAGCTAGTATCCCAGACAGTTGCAATGTCCCACTTCAGTTTGTTTTTTTCCCCTGCTTCTGCATCTGATCACCACATTCTCAAATCCCCTTCAGCATTGCCTCATTTAACCACATACTGAGTCCCAAGACAGCGTGGCATGCCTGGTTTACACTTCCATGTACATGGGAGAACACCCATTAACCTATTTGCTCTAATTAGTTTACTACAACATTTCTCCCCTCAGCCTATACATATGGAGTGCATTTGTGCTCAAATGGATCCTTGGAAGGGTTCTTGACAGGATGAAAAATTCTAGAATACTGCACCGCACATCAGGAGATATGATTTTAAATACCATATGTGTTAAGGCTTTAAGGCACATGTGGTTTATGACTGTTTCAAGTCAGACCTTCCACCAGGAGTATGTCACTGGGTGACAGTATGGTTTCCTGGGAAACATGGCTATGGAGCAGTTTATAACCCTGGAAGCTGTAGAGAAAACAGCAACAAGGGCTTGCAAAAGTAAAGGCGAATTTCTGTAAACATTTTGGAAAAAGGTCTCTGTGTCCTGTTCAGCCCTGCCTGAAGTTACAGATTTAATTTTAATTTCTATTTCTAAAGCGTACTTAATGCTTGCTTTCTGCTATAGATTGATGCCCTGAGGCAGATACAGGTTTCACTGTCCCTGCACTGCCTTCTGTGGGGCTTCCCCCACACTTCCAACAGTCCAGGACCATACTTTGAGGGCCATCAGTCTCTGCCTCAGGGAGGCTGTAGGATCACTGAATCACATAGAATCACAGAATGGTAGGGATTGAAAGGGACCTTTGGAGATGCCCCGTCCAACCCTCCTGCCAAAGCATGTTCACCTAGAGCAGGTTGGACAGGAATGCATCCAGGTTGGTTTTGAGTACGTCCAGAGAAGGAGACACCACAACATCTCTGGACAGCCTGTTCCAGTGCTCTGGCACCCTCAAAGTAAAAAAGTGTTTCCTCATGTTGAGATGGAATTTCCTGTGTTTCAGCTTGTGCCAGTTGCCCCTTGTCCTCTCACTGGGCACTTCTGGTCCCATCCTCTTGACATCCTCCATTTAGATATTTATAAGAATTGATGAGATCCCCTCTCAGTCTTCTCTTCTCCAGGCTAATCAGACGCAGGTCTCTCAGCCTTTCCTCATAAGACAGGTCCTCCGGTCCCTTGATCATCTTCATTCATTCTCCAGCTCCCCAGTCAAATTGTACTTGATTTACTGAACCATTCTTGCAAAATAAATGAGCTTCTAGGAACACGAGTTACACCAAAGTCAGATATTTCTGGTGAATTGACAGAGTGGCGGTATTATCTTCAGGGTTCAGTCTTACAGGCTGGACCACAGGCATCCCGGCCTGAGGCACAGGGAGCCCCTCAAAACCTGCCGAGATAATCACCTCCATTGTGAGCAGCCTGAATTAAAGGCATCCTTCTCTCTGGTGCAGAAGAAGAGAAACGGGAACCTGTGAGGCTCCATGCTAACCACTGGGCTATGAGATACTTCAGCATGGGTTTCTTATATTTGTTCTATTGAAACTGTTTCACTTCATATGAATAATTAAAAACTCTCTGGTTTGGGGAGAGGAAAATTACCTTGCCAGTTAATTCCATGAGGCAATGAGTAAAACGTGGTTTCTATTTGTAAATAGTTACTGAAATAAGTTCTCTGATACTAGTTTATGCATGTTGAGGTACTCATTCTACTCCCTGAAGTTTTTAATTAGCTATTGGTGGTGTAACCTTGTTTATAGAAATTTATAGAAATTTTGTGTGTTGGTAAAGAGAAAGTATAGAAAGTGGAAGATTATTTTATTTTTTAATCTTGACAATGAATGAAGAAGAAATTGAATACAAATAAAACCAAATTTGCGGGTTTTTGATCATTTGCTTTTTAAAAAAATCTTTAAAAGAGGTAAACTTATCAATTATATGGGTAAGCAGATAGCCCATGAATATTTTTACAACTTTTTTTCTGTGGAAATTTTGGAAATGAAAAGGAAAATCTAATTTATAACAACTCACCCTCAAAAAACCTAAACAGATCTGAAACACCAACAATAAGCAAACAACAAAAACTTCCATTTGAAAACAATTGCACCAGCACATAAAATTTATAACTAAAATATATTCATATATTCATGGAGACTTTTATAGTTTTATATTTTGTGTTTATTCACTGCCTTGAATCCTCTGAAGTAACTTGAGTAAATATAGGTCTCAACTCAGCCAAGTTGTAAAGCTCTCACTGAAATTTATTCTTTTCAAGAGAGTAGTTATATCTGTATGTAACTCTGAGCACTTTCCTAATCAGTTGGAGTTAAAATGATTAAAATACACAAATAGATTTCAACACTTTCTTAACTGAATGTAGAGAAACAGGATGAAACATTCTGTTGTTACCAGGATCTGACCTTTCCTGGATTTTGATGCAAACTAAATTAGAAATCTTGATAGCATTCTCCATGAGCTAATCTTGTTTCAAATTCTCCTGTTTCACATTATCTCTGTGGTTCTTAGATTGCCACAGTTTATTGCGACAGATTAGCCCAATGTAAAATCTGATGTGCATCTTATTGTCAGGAGCAGTGTGCAAAAGTCTCTATCCATAAACTTTGGTAGAGTTGCCAACCCTCAATGCTTTAGATATAGGCAGCCCGATAGAGAACTTTACTCCAAAAGTGTGCAGTATTTCACTATTATAACTCCATCATGGTCAATTAGCCAGACATGTTCCTGGCTTTTATCTTCAAAAATGATGCTTCTTGATTATTTATGTTTCCAAAAGCTATTATTGAGTAATTCAGCGTAGTGAAGGACTTCAATATGCTCTACCATTGTGACTGTAAATCCAGGTGTTAATACTCCCATGTGGCTCGTCATCTCACTGCAGATACCTAATAAAGTTGCCATTAGCTGGCAGTATACACTGAAGAAAGCTATACAGCCAGCTGATCTTCTCATTAAAGAAAGGGCTACTGGAGAACGCCTGGAGATTATCTGAGCTGTCCGAGTTTTTAAAGAGGGGAAGGGAAACAACTAGAGAATGGTTATTTTCACAGATTGCTTGTAGGAACAATACTGGAAGCCGTAACCAACAACAGATGGAGAACAAAGAACCAATAGCTTGTAGAATACAAGCAGACCACAGCTAAAGTGGTCAGGCTGGGTTAGTAGTCAGATATTGATTCTCCAGTCTTGCTTCTGAGAATAACTTTAAAAATCATCTGATTCTGATAAATTCAATGTAATTTTACTTATCTTGTCTCCTGAAAAGATATAGTCCTGAAAGACTCTTCATCTTTGACTAGGAGAGGAAATTTGGGGAAAGTGGATAAAATATTACAAAGGAAATTGTTGATGACTTTTTTGCTTGCTACTTAAAAAAATATATTAAATTTAATATTGTTATTGTGATAACATCTTAGGATGTAATAATCTTGTTCATATCATGTGCAGGATAGATCTGGTCCAACTGAGGGAAAAATGGCAACAAAAGTTTCTGTCCACTGGAGTATGCTTATATAGAGACTGGAGAGGAACCTAAGATTTTATTTTTTTCCATTCCTTTTCTGATAGCAGTCAGCAGATAAATTGCCTCATTCTTTTGTCATCCTGGCTTTTAAGGACAATGATCTCCAGGGGAATTAGAGATGCTTCCAAGTTCTTCAGCTGAAATGACTGTTCTGGCTGTGCCACTAAGAAGAGTTCAGGATATTTCTGAAAAAACATCTTAAGTTTCCCAGTGAAGACAACTTGGTCATGCAACCCAGGTGACAATGGGGGTGCACTCTGACCAGATGAAAGTCTGTGTGAGTACTGAATCGCAACTCGAAAGCTATTAGTCAATATGTGTCATATAGACAATGACTTCCTAATCTGGCCCAACTTTATTCCTTTACTTCAAGTGCTTGAGGGCTGTGTAAACCATGAGATTGTCAGTATAAGCACAGAATAACCAAATTTCTGTTTTTTTTTTTTCCTCCTTGCTTTTTCATAACTCTTTTTCATTACCTGCAATGAACAGGTATGCTAAGGCAAGAAGCAATAGAATGCCAGAATTAGAGTTACTACACCATCTGAGTTTGCTGTCACTTGCTATCATATACATGAAGATACACTTCTGAAGACACTTTGATTGAAAGCTCTTGTTTTCAGAGTGGCCGCTGTCTCATTTACTGTAAAAAGGGATGGTGTTTTGGAGGCTGACTAGGTCTTGATGGGGGGGTGTTCATGCGGATAAACACATCCCCTTGGAAAAAAACCCAAAAAAACCCAAACAACAAACAATCAAAAAAAACCCAAACAAACAAAAAACAACAGAAAACTTCTGCAGCTTCTAGATTCAGGGCATGAGAAACCTGGTTCAGTGAAATGCCTTGTTTGTGTGGCTGGCGTAAGAATCAATAACAGTAAAGGGACAATTGCAGAGCTCATGTAGCCAAGAATTTTCTCTCCATGTGATTGCAAATGCAACACAAACCAAGCAGGCAGATAACCCTCAGTGACCAAATACAGTGATCTGAAATATTAACAACATAAATTTTAATATGCTTCTACTTACCTGTAGATGTTGACAGAGCAGTTAACAAGAAGAGCAACAGAAATAACCGGAGTTGTTGGAATATTCTTCTTTGAAACATTTGAAGTGAAGACTGAAATAAAAATGTGAAGGAGTGAGCATTTGAGGCAAACTTTCTCCTGTATAAAAAACTCCTGGCCTCCAAACCTGCTCATTCCAGATGCACAGCTGGTAGCCATTGCAACAACTGTAATTCTGTAATATCCTCCCATGTAGGCTGTTGCAGCTTGTCTGTTTTGCATCCCTTGTTGTGTCTTAGCCTTTTTTTACTGTTTCACTGTTTATCCTAAGGAAAAGTAAAGAGAGAAAATACATTATTTCCTGGATATTTATGCAGGTTGCAGTAACATATCTGCACCCTAGACAGAGTCCATTGGGACTCTAAGATTGGGTAATATAGTATCTCAGGTCTAATTCTTATGTCATAATAAATTTTGATTTTGTTAATGAATCCTCTACAAAAGATTAACATTCATTTATAAATATTGATTCAAAGACTAGTGCTTTAATATAGTATACATATAAATATAGAGTTGGTACTTTGAGAGAAGGACAAACCTTATATAAGAAGCACAGATTGCAAAGGTCTTGTTTGTATCTCTGTGGTCAGTCAGGAAATCTTCACAAAGAATAAATTGTGGTTTCCTTGCCAAAACCATTGATGTCATACTCCAGCCACTATCAAAAAAGTCTAAGAAAAACCCCAAACACAATATTATAAAAGATTCCTTAAACATGAAGTCTGATGCATTCTGCATTTGTCCAAAAGTTCTTGTAGGTCATTTGGGGTTTAAAACTGACAAACTCTTGCTTTGAGGCATTCTGGCATATGCACATATTAGAACTGATCAGAAAATAAAATGTCTGTCACAATGTTTTGCTTTTGTTATTTTCACTACAAATGGGGACAGAGCTGAAATCACTGGAAACTTACACAGAGAAAAAAGTGGTTTGGATATTTTTTTCATCTTTTAAAAAAACCCCAAAAACGATTCAGAGGGGCACCCACAAAAAAGAAGAGTTTCCATATTGCATGAGAAGCAAATGCAACAACTAAATTGGTGTTCATATTTCAGCCTGTCCAACTCTGATGTGCCAAATTGCAATTTGTTGTGAAATAACTGTCCATTTTACATGTCATTTGAAGTGAAATTAACACTTTGAAGTGCAATATTTTAATATGGGCTCTTAACATGTGGTGTTTGTTTGGTTTGAAATGTCATTTGTGAAAAGCGAAAGAAAAATTGTCAAAATCCAGACAATATTGACTAAAAGAAATGTTCTACTTGGAAATTATTTTTGTTCCAAAGTAGAGTGTTCTGGTTGACCATTTGTATGCTTCTGGGGCCTGTTTTTTGGTTGTGTTTTGATGCCAACACACCTATGAAGGGGAAATGTTGATTTTTATGTAAGCCAGGTTGAACTTCAGGAAGAAAAGTAACACTCCCTTCACTTCTCCCAGCTTTATTCCTGGGGATTCTGGAGGAAAGGAAAGTCCTTTTTGAGCTGACAGGTCAGTCATCCTCATCATCCTCCCACCTCCCAATTACAGATTACAAGTTGGAAGCAGTGATCAGTTTGAACTGGGGGACACTAGGTGAGACTGATACAGGAAAGAATATCAAAGAATGATGTAATTGGTTTAAGTTAAAGATCACTGTGTGATCTTTAATTTAAGAAGCAATGACTGGCTCTGAAGCTCACAGTTTGTGGTTCTGAATGGAAAGTGGATGCAGTAAAAACTTTAACCCATTTCTCATTCAGGCTATTCACAGAGCACAGACTGTATCTTATCACCTAGCTCTTTGGCAAACTTCAGAATTTGCTAAGAATCATTTAAACGTTTCTTAGATTGGATGTGACAAATAGACAATACTCAATGCCAATTTTAACTATGATCTCTCATTTATAAACACCTTTGCTCCCACAGGTCACACAGATTTGGAAAACTACTACTTTGAGCAAAGGAACTTTATAAGTAGGATACAAACAAAGATAGGCCAACAAGAGCTGCATAAGGTTTGACACGAGATAAATCTAAAGTCCTGCTGCTAGGACAGAAGCAGCAGCTCTACAGGCTGGGGTCTTACTGGATTACGTGTATCTCTGCTGGAAGGACACTAGGGTCCCAAGGGACACCAAACTTAACATAAGTCAACAGAGTGCTCTTACAACTAAGAAGGCAAACTGTTTCCTGAGCTCCATGAGAAAGATTATAGTCAGCAGATGGAGGGACATGATTATTCCAGTCTGGTCAGCACTTGTTTGGGTACACCTGGAACATTATGTTCAGTTTCAGTTTGCTTCTCACCCTAATTTTTGCTCTGAAAAAATAGAGCTGGAATTGGACCACCAACCAAGATGGTTAAAGGATTGCAGACTTGATTTATGAGGGAAGGTAGAAAACTTTTGAGCAGTGAGAACAATTAAATGCTGGAATAAGCATCAAAGAGAAGAAGCGGAATCTGCCTCATTGGAAATTCAGTTTGGCACGACTCTTGTTCAAAGGATCTTCCTTTAAGGAAGGGTGGACCAGATCTACAGAGATCCAGCCTGGATTTTTCAATGATTTACATTCAATAAATGTAACTATTTATTTGTTAATAGGTGCAACAGATACAAAGGTCAAATGAACAAAACATTAATAGCTAAGAAAAAAATTTGGTGAGCCTTTGCTCAGTCATTTGGGGAGAAATTGACTTCCATTGCTTTTATGAGTACCTAAGCAATGCCAGGTTTCCACCTTTGTTTTTTTTTAAACTTTACTTATATTTTTTTTAACTTTCTGTGTTAACATATTTCGCTTTGAATCCTTGTATAACTTTTTCTGCCTTAACAATTACATTGACTCTGTTTTAACCTTTATCTTTCATGGCTTTTGTTCACTCACTGTCTCACACTTTAACACAAAATTTCTGTGTAAAAGTGAACTAGCATCACACTTATGCATCAAGCTAGAACCTAGATATCATACGCTTGAACCCTTAAGCTGAGGTTTACCCACTTGGTCTATATTGGTCTTGCTTTGGAGTTTACATGCACGAGTATTTACATACACATGAAAGCAAATTTCTAAGCTTTTAATGCCTAAGTTTTGAGATATATGTTAAAGGAAAACTATGTTTCTGCAAGTTAGTGACAACACTCGAAAGAAACATAGTGCTCTGTATATGTATATTGTTCAGTGTGAGTCAAAATTTACATATACACACACTCTTCTGGCTTTCCAGAGGGAATTTCTTAGAAGCCTTTTTACCAGCTGCCCTTGGTATGTCATTTTTATTTCACAACACTGTTTTAGTTGCAGTAGCAGGTTCAGGAACATGAACATGCCTTAATGAACATTCAGAATCCACTCAGCTATTAGAAAATGGTGAAAAATGGCCTCTGGCAGAAAGAGTATATCAGTATAGATTCTTATACAAAGCACAACGGATTCAGTGGAAAGAATTAAGTGTTTCAACTCTATTGGCAAAGCCAGCAAAAGACATATAAAAGAGGGAAGGAGGAATGATGGAAGGCATTCACAAATGGCTTACGGCCATGGAGATGATCAGAGGAGTGGAGCACCTTTAGTATGAGGACAGGCTGAGAGAGTAGGGATTGCTCAGCCTGGGGAAGAGAATGCTCCGGGGAGACCTTATAGCAGCCTTCCAATACCTAAAGGGGGTCTATAGGAAAGATGGAGAGGGACTCTTTATCAGGGAGTGTAAGAATAGGAAGAAGGGTAAGAGTTTTACACGGAAAGAGGGGAGATTTACATTAGATATTAGGAAGAAATTACTGTGAGGGTGATGAGGCACTGGAACAGGTTGCTTAGGGAAATTATGGATGCTCCATCCCTGGAAGTGTTCAAGGCCAGGCTGGATGGGGCTTTGGGCAACTTGGTCTAGTGGGAGGTGTCCCTGCTCATGGCAGGGGAGTTGGAACTAGATGATCTTTAAGGTCCCTTCCTTCCAACACAAACCATTCCGTGATTCTATGACTCTAAAATTATTCTGTTTGGTAGAATAAGGAATGATAAGACTACCTGCTCACACATCACAAAAACATCATATCACAAAACAGAGTAACTCCTCGTCTCTGTTACAGGACCAAGGACTTCTAGAGGAATAAAAGCCAGCAGAATATGCTTTTGCTTATTTAACTGGGCTGATGTCAGTCATAGCAGATCTACTGAAGTCAATAGGACTGTCTTGATATATACTACCCCTGGACAGAATTCTGAAAAACATACAATTTCCCCTGAATAGAAGGCACGATTACCTACAGAGTGCAGTAGCAGGCTCGGTACCCAGAGAATTCACACTGGAGTGATCTGATATCAGTAAGAAAAATTCATCTTAGTCTTCATGTCCTGGACAAATGTATAGGTATAGTAAGTTTTGTTGTAATTATTACTATGTACTGGCTTTTTGGCAAGTTTTATGTCAATTTGATTAGAGCACTACTTTCTGACAGCTACCGAGGTTTATGTTGCTTAAACATTTTCACTTTCTAATCTAGGAAAAGAAGTTAATTAGTTCTAAGTATGAAAATGTAAGGTAAAGCTATGTTATACTACAACTGACTTTTATAACTCACTCAATAATTTACTTCATATTCAAAGAACTAAAATAAATAGAACAGAAATGGCAAGATATTAATTTATTCTATATAAAATTGGTAGTTATATTCAAGACTTTCCAAAAAAGACTCAAGTCCCTTATCCCTTAACTTGTTCTTACAGCATGATCCATTACTCCTTATGGACAGTGAACTATACGTACCAGTGTATTTATTAATGTATTGTAATAGATCACCAGTCTATATTTCTTTAGCCCATCCTTGGTAACATATTCAGAACATTATTTAAAGCTCATTATTCACTGAAATAACACATGCAAACTCACAAGTTGGTTAGCTGTGATATTTTATTAGAGTGAGCATTTCGGGATTTTGTTCTCATTCCCTCATCAACATAAAACATAGTAAAGAGTTCATAAATCTAATTAAGGACACTAGAATAAGGAAAAATCACTGAATATTTAGTTAGAATACGCAAGCCTTATATACAAGCAAGCCATTAGAGGCAGTCATAAATGCCAATTGAAAAGCAACTGCTGGTTGGTGGGAGTACAAGAAGACAGATGTAGATGTAATGGTAGTCTGCAAAGGTAGAAGTGTTTTGTTTATCTGGTTGTTTGTCTGGCTTTTTTTTTTCCTTACCCCCCTTCTCTCTCTCCTCTGCCCTTCCCCCCCCCCTCCCTTTCAGAAAAAACACTGGGAAATTCAAAAAAAGGAAAAATCTGCATCATAGCATTTTAGTGGGATGGTGCTCAGGTTTGAGTTGCCAGACACTTAGGAATATAATCCTTTTCGTTTCCTTATTTCCTTTTCCTTTTCCTTTTCCTTTTTTTCTTTTATTTCTTTTTCTTTTTTTTAATTTATTTTTTAATATTTATGAACTGATACAATTGTTTCAACTGATGCCTCTGATTCTTCTGTTATTGCTCACAGGGAACAATAACTTCCTATTTAACCTTTTCCATGTCTTTATTTTGTACATTTGCATTACTTAGAACAAATCCTTTGCAGATTTTTGAAAGATATTCCAAGTGTAAAGGGTGTTCTTAATAAAACAAAGAAGACTTAGATTCTTCCAAGTTTCCTAGATGCTTAGAAGCAACTTCAACACAAATTCAGCAACCAAGGTCCCACAATTAAGGTAAAGCCCTTAAAAGGTAAAGGTTTAGTTCAGCTAGGTGTATGGACAGATTTGATAGAGTGGGATGGGAAGAAAGACTGGAAAGCACATGTTACTTACTGGCCACAGGAAAGCACTGAACTCTCCTGAAAACAAGAGAAAAGAAAAATAAGTTCCATCTCAAATTAATTAGTGACCTATTGACTAGGGAACTTGTCTTTAGATTTCTTCGGTAAAGGTCTGAATCTGCACTCTGCTTTGCCTCCAATTTATGTTTCTCAAATCAAATTCATACTCATGCTTTAATCCCCAAAATAAAGAGAAAAGGAGAAACAGAGAAAGAGAGATTAATTGTATAAGTCAGTGGAGAGGGCAGTCAACTAGGTGGTAAGAGATTAAAGTCTATTTTTTGGTTTCTAGAAAATTGTTTTCATCAATGTTTCTCATACAGCAGGTCAAAAATCCTTCATTGCCCTACTCTGATGTGGGGACACAGATGCAGTTCTTGTCCCGCAGTTTTTCTGTGAACAGGATCCATGACCACAGCACTGGGATCCTTATGTAAAGATAAAGAAGGTACTTGTTTGAGGGTCATGGCTACAAAGGCAGCATGTTGAACAGTGAAGAGAGAGATATGCTGTGGAGACGTTGCACAGGACTAGCAGGAGAAATTCAAGTACTGTGGGAATGCAAGTAGCCTTTGAGCCACTTGGGCACTAGTTCTGACTACATTTCTGACATATAATTGATGAGGTTAGGCTCTTACACAAGCTTCCAAGTGGTGAATTACCTTCATTGTTCTAGCCTTACATATTTGGGCCATGAAGCTTCAGATGTTCCAGTTTTACTCATTTGCTTTCTGTTCCTTGCAAGAAAATTTCAAAGGAATGTTCTTAGGCATACTCCAATGAAAGCTTTGATGGAAAAACATATACAGAGTCCCTTTACCTGTACCTTCTCCAAGCCTGACATTTGGAACTAGATCTGTGACTAAACACATCAGATTCCAGATGACTGATTTCCATTCAGAACACTTGTTATCAATCCTCTATAATATAGTATTAAATAAATGTAGTTTTAGTGCAGTCATGAATCCTAGTTGCTCTGATAGTACACTAAGATTCATTCCCAGTCTAGATCCCAGCTGTTTGTTTGAATGTGTATACCGAACCTGCTATCCATGAGCTAATGCAGTGTAGAGCAAGAAGTCAGTATTGGAACAGATTTACTTTTAATTCTCTGCAATTAGTAGGGGTTTTGATTTGGTTTTATGTGGATATGTGGATTTCTGGATTTGGAGTTTGGGGTGGGTATCTTTTTCCTACCCTTACCACACCATCCACACCCTCCCCCCCACCTAATATTAGAGCTGATAAATTGTGAAAAAACAAGGCTGAAGTATCTTCTGCAACTGACCCAGTCACAAATGTAATTGGTCCATAATCTTTTTTTTTTTTAATTATTATTACTCTATGTAATATTTCATTTAAAATGTCCCCTTAGACTGCTCCAGTCTCAGTGATCTCAGGCTCCTGCGCATCCATAGCCTTATTGACTTGAAAAATAACAAACAAATGTAAATGACATTTACAGCTCTTAATTGGTGTCATTAGCAGTTCTTATTATTCAGCAGGACAAGAGGTAGCCTTTTATTGAGAATTCAGTGATGCACATCTGCTTTGAACTCATCAGGTTTAAAGACAAGTAATAAAACAGCTGAGTGAATGACTTAGGGCCATATCCATCACTGAAGGATGCTTACAGAAGATTTTTTTCTTTTTCCCCTTAAAAAAAGATTACTTCAGGGACTATGATTGTAGAAGGGTTAATGCTTCTTTAATAGAAGCAGATCTTGAAATAATGTTAATGTATTGAATCTTTAATAATAACCTAAATTTTAATTGTTTATCTTATTGCCAGTGCTAATTGCTATAAACCAGACCTTGAGGCAAATCAGGGGGGATTAGATTCATAATAACATGTAAGTGCGAAAGGACTGTTGATACCAGTAAAATGTAAGACTGAAAATTTGTTTGATCCTTCAAATTAAGTAGCGCTTAGCACTAAAATTAATGTTTTAGATACACAAGTCCAAAGTTTCATTCTTCAGAGCACCTTTATTAGACATTCATACTATGTTATACCAAAATTTCTTGGGCTTCTAAATTTCTACCATGAACATTTTATTTCTTCTGTGGCATATGCACATAACCAACCAAAAGTGGAGAAAGATTAATCTAATTTTTCTATGGAATACTTCAATGAAGGAGTCATATAGGCACTCTCCAGCCTGTGACAGACACTGTTGGGGAACAACTGATTGCATCTTTCTTTGGAAGCTTTCTTAGGGTTCTCTAGGTGACCTCGTGGAGATGCCAGAGACAGATTTAGAGAACTAGCATAGACTTGGTCAACTGATGGGACGTTAACGTGTCCCCATTTATGAATTTAATAATAGCTTAGTCATCCTGTAAAGTCAGTGGAAAGAAGTTCAAAAGACTTATCTCATCCTAAAACAGGCAAACAAGGTAGATCAGGTGAAATGTACTCCTGATTTGCTTTGGAGTATAAAAGGGTGGATTTCCTGCTCAGATTTGATCAATCTGTAATTTCTATCATTAGATTTATTTATTTTTTTTTAACAAGCTCAAGAATAAGCTGCAGTTCTGACAGACATTTCTATCAAACCAGATCAAAATATCTTCATCACAGATCTGAAATCAGAGTCTCATTTCACCCTATGCATTTCCTATGGTAGCTTCTCAGCTTTATGGACCGCTTTCTTGGTGTTTCATTCTTCCCACACATTAGTTACATTATCTAAATGCTTACTTCTGCATTTTATTAAGTGACGACATCTAAAACGTTTATGGAGCTAATCCATACTGGATACTCTGGTAGCTGGGTTCAGATAAATCTGGAGAGAAAATCTCAAACTGGATGCATTCCTTTAAAAACAAGTGAAGTTGGTGATTTTTTTATTTTTTTTATTTTTTTTTTTATATTCTGCATAACATAGTAGTCCAGTGTAACTACAGCCAGGTGTGAATAAAAATTAACTGACGATGACCCAAAAAACCCTGCCAAAAATCTTAAGAAAAGTTGTCTCATCTCATTGGAGCTATACACTGTAGCAGATTAATTACTGCCTAATCATTCATTACTGTGTTAACTGTCTAAGTGTTGACTATAGTTCCATATGAAAAATCCATGTTGAGAATCAAGCTCAAAGAAGTCTGAGAGTTCTGTAATGAAAAGGAAACATTTATTAAGCAGAAGTGCTTTGCTACTTTCATATTACTTATGAAGAAAAATCATGTTCTGGTTCAGCTAATTTGTAGTGATTTCAGGCTGGGATTTTCAAAGGTGCCTCCAGAAGTTAAATGGCTGGCTCCTATTGACTTTCTTTGGAGCTACAATCCTGATCAGACCTTTTAATATTACTTTTATTTTAACGAAGGAAAGTGAAAGAAAGGGTCAGATAACAGAGGGAGTGAGATATTTACTTCTCTTAGAACTTCACACATCTGTAAACATTTTCCTGAATGCACTAACAAATGTAGTGTTAGTAGCAATAATAATCATAGATACTTATCTCATTCTTTGTAGGATTACAGTCAAAACACTTCATAGAAAATCATGTTTATCTCTATTTTGTAGGTGAAAAAACAAAGGTCTGTGACTGGTCCACAGGTGCGCCCACTGTGCACATACCACTTGGAAAAAAAGAGCGCCTACAGACATTAACCTTGCAGCAACAGATACAATGTAAAATTGCCGCACCAAAACTTAGCTATTGGTAAATTCTTCAGGAATCCATAACCTTGGTCAAGGTGACTCAAAGATATGCGACACATTCATAATGAAATGATGGATTTGCCCACATCCCAAATCAGAATCCAACTAACTCTTACCTTTGGGGAGCTTGATGATAAAACAAGACCATCTTTGAACTTGGCATCAGGATACCACATGGCTTATACTCCAGTTAAACACCATATTGATCTATTTTTAACCTCATAAATAAGAGGTGTTAGAATAAGAGGTGTTAGAATTCACAGTTATTCTTTGAAGGATGAAGAATTTAATACCCAAACGGTATGAATAAAAAGGAAAAACAATTGGAATTTTAGATTGTTTCAAACTTTAAATTTAACCCATCAGAAAATAAAAGGCTTTTGATGGGATCAAGTTATAAAATAAATAAATAAATAAATTTCCATTTCTGAGATAGCATGAACTATTTTTTTGAGAAAAAAACCAAAGACTACTTCGAAGTTAGGTGACTGAAAATGGGCCCTGTTTTGAAGTCAATGTTTTGAGACCATGACAAAACCAACATTCATGGATCTTTTTGAAGTGAGAATCTATGTTTTCAGAGACTTGAAAGAGCACAAATTCACCCTGGAGAACGTACTTTTTTAACATTATTATTCTTCTACTTTCCACTGGCTTGAATAAAGGTATCAAACTAAATTTTGTAGTTTGGCTTTTATTCATTTCACCTTGGCATTAGGCCAGTAACAAGCTGGAATTTAAAAGTCTTCTTGTCCTAGAGTCTAGTTGGTGGAGAAGAACAGGTATATCTGGAGAGCAATTCAATTTTTATCTGGGCTACTCATGCAGCTTTCAGAAGTAACTTTTTTTCCCTTCTCTTTTGAGGATGTACAATGTAATCCAATTTAGGCATCTCAATAAACTGTAGAATGTTTCTATTTCTTGTACAGAAATTATTTACTTAGCAATTTACATAACTTCTTGTTTAAATAAATTTTATGTACTAAAGAATTGGTATGATTCTTTTAAGAAAGAGCTGACATTTAACTTTTATTTTTTTCTTTTTGTGTGTGTATCCAAACATGTTTTCCCTTTTCTGCACCTAACTTTCTATACCCTTTCTGAAGATACAGTTCTTTTTTCCCTTTACATTTTCTATTTTTGTATAAACACACATTCCTAAACACAAAGTTCACTTACACTAACAGTGATGATTATACACATATGCAAGCCATTAAAAAAATAATTTCTTTATTTTCTCGATAAACAGTTTAGTTTCTTTGTTTCACACTCAACTGGTCTTGGTCAAGGTATTTCATCCACAAATCCTCCTTTCTCAATCACTATGGGCAAAAGCACAATCCTAGTCGTTGCTTGCCTGTAATTTAACCATCACAGAAACATCTGAATGAAGAGATCACAATGGAACATGTAGAAAAACCCTTGTCCCAAGGCAGGATCAACAAAACCCATATAATCCAAGAAAGCGTATTTAAATTTAATTTCCTTCTTGCTCTTAGTATGTTCCCACATGGATTTATTGTTGTGTAAATAAGGATGAAGTACCTGCTACTATTTTCCTAATAGCCACCATAGGGTATGGCTAGACTACTAGGCTTCCTTTTCTCCACTAGTCCTTTTCTTGGCTTTGTTTCTTTGTGGTTTTGCTGGCTAACTCCCTGTCAGCTTAAATTAAATTTGGTCAGGTGTTTTCAGAAGGACTAAAGACATACCTCTATAGGAAAATAGACTAATAACAATAAAAATGATAGAAGCACAATGTAACAGTGTACAGCGGTAGTCAAAATGTTTCTTTAGTAACATCATGTTACTTTTAAGTAGTTTCTTTTTTCTTTCTTCCTATTAAATTAATTTGTTGCCCAACAGAAAATCAGGCAGAGCTGTATCCTTTAGATAGCCATATTCATTACACTACATCTGGGTAGTAGACAAGATTTATACTTCTTTCTTTTATATAGGAAAAGAGTTGAGAGAAGCAGAGTTCATGTAATGTGAAATGTTTTATGTGATGCCATTCAAGGTAAATAGATCTGCGGCAGAGATGAAGACTGGAAGAAAAAAATAAAAATAGAAAACACAGCAGCAAATGCTAAAAAAGCTGGAATCTTTTTCTCTGTTTACCATTAACTCAGAGTACTCTGTATTAATTGAAAAAAAAAATATTAAGGTATTTCCATAACATAGGCAATCCCTTTAAATAATAGGTAAACATGGTATGAATTGAGAGTTCCTTTTTTCCTCCTATACTTCATACACAACTGAGTTGTCTGCTTTCATTTGCATGTGTTCAGATAATGACAGTCAAGAAGCACAGGACCAAATACGTACTACACAAATGAGAATCTGAAATGACTGGCTTGATTTGATTACTGACTAATTGCTGATTAAACTTATATGCCATTTTAAATAATATTTACTCTCTAAAATTGAGATATGTTTCTGGTATTCAACATGTGCGCAGTCACTGGGAAAAACATAATGAATACATGGTTATACATATTACCTATCGTCTCCTCAGCCAGTTTGAGGTTTATGATTTCAGATATTGCGCAATAGAATTGTTCTTATAAAATCAATGAAACTAAAACACTTTTAAAGTTTACTTGGGGAAAGTAAGAAGAGATAAGATATTCCATAGTTATGTAGTACTGCAGGGTCCAGAGAAAGACAAAGAAATGATGAGGCTGTGTAATGGTAATATTCTTAGCAGAGTATGGTTACCTCTTCATGAGAGTGTTGTGCTGCAAATACTCAGAGTACCAAACTAAAACAAAGCAAAACAACAAACACACAGAACCCCACATGCAACCTTCTGTAATTAAGTTTATGACCTATATAGATAATGAAGGTAGAGGAGGCATCATTATCTCCTTTTTGTTGATAGGCATAGGTTTGTGAGCAGCAAGATTACAGCTGCAGGTCTGTATTGAATGCAGACCTTCTGAATGACTGTCGTCTGGTGTCTTACCATAAAAAGCAGACTTTTGTAAAGTTCTGTGAAAGATGTCATGGACTTCCAGTGCAAGATCAGAATTTAGGGCTTATCCTTGCCCACTAAGTAGTCTAACCATTTAAGCATCAGCTGGTTTCCACATTCATGCTAATTACAGAGTTATTGCTCCTTGGCTGGTTAACAAAGGGTGATCTTGCAAATGATCCCTGGCTGCTCTCCCTGGAAGTTGTGTGCATGTGTGTTTGTTCTCCATGTCCTTAGACAGTAACAAAGCAATTCTATTGCAATGGGAACTAGTTCAGAAGCCATTAAGTACCAATATGAGGACCTACTCAGATGGCTAAATTTACTATTAACAGCACAACAGAGATTGAAGCAGCCTCAACAGTAATTCTAGATGGCAAACAGCACCAGAGGTAGCATAACTACAACAACTGTAAAAATGATGAGCAACGGATGGGAGTGACAGTAGAGGGTATCATTACAGTGGCTTGATCAGATATGATTGAAGATGTAATGGTATGATCTCTTTGTTACCATGGTATTAAAGACAGGTGCCTTTTCACCCCATTTTTGTGTTTCTTTTCCTTTTCAACAGCTTTAAATGAAACATCTGGTAGCCAAGCTCCTGAAGCAGAGATTTGATTCTGCTGGGACAATCCTTGATCTGATTTTTTTTGTGTTAATTATCAAATGAGATAGGAATCCTTACTACATCCCTCTCCTCCAGTGAATATTACAACTCACTTATGTAGCTCATATGAAGAGTAAATTCTTCCAGTGAAGACACCTTGGTTTGTAACTGATAGTATAAAGTTGTCTGAACAATTACCATTTCAAAGTCTGTAACAGTGTGTCATCCAAAATAGTGTATATTGCATGTGACAACAGGACACTGGGATGGTAGTGCATGGGACTGGTAGAAGTATCTATAATGGAAATAGAAAACATAGAAAGGATCAGTGAAGAGTTCCGATGAGTACTTGGTTGTCACATCATGATGAAATACTTCCCATTCAAATTGTATCTAGTTCATGTGAGATTCCCTTTTAAATCATTAGGACTCAGTAATTTTGTATTTAAGAATTTTAAAGAGCTGGCTCAGGAGTTACCCAAACCATTAAAGTAGATTTAATCCAGTCTTTAAAACTTCAAGACATGCCAGGAGCGCAATGGAAAGAACATATAGTAACAAACTTTTTAAGGAAGAGTAAAAAAGATAATCCAAGCAATTACAAGTTTCATTTAGATTCAAAGAAAAACAATGAAACATTTGAGACAAGCCTGAATGAACAATGAATTAAAAGAAAGTAATGTATTTATGTCAGTGAATATGCATACGTTGGAAATAAATCTTTTCAAACCAGCTCATGTCAATACTTTGATAAGAGGACTGATTAATTCAATGAAGTAATAATGTTGAATAATAACGTAATTCCTTTAAAGAAGTTGACTTGTACACAAGAAACTAAAAAAACCAAAACAAAACCAATAAAAAAAAAACACAACAAAAAACACAATCTCCATTGTTTTTCAAATCACATTGAATTATTAAAGAAATGGTTGATAACTGTGTCCCATGATGTAATTGCAAATTGGGAATTAATACTAATAAGGTGTGTTCTGACTGGGGTCTTCCTGGGATTGATTTTTGGCTCTATGCTAGTAAACATTTTATCAACAAGGTGGAAGAAAACATAAAATCATTACCAGTAAAGCCTGGAGTTGATACAAAAGCTAAAGGAATGATAAATAATGAAGAATACAGGCCACTGATATACAGTGCTTTCTCTCTCCAATAATCTAGGGACAAGGATACTATTAGACTCAGATATATGAGCAAGTTATTCTGGCATCACATATAACAAGTCAGCTGATTCATGATAACTATCCATGGGAGTAGTCTACCCTGCAGAAAATCAAGGCTGTTCGAATTAGTTTACCTCTGTGAAAAGAGGACTAAGCAAACTCAGTTTATCTTATGTTTAACCCAGATTTATTGTACACAATGGAACAGACACTAGAGATCAACTGACACGCAATAATAGGTTTTGTGTCTAAGCCTGGTTTGTATTTTCAGTATGGTTAATAACAAGTAATATATTTAGGTGCAAAGCATGTTTGTCATATGTACAAAATGGGGAAATACCACAGTAAAAAAAATAGAAATAAAAATAAAGATAATAGTACTACAGAGCTAATCTAGTGGAAAAGAGAAAAGAAAAAGTGAGTGGAAATTGAGAGTAGGCATATTTACATTTTTATAGTGAGAGTAATTTAACTGTTGGAATGGCAAGATATATATTGGATTCTCCATCATGGGAATTTTTTTTAACAAGATTGTACTTTGTTATGGTTTGGTTTTGTTTTTGTTTTTTTTTTCCTAAAAGATTATTCTCTACAAAGCACTGCTATTGACTTCAAGTAGGAATTAAAAATCCTGTGTTCTGTGCTACGAACGAGGCTAAACTAAATAAAACACAGTGATATCTTCTAACTTCAAAATCTAAGAATCCTGTAAAGGTTCACCAGTGATTTATGTGCCATAAAGTAGTTGACGAAAAGCAGGTAGCTAACTAGAAAAGACAGCATACACATTCTCTCAAAGTCACACACTTTGTAGTGGTGACATGGAACAATGTTAAGCTTTATTTGCCAGTCCAATTAAATGCAACTGAAAGTAAATGGCAGACAGAACTGCCTTCAAATAACTTGTGATTTAGTCTCTGGAAAAATGTAGGTTTCATTATAGGATATTTAATTTCTTATCTGACTCCATGAAAGATGAAATTCCTTTTATTATAGAAATTTATTGGTAGTAATGGTGTAAATTATAATTCCATCTGAGAAAAAAGGAAAAGTTTATTATTTTCTCATGGAATTAAAGTCCATTTTTATTCAAGGAGAAAGTAAAAGTAAGACTGTAACTATATTATTGTGTATCTATTATTATTATTATTCCTATGTATATTGATTTTGTTTTGAACAAATTAAAGCATTTTACTAAGACAAAACTGAAGATTACTTTTAGACTTACAAGTAAAGAAACATCTGAAAACTCAGTTTAAACAGCACCTATGAAATCATAATGATTTGCAGACTGCTACAGTCATGGATTTGAATTTTTCTTTCAGTTTGTATTATTTCCATTAAATTAAGAATTTATTTTTTTTTTTTGTAGAAAAAAAGATGCATTTCACTTAAATATTACTATTTAGTTGTTAGGTTTCTTGTCAGTCATCTTGGCTTCCTCTGTAACTGATGGAAAAAAAAAGGACATCTCTTATGCCTGGCTTGTAATCCTCAGATGAGAAAAAACAGGTTTTAAAGAGCTTTGTTTTCTGAAGAGGTAGTTTACAAGACTAACTAGAGGGAGATGCTTAGTTAAGCTGTCTTCAAACAAACAAACAAACAAACCAACCACCACTTAAAAACACTTAGCTGCCTTTGTACTTACAGATCGTAATTATTCTGTCTCTCAAATAGCTGAGCCTATAAGAAGTTTGCAAGTCATTGAGGCCTTTGGGTCAATGATAGTGGTTTCAGACCATCACTCCTTATGCAACTACATCCAATGGTCTTTGGTTAAAGCAGGAACTACATGTTTTATAAGTGAAAGATGGCTGATGTCATGAAAATAGCTTTCAAGATGGACAGATACATGATCAGTTGGCACTTAGTGTAGCATTGAACAAATTAACAGAAGAAAAATTTAGAAGTGCTCTCAGAATTTCATGTTAACTTCTGTAAATTTCTTCTTTTTCCAGTGGAGATCAGTTGTTCTGATATGCATTCTATGGAAAAAGAAAATAAATTATTAGTATACTTTGCCAATGTCTCTCTTCCAAGGAGTATTGCATTTTTTTGTTTTGATAAAATATATTTGCATTTAATTTCATTTTTCTTACAAAATAAATTAAAAAAAACAACAACAAACGAACCTCTAAATGTTGAAGAATACTTAAAATGGTTCTTATCACTTTTATTATTTTTACTTTTTTTTTTTTTTTTTTCCCAGGGAAAAGAAAATACTTCTGTATCAGCACTAACAAAATGCCCAACAGGTCTGTGACAGGATGTCACAAATCAGCTTCCACAGAGAGGAATGGACTTATGAACCTATTAAGCTTACAGTCTTTGGCTTTGAAGCAACAGTCATCATCATTAATTGTTATTATTGCACTCCCTGACATTTTCGAGGAAAAAAAAAAAAAAAGGCACAAAGGATTTTGTGAGAGCCACAGCTGGTCACCTTAAGACAAGGAGGCTGCTTTCACTTTTGTTAATTAAAATGTTTCTAAAAAAACACTGAAATGCAAGACCTGTGAGCAAATCAGATGTCCACTTTTCCATTTGCCTTTAAATGCTGTTGTTTCTTACCTTTTATGTAAATTGAAACTTGTCTGTGGCAGATAAAAACCTTTTTTTAATTTTTTGTTGTTGGTGGTTTTTTTCTTACAGACAAAGCAAAGAATTTGTTTTTGACTAAGACTCCTAGACTGAACTACGTAGGAAGAGTAAACTACAGAGAAGATGCAGGAAAAAAAATTTTCCATAGTTTTGGAATTTCCTTGTTTAGATCTTGAAATACTGTGCAGTTGAAGGGACTGACATTTACAGGGCATTTTCCCTAGATAATTCTGAGTGTCTTACATATAAAACTGGACACATCATGCAAAAAAAAGCATTTGCATATTTCAACCAAGGTAAGGTAAAAAAAAATATAATTGAAACATAATGTGTTTATTATCTCAGGTTAGAGAACCTCAAAGTAATTAATCTAAAAGCCCTCTATGTAATCTGAATTTGCCATCTGGACTCCCTAACTTAATGAACAGAGAGCTAGGTACCACCAGCACACACCACATCTCCTCCTACAAGATGTACCAAGGCAGAGTAGGATGAATCACACCTTGAAGCAGACTTTTCTTCTTTGTTGACTGTAACTGACATTTAAGCATAGATTCAATTTTTTATTTTGATAGTCTAGATTTAGGGGAATTGAATTTCCTTTAAACTTTGCCTTTAAATATTTTGTTCCTAGCTACTGATTTCTAAAATTTATGTAATATCATTCAAGCAAACTAGAAAACATTAATAAGTTTTTGATGCAGGAATATTTTATGCAGGTGTGTTAATAAAATTATTTCTAAATGCCCAAGTTACTGCACTACTAAATAAGTTGTCATGGTTGTGCCCACACATCACTGAACATCCACAGCTCAGCCTCACTGCTCTTCAGGGTTTCAAACGGTTATATATGGAAACTTATAATCTTCAGCTTATTCTATTATCAATGTAGACAGTATCTTATCTAAGACCTTTATAAAAATCTTCAGATATTTTATGAAAAGTTGTGTTAAATTTCCAATTAAGCATACTTTTTAGATTGTACTTTTTTACATGTTTCAAAAACTTATGTAGAGTGTAATACCATGAGAAAGTCCTAATATCTGCTTGGCTATTACTTGTTTTGTTGAAAAAAAGTCATTAAGGAATAACAGGTTTATTTTTCTTGGGTTTTTTTTATAACTTGTAGACTTGAAAGTTTAAAACTTCTGGGTATAAACACTGAATAAACATTATTTTTAAATCACTGATCTGATTTTCTTCATTGATTAATCTGCTCTTACCATAAGAGACGAAAAAGACTCATTAGACCATCCAGTTAATCTTAACACTGAATCAAGATTGATTGATCCTTACATTGCATTGCTTGGGCATTTGTCAAGATGAAGCATACCCAGTTGTGAAAATTGCCATGGCCAGCATATCACAATCATTATGATACGTTGTGTATACTCCTGCAATTGTTTATAACACCAGATTTTCACTTAGCAAAAGCAAAACAATCCCAGAGTGCCTCTAACCCATCTGGACCTAGTTAGAAAGTCCATAGCTCACTCTTTGGAAAATAAAATGTATGGTGATCAAGAACAAGGTGGAGTGCTGTGTGCTGATTTCATCTTGCTGTGGAATTAGGTTCTCCTGACATGCTCCTGACTCTTCTATTTCAGCTATAGACACAATTGCCTGAAAGGTGTTAGAACAATGATGTCTCAACCCAGGAGTACACCAGACAAAGCTTAAAATACTCGAATTCAAAAATATCCCCAATCCCATTGATTGAATAACAATAGCACTTTTGCCATCATCCTTTTATATTTCATGAATCTCAGAAAAGTAACTAATTTATAATTTCATGACAATATATCCCTCATAAAAACAAAGGTTATCTTTCTTATTTCTATTCTCTATGTGTGTATATGTTGCTTTTCTGTGAGCCCCTACAGGCATAATATTATTTCATCTTTCGTTCTTTAAAAAAAAAAAAAGAAAAATGGGATTTCCTAGTATTGATATGTCTCAGGGTTTTCCCCCATCTAGAAAAGTCAAACACCTGTGAGGAACTTATGTGTGTTTCTGCTTCCTCTCTTTAGATTTATTACATATGTGTTCATATTTTGCTAAAATCCAAAGTATGCTCCTTGCCAGACCATATCATGTCTGTCATACAGCAGCAACTTCTTTCTGCCACTTCAAATATCCACTCTGATTTTTTTTTTGCTTCCTTTCTGTGTTTGTATGTATGAATACATAAGTGGTGAGACACTGAGCAGGATATCATGTAACTGAGGTCATCTGGAGTCTATACTGGAAAGAAACACCAATACTTCTCATTGAACAGGCTGATCTCAATGTGATGTGTTTTATTAGTATTTTTTCTTTCATAAAAAGATTACATGAGAACCATAGCTAAATAAAATAATTTTACTGAGGGGAAAGCAATAAAGCAACAAAATTCAGACTCACATCCCACCTTGGGCCCATTGCCGAATTTGCATATATGTTTTAAGTGGGTGTGTGTGCACGTGTGTATGTTCACAGGTGTCTGTAGTAAATAGAGATCTAGTTTTGCATGATTCCAGTCAAAGTTTCAACCCTGACAAGTGCAGAGGATGTTGTGGAAGGTACTTCCATCCTCTTCCCCGCATCTGGCAGGTCTAAATTCTGTAACTAGGATGTTAAATTCTGATGCCAGTAATGGAAAGCCCTATTTCCAAAGATTTCTCATGGTGTGAACTCTTCTTTGTTTGGGGTGACAGTTTCTTAGCAACAGCTATTAGTGAGCAGCTGCAGACCCAATCAAGTGGTGCACTTGGACAATCTCTTTTGTACATGTCTTGAAGAAAAATCCCTTGCTCAAGAATATAAAACATATTGACAATTATACACTAGCACTGAATATAACTTTTCCCTGCAGTTCTATAGGCGAGTTAGCTGCACTAAGCAGTCAGCCTGCACACATGGAAAAATCAATTTCATAAGAGATATATCTTCATGTGTCATGATCCATTGTATGATAGTGGCCTTTTATGTCTATTTAGCTTACAGCAAATTTAAAGTTATAACTTTTAATTCCTGGTGATATTAGCAGTAAAATAACTCAACAATTAAACAAACTTCTCTCTCTCTCTCATTCTCACTTTCTCTCTCTCTCTCTGTCTCCGTTGACTGACTATAATAATCTTCCAGGAATGACCTTGAGAGATTGGACATTCTTCTTGGTTTAAGGGCCATTAGCAATATTTTTTTCAGAAAGCAAGCCACTTAGGTAGTTGGCAAAAAAAGTGCCGATAAAAATCTACTCCTGGCTACTCAGTAAATTGCATTGCACTATCT